>NC_059343.1:79500402-80885402 GCF_018350155.1 Leopardus geoffroyi
CTTCTAGTAGTTTTTGGTGAAGTCTTTAGTGTTTTCTACATATAATATTATGTTCTCTGTAAATAGTGAAAGTTTTACTTCTTAACAACTTGAATGTCTTTCATTTCATTTTGCTGCCTAATTGCTATGTTTAGGACCTCCAGTCCTGTGTTGAATAAAAGTGGCAAAAGTGGACATCTTTGTGTTGTTCCTGACCTTAGGGGGAAAACTTTCAGTTTATCTCCAGTGAGTATAATGTTTGCTGCCAATTTTTCATATATGGCTATTATTATGTTGAGGTATGTTCCCTCTAAGCCTTTGTTGAAGGCTTTTATCATGAATGGATGTTGTACTTTGTCAAATGCTTTTTCTGCATTTACTAAAATGATCATGTGGTTTCTATTCTTTTTCTTATAAATGTGATGTATCATGTTAGTTGAATTGCAAATATTGAACCCCCCTTGCATCTGGGAATAAATCCCATTTGGTAATGGCGAATGATTTTTTTAATGTATTGTTACATTCTGTTTTCTAGTATTTTGTTGAGAAATTTTGCATTTAGGTTTATCAAACATATTGTCCTATCGTTATTTTATTGGTGGTATTTTTTTTTTCAATGTTTATTTTTGGGACAGAGAGAGACAGAGCATGAATGGGGGAGGGGCAGAGAGAGAGGGAGACACAGAATCGGAAACAGGCTCCAGGCTCGCCATCAGCCCAGAGCCCGACGCGGGGCTCGAACTCACGGACCGCGAGATCGTGACCTGGCTGAAGTCTGACGCCTAACCGACTGCGCCACCCAGGCGCCCCTATTGGTGGTATTTTTATCTGGTTTTGGAATCAGAGTGATACTGGCCTCATAGAATGAATTTGGAAGTTCTATTTTGGAGAACAGTTTGAGAATAGGTATTAGCTCTTCTTTAAATGCTTTTGTATTTATTTTTGAGAGAGAGAGAGGCAAAGAGAGAGAGGGAGAGAGAGAGAGAGAGAGAGAGAGAGAATCCCAAGCAGGCTCCATGCTATCATCACAGAGTCCGACACAGGGCTTGATCTCATGAACTATAAGATTATGACCTGAGCTGAAATCAAGAGTTGGGCACGCAACAACTGAGCGACCCAAGCGCTCATCTTCTTACATGCTTGACAGAATTCACCTAAGAAGCCAAGTGGTCCTGGACTTTTGTTTGTTGAGAGTTTTGTGGTTACTGATTCAATCTCCTTGCTGGTAGCTGGTCTGTTCAGATTTTCTATTTCTTCTTGGTTCTGTTTTGGTAGATTATATGTCTATGGGAATTTTTCCATTTCTTCCATGTTTAACTTGTTGGCATATCATTTTTCGTGATATTCTCTTATAATTGTTTGTATTTCTGTGGTTTTGTTTGTTATTTCTTCTCTTTCAAGTGTGATTTTATTTATTTGAGTCCTTTCTCCCTCTTTTTTCTCTCTCTAGCTCTCTTTTTGTTTGTTTTTTTGTTTTTTTTTTTTCAACGTTTATTTATTTTTGGGACAGAGAGAGACAGAGCATGAACGGGGGAGGGTCAGAGAGAGAGGGAGACACAGAATCGGAAACAGGCTCCAGGCTCTGAGCCAACAGCGCAGAGCCCGACGCGGGGCTCGAACTCACGGACCGCGAGATCGTGACCTGGCTGAAGTTGGATGCTTAACCGACTGCGCCACCCAGGCGCCCCTCTAGCTCTCTTTTTGATAAGTCTGGCTAAAAGTTTTTCAATTGTGTTGATCTTTACAAAAACCAGCTCCTGGTTTCATTGATCTATTTTTTTTTTTTTTTAGTTTTCATATCATTTATTCATTTATTTATACTCTAATCTTTATTAGTTCCTTCCTTCTGTTTTTGGATTCTGTTTGCTGTTCTTTTTCTAGCTCCTTTAGATGTAAGGTAATGTTGTTTATTTGGAATTTTTCTTCCTTCTTGAAGAATGCCTGTATTTCTATAAACTTCCCTCTCAAAAAAATTTTTTTGATGCATCCCAAAAGTTTTGGACTGTTGTGTTTTCATTTTTATTTTTTCCATGTAATTTTTTATTTCTTTTTTGATTCCTTGGTTGACATATTCATTGTCTAGTAACATGTTTTTTAACCTCCATGTATTCGTGGTCTTTCCAGATTTTTTATTGTGGTTGATTTCTAGTTTCATAGTATTGTGGTCAGAAAAGATGCATGGTATAACTGTGATCTTTTTGAAATTGTTGACACTTATTTTGTGACGTAATATGTAATCAACTCTGGAGAATGGTTCATGCATACTTGAAAAAAATGTGTATTCTGCTGTTTTAAGATGGAATGTTCTGAATATATCTGTTAAATCCATATGGTTCAAAATGTCATGTAAAGCCACTGTTTCCTTGCTGCTTTTCTGTTTGGATGATCTGTCTATTGATGTAAGTGGGATGTTAAAGTTCTATATGATTATTGTGTTACTATTCATTAGTTTCTTTTTTTGTTATTAACTGTTGTATGTATTTGGGTATTTCATGTTTGGGGTAGAAATATTTACAATTCTTATAGCATCTGTTGGATTGCCCCTTTATTGTTATATTGCATTCTTCCTTGTCTCTTCTTACATACTTTGTTTTAAAGTCTATTTGTCTGATATTAGTAGTGCTAATCCAACTTTCTTTTGACATCCCTTCCCATGGTACATGTTTCTCCATCCCCTCATTTTAAAAATGCAGGTGTCTTTAGGTCTGAAATGAGTCTCTTATAGACAGAATATGGATGGGTCTTGTTTTTTATACACCCTGACACTCTGTTTATTGATTGAAGCATTTAGGTCATTTACATTTAAACTAATTATTGATAGATATATATTTTGTTACTTACTTTGTGGTTGTTTGTGTAGCTTTTGTTCTGATTATTTCTTTTTTTTTTTTTGATGAGTTCTTTATTTTATTTTATTTTATTTTATTTTTAAGAGCACAATTATCTTTATTCACAGATGAAATAGTTATCTATGTACAAAATCTGAAAGAATCTCCAAAAATACACTAGAGCAAATAAATGAGCTCGGTAAGGTCTCAGCACACAATATTAACCTAAAAAATCTATTGTATTCCTGTATATTTCCTTTTGTTTGTTTGTTTTATTTTTTTTTTATTATATGAAATTTATTGTCAAATTGGTTTCCATATAACACCCAGTGCTCATCACAAAAGGTGACCTCCTCAATACCCATCACCCACCCTCTCCTCCCTCCCACCCCCCATCAACCCTCAGTTTGTTCTCAGTTTTTAACAGTGTCTTATGCTTTGGCTCTCTCCCACTCTAACCTCTTTTTTTTTTCTTTTTTCTTTTTTTTTCTTTTTTCCTCCCCCTCCCCCATGGGTTCCTGTTAAGTTTCTCAGGATCCACATAAGAGTGAAACCATATGGTATCTGTCTTTCTCTGTACGGCTTATTTCACTTAGCATCACACTCTCCAGTTCCATCCACGTTGCTACAAAAGGCCATATTTCATTGTTTCTCATTGCCACGTAGTATTCCATTGTGTATATAAACCACAATTTCTTTATCCATTCATCAGTTGATGGACATTTAAGGTCTTTCCATAATTTGGCTATTGTTGAGAGTGCTGCTATGAACATTGGGGTACAAGTGCCCCTATGCATCAGTACTCCTGTATCCCTTGGATAAATTCCTAGCAGTGCTATTGCTGGGTCATAGGGTAGGTCTATTTTTAATTTTCTGAGGAACCTCCACACTGCTTTCCAGAGCGGCTGCACCAATTTGCATTCCCACCAACAGTGCAAGAGGGTTCCCGTTTCTCCACATCCTCTCCAGCATCTATAGTCTCCTGATGTGTTCATTTTGGCCACTCTGACTGGCGTGAGGTGATACCTGAGTGTGGTTTTGATTTGTATTTCCCTGATAAGGAGCGACGCTGAACATCTTTTCATGTGCCTGTTGGCCATCCGGATGTCTTCTTTAGAGAAGTGTCTATTCATGTTTTCTGCCCATTTCTTCACTGGGTTATTTGTTTTTTGGGTGTGGAGTTTGGTGAGCTCTTTATAGATTTTGGATACTAGCCCTTTGTCCGATATGTCATTTGCAAATATCTTTTCCCATTCTGTTGGTTGCCTTTTAGTTTTGTTGGTTGTTTCCTTTGCTGTGCAGAAGCTTTTTATCTACATAAGGTCCCAGTAATTCACTTTTGCTTTTAATTCCCTTGCCTTTGGGGATGTGTCGAGTAAGAGATTGCTACGGCTGAGGTCAGAGAGGTCTTTTCCTGCTTTCTCCTCTAAGGTTTTGATGGTTTCCTGTCTCACATTCAGGTCCTTTATCCATTTTGAGTTTATTTTTGTGAATGGTGTCAGAAAGTGGTCTAGTTTCAACCTTCTGCATGTTGCTGTCCAGTTCTCCCAGCACCATTTGTTAAAGAGACTATCTTTTTTCCACTGGATGTTCTTTCCTGCTTTGTCAAAGATGAGTTGGACATACGTGTGTGGGTCTAGTTCTGGGGTTTCTATTCTATTCCATTGGTCTATGTGTCTGTTTTGGTGCCAATACCATGCTGTCTTGATGATGACAGCTTTGTAGTAGAGGCTAAAGTCTGGGATTGGGATGCCTCCTGCTTTGGTCTTCTTCTTCAAAATTCCTTTGGCTATTCGGGGCCTTTTGTGGTTCCATATGAATTTTAGGATTGCTTATTTTAGTTTCGAGAAGAATGCTGGTGCAATTTTGATTGGGATTGCATTGAATGTGTAGATAGCTTTGGGTAGTATTGACATTTTGACAATATTTATTTTTCCAATCCATGAGCAGGGAATGTCTTTCCATTTCTTTAAATCTTCTTCAATTACCTTCATAAGCTTTCTATAGTTTTCAGCATACAGATCCTTTACATCTTTGGTTAGATTTATTCCTAGGTATTTTATGCTTCTTGGTGCAATTGTGAATGGGATCAGTTTCTTTATTTGTCTTTCTGTTGCTTCATTGTTAGTGTATAAGAATGCAACTGATTTCTGTACATTGATTTTGTATCCTGCAACTTTGCTCAATTCATGTATCAGTTCTAGCAGACTTTTGGTGGAGTCTATCGGATTTTCCATGTATAATATCATGTCATCTGCAAAAAGCGAAAGCTTGATTTCATCTTTGCCAATTTTGATGCCTTTGATTTCCTTTTGTTGTCTGATTGTTGATGCTAGAACTTCCAGCACTATGTTAAACAACAGCGGTGAGAGTGGGCATCCCTGTCGGGTTCCTGATTTCAGGGAAAAAGCTCTCAGTTTTTCCCCGTTGAGGATGATGTTAGCTATGGGCTTTTCATAAATGGCTTTTATGATCTTTAAGTATGTTCCTTCTATCCCGACTTTCTCGGGGGTTTTTATTAAGAAAGGGTGCTGGATTTTGTCAAAGGCCTTTTCTGCATCGATTGACAGGATCATATGGTTCTTCTCTTTTTTTTTGTTAATGTGATGTATCATGTTGATTGATTTGTGAATGTTGAACCAGCCCTGCATCCCAGGAATGAATCCCACTTGATCATGGTGAATAATTCTTTTTCTATGCCGTTGAATTCGATTTGCTAGTATCTTATTGAGAATTTTTGCATCCATATTCATCAGGGATATTGGCCTGTAGTTCTCTTTTTTGACTGGGTCTCTGTCTGGTTTAGGAATCAAAGTAATACTGGCTTCATAGAATGAGTCTGGAAGTTTTCCTTCCCTTTCTATTTCTTGGAATAGCTTGAAAGGATAGGTATTATCTCTGCTTTAAACGTCTGGTAGAACTCCCCTGGGAAGCCATCTGGTCCTGGACTCTTATTTGTTGGGAGATTTTTGATAACCGATTCAATTACTTCGCTGGTTATGAGTCTGTTCAAGCTTTCTATTTCCTCCTGATTGAGTTTTGGAAGAGTGTGGGTGTTCAGGAATTTGTCCATTTCTTCCAGGTTGTCCAATTTGTTGGCATACAATTTTTCATAGTATTCCCTGATAATTGTTTGTATCTCTGGGGCATTGGTTGTAATAATTCCATTTTCATTCATGATTTTATCTATTTGGGTCATCTCCCTTTTCTTTTTGAGAAGCCTGGCAAGACGTTTGTCAATTTTGTTTATTTTTTCAAAAAACCAACTCTTGGTTTCGTTGATCTGCTCTACAGTTTTTTTAGACTCTATATTGTTTATTTCTGCTCTGATCTTTATTATTTCTTTTCTTCTGCTGGGTTTGGGGTGTCTTTGCTGTTCGGCTTCTATTTCCTTTATGTGTGCTCTTAGATTTTGTATTTGGCATTTTTCTTGTTTCTTGAGATAGGCCTGGATTGCAATGTATTTTCCTCTCAGGACTGCCTTCGCTGCGTCCCAAAGCGTTTGGATTGTTGTATTTCATTTTTGTTTGTTTCCATATATTTTTTAATTTCTTCTCTAAATACCTGGTTGACCCACTCATTCGTTAGTAGGGTGTTCTTTAACCTCCATGCTTTTGGAAGTTTTCCAGACTTTTTTCTGTGGGTGATTTCAAGCTTCATAGCATTGTGGTCTGAAAGTATGCATGGTATAATTTCAATTCTGGTAAACTTATGAAGGACTGTTTTGTGACCCAGTATATGATCTATCTTGGAGAATGTTCCATGTGCACTTGAAAAGAAAGTATATTCTGTTGCTTTGGGATGCAGAGTTCTAAATATATCTGTCAAGTCCATCTGATCCAATGTCTCATTCAGGGCCCTTGTTTCTTTACTGACCGTGTGTCTAGATGATCTATCCATTTCTGGAAGTGGGGTGTTAAAGTCCCCTGCAATTACCACATTCTTCTCAATAAGGTTGCTTATGTTTATGAGTAGTTGTTTTATATATTTGGGGGCTCCGGTATTCGGCGCATAGACATTTATAATTGTTAGCTCTTCCTGATGAATAGACCCTGTAACTATTATGTAATGTCCTTCATCATCTCTTGTTACAGCCTTTAATTTAAAGTCTAGTTTGTCTGATATAAGTATGGCTACTCCAGCTTTCTTTTGGCTTCCAGTAGCATGATAAATAGTTCTCCATCCCCTCACTCTCAATCTAAAGGTGTCCTCAGGTCTAAAATGAGTCTCTTGTAGACAGCAAATAGATGGGTCTTGTTTTTTTATCCTTTCTGATACCCTATGTCTTTTGGTTGGCGCATTTAATCCATTTACATTCAGTGTTATTATAGAAAAATATGGGTTTAGAGTCATTGTGATGTCTGTATGTTTTATGCTTGTAGTGTTGTCTCTGGTACTTTGTCTCACAGGGTCCCCCTTAGGATCTCTTGTAGGGCTGGTTTAGTGGTGACAAATTCCTTCAGTTTTTGTTTGTTTGGGAAGACCTTTATCTCTCCTTCTATTCTAGATGACAGACTTGCTGGATAAAGATTCTCGGCTGCATATTTTTTCTGTCTAGCACGCTGAAAATCTCCTGCCAATCCTTTCTCGCCTGCCAAGTTTCAAAAGAGAGATCAGTCACGAGTCTTATAGGTCTCCCTTTCTATGCGAGGGCACGTTTACCCCTTGCTGCTTTCAGAATTTTCTATTTATCCTTGTATTTTGCCAGTTTCACTATGATATGTCATGCAGAAGATCGATTCAAGTTACGTCTGAAGGGAGTTCTCTGTGCCTCTTGGATTTCAATGCCTTTTCCTTCCCCAGTTCAGGGAAGTTCTCAGCTATTATTTCTTCAAGTACCCCTTCAGCACCTTTCCCTCTCTCTTCCTCCTCTGGGATACCAATTATGCGTATATTATTTCTTTTTAGTGTATCACTTAGTTCTCTAATTTTCCCCTCATACTCCTGGATTTTTTTATCTCTCTTTTTCTCAGCTTCCTCTTTTTCCATAACTTTATCTTCTAGTTCACCTATTCTCTCCTCTGCCTCTTCAATCCGAGCTGTGGTGGTCTCCATTTTGTTGTGCATTTCATTTAAAGCGTTTTTCAGCTCCTCGTGACTGTTCCTTAGTCCCTTCATCTCTGTAGCAAGAGATTCTCTGCTGTCCTCTATACTGTTTTCAAGCCCAGCGATTAATTTTATGACTATTATTCTAAATTCACTTTCTGTTATATTATTTAAATCCTTTTTGATCAGTTCATTAGCTGTTGTTATTTCCTGGAGATTCTTCTGAAGGGAATTCTTCCGCTTGGTCATTTTGGATAGTCCCTGGCGTGGTGAGGACCTGCGGGGCACTTCCCCTGTGCTGTGGTGTATAACTGGAGTTGGTGGGCGGAGTCGCAATCAGACCTGATGTCTGCCCCCGGCCCACCGCTGGGGCCACAGTCAGACTGGTGTGTGCCTTCTCTTCCCCTCTCCTAGGGGCGGGAATCACTCTGGGGTGGTGTGGCCCGTCTGGGCTACTTGCACACTGCCAGGCTTGTGATGCTTGGGATCTGGCGTATTAGCTGGGGTGGGTAGGCAAGGTGCGCAGGGGCAGGAGGGGCAGGCTTAGCTCGCTTCTCCTTAGGTGATCCACTTCAGGAGGGGCCCTGTGGCAGCGGGAGGGAGTCAGATCCGCTGCCGGAGGTTTGGCTCCTCCGCAGAAGCACAAAGTTGGGTGTTTGCCCGGAGCGAGGAAGTTCCCTGGCAGGAACTGGTTCTCTTTGGGATTTTGGCTGGGGGATGGGCGGGGGAGATGGTGCTGGCGAACGCCTTTGTTCCCCACCAAACTGAGCTCTGTCGTCCGGGGGCTCAGCAGCTCTCCCTCCCTTTGTCCTCCAGCCTTCCCGCTTTCCGAGCAGAGCTGTTAACTTATGACCTCCCAGACGGTAAGTCGCGCTTGCTGTGGGAACACAATCCATCAGGCCCCTCCGCTTTTGCCCGCCAGACTCGGGGGCTCTGCTTGGCCGGCGAGCCGCCCCTCCGCCCCGGCTCCCTCCCGGCAGTCTGTGGAGCACGCACCGCCTTGCCGCCCTTCCTACTCTCTTCCGTGGGCCTCTCGTCTGCGCTTGGCTCCGGAGACTCCGTTCTGCTAATTCTCTGGCGGTTTTCTGGGTTATTTAGGCAGGTGTAGGTGGAATCTAAGTGATCAGCAGGACGTGCAGTGAGCCCAGCGTCCTCCTAAGCTGCCATCTTCCCTCCTCCCTCCTCTGATTATTTCTTCTCTTTCTATTTCTAATGGTTTGTCTATTTTCTTTAGTGATATACTTGGACTCCTTATTCTTTTTTTTTAGTATATCTGTTATTGGTTTTTCATTTGTGGTTACCATTCCATTTATATGTAACATCTTCTGCGTATAGCAATCTATATTAAGCTGATGGTCACTTAATGTTGAACTCATTCTTTACTCCTCTCCCCTCTACTTTTCAGAAAAATATGTTTTGGTATCATATTTTACACTTTTTTATTTTATGAATCCTCTAATTGATTTTTACATAAATATTTTTACTGTTTTTGTGTTTTTTTACTTTTTATACTCACACATATGGCCTTTCCTTTCCACTTAAAGAATACCCTTTAATATTTCTTGAAGGGCTGGTTTAGTGGTCATGAACTCCTTTAGTTTTTGTTTGTCTGAGAAATTTTTTACCTCTTCTTCTATTCTGAATGATAGCCTTGTTGGATAGAATATGCTTGGCTGCTAATTTTTCCCATTCAGCCCTTTGTATATATTATGCCACTCCCTTGTAACCGGAAAAGTTTCTGCTGAAAAATCTTCTGATAGCCTATGGTGTTTCCATTGTATGTAACTGTCTTCTTTTCTGTTGCAAGTTTAAAATTCTTTATCACTTTTTTTTTCCATTTTAATTACTATGTGTCTTGGTGTGAGTTTACTTGGTTTGAATTTGTTGGGGGATCTCTGTGGCTCCTGAATCTGGGTCTGTTTCCCTCTCCATATTTTGGAACTTTTCAATTATTTCTTCAAATACACTTCCTGCCCCTCTTTCTCTCTTCTCCTTCTGGGATACCTATAATGTGACTGTTATTACATTTTGTCGAGTCACTGAGTTCTCTAAGTCTATTCTCATTATGCAGTATTTGTTTCTCTCTGTTCAGCTTAATTACTTTCCATTATTCTATCCCCCATTTTGAGCCCTATGTCAGTGTCTATGCTGACAGCTCTGAGCCTTGGGACTGCTTTGGATTCTGTGCCCCCCCCCCTCTCTTTGCCCCTCCACTGCTCATGCTCTGTCTCTCAAAAATAAATAAATGTTAAAAAAATTAAAATAAAATAAAATAAAAATATTGGGATAAAATATCACAATTTAAAATAAATAAAACTAAATTCTAAAAAAAAAAAAAAAAGAAAATCGATACACTTTTGACAAGATTATTCCCCTCTGTGCTTCGTGGTGTGTTAATTGTACATTTTATTTTTCAGACACTGTGCATATTTGTTTTGGTTTTTCTTAAAAATAAACATCCTATGGAAAACAGAACAAAACAAATATCAATTGTACTTTTATATGTCTGCATACTTGAAGCGTTACTTCCATAGTGGAGTGCAGCTAAGATTCTAGAAGAGCCTGTCTCTTTTCCATGACATTTGGCAAAGTTGGGATTATTGCATTCTAGCCTTAGGTGGCTCAACAACTTTTCTTATAAATGTTGGCACTGTATTTTATAGCCCAAATCCATGCATCCCACCTAAAAAAGAATTAAATATCAAGATTAAATGCATACTTTTTAGAAATTTGGGGATGAACATAATTATGTACATTTCAGAGATGGGTATTAAATACCAATATGAAAAGAGAAGCTATATAACAACCATAGGTTATTTTATTTAAAAAATGAGTAGAAATATTGCTTTCCAAAACCCCTTTTTAGCTAATAAACAGTTTTGAGGCTACTATCAATGTAATTGGCTACTACCAATGTAAATTGGCATCTGTTCCGGAGACCTAGACTGAAAATTCACTAAAATCAAAAATAGAAAATAAGTCTTACAAAAATATAAATTTCTAAAATTTCAAAGAGAGACATGTGTTGAACTTCTTATAAAATGATTTCAGTAACTTTTAACATTTCTATTCAGACTATGAACAAGATAGTATTAGCTGCTATTTGAAGCAACAATATGCAGATTCCAGGTGGCAGGTATCTGTAAGAGATCTGGGGATAAAGACACCATGCCTGCAAAGGCCCAGAAAAAATAGCCTATGCAAGAAAAGTACAATTCTGCCTAATTGGCTACCCTTGGTTTTGTATTCTATTTCTCATACTACATCTACAGTTTCAGATACCCTGTTCTCTTCCTGTATCACAGCTTCAGGATTGTCAAGAGGTACTCAGACTCTCTTATTCATCTACTATACCACCCTTCATCTCTGCTAATGTCTCTCAGCTAAATTCCCTACTGTAGATGCTTGATACTAACTCAGCACAATCTTGGTATTTATCTGGTCCCAAATTTTCATATAATACAATTTATAAAATATATGAATGAGAGTCTTCTCTTATATTAGTTAATGCTTGTGTAGTTCATATGTCATAGACTTTACTTTTTTTACAATTAAATGAGTATAGTATGTTATAATTTACTTTGCCTTGTCAAATGAGCATGATTGACACAAACATAAGAATATCATTTACACCAGTTTGATGGGGCAAGTTTCTTTGAGGAAAATATTACATAAGTCTTTCCAAAGTAGCTTATTTCTCCTTTGTGATTCAATAAATGGAACAATAACTTAGAAACTACTATCTTATTGCTTATAATGCTGTTATCAATTGAACATACATAAGTCAAGATAAAAGCTTGGAGGAAATATTGAAGTATTTTATTCTTATTTAACATTAATTAATACTATGAGAGACAGAAATACACAGTAATAATTGACAACTATATTTTAATTATTGAGATCTTAAACTACCCAGAGACAGAAGAGAATCAATTAAGCACCAAAGATAACTCTATACTATATGGAACTATTCAAGTATTTTTTTTTCATGCTTAGAGTATATATATAATTATCATCTAAACCAGAACATTTTTTAGAGTGAATAAGGCACTATTAAACACTACATCAAGATAAAATAAGTTATCCATAACTTTCTCCAACAAACAAAGGCATATAGTAACCCCAAGGGTTTATATTTTTTTATCTGACCTCATGCCAAAAACAGAAAATGACAGGAAGGATGGTTATTAAACACAAAAACTGTTGTAATTACAAGAGTTTCTAACACAATTATAAGGGAACATCTTTTTTTGTATCTATATACACAGATAATTTTTCAGTATTCAGATCCCTTTGAAATTGTCTTTCCTTTTCCTCTTAATTTCCTATTGTGTTTTTGTTACAAGTCTGAAATTATCACTAAATTGCTACTGATGATTCTACCTTGATCACAGTTTTCCTTAGTCAGTCTTTCCCTTGATTTAGCTAGGAGTTATCTTTCTATGTTGATTTATCTGAGATTTTGAAAATTAGAAATGTAAATATAATTTTACATTATAAACTGGACTAAATTTTGTTTCCTTCTCAGAATTTGTTGGAGAATCTTTGTTAATATTGGTTTAAATTGTGTAGCTATTCTTAGCCATGTGGCATGTGCATTATTTCCCTCAAATTTGTTTGAATTGATTTTTGCCTTTGTGATCAACTGAAGGTATTTATCAAAATCATTAAAATAAAGCCACTTTTTATCCATCCGTCTGTCTAAATGTTCTAGAAAGATATACTTTAGGATCAAGATAGCATCTTAATAGCTAGATGGAGTATTCAAATATCAAAACTGGGGTATAACTATGCTGGAAAAATGCACTTGTAAACTCCTAGAAGAATGCTTTGGCAATTTAAATTAGTCAATGTTTAGGAATCTCACATATATTTTTAACTTGATATATATATATATATATATATATATATATATATATATTATATATATATATACACATATACATACACACACACGTGTGTGTGTGTGTCTGTGTGTCTGTGTTTCTGTGTCTGTGTGTGTGTATTTTAAAAGATTATACAAACTAAAGAATGGTATTTGTCTACAACTGAGTATACCTAAGGATGAGCATTTATAACTTTTCCTCATATCATACAATTTCTTTCTTTATTCCTTTTTTTTTTTTCCTGAAGAAGTTTTATTTAGACATAGGAGAGTCTGTTATTCTTCTAAACTGAGTTTCTTAACTTTTACTTATAAGGATGTGAGAATTGGTACAAACTCTTATGGTATATTTTAGGATGTGAATAATAATATTTCAAAATGAATTAAAATTATTTTATACTATACTTACAGGAATAAGTTTTTCTTATATTATAGGGCCAGAAGAGATTAACACTTAATACAGTAACTTTTAAGAATATCCTAGATGGAATAAAAATCTGTGCCCTTTAATACTTTGAAACACTGGTTCAATATAAAAGACATTTAACTCTATAAAGAAAATTACAAAGTGAAAGAACATCTGATTTAATCAGAATTGTTTCAACCAAAATACTGAGACACTAACCCAAAAAATCTAGAGTATGTCTATTGACTCCAGATCCTAATTTACATCCAAATTGACTTCCTTAATTCTGGATTTGCCATATTATAATGCTTCACTGAAATGTTTCTTAGACCCATTGTGCAGGTGGCTAGACCTAAGGCATTGCCAGAGTTAAAGCAGCCAGACAGTCATGAATCCAAATCACTATGTGGCATTAAAAGAGTGGTTTAAATTATGGGGGGGGGGAAGCAAAATTATCCTCTGAGGGAAAGGGAGGTGATTAAGACAAATAACTAGATAACAGAAGTTGGTGATATTAGCTGGTCTGGCCAAGGTTGCAGTCTCAGATTCCATGGCCTACAGAACATACACAGGTTTTATGATTAAGAATTATAGGTTGTTACCATTTTTATAGTTCAAAGAGAAGTGTTTGGAAGTTGTGACAGAACACAAGGCTCTTTCTTACAAATGATGGGCTAATGAAGCCAAGTGAATTGCTAATTAGTTAGAATCAAGCAAGTACCTCATGGCTAATGTTTTGATTGTTATACTAAGCTTTGAACTCAATGAGAGAGGGGCTTTCAAATACTAATTTTTGTCTCACTGGTACCTAGCACATTATCTAGTATACATCACACTCTTAATAGCTGTGTTTATAACATGAACCAATAAAATACCAGCTTCAAGTACATAGTATTCTGAGCTAATGGACAATGCCTTTTCACACCTGTGAACATAATAGTAATGAAGAATAAATATAAATAAAACATGTAAAATACATGCCTGGGTTTAAAAGAAAGTGATAACTTTGCGTGCTATAGCTGTGTTTTAGCATTCACACAGATGAAGATGTGGTTGTTGGTTGTGATAAGGCAAGGGAATACACATGAGACGTGCAGAAATTATGGTCCGGGAATCCTAAAAGTAGCCAGGATAGAAACAAGGAGGTTTGTCTGCTTGGAACTCTGAATGGTAAAAATATCTCTGTGTTTTAAATTATCTCCCCTCAAACTTCATAATTGAAATCCTAATCCTCAGTACCTCAGATTGTTACCTCATTTGGAGATAAGGTCTTTACAGAGTCAATTTGGGTAAAGTGAATCTTTAGGGTGGGCCCTGATCCAATATGACTGGTGTTCCTTTGATTAAGCTCCATTCTTTTCTTAAACGCAAACGTGGAAAATTCCACATCACAGGTCTCAGTGTCTTACTTTATCCTTATCAGGATCCTGATTTGAGCATAGGAAAGCTGTCAAGCTGCATATTTAGTTCATTTGTATTTCTGTTCTTACAATTAAATCCTAGTATCATTAGCAGTCTTCCCTATGACTGTAGGGGATGAAGGTCTCTTTAAATGCTGCTATAGTGGCCATAGTGGATCGAATATTGGCTGCAAAAGATATGTCCAAGTCCTAAATCCTGGTGCCTATTAATGTGAACTTATATGGAAATAGAGTCTTTGTAATGGAAACATTACTAGTTATATCAGGAAGGGAATATGGGCTTCCCTCAATAATTAATAACTATAACTGAAATTGGTGATTTTTTAAGAATATTATTTATTGCTCTATAAAGATAATGGTTGAGCTTTAAACATGGTTCCAAACATGAAGAGGGGAGCTAGTTACAAATACAGATTCCTGAACGTTGCCTCCAGATATATAGATTTAACTGGAGCTCAGGGTTTTGCTATTTAACAAACACTGCAGGTGATTTTGATGTGAATGATCCACAGAGAATGCTTTGAGAAACAATGCTATAAATGATGGTTAGGTACTCAGATCAGACTAAAGAGCTTATTTATCTCCGAGTGTATATTGATATAGTAATATTTCAGTGACACCTAACCACCATATCTAATTTTATTCAAGGGAAAAATAGTGTCCTAGTATTCTTTCTATAGTGTTGAATAAACAATAGTAACTTACTAGCTCTGTACAATTTCAAATATAAGTTAATCACTATTTAAGCATTCTGAAGAGGATCCCAAAGACAGATAACTCATCCTGTTAAGATGATAGAGAGTTTTCAGCAGTCATTTGTATTATTATAAGTCATTTGTAAAACATTTTAAGACAGGGACTTTTTGTAATAGGGATTTCTAGAAACTCATAAAGAGCCTGAAGTTGAAAATTACATATGATCAGATATGTATTGTGTAACTTCTTGTATTTTAGTCAACTTTAATTTAAGCATGCTTGACCTCCCTTACTGTATTGCATAAGCTTTGAGGATAGAAACTATGTATAAGCTTTATACATAGTTTCAACTATGTATAAGCTTTATACATAGTTTCATGTATGAATTAATACACACATTAATATGATATGTATTAATAATATTGATCAGACTAATTAACAGATATGTCAAAGGCTAATTGGCTTAGTGCAATATAATTCACAGTAGCAAACTAGGTCTCTGAAAAATATCAGCAAAGCTCTAATGTGATTTGGATTGCTTATTGGATTTCTTACCTGGGGGCACAGAGCAGGCAAAGGCAAGCATAACTAAACTGGGTCCTAGAATGTCAAGGAGCAAAAGATACACAATACAAATGAGTAAAAGGAAAAATGATTCTTTTGTAGCACATATGGCTTTGCTTTTGTTTTTAAATTTGCTCTGTTTTACAAGTCACTGTGTATCATTTGACTTTTTAACTTACAAAACACCTCAGAAATATCTAAAGCCAAAGACAAAGTAACAGCCTAACTCTATGTCTTCTGTTTCACAATACATTTGTACAACATTTGATATAACTTAATGTTATATAGAGAATGGATTGGCGCCAAACTCCAGCATCTCTGTTTTTGAAAGGTATGCTTATTCCTAAATGAGACCATCTTTTTGTTCAGTCAAATTCAGATGCTGTCCCTCATAAGTCTACTTTATCCTTGAACTAATGGAAAACATCAGAGGGTGAATAAGCAATACTCACTTCTCACAGAATTATAATAATAGCAATGTCCAACTAAGAATTTGTACCAACTCTGTGAAGTTTGAGCAACATTTAAATTTTATTCATGAAATTGACAAGTACTAAGAACAAATGGTTATTTCTTCAATAGCAAGTAAGCACACTGAATTCAGATGTTGATTATATTAAGGGAATGAAATCAAGATTCTGAGTTGTATTTGTAGCTCTGGAATTGACCCATATTTCTTTGCTAAATCAGATTCTCTTTTGTTGATCATGTTTGTCACCTAGTCAATAAGAGAAGCATAATATAAATAAAGCAATAGCCTAGGGTTAGACTTTGAGCCCATGTTTCCCACATACTTTGCTGTGTGACTGTCATTGTTTACTTATGTATTGTCTATCTTCCCAATCAGAATAGGAGATATATGAAAGCAAAGATTTTTTTTTCTGTCTTGGTTTACCATTGTATCCCAGAATGTAGAGCAATAATAAGCATATGGTAAATTCCCCATACATATTTGTTGAATGAATGTATTACATTTATTGAGCTTTATTTGTCCAGGCTTGTTTTACTTATCTCATCTTTTTCAATATTTGCAATAACCCCATAAAGTTGGTCCATTAACTCTATTTTGCAGAAAACAAAATTTAGTTTAGCAAGGTTAAATAAGTTGCTCAAGACCACACAGTGAATAAATAGGAAACCTAGGATTTGAATCTAGTGGCCTTATTCTTAATACTCTAGTGCCTTTGGAATTTATTTTTGGAGCATTTACTATCCACCAAGCACTGTGTTAGATTTATGTGCATAATTCTTTAGTCCTCATCCTTATTTCTTTTTCCTCATTCTTATTTTTACAGAGGAGAAACTTGAACTTTAAAGAGGTTAAGTAATTTGGCCCAGTTACACGGGTAGTAATGAGTTGTCTTTTATGAAATGTCTAAATAAAAATTATGAAATTGACTTTTTACAAAATGTTTTTATTTCTTTTTTTTTTTTTTGAGAGAAAGAGCACGAGTGGGGGAGGGGCAGAAGCAAGCCCCAGGCTCTGAGCTATCAGTACAGAGTCAACCCAACGTGGGGCTTGAACTCATGAATCTTGAGATCATTAGCTGAGCTGAAGTCAGACGTTTAACTGACTGAACCACCCAGGCATCCCTGAAACTGGCTTTTCATGTGAAGAATACTTTCTGTAATTTTTTTAATGTTCTGGAAAATAAATAAAGGAGTAATGAGTCATCTCAACTCTCTGGTCCTGTGGTATCCCTTTTCTAAAACCATGTTTTTCATGTTTTGATTTTTGGCTAGTGTTAAAAATATTACAGGGGTTCTCTTTTCTTCACATCCTTGCCAACACTTGTTTGCTTTTTTGATAACAGCCATCTTAAGGTGTGAGGTGACATTTTGTTGTGGTTTCAATTTCATTTCCTTGATAATTGGTGATACTGAGCATCTTTTTATATTACCATTTGTTTGTCTTCTCTGGAGAAGTGTCAATTCTGGTTCTTTGTCTACTTTTATTTGGGTTATTTTTGTCACTATTGAGTTATAGGAGTTCTTTATGGATTTTGGATATTAAGCCTTTATCAGACATGTAGTTTACAAATATTTTCTCTCATTCTGTAGATTGCCTCCTTTGTGCACATTGGTGGGAATATAAATTGGTGCAGCCACTATGAAAAACAGCCTAAAGATTTCTCAAAAAATTAAATATAAAACTACCACATGATCTAGCAATTCCATTTCTGGGTATATATATATATATATATATATATATATATATAGAATTGAAGTGAGAACCTTTAAGAGAGATTTATAATCCCATGTTTTTGCAGCATTATTCATAAAAGCCAAGATATGGAAACAACCAAATGTCCATTAGTGAGTGAATGGATAGAGAAAATGTGATATTTATGTTCAATGAAATGTTATTCAGCCATAAAAAAGAAGTAAATCCTACCATTTGTGACAAAAGAGATGAACCTTGAGGACATTACTTTAATTGAAATAAGCCAGTCACAGAAGGAAAAATACCCATGGTCCCACTTATATAAGGACTCTAAAATAGTCAAACTTATAGAAGCAGAGAGTAGAACGCTGGTTAACAGGGGTATGGTTAAGGGGAAATGAGGAGGGATTGGTCAAAGGGTAATAAGTTTCAGTAATGCAAGTCAAATCCTAGAGATCTACTCTAAGGGATAGTGCCTATAGTTAACAATGCTGTATTGTATACTTACATTTTTCTAAGAGAGTAGATGTTATGTTTAGCATTCTTATCACAAAAAAAGAAGACAGAAGGAAACTTTTGGAGGTAATTGGTACGGTTATGTCATTGACTGTGGTGATGGTCTCATTGGTGTATACTTATCTCCCAATCATCAGGTTGTACACATTAAATATAAACAGTTTTTTGTATGTCAATCATACTTCAGTGAAGAGGTATTTATTTATTTATATATTTATTTATTTATTTATCTATTTATTTTTTAATGAGAGAGACGGAGAGGCTGTAGGTGAGCGAGGGAAGAGAGATAGAGGGAGAGAGAGAGAGAATTCCATGAGGGGCAGAGAGAGAGAGAGAGATGGAGAGAAAGAAAAACAGGGCTCACCCGAAGCACGGCTCAAAGTCATGAACCCTAAGATCATGACCTGTGGGGCACTTGGGTGTCTGTCAGTGAAGTGTATGACTCTTAATCTCAACTCAGGTCGTAACCTCAGGGTTGTGAGTTCAAGCCACACATTGGGCTCTGTGGTGGGGGTGAAGGCTACTTAAAATTAAAAAAAATAATAATATTACTAAGGAAGTTTGAACTGCATTTTCACAAATGTATACTCCTGTTTGTGAGGGTGGCAAGAATGATCCTCTTGCTCATGTCGAGCAACTCGTTAATTGTAGCACTGAAACTGGAACTCAGGTCCTCAGATCTTACTTAATTTCTAATTCTATTACACTTTATCCATTAATACCTTGCTTTAATCAACTGAGCTAATGGAAACAAAGATTTTCATGTGTTTTCATCTGTTTTAACACTTCTGTAATTTCAAATAAAATCTCAATAATCTGTCATTGTCTATACAGTTTGCATATTCTTTTTATTCACTAATACTTCACCCAGATAATTAAATGATTGTATATCTTTTTAAGGACAAGAGTTTTGAGGGCAGAAACCATGGGTAGTCTTTATTATGTAATTTTAAAGACTGAGAAAAGAACCATGTGCTATCTGAACAAAGTAAACACTGGTTCACTTATGTTAGTTTCTTTAATCTCAGCTTGAAGCCCCACAAAAGAACAATTTTACAGAAAAAGGGTATTCAGAAAAAACAAAAACCACATAAAGTCTTGGATACACATTCACACACAGACACACACACACACACACACAAGGACACACGAATACACACACAGATACACACAGAACTGCACAGCATTTACATTTATCCTTATTATCTTGGTTTATACAGCTTTCTCTTTTACCATGGGATCTCCCCCAACAGTCATTCATTATAAACAAGTATTGTGGGCATTTCCACTCTGGCATTTGCCAAAAGGAAAATAAATAATCCAGTGTTTGTTTAGCTACATGGACAGGAATGTTTTGCCATTAGCAGAGAGAACCTTAGCTGACTTAATGAGTACCAACTGACTCTATTCCACTAAGCACAAATGGGAATCTTCTCCATTGTCTGGTCACCAAATATCTGCACTTATGCAAGTGCATTTTCACATTCAGAAGGAAAGGGTGTTATGTGGGATACTTGCCATTTTTTAGTAATTATGAAATAAACAATCTCTGATGGACCTTGTATAATTAAAACCTTTCTTTTAAAAAAAGATATGATTAATGTATATTTTTTCAAAGCTAAGTTCGTTTTTTAAATCAACAATCTGAATTTCACAAGTAAGAAATTAAGACCCAAACTTTACAACATTTTGGGTTGAGAAATAATATTTATCATCAGAACTTATGTTCTATTATTTAAAAAAAAGGAATTTTTAAATAAATCTGTCTGGACAGATGTGAGAAAGGGAAAACCTTGTTTACTACTATTTTCCTACTAGTCCCATCTATTATATGTGGTGAACACCAAACGCAAGGATATTGTATACAGATACTGTTTGATCACCATGAGCTAATAATCCGTTTAGCAGAAAGACACATGCTCAAAAACACATAAACTCAATATCACTTATCAAGTAAGATTACTAAGGGCACAATAATTAGTATTGACTAAGCTAATGCATTTTGTGAAGAAAAAGTAATTTAGAATTGATACTCAATGGAAAAAGACAGAGAGGGCTTCTTGGAGACAGTAGCTACATTTTTTGAGCTGAATTTTAAAGATGTTCAGAGATAATGGATCAGGAGAGGTAGGGCATCCCAAGTAAGGAAATATTAATTTACCTGTAATAGAGGAGGATTCCATTTGGAGAGAGTGATAAGAAATACGGTGATGATCAAAAGTTGTAAATTGATGGAGATCCCTAAAGGTCAGGCAGAGGGATGTAAATTTTCTAATAAAAGTTATAAGAAACTAGTTTTATGAGAGAAGTAACATAATAAAGCCAATCCAGGCTACAAAGTGGTATAGCATGCTAGTAAAGATAAGAGTCTGAAGTTCAATTTCCTGGGTTTGAATTCTAGGTCTTCCACTTCCTAGTAACCTTGTGTAAGTTATTGAACTTCTGTTTCTCATTTTCCTCAACAGTAAAATAGATCTAAAAATCATGCCAACTTCATAGGGTTGGTATGAACATTAGATGATTTCATGCAAATAAAATAATTAGGGTAATGCCTCATAGAGAATAACCATTCAATAAATGTCAGCTTCTATATGAAAAGGTGGAGGCCACTTTAATCTCTAGGCATTTCTCAATCTAGCTAACATAATTGTTTTCACACCTCTTAATTGAAATCTTGTTCTTCATCCAAACAAAGCAGTTTGCTTATCCTTATTGCTGAGACTTTGCATATTTTATCCCTGCTTGTCATAGGCTACTCTTTTTTCACCAATCTACATTCCTACTCTAGTTAAACCCTTACCTCAAATGGCATTTTTCACTGTTTGACCCAAATTCTACCACTCCTACAGCTCTCTTTCTGTGATGCAAGTGATCCAGTCAATTTCCTTTGTTTTACTGTGATTCTCGGTGATTCCATCCTCTCCACACCTCCACTGAAATCATTCTTCTAAAGATGCCTAACTTGACCAAGAATAGAAGTCAGAATTTACCAGTGTCATCCACACATTTTTATAATTTTTCCCTTCATAATATAAATATATTGCCAAGATATATTTCTTTACTGTTGATTAGTCAAAGGGAAGGAAAAAAATTCCTGGATGCTATACTTAAATACTGAGTGTTTTCAATATGTAGGTATTGAAGCCTAACTGTTTAGGTTTATATCCTGATTTTTCTTTTTACTGAGCAACCTTAGGCAATGCTATTAATATTTAGTAGCTTAGGTTTCCTCATCTACAAAATTGGAAAATGAGTAGTAATCATCTCATAAGATTGTTTTGAAAATTAATTAAGGCAATGAATTTAAAGGGCTTAACACAGTTCCTGGAAAGTAGAAATATATTAATACATGTTAACTACTATTATAGTGACCATTGCTTCATTAAGTCCTAACCAGATAATATAGGAGAAATTATTACCTTAATTTTATACAAGAAATAAGTTTAGAGAAGTAAAGAACTTTGTTCAAGGTGACAGAGCTAATAAATGGCAGAGTTTGGATTTCAGCTGAATCTGCTGCTATTCCACTGCATTTTATCTAGCCATTTTTCTGCATTTTCATGAACTTTTAGGTATTTAGAAGGACAGATTATTACTTTTTGTCAATTACATTAATAACACTTTTTTTTTCTTTACTTACAGCAATAGAATGACCAGCCATAGACTAAACCATCTGTATTTTGCCTCTAGGTGCATTGCAGAATGAGATGTCTTCTATGTAAAACCTATAGGTGAGTAGAAAAGGCTTATCATGTGCAAGTGGAACTGCACCACTGAAGGAGATCCCTGGCTTCCCGTTTCCCAGAGAGATTCTAAAACAGACTATCATGGTTTTGTTTATTTGCATCTAATTTTGTATATCACTACCATGTGTCCTTAATTCTTAGAACCTATATTAAAGCAATTAATGTAACCTTAAGAAACTGGGCTTAACACTAAACATTCAGTGTATACCCTGTAGGAAATTCACGGCACTGTTAAATCAATTACCTTAAACTAGTGCTTCCCCAAAGCAGGTGCAGCAAGGCATTGGTGTAACAAACAGCTCTTTGAAAAAAAGCATCCAGTGATCAAATAAGTTTGTGAAGCACTGCATGCTATACTCCCCTTCTACCAAATTCACAAAACTGTATTAGTTAAGGTTATTTTGGTTGCAAGTAGCAGAAATAAACTTGAGCTAGCATAAACCTAAAAGGAAATTTATTGGAAGGATCCTGTGGTAATTCACATAAATCAAAAAAATAGTTCAACTGCTGAACCTCAGTGAGAAAAACTCCTAAACACCTCAGCAGCAAGAGTTCACAGAGCTTCCCAAGTGTACATCCTTACAAAAGTCCTGGACAGGATGCACAAAATCCACTTGGGAAATTTGTTAAGAACTGTAGTGCTTGGCATATAGAGAGTACATGGTGAGTCTTCAATAATTATTAGCTATCATTATTAAACATTTCTGTCTAAATCAGGTACAAGACATTTGAATATTGCATGGCCCACGGGAACCAGGGTTTTTGCATAACTTTCATGCCAGTATGAAGTAAAGTCATATTTGGAAACCACTTCTCAGACCACTTAAGAGATATAGACACCAGTGATGTCCAGCTTCTGTATCTCTCAGCTCAAACTTCTATGAAGACAATTGTTCTGATTGAGCTCTTAAGGTTCAAATATTTTATTTCTTGACCAGTCACTTATGACCAGGGAATCAGAACACATGTAACTGTAGAGGAATATTTCTGAGGAATAGGAGCAGTTCTAAGAGAAAGGGAAATTTTTGTGAGCTGAGTAGCCACCTTGAGAAGTGTCTGCTTTTAAAAAAATTCTAAGAGGTGCTTTTTAGTTTTTATTTTTATTTTTTTTAAGTTTATTTATTCTGAGAGAGATAGAGTTAGTGTGAGCAGGCGTGGGGGCAGAGATAGAGGAGATAATCCTAACCACACTCTGCATTGTCAGCACCGCCAGATGTAAGGTGCGATCTCATGAACCTTGAGATCACAACCTGAGCCAAAATCAAGAGTCAGACACTTAAATTACTGGGCCACCCAAGTGCCCCTAGGAGGTGCTTTAAAAAAAATCTACTTATTTCATTGAATTGGGCTTTGCCTAAATTTATTTGACCACAAAATAATAATTTTGCACAACATTAAATAAAGTCATTCATAACAAGAAATCTGTACCACACACATTAGGACATGTTGATTAGAATGTTATTAAGTTAAAGCTATTATGGTACCCTCATCTTCATTAGATTTGTGCCTTACCTGGCCTTCAAGTGGTATCCCTGCAGTTTCTGTTTCTGTTCCCATATGACACAGAAGATGGTTTGGCTTCATAGTTCTGAAAAACATTTCTGTCTCATCCCACTATCTCATGAGATGACCTGCTAATAAACATTGAAACATTGCATATATATATATGAATATATATATATATATGAAACATTGCATATATATATATATATATGTATATATATATATGCATACATATATATATGTATGTATACACACTTTGGAAATTCCACAATGTGTTTAAGCATATAAAAGATGTTAAGAAGACCTAGAGTAGGGACAGTTGCTCAACTTTGTTTAACCCAACATTTTCTCAACTTATTTATTGGGAGTAACTCCTATGAAGCCTACTTTACCCACATGCAAAAGCAGAGTGGAATCCTTTTCTTCTGTGTTGCCTCTTAATATCTTTGTGATTTAGGAAAAACAATCATTTTAGAATAGCCTCACATAATTTCTAGTCTGAAATTGACCTTAGTCAGCTATTACTTAAGGTATCTTTTTCTACTCATTTTGCCTTTTCTTCTATTCTAAGGAGAACAAAGGCTATAACACACTCTTCTGAAACAGTTAAGTACTGTGTCACAGGAACCTGATACGAAAGGCATATTTAGATGGTTCCTTGTAGTGGTACAGCAAAAATAACTTGTTTTATTTTATGGAATTTAAAAATGTTTTCACGGAAATGAAAAATTGAGCAAGCCACAAAAATTGTATTAATCACAAATTGAAGAATGTCTGGAGCAATGTTCCAGGTTATAAAGGTTATAAACTTACCTTATGCATCAGCTTCTCTGGTGTCTGCCTTTAATAGATAATTTTCATTTAGGATTTTTTTAATGTATTTCAAACAATAAACACATTATAACAGGTCTTCTCACCTATAAAGTTCATCTGTCATTACATCTGCATTTGATATGGCTGCCCTTGAGTTTCACACATTTACAGAGCCAGGCTGCTGTATAGTTTAGCATGGGGGTGACTTGGATAAGTTTTGAGGTTGAGCAGTCAGTGCACCTAAAGGGAGAACTAACTGGGTCACTATCAAACATTTTCCATTGCATTTTCCAGAGAAAGACCATAGCTGTGAAAGTCACAAGAAATAGGGAAGATAAAAATTTGGGAGCAAAATTGAGAGAGTGTTTCCGGGCATCACCCTCCAAGTCACAACTGCTTGGCCATGACAAAAACAAAATAGTGAAGCTGGGGCCTAATAGGCATTTTACTACTATTTTAAATAAGGTCAAAAACAAAATACAAAGGGCCTAATTCAAGCTGTCTGCCACCTGTTTGGGTCTGGCTACATGAAGCTGCCACATATTCACTGGTGAATCCCCTTCCTAACTACCTAACGGGTTAACCAGCCATCTGTGTCTCCTGCCATCACTAATCAGGGCGGTACACACATTTATTGCCCTTGAGCTTTAGTGCTCATAGGTTCATGCCTATGGTTTATTGCTTAAGAAAAGCTAGCCTGGTTTACAGAAACTTTCTGAAATTCTCCTTTTCTCATCTTCTGTGACCCTCTGCAAGCTTTCCAGCTCACTCCACCATTCAATGGTCCCTCATTGGATTTCCATTTAATCATTAAAATCATCATCATCAAGGCGCTTTTTTTAAAGGGCCTTCATATATAGGGTCAAAAGAGTTATAGAAAGTAGTCCATGTGAATGTAACTATATCTACAAAGAAAGCTGTTAGAAGGCTTTGGGAGTAGTATCCAGCTACAAATATTCAATGAGAGTGACTGTTGAAGACACAGAATTTGTAAAATGGACTAGAAATCCTACAAAACTCTACCTACAATAATGGAGGGGGGTGGGTGTGAGAGGGAGAGGGAGAAGAAGAAAGAAAAAGAGAGATAGATTAAGAGAGAAAGAGAGGAAACAAGGAATGACAAAGCCATGCTGTGATGTGGCTTTCCTGAAGTTAAATAATAATATGTAAAGAGGGACTCCTGGGTGGCTCAGTCAGTTTTCCTACTTGGGCTCATGTCATGATCTCACTGTTAATGAGTTCAAGCCCCACATATAGCTGTCTGCTGTCAGCACAAATCCCACTGGGATCTCTCTCTCTCTCTGCCCCTCCCCTGCTCATGCTCTCTTTCTCTCTCTCTCTCTCTCTCAAAAATAAACATTAAATAATAATAGAGAAAGAAATTAAGAAATAAAGAAAGAAAGAAAGAAAGAAAGGAAGAAAAGAAAGAAGGGAAAAGTAGAAAGGAAAAAAGGAAGGGAGGGAGGGAGTGGGGCAAGTCACCCTTTCAGAACAGTTTCTAAAATGTGGAACATCTCATTGCTCCTCACTTTTAGCCTACATCAAAATCAAGAATATATGTATACCTGCCATACTCATTCTAACCCTTGAGTCTTTGCACTTTTTCTTAGCATATAACAGTACTGATCACAGGATAAAGACCCAATAGTTACTAATCACTGATGAATTAAAACTGATTTAAAAAAATAAAAAATCCAGACAGGATATTTTTAAAGTTTATTTTATTTATTTTGAGAGAGAGAGAGAGAGAGAGAGAGAGAGCAGGGGAGGGGCAGAGAGAGAGGGAGGGAGAGAATCCTAAGCAGGCTCTGTGCTGTCATCATGGAGCCTGATGCAAGGCTTGATCCCAGGAACCATGAGATCATGACCAGAGCAGAAATCAAGAATCAGACACTTAACGAACTGAGCCAACCAGAAGCCCCAGATAGGATTTTCAATTAAACAATTCAGGCTGATAAGACCACTTAACACTTGCTACATGCTAAGCATATGTCTAATGTCTAAGCATGTTTTCTGTATTAACTTTTTAAAACTCACAATAACCCTATGAAGTAGGTACTCTTATCATCAAATGTGGGAAAACAGGCCTAGAGAGGTAATTTTCCCAAGTTCACACAGATAGGAAGTGTCAAGGGCCAAGATTCACACCAAGTGTCTATCCTTGAAGTCTGAATTCTAGTCTCTATGCTACACTGAGATTCTTTCAGGACTAGAGGTAATCTGGAGTTGAAGTCATAAGGATCTGTATCAGAAGGAACCAGAGAAACTCCACACTCAGCCCAGAACTCTGGTTTTGGGGTGATACCCAACGGGCTTATACAACTAGCCCCATGCTTTAAGGATTTGGATTCCTTCCAGTAAGAGCACGGATCTAGCAGAACACCTTTATGATCTGATCAGCTACTATATAGTTAGACAAATATTTTTATCCCTTACAAGATTTTCTAGTAATCCAAGGCAGCTGGGTGACGTGTGGTCATTCAACTGCTCAATTGGTCTAACTCCATATTTTTTGACAATAACAACAGCAAAATAATACTCCTCCAATGTAATATTGCATGCATTTTTAATCAAAGTGAGAAGAGAACACTTAGACCTATCTCAGAAGTGGATCAGCTTCTCGAATTTTATTTTACTTTTTTTTTTAAATGACTATTAAATGATTTTTCCTTTTGTAGACCTGATTGAGAATAGCTTGACTGTGGGACTATATTTTACTCACATTAAAATGTCAAGACATGTATAAAAGCAATAAAAACATAGAAGTGGGGCGCCTGGGTGGCGCAGTCGGTTGAGCGTCCGACTTCAGCCAGGTCACGATCTCGCGGTCCGTGAGTTCGAGCCCCGCGTAGGGCTCTGGGCTGATGGCTCAGAGCCTGGAGCCTGTTTCCGATTCTTTGTCTCCCTCTCTCTCTGCCCCTCCCCCGTTCATGCTCTGTCTCTCTCTGTCCCAAAAATAAATAAACGTTGAAAAACATAGAAGAAATACTGAGAGAATTTATAATGTTGGTGGGTACCTTGTTTCTCTGATGTTCATTGTCTGCACACAAAGAAGTAGATTAATGAAAAGCAAAAAGAATGGTTATTTTTCATTCTTTCTACACTTTAACATATAATGAAGAATCTTACATGCCATTTATCAAAATGTAAACATAATTCAGGTGATAATCATCAATATTTTTCACTTGCCTTCAGTGCTAAGATAGGTAAAGTGACTGTCTTCACTTCTGGATCCTAAAGGAGTCCTTGAGTGCAACATTCTTGCCTTACTCATTTTTGACTATACAGCACTTAATGCAGTGACTGGCACTCTGTGTGTTCAATAATTTTCCGTTGAAGTAAACTGTAAGGGTGAAAAACCAGTAGTTATGTAACCTACAGAAATATACATAGAGGTATATAAGCAAAAGACACTATAGAGTTTAAATCCCAACATGTAGTGACTTACCAAGCATATCTGCCAAACAATGAACACGCTTACTATTTAATCCAAGCTACAGTTATTATTCTAATAGTAATATTTATCAGTTACCTTCTAGTTGTCATATCCTGCAGTGAAAATTTAACATATTTCTCTTACTATTTTCATTATCTCTGTGAAGCCAGCATTACCACCACCCAAAGCAAAGTTCAGAGAGGTTAAGTTACTAGCTCAAGGTAACACAGTTAATGCGCGGCAGAGTTAGTTTAAGAAACCTAAATCTGTGTCTCCAGAGGTATCATTTAGGCTGTTGTCTGGAATTTTGAGATGAAGTGTGTGTATATACTTTAAGAAAAACAAGTATACTGTTTAAGCAATGCTAATGAGAACTACATTGTAAATATCAAAAGAATAAAATATCAAAGATAAAATGTGAAACATGAAGAGGGTTTTTCTGTGTCTGGGGATGACTGGGTTGATTATTTATATATGTACAGCGTTTTCTTTTTTAACATGAAGCTTTAAAGATTTAAAGTAAAAGGTGAAGCCTTCTGGGAACAGCAAATTCACTACAAATTTAAAAATTCATTTAAAAAGAATCGGTAATCAGAATTTATAATTAGAAAAATTCAGAAAGTTTTGAGTGTAAGGTTAAACATAAGAAAAGCACCTCCAAGAGTGGTGTCTTTTGTTCTTTATAAATATAAAACTAGTTGAATCAAAAGGTATCTAGTTAACAGATTATTGATAGACAACATTTCTAGGAAAAGTAAATAAATGAATTGTGTGTGTGTGTGTGTGTGTGTGTGTGTGTGTGTGACTTGTTGCTACGAAACCAATTTCACAATTTTATTTATGATATATAAGATTGCTTTCATTTGCTCCCTTTATGCTTTGTGAACTGAATAAGAATGAGGAAAATGTCAAGACCCTTGATTCTTATCTCCTCTTTTCTCTTTTTCTTTTTTTTTTTCTTTTTAATGTTTATTTATTTTTGACAAAGAGGGAGACAGAGCATGAGCAGGGGAGGCGCAGCGAGAGAGGAAAACACAGAATCCGAAGCAGGCTCCAGGCTTTGAGCTATTAGCACAGAGCCCAATGCGGGGCTCGAACTCACAGACCGGGAGATCATCACCTGAGCTGAAGTCGGACGGTTAACTGACTGAGCCACCCAGGCGCCCCTTTTCTCTTTTTCTTAAGATGGCAGCATTGCTTATAAATATTTATAGACTGCAGAACACTTCAGCATCCTTCATCTCAGTTAATCCTCACAGTATCAATAATGATATTATTTTGTCCATTTTGCAGATGAGGCGATAGCAGCGCAAGGAGACTTGCGGCAAAGCAAAATTAGAACCTAGTTTCCTGGTAGCTGAATCCATTGCTTCTTCCTCTAATAAAACACTGGACATTTGGGTCCAAGTTCCATGCTTAAGTGTCTACACATTCACTTCCTAGTCCATCTAACAGGATAGAAATACTGACAATTGTTAGAAAAAGTTACCAAAATAAAAATTAAAAAAATCTAAGCAACAAATAAAACAAAACAAAGCAGATCAAGAAACAAAAATCACCCAATTATTTTTGTAATATTAAACTAATAGTGTCTCCATTAATGAGGTTGAGGGAGTCTAGACCCCATGTTTTTCAGCTATCCTTCCCCCATACACTCTTTTCCACCACTGGCTTTGAGACCCACTGTCAGCCATTAGAATGATGCCAGGATTAAGGATTGTATGAGAATTGACATAATGGAATTTGACAGGTGAGTTTGGTGTTCTTTTTATCATTTATAAACTCCTCCCCACACCCTTAAACATCAAAATTTGTATTCCTTACACAAGTACTTATCTAGCCAACTCTGTTCTTTTATTTTATTTTATTTTTAAATATCTTTGGGGAGGAGTGCCAGGGTGGCTCATTCGATTAAGCCTCAGACTCTGAATTTTGCCCAAGTCATGATCTCATGGTCATGAGTTTGAGCCCCACTTAAGGCTCCACACTGGGCGTGGAGCCAGCTTGGGGTTCTCTTTCTCCCTTTATGTCTGCCCCTCCCCCTTAAAAAATAATAAACATATCCAAGGAGAATAGAAATTCCTAAGGGGCAAAAGGGTAGCTATAGCAGAACAAATAGAAACTTCATATCCATATTGGAATGTTCAGGTGTGTGTGTGTTTCTTAAATTGGCATTGGTATGGGTGAAGACAATGTTAAAAGCCTTGCAAAATATGAAGCAGAACATTTCTGCAGTTCCTGGAAGAGATTTCCAATTCATCGAGTACTTTTTAATTACTTTAAAGCTTCTGGGGCGCCTGGGTGGCGCCGAGTCGGTTAAGCGTCCGACTTTAGCCAGGTCACGATCTCGCGGTCCATGAGTTCGAGCCCCGCGTCAGGCTCTGGGCTGATGGCTCAGAGCCTGGAGCCTGTTTCTGATTCTGTGTCTCCCTCTCTCTCTGCCCCTCCCCCGTTCATGCTCTGTCTCTCTCTGTCCCAAAAATAAATAAAAGTTGAAAAAAAATTTTTAATTACTTTAAAGCTTCAACTTGAAAACAAATCCAGCAGAATGATAGCATTGGGGGTTTGTTCACCATTTTTATCAAAATATTTAATAGATTGGTGTATGAAAGGAGTGTAATCAATATGAAATTTTCTGGGATTATTAACCATTTGAAATGCTGAGTGTTTTGCATTCGTGAATCCATCAAACATAAATATCCATCGTTAAGGCTGAAAGGGTTACTGATTCACTGACCCATGATTATTTTCCTAAATGAAAAACACATTTAGTAAAATGGATAAAAAATTTCCTTAAAAATCCCATAATTCAAATCAAATCAAACTTGATTTGCTTAGATTTTTTTTTCTTTCCAGAAGGCCTGTGATACAGCTGCTGTAGGATTACTAGAGGATTAACAAACTGTGAGATTTTTCCATCAGATGTTAGACTTTTCCATGGCAGAGAAAGCACTCTGTAGGATAAGCAGCAATTTGAGTAAGCACAGTGACGGAAGTTTGTCAGGATTTCAGTTTCCTTCTCAGCTGAGCCTAACATTGGGAACTCTAAATTTCAAGTGCAAAGCTGAAAGCAGTACAAGGTATTCAGCTAAATTCTTACTGCTAAGGAATGGATCATCTATATACTTTCTCTTAACTTATAATTGGTTGGTGTTTTCTCTGAACTGACTAATGCAGGATTTCCAGACACCTTTGCTAAATCCCCTAATAATCAAAAACCTTTTTAAAGTTCCCAGGGATGTTTTATATATGCTCATGAATCTTGTAAATTGTTGATTGCATTTCCATGCTCTCTGTGTTCTGCCTCCTCCACCTCCCAGTGATATACACTAATGCTTTTCCTTGTGTTCAGAGAAGAGTGACTTCTACTGATGTTCTTTGGATTCAATATTCTTTAATCACCTTATGTTCCTTGTAGGAATGGAATCAATGCCTCCATCTCATGTGAATTTTAGACCTTTTTTGTACGAATATTCCAACATTTTTCACATTGTTTAGTAAAACTCTTCTTTTACATTTTCCCCTTACTTACAGTGAAGCCCCTTGCCCCCGACATAAGGCACATAAGTTTCAGTCTGTGACATGAGGAGTCTACAGAAAAGTCCAGGTGATAAACACCACATTTTCTAGAAGTTCACATGCATATAATTCTTTATTCTTTTAGAATGATGACTCAGGCCCATGTGCCAGTAGATTTTTGTCAGAGATTGTCCCATAAATTGACACTTCCTAGATACATAAAGTAGAAGCAACTAAAAAAGTAGAAGCAACTAAAACAAAGTGTCGACTGTATTTGCTACTACATGGAGTTGCTAATAAGTACAAGAATATGGGTGGAGGGGGTGCTGAAAACCCACCAGGGCAATGTGCTATTAATTTTATCTTGTTTCCCTATCAGACTGACTATAGAGAAGGTGCAGTAAAGGCAGTCTGATACTACACAATAGTTCTCAATACTGTTCCATCTAAACAGTTCACATGCACAAAATATTCTCTTATAATTGTTTTACTTTCTGTAATGATTTTCTAGAAAATTGAACATGTTGGTAGGCTGTAGGAAAGAGAGGCATAGAATACATATCAAAGAAGCTGGACTTGGAGGAAGTACATGTAATTTGTAAAATCCTGGCCCCCGGAAATTTCTACAGGATCTCACTCCACCCCTGCTTCATAGAATCACTAATGTAGTGTGAAAGAATCCTGGCATTTGGAGGATATCATATTTTTTTCACCTACGATCTATGATCTATAAATAGTCCTTATTTTGCTATGACTTTTGGACTTTACCCTTTGTTTTTCTTTATACAACTTTGTAGAGGTTTTACACATTTTAATACAGCTTTATCTTCTTTGGAAATGCTGTCTTAACCTAGTTTGGTGTCAAGACCAGTCAGTTCCTTTTCTTGAGCATCTGATTAAGTCCACACCCAACCACTTCCTTAACTGGACTTTCACATTCTAGTACACTAATCACCTGAAGCTATGTACCAGACAAGTAGGGATAGCTCCTATGCCCCAGAGCCCACCAAAATTCAAACTATTGAAATCAGCTACTTTGTAAGAAACCTGTGAAATCTAGCTAACCCCACCCTACATGCCATACAGAAGCTTCCTCCTATAGCTCCAGCTTTCTGTTACCCTGTCCCCAGGTGCAACTCTCTTTACAGCGCTTTGCAGCCCTCTCTCCTTTGGAGCTGTTAGTGACAAAAAAAGTTCTGTGTTTCATCTATCCTGGTGACATTGTGCTAGGTCCTGCCATCAAAACAAATCTTTAAATCTTATAAAGCACATGTTTTTATATCTCATTCTTCAATTGCATCTGACTTCACAATTTTCTCTCCCAGATACTTGTAGCAGTAGAATATAGTAGGACTTGGAGTTAGACCTATCTGAATTCAAATTCTGGTTCTGACACTGTTTAGCTGATACCTAGAACAAGGTCCTGTCTCTCTGGGACTCTGTTCATTTGTAAAATAAGAGTATAAATAATAGTACCCATTTCACAGTATTTTGGTAATAATGAAATGATCTTTAAATCTATATAAATAGATATAGATATAGATATAGATAGATATGCATGGCTCTTTTCATACTACCTCACACATAGTAAGCACTGAATAAAAGGTAGCTATTGTTATTGATAGGTATATATTTTTGAATTTGTTTTTTTTTTGTTTGTTTGACTATGTTATAATTATATATTTTATTCTCCTAGGGCTTGGTAGAGTAACAAGATACATGTTTTATTTTCTAAAACAATCAATTGTCCCAGCTGGATTTTTTTTAAAAATTCATCTTTGTGTGTCCAATAATTTATGATTCCACTTTTACCACATATTCCTTATGAGTTCTAGGGTTTGTTTTGTGTTATCTATTTTGTTCCATTGATCTGCTTATTCTTACAATAGTGTCATGTTTTAATTATTGATATTAATAAACTTTAATGACTAATGGCTTTTTTATTATTCCTTTTTCTCTGATAAGTTCTTAGGGATTCTTGCCTTTCTACTCTTCACACTAAATTTTAGAATTATTCTGTCACATTAAAAAAACTCATTGGTAATTTTACTGTAATTGTGTTAAACCTAAAAATGAAGATGGGATAAATTGGAATCTTAGTAATTAATATTCCCACCTAGGAGCATATTTCTCCACTTAGGATGTATGCTTTTTAAAACATACTTCAGAACCTGTATGAAGGGCAAGTTCCATTCTAGTACAGTTCCTCTTGTACCTAACTACATGCCTTTTGATAAATCTTATATTCCTGATGTAATTCCTGTCCTATAGAGCTTATGGCATTTACATTAAGGTTAAATGAATTAAAGTATGCATACAAAATAACAAAGTAAGGAATTAAATATTCATAGAGAAGCAAGAAGTTATTACTATTATTTTAAAAATTAGATTTGAAGAGTGCCTGAGTGACTCAGTCAGTTAAGCATTGACTCTTGATTTTGGTTCAGGTCATGATCCCATGGTGATGGGATCAAGCGCCGGGTCAGCCTCTGCGCTGGCTGTGCAGAGCCAGTTTGGGATTTTCTCTCTCCCTGTCTCTCTGCCCCTTCCCAGCTCACATGCTCTCTCTCTCTTTTTCAAAATTAAATAAACATTGAAAAAAATTAGACTTGAGGAAAAGTCCGATTTTCCATCAAAGGTATTTTTCATCTCGAATAAAAGATCTTCACAGAAAAAGAAAAAAAAAATTAAAACCCAGGAAAACAGAGATCCAAGCATGTCAATATTGATCAGATACTCAAAAAAACCTTTTTACTAAGCACTACTAATTTGATTCCGATATCTCCATATGGTGAATACATTTTACCATGGAATCTGTACCCTGGACCTCATAAAATCAACCTTATGTTTACATAGATTTGTAGAGTTTGAAAGGAGCAGGATGTCATCTAACTCAAACTTTCATTAAGTGGAAATACCTTTCTTCTAATATTTCAAGCAATAGTGAATTCATTATTTCATAAGTAATTACTAGGATTCTCATATTTTGAGATGTCCTTATTGTACCAATATCTGTCTCCCTGTGGCTTTCACCTATGCATGGGTACTATAGGAGCAGGAATGTGAAGCATCTAATTCCATCTGGTAGAAAGTAAGGAAGAGAGTAGGAAGGGTCAGCAAAGCAGTGCATACTAGAGGAAGTATGGCTTGAACTGTATCACAAAGAGAGAAAGTTTAAGGCATTGCAGGTCAAAGAGCATCACTGAAAGTATGACACATTTGAGAACTCTACTAAATTTGTTTCTGCTGAATCAAAAACATGAGGGAATAGTAAAAGATGAGGATGAAGAAATTAACAACTGAATGGTACAGAAAGCTTTCTGTGCTAAAGTGAGTTCGGGTTTTGTTGACAATAGAAAGTCATTAAATGGTTATTTAAACTCAGCAGTATTGTTCTAGTTGTACTTGCTGGACCTACACAAAATCTATCTTATATTTTTCTTTAAATTTTTCTAGTTCCTCAAGGCACTTGAAGGTAGTCTTTATGTCCTAGTTCTTTTAAGAATTTATCATCTATGTCTTTTCTAGATTGTTACCATTGTGGTCCTTTCCCCTATATTCATTCTAGCTTAAGTTCATCTTAACTAATTTGGCCATCCAAATTAGTTAGCATATAGTACCCAGAATTAAGCCAATGCTTCAGATATGATTTAATACTGTAAAGTGGTTCAATATTACTTTACCTTATTAATTCTATACAAAACTTTTTAAAAAGAATATTAAAATTGAGTTTGGCTTGTTTTGGAGTTGGAGTGGGGGCAATACACCAGACAATAGAGGCTCTATTATGCTGCACTAACAACTCCAAAATCTCAGTGACTCAACATAACAAAGGTTTATCTCTCACTCACACTTAATATTCAGTATGGATGGATACGGAGTACTCTGCCTATCACAGTCATTCAGGGATCCAGGTTGACAGGAAGTTTGCTATAATACCTGATTCCAGTCAACAAGACAGAAACAATGGTAAATTTTGAACTGGCTCTTAAATTTTCTAAAACAAGTCAATTGGTCTCATTTAAATTCAAAGGAAGTGGGGACATAAAGTCTTGCTATGGACCTATAAGGAGAGGAAAGTGAGGCTAATCTACTAGTCCTGATGATTTCCACCAGTTTACAGCTAGAACACAAGGATCTTGTGACCAATTAAATCTCCATATTTTTTTCTTGTTTTGGTATAAATGAGTAAAATGCCAGGTCTTCTTTGTTTTTTTTAATATTTTATTTTTAAGTACTCTCTACACCCAAAGTGGGGCTGGAACTTACGATCCCAAGATCAAGAGTTACATGCTCTGCAGACTGAGCCAGCCAGGTACCCGCAGGTCTTCTTAATATTATGAAATCCTTTTGTTTTTATTAAAAGTTTACCAAATTGGATTCAGTTTACTATTTGTGTTGACCTGAATGTTTGTGTCACCTCCAAATTCACATGCTGAAATCCTAACCTCCAAGGTGATGCTATTCAGAGGTAAGGACTTTGGGAGATGATGAGGTCATAAAGGCACAGTCCGCATGACTGGGATTAATGTCTTATTAGAAAGAGGACACACAGAGTTTACTTGCCCCTTCCACCATGTGAAAACAGCAAGAAGATATGGTCATCTACAAATCAGGTAGAGGGTCCACACCAGACACCAAATCTGTCAGAGATTTGATCTTGGACTACCAGCCTCCAGAACTGTGAGAAATAAGTTTCTTTTGTTTTTAAGTCACTCTCTCTATAGAATTTTGTTATATTAGCCTGAAACTAAGACATTGTTCATATTTTTTAAGGATGTTAATCCAGCATACATTTTACTAGTCAATGTTTACATCTCTGGGTCATATTCTAAACTAGCAAAGATATAATCTGTGTCCTTAGGAGCCTAATATACTGTACAAGACACTTTAGGTTAACATTGATCTATTGATTACTTTATTGATGCCATTGTGGTAAGGCTATTCAACCAGCTCTCAATCTACCTAACTGTATAACTGAGTTTTATTGCAACAAGTGACTATAAGATTATCATCTGAGACTGTACCAAATGCTTTCCCCTAATCAAGTTATAAAACATCTAAGCATGATCATGGTATAGCAATCTAGCAGCCCTATCAAGAAAGGAACAAAGTTTAGTTGATTTTGTCTTATGTTCAAATTGATCATAACTTATGTTGGCTCCTGATTACTCTCACTCTTTTCCAAATTTTGCAAACTATCTTGTTAGTAATCTGTTTTACATTTTTGTTAAAAATGAAACCCAGCATTTAGTACATAGTTTCTAAAAAAAACCCTTTCCACTTCATTTTTGGAAATCAGGATACATGTTTCTATCTCCAAAATTTAATCTTCTTTCTCATTTTATATGAGCCTTCAGTTTCTATATACACTGACACTAACACAAAAAGGCACATTTTAATAGAGCTTTTGGGGGACCTGTAGTTTCATTTCAATTCCACCAGAATTTTGTTGGATTTTAAACAGAATCTCTATGGTATTCTCTATGATATTTGTTCTATATTTTTCAGTTGGAAAGTCATTTTACTTGACAGAGAATAATGAGGTAAAATGGATTTAAAATTTCTCAAACTTCTTTCTTTAATCTGTTGACATTTATCATCTTCTTCATGCAATGAGCCTCTTCCTTTGTTCTTACTGCTTTAAAACTTTCTTGAAAAACCCTTTTAATTTACCTTAAAATTTCCCACAAGTCTCAGTTAGTTTGGGGTACTAGAATCTTCAACAATGTTGGTTGAGTTTTGTGATATTCTCTTATATTCTGGTCATTTGAAGCATTTCTTCATTTAAAATTTGAATCTCTTCCACAGTAGGTTATTGATAATACATATCATATGTACATGTTTTCTTGCTTTCTCACTTGAATAATCTACTTGGAGTTCTTAGTTACTTACTGTATTTTCTTTTCTTAGAGTGGAAGACATAACAGAACAAAAGAATAAATATCTATAAGTAGATATAATCAAGTCCAGAGATGGTTTCTGTTAATATTTTGGGAAACTTTCTTCCAAACTAATATTATTCCAACTGTGCAGAAAAAAAATTATATTTATTAAGAGGATTAACCTCTGTATATCTCGATTTTATCACAGAAATGAGAATGACAATCTATGCCTAACTTCCCACTTTATGTTAAATGTTTCCTAGATATTTTATGGTGTCTCTATCACTATTATATCTGGGTTGTCAAAATATATAATTTTCAAGACATAATGATGATAATTATAGCCAGGTGGAAAGACAAATATTAGCATAATTATTGTTGATGTAATTATAATAATAAAACCACATAAATAGAGCTTATAGTTATAAGGAACCATTCTAAGCATGGTAGGTTTATATTTAATATTTTAATCTTCATTTTTTCCCTTTTGTTTTATTTATTTATTTATTTATTTATTTATTTATTATTTTTAAAATACAGTTTATTGTCAAATTGGCTAACACACAGTTTGTAAAGTGTGCTCTTGGTTTTTGGGATAGATTCCTGTGGTTCATCGCTTACATACAACACCCAGTGCTCATCTCAACAAGTTCCCTCCTCAATGTCTGTCACCCATTTTCCCCTCTCTCCCCCCCATCATCCACCCTCAGTTTGTTCTCTGTATTTGAGAGTTTCTTATAGTTTGCCTTCCCCCCTGTCTGTTTGTAACTATTTTTCATAACCCTTTAGATAGGTGCTTAGATTTTCAAAGCCACAGATGAACAAGGCACAAGATATTTTCCCTGTGCAAAGTGGAGTGAAGGCCAGAACTGAGAACCCTACATAAAATCCTATCTATGAGTTTTGTATTCAACTTTAATTAAAAGCTACATGACAAGAACTCAACAGATTGCAAAGGGAGATGACAAGAAACCTTATTAGTCCCAGCTTCCTCTAGGATAAAAAGTATAGCTTGTATTTTTACTTGTTAATCAGATGTTAGGTTCAAATTTGTACTACATGTACATTCTAGTAATCCCCAGTGACTCACTGTAAAGTATTTCTGGGACAATAATGCTCTAAGGCATCTGGTAGGAACAATTGCCAAACTTATCTGGAAAAATTCATCTTCAATCCAGGACTTGAATTATTCTCACAGATAAAATCAAGTTGAAAACAATTGAAAATCAAAATACACAAGGAAAGATGTCACCACGAGTAAGAGTCAGCATAAACACCAATCATCAAATTTAAAGCCTAAAGAGCATGAGCTATTAAAAAGGTCTGATAAAGATAAATATGTTAAAAGTTCTTAAAGATTTATAAAGATGGATGTCAAAACACACACACACACACACACACACACACACACACACACACACACAAAGCAGGACACAGAAAACACAAGATGTTAAAGAAACTCTAAATGGCAGACTTTAAGAAAAGGTAAAATAAACACCGACAGAAGGAATAAGTTGATAAAAAGAATGGTATACAAAAATATTGGTCAATGTTATCCCTCTAAACCAAGGATGAGTAGACTGTGACCCACAGACCAATTCCAGCCCACCTTCTGTTTTCATAAATAAAGTTTTATTTGCTCACAGCCATGTTCATTATGATTAATTTCTGTGTCATCTTGACTGGGTCATGAGATGGTAAGACATATTGTCAAGGATAATTTTGCATGTATCTATTTATTCTATGAGGGTCTTTCTGAAAAAGATTAATATTTAAATCAGTACACCGAGTAAAGCAGAATAACCTTCCTAATATGGATGGTCCTTGTCCAAACAATTAAAGGCCTGACAGGAACAAAAATTTATCTCTCCAAAAACTAAGAAGAAACTCTTCCAACCTGCCTTCAACTTGGGACATCAGATTTTATCCTGCCTTCAGACTCAAACTGAAATGGCTCTTCCTGGGTTCTAAGTCTACCGTTTTTGAATCTACACCATTGGCTCTCTTGAGTCTCCAGCTTGCCAACTACAGATCAAAGGAATTTGTCAGTCTCCATAATCACCTTAGGCAATTCCTTATAAACTCTCTCTCTTTCTCTCTCTGTCTTTCTCACCCTCTCTTTCTCTCAATTCTATTTGGTCTATCATTCTGGGTAACCATAACTAATATACTCATTCATTTATTCATTTTATGGCTACTTTTGCAAGAGAATAGCAAAGTTATTGAAACAGAGTGATTACAACAGATATTATATGACTCAAAAGCTAAACATAGTTACTATGTAGCCCCTTACAGAAAAAGTTTTCAGATTACTGATCTACACTAACATGGACTATAAAATTATGATGATATCAATGATATAATGACAAGGACAGCAACTAACAGTAGAGTTAAGAAAATAAGGTGAAAGTGTAATGTTGGCCAAAAATAATATCCAAAATGGAAGATGTTTTTAAAATTAATGAGTTTTAAGATCCTTTCATTGACCGAATGAAAGGAGTAGATATTGATGAAAATTATATGTTAGGTCAATTATGTATAATACATTTTATTATTATTATTATTATTATTATTATTTTTAATGTTTATTTTTGAGAGAGAGAAAGAGACAGAGCACAAATGGGGGAGGGGCTGAGAGATAGGGAGACACAGAATCTAAAGAAGACTCCAGGCTCTGAGTTGTCAACACAGAGTCCAACACGGGGCTTTTGAACTCACAAAATGTAAAATCATGACCTGAGCTGAAGTTGGACACTTAACTGACTGAGCCACCCAGGTGCCCCAATGTATAATACCATTCTAAAGGTAATCATGAAAATAAGTGGAAAGCATAACTTTAAAAATGTTAAAGCAGAAATACCTAAAATTTGTACGGAATCACAAAATACCCTAGAGAGCCAAGTAATCTTGAAAAAAAAAGTTGGAGGTATCACAATTCTAGACTTCAAGTTATATTGCAACGGTGTAGTAATCAGAATAATGGGGTACTGACACAAAAATATACATAAAGATGAATAGAACAGAATAGAAAATCCCGAAATAAACCCATAATTATATGGTCAATTAATCCTTGACAAAAGAAGCAAGAACATGCAATGGGAAAAGGAATGTCTCTTCAACAAATGGTGCTGGGAAAACTGGACAGCAAAATGGAAAAGAATGAAACTAGACCACTTTCTTACACCAGAAAAACAAATTCAAAATGGATTAAAGACTTAGATGTGAGACCTAAAACCATAAAAGTCCTGGGAGATAGCACATACAGGAATTCCTCTGACAATAGACATAGTAACATTATTCTAGATATGTCTCCTTGAGGCAAGAGAAATAAGAACAAATATAAACTGTTGGGACTACACCAAAATAAAAGGCTTCTGAATAGCAAAACAAACAACCCACAAAACTGAGAGGAAGCCTACTGAATCGAAGAAGATATTTGCAAATGGCATATCTGATAAAGGATTAGTATACAAAATATATAAAGAACTTATACAACTCAACACCCCCAAACCAAATAATTCAATAACATCGACAGAAGACATTATAGCAAACATTTCTCCACAGAAGACATACAGATGGCCTACAGACACATGCGAATATGCTCATCATCACTGATCACCAAGGAAATGCAAATCAAAACTACAATGAGATATCACCTCACACCTTTCAGAATGGCTAAAATCAATAATACAAGAAACAAAACGTGTTGGCAAGGATGTGAAGAAAGGTGAACCCTAACTTGCACTGTTGGTGGATATGCAAACTGGTGCCGCCACTGTGGAAAACAGTATATAGATTCCTCAAAAAGTTAAATATAGATCTATCCTATAATCCAGCAATTGCACTACTGTGTGTTTACCCAAAGAATACAAGAACACTAATTGAAAGGGATACATGTACCCTTATGTTTACAGCAGTATTATTTACAATAGCAAGTCATGGAAGCAGCCCAAGTGTTCACTGATTGGTGAATGGATAAAGAAGGAGTGGTGTATATATATATATATATATATAGAGAGAGAGAGAGAGAGAGAGATATTATTCAGCCATAAAAAAAGAATGGAATCTTGCCATTTGCAATGACACGGTTGGAGCTAGAGAGTATATTGCCAAGCAAAAAAAGTAGTCAGAAAAAGACAAATACCATATGATTTTACTCATATGTATAATTTAAGAAACAAAACAAACAAGCAAAGGGAAAAGAATGGAGAAAGAGAGAGAGAGAGAGAGAGAGAGAGAGAGAGATCAATAACAGACTCTTAAATATAGAGAGCAAACCAGAGGGGAGGTGGGTGGGGATGGGTGACATCTTGATAGGGATGAAGGAGTGTACTTGTCCTGAGCACAGGATGATGTATGGGAGTGTAGAATTACTATATTGTACACCTGAAACTAATATAGCACTGTACATTAGTTGGAAATAAAATAAAATAAAAACTTTAAAAAATTTTAAAAAGATTGATCTGAGTTCTAGATGTGTTCATTTAAAAAATTATAAAGAGAAAATAAGGAATAATCATTTTAAAACACTCAAACAATCCCCCCCAAAAGGTTTAAAGAGGGGCGCCCGAGTGCCTCAGTTGGTTGAGCCTCCAACATTGGCTCAGGTGATGATCTCCTGGTTGACAAGTTCCAGCCCCATGTCAGGCTCTGTGCTGACAGCTCAGAGCCTGAAGCCTGCTTTGGATTCTGTGTCGCCCTGTCTCTACCCCTCCCCTACTCAGACTCTGTCTCTGTCTCAAAAATAAATTAATATTAGAAAAAAAATTAAAAAGAGGCTTAAAGAAACACAAAAGCAAAAGAAACAGAAAAAAGTAAGCAAAAACATAAAATAATGTGATAGAAATCAATTTAAATATACCATAATCAGAGCAAAGGCAGCAAACGTATACGTTATAACACAGAGATTTACTTGCAATAAAAAATACATCCATAAAGTCTTTACAGAGAACACAAAAGAAATGGAAAAAAGATGCTGTTAAATTCTAAGAGAAAGGCTGGTATAGCTTTATTAATATTAGTTAAAAGGATTCAAAGGAACAGAATTTTTAAAGATGAAAGAGCTGCCAATAATGCTAAAGTAAATTTAACCAAGAAATGTACAAGTTCTAAACTTTTATGCATCCAATAATATAGACTAAATTTATATCAGAAAAAAACTTATGTAATTAAAGAAATAATTTCCCAGTAAAAGTGGGAGAATTTTTAAATTCATCCTTTCAATGAATGATAAATCAAGTAGACAAAACACTAATAAAAACGTTGCAAATTTGAACACCATAATAAGCTTGATTTTATGAGTTTATGTAAAACCTTTCATACAAGATGTAGAAAATACTTTTTTTCTCAAGCAAACATAGATTGTTTATGAAAATTGACCACAAATTAACCCACAAGTAATGTATTAACAGATTTGTAAGAATAATTTTACAGACCACATCGTCAACAATGATGCATTTAAGTTAGAAAAACTTAACTAAAAATAGAAGCATATTTTGAAAATTAAAAAAAAAATCCAAACACTTCTCTATAATTCATTGGTCAAAGAATCATAATGAAAAATAGAAAATATTTACTACTAACAGTTAAAACATGGCTTATAAAATTTGCAAGACGCAAGTGAAATAGAATTTGAAAAAAAATTTACAATCTTAAATGCGTCATTTTAAAAAACGATCTAGAGTCTGAAAATTTAATAGATAAGCATTAAATTTGAGAAATAGAAAAATATCGACAAAATAAATTCAATCATGGTGTATATTAGGGAATAATAAACACAGGAACAGGTATTTATGATGTACAAAGAATCATTGCAATAACCAAGATCAACAAGGAAAAAATCGTTCTTTGAAAATCATGGATAGACTTGTCTTTGACAATCTTGTCAAGAAAAGAATTAGAATAAATAAACAATAGTAGGAATAAAATGGAGATATAATTAGAGATACAGTAAAGGGTAAAACATAATAACTCCAACTATGATTTTATGCAAAAATTTGGGGAAAAATGAAATAGACCATTTTATAGAAAAGTATAATTTCAAAATAAGTGGATACAAAAGAGAGGCCCTAAATAGTTTTATAACCATTAAAGTAGACTAGACTTTTGTGTTTTGGGGGAAGATTTTATATTACTTATTCAATTTCTTTGGTGGTTATACATCTGTTCAAGTTTTCTCTTTGTGATTCAGTTTTGGTAGCTTATATGTTTCTATGAATTTGCCCATTTCTTCCATGTTATGCAATTTGTTGACATATAACTTTTCATGATATTCTCTTATTTGTTTTTATTTCCATGGTGATGGTTGTGACTTATTCTCTCTCATTCACGATTTTATTTATTTGCGTTCTTTCTCTTTTCTTTTTACAAGTCTGGATAGGGTTTTATAAATTTTATTAATACTTTTTTTATTTTAACTTGTTTTATTTTTCATTTTTTTAAATTTATATATAAATTAATTAGCATATAGTGCAACAATGATTTCAGAAGTAGCATCCTTAGTGCCCCTTACCCATTTAGCCAATCCCCCCCTCCCACAACCCCTCCATAACCCTCAGTTTGTTCTCCATATTTATGAGTCACTTCTGTTTTGTTCCCCTCCTTGCTTTTATATTATTTTTGTTTCCCTTCCCTTATGTTCATATGTTTTGTCTCTTAAAGTCCTCATATGAGTGAAGTCATATGATTTTTTTCTTTCTCTGACTGACTAATTTCACTTAGCATAATATCCTCCAGTTCCATCCATGTAGTTGCAAATGGCAAGATTTCATTCTTTTTGATTGCCGAGTAATACTCCATTGTATATATATACCACCTCTTCTTTATCCATTCACCCATTGATGGACATTTGGGCTCTTTGAAAACTTTGGCTATTGTTGATAGTGCTGCTATAAACATTGGTGTGCATGTGTCCCTTCAAAACAGCACACCTCTATCTCTTGGATAAATACCTAGTAGTGCAATTGCTGGGGTGGAGGGTAGTTCTATTTTTAGTTTTTTTTTTTTTTTTTTTGAGAAACCTCCATACTATTTTCCAGAGTGGCTGCTCTGGCTTGCTCCCACTGGCTCCTTTGGTCTCATACAGGCAATGCCACTTCTGCCAGTTGTGCTCCAAGAAGGGGGTACAGTCTCTCCCAGTGTATTTCAGGCAATCTTCAGATTGTGCCCTCTCTCCTGGGTTACCTGCCTGCTTTCTGTACAAGAGCACTGCAGCCCCTTCAGGGCTGTATATCAGCCATCTTGTGAACCCCTAAAACTCTAATCTTTGAGCCACTGGTTGTGAAAACTCACAAAAATCAGCCCCTCTAGTTTTCCCAGTCAATGGGTTTGGGAAAGGGTTTTCCCTGTGCAATACCCTGCGCACTCCTTTCTCTCTCTCACTTCTCTCCATGACCAGGTCTCCCTCCTCTACACAGCACCAGCAATCTGTTTCTCTCCCAAATCACATCTTTTCACATCCTAACCTCCAAAACATGACCTGTTCTCTTCCTCTAGTTGTGCAGTTTGTTCTGCCAGTCTTCTGGTTGATATCTTGGGTATTCAGAATGATTTGATTTGAATTTGTTTTTGTATAATTAACAGTATGTTTTATAAAAGATAAAAATCCATGATACTTTGACCAAATATTAGAAACATTTTTAATAAAATCTGACCCCAAATTATTTGCTCTTAACTAAGTTACAAAAGTTTTTAAAATATTAATAAACTAAAAAGTTATCTTTCTAGTTAAAAATGTAGAACAGATCTAAATATGCTATAAGCTTTACTGTTCATTTTACATTGTAATGTCCACCAAACGAAAATATGGTCAAATTTATATTGTATCAACTTTCAGTTATTCAGTACATCTACTATGGACAACTTTCTTAAATATACATGATTCATATGAGAATATTCAATGAGGAATACAAGCTTTTAATATTTATTTATAAAATACTACTTAGGCTAGAATTTTTCAATTAAGTCTGATAAAACCTGAAAGCTCTTGGGTGTTATGAGGTAAACTCAAAATCAGGGACCTAAATGTGAGACCTGAAGCCATCAAAATCTTAGAGGAGAACACAGGCAGTAAACTCTTTGATATCAGTTATAATAATTTCGTCCTTGATAAGTCTCCTTAGGCAACAGAAAAAAAAGCAAAAATAATCGATTGCGACTTCATAAAAAAAAAAAAAACACTTCTGCACAACAAAGAAAACAATCAACAAAACTAAAAAGGAGCCTACAGAATGGGAGAAGTTATCTGCAAATGGCATATCTGATAAAGGATCAATATCTAAAATATATCAAGAACTGATACAACTCAACACCCTCAAAAAATAATCCAATTAAAATGGACAGAAGACATTTCTCCAAAGAAGACATCCACAAGGCCAACAGACTCATGAAAAGATGCTTATAGTCACTTAACATCAGGGAAATGCAGATGAAACTACATTGAGATATCACCTCATAACTTCTAAGAATGGCTAAAATGAACAACACAAGGAACAAGAACAACACGTATTGGTGAGGATGTGGATAAAGGAGAACCTTATGAACTCTTGGTGGAATGCACACTGGTGTAGCCACTATGGAAAACAGTATGGAGATATCTCAAAATTTAAACATAGAACTACTCTAGGATCCATCAATTGCATTCCTAAGTATTTTCCCAAAGAATAAAAACATTCATTCAAAGGAATACATGCACCCTGATGTTTATAGCAGCATTATCTATAATATCCAAATATGGAAACAGCTCAAGTTTCTGATGAATGGATATGGAAGATGTGGTGTGTGTGTGTGTGTGTGTGTGTAATATATAATATTATATATATAATGGAATACATATAATATTATAATGGAATATATATTATGTATATTACATATATTAAATACACTTAAATATATTAAATATATAATATATTAAGTATATATTAAATATACTTAAATATATATTATAATATTATATATTATATAATATTATGATGGAATATATATAATATTATAATATTATATATATATAATGGAATATTACTCACCCATAAAAAGAATGAACTATTGCTATTTGCATCAACATGGATGGAGCGAGGGAGTATTATGCTAAGCAAAATAAGTCAGTCAAAGAAAGACAAATACTAAAGGATTTCACTTTTATGTGGAATTTAAGAAGGGAAACAAAGGGGGCACTTCAATGGCTCAGTTGGTTAAGCAACTAACTCTTGATTTTGATTCAGGTCATGATCTCACCGTTCATGGGTTCCAGCTCTGCATCTGGCTCTGCCCTGGCAGTGTGGAGCCTGCTTGGGATTCTCTCCCTCTATTTCTTTCTCTGTCCCTCTCCCCACTCTCTCTATAAAAATAAACTTTTTTTTAAAGAAAGGAAACAAAGGTGCAAAGGGGAAAATAGGGAAAGAGGCAAACCAAGAAACAGATTCTTAACTATAGAGAACAAACTGTTGGTGACCAGGGGCAAGTTGGGTGCAGGAATGGGTGAAATCAGGGATAGGGATGAAGTAGTGCACTTGTTGTGATGATTATCAGGTGTTTTATGGAAGTGTTGAATCACTATATTGTATACTTGAAACTAATATTAAACTGTATGTTAACAGACTGTAATATAAACAAAAAACTTAAAAAATAAAGTTTCAACTAACCAATTTTAATTGGTTAAAGATACTTGATGAATATTTGATAATGCATTTATAAAGTATCATGGAAGCTATAGTAATAACAAGATAAAACAAATTTATGCAAGCAGTATTATATCTATCATCCTAAATGTTCATTTAGGTTGGGAGAGTGAATTGATAAAATAAATTTCAGCAGAAATGCAGCAATGTTACCTTGAATTTCTATGTAGAGTGGCTATTCATAACTTATACAAAAAAGATTAGTCAAGCTAAATAAGACCCTCTTGGAGAGATAGGAGGGAAGATGGCGGCGTAGGAGGACGCTGGGCTCACCGCGCGTCCCGCTGATCACTTAGATTCCACCTACACTTGCCTAAATAACCCAGAAAACCGCCAGAGGATTAGCAGAACGGAGTCGCCGGAGTCAAGCGCAGACGAGAGGCCCACGGAAGAGGGTAGGAAGGACGGCGAGGCGGTGCGCTCTCCACGGACTGGCGGGAGGGAGCCGGGGCGGAGGGGCGGCTCGCCGGCCAAGCAGAGCCCCGGAGTCTGGCGGGCAAAAGCGGAGGGGCCTTATGGACTGTGTTCCCACAGCAAGCGCGACTTAGCGTCTGGGAGGTCATAAGTTAACAGCTCTGCTCGGAAAGCGGGAAGGCTGGAGGACAAAGGGAGGGAGAGCTGCTGAGCCCCTGGACGACAGAGCTCAGTTTGGTGGGGAACAAAGGCGCTCGCCAGCGCCATCTCCCCCGCCCATCCCCCAGCCAAAATCCCAAAGAGAACCAGTCCCTGGGTTCCAGGGAACTTCCTCGCTCCGCGCAAACACCCAACTCTGTGCTTCTGCGGAGCCAAACCTCCGGCAGCGGATCTGACTCCCTCCCGCTGCCACAGGGCCCCTCCTGAAGTGGATCACCTAAGGAGAAGCGACCTAAGCCTGCCCCTCCTGCCCCTGTGCACCTTGCCTACCCACCCCAGCTAATATGCCAGATCCCAGCATCACAAGCCTGACAGTGTGCAAGTAGCCCAGACAGGCCACGCCACCCCACAGTGAATCCCGCCCCTAGGAGAGGGGAAGAGAAGGCACACACCAGTCTGACTGTGGCCCCAGCGGTGGGCTGGGGGGCAGACATCAGGTCTGACTGCGACTCCACCCACCAACTCCAGTTATACACCACAGCACAGGGGAAGTGCCCTGCAGGTCTTCACCACGCCAGGGACTATCCAAAATGACCAAGCGGAAGAATTCCCCTCAGAAGAACCTCCAGGAAATAACAACAGCTAATGAACTGATCAAAAAAGATTTAAATAATATAACAGAGAGTGAATTTAGAATAATAGTCATAAAATTAATCGCTGGGCTTGAAAACAGTATAGAGGACAGCAGAGAATCTCTTGCTACAGAGATCAAGGGACTAAGGAACAGTCACAAGGAGCTGAAAAACGCTTTAAAAGAAATGCAAAACAAAATGGAAACCACCACGGCTCGGATTGAAGAGGCAGAGGAGAGAATAGGTGAACTAGAAGATAAAGTTATGGAAAAAGAGGAAGCTGAGAAAAAGAGAGATAAAAAAATCCAGGAGTATGAGGGGAAAATTAGAGAACTAAGTGATACACTAAAAAGAAATAATATACGCATAATTGGTATCCCAGAGGAGGAAGAGAGAGGGAAAGGTGCTGAAGGGGTACTTGAAGAAATAATAGCTGAGAACTTCCCTGAACTGGGGAAGGAAAAAGGCATTGAAATCCAAGAGGCACAGAGAACTCCCTTCAGACGTACCTTGAATCGATCTTCTGCACGACATATCATAGTGAAAGTGGCAAAATACAAGGATAAAGAGAAAATTCTGAAAGCAGCAAGGGGTAAACGTGCCCTCACATAGAAAGGGAGACCTATAAGACTCGTGACTGATATCTCTTTTGAAACTTGGCAGGCCGGAAAGAATTGGCACGAGATTTTCAGTGTGCTAGACAGAAAAAATATGCAGCCGAGAATCCTTTATCCAGCAAGTCTGTCATTTAGAATAGAAGGAGAGATAAAGGTCTTCCCAAACAAACAAAAACTGAAGAAATTTGTCACCACTAAACCAGCCCTACAAGAGATCCTAAGGGGGAACCTGTGAGACAAAGTACCAGAGACAACACTACAAGCATAAAACATACAGACATCACAATGACTCTAAACCCGTATCTTTCTATAATAACACTGAATGTAAATGGATTAAATGCGCCAACCAAAAGACATAGGGTATCAGAATGGATAAAAAAACAAGACCCATCTATTTGCTGTCTACAAGAGACTCATTTTAGACCTGAGGACACCTTTAGATTGAGAGTGAGGGGATGGAGAACTATTTATCATGCTACTGGAAGCCAAAAGAAAGCTGGAGTAGCCATACTTATATCAGACAAACTAGACTTTAAATTAAAGGCTGTAACAAGAGATGAAGAAGGACATTACATAATAGTTACAGGGTCTATTCATCAGGAAGAGCTAACAATTATAAATGTCTATGCGCCGAATACCGGAGCCCCCAAATATATAAAACAACTACTCATAAACATAAGCAACCTTATTGAGAAGAATGTGGTAATTGCAGGGGACTTTAACACCCCACTTACAGAAATGGATAGATCATCTAGACACACGGTCAATAAAGAAACAAGGGCCCTGAATGAGACATTGGATCAGATGGACTTGACAGATATATTTAGAAATCTGCATCCCAAAGCAACAGAATATACTTTCTTCTCGAGTGCACATGGAACATTCTCCAAGATAGATCATATACTGGGTCACAAAACAGCCCTCCATAAGTTTACCAGAATTGAAATTATACCATGCATACTTTCAGACCACAATGCTATGAAGCTTGAAATCAACCACAGAAAAAATTCTGGAAAACCTCCAAAAGCATGGAGGTTAAAGAACACCCTACTAACGAATGAGTGGGTCAACCAGGCAATTAGAGAAGAAATTAAAAAATATATGGAAACAAACGAAAATGAAAATACAACAATGCAAACGCTTTGGGACGCAGCGAAGGCAGTCCTGAGAGGAAAATACATTGCAATCCAGGCCTATCTCAAGAAACAAGAAAAATTCCACCTACAAACTCTAACAGCACACCTAAAGGAAATAGAAGCAGAACAGCAAGGACACCCCAAACCCAGCAGAAGAAGAGAAATAATAAAGATCAGAGCAGAAATAAACAATATAGAGTCTAAAAAAACTGTAGAGCAGATCAACGAAACCAAGAGTTGGTTTTTTGAAAAAATAAACAAAATTGACAAACGTCTTGCAAGGCTTCTCAAAAAGAAAAGGGAGATGACCCAAATAGATAAAATCATAAATGAAAATGGAATCATTACAACCAATCCCTCAGAGATACAAACAATTATCAGGGAATACTATGAAAAATTATATGCCAACAAACTGGACAACCTGGAAGAAATGGACAAATTCCTGAACACCCACACGCTTCCAAAACTCAATCAGGAGGAAATAGAAAGCTTGAACAGACCCATAACCAGCGAAGAAATTGAATTGGTTATCAAAAATCTCCCAACAAATAAGAGTCCAGGACCAGATGGCTTCCCAGGGGAGTTCTACCAGACGTTTAAAGCAGAGATAATACCTATCCTTCTCAAGCTATTCCAAGAAATAGAAAGGGAAGGAAAACTTCCAGACTCATTCTATGAAGCCAGTATTACTTTGATTCCTAAGCCAGACAGAGACCCAGTAAAAAAAGAGAACTACCGGCCAATATCCCTGATGAATATGGATGAAAAAAATCTCAATAAGATACTAGCAAATCGAATTCAACGGCATAGAAAAAGAATTATTCACCATGATCAAGTGGGATTCATTCCTGGGATGCAGGGCTGGTTCAACATTCGCAAATCAATCAACGTGATACATCACATTAACAAAAAAAAAGAGAAGAACCATATGATCCTGTCAATCGATGCAGAAAAGGTCTTTGACAATATCCAGCACCCTTTCTTAATAAAAACCCTTGAGAAAGTCGGGATAGAAGGAACATACTTAAAGATCATAAAAGCCATTTATGAAAAGCCCACAGCTAACATCATCCTCAACGGGGAAAAACTGAGAGCTTTTTCCCTGAGATCAGGAAGCCGACAGGGATGTCCACTCTCACTGCTATTGTTTAACATAGTGCTGGAATTCTAGCATCAGCAATCAGACAACAAAAGGAAATCAAAGGCATCAAAATGGGCAAAGATGAAATCAAGCTTTCGCTTTTTGCAGATGACATGATATTATACATGGAAAATCCGATAGACTCCACCAAAAGTCTGCTGGAACTGATACATGAATTGAGCAAAGTTGCAGGATACAAAATCAATGTACAGAAATCAGTTGCATTCTTATACACTAACAATGAAGCAACAGAAAGACAAATAAAGAAACTGATCCCATTCACAATTGCACCAAGAAACATAAAATACCTAGGAATAAATCTAACCAAAGATGTAAAGGATCTGTATGCTGAAAACTATAGAAAGCTTATGAAGGTAATTGAAGAAGATTTAAAGAAATGGAAAGACATTCCCTGCTCATGGATTGGAAAATAAATATTGTCAAAATGTCAATACTACCCAAAGCTATCTACACATTCAATGCAATCCCAATCAAAATTGCACCAGCATTCTTCTCGAAACTAAAATAAGCAATCCTAAAATTCATATGGAACCACAAAAGGCCCCGAATAGCCAAAGGAATTTTGAAGAAGAAGACCAAAGCAGGAGGCATCCCAATCCCAGACTTTAGCCTCTACTACAAAGCTGTCATCATCAAGACAGCATGGTATTGGCACCAAAACAGACACATAGACCAATGGAATAGAATAGAAACCCCAGAACTAGACCCACAAACGTATGGCCAACTCATCTTTGACAAAGCAGGAAAGAACATCCAATGGAAAAAAGACAGCCTCTTTAACAAATGGTGCTGGGAGAACTGGACAGCAACATGCAGAAGGTTGAAACTAGACCACTTTCTCACACCGTTCACAAAAATAAACTCCAAATGGAGAAAGGACCTGAATGTGAGACAGGAAACCATCAAAACCTTAGAGGAGAAAGCAGGAAAAGACCTCTCTGACCTCAGCCATAGCAATCTCTTACTCGACACATCCCCAAAGGCAAGGGAATTAAAAGCAAAAGTGAATTACTGGGACCTTATGAAGATAAAAAGCTTCTGCACAGCAAAGGAAACAACCAACAAAACTAAAAGGCAACCAACGGAATGGGAAAAGATATTTGCAAATGACATATCGGACAAAGGGCTAGTATCCAGAATCTATAAAGAGCTCACCAAACTCCACACCCGAAAAACAAATAACCCAGTGAAGAAATGGGCAGAAAACATGAATAGACACTTCTCTAAAGAAGACATCCGGCTGGCCAACAGACACATGAAAAGATGTTCAGCGTCGCTCCTTATCAGGGAAATACAAATCAAAACCACACTCAGGTATCACCTCACGCCAGTCAGAGTGGCCAAAATGAACAAATCAGGAGACTATAGATGCTGGAGAGGATGTGGAGAAACGGGAACCCTCTTGCACTGTTGGTGGGAATGCAAATTGGTGCAGCCGTTCTGGAAAGCAGTGTGGAGGTTCCTCAGAAAATTAAAAATAGACCTACCCTATGACCCAGCAATAGCACTGCTAGGAATTTATCCAAGGGATACAGGAGTACTGATGCATAGGGGCACTTGTACCCCAATGTTCATAGCAGCACTCTCAACAATAGCCAAATTATGGAAAGAGCCTAAATGTCCATCAACTGATGAATGGATAAAGAAATTGTGGTTTATATACACAATGGAATACTACGTGGCAATGAGAAACAATGAAATATGGCCTTTTGTAGCAACGTGGATGGAACTGGAGAGTGTGATGCTAAGTGAAATAAGCCATACAGAGAAAGACAGATACCATATGGTTTCACTCCTATGTGGATCCTGAGAAACCTAACAGGAACCCATGGGGGAGGGGGAGGAAAAAAGAAAAAAAAAAAAAAAAGAGGTTAGAGTGGGAGAGAGCCAAAGCATAAGAGACTGTTAAAAACTGAGAACAAACTGAGGGTTGATGGGGGGTGTGAGGGAGGATAGGGTGGGTGATGGGTATGGAGGAGGGCACCTTTTGGGATGAGCACTGGGTGTTTTATGGAAACCAATTTGACAATAAATTTCATATAATAAAAAAAAAGATTAAAAAAAAGATTAGAATAAAAAAGAATAAATAAAACTTTTAATTCCATTTGGCAAGATGCTCTATCCTCTTGTCTGTAAGAACTAATCAGAATTCAGTGATTGTTCAACTAAAAAATATTGAAAAAGCAAGCTTACCATTAAAAAGAAGACAAAGAATGTGTATTATTGCCAGTGGTGAGCAAAGTAGATACTGCATACACACACACATACACACACACACACACACACACACACACTTTTGGATCAAAGCATCACATTATATGATGTTTATTAACATCTCTGCTTCTACAGTTTTGTAAATGAAATATAATTAAACTAAAGAGGTAGACACACTGGCATGTTGTGCCTTTCTTGTTCAAATACTGTTTTCAAATAATATTGCCACCAAATTCGGATTTACAATTTTGAATGCTTCCATAAATGCACCTTACCTCCTCCCCTCTCTCCCTGAAACCCGCAACTACTTTATACTTATTTATATTTATCTATATTTGAGGACTATGGAGTTCACATTAACAGTGAATGTTAAGTAAGTGGTGCTATTTTTAGTAAATGGTGGCTATTTCTCTGTTCACAGCTACAATTCTGTCTTGTCAGGTAGTGAGATGAAAGCTGGACCAGGACAGCTATCTCTGGATCTGCATAGGAAGGATTAACCAGCCAGAAAACAAAGAATAGCCTCATTAAGATTAACATGTAATTTCTGGGGCCCACACTAAAAAAAAAGCAGCTGCCTTGATCAAGGTGACAAGAATAGAAGTCATTGATGTTATTCCTTTGGGAGAGAGGGTTAAGAAGAATCTAAGTTTAGGGAAATAGTGCTCTGAAGCCTTGTTGATCAAGTAACAACCGATAAAAAGATCTCAGAACATAAGAAAGGTCATTTATTTTGTAGTTAATATTATAAGATACTAAGATATCATGAGGGAGTAAATAGAGTCCCACAAAGAGAAGTTTATCAGTGTTTAATATATTTAAACCAATTGCCTAAAACAGCCTACCGTAAGGTTTTTAGTATATTCATAGAGTTGAGAAACCATCACCACTATCTAATTCCACCCAAAAAGGAAACCTCCTACTCTTTAGCAGTCATTCTTCATTCCTTCTATGGCCCAGCCTTAGGCAATGACTAATCTATTTCCTTTCTAGATTTGCCCACTCTATGCACTTCATATAAACGAAATCATACAATATGTAGCCTTTTGTGTCTGGTTTCTTTCACTTAGAATAATGTTTTCAAGGCACATCTATGTTGTGAAATCCATCAGTATCTCATTCTTTTTAATTGCCAAATATGTTACTGTATTCCTATACCATATTTTGTTTATCCATTCATTAGTGGATAGCTATAATGTTTTCATATTTAGATTACTTTGAATAATACTGTTATAAAATTTCATGTGTGAGGATTTGTGTGAACATATGTTTTCAATTCTCTTGGGTATATACCTAGAAGTAGAATTCTTGGTCACATGGTAATTCTATGTTTAACTTCTTGAGGAACTGCCAAAGCAATGTTCCAAAGTGTCTACACCATTTTATTAAAATGTTTTATTTTGAAAGTAAAACTATCAGAATTGCTTTGTTCAAGTTATAATACTTAACATCTCACAGACACTAGTTTCTGAAGAATATAGTTTAGAATACCTAGCTAAATTCCTTATCTGGTTTTCAACTCAGGGTGTATTTGGTTATTCCCTTGGTATATGTAGGCATGTATGTTGGTAGGTAGGAGATGGAGTTAAGAAATCGAATATTACACAGTCATGCCTTTAGTGTGTATTCATGTATTTGAAAAAATATATAATCTCAAATGGAAATTTTATTCATATAAGACACATTTTGTATTCATGAAATTTCAAAATACTTTGTAAACCTTTTTTTGTGAGTGGATGAGATCCATTTTGTGGATATAGATAAAGACAATTGGGATGTTGAGATTCCATTTAGGATTTTAATAATTTACTTAATCTTTTAAGTTACTCTTTTGTATTTGAATGAGTTATTTCTTGGCAGTACTCTCTCAGAGGTGCTGGAAAACTTTTCTAATTAATCCCACAAAATACAGAAAATGTCTCAAAGGAACAGGCTTACATAAATCTAATGTTATATAGTAAAATATAACAAAAAGGATTTTGTTACTTCTTCCTGTGTTTTGAAGGTTTAGTTAACTCTACTACAAAGACTTATGATTTAATCTCAGCTTTCACTATTTCTAGGACTCTTGTCAGATCTTTGTTCTTATACCTGCCAATAGTCATGTGATTGTTGAAACAGTAAACCTGAGGGTTCTTCAAACACTTGCACTCATTAAATTCTTCCTACTGATTTGTGCTGAGTGGGAGTCTCATCGTCTGTTTTTGGGTACATGCTGTACTATCTGGGAAACTGAATACCCACCCACCCCCAAACAAATCAATTATCTTGCTATGGAACAGCAAAATGTTGTTTAATGTTGAGAAAGTTAAAAGACTAGAAGCAGGAAAAATAGGTCATTTTGTCCCTTTCATATACTCATTCCAAAACCAAACTCCTTTTCAGAATGCTGAAGTTAAAGGGCAGGGTTGGAAATGGATAAAGACAGAAAAATGATGATACAGACAAAAACAGAGGGCTTATATGGAGTGTCTGGAGGTGTAATAAATTTACAGTCAGAGTGCTGCTGCCTTCTTTGCATTCCTCAACCCAATTCTCCATAAAGAATGATTAATATACTAATGAATTTATTATCTTTGATTGGAAGCCTCAGGGACACCTAGGTGGCTCAGTCTGCTGAGCATCTGACTCTTGGTTTCGGCGTGGGTCATGGTCACCCGGTTTGTGAGTTCAAGCTCTGTGTGGGGCTCTGTGATGACAGCGCCGGGCCTGAGTGGGATTGTCTCTCTCTGCCTCTCTCCCGTTCTCTGTCTCTCTCTCTCTCTCTGTCTCTCCCTCTCTCTGTGTGTCTTTCAAAATAAATAAATAAATGAATGAGTGAAAAAATACATACATACATACATACATACATAAATAAATAAATAAATAAAAGTATTTCAGCTGATTTGAAGCCTCATCTCAGTGCTAGCCCAGGCAATGGCTAGGCACTTGTGCTAGACCAAACTCAGGATGTTCAAAAAAGTCATTCAGGTGGAAGGATTTGCTGATGAGACCACATCGTCTATCTGAGTAATAGACTACTGGCACATTCTAATATCTTTCAAAAAGCTTTGGGCATTAATTTTCTATTTCTGCACCCAAACCACCACACTTAGTGACTTAAAACAATATACATTTATTTTCTCACAGTGTTTGTAGATCAGAAGTATTGGCACAGCTTTAGCTGGGATCTCTGCTTCAGTCTTGTGAGGTGGCAAACCAGGTATCAAATGGGGCTGCAATCTCATCAGGGGAAGACTGAGTCTGAGCCTACTCTGTTTATTAACAAAATTCATATTCTTGCTTTACAACTGAAGGTTTCAGTTTCTTGCTGGAGACTTTCCTCAGTTCCTAAAGATCAGCTATATTTCCTTGGCACATGGGTACATCCAATTTGGTCACACACTTCATGGACACTTGCTTCTTCAAAGCTAACAAGTGAGAGAGAGTCTGCTAGCAAGATGGAGTCTTATATAATGTAATTTATTCATAAGAGTGACATTTCATCACCTTTGCTATATTCAGTATCTTAGAAGCAAATCACAGATACTATTCACATTCAAAGAAATGGGATTACACAGAGACAAAGATTATGAAGTGGGTATTTAAGAATCTGTTTGCCATACCTTGTATGTTGCCTCTGGTACCACTTAATAGCAACAGTGCTCTAGGATAAGCCCTCATGGGAAGGAATTTCTCATTTACATTTTTATTCAATGAAAGATCTAGGAAATGTGTAAAGGAAGCAAGTAATCCTGTACAACTAAGGGTTGGAGAGAGACAGAATAACCATTTAGAAAGCCAAAGAGACCAAACTCCACCTCTACCTATCTCTGGAAATCCAGCAAGAATTGACTAATGTGGTGACCACTGACAGTAATTAATTTATTCATTGTCGCTTATAACTAAGGCTAGACTGCTTCTGCCAATACCTGATGGAAAATTGGGCATGTGTAACCCACACAATAAATAAAAAGTTACACAACTGCATCTTTATGTCTCTGCTAGAAGGACTTACATATTTTCTCAGAGTATAAGAAAATCCAAGTGAACTAGAAAGACAGTATTTGATTTTTGTTTTATTTTATTTGATTTTTTTAATGTTCATTTACTTATTTTTGAGAGAGAGAGACAGACAGAGAGAGAGAGTATGAGTAGTAGAAGGACAGAGAGACGGAGAGAGAGAAAAGGAGACAGAGAATCCCAAGCAGGCCCTGAGCCGCCAGTGCAGAGCCTGAAGAAGGGCTCAAACCCACAAGTTGTGAGATAATGAGCTGAGCTGAAACCAAGAGTTGGATACTTAACTGACTGAGCCACTCAGGCACCCCAAGACAGTAATTGATTTTCCAACTTTCCAGAGACAAAGGAAAATCTAACTCACAGACTCTTTGGATTTTCCATCGTGATTTATAATACTGTGGGTGTTGAGAAACCCAATTTATTTTTTTCTCAGTTGCATACACCCTAAATCTGTTTTCACCTGGCCTTGTCCATCTTCACCAATCTGTCACATTTGACTCAGTTTCATGATATACTGAAAACCTGCAGTCATGTGGGAATAAATGGATGCAGTTGCTTGATCCAGATTACTTATTAAACTTCCTCAACCTCCATTTATGAATAATTTTGATAATAGGTAAAACTGAAATTGTTTCTGGATCTTTTCCACTATACAATATGGTAGAACTGATTCTACTTGTAAAAAGGGAGTAAAAAGCAATTATACATTAGGTCTTTAAAGACTTTTTATATAAAGTTCTTAAATAATTACTTAAATAATTACTGCTCACTGATAGAAGCAGATATCTGGTGTCATTTCCTAATGGACTTTAGGGAAACTAGCAACAAAAAAAATCTGGAAGAAACAGTAGGAGTAACCTAAAAATAGTGAAATAGTGGTAATGCTTTTGACAGTGTTATCACTAAAACTAAAAACAAACGAACAAAAAATGACAACAACAACAAAACCATGAATTAAATAAAGCATCAGCTCAATAGATGCTTACACACTCATGTCAGGACCATTACATTGCACAACTTTAGAGGGATACATGCAGCTTGTGTGTTTGTTCCAGGGGTTGCAGTTCACATAGACTACAATTCCCTATGAATTGTCCCCTCTGGAGGCATGCAACTTTGTAGCCCTGGTCATGGGGTCATAATTAAAGAGATATAAAAATCAACTCTAGCTTCACTCATTGGCCTAGAGTGGTTGCTTGATAGCATTTTACATTTATAGATAACGACCTTGAATGCAGGATACAAAAGCAAGCTCATTGAGTTTGTAAATTATATCAATTGCCTGAGTGTGTACTGCTACTATAGCTATGGCACTTCCTCTGTCCTAGAGTACTACACTGGTTCAGGGCATGGGGGGCTTTGGAAAATACCCCCTGACTTCTAGCAATGGAGAGTTCATTAATGTTGATGCTTCACTTTGTTGTTCAATCTCAAAGGTGTTATTAACATCTGTTTTGCTGGTTTAATTTCCTATCAAGATCCTTGATAATCTACACTGAGTTTGTCCCAGGAAACTGCATCTGCTGAACTGGTTAAATGAGTTTTTTTTAACAATGCGGAATTTTATTTTTACTATGTTAGTTTCCAAAACTGATACTTTTCATATGTGGGAGAGATACATCTAGACTTCAAACAACCTACGCTTATCAACAAGTTTCTTGCATTGCCTTCAATGACTACTTAAGGGTTAGTGTAAATTTGAGCTTCTATATAACATGTTACAGGCTAACACATGTCTTTCATTTTAAAGATGTGGAAACAAGCTCAATGAGAGTATGTTATTTGTACAAAGCTGTACAGTTTGGGCACAGTGGCAAAGTGGACCAAATTATTTTTTTTCTTAACTCCTAATTTAGTGTAGCACTCCTCTGCACCCATAATTTAGCATCCTAGCCCTATGTTTACTTTATAGCAACAACACATAACTTAAATGTAGTTTAAGAAAGTCCTAGGGGCGCCTTGGTGGCTCAGTCGGTTGAGCATCCGACTTCAGCTCAGGTCACGATCTCGCGGTCCGTGAGTTCGAGCCCCGCGTAGGGCTCTGGGCTGATGGCTTAGAGCCTGGAGCCTGCTTCCGATTCTGTGTCTCCCTCTCTCTCTGCCTCTCCCCTGTTCATGCTCTCTCTCTGTCTCAAAAATAAATAAACGTTAAAAAATTTTAAAAAAAGTCCTAGATATATATTTATATACATGTTTCACTATGAATTTTTATTTGTCTCTTTTTCCCTAAATTGCTCTGTACTTATTCCCATGGGTATATAATATCCTTGCAAATACAATAATATCTACCATAGTTAGTGCCTACTTTATGTCACACACTATTCCAGACACTTTACATAGACCAAATCTTTAATCCTCACAACAAGCCTATGAGTCATGAAGAGTTATTCTCATTTTACAGCTGAGAAAATTGAGGTACATATCCTAAGTCACTTACCCAAGGCCACACAGATATTAAGTGGTATCCTGATATTCGACCTGAGGCACTGTAACTTCTGAGTTCATCCTTAATAGAATTAGTTATCAAGTGTATTCCTATAAGTAAAATCATTCTTTGACTTATTTCCAGACTAAACTATAATTGCAAGAAAAGTCTGGCATCTCAAGACATTAGGAAAATTAGACATAAATGTTGAAAGCACTTTAAAACTACATTTAAAAAAATTATAAAAATATTAAATAAGTCTCAACGTGAAAAAGCAGTGACAAAATCTACACTATGTAAAATGTATTATTTTAGAGAAAATCTGTCTCAGGAGAAGAAATGTCCTATTACCTGCCTTGTCTTATGCAATCGACATATCCCTAGGATGACTAAAATTGCTTATATCTACTATCTGATACTGCAAATAAATTAAATTGTTAAAAAGAAAATCATTCAAATCAATTTGCCATGATTATTTGAATGAATCTATGGTAAATTCATTACAAAACCAAGCTTTATCCACTAATATATCAGTTTTGTAAATTCATGTTTTTCATATACCAAGTTGTAGGACACACATGTATCACAGCTCCTTTTAACTTAAGTATGGCACTCAATCTGTATCCCAAGTAATTTGTCACCTATGAGATTTTTAAAACTTGAATTAGATTTACTTTTATATCTTGGAAACAAACAAACAAAACTCCTATAATCCCACCACCTGTGACATTTATAAAATGTACTATATATTCATTGACACAGATTTCAAACAGTATGGGCAGATATATTGAAAATAAAAGCCTCCCTTCTTGCTGGTCATGATCCCTTAATGTTAATACTCTTAAAATTTCTTGCCCATTCTTACACAGAGTAAATTAAACATTCATCTCAGTTTAAATAAGATTGTTTTGTTACCCTATATATTTTTTCATCCATATATGTAGATCTAATTCATCCTTTTTAATGGTTGCCTATTATTCCATATTCTTTGTGTATTTATATATATGTTTATATACACACATATATTTCATATACCAAATTTGTGTGTATATATTGCACACAGTAAATATATATATGTATATCATACACTGTTTATAGGTATAGATATTTGTGTGTACGTATGTAGCCTATGTTACATACACACATATATATACACACAAACATATTCTTTGAGAGTTTCAACTTTTTAATTATTATAAAAAATGTTGCAAAGAAAATTAATGCCCTTATATTTTTCCATAGTTTGGTTAATAAATACAAAGGACACATCTATAGTAGTAGAGTTTATGCATCTAATAGTATGTGAATTTACTATTCTGTTACATATAACAAAACTGCCCTTCAAAGCATTTAATGAATTTGGATTTTCATTAACTATGTTTGACAGAACTTTGTTTCCTCAACTCTTACTAATACTAGGCGCTCATTTATTTTAGTTTTAGGCTTTTGGGTAGTTTAAAATGATATTTAATTGTGTGGATATGACTTTTTAAACTGTAAGGGAGGTTCAGCACATTTTCAAACTTCTTCCATACCTTTTTCTTTTTTTAGACTCTAATTTTTTTAATGTTTATTTATTTTTGAGAGGGAGAGAGACAGACAGAACGTGAGTGGGGGAGGGGCAGAGAGAGAGGGAGACACGAAATCTGATGCAGGCTCCAAGGTCTGAGATGTCAGCACAGAGCCCAGTGTGGGTCTTGAACTCATAAACCATGATATCATGACCTGAGCCAAAGTTGGATGCTTAACTAACTAAGCCACCCAGGCACTCCCCATACCTTTTCTTTCTTTTTTTTAATATTTATTTATTTTGAGAGAGAGAGCATGCACACATGAGCACAAGCGGGATAGGAGCAGGGAAAAGAAGAAATAGGAAGAATCCCAAGTAGTTTCTGTGCCATCAGCGCAAAGCCTGATGTAGGCCTCAAACTTTCGAACTGTGAGATCATGACCTAAGCCAAGATCAAGAGTTGGTGCTTAACTGACTGAGCCACCCAGGCACCATCCCCCATATCTTTTTCTATTAAGCAAACTGATTACATCCTTTGACCATGAAATATATATATATATATGTGTGTGTGTGTGTGTGTGTGTGTGTGTGTGTGTGTGTGTATTTTCATCTTTTCCCTTTTCTGATATAAGGATTTTTTGCTTTTTATTTTTAAAATGTTATCTTTATTTTTTAAATTTTTATTATTGAAGTATAGTTTATATACAATGTTATATTAGTTTCAAGTGCACAAAATAGTGATTGGACAATTCTATATATTGTGCAATTGGCTGCCACAAATATAGTTACTATCTGTCACCATACAATGTTATTATATTATTGACTATATTCCCTCTTCTGTACTGTTTATCTCTGTGGCTTATTTATTTTATAACTGGAAGTTTGCTACAAATGTTGCATTTCCCCCACCCCTAGTTTTTCATTTTTCCCTTGATCCTATTAATGCTTTCTTTTTCTACATAATATTTTAAATTTTTATGTGGTAAAATTTATCAATCTTCAGATCCGCTTGTTAAAGCTTCAAAAAGTTTAAGATTATTTATGACTTTGGTCTAATAGATTTTACCTGGTCCAATACAGCATAAATGATCCAGTGTATGTGTATGTCCTTTTCTCTACAGTTTAACTCAGTCAGGTGAAGACAGCATTAAATCTGCTTTGTCCTTTCTTCCTCATCTTCCAGACTTGTTGATGAGGGCCCTGCCAAGCCCTATTGAAACCTGAAGCAAAGAAGAAAATCAGTAACACTTTACTTAAAATTTTCATATTTTGCTCATTGAGGATTTTTGCATTAATTTTGATGTTTAAAAAAATATTGCATTAAAACTATTTTTCTTTATTGCTGATTTTTTTTAGTGTCCCCTCAGATTTTGTGCCCAGGGTGAATGCCCCGCTTACTTTACCTCAATCCCTTCCCTACTCTAAACACTGGATTTCCCAGGGATCAGTAAAGAAGCTCTTGAACCTCTTCTTTTCTATGTCTACACTTACATCTCATACTTTGACTCTAAATACCACATATACACTGATAGCTCCTAAGTTAATATTTTCACTCAAGACCTCAGTTCTGAAATCCAGACTCACATTTCCAAGCACCTACACTGTAACCCCATTATGTGGATGTCTAATAGCTATTGCAAACCTAGTATGTGTCTAATATAAATCTACTATTTGTTGTCTTAATGAGTCTCTGAGTATTGGAACTTGCTCTGTTTGTTTTGAACTTTTATGGAGTTATGGCTCATTTCTGAGACCCATCTCCAATATGTGTGTTCCAGCAATAAGACTCATGATGATATCACCATTTTACCTCTTTCCTTCTTTCTGTGTTGACCCAGTTACATTCATTACTCAATGAGAATGCTTCCCACATGTCACAAGCTCCCCCACCTATATGCCTCAATAAATGTACTTGCCTATGAGTCCTTGCCTATGAGTCTCTTCCTGTCAAGACCAAACTTTGGGCTTTTGGGTGACTTTGCATAGCTTTCTAGGAATACCATGTCTCTCTCTCTTGGACCTGGGAGTATAATAATCCTTTAATCTCATATGCCTCTCTAAGGATAATCTCTACTCCTGTGTTGGAGTGATCCTCATAGATCCCACAAGGGAGACTTAGTACCCATTTACTATACAAGTAGGAAGTACCCCTTCCTACTACAAAAGGAAAATAAAAATCTTGAATTCTGCACCTATCTGCTCCTCCACCACTTTTTCCCATCTCTGCATATGATTTCACTATCCACTTATTTACTTAAAATAAGAACTTAATCATCATCCTGCACTTATTTCTTCACCTTTCACCTAATCCAATCTACTGGTACTAGTCCACCCTACATCTGAAATATATCCTGATTCCATCTGCTTCTCTTCATGTCTCCCATCATTATCCTTGTCCAAACTCTCATTTTTTTTGCCTGAGTTATTAAAATAGTTGCTGCTTCTAACCATGCCTCTCCCACCATATCTCCTCTCTGCACAGGAATCAGAGTGATATCAAAATATAAGTAAGATCATGTTACTTCTTTGCTCAAAACCTTGCAATGACCTTCAATCTCATTCAGAGTAAAATGCCTTTACACTAATGTACAGGGCTTTCCATGACCCACCGTTTTCTCAACATCACTTTTATGAGTTCATCTCCTACTGTCTCCCTTTTACTCATTTGGTCAAATTGGTATCATTTCTCTTCCATGTAGATATGAAACATATCCCCATGTTGAGGATTTTGTGCTTGCCATTCTTTACTTGGAATGTAATACATATCATGTTAATCTCATCTTATCAGAGAGACTTGTCCATAATCCTTCTGTATAAAACAGAACTCTCACCACAACCACTGGCATTCTTTAAACTTTTTGCTTTATCTTTCCTTTTTAGCACTTTTCATCATTGTCATGTCATGTCATGTCATGTGGTGTGTGTGTGTGTGTGTGTGTGTGTGTGTGTGTGTGTTTATTTACTTTCTTCTTATTTTTTAGCCCTTGTACCCTATAAGATTAATGAGGGCATAAACTTGTGTGGGTACATATGTGTGTGTGTGTGTGGGGGGGATTACTGATTTATCCCCAGCACTTTAAGTGTGGCACATAGTATGGCTTCAGTAAATATTTGTTGAATGAAGGAATGGATTAAATCTATGGTTCATTCCCCATAATGGCTGTTCAGTATTTCTTCCCTCTTTCTTAAACTAAAAACTTCTAGCTACTTCTCTACCTACCCAGTTTACTTAGACAAGAATTGCTATCACACCCTTATTAGACTGACACTATCAGGTGTAAACTTCCCAAACTATTCTATTTGCATTTCAAATTTTCTTGATTTCTGCACTGACTTTTTAAAGTGCTATGTTGCTTTCAAGATGTTCTTTCACTTATTTAATCAACAACTTAAAAAAGTGCAGATTAGTGCAATTGTTAACATGTGGTTTTGGATTCAGAACCTTGGATCTACCACATATAGAGCAAGTTACTTAATGGCTCTGAGATTCAGTTTTGCCATCTACAAAATGGCATCAACATATATAATACCTACCTCATGGATGGGGTTCTTGAGGCCACTAAATGGCTTAAAACATACAATTTAGTTCATCATCATACCAATTATGTAGCATGTGATATATGCCAGATACTGTTCTGAGCTCTTTAAATACATTAAAATTTTGTTCTAATCTCAATCTGTAATATCTCTGGGATTGTTAAGGATATTTCTTCATTCTTCTTTATTGCTGTGTGTTTGTCATGGTTGGAAATTCCTCTTTGAAATATTTTGCTTTTTACATCATTTTCCTCCCCTGATTATTAATATAATTTCCTTTGTTATCATCTCATTTCTTCATCTCATAGTGTGAGATACCTCATAATCATGACATATATATTTATTACATTTTCAAAACTGCTGAACAATTCACTGTGCTAGGTACTATAGAGATCATAACTATATATAATACATGCAATAAGGTTTAAAAAACCATAATGTTGTGGGGCGCCTGGGTGGCTCAGTCGGTTAAGCATCCAACTTTGGCTCAGGTCATGATCCTGTGGTTTGGGAGTTTGAGCCCTGCATCAGGCTCCATGATGACAGGTCAGAGCCTGGAGCTTGCTTGGGATTCTGTGTCTCCATCTCTCTCTGTCTCTCCCCCACTTGTGTTCTATCAAAAATAAATAAAATGTAAAAAAAAATCAGAATGACTAGTGCTGAAAAGGTTATCAAATATCCAGGTTGATGGTAATTACAATCGGAAAAGAATATATATATATATATATATATATATATATATATTCCATATTCTTTTCCATGTAAACATAGAATACATCTTATTCCATATATATATATATATATATATATATATATATATATATATATAGCAAGGCCAGGAGAGACATGCATTGCTTTGATCAAACAACATTTGTCATACAAGTACACACTAAGCTGATATTTCACAGTATGCAATAAACTATACAAATGAACATGTTGACTGAAGCATTATGTAGGAGAGAAAACAACTGGGAACATTCTAAATATAAAACAATGGAATAAAGGTATATTGTGATCATCAAATAAATTCATGTTAAATAAAATTATGGCATATATTTTCAAGTTGATTTATTTATTTTGAAAGAGGGAGAGAGAGACTCTCAAGCATGTTCTGCACTGACAGTTCAGAGCCCAACACAGGGCTTGAACTCATGAACCATGAGATCATGACCTGAGCAGAAACCAAGAGCCAGCCACTTAACCAACTGAGCCACCCAGGTACCACTAAAATTGTGGTATAATAGCAGGATGATATATTGTGCCACTATTGAATCTTAAAACATAGAAACAATTATATTACGATCTTTTTTTTTAACGTTTATTTATTTTTGAGACAGAAAGAGACAGAGCATGAACGGGGGAGGGTCAGAGAGAGAGGGAGACACAGAATCTGAAACAGGCTACAGAATCTGAGCCATCAGCACAGAGCCTGACGCAGGGCTTGAACTCACGAACGTTGAGATCATGAGCCGAAGCCGTTCACTCAACCGACTGAGCCACCCAGGCGCCCCTATATTACGTTCTTAAACTGTACAATTAGATATACTAAATTACTTAATATGCAAAATTAAAATATGCAAAAATAAGTAGTGATATGACGCTATCTTGGATTATTCTTTTCTTTTTCTTTATTTTCTTAATATGAAATGTATTGCCAAATTGGTTTCCATACAACACCCAATGCTCATCCCAACAGGTGCCCTACTCAATGCCCATCACACACTTTCCCCTCCCTCCCGCCTACCATCAAGCCTCAGTTTATTCTCAGCCTTTGAGAGTCTCTTAGGGTTTACCTCCTTCCTTCTCTGTAACTTTCTTTTTCCATTCCCTTTCCCCATGGTCTTCTGTTAAGTTTCTCAGGATCCACATAAGAGTGAAAACATATGGTATCTGTCTTTCTCTGTATAACTTATTTCACTTAGCATAACACTATCCAGTTCCATCCACGTTGCTACAAAAGGCCATATTTCATCTTTTTTCATTGCCACGTAGTATTCCATTGTGTATATAAACCACAACTTCTTTATCCATTCATCAGTTGGTGGACATTTAGGCTCTTTCCATAATTTGGCTATTGTTGAAAGTGCTGCTATAAACATTGGGGTACAAGTGCCCCTAGGCATCAGCACTCCTCTATCCCTTGGGTAAATTGCTAGAAGTGCTACTCCTAGGTCATAGGATAGATCTATTTTTAATTTTTTGAGGGACCTCCACACTGTTTTCCAGAGCGGCTGCACCAGTTTGCATTCCCACCAACAGTACAAGAGGGTTCCCTTTTCTCTACATCCTCTCCAGCATCTATAGTCTCCTGATTTGTTCATTTTAGCCACTCTGACTGGCGTGAGGTGGTGTCTCAGTCTGGTTTTGATTTGTATTTCCCTGATGAGGAGTGACAGTGACCATCTTTTCATGTGCCTGTTGACCATCTGGATATCTTCTTTAGAGAAATGTCTATTCATGTCTTTTGCCCATTTCTTCGCTGGATTATTTGTTTTTCGGGTGTGGAGTTTGGTGACTTCTTTATAGATTTTGGATACTAGCCCTTTGTCTGATATGTCATTTGCAAATATCTTTTCCCATTCCGTTGGTTGCCTTTTAGTTTTGTTGATTGTTTCCTTTGCAGTGCAGAAGCTTTTTACTTCAAGAGGTTGCAATAGTTCATTTTTGGTTTACATTCCCTTGCCTTTGGGGATGATTCAAGTAAGAAATTACTGTGGCTGAGGTCAGAGAGGTTTTTTTTCCTGCTTTCTCCTCTACAATTTTGATGGTTTCCTGTCTCACATTCAGGTCTTTCCTGCATTTTGAGTTTATTTTTGTGAATGGTGTAAGAAAGTGTTCTAGTTTCATCCTTCTGCATGTTGCTGTCCAGTTCTCCCAGCACCATTTGTTAAAGAGACTGTCTTTTTTCCACTGGATATTCTTTCCTGCTTTGTCAAAGATTAGTTGGCGATACTTTTGTGGGTCCAATTCTGGAGTCTCTATTCTATTCCATTGGTCTATGTGTCTGTTTTTGTGCCAATACCATGCTGTCTTGATGATTACAGCTTTGGAGTAGAGGCTGAAGTCTGGGATTGTGATGCCTCCTGCTTTGGTCTTCTTCTTCAATATTACTTTGGCTATTCAGGGTCTTTTGTGGTTCCACACAAATTTTAGGATTGCTCTAGCTTCGAGAAGAATGCTGGTGCAATTTTGGTTGGGATTGCATTGAATGTGTAGATAGCTTTGGGTAGTATTGACATTTTGACAATATTTATTCTTCCAATCCATGAGCACAGAATGTTTTTCCGTTTCTTTATATCTTCTTCAATTTCCTTCAAAAGCTTTCTATAGTTTTCAACATACAGATATTTTACATCTTTGGTTAGATTTATTCCTAGGTATTTTATGCTTCTTGGTGCAGTTGTGAAAGGGATCAGTTTCTTTATTTGTCTTTCTGTTGCTTCATTATCAGTGTATAAGAATTCAACTGATTTCTGTACATTGATTTTGTATCCTGCAACTTTGTTGAATTCATACATCAGTTCTAACAGACTTTTGGTGGACTCTATCAGGTTTTTCATGTATAATATCATGTCATCTGCAAAAAGTGAAAGCTTGACTTCATCTTTGCCAATTTTGATGCCTTTGATTTCCTTTAGTTTTCTGATTGCTGATGCTAGCACTTCCAACACTATGTGAAACAAGTGAGAGTGGATATCCCTGTCGTGTTCTTGATCCCAGGGGGAAAGCTCTCAGGTTTTCCCCTTTGAGGATGATATTAGCTGTGGGCTTTTCATAAGTGGCTTTTATGATGTTTAAATATGTTCTTTCTATCCCGACTTTCTCAAGGGTTTTTATTACGAAAGAATGCCGAATTTTGTCAAATGCTTTTTCTGCATCGATTGACAGGATCATATGGTTCTTTTCTTTTCTTTTATTAATGTGATGTATCACACTGATTGATTTGCGAATGTTGAAGCAGCCCTATAGACAAGGACTGAATCCCGCATGACCATGGTGTATAATTCTTTTTATATGCTGTTGAATTTGATTTGCTAGTATCTTGTGGAGAATTTTTGAATCCATATTCATCAGGGATATTGGCCTGTAGTTCTCTTTTTTTGCTGGGTCTCTGTCTGGTTTGGGAATCAAAGGAATGCTGGCTTCCTAGAATGAATCTGGTAGATTTCCTTCCCTTTCTGTTTTTTTGGAACAGCTTGAGAAGGATAGGGATTATCTCTGCTTTAAATGTCTGGTAGAAATCCTCAGGGAAGCCAACTGGTCCTGGACTCTTATTTATTGAGAAATTTTTGGTAACTGATTCTTCTTTGCTGGTTTGGGGTCTGTTTATGTTTTCCATTTCTTCCTGTTTTTTGAGTTTTGGAAGTATGTGGGAGCTTAGGAATTTGTCCATTTCTTCCAGGTTGTCCAATTTGGTGGCATATAATTTTTTTCCTAGCATTCCTTGATAATTGCTTGTATTTCTGAGAGATCGGTTGTAATAATTCCATTTTTATTCATGATTTTATCTATTTGGTTCATCTCCATTTTCTGTTTTAGATGCCTGGCTAGAAGTTTATCAATTTTGTTTATTCTTTCAAAGAAACAACTCTTGGTTCCATTGATCTGCTCTACAGTTTTTTTAGATTCTATATTGTTTATTTCCGCTCTGCTCTTTGTTATTTCTCTTCTTCTGCTGGGTTTGAGGTGTCTTTGCTGTTCCACTTCTATTTCCTTTAGGTGTGCTGTTAGGTTTTGTCTTTGGGATTTTTTTTGTTTCTTGAGATAGGCCTGGAATACAATGTATTTTCTTCTCAAGACTGCCTTCACTGCATCCCAAAGCATTTGGATTGTTGTTTTTTCATTTTCATTTGTTTCCATATATTTATTAATTTCTTCTCTAATTGCTTGGTAGACCCATTCATTCTTTAGTAGGGTGTTTTTTAACCTCCATGCTTTTGGAGGTTTTCCAGACTTTTTCCTGTGGTTGATTTCAAGCTTCATAGCATTGTGGTCTGAAAGTGTGCATGGTAAGATCTCAATTTTTTTTATACTTATGAAGGGCTGTTTTGTGACCAATTATGTGATCTATCTTGGAGAATGTTCCGTGTGCACTCAAGAAGAAAGTATATTCTGTTGCTTGGGATGCAGAGTTCTAAATGTATCTGTCAAGTCCATCTGATCCAATGTATCATTCAGGTCCCTAGCTTCTTTATTGATTCTGTGTCTAGATGTTCTATCCATTGCTGGTAATGAATTATTAAAGTCCCCAGCAATTACCACCTTCTTATCAATAAGGTTGCTTATGTTTGTGATTGTTTTATAAATTTGCGGGCTTCCATATTCGGTGCATAGACATTTATAATTGTTAGATCTTCCTGATGGATAGACCTTGTAATTATGATATACTGTCCTTTTTTCATCTCTAGTTACAGTCTTTAATTTAAAGTCTAGTTTGTCTGATACAAGTAGGGTTACTCCAGCTTATTTTTGACTTCCAGTAGCATGATAGATAGTTCTCCATTCCCTCACTTTCAATCTGAAGGTGTGCTCAGGTCTAAAATGAGTCTTTTGTAGACAGAAAATAGATGGGTCTTGTTGTTTTTTTTTTTTTTATCCATTCTGATACCCTATGTCTTTTGATTGCAGCATTTAGTCCGTTTACATTCAGTGTCATTATTAAAATATATGGGTTTAGAGTCATTGTGATGTCTGTAGGTTTCATGCTTGTGGTGATGTCTCTGGTACTTTGTGGTCCTTGCATCCTTTCACTCACAGAGCTCCCCTTAGGATCTCTTGTAGGACTGGTTTAGTGGTGATGAATTCCTTCATTTTTTGTTGTTTGGGAAAACCTTTATCTCTCCTATTCTGAATAACAGACTTGCTGGATAAAGGATTCTTGGCTGCATATTTTTTCTGTTCATCATATTGAAGATTTACTGCCATTCCTTTCTGGCCTGCCAAGTTTCAGTAGATAAGCCTGCTCTTCTCCTTATGTGTCTACCTTTGTATGTTAAGACCTTATGCCTAGCTTCTTTCAGAATTCTCTCTTTATCCTTGTGTTTTGCCAGTTTCAGTATGATATGTGGTGCAGAAGATCGATTCAATTTATGTCTGAAGGGAGCTCTCCGTGCTTCTTGGATTTCAATGCCTGTGTCCTTTCCCAGATCAAGGAAGTTCTCAGCTATGGTTTGTTCAAGTACATCTTCAGCCCCTTTCTCTCTCTCTTCTTCTTCTGGAATACCTATGATATGGATATTTTTTCATTTGATTGCATCACTTAATTTTCTATCTCTCCCCTCTTACTCCTGGATTTTTTTATTTCTCTTTTTCTCAGCTTCCTATTTTTCCATAGTTTTATATTCTAATTCACCTATTCTCTTCTCTGCCTCTTCAATCCTTGCTATGACCACCTCCATTTTATTTTGCACTTCATTTATAGCATTTTTTAGGTCCGCATGTCTATTTCTTAGTCCCTTGATCTCTGTAGCAATAGATTCTCTGGTGTCCTCTATGCTTTCTCCAGGCCCAGTGATTAATTTTATTAATGTTATTCTAAATTCTTGTTCCATTATATTGCTTAAATCGTTTTTGATCAATTTGATAGCTGTCACTACTTCCTGGAGTTTCTTTTGAGTAGAATTCTTCAGTTTTATCATTTTAGCTAGTCCCTGCAGCAGCTCCAAACTGCAGGGCACTTCCCCTGTGCTGTCCAGAGAAACTTGTGTTGGTGGGCGGGCCGCAGTCAGACCTGATCTCTGCACCCAGCATACCGTTGGGGCCACAGTCAGACTGGTGTGTACCTTATCTTCCCCTCTCTCAGGGCAGGACTCACTGTGGGGTGGTGTGGCCCCTGTCTGGGCTGTTTGCACACTGCCAGGCTTGTAGTGCTGCTTTAATGGGATCTGACCAAGGGCGTATTAGGGTGGATCTGCAAGGTGCACAGGGGCAGGAGGGGAAGGCTTTGATAGCTGTGCCATGGGGGGTCCCCTGCAGGAGGGGCCCTGTAGCACCGGGAGGGAAGCAGACCCATTGGAGGGATAGATCCACAGAAACACAGTGTTTGGCATTTGTGAGGTGCAGACAAGTTTGGTGACGCGAACTGGTTCCCTTTGGAATTTCTGCTGGGGGATGAGAGAGGGAAATGGCACTTGCCAGTGTCTTTGTTCCCCCCAAAGCTCTGTCCTTCTGGAGCTCAACAACTCTCCCTCCCAGTGTCCTCTTGCCCTCCCTGCTCTCTGAGAACAGAGCTGCTGGCTTTTAACATTCCATATGTTAAGTCCCACTGGCTGTCAGAACTCACGGAGTCCAGCCCCTCCTCTTTTGCAAGCCAGACTTCTGGGGCTCTGCCCTGCCTGGCAGGCTGCCCCTCCACCGCGTTGGCTCCCTCCTGCTAGTCTGTGTAGCATGCACTGCCTCTCTGCCTTTCCTACCCTCTTTTGTTGGCCTATTGTCTATGCTTGGCTCTGGAGAATCAGTTATGCTAGTCTTCTGGTAGTTTTCTGGGTTTTTTAGGCCGATGTGGGTGGAATCTAAGTGATCAGCAGAACGAGATGAGCCCAGTGTCCTCTTATGCTGCCATCTTCTCCAAAAACCTCCCTCTCTGTTCTTTTTCTCAAAATTGTTTTTAATATGACTGTTTGTATTGATTTTCATTCAAATCCTGGAAAAATAGAAAAATATGTAAAGTGCATGGTCCCTATTATTTGTGAATTCAAAATTGTGTTACAGTGACAGATCACATACATTAAAGAGTTGAATAAGGTAATACAATAAGGCAAAATAGTCAACATTCATTCATTCAATGAGTTTCAATTATATGCATGGTATAGTATACATGCATACATGTAATATACATATGTTAAGTGTATATACAAATGAGCACAAGGCCTGTAGGTAGAGGTCAGTAAATAAATATCAACTTTTAGGTCCAGGTTTTGGTCTTTTATTGTTTTATTCTAGAATTTCTAGTTGTTTTTTGTTACATATTTCTCCAATTTGTTAGCCCCAGCAACAACTTCTCTAATTTAATGATGGCTAGTAGCGATAGATTTGGCTGTCAAATGGCAGCAGACTAATTACATTCCACCTTGGTTTGTAAGAGTGAGACTAATATTTTTTTTTTTCTGCAAAGCTTTTTAGAAGTAGTCTGTTATATTTATTGTTTACATAAAAATATTAGCACTTTGATGGTGGTCCAGAAGGACATTCAATTAGTTGAGAGATTGGGAAGGACTTGTGCATATTGGGAGTACATAAATCCATAAATCTAGGGCTCCATGAGTTTTCAATAAACTATGATGATCCTCTAAATTAACCATATTTAATTCCACATACTGTGTATTATCTAAAACTCCATAATGTTAATATTAAAAAGAATTTATTGTCATCTGAATCTTTTTATTTTAAAAACCGGCCTCATAATCTAGCCAAAAATAGTTCCTTATTTTCATTTCCCATCAATCCACTTGACATTTTTAGTACTTCTTGGATTTGAGATTGGGACAAAAATAGCAGAAACTATTATAATAGCTATTTCTGAATCCCCAAACTCTGTAAGTGCACCAAATAAATGTTTTATAACCTAAAAAATAAAATGTTCCTACTGATATGACTGAGTATATTAAAAATATGAAAATTTTATCCATTTGTATTAAAAATAACAGCCCATATATGTCATAATATTATTAAAGACCAGTACAAAAAAAGTTTAATTAAATAGTATTTTTGCTTTTCTCTCACTTTTATTATCATTAGTGGCCTGTGGAACAATGGCTTTAATGAATAAATTCCAGACATCTGATTCAAAATGCCAGAATAAGATGTTCTCATGTCATAACATGTACTTCTTTTTGAAGCTTATATCAATCATTACTTCTATGAAGATTTTCCTCATAGCTCTTCTTTAATTTCCCCTCCTAGAGAGAATCTTTGTACTAGACACTGTTCCATGTATAAAATTCTATTTGAACATCTTTAAATATGGCTGCACTTGCCTGTTTACATGTTTGTGCCTCTCACCCTGTAGACTCTGAGCCCTGCTCCTTGAGGACAAAAACAACACCTCACTGCCCTTTGTGTCCATAATACCTGATACTGAGTGTAAGATTTAACAAATCTTTTTCTTTATCCCTTTCAGTACTTATATCCCTTATATGTCAAATTGTGGTGTCCTACCATTCTGATGTTAGGCTTGGTGATATGATCAGCTTTGGCCAATGAGACGTTAGTAAATTGTGATGCAAACATAGGCTAGTAAAGTGTTTGTATGACTGGGCTTCTTGCTCTTGGATTCTGCAATTACTATGAGAACATGCCTAGGTTAACCTGCTGGAGATTGAAAAACAAAATTATTCTAGTTTGTCTAGGTGAGGCCATTCTAAATCACTTAGCAACCAGCCAACTCCCACCCATGTGAGCAAAACCCAGAAGACTATGTAGCCAGCCCAACAAAAGTCAGTAGAATTGCTACCCAGCCATTCCAGATTCATAAAAATGATTTTTAAAATTATTTTTAAATGTTTATTTATTTTTGAGAGAGAAATAGAGCGCAAGCAGGGGAGGGGCAGAGGGGGAGGGAGATACAGAATCTGAAGCCGGCTTCAGGCTCCAAGCTCCAAGCTGTCACCTCAGAGTCCAACTTGGGGCATAAACTCATGGGTCTCAAACTAACTGGGAGATCATGACCTGAGCTTAAGTCAGAAGCTTAACCAACTGAGCCACCCAGGTGCCCCATGAAAATAATTTCTTATTGTTACATACAGATTATGTTTTGGTGTTGCTACTTGCAATTATTTTGGAATTAAATAGCTGATACAAAGAGAATAGCACATAGTATGTGCTTAATTGAAAAATGAGTGATATTTCTAGATGGCACAAGGAAAAGGGGGAAAAAAAGATGAAGAGGAAAGCAAAAACAAAAGACACATTTGTCCCTTAAAATTATATGACTAAAATTCCTTAATTATAGCTCCACCTATATTAAAATAGTCTAGATAAGATGAAAAAAGAAACTGTTCTTTTGTCAAAGCCCAGGAAAAAAATGAAGCTTATGTTAAATGAGTGGCTACTATGTCCCGAGCATTTTACATATTGTTCCATTTAATCCTCATGCTAACTCAGGAGGTAAGAATTATTGTCTCCATTCTAATGGCAAAATGAGATTCAATCAAGTAACTTGTCCAAGGTTATACATTTAGAAAGTTTAAATTTAGTGAAAGAAGCTCGTTGTAGAAAATATTTGTGTGATAGGGGAGTAAGGCATAAAAAGCATGTATTTAGTAAGCCTAATGCCAACTGGGGACTTTACAAATGCTATTGACCACCTACCATACGTCAAATACTTTGTTAGGTATTAAAATATAATAAGCATTAAAGAACAATATTGTTTAAAGATATAATGAAATAAAATGAAGATGTATATTGTAAATACTAGAGCCACCACTACATTTTAAACAAAAGAGGTATAACTAATAAATAAATAGAGGAGTTAAATGGAATTAAATTTTAAATCTCAAATTATGCAAAAGAAGATAATAAAACAAAAAGGAACAAACAACAGAGCAAACAGAAAATAAATAGCAAGATGATAGATGCAAACCCAACCACTGAGGTAATATAAAAGGTTTAAAATTCTAATTAAAAGCCATACATTTAAAAATTAGATTATATAAAAATTCTAAAACCTACCTGTATGCCATCTGTAAGAAATCCACTTTAAATATGATGACATAGGTCAAAAGTAAAAGAATAGAAAAAAATATATATCATGTAAACACTAAAAGAAAGCTGGAGTCATATACTAATATTGAACAAAGCAAACTTCATAGTAAGGAATGCTATCAGGGATAGAGACACACATTTTATTAGAATTAGAAAAATAATTCATCAAAGAGACATAAAAACCTTAAATGTGCATGCACCTAATAATAGGACACAAATAGGACACAAAACAAAAGATAATAAAAATGAATGTAGAATAGACAGATCCATTGGAGAGTTCAATATTTCTATCTTAGTAATTGAGGTAAAATGACAAGGGAACAAAATGTTATTGTTTATTAGTTGTTATACTTTTATTGGCTTTCTCTGAGACTTGGTTATTTATCAATACAGACAATAATGAAAATGATGTGGTTTCCTTTTGAACCCTAATTTGTTCCATCTTTCCTTATTTTCTTATGGAGTCAACTACTCAAGTTAAAAAGCGGGTTTAAATGGAGTATAGCTCAGCAATCAAAAAGAATAAAATCTTGCCATTTACAACTACGGGGATGGAACTAGAGGGTATTATGCTAAGTGAAATTAGTCACAGAAAGACAAATATCATATGACTTCACTCATATGAGGACTTTAAGAGACAAAACAGATGAACATAATGGAAGGAAAACAAAAATAATATAAAAAGAGGGCGGGGGACAAAATATAAGAGACTCTTAAATATTGAGAACAAACTGAGGGTTACTAGAGGGGTTGTGGGAGGAGGGATGGGCTAAATGGGTAAGAGGCATTAAGGAATCTACTCCTGAAATCATCGTTGCACTATAAGCTAACTAATTTGGATGTAAATTAAAAAATAATGAAAATAAGTAAAAATAAACAGAAATAAAAATAGAAATAAAAAACGAAGGTTTAGCATATTGGCAAGAAATAGTAAATAGTTTTATTTACTATTTTTTAGTATTGTTGCCTGCCAGATGTTAACTAAATACAACAAGCAAAAACATATTCTCCTATTAAGCGTCCGACTTCAACCAGGTCACGATCTCACGGTCCGTGAGTTCGAGCCCCGCGTCAGGCTCTGGGCTGATGGCTCATGATGGCTCAGAGCCTGGAGCCTGTTTCCGATTCTGTGTCTCCCTCTCTCTCTCTCTGACCCTCCCCCGTTCATGCTCTGTCTCTCTCTGTCCCAAAAATAAATAAACGTTGAAAAAAAAATTAAAAAAAACAACAACAACAAAAAAAAAAACATATTCTCCTCAAAAACTAACGTAGTTAATGCCGTCAAATTTGTGCCTTCAAAAAGTCTATTTTTACTTTTCTCTATCTTAGTGATCTTTATTGTAAATAACATCTGCATATGTTTGGCTTTTCCTGAGCAATGGATTACTTTATTGGAGCCCATTATTTTGAAAAAGTAAATAGCATTGGCATTATTTTGCTAAACAGGTCTAAATTTGTGTTAAATGTTGAAAAAATATTTAAACTGAAAACTATGTAAACTGCTGACCAAATTCAGTTCATCATTTTTAAATAAAGTTTTATTGAAACACAACCATACTCATTTGTTTATGAATTGTGTATGGTTGCTTTCACACTACAATGGCACATTTGAAGGGTTTCAACAGACACCATACCACCAAGGAAGCCAAAATATTTATTACCTGCACTTTACAGAAAATGTTCACCTACTTTAGATCTAGGCTGTCAAAATTTAATCAAGATGTTAATAATAAAATGTCTAACAGACGAATATTATACCTATAAATATAAAAATTTAAGTAGAAAACCTTAGCACAAAATTCACATGAATATGAAAATCCTTATTTTTATTCACTATTAATTTTTATTCACAAGTACATCGACACAGACATATGCACACACACACACACACGCATACATCACTCTTACAAAGAGAATTTATAGTGACCATATTAGGTTCATAATGTTCAGTCGTCATTTCATGAAAGTAGGAGGGAGCTTTTAAAATTGTTTAAAAGTAGTAGCTGGGCTGGGGTGCTTGGGTGGCTCAGATGGTTAAGTGTTTGACTTAGGCTCAGGTCATGATCTCCCAGTTCGTGAGTCTAAGCCCCGCTTCAGGCTCTGTGCTGACAGCTTGGAGCCTGGAGCCTGCTTCGGATTCTGTGTCTCCCTCTCTCTCTCCCCCTTGCCTGCTCACACTCTGTTTCTCCCTCTCTCAAAAATAAATAAATGTTAAAAAATATAGTAGTTGGGATAGTTGATATATATAATTTTGTTTGTCAGATCTTCAGTCTTAGAACTTAAACTTTTCCTTTCGCAAAAGTCTGAGAATCTATTATTCATCTTCATTGTTTTACTCAGCTTGATCAACTGATGTCCAGAAAAAATTGATACTTGGCAAACTAGGAGCATGTTTTATCTTGGGATGAGAGTAATTTATCAAAAAATATGCACAAAGACAGTTCCATAAGATCACATGGATTATTGTATACAAGTCCCAGAAAGCAAACGTCGTATCAAACCTATATGAAAGCTTCTGATCTTATGAAAATAAAGAGCCCAATTGTACTCTGAAATTTTGTAGACCCACTTTGATCATAGACAATAAATTTTATCAGTCCTAAGAGCCTTCAGCCAGTATCTTCAGTCAAATAAAATCTATGGATATTTCTCTTATTCTTGTTCCACTCATTCTATCTAGTAAAGCCCCTTTCCTATTTCCTATCTCAGACAACACTATAGAATAACTGATATTTAAGGAAAATAATGATGCTTTAATGATAAAATGGCTAATTTCAAGGATCATTCTACAAATTATCATTAATCTTCATAATAGTTGCTGTCATATAACTCATTTGTAAACTAAAGCGGAATTTTAGTACATGTGATTTGTTAAACCACATGTATCCAAAACCCTAGCTATAAGAGACTGGGAAATGTATTTTCCAGATTCCATTCAATGCACCTTAAAAAGGATTCAAATGGATGTTGAGCAAACTAACTCATGAAGTCACAAAAAGGAGCACAACTGTCATTTTTCACAGATCATATGTTGGTCAACACAGAAAACCTCAGAGAAGCAACTACAAATCTAGTAATACAGCTATAGTCATTCACAAATAGACTAATACAATATATTAAAAAATTACTTATATTCTTGTACAGAAAATTAATCAATTGGTAAAGGTAATAAAGGGACCATATTCACAAATGCAACAAATTTTTTCAATATTAAGGAAAATAATTTAAAAGAGATATCCAACATCAGATCAAAATAAGTTATAAACATCAAAAAAAAAAATTAAAAAGGGGGGGGCGCCTGGGTGGCTCAGTAGGTTAAGTGTCCGACTTCAGCTCAGATCATGATCTCATGGTTTGTGAATTCGAGCCCTGCATGAGGCTGTGGTGACAGCTCAGAGACTGGAGCCTGCTTTGGATTCTGTGTGCTCCTCCCCCTCTCAGTCTCTCTCTCTTTCAAAAATGAATAACATTAAATTTAAAAAAATAAGTTATAAAAGGTACTTAAAATAGTAATACATGAATATATAGTGGATTTCCTAGAAGGAAAGAGTGAATATCAGAAAGATCATCCCCATTTATTTCTTTGTTTTGATATTCATTGTTCCACTTACTTTTTTTTATGTTTTCAAAGTTTTTATTTAAATTTCATTGTTAACATACAGTTTAATATTAGTTACAGGTGTATAATATAGTGATTCAACACTTCCATACATCACCCAGGGCTTAATACAAGTACATTCCTTAATTCCCATTATCTATTTAACCTATCCCCCCACCTCATTTCTACTAACCATCAATTTGTTCTCTGTAACTTACTCTGCCTCTCTCTCTTCTGTTTTTTCCCTTTGCTCATTTGATTTTTTTTTCATAGTTTCCACATATGAGTGAAATAATGTGGTATTTGTCATTCTTTGGCTGTCTTTCTTCTCTTAGCATTATATGCTCCAGCTCTATTCATGCCCATGGCAAGATTTCATTCTTTTTTTTTTTTTACGGCTGAGTAATATTCCATCATATATATATGCCATTTCTTCTTTATTCATTTAACTATCAATGGACATTTGGGTTGTTTTGATAATTTGGCGATTGTAGATAATTCTGCTATAAACATCAGGGTGCACATAATATTTCAATAAGTGTTTTTGCATTTAGGGAGTAAATAGTAGTGTGATTACTCAATCATGGAGTAGTTGTATTTTCAACTTTTTAAGGAACCTCCATAATGTTTTACACAGTGGCTGCACTAGTTCGTATTCCCACCAACAGTGCACAAATGTTCCTGTTTCTACACATCCTCACCAACACCTGATGTTTCTTATATTGTTGATTTTAACCTGACAGGTGTGAGGTGGTATTTTATTGTAGTTTTGATTTGTATTTCCTTGATGATTAGTGATCTTGAGCATCTTTTCATGTGTCTGTTGGCTGTCTTCTTTGGAAAAATGTACATTCATGATTTCTGCATTTTTAATCAGATTATTTTTGGTGGGTGTTGAGTTTTAGAAATTCTTTGTATATTTTGGATACTGTTTATCAGATATGTCATTTGCAAATATCTTTTCCAATTCAGTAGGTTGCTTTTAGTTTTGTTCATTGTTTTCTTCACTGTGCAGGAGCTTTCTCTGTTTATGTAGTACCAATAGTTTATTTTTATTTTGTTTTTCTTCCCTTAAGAAACATATCTAGAAAGAAACTACTATGGCTATTGTCAAAGAAGTTATTCCTTATGCTCTCTTCTAGGATTTTTATGGTTTCAGATCTCACAGATCTGTCTTATCCATTTTGAATTTATTTTTGTGTATGGTGTAAGAAAGTGGTCCACTTTTACTTTTTTCCATGTTGGTGTCCAGTTTCACCAACACCATTTTATGAAGAGACTATTTTCCCATTGTATATTCTTCTTACAGCTTTGTCAAAGATTATTTGAGCATATAGTTGTAGATTCCTTTTTGAGTATTTTGTGTGTGTGTGTGTGTGTGTGTGTGTGTGTCTGTGTGTGTTCTACTAATTTATGTCTCTGTTTTTGTGCCAGTACCATACTGTTTTCATAACTACAGCTTTGTGATATAACTTATAGTGATATAACTTATAGTGATGCCTCCAGTTTGTTTTTCTTTTTCAAGTTTGCATTGACTTCTTAGGGTCCTTTGTGGTTCCATACAAATCTTAGGATAGTCTCTTCTAGCTCTGTGAAAAATGCTGTTGATATTGTGATAGACATTGCGTTAAATCTGCAGAATGCTTTGAGTAGTATAGATATTTTAATCATATTTCTTCGTGCAATAAATAAGCATGGAATATATTTCCATTTCTTCATGTCATCTTCTATTTCTTTCATCAGTGTTTTATAATTTTCAGAGTACAGGTATTTTCCCTCTTAGCTTAGGTTGTTTCCTAGATATCTTATTGTTTTTGGTACAATGGCAAATGGGATCAATTTCTTAATTTCTCTTTCTCATTGTTCATTATTGGTGTATAGAAATACAACCAATTTTTTTACGTTGATTTTGTATCTGCAAATTTATTGAATTCGTGTATCAGTTCTGTCGATTTTTTGATGGAGTCATTTGGGTTTTCTATATAGAGTATCTTGTCATCTGTAAATAATAAAACTTTTACTTCTTCCTTGTTGATTTGAATAGCTTTTATTTCTTTTTGTTGTCTGATTGCTAAGGCTAGGACTTCCAGTACTGTGTTGACTATAAGTGGGGTATGGTAGACAACCTTGTCTTCTTCCTGATCTTTGGGGAGAAGATCTCAGTTTTCCCCCATCGAGAATGATATTAGCTGTGAATTTTTCATAGATGGACTTTATTACGTTGAGATATGTTCCTTCTAAGACTACTTTGTTGAGGGTTTTTATTATGAATCAATGTTGTACTTTGTCAAACAAATGCTTTTTCTGTATCTGTTGATATGATCAGATGGTTTTTATTCTTTCTATTATCAATGTGATGTATCACATTGATTTGCAAATATTGAACCATGCTTGCAACCCAGAATAAATCCCACTTGATCATGGTGAATGATTTTTTAAATTTATTGTTAGATTTTGTTTGCTAGTATTTTATTGAGAATTTTGCATCTATGTTCATTAGGGATATTGGCCTACTGCAGTTCACTTTTTTGGTGGTGTCATTATTTGGTTTTAGAATCAAGATAGTTTTGGCCTCATAGAAAGAATTTGGAAGTTTTCCTTCCTTTTCTATTTTTTGGAATAGTTTGAGAATAGGTATTAACTCTTCTTTCAGTTTTTTGGTATTATTCACCTGTGAAGCCATCTGCTCCTCGACTTTTGTTGGTTGACAGATTTTTGATTACTGATCAAATTCTTTGCTGGCTATTAATCTTTTCATGTTTTCTAGTTGTTCCTGCTTCAGCTTTGGTAGTTTATATGTTTCTAGAAACTTATGTATTTCTTCTAGATTGTTAAATTTGTTGATATATAGCTTTTCATAATGTTTTCTTATAATTGTATTTTTGCGTTGTTGGTTGTTATTTCTCATCTCTCATTTGTGATTTTATTTATCTAGATACTTTCTCTTTTCCTTTTGATAAGTCTGGCTACAGGTTTATCAATTTTATTATTTTTTTTCAAAGAACAAGCTCTTGGCTTTATTGATATGTTCTATTGTTTGTTTGTTTCTATATAGTTTATTTCTGTTCTAATGTTTATTATATCCTTCCTTCTGCTGGCTTGTGGCTTTATTTCTTATTATTTTTTAGTTTCTTTAGGTGTAAGACTAGATCATTTATTTGAGAATGTATTGCTTCATGAAGTAGGCCTGCACTGCTACATACTTCCTCTAAAAACAGCTTTTTCTGCATCTCAAAAGTTTTGGACAGTTGTGTTTCCATTTTCATTTGTTACCATGTTTTTTTTTATTTTTTTCTTTGATTTCCAGGTTGACACATTCATTATTTAGTAGCGTGTTATTTAACCTTCATGGATTTGCAGCCTTTATAGTTTTTTTTCTTGTGGTTGACTTCTAGTTTTATAGTGTTGTGGTCAGAAAACATGCATGGTATGACTTCAATCATTTTGTATTTGGGGGGCCTGCTTTGGGACATCATATGTGATCTATTCTGGAGAATGTTCCTTGTGCACTTAAAAGGAATGTGTTTTCTGTTGTTTTAGGATGGAATATTATGAATCTATTTATCTATCTGTTAAGTCCATTTGTTCCAGTGTGCCATTCAAAGCCATTGTTTCCTTGTTTGTGTTCTGTTTATATGATATGTCCACAGATATAAGTGGAATGTTAAAGTTCTCTACTGTTATTGTATTATCGATTAATTTCTTTATGTTGTTATTAATGTGTTTTCTACATTTGGTTGCTTCATGTTGGGTGCATAAATATATACAATAGTAGTTTCTTGTTGGATTGCCCCCTTTATTATTAAATAGTGCCCTTATTTGTCTCTTGTTACAGTCTAGTTTTAAAGTCTAATTTGTCTAATACAAGTATTGCTACTTTGCCTTTCTTTTGACATCTATTTGCATGATAAATGTTTCCCCATACTCTCACTTTCAATCTAGAGGTCACTTGAGGTGTAAAATGAGTCTTTTATAAGTAGCCTATGGATGGGTCATTTTTTTTATCCATTATGACACAGTAAATCTTTTATTTGGAGTGTTTGGTCCATTTACATTCAAAGTAATTATTAATAGATATCTAGTCTCACTTTCTTGTTTTGTGTTTATTTCTGGAGATTTTCTTTTTTCTTGTCTTTTTCACTTTTGGGTGATTTTCTTTAGTGATATACTTAGATTTCTTTCTCTTTATTCTTTGAATGTTTATTAGGGGGTTTTGATATATGGTGACCATTAGGTTTATGTATAACCTCTTCTGCAAATAACAGCCTATCATAAGTTGATGGTAGTTCAAGTTTGAACCCATTCTATTCTCCTCTCCACTTCACGTGTTAGGTATATGTTACTACGTTTTCTATCCTTATTTTGTGTGTGAGTTCCTTGACTGAGTTTTATAAAAATATTTACTTTTACTGCTTTTGTTTTCTTTCCCTATGCCATCACTTTTTTTCTTTTCTTTCCACTCAATGACTCCCCTTTAATATTTTTTTGCAGGGTGGGTTTATTGGTCACGAACTCCTTTTGTGTTTGTCTGGGAAACTCTTTATTTCTCCTATTCTGAATGATAACCATGCTAGATAGAGTTTTCTTGGCTACAGATTTTTCCCATTCAGCACTTTGATTATATCACATCACTCCCTTCTGGCTTGCCAAGTTTCTGTTGAAAAATCTGTAGATAGCCTGGTGGGGTTTTCCTTTCAAGTTGATGGATTTCTTTTGTCTTGCTGCTTTTAAGATTTTTTTATTACCATATTTTGAAAATGTAATTATAATATGTCTTGGTGTTGAGCTGCTGTTGTTGATTTTGATGGGATTTCTCTGTGCCTCCTGGGTCTGGATGTTTGTTTCCTTCTCCAGATGAGGGAAGTTTTTGCTATCATTTCCTCAAATTTTCTGTTCCCTTTTCTCTTTCATCTTCTGGCACTTCTATGATGAGAACACTATGTTTGATGGAGTCACTGAGTTCCCTAAGCCTATTCTTGTGTTACATATTCTTTCTTTTTTTCAGGTTCATTGCTTTCCATTAAGTTGTTTTCTAGGTCATTCTTTCCTTTGTTTTTTCTAGCCTGCTGTTCATTGCATCAGATATGTTCCTACTCTCATTTATTGTACTCTTCATCTCTGATTTATTCATTTTTAACTCTTTTTTTTTCTGTGGTAATGGTCTCACTGATGTCTTTCATTCTTTTCTCAAGTTCAGTGACTATCTTTATGATCATTGTTTTAAATTCTCCATCAGGCATTTTACTTATTTCTGTTTCACTTAGCTCTCTGGCTGTGGCCTTATCTTTTTCTTTCATTTTAAGGTAATTTCTTCTGTCTTTTCATTTTGTCTATATCTCTGCCCTTTTTTGTTATAAATGTCAGTTATGTCTCTTGTTTCTGAAAGTAATGGCCTTATGAAGAAGAGGTCATGGAGTACCCAGTGGTTGACACCTCAGGGAATATCTCTGGTATGTATTGCTTGTGCTCTGCTGTTGTGTCCTGATCCACTTAATCTTTCAGGCCAATCCTATCCAGAGTCTCTCCTAGCCTTCTGTTTGCAGTGTTTGGTCTCTTGCCTTAATTTGATGAGTTTTAAGTAGATGTGCTCTGGGGTGCATGTGAAATGAGACTTGTTACCACCTCCACAAGAACTGGGCCCTGAAGAACTCTGGTTGGGAGATGTCGTTTTGGCAGGGGTTTGTTCTGATAGTCTGAGGGAGAGGCCCACTGTGCTGAAACTGAGGGAAACTTGACTGAGAATAGTAGTTCCATTCAAATACAGACATCGTGCTTGGTGTAAGCAAATTAGGCAGCCAGTATCCCACTGCTCTGCTTCCTGCAGGTGGCTCTGTGTTTATGCTGAGGGATGGGAGAAGGAAATAGTGCATACATGTTCCTTTGTTCTTATAGAGGTCTCTCTGTGAACCTGTCTTTCAGGAATGCAAAGAATATATAGTCTCTCCCCTGTGTGCTCCAGGCATTCTTCAGATTGCTGTTTCCATGCTGTCTGACCCTGGTTATTTGTCTGTCTTCTCTACAGGAACAGGGCAATGCCCTCTGGGCTCTATCCTTGCCAAATGCACTGACCTTTAAAACTCCAGGCTTTAAGCCCTGCTGTTTGTAAGAGCTCACAAAATTCAACCCCACTCAGTTTCTAAGCCAATGGCTTTAGAGAAACGTTCTCCTTGTGCATTCCCCTGTGTGCTCCTGTCTCTCTTGCTCTTCTCTGTGACTACAGCTCCCTCTTCTCCACAGCACCCATGATCATTTGTCCCCCAAACCGCATATCTATACCTCCTATCTTCTTTGATGTGACCTCTTCTTTACCTTTAGTTGTGGAGTTGTTCTGTTAGTCATCAGGTAGATTTCTGAGATGTTCAGGATGATTTGATAGCTATCTATTTGTGTTCACAGGGCAAAGTGAGCCCAGGGTCTTCTTACTCCACCTCCATTTTCTTGTAAACTTCTCCACTTATACTTTCTTTTAAATTTTATTCAACTTGATTGTCACAAGTTAATTTTTATGGACTACACACACCTTATTTTAAAATTGGCTTTTGCATTTGAGAAGTATGTATTGTACGAGTTTTCCTATTTTTTTTTAATTAATTTTTAAACCTTTTGACCCCTTCACTCATTTCCACCACCTGCCATTGCCCACCTCTGGCAACCAACAATCTGAACTTTTTTTTCCCTTTCATTTTTTGTTTTTGTTTTTAAAGACTCTACATATAAGAACGTAATATGGCATTTGTCTTTCTCTGTCTGTTGTATTTCACTTAGCACAATGTCCTCGAGTTTTATCCATGTCGTTGCAAATGCCACGATTTTATTCTTTTCATGGCTGAATAATATCCCACACCAAATTTTTTTAGTCCATTCATTCATTGATATAAACTTAGGCTGTTTGCTTGTCTTGGATATTGTAATAGTACTGCAGTGAACATGGGGGTGCATATATCTTTTGAGTTAGTGTTTTCATTCTCTTCAGATAAATACCTAGAAGTGGAATTGCTAAATCATATGGTTGTTCTACTTCTATTTTTTTTAAGTTTAGTTGTTTTGAGAGAGAGAGAGAGAGAGAGAGAGAGCAGGGAAGGGTAGAGAGAGAGAGAATCCCAAACAAGCTCCATGCTGACAGTGTGAAGCCTGGCATGGGGCTCAAAGTATGAGATCATGACCTGAGCTGAAACAAAGAGTTAGATGCTTAATTAACATGCCACCCAGGCCACCTTTTGAGAAACCTCCATGATATTTTCCATAGAGGCTGTACCAATTTACATTCCCACCAACAGTGAATAATAGCTTCATTTTCTTTACCTCCTCCTCAATACGTGTTATTTCCTGTCTTTTTGATAATAGTCATTTTAACCTCTGTGATGCAATATCTCATTTTGATTTTAATTTGCATTTCTCTGATGATCAGTGATGCTGAGCATCATCTATTCATGTACCTGTTTGCCACCTGTCTTCTTTGGGAAAGTGTCTGTTCAGATTCTTAGTCCATTTATTAATTTGATTTTGTCTTTCTTTCTTCTTCTTTTTGTTTTTGTTTTTTTTTTTTTTTGCTATTGAGTTCTTTATATATTTTGGATATTAACCCATTATCATACAGTATGATTTACAAATATTTTCTCCCATTCAGTATGTTGCCTTTTATTTTGTTGATGATTTCCTTTGCTGTGCGGAGCTTTGTGGTTTGATTCCTACTTATTTATTTCTGTTTTTGTTGCTTTTATTTTTGTTGCAAGATTAAAAAAATATTACCACAGAGACCTATGTCATGGAACTTACTGCCTATGTTCCTTCTATGAGTTTTACCATTTCAGGTCTTACATTCAAGTCTTTAATCCATTTTGAGTCATTTTTTTGTGTATGGAGTAAAATAGTGGCCCAGTGTCATTCTTTTGCATGTAGCTGTCCAGGTTTCCCAGCTCCACATAATAGAAGAAATTGTCTTTTCTTCATTGTATATCTTGCGTCCTTTCTTGTAAATTAATTGACCATATAATTGTGGGTTTATTCCTGGGCTCTTTATTCTGTTTCACTGATCTATGTATCTATTTTTATACCAAGACCTTACAGTTTTAATTAATATAGCTTTGTAATAGAATTTGAAATCAGGAAGTATTGATGCCTCCAGCTTTGTTCTACCTTCTCAAGATTGCTTTAGCTATTTGGGCTCTTTTCTGATTCCATTTCATACAAATTTTAGGATTGTACTATTTATGTGAAAAATGCAATTAAAATTATAATGAAGATTGTATTGAATCTGTAGATTGCTTTAAGTAGTATGAATGTTTTAAAATTAATTCTTCAAACCCATGAGCACATAATATCTTTTCCTGTATGTGAGTCCTTAACTTCTTTCCTTAATGTTTTGTAGTTTTCAGTATAAGGTCTTTCACTTTTTTGGTTAAATTTATTCTTAGGTATTTTATTCTCTTTAATGTAATTGTAAGTGTGATTGTTTTCTTAATTTCTCTTTCTAATAGTTCATTATTAATGTATAGAAATGCAGTAGATTTTGTTTATTGATTTTATGTCCTGCAACACTACTGACTTTATTATTTCTAAAATGTTTGTGTGTGTGTGTGTGTGTGTGTGTGTAGACTTTAGGGTTTTCTCTATGTAATATTATGTCATCTGCAAATAGTGACAGTTTTACTTTCCAATTTGGATTCTATTTATTTATTTATTTATTTATTTTTCCTTTTTTAAAGGTTTTTATTTATTTATTTTGAGATACGGAGAAAAAGAGAGAGCAAAAGCAGAGGAAGTGCAGAGACACAGAGAAAAAGAGAGAGGATTCCAAGCAGACTTCATGCTGTCAGCATGGAGCTCAATACAGGGCTCAAACTCACAAACTATGAGATCATGATCTGGTCCAAAATCAAGAGTCAGACCCTTAACCGACTGAGCCACCCAAATGCCCTTATTTATTAATTTTCTTAATTGCTCTGGCTAGGATTTCCAATACTTTGTTGAATAAAATTGTATCCCTTAATACAACAAATGATATGCATCTGAATAAAAAATCTCAAAGGGTTTTTTGTCATATTTAAAATTTTGATTCTAATATTTATCCAAAGAGAAAATTCACATTAATTGCTAAGATATTTTAAAAAGAATTGATAGTAGAATTTTTACCAATAGACTTTAAACATGTCATAATTTGATATTAATTAAAATAGTGTAGTATGACAATAGGCCATAGAGATAGACAAATATATAGTAAAAAGAAATAGAGAGTTCTAAAACAGGCTTATTTATTTACAAGGATTTAACACACAATAAATGTGGCATTTGAAGTCTGCAAAGAAAAGATGGACCCTTCAATGAAAGATATTTGGGTGATTTTAGATAACTATCTGAGCAAAAGAAAATAGAGGCACCTGCCATATGACAATTTTAAGATGAAATAAGAAATTTAAGATAAAGGAACATTTAAATTTTTTTAAGAAAATCACAGATATTAGGTTTTTAATGGAATCTTGAGATTGAAGAGTGTTTTCTTAAGCAAAATACAAAACTTGGAAGTTATATAAGAAAAGTAGGAATGGATAATACTGCAAAAAATGTGAACATCTGAACTCAAAAAGATATCACATTTAAAAAAAGTGATCGATTGGGTGAAAATGTTTATGATCTATATCACAGATAAAGATTTGAAATGTGGAATAGAGAAAATGCTATAAATATAGGGTTAGGAGGAGAAAAATGAAACAACCAAATAGAAAATAATGATAGAAGATATCAACGGATATTGTACACAAAAAGACATAAATTATCAATAAACATGTGAAAGGACACCTCATGTCATGAAAGTTTAGAGAAATGAGAATTAAAACAATGTCAACCTTTTATTTTGTTTCCATCAGAGATGCAAGAGAGAGAGAGAGTAAGGAACAGAAAAGCAAGGAAGCAAGGGAGAACATCTGAATTTTAGCATTGATAAGGGTGTGGAAAAACGAATATTATCATACACTATCATATGTACTATTCATACTAGGAGTATAAGTTGGAAGAGCTTTTCTGCAGGCAACTTTATGGTATCTATCAAAACTTTAAATGTCCATGCTCTTCATTCCAGAAATTTCATTTCTAGGACTGCATCCCAGATAAACATTTATTCACATATATTCACAAAGAGCCATTTACATGGATGTTCACTATAGCATTGTTTATAGTAGAGAAAACATGAAAACAATGTAAAAGTCCATGATTATGCAAATGGTTAAATGTAGTGTACATTCATATTACAGATAATTTTGTAATAGTTAACAAAGTGAAGTAGACTTATATGCACTGCATGGAGTGGCCTCATATTTTACAGAAGAAAGCTAGCTTCAGATTAATAAATTAAGAGGGATCGTACACTCAAAATATTTGCATGCATATTTCATACAAAAATGGAAGTGATAGTAGTGCCTATCTTCAGAGTGGAGGGGTGTGGCATTGATTAGGAGGCTCAAGAGAGATACATTACACTTTTTACACAGTTTTTTATAATTTGACACCTTCATTTGTTTAGTCATTTACTACTGTGTCATCTAAAAAATTAACTATGCAGACTGTCTTGTAGCCAACATCTTTCCCTCATCTCCAAATTATTATAATTATAGGTAAAATTTCAATAAAATTATTTATCATTATAACTAACATACTAAGTATTATACATTCAACCAGCTTCTGTGCTAAGTGCCTCACTTACATTATTCATGTAAATCATTCAAGGACCACCTCAGTTTGGTATCATTATTGTGTGCCAGGCACTTGCTAAGTGTTTTACTTATATTCTCTCATTTATCTTTCTAACAACTCTAGAATTTGGTTAGTATTATTACCCTCATTTTCAGGTCAGGACATAGGGGCTTTGAGAGGTTAAGTAACTTCCCCAAGTGGTACAATTCTTATGTGTCTGAGACAGGATTTGAAGCTAATTTGATACCAAATCCTATACTATTAGCCACAAAGCTGTTTTTCCCTTTCTCCAAGATTCTAAATATCCCGAGTCATAGTGAACAAACTGAAGCTGTTGTCATACGGGTGTGGAAAACAATTGTATTTTGACTTTTACAATTTAATATATACAATTTTAGTTGAAGAGGCTTGATTTGATAGTTAAGAGTGAAGTTCTTCTTACAGAACAATATGATATCCTCTATTTGGTACCAAGACTTAAAGCTACAACACTGACCAATATACGCCATTTTCAAAAGAGAGCTATTTTATTAAGAGCTGGCCACTTTGGACTCATTGCAACTTTATTAAGAGTTAGAATTTAGTTCTTTAAGTCTTGGGATTTACCCGAATTTAATCATTCTAATCACATTGCTACCTATTATGGCATTAATACAATTGCATTTGTTTTAACAATTTCATGTTTTTCCACAGAAATCTCTGAAATATGACTTTATTTCTTGCAAACTGGGGTAAAGAAATGCAAAGGAACTGTGTGCCACATCAGCCCCATATGTCACTAGCATTCTTTTGTCCATTTATATTGTGCTAAACTTCTAGCTAAATACTATTTTATGAGATTAAGCAATTTTTTATTGATCATAGCTTATTTTCAACTATTATACCTTGTTTTCAATCAATTCTTAGCAATACATCCTTATTTATCATAATTTAAGTTTCTTTATTTTTTTTCCTTAATATATCAATTTCCCACCATTTATTTCTACTTTCTGGGAAAAGTTTTAATTCTAATACAGTGCCATTTTTGCCTTAATCACTTGGTGAATTTTCTCATCAATCTTGATCAATTCTCATCCAGTAGGTTATTTTTCTATGTGCCTTTCTTCTTACTGATTTGGTAACATAAACTTTAAGCTTTGTGGTGTAGGTACTTTTTTTGGCCTTTATTTCTTTTATTTTATGCCCTTTATTTCTTCTTTTTTCTTTCATAAACCTTTTTGCTGGGTTTGATTTTCATATTTATCAAAGTTTGTCATTTCAAAAGTAAAAGTTTTTGTCCTTTCTACCGTTGACATTCACATTTGTCACAACATTGTCAGCCAACATAATTTTACTTAACAAATCTTTAAATATTATAAACACAAATCAGATAGGCTCATAAATATTTACCAAACTAACACACACACCAAGGAATACATGGCCTTGGAAATATTAACAGTATGTTTAATCAGCAGCAAAAGGGCTTGACTGGATCATGAAAACAAAAGATTTTAGGCATAAAGACATATGAGCAAAGACTACCTTTCCACAAATCAAATCATAGCAGATTATTAGCTACCAAATTAAACTTGGGACCAACACTGAGAAATAAGTAAAATTTCTAAAAAAATATATCCATGAAATTGGACTTGAAATTATTCATGTGGAATATTATATACTAGCTCTGCCAGTTTAATGAGACTGATTGCCTTTAGCTTCAGTAAGGAGATACTATAATATATAAAGTCAGCTTCATTTGGACTACAGGTTGTATTTATATTAATTGTATGTTCAGGGCAGCTGTTGATGTAGTAGGAGCTAAGGGAAAGCCATGCATGTTCCAGCAACCTCGCATAAAGTAAATAATATGAAATGTGTTTTAAAAGCTATATGGCAATTTTTTGAGTTGCCAAGTTGGATGAGCTTGTGACCAGAATGAACAAAAAATTATCAAAACTCCAGAGGTTATGTTCATGATTTGTTGTCATGAAAACGAAGATTTGGGCCAAATATGAAATAATGAATGCCATAACATTGCTTTTCTCTACTAATTAAAATTTTAACTCAGAATGATTTGCTTATCCTTTTCATTGACACAACTGGTATCTCCCAAGATAAAAACAAACAAACAACAAAAAAACACCTTTCTCTAGTCACTGACATCCTTACAGAACTGAGGAATATCCTTTTTTTTTTAATATAATACAATAACTGAACATCATAAGTCCTTGGAAATTCAGGCTTTATTTATTCAAAATATCAGAAAAGCAATTAAAAATGTTCTATACTAGGAGATGAAACAAAGTTTAGAAATATGTAGACTTTGTATTAGAATACTAAAGTGACCAAATAAAAATATTTTTAATAATTATGAGATGATAGAAAGCTTATGAAGGAAATTGAAGAAGATACAAAGAAATGGAAAAATATTTTGTGTTCATGGATTGGAAGAATAAATATTGCTAAAATGTCAATACTGCCCAAAGCAATATACACATTCAATGCAATCCCGATCAAAATTGCACCAGCATTCTTCTTGAAGCTACAACAAGCAATCCTAAAATTTGTATGGAACAAAAGGCCCCAAATAACCAAAGTAATATTGAAGAAGAAGAAGACCAAAGCAGGAGGCATCACAATCCCAGACTTTAGCCTCTACTCCAAAGCTGTAATCATCAAGACAGCATGGTATTGGCACAAAAACAGACACATAGACCAATGGAATAGAATAAAGACTACAGAATTGGACCCACAAAAGTATCGCCAACTAATGTTTGACAAAGCAGGAAAGAATATCCAGTGGAAACAAGACAGTCTCTTTAACAAATGGTGCTGGGAGAACTGGACAGCAACATGCAGAAGGATTAAACTAGACCACTTTCTTCCACCATTCACAAAAATAAACTCAAAATGGATAAAGGACCTGAATGTGAGACAGGAAACCATGAAAACCCTAGAGGAGAAAGCAGGAAAAACACCTCTCTGACCTCAGTCATAGCAATTTTTTACTTGACACATCTCCAAAGGCAAGGGTATTAAAAGCAAAAATGAGCTATTGGGACCTCATCAGGATAAAAAGCTTCTGCACTGCAAAGGAAGAAATCAACAAGACTAAAAGGCAACCGATGGAATGGGAAAAGATATTGGAAAATGACATATAAGACAAAGGGTTAGTATCCAAAATCTATAAAGAATTCACCAAATTCCACACCCGAAAAACAAATAATCCAGTGAAGAAATGGGCAGAAGACATGAAGACATCTCTAAATAAGACATCCAGATGGCCAACAGGCACATGAAAAGATGCTCAACGTCACTCCTCATCATGGAAATACAAATCAAAACCAGACTGAGATCCCACCTCACTCCAGTCAGAGTGGCTATAATGAACAAATCAGGAGACTATAGATGCTGGAGAGGATGTGGAGAAGCAGGAACTCTCTTGCACTGTTTTTGGAATTCAAACTGGTGCAGCCACTCTGGAAAACAGTGTGGAGGTTCCTCAAAAAATTAAAAACAGATCTACCCTATGACCCAGCAATAGCACTGCTGGGAATTTACCCAAGGGATAGAGGAATGCTGATGCATAGGGGCACTTGTACCCCAATGTTGATAGCAGCACTCTCAACAATAGCCAAATTATGGAAAGAGACTAAATGTCTATCAACTAATGAATGGATAAAGAAATTGTGGTTTATATACACAATGGAATACTACGTGGCAATGAGAAAGAATGAAATATGGCCTTTTGTAGCAACGAGGATGGAACTGGACAGTGTTATGCTAAGTGAAATGAGTCATACAGAGAAAAACAGGTACCATATGTTTTCACTCTTATGTGGATCCTGAGAAACTTAACAGAAGACCATGGGAGAGGGGAAGGGGGAAAAAAAAGTTAGAGAGGAAGGGAGCCAAACCTAACAGACTCTTAAAAACAGAAAAAAACTGAGGGTTGACGGGGGGGCGGGTGGGAGAGAGGAGAAAGTGTGTGATGGGCATTGAGGAGGGCACCTGTTTGGATGAGCACTGGTTGTTGGATGGAAACCAATTTGACAATAAATTTCATATTAAAAAAAAATAAACATTGGGTTGCACGTGGTCCTTTGAATCAGCATTTTTGTATCCTTGCAATAAATACCTAGCAGTGCAATTGCTTGGTTCTAGGGTTGTTCTATTTTTTTTTTTTTTTTGAGGAATGTCCATACTGTTTTCCAGAGTGGCTGCACCAGTTTGCTTTCCCATCAACAACGCAAAAAGATTCCCCTTTCTCTTCATCCTCACCACAATCTGTTGTTTCCTGAGTCATTAATTTTAGCTACTCTGACAGGCGTGAGGTGGTATTTAATTGTGGTTGATTTGTTTTTCCTGGAAAATGATGTTTAGCATCTTTTCTTTTGTCCACTAGCCACCCTGATGTCTTCTTTGGAAAGGTGTCTATTCATGTCTTATGCCTATTTCTTCACTGGATCCTTTGGGTTTTTTTTTTTTTTATGTTGAGTTTGATATGTTCTTTATAGATTCGAATACTAACCCTTTATCCAATATGTCGTTTACAAATATGCTCTTCCATCCCATTATTTCCTTTTAGTTTTGTTGATTGTTTCCATTGCTGTGAAGAAGCTTTTATCTTGATGATGTCCCAATAGTTCAATTTTGGTTTTAATTCCCTTTCCTCTGGAGACATGTCTAGTAAGAAGTTACTACAGATAATTTCAAAGATGTTGCTGCCTATTTTATCCTGTGGGATTTGGATGTTTTCTTGTCTCACATTGAGGTCTTTCATCCATTTTGCATTTGTTTTTTGTGTATGGTTTAAGAAAGTGGTCCAGGCTTTTCTGCATGTTACTGTCTAGTTTTCCCAATACCATTTGCTGAAAAGACTGACTTTTTTCTATTGGATATTCTTTCCTGCTTTGTCAAATATTAGTTGGCCATACATTTGTGGGTCCATTTCTGGGTTCTTTATTCTGTTCCATTGATCTATGTGTCTGTTTTTGTGCCCATGCCATACTGTCTTGATGATTACAACTTTGTAATACACCTTAAAGTCCAGAATTGTGATGTCTCTAGCTTTGTTTTGCTTTTTAAATTTTTTAATGTTTATTTTTGAGAGAGAGAGAGCACGCACAGGTGGGGGAAGGTCAGAGAGAGAGAGAGAGAGAGAGAGAGAGAGAGAGAGAGAATACAAAGCAGGCTCCAGGCTCTGAGCTGTTATCACAGAGCCCAACGTGGGGCTTGAATTCATGGCCTGCGAGATCATGACCTGAGCTGAAGTCAGAAGCTTAACTGAATAAGCCACACATGCACCCCTGCTTTTTGTTTTCAACATTACTTTTGCTATTCAGGGTCTTTTCTGGTTCCATACAAGTCAGGATTGTTCGTTTTAGATCTCTGAAGAATGCTGGTGTTGCTTTGAAAAGGATTGCATTAAATGTGTAGATTGCTTTGGGAAGTATCAAAATTTTAACAATATTTGTTCTTCCAATCCAGGAGCATGCAATGTTATTCCATTTTTTTTTTTGTCTTCTTCAATTTTTCATAAGCTTTATGTAGTTTTCAGTGTACAGGTCTTTTACTTCTTTGGTTAGGTTTATTCCTAGGTATCTTATCTTTTTTGGTGCAATTGTAAATGGGATTCACACCTTAATTTCTCTTTCTATGGCTTCATTATTGGTGTATAAAAATGCAACCGATTTCTGTACATTGATTTTATACCCTGCAACTTTGCCGAATTCATGTATCAGTCCTTGCCTTTTTTTTTTTTTTTGGTGGAGTCTTTCAGGTTTTCCATGTAGAGTATCATGTCATCCACCAAGAGTGAAAGTTTGACTTTTTTGCTCATCTGTATGCCTTATACATCATTTTGCTGTCTGTTTGCTGAGGCTAGGATGTCCAGTACTATGTTGAACATTGGTGGGGAGAGTGGACATCCCTGTCATGTTCCTGACTTTAGGGGGAAAGCTCTCAGTTTTTCCCCATTGAGGATGATATTAACTGTGGACCTTTCACATGTGGCTTTTATGATGGTGAAGTATGTTCCTTCTATCCCTGTTTTCATGTTGTATTTTGTTAAATACTTTTGTAAATGTATTTAAAGGATCATATAATTGTTCTCCTTTCTTTTATTAATGTGATGTATCAGGTTGATTTATTTGTGAATATTGAAACAGTGTTGTAACCCAGGAATAAATCCCAGTTGATCATGGTGAATAATTATTTTAATGTACTGTTGAATTCAATTTGTGAGTATCTTTTGAGAATTTTTGCATCCAGTTTCATCAAAGATATTGACCTGTATGTCTCCTTTTTAGTGGGGTCATTACCTGGTGTTGGAACCAAGGAAATGCTGGCTCCATAGAATGAATTTTCAAACTTTCCTTTCATTTCTATATGTTGGAACAGAGAATAGGTATTAACTCTTTTTTAAATGTCTGGTAGAATTACTCTGGGAAGCCATCTGGCCCAGGACACTTATTTGTTGGGAGTTTTTTGATAACTGATTCAATGTCTTAGCTGGATATGGGCCTTCTCATATTTTCTATTTCTTCCTGTTTCAGTTTTGGTAGTGTGTGAGTGTCTAGGAATTCATCCATTTCTTCTAGATCATCCAGTTTGTTGGCATATAATTTTTCATAGTATTGTTTTATAATTGTATTTCTGTGGTGTTGGTTGTGATATCTACTTTTCATTTGTGATTTTATCTATTTGGAACCTCTGACTTTTCTTTCTGAGATGTCTGGCTAGGGGCTTATCAATTTTGTTTATTCTTTCAAAAAAACAACTTTTAGTTTCATTGATCTGTTCTACCATTTTTGTTTGTTTGTTTATTTGTTTGTATATTGCTTATTTCTGCTCAATTTATTTCTCCCTTCTTCTGCTGGATTTGGGCTTTATTTGCTGCTCCTTTATTTGCTGCTCCATTTTCTAGCTCCTTTAGGTGGAATGTTAGGTTGTGTATTTGGAACATTTCTTGTTTCTTGATATAAGACTGAATTGCAATGTACTTTCCTCTTAGGATTTCCTTTTCTGTATCCCAAAGGATTTGGACTGTTTTGTTTTATTTTTATTTGTTTCCATATATTTTTTCTATTTCTTCTTTAATATCCTGGTTGACCCATTCATCCTTTAGTAGGATATTCTTTAACCCCCATGTATTTGAGGGCTTTCCAAATACTTTCTTCTGGTTATTTTAAGTTTCATAGTGCTGTGATCTGAAAACATGCATGGCATGATTTCAATCTTTTAGTACCTGTTGATGGCTTATTTATAACCCAGTATGTGATCTATTCAGGAGAATGTTCCATGTGCACTGGAGGAGAATGTGTATTCTGCTGCTTTAGAATGAAATGATCTGAATATATCTGTTAAGTCTATCTGGTCCAGTTTGTCATTCAAAACTATTGTATCCTTGTTGATTTTCTGCTTAGATGATCTGTCCATTGTTGAAATTGGGGTATTAAAGTCTCCTACTATTATCATATTATTATCAATGAGTTTATTTTTGTGGTTTATTGATTTATATATTTGGGTGGTTCACATCGGGGGCATAAATATTTAAATTTGTTAGACTTTCTTGATGGATAGACCCCTTAATTATGATATAATGCCCTCCATCTCTTATTACAGTCTTTCTTTTAAAATCTAGTTAGTCTGATATAAGTATGGCTACTCTGGCTTTCTTTTGATATCCATTACCATGATAGATGGTTCTCCCTTCCTTCATTTTTAATCTGCAAGTGTCCTTAGGTCTGAAATGAGTCTCTTGTAGGTAGTATATAAATGGGTTCTTCCTAAAAGCTGAGAACAAACTGAGGGTTGATGGGGGGTGGGAGGGAGGGGAGGGTGGGTGATGGGTATTGAGGAGGGCACTTTTTAGGATGAGCACTGGGTGTTGTATGGAAACCAATTTGACAATAAACTTCATATATTGAAAAAATAAATAAATAAATAAATAAATAAATAAATAAATGGGTCTTTTTTTTTTTTTTATCCATTCTGATACCCTATGTCTTTTCACTGCAGCATTTGGTTCATTTACATTTGAGTGATTATTGAAATATATGAATTTATTGTGATTGTGTTATTTGTAGATATGGTGTTTCTGGTGATGTTCTCTGGTCCTTTGTAGTCTTTGCTGCTTTTTATTTTCTCCACTCATAAAGCCCCCCTTAGAATTTCTTGCAGAGCTGGTTTAGTGGCAATTAACTCCTTTAATTTTTGTTTGTTTGGGAAACTGTTTATCTCTCTTATTCTGAATGACAGCTTTGCTGGATAAAATATTTTTGGCTCCATATTTTTCCTATTCAGCACATTGAATATTTCCTGCCACTCCCTTCTGGTCTGCCAAGTTTCAATGGACAGGTCTGCTACTAAACTAATGTGTCTACTCTTGTAGTTAAATTACCTTTTGTCCCTACCTGCTTTCAAAATTCTCTCTATATTTTTGTATTTTGCAAGTTTAAGTATGATACATCATGACATTGACCTCTTTTTTTTTATTTTGAGGGAAGTTCTCTGTGCCTCGTGGATTTGGATGTCTGTGTCCTCCCCCAGATTGGGGAATGTCTCAGCTATTATTTTTTCAAATAAACCTTCTACCACTTTTTCTCACTCTAGTTTTTCTTGGACTCTTATATGAATATTGTTTCATTTCATGGAATCACTTATTTCTCTAAATATCTCTAAGTATCTCTAAGTATTTCCTTATGCTCCAATAAGTTCCTTTCCCTCTTTTTTTCAGCCTCATGATTTTCCATAATTGTATCTTCTTTTTTTACCTATTCTATCCTGAGAATTTGGTCATACACTGTCCAAAACCTGGCATTTCAGGAAGTGCTGTAAGTGTATGCTGTGTGAACTCTGCTGTTCTGTTTTTGTTCGTCATTTCTTTTTAAACAATAGACTGTATCAAAGTGGGGATGCCACTTATGAGAAAAGGTTACCAACAGATTTCATCTTGGGTTTCACTCTCTTGCTCTCCTGCTGTCTTCTTATCTTTCTCACTCACTTGGAAAGAGGGGAGTTGCCTTGTTTTCAACTGACCTATGGAGAGTTCCATATAGCAAAAGACTGATGTCTCCATCCAACATCCATTGAAGACCTGTAACCTTTCAACAGTTATGCATGATTGGAAATGGATTATCTTTTGTAATCCCCTTGAGAGAATTACAGACGTTTCCCATAATTTGACTTCAGTCTTGTGAGAGACCTTGAGTCAGATACACCCATATGAAGGACACCTGGATTATTAAACCATAGAAAATGTGAAATATAAATGTTTGTTGTTTTAAGCCACTACATATTAGGATTATTTGCTAGATTACAACAGGTACCTAATATAGCATAGTAGCATGATTTATGATTTTATTGTTTATTATAATTAAGGATCTTCTGATTTATTAGTAATGTAGATGAATAAAACATAAGACTAAAAGACTCCATTGTTGACTTAGGAAGATATTTTACACACAAAGACCTTGAAGATTCTAGCTGCCTTTAAAAAGTTGCTTTCTATAACCACTTTATTGCATTAATATGATTTGGGCAGTTCAAACTGTAAATATGATGATTACAATGAATTGTAATAAGGTAAGTATGAAAGTAGAGAGGAAATAACATTATAGTCTTTCTTGAGCAGGGCATTAAAAGAAAATTCTCCTTCAACTTCTCCACTGAACAATACTCCTCAACATTATGTATTCCCATACATATCTAGCTAATCACACCAGAGCTCAGCTTTATACCTGGACTAGGTAAGCACTAGGAATACCGCCATACTTTTGTGCTCTTACACAAAACTTAATGAAAGAACAATAAGAAAAAGAGTTCAGTTTAGAGATATATCAAAATGGGGAAGGGAAACATCTTTCTGTGAGTTGACTGTGAGAATGCTATTTTTTTTTCTTTCTTTCTTTTTTCTTTTGTTTTGTGAGATACGTTTCAGGACTGTTAGAAGGCACTTTGATATGTAACAGATTGTAAATTAATTTTCAGGCAAGTCTTTTTTCCTTTGACAGTCATGGTAAAAGCTGACACAGTCTAATATGCACAACTCTAAATATTAATTGGCATCAGAGAGTAGTTAGCTGTCATTAACATCTACTGCTAGTCAACGTATTCTTAAGTGATAGACCAATGAAAACGATTAAAATATTGAAGATGTAAATGAAGAGAATTAACACAAATGAATTAATAAATTTTTTGATTGAGGGGATTTCTAAGTATATTCATTTTCTAGGATTTCTGTTACAAAGTATCACAAGTAGGGTGGCTTAAAACAACAGAAATTTAGGGGCGCCTGGGTGGCGCAGTCGGTTAAGCGTCCGACTTCAGCCAGGTCACGATCTTGCGGTCTGTGAGTTCGAGCCCCGCGTCAGGCTCTGGGCTGATGGCTCAGAGCCTGGAGCCTGTTTCCGATTCTGTGTCTCCCTCTCTCTCTGCCCCTCCCCCGTTCATGCTCTGTCTCTCTCTGTCCCAAAAATAAATAAACGTTGAAAAAAAATAATAAAAAAAAAAAGTTTAAAAAAAAAAAAACAACAGAAATTTATATTTCATGGCCAAAGAGGCCAGAAGTCCAAAATCAAGAAGTTGGCAAGTGTGATTCCTTTTGGAGGCTATGAGAGGGCAACCATCCCATGCCTGCTTCCTATTTTCCGATAGTTGCTGGTAAGTGTTAGCATTCCTTGACTTGTAGATACTTCACTCTAAAGTCTGCATGTATCTATTCTGATTCTTATAAGAACACTAATAATTGGATTTAGGATCCACCCCTAAATCCCAAATTATTTCATGTAAAGATCCTTAACTAATCACATCTTCAAAGACCTTATTTCCAAATAATATCACATTCTGAGGTTCTGGATAGAATGCATTTTGAGGGATCACTATTTAACCCACTATACCAAAATAAAAGAAGATATAAAAAAGACAACAGTCTCCTACTTGAATATTTGAATAAAATTGAATATACAAGAAACAACTAGTCAGGCATTGGTTAAGATTTATCTGAATGTTTAAAAGATCATATTAAATGGTAGGGTAGATTCTTACAATAAGATTTTGGAGGCTTTATTTTTTTCATGTGAAATCAGACTTATTAGAATGTTGTTATTATATAGACAGTATTGAAAAAGATGTGAGTCACAAGGGTCTCCTAAGGATATTTAGCAAGTATGCTAGGTATTCTGCAATAAAAACCTCATGAACAATGCAAAGGCAGAAATCCTCAACTCTAAATATCTGTTGCAATATATGCATTCTGGAATAGGCAATTCATGCATGGTTGACACTGAATCACCCAGTAAATGAACCAATGGTAAGCCACCATCTTGGAAGCTATAGTTTCCGAGATCATATGCTTCTTGCCTTAACTCACTTTGAATAAAATTGGATTAATTTAGAGTATAAAGCTGAACTACTCCTTACATCTTTCTACATGCTGTTCCAAGTTGCTTTTCAATTCATTTTACATATTCACTTGGATAATGGCTTGTTATTGGAGTATATATCACATGCCTAATCCCTAATAAATTAACATTTAGTAATTACTAACACTATTTTGAAAGTACTAGCCCAGTGTTGGGGATCATAGAATGAAAAGGATGCTCCTACACATTGCTGGCAAGAATTTTACTCCATGGAATCTTTCTAATGACAAATCTGGAAATATGTACTGGAAGTCTTAAGAATACTCATATTCTTTGACTCAGAATATCTACTTACAGAAATTTAATTAAAAATAAGCATATAACTACACAAAAATGTGTGTACTAGAATATTAATTGCAGTATTGTTTATAACATTAAAAAATTAGAAATATCCTAAATGTCTTAAACAAAGTTTTGGTTGGATATATTTGAGGACATTAAAAAAAGAATAAGATACTATGCAGTTATTAAAAGTGATTTGGTAGAAAAATATTTAATGGCATAGATCATCTTTATGTCTTGTGAAGTAAAAAAAATAAGACAAAACAATATGGAAAATATGATCTCATTTATGCAAAAAAATTAGAAATAAGCACCAAAAAATAAAAAAAAAAGAAAGAAACCCTGAATGTCTATAGATAAAATGTTAATAGGTCATTTATTTTAAATGATGTGATTATGGGTATTTATTAGCTTTTTTGTTTTGATAATTTGTATTTAAAATGAAAAATAATAAACACATTTAAAAATAAAACCTGTCAACAAATAATAAGAGTCTTAGCCTAAAACATGAGTTTATTAGGGCATGTATTGCCAACAGTTTTCTTCTTCTATGGACATTATTTACCAATTCAATAACCCAGTTTTTAAAAAGTAAAGCAAAGGAGATTATTCAAAACTTTAGCTGAACGTAAATCAATTTATTTTATTGAGAGTTTACTGAGAGTTGTTTTTATAGGTCTTTTAGGTTTAGGTAATTATGTTTTATTGAGCAAACCAAAAACCAAATGTAACTTTAAAAAAAAAATTAAGCTTACCAAATGCTTTTACATTGTTATTTACCAAAATATTCTTGGGGAACAACTAGTAGATCTTAGGCCAAACCACTGGGCATTATAAAGATCCTTCTCTTTTTTTACACCCCATCGTTGTATCATTGAATTCCTCTTTTAAGTTATTATTGCAATTCATATTACATCTCTGATGTATACTATTATAAGATCTCTGCTATATACAATTATTTTCTATCTACTTCCTAGACTTTTTTTCCCCAGCATAAATAGAACTATTCTGAATGTAAAGCATATGACAGCAATGCATCAATACTCTAGAAAGCTAATTCATATTTTGTATAATTTGATTTTTATGACATTATAAGATGACAGGAAGAAATTTAAATGACTAAAAAAATAAGGCTACTGGGAAATAATTGACTTACTTGAAAATAATCAGTTACTAAGGAAAAAGAGTAGACTAGTGTCGTATCCAGCAAAATTCATAATTGAACAGACATTTTGCTTCAATTGTTATATGCATTACTTGAACTCTTTCTTAAATGCTGAGGTCACTCTTTTTGGAAAAATTGGAAACATATTTACATTAGAGATTAGAAACCATATTTTAATTTTCTCACTAGGAATGTATGTAATCAATAATTAAAAAATTCATGTAGAAAAAAACACTTTAATACTTGAATCATAATTAATTTCACTGTTGTAACTTGTCTAAATGTAATGTTCATTTTTTGTGGCATTCCTTCCAAAATAACTAAAATATTTAGATTAACATGTGTCTAAATTGATGGCTCAATTCTAGGACCTAGTAGGTGTGAGTTCAAATTCCTAACAACTTTCCAACACAAAAAGAAATAATTTAGTTCCTCATAGAAGGATGAATCACATGTTTTTGTGTGTTTAAAACAAGGAATCTGAAAATGAGCTTTTGTTTCAAATTCTTCAATCACCAGTGGAAGGGCGTAAAGGCCTATAATGACAACTCAGGAAATAGTCTCAAAAATAACGAGAAACCAAAGAATGGAAAGCAGAGAGTGATCAAGACTAAATTCTTAAGAATATGTCCTCATCTGTAAAATGTATGTGAGGATATTTCAGTTCTTGTTAACTACATGAGATATTATATGCCTGTTTAGTCACAGGGTTAAATTTGGAATATCTTCTGGCCTAGAGACAAAGACAGCAAGTTCAGCCAGGATTTATGTCCATTTTGTAATCCTGACAGCTTAGGAGCAAGCTGCTCTATGAATCCTGTTCAACTAGAAATCTGGCCAGTGCTTCCATCTCCAATTCTTTCAACTCTCTACTTGATCACTGTAGACAAGGAAAGTGGTACAGTATTCTGTTATAGGGCTTCTTGTGAATAGAGCAGACTTTCTGTTTCAAACTGCTACAAACTGCTTCCATAAGAAATTCTATGATCAGTAATCTAGGTCTACATAGATAGTGACCTCATTTAGACATTGTTTAAAATAGAAAAAGATAATATTCATGGGGCTGAGCCTATCAATGAGTTAAGGTCACAGTATGAATTATGAATATTTTTTCTGTCCTCATGTTATAATTTTGTTGCCACTTCTTAGATTGTTTCCATCAAAGTGCTCTTGTAAAAAGCAGGAAAAGATGATATATATAGATACAGTAAGGAGAGACTAAGAATAGGGTGGGGTGGTTTAGGAGCTATTGTAAGATGAGGATTTATTTTAAGTCATATATTTTATCTAAATAATCATATGAACTTTTTATTTCACCCACAATTATGCCCAATAAAAAATATTTTATTACTGAGTAAAATAAGTAAAGATAGTTCGACTTTAGATGAAATATCTGAAGCTACAAGTACCTCTCTCCCTGTAAACCATTGCATACCTCAGTTTGAAAGTCTGTGTTAAAAATAAAATTTATCTGTGTAAATTTTAAAGATCTTATTGGTTTTCCTCAAAGATTCATGAATGGGGTAACATCCCATCTAGCAGATAGAGGGAGCTCCAAACAGCTGTACAAAAAGAAAGACTTTTATAGGCAGAAGGGGATAACCCATAAATTACTAGCAAGAAGTGGGTTGTTTCAGGCAAGGTCAACAACCTTTAGGGAAGAGTAGAGGTCTGTCAGGTGGATTACCTCACTAGTGCTGAACAGGAAATTCCAGATTAACTGGTTAAGATTATATTTTTGGGAGTGGCTGAAGCTTCAATTAGGTTAAGTATTGAGTCTTGGTTTGGTGAGATGAGCTCCATTTGGGGCCTTTTGTCTCTTTTTTTAACACATACATTTAGTGTTCCTAAGCATTTACTAAATGAGGGACGCCTGGGTGTCTCAGTCGGTTAAGCATCCGACTTTGGCCCAGGTCATGATCTCACCGTTGATGAGTTCAAGCCCCATGTCGGGCTCTGTGCTAACAGCTCAGAGCCTGGAGCCTGCTTCAGATTCTGTGTCTCCCTCTCTCTCTGCCCCTCCCCCACTAGTGCTCTGTCTCTCTTTCTCTCAAAAATAAATAAACATTAACAAATTAAAAAAAGAAATTTACTAAATGATATTGGTAAGCATTACAAAAGATTTGATGCATTATCTAAAATGAATGGTTACTCATTAGGGATAGGTCCATTGGTACCTAAATTATAAGAAATTACTTCTTCATATAGTCTTTTAAGTCAATTTTGGCAAAAAATCAGTGACTGTAAAGTAGTATAACATGTTTATTAGTAATTAAAGTGAGACGTTGGGGGATAACTCATGTTGTGTAGCAAGACAATCCTAAGAAACAAAGAACGTCTCCATTTTAACCTACCCAGGAAAATGTAAGAAGAGCAAATGTGTTTAATTCTTTTTTCATCTTCAAATGGTTTCCATAACTAGTCAATATTATAAATTTGTATACCTTTATTTCTCCTGAATCACACAATTATTTGAAGATATAAATTAAAATTTCATAACATCTCTTCAGGTCTAAGAAATAGTGTCACCACATTAATTTTGTGTGGCCATAAATTAAGGTGCTCTTATATCAGAATTATATGATAGTTTATGAATCAGTAGTGAATAGTTAATAGGAACAGATGATGCTAGCTGGGGTACAAGTTTATGTCTAGAGATGGGGTACATGGATGGCTCCGTCAGTTAAGCATCTGACTCTTGATTTTGGCTCATGTCATGATCTCATGGTTTGTGGAATTGAACCCCACATCAGGCTCCATGTATTGACAATGCAGAGTCAATAGCCTGTCCCCTTCTTATTCTCTCTTTCTCTCCAAATGAATAAATAAACAACAACAAAAGAAAACCAAGATTATGTCTGGACGAATCTTCATTTGAAAACACTAACTTTTCCCATTGGTGTTAGATACAAGGATTTACAGTTGTTCTGGTTAATACTTAACCCCTTTTTAACTTGCAACTTTTCCCCTTCCTCTCACCCAAGTAGGTTACCTCTATGTATACAAAATAATACTCACAAGGGTCCAGGGTTGAAAGAGGCACTAGTTCAGTTTTAAATGTAACTGTCATCTTGGAAATACAGATTTTAACAACACTAAAGTCACAGTAGCAGTAGCTTAACAGCTTCTAGATGGTCTTGATTTAATCTGGCTCTTTAAAAAGTGCAAGGCTAAAACAATTTACTGTTGAAAACTACAGAAGGATTGACCAGTGCTGAGTTTGTAAAGCAGTTTCATTTGAGCCACTAAATTATATGTCATTATTCAGTGATCTAATTTTCAGGATTCACCAAATAGTATCAAGAAAAGAGAGTTTGGAATAATACAGTCAAAGGTAAGTATATTTCCATCATCTGTTTTAGAAATGAAACAAAAATAAAAAAGCTGAACTTTGCTCAGGGATTACAATGTCTTTCTATTCAAACTTTGTCTTATATTGCCTTGCTTTTAAAGATTTTATGTAGATGCTATTTCTCCTAGTAGGTAACAAGTTCCTTGAAAGTGTTTGCTGTCTCATCACTTTACATCTCTCAGAGAACTTGCCTCTTGCACCTGGTAACAAAGAGATTCAGCAAATCATTTTTGAATGAATGCAACATTGTTTTCTTCATAGAGCTTCCAAATATGTGCACATATTTAAAGGCATTTTCAGAACATATGCTAATGATACAGTTTTCTTATACACATACAAGTAATTTGCAACTGTTCAGACTGAATGAACAGAATTTTCAAAAATTACTGAGTAGTTAGAGGGCAATCAAGTTGCACTGTATCTCAACAAAACAATTACAAAATCATTTGCTTATAGTTAGAGACTTGATTTTTAAAAAAGGCACTTCTAAGAATTAATGTTAATGATACCATGGTTTACTCTACTCTAAAACATCAGTTTAACAATGTATCTGGGTATAAAACTAAAACCAAATTCAGTTATTCAAAAACCTAAAACAGGCCTAATTGGGTAAGTGTCATCAAAATGGATTTATTCCCGACTTGTTAGACCATGTTTATCACATTTGCAAAAGAAGCCTGCAGTGCATTGATTATGTCCCACTTTAACTGTGGGAAAAGAGTCTGAATCAGTGTTCAAACAAAATGTTTTAAGATAAACTGTAACACTTTAGAAAACATTCAACTAGGTGAGTTATACCAAATAACAACAACAAAAAATATTTTCACTGAAACTTTGCTGAAATGAATAGATTCCCTCTTAGGATGAAAAAAAAAAAGATTCCAAGATTCCTAGCCTTAGTTGGGGAACTAATTAAGAAATTGATGTGCTAACAGTCTTTTTTATCAACAATGGTTTGTATATAATAATTATCCCAACATATTAGTTATAGTTGAGTTTAAAAATGGAGATTGGAGATACCTAAATATGACCATGCTATATACACAATTCAGATGGTTAGACTGACATTGGGCTTTTTTTTTTTTTTTTTTTGAGACAGAATTCTAAGCTGGTAATTTAGATGCCAAGTTTTAGCCAGATACAATTTAGACAGTTGTGAATAGCTCAGAGGGATAAAAAGAAACACTGGTAATGAAAATGCTACAAGGCTTAGCCACAGAAAGCTGCCCAAAGCCACCCACTAAAAGATAACCTCCAAGTATCAGAAGACTAATTTCATTATATAAATGAGTGTATTGAGAGATTCATTTAACATTCAGAAAAACAACTGTCTGCACTATGAATGTTGCTAGTAAATAAATTGTTAGTATATTAGAGAAACCATTACAAGATTAAAATATTTGAAAAGCCCTATTTGTAGTTTTTGGTATGTTCTCTGGAATAACTCCTAGGTTTTATTTTATAAATAATGTATGATTTTCTGTATAATAGAGTTGACTGGTTGCAATGGTCATGTTCAGCATTTCTGTTCAATTGTTGTTTGTTCTCCAATGAGATATTCTTTTTTTATTCATAAAACTGTATTTTATTTTTTATGAATATAATTTATTATAAAATTGGCTTATATACAACACCCAGTGCTCATCCCAACATATTCTTTTAAGCATTAATTTCTGTGGTAAAGGAGCATTACTGAGAATAGTTTTCAAAGCTAATGTAATGCTTTCTACTCACATTTTAGGTAGTGTCAATGATGAGAGCAATATTTAATTTCCAGGATATAGTAATCTTGAAATCAAAGGGATGGAATGATGAGATCAAGGGTATGCTGGGATGTTAATGTGGTTAGTGTTGTCAACACTCTTGTCAAATGAGAGAATCTACTCTGCTTTGCTTCCAAGATAGAATATTGTTTTTGCTATTGTCAGATTTCATATGTCAGTTCTTCCTACCTAGATTACATTCAAGCCATTTTAACTTCTTAGTATCAAAGTATCATATTTTATCCATTTATATAAAATTGTATATAACAAGTACAATATAAATTATCATAGTAGACTAATGTAGTGGGAAGAGTACAGGTTTTCAAGCTATACAGATCTGTGTTGAAATTTCAGCTTTTTTCTTTCTAACTAATTATGTGCTTATGGGAAAATCATTTAGCCTTTCTGAGTCCAGTTTCTTCACCTGTAAAATGGGGTAATAAAACTTACATAGGCTTGTTGTGAGATTATAGACAGCATGTATAAAATTGCCTAAAATTGCTGGAACTATCTTAGAGTCTAAAGCATGTCTTTCTCTGCTCCATTTGTGTGCCTTTGCTTCAGAACATTTTCATGTTCTTTCTCTCACCCTGCTTATCCAGGATCCTCAGCTTCAACCAAGTTCCATCTTAACATAGCCACAGCTTCCTCTCCTATCCCTCAAAGTTTTTGGAAGGGAAGCTGGATAAGCACAGTACCTGGAATATTATAGTTGTCTAATAAATACTTAAGATTATTATATGTGCATTATATATACTTTTGTATGTGTGAAGAACTATCAATGCATATACAGAATATGCCTAGTATATTGCTTAAGCAAATATATTTTCTTTTTACCAGCCCAACACCATTATTCACATAACTTTCTTTTAGCATTACTCTCATTTTTTATGAGGAAACAATCACCCACCAGTTCTCTTAATCCATGGGGTTTCATCGGATTTTTTGGTCTCAGAAGAAGGAATATGGCCCAGGCTTGATCAACATCATAGATATTTATTCACTCACATGGACATGACCATAGAGTGAACTCTAGGATTTTGGGGGTCACTTTTTTGTGTTAAGGTTGCCAGCTTGTAGAAGTAATCCTGTGGTTGTTGCCATGAACCAGGAAGAGTCTGTCTGCATGGGGAAAAGTTGTCACAGGGAAAAGCACATAAAGCGAGTATAGATAAAATCTAAGCCAGATGTAAGGAGGCTATGTCTTGATGAAAGTATTTAAGATCCTGTATTTGCATCTGCTTATAGCTAGATATTCTTGGACATTTTAGTTTGTAAATAAGAATAATTTAAAATGTATTACCATCATCAATCACTATCATCATCATCATCATCCATTCATTATTCAAACTAATTTCAGATTGGTCTCTATCACTTGCAATCAAGAGTCCTACTGCAGTTGTTTTTTTGCACAAAAATACGGGTGGAACCATAACTACTAACTAGAATTCTTTTCAAATCCTCAATAGTGAATGGACACTTTCTAAAGTGTCAACAACAATAATAATATAACAAAATAATATAACATTGAATGGACATTTTCTGAAGTGTTATCAACAAAAACAATAGTAGTGTAACAAACACATGTTTACACACACACACACACACACCACTAAAAATCAGCATGATTCACCATCATTTCTGAAAACCTCACTAAAAAATCTCACTACTCAACATTAAAGAGAGAGAAAATAGGGGTGCCTGGGTGGCTCAGTCAGTTAAGTTTCTGACTCTTGATTTCAGATCAGGTCATGATCTCACAGTTCGTGAGTTCTTTTTTTTTTAATTTTTCTTTAACACAAGTGGGTTAGGGGCAGAGAGAGAGAGAGAGAGAGAGAGAGAGAAAGAGGGAGACACAGAATCCAAAGCAGGCTCCAGGCTCTGAGCTGTCAGCACAGAGTCTGACGCGGGGCTCAAACCCAGGAATAGTGAGATCACGACCTGAGCCGAAGTCAGATGCTCAACTGACTGAGCCACCCAGGCGCCCTTCACAGTTTGTGAGTTCTAGCCCTGCATTGGGCTCTGTGCTGACAGCGTGGAGCCTGCTTAAGATTCTCTTTCTCTCTCGGCCCCTCCCCCACTCTCTTTCTCACCTCTGTCTCTCAAAGAAAATAAACATTAAAAAATAAGGACAGAGAGAAAATAGCTCTGTAACAGTTTTGGGCTGGATCATTTATTCCTGGTCTGCTTTGAAATTGTGACACTAAGTATTTGAGTTCCTGCCTTCCAATAACTATTCTGTTTGGCATATTTTTGTGATTTGAAATGAATTAAAAATAATTTTGTTTTGAGAATTGTTTGACAGCTCCTGACATTCTTTGAGACAACTTGAATTTTTACACAAACTCGATTAGGAATCATGGCCTTTGGCTCTCTTTATACAATGAAAATTCAACTTGCAAAAAGAGAAAAAAATCTATAAATGTATTTTAAGCTACAAAAAAATGTATCATTTCTTGGGATTTTTACCACTGAATATACTGGATGTTTGATTGAGCTGACTAATGTAACCTGTGGTTTTGGAATTATGTAGACATGCCTTAGTTAAATCCATCATAAGGAAGAGCATGTTTTGTCTTAGTTACAAGGAACCAAGATTGTAGAGGCCAAGTTTAAAGGTTTTAATCATTCACAGCTGGTTCCCCAGACAGGCAGACTCCACAAAGCATAGATTCACAATGTCCTGCTGAGATTAGGATTCTCTTATAGTTCAAATACCTCATTGGTTTGCATGTATGCAATATTGCTACTTTTTTGTTTTGTTTTTATTTTTACAAAATACATTTATTGGAATGTGTACTGGGAATGATATCTGAATTTGTAAACAACTAATTTGGTGGAATTAGTTTCATATATTCAAAGAGAGATATTGTAATTTATATATTAATTTGAAAATTATTAATAACAATTTACTATAGAAAAAAACCCTTTTAAATTTAGCTTTTATAATGAGTAAAGCATTGTGTTTACAATTTTCTCTTGATGTTTAGCACAATCTTGAGGGTAAGTATAGCAATACCCATTTATTTTATTCTGAAGACAATTTTCCATAAAAATTATATTTCAAAATATGGAAACAGCAAATACTTCAAAATCTGAAAGATAAAATAAAATGTAATTCATAAGTTTATTTAAGAAAAATTAGAGAGATTCCAGGAAGATGGCGGCGTAGGAGGACGCTGGGCTCACCGCGCATCCTGCTGATCAATTAGATTCCACCTACACCTGCCTAAATAATCCAGAAAACCGCCAGAGGATTAGCAGAACGGAGTCGCTGGAGCCAAGCGCAGACGAGAGGCCCACGGAAGAGGGTAGGAAGGGCGGCGAGGCGGTGCGCGCTCCACGGACTGGCAGGAGGGAGCCGGGGCGGAGGGGCGGCTCGCCGGCCAAGCAGAGCCCCGGAGTCTGGCCTGCAAAAGCGGAGGGGCCTGATGGACTGTGTTTCGACAGCAAGCGCGACTTAGCGTCTGGGAGGTCACAAGTTAACAGCTCTGCTCAGAAAGCGGGAAGGCTGGAGGACAAAGGGAGGGAGAGCTGCTGAGCCCCCGGACGACAGAGCTCAGTTTGGTGGGGAACAAAGGCGCTCGCCAGCGCCATCTCCCCCGCCCATCCCCCAGCCAAAATCCCAAAGAGAACCAGTTCCTGCCAGGGAACTTCCTCGCTCCGCGCAAACACCCAACTCTGTGCTTCTGCGGAGCCAAACCTCCGGCAGCGGATCTGACTCCCTCCCGCTGCCACAGGGCCCCTCCTGAAGTGGATCACCTAAGGAGAAGCGACCTAAGCCTGCCCCTCCTGCCCCTGTGCACCTTGCCTACCCACCCCAGCTAATACGCCAGATCCCCAGCATCACAAGCCTGGCAGTGTGCAAGTAGCCCAAACGGGCCACGCCACCCCACAGTGAATCCCGCCCCTAGGAGAGGGGAAGAGAAGGCACACACCAGTCTGACTGTGGCCCCAGCGGTGGGCCGGGGACAGACATCAGGTCGGAGTGCGGCCCCGCCCACCAACTCCAGTTATACACCACAGCACAGGGGAAGTGCCCTGCAGGTCCTCACCACGCCAGGGACTATCCAAAATGACCAAGCGGAAGAATTCCCCTCAGAAGAATCTCCAGGAAATAACAACAGCTAATGAGCTGATCAAAAAGGATTTAAATAATATAACAGAAAGTGAATTTAGAATAATAGTCATAAAATTAATCGCCGGGCTTGAAAACAGTATACAGGACAGCAGAGAATCCCTTGCTACAGAGATCAAGGGACTAAGGAACAGTCATGAGGAGCTGAAAAACGCTTTAAATGAAATGCAAAACAAAATGGAGACCACCACAGCTCGGATTGAAGAGGCAGAGGAGAGAATAGGTGAACTAGAAGATAAAGTTATGGAAAAAGAGGAAGCTGAGAGAAAGAGAGATAAAAAAATCCAGGAGTATGAGGGGAAAATTAGAGAACTAAGTGATACACTAAAAAGAAATAATATACGCATAATTGGTATCCCAGAGGAGGAAGAGAGAGGGAAAGGTGCTGAAGGGGTACTTGAAGAAATAATAGCTGAGAACTTCCCTGAACTGGGGAAGGAAAAAGCCATTGAAATCCAAGAGGCACAGAGAACTCCCTTCAGACGGAACCTGAATCGATCTTCTGCACGACATATCATAGTGAAACTGGCAAAATACAAGGATAAAGAGAAAATTCTGAAAGCAGCAAGGGGTAAACGTGCCCTCACATATAAAGGGAGACCTATAAGACTCGTGACTGATCTCTCTTTTGAAACTTGGCAGGCCAGAAAGAATTGGCACGAGATTTTCAGTGTGCTAGACAGAAAAAATATGCAGCCGAGAATCCTTTATCCAGCAAGTCTGTCATTTAGAATAGAAGGAGAGATAAAGGTCTTCCCAAACAAAAAAAAACTGAAAGAATTAGTCACCACTAAACCAGCCCTACAAGAGATCCTAAGGGGGACCCTGTGAGACAAAATACCAGAGACATCACTACAAGCATAAAACATACAGACATCACAATGACTCTAAACCCATATCTTTCTATAATAACACTGAATGTAAATGGATTAAATGCGCCAACCAAAAGACATAGGGTATCAGAATGGATAAAAAAACAAGACCCATCTATTTGCTGTCTACAAGAGACTCATTTTAGACCTGAGGACACCTTTAGATTGAGAGTGAGGGGATGGAGAACTATTTATCATGCTACTGGAAGCCAAAAGAAAGCTGGAGTAGCCATACTTATATCAGACAAACTAGACTTTAAATTAAAGGCTGTAACAAGAGATGAAGAAGGACATTATATAATAGTTACAGGGTCTATCCATCAGGAAGAGCTAACAATTATAAATGTCTATGCGCCGAATACCGGAGCCCCCAAATATATAAAACAACTACTCATAAACATAAGCAACCTTATTGATAAGAATGTGGTCATTGCAGGGGACTTTAACACCCCACTTACAGAAATGGATAGATCATCTAGACACACGGTCAATAAAGAAACAGGGGCCCTGAATGAGACATTGGATCAGATGGACTTGACAGATATATTTAGAACTCTGCATCCCAAAGCAACAAAATATACTTTCTTCTCGAGTGCACATGGAACATTCTCCAAGATAGATCATATACTGGGTCACAAAACAGCCCTCCATAAGTTTACCAGAATTGAAATTATACCATGCATACTTTCAGACCACAATGCTATGAAGCTTGAAATCAACCACAGAAAAAAGTCTGGAAAACCTCCAAAAGCATGGAGGTTAAAGAGCACCCTACTAACGAATGAGTGGGTCAACCAGGCAATTAGAGAAGAAATAAAAAAATATATGGAAACAAACGAAAATGAAAATACAACAATCCAAACGCTTTGGGACGCAGCGAAGGCAGTCCTGAGAGGAAAATACATTGCAATCCAGGCCTATCTCAAGAAACAAGAAAAATCCCAAATACAAAATCTAACAGCACACCTAAAAGAAATGGAAGCAGAACAGCAAAGGCAGCCTAAACCCAGCAGAAGAAGAGAAATAATAAAGATCAGAGCAGAAATAAACAATATAGAGTCTAAAAAAACTGTAGAGCAGATCAACGAAACCAAGAGTTGGTTTTTTGAAAAAATAAACAAAATTGACAAACCTCTAGCCAGGCTTCTCAAAAAGAAAAGGGAGATGACCCAAATAGATAAAATCATAAATGAAAATGGAATTATTACAACCAATCCCTCAGAGATACAAACAATTATCAGGGAATACTATGAAAAATTATATGCCAACAAATTGGACAACCTGGAAGAAATGGACAAATTCCTGAACACCCACACTCTTCCAAAACTCAACCAGGAGGAAATAGAAAGCTTGAACAGACCCATAACCAGCGAAGAAATTGAATCGGTTATTAAAAATCTCCCAACAAATAAGAGTCCAGGACCAGATGGCTTCCCAGGGGAGTTCTACCAGACGTTTAAAGCAGAGATAATACCTATCCTTCTCAAGCTATTCCAAGAAATAGAAAGGGAAGGAAAACTTCCAGACTCATTCTATGAAGCCAGTATTACTTTGATTCCTAAGCCAGATAGAGACCCAGTAAAAAAAGAGAACTACCGGCCAATATCCCTGATGAATATGGATGCAAAAATTCTCAATAAGATACTAGCAAATCGAATTCAACGGCATATAAAAAGAATTATTCACCATGATCAAGTGGGATTCATTCCTGGGATGCAGGGCTGGTTCAACATTCGCAAATCAATCAACGTGATACATCACATTAACAAAAAAAAAGAGAAGAACCATATGATCCTGTCAATCGATGCAGAAAAGGCCTTTGACAAAATCCAGCACCCTTTCTTAATAAAAACCCTTGAGAAAGTCGGGATAGAAGGAACATACTTAAAGATCATAAAAGCCATTTATGAAAAGCCCACAGCTAACATCATCCTCAACGGGGAAAAACTGAGAGCTTTTTCCCTGAGATCAGGAACACGACAGGGATGCCCACTCTCACCGCTGTTGTTTAACATAGTGCTGGAAGTTCTAGCATCAGCAATCAGACAACAAAAGGAAATCAAAGGCATCAAAATTGGCAAAGATGAAGTCAAGCTTTCGCTCTTTGCAGATGACATGATATTATACATGGAAAATCCGATAGACTCCACCAAAAGTCTGCTAGAATTGATACATGAATTCAGCAAAGTTGCAGGATACAAAATCAATGTACAGAAATCAGTTGCATTCTTATACACTAACAATGAAGCAACAGAAAGACAAATAAAGAAACTGATCCCATTCACAATTGCACCAAGAAGCATAAAATACCTAGGAATAAATCTAACCAAAGATGTAAAGGATCTGTATGCTGAAAACTATAGAAAGCTTACGAAGGAAATTGAAGAAGATTTAAAGAAATGGAAAGACATTCCCTGCTCATGGATTGGAAAAATAAATATTGTCAAAATGTCAATACTACCTAAAGCTATCTACACATTCAATGCAATCTCAATCAAAATTGCACCAGCATTCTTCTTGAAACTAGAACAAGCAATCCTAAAATTCATATGGAACCACAAAAGGCCCCGAATAGCCAAAGGAATTTTGAAGAAGAAGACCAAAGCAGGAGGCATCACAATCCCAGACTTTAGCCTCTACTACAAAGCTGTCATCATCAAGACAGCATGGTATTGGCACAAAAACAGACACATAGACCAATGGAATAGAATAGAAACCCCAGAACTAGACCCACAAACGTATGGTCAACTCATCTTTGACAAAGCAGGAAAGAACATCCAATGGAAAAAAGACAGCCTCTTTAACAAATGGTGCTGGGAGAACTGGACAGCAACATGCAGAAGGTTGAAACTAGACCACTTTCTCACACCATTCACAAAAATAAACTCAAAATGGATAAAGGACCTGAATGTGAGACAGGAAACCATCAAAACCTTAGAGGAGAAAGCAGGAAAAGACCTCTCTGACCTCAGCCATAGCAATCTCTTACTCGACACATCCCCAAAGGCAAGGGAATTAAAAGCAAAAGTGAATTACTGGGACCTTATGAAGATAAAAAGCTTCTGCACAGCAAAGGAAACAACCAACAAAACTAAAAGGCAACCAACGGAATGGGAAAAGATATTTGCAAATGACATATCGGACAAAGGGCTAGTATCCAGAATCTATAAAGAGCTCACCAAACTCCACACCCGAAAAACAAATAACCCAGTGAAGAAATGGGCAGAAAACATGAATAGACACTTCTCTAAAGAAGACATCCGGCTGGCCAACAGACACATGAAAAGATGTTCAGCGTCGCTCCTTATCAGGGAAATACAAATCAAAACCACACTCAGGTATCACCTCACGCCAGTCAGAGTGGCCAAAATGAACAAATCAGGAGACTATAGATGCTGGCGAGGATGTGGAGAAACGGGAACCCTCTTGCACTGTTGGTGGGAATTCAAATTGGTGCAGCCGCTCTGGAAAACAGTGTGGAGGTTCCTCAGAAAATTAAAAATAGACCTACCCTATGACCCAGCAATAGCACTGCTGGGAATTTATCCAAGGGATACAGGAGTACTGATGCATAGGGGCACTTGTACCCCAATGTTCATAGCAGCACTCTCAACAATAGCCAAATTATGGAAAGAGCCTAAATGTCCATCAACTGATGAATGGATAAAGAAATTGTGGTTTATATACACAATGGAATACTACGTGGCAATGAGAAAAAATGAAATATGGCCTTTTGTAGCAACGTGGATGGAACTGGAGAGTGTGATGCTAAGTGAAATAAGCCATACAGAGAAAGACAGATACCATATGGTTTCACTCTTATGTGGACCCTGAGAAACGTAACAGGAACCCGTGGGGGAGGGGGAGGAAAAAAGGAAAAAAAAAAAAAAAAGAGGTTAGAGTGGGAGAGAGCCAAAGCATAAGAGACTGTTAAAAACTGAGAACAAACTGAGGGTTGATGGGGGGTGGGAGGGAGGAGAGGGTGGGTGATGGGTATTGAGGAGGGCACCTTTTGGGATGAGCACTGGGTGTTTTATGGAAACCAATTTGGACAATAAATTTCATATATTATAAAAAATAAAAAAAAAAAAAAATTAGAATATTTTTTAAATTTTTGAATATCAAAGATATATCTTTTTTATTAAGTTTTTTTTAATTATAGTATACTTAGCATACAGTGTTATATTAGTTTCAGGAATACAATATAGTGATTCAACAATTCTATAAATTGCTCAGTGCTCATCATGATAAGCTTACTCTTAAATCCTTATCTACTTCACATACCACCTCAACTACCTCCTCTCTGGAAACCATCAGCTTGTTTTTTATAGTTGAGTGTTTCTTGGTTTGTCATATTCTCTTATTTTTTTCCTCCCTCATTTGATTTATTTTTTTTATTTACCACATATAAGTGGAATCATATGCTATTTATCTTTTTCTGACTGACTTATTTCTTTTAGCATTATAATCACAAATTCCACGCACATTCCTGCAAACAGCAAGATTCCATTCATTCTTTATTATTGCTGAGTAATATTCCACATATATGGATTTATGTGGAATTATATATGTGGACATATATATGTGGACTTGTGTGTTATATATATATATATATATATATATATATATATATATACATATATATATATTCACCTCTTTTTTATTCATGTATTTTTATCTTCTTTATCCGTACATCTGTCAATGGACACAGGTTGCTTCCACAGTTAGACTATTATAAATAATGCTTCAATAAACCTAGAGGTGCATGTATGCTTTTGAATTAGAGTTTTTGTATATTTTGGGTAAATATCCAGTAGTGAAAATACTGGATCATAGGGTACTTCTATTTCTAATTTTTGTTTCAAGTTTTTATTTAAATTCCAGTTACTTAACATATAGTGTAATATAAGTTATAAGAGTAGAATTTAGAGATTAATCACGTGCATATAAAACCTAGTGCTCATCACAGTAAGTGCACTCCTTAATACACATCACCCAATTAACCCATCTCCCATTCTTTTTTTTTTTTTTTAATTTTTTTTTTCAACGTTTATTTATTTTTGGGACAGAGAGAGACAGAGCATGAACTGGGGAGGGGCAGAGAGAGAGGGAGACACAGAATCGGAAACAGGCTCCAGGCTCTGAGCCATCAGCCCAGAGCCTGACGCGGGGCTCGAACTCACGGACCGCGAGATCGTGACCTGGCTGAAGTCGGACGCTTAACCGACTGCACCACCCAGGCGCCCCAACCCATCTCCCATTCTACCTCCCCTCAAGAAACCCTCAGTTTGTTCTCTATGCTTAAGAATTAGCTTTATGGATTGCCCCTCTTTTTTTGTCCCTTACATTCATCTGTTTCATTTCTTGAATTCAACATATGAATGAATTCATATGGTATATGTCTTGCTGATTTATTTTGCTTAGCATAATGCACCTTAGCTCCATCCATATCATTGCAACTGGCAAGATTTCATTCTTTTTATGGCTGAGTAATATTCCATCATGTATATATACCACAACTTCTTTATCCATTTGTCAGTAGGTGGACATTTGGGCTCTTTCCATAATTTGGCTATTTTTGATAATGCTGCCATTAACATCAGGGTGCATGTGTCCCTTCAAATCAGTATTTTTGCAATGTTTAGGTAAATATCTAGTAGTGCAATAGCTGGATGCTAGAGTAGTTCTATTTCAAAATTTTTGAAGAAACCCCATACTGTTTTCCAAAGTGGCTATACCAGTTTGAATTCCCACCAACAGTGTAAGAGGGTTCCCCTTTCTCCACATCCTCCCCAACATTTGTTGTTTCTTGTGTTGTTAATTTTATCCATTCTGACAGGTGTGTGGTGTTATCTCATTATAGTTTTGAATTGTATTTCCTTGATGATCAGTGATGTTGTGCATCTTTTCATGTGTCTATTAGCCATCTGGGTGTCTTCTTTGGAAAAATATCTATTCATGTCTTCTCCCCATTTCTTTACTAGATTATTTTGGGGGGATGTTGAGTTTGAGGAGTTACTTATCCATTTTGGATGCTAACCATTTTTAGATAGGTCATGTGTACATATATTTTCTCGTTCCAAAGACTGCCTTTTAGTTTTGTTTGTTTACTTTGCTGTGCAGAAGGGTTTTACCTTGACTAACTCCCAATAGTTCATTTTTGTTTTGTTTTCCTTGCCTCAAGAGACATGTTTACTAAGAACTTGCTACGCCAATATCAGAGAGGTGTCGTCTGTGATCTCTCCTGTCTCATGTTTAGGTCTTTAATGTATTTTGAATTTATTTTGGGGTATGGTGTAAGAAAGTGGTGGTCCAGTTTTATTCCTCTGCATGTTGCTGTCCAGTTTTCCTAGAACCTTTTGCTGAAGAGACTCTTTTTGTCCATTTGATATTCTTTCCTGCTTTGTTGAAGATTAGTTGGCCATATAGGTGTGGGTCCATTTCTGGGATTTCTATTCTGTTCCATTGAAATATGTGTCTGTTTTTGTGCCAGCACCATACTGTCTTGATCACTACAACTCTGTAATATAATTTGAAGTCTGGAATTGTGGTGCTCCAGCTTTTCTTTTCTTTCTTTTTTTTTTTAATTTTTTTAACGTTTATTTATTTTTGAGACAGAGAGAGACAGAGCATGAATGGGGGAGGGTCAGTGAGAGGGAGACACAGAATCTGAAACAGGCTCCAGGCTCTGAGCTGTCAGCACAGAGCCCGACGTGGGGCTTGAACTCACGGACCGTGAGATCATGACCTGAGCTGAAGTCGGCCGCTTAACCGACTGAGCCACCCAGGCGCCCCTGCTTTTCTTTTTCAAGATTGCTTTGGCTATTTGGAGTCTTTGGTGGTTCCATATACATTTTAGGATTATTTGTTCGAGCTTTATAAAAAATGCTGGTGATATTTTGAGAGGGATTGCATTAAATGTGTAGATTGCTTTGGGTATTATATACATTTTAACAAAATTTGTTCTTCCAGTCCAGGAGCATGGACTGCTTTCCCATTTCTTTGTGTAGTTTCAAATTTCTTTTATAAGTATTCTACAGTTTTCAGAGTACAGATGTTTTACTTCTTTGGTTAGGTTCATTCCTAGGTGTCTTATTATTTTTGGTGCAATTTTAAATGGTATTGATTCCTTAATTTCTCTTTTTTATGGTTAATTATTGGTGTGTAGAAGCTCAACAGATGTTGTACACTGATTTTGCATCCTGCAACTTTACAGAATTTGTGTATCATTTCTAGCAAATGTGTGTGTGTGTGTGTGTGTGTGTGTGTGTGTGTGTGTGTAGCCTTTCAGGTTTTCTATATACCGTATTATGTCTTCCATGAATGCTTGACTACTTCCTTGCCAGTTTGGATGCCTTTTATTTCTTGTTGTTATCTAATTAGTGAGGCTAGCACTTTCAGTACTATTTTAAATAACAATGGTAAATGGACATCCCTTTATGTTATTGCCTATATAGGAAAAGTTCTCAGTTTTTCCCCATTGAGGATTACATTTGCTGTGTGTCTTTCATATATGGCCTTTATAAATTTTTTTAATGTTTATTTACTTTCAAGAGAGAGAGAAAGAGAGCACAAGCAGGAAGGGCAGAGAGAGAAACACACACAGAACATGAAACATTTTCCAGGCTCTGAGCTGTCAGCATAGAGCCCGACACGGGGCTTGAACTCAGAAACCACGAGATCACGGCCTGACCAAAAGTCTGAGGCTTCACCACCTGAGCCACCCAAGCATCCCTTTCATATATGGCCTTTATGATGTTGAGGTATGTTACCTCTATCCCTACTTTGTTGAGGATTTTTATTGAGAATGGATGCTGTATTTTGTCAAATGCTTTTTCTATATCTTCTGCAAGAATCCTATTGTTCTTATTCTTTCTTTTACTAATATGGTGTATCATGTTGATTGATTTGTGAATATGCAAATACTGAAACACACTTCCAGCCCATGAATAAATCTCACTTAATTGCAGTGAATGATTCTTTTAATGTATTGTTGAATTCCGTTTGCTAATTTTCTGTTGAGAAGTTTTGCATACATGTTCATCAGGTATATTGGCTTGTAATTCATTTTTTTTAGTGTCTGGTTTTCATATCCAGGTAATGCTGGCCTCATAGAATGAGTTTAGAAATTTTCCTTACATTTCTATTTTTTTTGGAACAGTTAGAGAAGAATAAGTTTTAACTTTTCTCTTAATGTTTGGTAGAATTTCCCTGTGAAGCCACCCCTGGGAAGCCCTGGAATTTTGTTTGTTGGGAGATTTTTTGTTACAATTTCATTTATTTGCTGGTTAATTGGTCTATTCAAGTTTTCTATTTCTTCCTATTTCAGTTTTGGTACTTTGTATCTTTCTAGGAATTTATTCATTTCTTCCAAATTTTCCAATTTGTTGGCATATTATTTCTCATAATATTCTCTTATAATCATTCATATTTCTGTGGTATTGCTTGTGATCTCTCCTCTTTCATTCCTGATTTTCTTTAGGACCTCTCTCTTTTCTTTTTGATAAGTCTGGCTAAGGGTATATTAATTTTATTAATTCTTTTCAAGAACAAGCTCCTGGTTCATTGATGTGTTCTATTGTTTTTTAATTGATTTTATATCATTTATTCCTGCTCCAAACTTTATTATTTCCCTTCTTATGCTCGATTTAGCCTTAATTTTCTATTCTTCTTCTAGCTCCTTTAGGTGTGAGGTTAGATTGTATATTTGAGATTTTTCTTGCTTCATGAATTAGTCCTGTATTGCTATATGTTTCCCTCTCATGACCAGTTTGTTGCATACCCCCAATTTTGGACCATTATGTTTTCATTATCTTTGTTTCAGTGTGTTTTTTTTAATTTCTTCTTTAATTTCCTGGTTAACCCATTAGTTTTTTTGGTAGGATGTTCTGTAACTTCCATGTATTTGTGGTCTTTCCAATTTTTTGTGTGTGACTGACTTCAAGTTTCATAGCATTGTGGTCACAAAATATGCAAGGTGTGATCTGAATCTTGTTGTATTTGTGAAGCCTGATCTGTGACCTAATATGTGATTATTCTGGTCAATGTCCCATGTGCACTTGAAAAGAATGTATATTCTGCTGCTCTAGGATGGAATGTTCTGTATATATCTGTAAAGTTTATATGATCCAGTGTGTCATCAAAGCCATTTTTTACTTGTTGATTTTCTGGTTGGATAATCTGTCCTTTGATGTAAGTGGGTGTTAACTTCCCCTACTAAATATTGTATTATTATCAATGAGTTCCTTTATGTTTATTATTAAGTATTTTATATAATTATATGTCTTCAAGTTGGGGGCATAAATATTTACAATTGTTAGATCTTATTTTTGGCAGACCCCTTTATTATGAACTAGTGCCCTTCTTCATCTTTTGTTACAGTCATTGTTTTAAAATCTAGTTTGTCTGATATAAGTATTGCTACTCTGGCTTTCTTTTGATGTGCATTTGCATGGTAAATATTTCTCCATCCCTTCCCTTTCAATCTGCAGGCGTCTTTAGATCTCAAATGAGTCTCTTGTAAACAACATAAAGATAGGGCTTTTTTTTTTCCATTCTGAAACTCTATGTCTTTTTTTTTTTTAATTTTTTTTTTCAACGTTTATTTATTTTTGGGACAGAGAGAGACAGAGCATGAACGGGGGAGGGGCAGAGAGAGAGGGAGACACAGAATCGGAAACAGGCTTCAGGCTCTGAGCCATCAGCCCAGAGCCTGACGCGGGGCTCGAACTCACGGACCGCGAGATCGTGACCTGGCTGAAGTCGGACGCTCAACCGACTACGCCACCCAGGCGCCCCATGAAACTCTATGTCTTTTAATTGGAGCATTTAGATTTAGCGTGATTATTGTTTGATATGAATTAAGTGCCATTTTATTATTTGTTTTATCATCATTTCTGGAGATTTTCTTCATTACTTTCTAGTCTTTGTTGCTTTTGTCTTTTTTTCCCAAAGTGTCTCCTTTAGTATTTCTTGCAGAGCTGATTTAGTGGTCATGAACTCTTAGTTTTTGTTTGTCTTGGACACTCTTTATCTCTCCCATTCTGAATGACAGTCTTGCTGGATAGAGTATTCTTTGTTGTATATTTCTTCCATTCATCAGGTTGAATATATCATGCCACTCCCTTAGGGCCTACCAAGGTTCTGTGAAGACGTCTGCTGCTACCATTATTTGTCTTCTCTTGTAAGTTAGGGACTTCCTTTGTGTTGTTGCTTTTAGGATTTCTTTCTTTATCTCTATATTTTGTAAATCTATCTATGACATGTCTTGGTGTTAGTTTTTGTTGTTGTGGCTGATTTTGTGGGGATATTTATTTGTCTCTTGGATTTGGATGTCTGTTTCCTTTACCAGATTAAGGCCATTTTCAGCTATAATTTTCTCAAATAAACCTTCCCCTTTTCTTTGTCTTCCTCTTCTGGGACTCCTATGATATGAATGCACTTACACTTAATTGAGTCACTGAATTCTGTGAGGCTACATTCGTGATCTAATATTTTCCTTCCCTCTCTTCTTTTCAGCTTTATTACTTTCCATAATTTTATCTTTTATATCATTTATTTGTTCCTTTGCTTCTCCCATCCTTGTGGTCATTACACCCAGTCACTTTCATATCTCAGCTATTGCATTTTTCACTTGGCCCAACTCTTTTTTAGGTCTTTTATCTCTGTGGTAAGGGACTCCCTGTTGTCTTCTATGTTTTGTGAAACCCAGCAAGTATCCTTATGATTGTTCCTTTACATTTTAGATCAGGCATATTACTTATGTCTGTTTCAATTGGATCTCTGGCTATAACCTTTTCTTGTGTTTTCTTTTGGGATGAAATCTTCCATCCTGGCATTTTGTCTAGGTCTCTCTCTTCTGTGTGTTAGGAAATCCTGTTATTTTTACTGGTCCTAAGAGTAATGGCTTTAATTTTTTTTAACGTTTATTTATTTTTGAGACAGAGAGAGACAGAGCATGAACGGGGGAAAGGCAGAGAGAGAGGGAGACACAGAATCAGAAAAAGGCTCCAGTCTCTGAGCCATCAGCCCAGAGCCTGATGCGGGGCTCGAACTCACGGACCGTGAGATGGTGACCTGAGCCAAAATCGGATGCTTAACTGACTGAGCCACCCAGGTGCCCCAGTAATGGCTTTATAAAAAAGAGATCATATTCTGTCCAGGGCCTGCCACTCCAGAAAGTGTCTCTGGCGTATGCTGTCTGCACTCTGTTGCTGTATTTTGGCTGAAATTTTCCTCTGGTAAGTCCTCTGCAGAGTTTCTCCTTGCTTGCAATGGGGATTGTTTGGGCGTTGGTCAGAGTATGTTAAATTTTAACTAGTGTGCTCTGGTATTCTTGCTAAAAGTGACCTGATGGAATTTCCACTAGAAATGAAGCTGTGCAGAACTCTATGGTAAGTAGATGTGGTAAAAGTGGGGTGTTTGTGCTGGTCTTCAAGGAAAGGAGTCCATTTCGCTGGTTGTCAGGTACACTTGCCACAGAAAAACAGCACCTGCAGAGCACAGGGGAGTGAGGCTTGGTGTAAGTGGTAAAACCATGAGTGTTGGTGCTGTGCTGTTTACTGAAGTTAATTTATGCGAAGGGGGCAAGGAACAGAAATGGCTTCAGCCAGCTCTCTTGTCCTTGAATAGGGGAAGTCACACCCATTGCCATCTGGGAAACCCTCCCAGTAGAGTGAACCCTCTTCCCTCACATGACCTAGGTATCCCTCAGATCCCTGTTTTCACCCTTTCTGTGTTCAGGCTACTCACCAGGCAGTGCTGTGTACTTGTGTTCTATCCCAGACAGGCTGAGTTTTAAAACTCCAAACGTTAGGGACCTGGTGTGAAGGGGACACATATTGGTCCTCTAGGGAAAGGTATTGCCATGCTGGGACTGATGCAATTTTGTTACAGAAGGGCAGTTGCACCAAAGTACAGGCATATGGAATTTAGGGTAAAGAAAAGCCAAGAGTCAGGGTCCAGGTTAGCCACCCTCAGCAGGTGTGTCTGCACCTATGCTGAGGGGTGGGATTGTGTAATGGGTCTACCAGCTCTTTTGTCCCTGGAGAAGCAATGCTACCTCTCCGAGATTCACTCCAAGAAGGGAAAAAATCCCTCCTAGTGTATCCCAGGGTATCCTCAGATTGCACCATCTATCTACCTTCCTTTGTCATAATAGCACTGCAGTGCACTCAGGGCTCCACACCAGCCATATGGCTGGTCTCTAAAACTCCAATTTTTGAGTTCCACTGGTTGTAAAAACTCATGAAAATCAGTCCCTCTTGTTTCCCCATCCAATGTCTTTGGGAAAATGTTTTCCTTGAGAGATCCCCTATGTGCTTGTCTCTCTCCTCTCCCAATACCAGGGCTCCCTTCCCTCCGTAACACCTTCTGCCCATTACTCCCCCAAATCATGTCTCTGCACCTCCTACCTTCCACAATGTGGCCTTTTCTCTCCCTCTAGTTATGTAGTTTGGCACGTGAGTCCTCAGATACATTTCTTGGGTATTCAGAATGATTTAATATTCATTTAGCTGTGTCCAAAGGACCAGGCAAGCCAAGGGTCCTCCTACTACTCTTCCATCTTAGCTCTTCCACCAACATCTCTCTCTCTCTCTCTCTCTCTCGATAGGGTATCTGGATCCAATACTTCCATCTTAATGCTCTATTTGTAATTTTTTGACGACACTCAAATTGTTTTCCACAGTGTCTGCATCACAGTGCATGAGGTATCATTTTTCCCTACATCCTTGCCAAAACCTGTTGTTTCTTGTGTTGTTGATTTAAGCTTATTCTGCCAGGTATAAGGTGATATCTCATTGTAGTTTTGATTTGCAGTTCTTTGATGATGAGTGATGGTGAGCATCTTCGCATGTGTCTGTTGGCCATCTGGATGTCTTTTTTAGAGAAATGTCTCTTCATGTCTTCTACCCATTTTTTTAATTGGATTATTTGCTTTTTTTGGGGGGGGGGTGTTGGGTTATCAGTTCTTTATATACTTTGGATACTAACCCCTTAACAGACAAGTCATTTGCAAACATCTTCCGTTCTGTAGGTTTGTCATTCAGTTTTGTTGACTTTTTTCTTCACAGTGCAGAAGCTTTTTATTTTGATGAAGTGTTAATAGTTTATTTTTGCTTTTGTTTCCCTTGCTTCAGGAGATACATCTAGAAAGAAGTTGTTGCAGCTGATGTCAGAGAGGTTACTGCCTGTGTTCTCCTCTAGGATTTTTAAATCTTTTTTTTAATGTTGATTTATTTTTGAGAGAGAGAGAGCACATGAACAGGGGAGGGACAGAGAGAGACGGACACACAGAATCTAAAGCAGGCTCCAGGCTCTGAGCTGTCAGCACAGAGCCCGATGAGGGGCCCAAACTCATGAACTGCAAAATCATGACCTGAGCTGAAGTCAAATGAGCCACCCAGGCACCCCACTCCTCTAGGGTTTTTGTGGATTCAGGTCTCACATTAAGTATTTTATCCATTTTGATTTTATTTTTGTGTATGGTGTAAGAAAATGGTCCAGTTTTATTCTTTTGCATGTTGCTGTCCAGTTTTCCCAACACCATTTGTTGAAGAGACTGTCTTTTTCCCATTAGATATTATTTCCTGCTTTGTTGAAGATTAATTCCGCATATAGCTGTGGGTTTATTTCTGGGTTTTCTATTCTGTTCTATTAATGTATGTGTCTATTTTTGTGCCAGTACCATACTGATTTTTTTTATGTTGAGCTATACTTTTTAATTTTTTATTTATTTTAATTTTTTACAGTCATAAGTGCATTTAGTTATGGTAAATCTTTTTAAATATAATTTATTGTCAAATTGATGTCCATACAACACCCAGTGCTCATCCCAACAAGTGCCTTACTCAATGCCCATCACCCACTTGCCCCTCCCACCACTCCCATCAACCAAGTACCATACTGTTTTGAACACTAGCTTTGTCATATATCTTGAAGTTGGAAATTGTGATGCTTCCAGCTTTGCTTTTGTTTTTCAAGATTGCTTTGGCTATTTGGGGTCTTTTGTGGTTCCATACAAATTTTAGGATTGTTTGTTCTAGTTCTGTGAGATCTTTCTCCTTCTTTGATTCTTTGGTTGACCCATTCATTGTTTAACAGTATGTTATCTGTGGTCTTTCCAGATTTTTTCTTGTGGTTGACTTCTAGTTGTATAGCATTGTGGTCAGAAAAGATGCATGGTATGCCTGATCATTTTGAATTTGTTGAAACTTGTTTTGTGGCCTAATATGTGATCTGTTCTGGAGAATATTCCATGTGCACTTGAAAAGAATGTGTATTCTTCTATTTTAAGATGGAATGTTCTGAGTATGCCTGTTAAATTCATCTGGTCCAGTGGATTCAAATCCACTGAATCATTATTGATTTTCTGTTTGGACAATCTGTCTATTGATGTAAATGAGATGTTAAAACCCCTGGTATTATTTTATTACTATCTATTAGTTCCCTGAAGTTTATTTTTAAGTATTTTATGTATTTGTGTGTTTCCATATTGGGTGTGTAAATATTCACAATTTTTATATCTTCTTGTTTGGTTGTCTCCCTTTATTATTATATAGTGTCCTTTATCTCTTGTAATGGTCTTTGTTTTAAAGTCTATTTTGTGCAATATAAGTTTCACTACTCTGGCTTTCTTTTGACATCCATTTGAATAGATCCATCATAAATGCTTCTCTAACGCCTCACTTTCAATATTCCAGTTTCTTTAGGTCTGAAGTAAGTCTCTTGTAAGCAGCATATAGAAAAATCTTGTTCTTTTATCCACTCTGTCGCCCTATGTATTATGATTGGATCATTTATCCTATTTAATTCCAAGATTTATTGATAGATATGTATTTATTGCCATTTTGTTAATTTTGTGGTTGTTTTTTAGTATTTGATCATTTCTCTTGTTTTCTTTCATATTTTTTTTTGGCTTTCATTAGTGATATACTTGGGTGCCTTTTTCTTTATTGTTTGCATATCTGTTAATGGTGTTTGGTTTGTGGTTATCATTAGGTTTGTATATAATATTTTCTGCATATAGCAATCTATTTTTAAGTTGGTTGTCACTTAAGTTGAACCCATTCTTTACTTCTCTCCCCCCACCAACAACCAGTTCTAGGTTTATGGCTCAGTCAGTCTCTTTACTGATTTTACGTATGTATTTTTTTTTAATTTTTTTTCCAACGTTTATTTATTTTTGGGACAGAGAGAGACAGAGCATGAACAGGGGAGGGGCAGAGAGAGAGGGAGACACAGAATCGGAAACAGGCTCCAGGCTCTGAGCCATCAGCCCAGAGCCTGACGCGGGGCTCGAACTCACGGACCGCGAGATCATGACCTGGCTGAAGTCGGACGCTTAACCGACTGCGCCACCCAGGCGCCCCTTACGTATGTATTTTTTATGGCTTTTGTGTTTTTTCCTTATCCTGCTCTTACTTATGGTCTTTCCTTTCTACTCAGAGTCCCCTTTAACATTTCTTGTAGGACTGGTTTAGTGGTTATAAACTGCAAGCACAGGTTCACATTGGTGGGAAAGGAAAAGCTTGCCAAAAGAAGGTGGTTCAGAGACAGCTACAGCAGATGAAAAAAAAAAAAAACAAAAAACAAAAAACTTCAGTTCTCCTTAAAGAAGTTAAGGGTAAACAATACCTCTGGTATTGAAGAACTAAATATGTTCACAAACCAAGGAACAGTGATCCACTTTAACAACCCTAAAGTTCAGGCATTGCGGGCAGTGAATACTTTTATTATTACAGGCCATACTCAAATAAAGCAGCTTAAAGAAATGCTTCCCAGTATCTTAAACCAACTTTATGCAAACAGTCTGACTAGTTTCAGAAGACTGGCTGAATCTCTGCCCAAACAATCTTTGGATGAAAAAGCACAACTTGCTACCAGAAAGGTGGATGATGATGAAATTCTAGATCTTGTGTACAATTTTGATGAAGCTTCAGAGAATGAAGCGAAGTGAATTGAGTCAACTTCTGAAGAAGATAAAACTTGGAGAAGTTTCTGGGAGCTGCTGTTTTATATTATGACTGCTTTTTAAATGTTTGCTCAGGATCTGATAAAATCTATATCTTCAACACTGCAACACTGCAGCTCTTTTCATTATTTGTTTACACACAATTCATTCTGTGCAGCTAATTGGGCTTAAGAAAACTTGAAATAAAGTTTGAAACAACGTTAATAAAGTTATTTGCTTTGTACACAGAAAGGAAAGTTGTTTATAGAAAGCTGATCATGGCATGTAATATGGCTGGTAATCTCTGATGAAGTTTGAATAAAGATTTTAAATGGCAGTATAATGCAAATTAAAAAACAAAACAAAACAAAACACTGAGAACTGATGGAGAGAAACACTAATGCCTGAGATATGCTGGGCTTAAAGTTGGATGTGCTATGGTTTCAGGTGGTCTCACCTTAGGGTCAGGGCAGGTGCATTTGACTATATGTGGGCCAGTGGATTATGCTAGATGAAATTTTTATAATCAAGGTAATAATAGTGACACTGTATGTTTGCATATATATACACATGTCCACTTTGGAGTGAAGGGGTGGGCTGTGATTATATTGCACACATACACTCTCACTATTATTACCTTGATTATAAAAATTTCATCTAGCATGATCCACCTTCAAAACACTAACTCTTCCTGCTTTTCTATTAATAAAACTTACCCATTCTGACCATAGTAAGACATTGACCTTGGCAGGGGCAAATATACAGTCCCTTCCACCAGCCATTGATTGATTGCTCCAGGGAAGGGCACATGGCCCACTCTTTGGATTCTTATAGATAAAAGCTAGACGAAAGAAATGTTTCCCCTGAGTTATGACATTGACAGTCTGTTAGCCTTCAGCTAGCAATATCCACCATCCCTGCCCCTAAAATCAGCTTTTTTTTGGGGGGGAGAAGAATGAACTAAGGCAGAGACAATAAGAGAGAGGAAACAGGGCACAAATCGCTCATTTGAAACTCCAGTTCCTTTTGAAGTTTACAGTTGGTTTAAGCTGCTTCAAGATGGGTTTTTGTTGCTTGCCACCAGAGGCTCACTGATCATTATGTCAATACTCAAGCTAAGTTGCCTGAATCCACCTAGCTATGAGGTCTATATCAAATCCATGCCCAGGTCTGTTTGTTCCAAAGATGCCTCTTCTCATGTACCATAAAGATCTCTCAGGGGAGGATGGAAGAGAGAGGGTTCATTGGAAGAGAGCTGGTATTTGGCCTTAGATCCAGCTGCCACAAAGCTGGGGCTTTTAATGCTGTGCCACCTCCTTTCTGACCCTCCCACCAGGTCAGACATCAGGCTGAGATGTATCAAACAACAGGCACTCAAAGTCTTGTTTATTTGTCTGAGAAGGTTTGTTAGATGAACAAATCATCCTCTTTTTCTTCATCCGTCAACAGGAGAGAGTGAAAGATACATGGCTTCTCACTAATGACCTGGGGAAACATGAATGTGTTACACATTCTGACTTGATGAATGGGATGAGCTATGTGGGTCAGGGCACCAAATTGGCTTCCTTCCTGTCCTGGCCAAGGTGCTAGTGACCCTTCCCCATTTACCCTCCAGTGTAGGAAATGGGAACAACTCCTGGGTGTTGGGAACATTTTAAGGCTCAAAGAAGCTCACATTGACTTCAGGAGGCCTCCATTCTCTTGGCTTCAACCAAACACCAGACTTGGCCTCACACTTTGGGGTTGGTCTTCACCTTAACATAGGGAATAAGACTGCTGACTCCAATCTTTGGGAAATCTGATATAAGTATTGCTACTTCAGCTTTATTTTTACACCCATTTGCACTGAAGGGTCAGAGTGTGTAACATGGCCATATTTCTCCAGAGCATTAATGATAGACTGTGTATCTTTCCCCCACTCCTATTGACAGATGAGGAAACACAGGATTATCAGTTCATCTAACAAGCCTTCTCAGACAAATAAAAACCAAGCTTGGTGCCAGCTTGGAAGGAGTAGAAAAAACTTCCCACAGTGAAATAAGTAAGCCCTGATAGGCCTGAGGAGCCAAGAAAAAGTGAGAAGTGAGTAGCAATGCTGGTGACAGGTGGAATCCTCCTGTGATTGCTATTGTCACTTTCAATCTGCAGGTGCTTTAGGTCTAAAATGATTCTCTTTTAGGTAGCATATAAATGGGTCCTTTTTTTTCCATTCAGTTACCTTATATCTTTGATTGGAGCATTTAGTCCATTGACAATCAAAGATATTTGATAGAATAGATGTATTTATTGCCATTTTACTACTTGTTTTGTCATTGTTTCTGGAGATTTTTTTTCCTGATCCTTTCTAGGCTTTGTCACTTTTGTCTCTCCTTTCACCTCAAAGAGTCCTCTTTCATATATCTTGCTGGGCTGGTTTAGTGGTCACAAACTCATTTAGTTTTTATTTATCTGGGAAATGCTTTATCTCTTCTTGTATTCTGAATGATAGCCTTGCTAGAAAGAGTATTCTTAGCTTCAAGTCATTTCCTTTTATAACATTGAAAGTATCTTCTGGGGTGCAAAATTCCTGCTGAAAAATCTGCTGATAGCTTTATGAGGTTTCCCTTGCATGTAACTGTCTTTTCCGTTGCTACTTTTAAATTTACTTTCTTTATCACTACTTTTTGTCATTTTAATTACTGTCTTGGTGTGGACTTCTTATGGTTGATTTTTGAGGGTGAGTTTCTGTGCCTACTCTATCTGGATACCTGATTCCTTCCCCAGATTACAGAATCAGCTATTATTTCTTCAAATAAATTTTCTGCCCCATTTCCTGTCTCTTCTTCTGGGATCTCTATAATGTGAATGTTATGGTCAGTGGTGTCATTGAGTTCCCTAAGACTATTCTCAGTTAGTATAATTTTTCCCTCTCATTTGCCCAGCTTGATTACTTTCCATTACTCTGTCTCCCAAGTCATTAATGTGCTCCTCTGCTTTCTCTAACCTGCTATTTATTCTAATAAGTGTATTTTTAATTCCATTTAAATTAATCATTTTGGATTAATTCTTTGACATATCTTTGTTAAGGGTCTCATTGATGTGCTCCACTCTTTTGTCAAGTCCAGTGCGTATCTTTATGATCATTACTTTAAACTCTTTATCATATATATTACTTATTTCCATTTCACTTAAGTCTCTTCCTGTGATTTTGTCCTGTTCTTTCATTTGGGACATATTTCTCTGTGTTGTGTCTTTACTTTGTCTAACTCTCTGTGTCTGTTTATGTGTGTTTGGAAAGTCAGGTACATTTCTTGCTCTTGAAGATAATTGCTTTATAAAACAGAGGTCTTGCAGTGCCTTGCAGTGCAGTGCCCTTTGCTCTCTAGTCCTGGCATTTCAGGGAATGTCTCCTATGTGTGTTGTCTATGGCCTGCTGTTGAGTCCTGACCTCTTTTCCCTTCAGTACTGATGTCTTCAGAGTCTCTTTTTGCCTGCTGTGGACAGTGTTTGGTCCCCAGGTGGGTGGAGTATTTTTAACACATTATGTACTGGTCTGCTTGGAAATGAATTTTTCCAATGCCACAGCTGCCAGAACTGAGGTCCTGCAAAATGTGCAGATCAGGAGAAGGGGTGTTGTGGTGGGGTTTGTTCAGGTCTTCTATGAGAAGGGGCATGCAGCACAAGGACTGAGGCAAGTGTGAATGGGAAGGGTAGAGCCTCCAAAGCATGGGGTGATAAGACTTGGTGTTAACAAGTTAAATAGCAAGTGTAGACGCTATGCTGGTTCCTGTGATGGCCTTGTGTTTATGGTGAGGGGTAGGTGAGGAAAATGGCACCTGTCAACTCTTTTGTTCCTGAAGGGGTCTCCCTGTGATCCTTCCCTCTCCAAGCCACACTCTGAGATGAGTAAATCACTCTCCTTCCTGTTTGACCCTGATATTTTTCAAACTGCTGCTTCCAGGTTATATCCCTGAGAGCTGTTTGTCGTGTTGTCTCTTTCAAGGTGGGACTTCACTTCCCAATGCCATCGGGGCTCCTCTCAGAGCCAAGCCAATTTTCTAAATTCCAGGCTTTAATTCCTACTGGCTGTAAGAACTCATGAAATTCTTTCCCTCTCATTTTCTAACCAAATGTTATGGGGATTCATCTAATTTATGGGGGCTACCTGGTGTGAAAGTCTGTTTTTCAACCCTCTCTGTACCATCATCTCCTTCCCCATGGTCTCCTCTGTTTAGCTTCCAAATCATGTCTCCACTCTTCCTGCCTTCTTCAATGTGGCCCCTTTTCTACGTTTAGTTCTAGAGTTTGTTCCACCAGTCTTCAGATCCTTTTCTGGGTTATTTATACTGATCTCAATGTTATCTGATAGTATTCATGGGATGAGGTGAGTTTAGGGCCCTTCTAATTCACCTTCTTCCAAGACTGCAATATTGTTACTTCCTAATGGAAATACATTGGCTTAAGAACCTAAGCTTCATCTGTCCAAGAGATAACTGCAGTTGTCTATCTCTATTGCATGGGCCTATCTTCAGGAATTATGAAAGCTAATAATCTATTTATGTGATTCTAATATTTTTGAACCTATGGAATTTTTACTTTGCAAATGACTGTAACAAAACAAAAAAAAAAAATAAGTACCACATTGATAACCAGTTCATCATTTAACTTTTACTGAGAACCATTAGTTGAAGAGCTAACATTACAGGAGGTTTGTTATCTTCCAAAGGCAATTCTCAAGCAACCCTAGATGTATCAGTCACTTTAACCTTTAATAAACAGATTTCTCAGAAAATTAAAATATTTGGGCAAATCACCATTTAAATTTTAAACTATTTTCTTATATTTTATTTTTGCATATATCTTGACAACAGGAAGTCTCTGATAGAAATGTGTTTCTTCACAGTAGAAACTAATACTAAAAAAGTATACCTTTTACATATCAATTTAAGAAATTGTGGGGCGCCTGGGTGGCTCAGTCGGTTAAGTGTCCAACTTCAGCTCAGGTCATGATCTCACAGTCTGTGAGTTCGAGCCCCGCGTCGGGCTCTGTGCTGACAGCTCAGAGCCTGGAGCCTGCTTCGGATTCTGTATCTCCCTCTCTTTCTGCCCCTCCTCCGCTCATGCTCTGTGTCTTTCTCTCTGTCAAAAATAAACAAACATTAAAAAATTAAAAAAAAAATCGTATTATGCTTTGTTCTGCATGCATCTCAAAGTGAAAGCCTCTTCTGGTCCTAATGACAGGTGCCTGGCACAAAAGATAACACAGCCTAGTGCTACTGTAGGATGGCAGCCAAAACACTTTGTACAAAATACTACTGGCAGTAGTTTGCATAGGCAGACAGCCTGCCCTCTGACCCTTATTTGGCTAAAGCTTAGCAGTCAAACATGTAGCTATCAGATTTTTTCATTTCTCCAAGAACAGCTTCATTATTATAAGTCAAAAATATACTTTTAAAATATAAAATTATTCATTTTTCAGACTACCTTGTAGCCTGAGGCAGCCATCAACAGAAAGAAAAAGAAAAAAGAACATTCAGAGAAAAGTGATGAGAGATGGAGAAAAGCCAAATGTGGGAAGTCAGGATGAAGAAATAGTAGGTAAGCTGGCAGAAGTGACTGCAGAATTACTTCGGCAAATAGTAATAGTGAAAGTTAATTTTTAGCATGCAAATAGTTTACTGAACAGGAGTGGTGATGAAGAAAGGAGGAGGAGGAAGCAGAAAGAGAGAGTAGGAAAGGAGCTTAAAGCAGATTAGAAGTTGTCAGTGAAATGCACTTTAGGAAATATAGCAAAAGACACGTAAGCTACACATTTAGTCTTTCTTACTGCAGAATGTCTCACCAACTCATGTTAAAGTTTCTTGTGACATTTATTTAACCAATTATTAATTCTATGCTTTAGGTAATTCATATTTTTCTATAGGTCTCATGTAAATACCATGTTGCTTTTGAAGTTTTTATCTCTTTAAATCACAAATGATTTACAAATATTATTTTTTCTACTCTTCTGTTTTAAAATTCACAAATTGGAGAATGTGGGGGTTTTGTGGTTTTTTTGGCTCAGTTTTCTAAGAGCAGTCTTAAAACCTTTGGTATGCTCTCGGCTCTTGAGGTTGTATATTCTTCAATATATACTGCTATGGTGGTGGTTCTTCCAGCTTTATAATGCACTATTTAAAAAATGAAAGTGGACAGTTTGGGGCTTTGATTCACAGCAGGAATGTTTTTCTTATTTTTTATGCTTTACTAGGCAATGGACACTTTTGAAGGGCTGATGGGGGTAGGAGAGAACAAAAGCCTGAGAAAGAAAGCTTTTGGATTATAATGGACAAGAAGTACAGTAGTCAGAAAGATCAGCATGGCACTACCTTGATTCTACATTCCTTTAGTATATGAAATGGCCCTTAGCACCACAAGGGGAAAAAATGCCAGCTTTTGTAACAAGGAAAGAATGCAAATGTCAGTAGATTTAATAACAGAGATAACACCTATATAAACACAATATATTATCTCTTAATATTGTTCCCAGGTTCAGATGCTTATATTCTATGAGCCTGCTGATACAAGCCCTAGTAGGAAGGGTATAAGGAAGGAAAGAGAGCTACCCTGGAAAACAAGAGCACATGCAGCAGTTCAAAACATGTAACTGCTTTTGAACATTGGCAAGGCCACAGTTACAGCGGCTTTAATTGACCTGGTTTGTATGGAAAAGGTATACAAGAACAAAAAATAAGAGTACTATCAACAAATGAGAAAAAAAGAAACAACTTTCCTCAAGAACAGAAAAATACATTTTCATTTATTTCTGATATTTCAGCAATCCCTGAGGTAGAATATGTTAGTCAACCACGGCCTTTATATACAAAAAGACTGCCTTTGATTACCTCCTTCTTACCAAATCATAACCAAACAGTCTATTGTCAACCAGATCATAGCAGAGAGCTCCTTTAATGCAGCATGTATGATGCCTGGATTATCTTTTAAAAAATAGAATGGGGATTTATTGGCTGTGGCAGGACTTGTTTTTAATGACGGTCAGAAAGAGAAGAGATGTGTGATTAATTTGAATGAAAATATTTTATTTATTTTACAAAAAAGTATGATTTTTTAATGTTTATTTTTGAGAGAGAACGAGACAGCGAGCATGAACAGTGGAGGGACAGAGAGAGGGAGGCACAGAATCTGAAGCAGGTTCCAGGCTTTGTGAGCTTGATGTGGGGCTTGGACTCACAAACTGCAAGATCATGATTTGAGGTGAAATCAGATGCTTAACCAACTGAGCCACCCACAAGCCCCATAAAGTATATAATTTTTGAAAAAAATCAAATAGAGAAATATAAGCATTTAAAAGTAAAAGTATGTTCTCCTTTCTCCTCATTCACACTCTAAAGAAAGGAACATCAATAACATTTTACTATGTATCCTTTAGCATTTTTTAGGTTACATACAAGTACATCTACATTTATGTAAACATACACATTACATACACCAAATGCTTTATACATTGATATATAAATGTTTTATAAATTTATAAATTAAAATATTTCTAGATTAGTATATTTTATATATTATATGTGATATATTACATACATTTTATATATTTACATATATTTAAGGTGTTTTTTTCTTATAAAAATTAAATCAAAGTCTAAACTTTCTGTGCAACTTTTTTCAGTTGATATATCAAAGATTAACTTCTCTGTAAGGATATACAAATATCTCACATTCTTTATGATGGATGCAAAAGATCCCATTCTATGTGTAACATTTTATTTAGTCTTCTGATATGAACATTTTGGTGTTTCCAGTCTGTTGTTATTAAAAAGTAATGCTACAGTGAATGTCCTTTGGCATATATCTTTGCATAGTCATGCATTAATTTTGTATAATAGATGATTTTTATTATTCATTATGTATATCAGGTATTGTTTGATATGATTAAAATAGCTATAATATATATGTAATAAATGAAGCACAATAACAAAAAGAATAACAATAGATCCACTACTGAACTTAAGAAATAAAGCATTATGATTCCTTTGTATCTCCCTGTGTGCTCCTTTCCTATCCCCATTCCATTCTCTGGCCTTCATTGCCTGCAATCCACTTAGAGTTTGTGGAATTTTTGTATTTTACTTTTTGAATGTATTTTCTCTTATTATTGAATGCATAAGTGATGTACTTTATTTGCATATTTTTGGCATTTATAAACATTTTATTTTGTTGTGTGCACTCTGTCACTTGTTTTATTTCCATCAATATTATGATAAGAGTTTGTGTACATTGTTGTGTGTAGCTTGGTCCATTCATTTTCACTTTCAAACATTCCAATTTGTAACTGTCTTGCAATTTATTAATCCGTTCTGCATTGCTGGATCATATAATATGTACATATTCAATTTTTTGAGACTGCAAAGTTGTTTTCCAAAATGATTATATAATTTCAAGCTTTCAGAAGTAGAGTATTAGAATATGAGTATTATGGTTGTTCCACATTTGTGTATCATCACATTTTTAAATTTTAACAAATTTCTTAATTTTTGCCAATTTTTTCCAGTGTGTCTCATTTTGCTAGTAATTTGAATCTCTCTGATTCTTAATGAGACTAATTTTTTAAAAAAATATTTTAACGGTCTCTTGTTTTTCTATTCTGTGAAATGGTTACACATGCTTCTGCTCAGTTTTCTACAGAGCTGTTTGTCTTTTTCTTTTTAAAAATTTTTCTTATGTTTTATTTATTTTTGACAGCAAGAGAGACAGAGCACGAGCCAGGGAGGGGCAGAGAGAGGAGACACAGAATCCGAAACAGGCTCCAAGCTCTGAGCTGTTAGCAAAGAACCCAACACGGGGCTCGAAATCACAGACCGTGAGATCATGACCTGAGATGAAGTCAAATGCTTAGCTGACTGAGCCACCCAGGTACCCTGAGCTATTTGTCTTTTTGTTATTGATTTGTGAGAATTCTTTATATTCTAGATACTAAAATTTTGTCCATTTTACATTTTTCAAATATATTTGCCCAGTTTTTAGTTTGTCTTCCCACTTTCTTTATTGTGTCTTTTCATAAGCAGACATCCTTAGTTTGATGTAATGAAATTAATCTCATATTTTAGGTAAGCCTTTTAGTTTTCTGTGTATCTTAAAAACATGTCCTTACTTTGAGGCCATAATGTTATTCTTCTGTAAGTTTCCAGGTTTTGACTTTCACACTTAGAACTTAATCATTCAAAAATTGATTTGGGGGGACACCTTGGCAGCTCAATTGGTTAAGCTCAATTGGCGACTCTTGGTTTCAGCTCAGGTCATGATATCACAGATTGTGAGTTCAAGCCCCACATTGGACTCTGCAATTACAGCATGGAGCCTATTTGGGATTCTCTCTCTCTCTCGCAACCTCTTCCAATCATGCTGTCTCTCACTTTATCTCTGTCTTTCAAAATAAATATATAAACTTAAAAAAAAAGAAATTTATTTTGGTGTTGGTGATATAAGTATACAAGCTTTTAAATATAATTATAATTAAGTATAATTATAAATATAAATGTCTCAGCACAACTTATGAAATAGCCCATCATTTCTTTACTGATATGTTATAGCATCTCAGTCATATATTGTTTCCACATATGCCACAGTGTAGTCAAGTCTATATTCCAAAGATAGCTATATGAATATAGCCCATTTAACTTGTTCTCCTTACACATAGCTGGACTCTACTTTTTCTCCGTCTGTGTCTGGCCATGTCACTGACTACAGTGGAAGTAACATTAGTTGACTTCTGAGGCTAGAACATAAAAGACTATGCAGCTTCCTTCTTCTTAGCTGTCTCAGAATGTGTGCCCTTTGAGCCTTAAGATGACATGGAATAAAACTTAACCAAGGAGGTGAAAGAATTGTACTTCAAAAATTATAAACCACTGATGAAAGAAATTGAAGATAACACAAACAAATGGACAGATATTCCATGCTCATAGATGAAAAGAACCACTATTGTTAAAATGTTCATACTATCCAAAGTAATTTACAGATTTAATGCAATTCCTATCAGAATACCAATAGCATTTTTCACAGAACTAGAACAAACAATCCTAAAATGTGAATGGAACCACAAACAACCCCAAAGAGCCAAAGCAATCTTGAGGAAAAAAAAAAAAAAAAAAAAGAACAAACCTTGAAATATCAGAATTCCAGATTTCAAGATGTACAATAAAGCTGTAGTAATCAAAATTGTATAGTACTGCCACAAAAATAGACACATAGATCAATAGAACAGAATAGAGCCCAGAAATAAACCCACACATTTATGGTCATTTAATCTTTGACAAAGGAAACAAGAATATACAATGGGAAAAAGTCTATTAAACAAATGGTGTTGGAAAAAACTGGATAGCTACATGCAAAAAATGAAATGGGACCACTTTCTTGTACCATCTGCAAAAATAAGTTCAAAATAGATTAAAGACCTAAATATGAGACCTGAAATTATAAAAATCCTAAAAGAGAACATAGGCGGTAATATCTCTCACTTTGGCCATGGAAATATTTTCCAAGACATGTCTCCTCTAGCAATGGAAACAAAAACAAAATTCAACTATTGGGCTTCATCAAAATAAAAAAGTTTTTGCACAGCAAAGGAAACCATCGACAACAAAAAAGGCAGCATATTAAATGGAAGAAGATATTTGCAAAAGACATATCAAATAAGGGATTAATATCCAAAATATATAAATAATTTATACAACTCAACACCTAAATAAATAAATAAATAAATAAATTTCCAATTAGAACTAGGAAGAAGGCAGACTTGGTCAAGAAAGTTGAAGAGTATGGTGACTCTTAGCTTGCCTCCTTACTTGAACACAGCTAGATAAATATCAAATCATTCTTAAAACCCCAGAAGTTGATCTGAGGATTGAAAGAACAAAGCTGAATGTGTACAAACAAAAAATGGCTACCTCGTGGACGGTAGGAAATTCAGAGTTTATTTGTGGGAGAAAAGAGCTGTGGGTGTTGCAAGGGGACGAAGTCCTAACCACAGAGAGAGGAGTGAAAGAGAAAGAGAGAGGGAAAGAAAGTTTTTTTAAAAAAGAGTGAAAACATACACAGGGGATGGCACAAGAAAATTCTTCCCCAAAACAATTGACTGGGAAAAAGGAGAGGGTTTAAATACTACAAGCACTTTATAAATAGTGCAGCACAGAGTCTGAAATTTCAGAGGTCAGCACAATAGCCTGGGATGTGTCTGGCAGTGCTCTGATGGGGAAGGAGGGCAGAGATCTGGTATCAGGCAGCATGGTATGAGGATCCCCTGGAATGCAGGGGAACAAACAGCTCCCTGCTTGGAGTGCATTTGATAGAGGTGATATGGCCTCTCTTAGGGGCAAAGGACCCAAAGGGTTACTTTGAGCTGCCCCATTCATCAGCATAAGATCTAAGATGCCTGCTGGCTGAACGCAGCAAATCAATCCACTGGGCCATTGCAAAACTATTTTCTGGGACAAGACAGGTCCTAGTGCAGCAAGAACTTCACCCAGAAGATCATTACAGGGCCTCATCGCAGGGTGTCTCTGAAGTTTGGAATTTTGAAATACAACCACACTTGAGATAAAACAAAGGTCTGTCCTGTCTGGCAGGCAGATGGCTCCAACACAAACAGGGTGAGGAGGGGATCTGATGGAAGCTGGGGAAACAGGAAGGGGGATTATTTCCTCATTTGTGAGGGCACCTTGAGGAATGGTGGGCATGAACTCTCTGCCCCAGAGACAAGACAGCAAGATGAAGCCATTTTCACCCCTATTCCACCAGCACTGAGGACCTCAGTGAGGTAAACAGTGCCACCAAGTGGAGACTTGGGTCACTATACCAGGCTCTGCCCCCCTGCGCCCTATAGGAGCATGTCCACTAGGGCAAGTCAGCCTGAGAATCTCAACCGGCTCTTCCCTCAGAAGACAAGTGCAAACCACTCACATGCACCAAGTCTGGTGATCTTTGCTGCAAAGCTTTGAGTTCTGCAAAGCTTCATTTCTAAGGGGAAATAGAATCTGACGTCCCTTTTATTTATTTTTCTAATTTAAAAATGTTAAATTTTTACTATATATATATATAGATATAGATATATGTTATTTTTTTGGAACCAGCTTCTTTTAACAAGCAGACCAAACCACACCTAGATCTAGATTATGTAGATTTTTTTTTCCTGGATGAAATGAAAAGATAGGAATTCACCACCAAAGAGAGAATAGGAAGTAGAAATTATGCTCAGGGATTTAATTAATACAGATATAAGTAAGATGTCTGATCCAGAATTTATAATAATTATGAGGATACTAGCTGGACTTGAAAAAAGCATAGAAGACACTAGAGAGTCTCTTACTGCAGAGATAAGAGAACTAAAATCTACTGAGGATAAATTTAAAAATGCTATAACTAAGATGGAAACCCAAATGGATGCCATAGTAATGAGAATGGGAAAAAGAGAAGAATGAATTAGTAATATAGAAGATAAAATTATTCAATATAATGAAACTGAAAAGAAGAGGAAAAGGAAGGTATTGTATCATGAACATAGACTTAGAGAACTCAGCAACTTTTTAAAACATAATAACATCAGTATCATAGGAGTCTCAGAAGATGAAGAAAGAGAAAAAAAGACATAAGGTTGATGGGAGCAAATTATAGTTGAAAACTTCCCCAATCTAAGGAAGGATATGGATATTGAAATCCAAGAAGCATAGAGAACTCACATTAAAATCAACAAAAACCAACAATCATCTGGACATATCATAGTCAAATTCACAAAATAACAGAGAAGGAAAAAAATCCTGAAAGAAGCATGGGAAAAAATGTCTTTAAGCTACAAGTAAAGACAGATCAGGTTTGCAGTAGATCTGTCCAAAGAAACATGGTGGGTCAGAAGGGAATGGCAGGATATATTCAATGTGTTGAGTGGGAAAAATATTCACCAAGAATACTTTATCCAGCAAAGCTGTCATTCGCAATAGAATGAGAGATTAAGTGTATCCCACACAAACAAAAACTAAAGGAGCTTATGACCACTAAGCCAGCTTTGTAAACAATTTTAAAGGGGACTCTCTGAATGGGGGATAAAAACAAAAGCAACAAAGACTAGAAAGGGAGAGAGAGAGAGAGAGAGAGAGAGAGAAAAGAGAAAAAAAGAAAGGAATAGAGAACATTACCAGAAACACCAACATTACAGGTAACACAATGACACTAAACATATATATCAATAATCATTCTGAATGTAAATGGACTAAATGCTCCAATGAAAAGACACAGCATGTAAGAATGGATAAAAAGTAGACCCATCTCTATGCTGCTTGCAAGAGACTCATTTTAGACTTAAAGGCACCTACAGATTAAAAGCAAGGGGATGGAATGACATCTATCCTGGTAATGGCCATAAAAAGAGAACCAGAGTAGGAATACTTATATCAGACAACTAGATTTTAAACCAAAGACTGTAATAAGAGATAAAGAAGGGCACTATATCATAATTTAGTCTGTTCAGCAACAAGATCTAACAATTGTAAATATTTATGCTCTCAACTTGAGAGCACCCAAATATGTAAATCAATCAATCACAAACATGAAACTCATTGATAATAATACATTAATAGTAGGGGACAATAACACCACACTGACAGCAATGGAAAGATCACCTAGGCAGGAAATCAACAATGAAATAATGGCTTTGAATGACACACTGGACCAGGTGGACTTAATGGATATATTCAGAACATTTCATACTAAAGCAACAGAATACACATTCTTCTTAAGTGCACATGGAGTATATCTCTAGAATATATCCCATACTCAGTCACAAAGCAGCCCTTCACAAGAACAAAAAGATCAAGAGTGTACCATGCATATCTTCAGATCACAATGCTCTGAAACTTGAAGTCAATCATAAGAAAAACTTTGGAGAGGTCTAAAATGCATGGAGGTTAAAGAACATCTTACTAAAGTATGTATGGGTTAACCATGAAATTAAAGAAGAAAAAAAAGCACACATGAAAGCCAATGAAAATGAAAACACGACAGGACAAAAGCTTTGGGATTCAGCAAAGGCAGTCCTATTAGGGAATTATATTGCAATACAGGTCTACCTCAAAACAAGAAAAGTCTCCAATACACAGCCTAACCTTACCTTACACCCAAAGGAGCTAGAAGAGAAACAATAAATAAAACCTAAAGCCAGCAAAAGAAGGGAAATAATAAAGATTAGATCAGAAATAAATGATATAGAAACAAACAAACAAACAAACAAACAAACAAAAACAAACAGGAGAACAACTCAACAAAACTAAGAGCTGCTTATTTGAAATAATTAATAAAATTGATAACCCCCTAGCCAGATTTGGCAAGAGAGAGAGAGAGAGAGAGAGAGAGAGAGAGAGAGAGAGAAGGACTTAACTAAATAAAATCATGAACGGAAGAGGAGATATCACAACCAAAACCATAGAAATACAAAAAATTGTAAGAGAATGTTATGAACAATTATAGATGAACAAACAGGGAAATCTGCAAGAAGTGGACAAATCTCAAACAACAACAAAAAAAACTACCAAAACTGAAACAGAAAGAAATAGAAAATTTGAAAATAACCCAAACCAGCAAATGAACTGAGTCAGTAATCAAAAATCTCCAACAAACAAAAGTCCAGGGCCACATGGCTTCCAAGGGGAATTCTACCACACATTTAAAGAAGAGTTAAGTTCTTTATAGATTTTGGAAACTAGCCCTTTATTGAATATGTCATTTGCAAATATCTTCTTTCATTCTGTATGTTGCCTTTTAGTTTTGTTGATGGTTTCCTTTGCTGTGCAGAAGCTTTTTATCTTGAATAAGTTCCAATAGTTTATTTTTGCTTTTGTTCCCCTTGCCTCCAGAGATGTGCCTAGTAAGAAGTTGCTCTGGCCAAGGTCAAAGAGTTTTCTGCTTGTATTTTACTCTAGGATTTTGATGTTTTCCTGTCTCACATTTAGGTCTTTCATCCATTTTGAATGTATTTTTTATATGGTGTAATAAAGTGGTCCAGTGTCATTCTTCTTCATGTTGCTGTCAAGTTTTCAAAATCTATTAAAAACTTATCAAACTCAACACCCCCAAAACAAATAATGCAGGCAAGAAATAGGCAGAAAACATGAACAGATGTTTCTCAAAAGAAGACATACAAATGGCCCACAGACATGAAAAAATGCTCAATATCACTTATCATCAGAGATCACAAATCAAAACTACAATGAGATACCCTCCCCCCACACACCTGTCAAATGGTTAAAATTAACAACTCAGGAAAAAAAATAGGTGTTGGTGAGAAAGTGGAAATGATACTTACACCTTTGATGGGAATGTAAACTGTTGCAGCCCCTCTAGATAACAGTATGGAGATTCCTCAAAAAGTTAAAGATAGAAGAACCCTATAAGCCAGAAACTGCACTACTAGGTGTTTACCAAAATGATAGAAAATACTAATTCAAACAAACATATGCATATCAATGTTATTAGTAGCACTATCAATGATAGCCAAATTATGGAAAAGCCCAAATGTCCATTGACTGAAGAATGGATAAAGAAGATGTGGTATATATACAATAAAGTTTATCAAAAAGAATGACCTCTTGCTATTTGCAACAATGTGGATGTAGCTAGAGTGTATTATACTAAGCAAAGTAAATCAGTCAGAGCAAGACAAATGCCATATATTTCACTCATATGTGGTATTTAAGAATGAAAACGGATGAACACATTAGAAGGGATAGGAAAATAAAATTAGATAAAAACAAGGGGGGTAAACCACAAGAGACTCTTAACTATAGAGAACAAATAGGGTTGCTAGAGGAGAGTTTGGTGGATGGACTGGCTGAATGGATAATGACATTACAGAGGGCTCTCATGATAAGCACTGGTGTTAAATATAAATGATAAATCACTAACTTCTACTCCTGAAATCAATAAAAAAACATAAAGAAGTGTTAATACCTATTCTTTTCAAACTGTTTCAAAAAATAGAAATGGAAGGAAAACTTCCAAACTCATTCTATGAGACCAGGTTTACCTTGATTCCAAAACCAGACAAAGACCCCACTAATAGGGGAATGGAGGCCAACATTTCTAATGAAACTGAAAGCAAAAATTCTCAATAAGATACTAGCAAATCAAATCCAATGGTACATTAAAATAATTATTCATCATCAAGTGGGATTTATTCTTGGGCTGCAGGGTTTGTTCAATATTCACAAGTTAATCAACGTGATACATCATATTAATAAAATAAAGGGTAAGAATCATATGATCCTCTCAATAGATGCAGAGAAAGCATTTGATGAAATACAGCATCCATTCTTGATAAAAACCGTCAACAAAGTAGGGATAGACAACCTCAACATCTTAAAGATCATATATGAAAGACCCACAGCTAATATCATCCTCAATGGGGAAGAGTTTAGAGCTGTTTCTCTATGGTCAGGAACAAGATAGGCATGTCCATTCTCACCATTACTATTTCACATAGTACTGTAAGTCTTAGCCTCAACAATAAAACAACAAAAAGAAATAAAGTCATCCAAATAAAAAAGGAAGAAGTCAAAATATTTCACTCTTTGATAGTCTATGCATAAACCCAAAAGACTCCACCAAAAAATTGTTAGAAGTAGTACATGAATTCAGCAAAATTGCAGGACATAAAATCACCATACAGAAATATGTTGCATTCTGGGGTGCCTGGATGGCTCACTCAGTTGAGCATATGACTTTGGCTCAGGTCACGATCTCATGGTTCGTGGGTTAAAGCCCCACATTGGGCTCTGTGTTGACAGCTCAGAACCTGGAGCGTGCTTCAGATTCTCTCTCTCTCTCTCTCTTTCTCTCTCTCTCTCTGGCCCTCCACTCTTCATGCTCTCTCTCTCTCTCTCTCTCTCTCAAATATAAATAAACATTACAAATTAAAAAAGAAATATATTGCATGTCTATACACCAAACATGGAGCATCAGAAAGAGAAATCAAAGAATCTATTCTATTTACATTTGCACCTGAAACCATAAGATGCCTAGAAATACACCGAAGAGGTAATATTTGTAATCTGAAAACTGTAAAACACTTATGAAAAGAAATTGAAGAGGACACAAAGTATGGAAAAACTTTTAATGCTTGTGGATTGGAAGAATTAACATTTAAAAAATGTGTATACTACCCAAAACAATCTACACATTTAATGCAATCCTCATCAAAATACCACCGGCATTTTTTACAGAGCTAGAACAAACAATCATAAAACCACAAAAAGACCCTGAATAGCCAAAGTAATCTTGAAAAAGAAATGCAAAGCTGAAGGCATCACTATTCTGAAATTCAAGCCATATTACAAAGCTGTAGTCAACAATACAGTATAGTACGGGCACAAAAACAGACATATAGATCAGTGAAACAGAAAACCCAGAAATGAACCCGCAACTATATGGTATACTAATCTTTAAGAAACCCTGAAAGAATATCCAATGGACAAAAGACAGTCTGTTGAACAAATGGTCTTGGGAAAACTGGACAGCAACATGCAGAAGAATAAAACTGGATGGATCACTTTCTTACACAATACATAAAAATAAATTCAAAATGGATGAAAAACCTAAATGTGAAACAGGAGACCTTTAAAAGATTAGAAGAGAACACAGGCAGCAACCTCTTGACCTCAGCTGGAGCAACTTGTTACTAGACACGCTGCTGCAGGCAAGGGAAACAAAAAGCACAAATAAACTATTGAGACTTCATCAAGGTAAAAACCTTATGCACAGCAAAGGAAACAATCTACAAAACTAAAAGGCAACCGACAGAATGGGAGGAGATATTTGAAAGTGATATATCTGATAAAGGGTTAGCATCCAAAATCTATAAGGAATTTATTAAACTTAATACCCCCAAAAAACAAACAATCCAGTTTAGAAATGGGCAAAAGACATAGACATTTTTCCAAAGAAGACATCCAGAAGGCTAACAGACATATGAAAAAATGCTCAATATCACTCATCATCATGGAAATACAAATCAAAACCATAATGAGATACCACTTTTCACTTGTCAGAATGGCTAAAATTAACAACACAGAAAACAATAGGTGTTGGTGAGGATGCAGAGAAAGAGGAACCCTCTTATACTGTTGGTGGGAATGCAAGCTGGAGTAGCCATGGTGGAAAACAGTATGGAGGTTCCTCAAAATGTTAAACATAGAACTACCCTACTATCCAGCAATTACACCACTAGATATTCACCCAAATAATACATAAATACAGATTCAAAGGGGGGTACATTCACACCTATGTTTATAACAGCATTATCAACAATATCCAAACTATGGATAGAGCCCAAACATCCATCGACTGGTGAATGGTTAAATGGATAACGAAGATGTGGTATATACATACAATGCAATGTTAGCCATCAAAACAATGAAATCTTGTTATTTGCAATGATGTGGATGGAGCTACAGTATATTAAGCTAAGTAAGATAAGTCGGTCAGAGAAAGACAAATACCATATGATTTCACTCATATGTGGAATTTAAAAAACAAAAGAGATGAACATATGGGATGGGGAAAAAGAGAGAGGGAAACAAATCATAAAAGACTCTAAAGACAACAAACTGAGAGCTGATGAAGGGATGTGGTGCAGATAGACTATATGGGTGATGGGTATTAAGGGCACTTGTTATGATGAGCGCTGGGTGTTGTATGTAAGTGATGAAGCAATGAATTCTAGTCTGGAAATCAATATTGTACTGTATGTTAACTAAATGAAATTTAAATAAAAATTTGAAAAGGAAAAAAAAGTAAAAAAAGTAAGGGCAGAAGCCTGAATAGACATTTTTCCAAAGAAGACATACAAATGGCCAACAGACACATGAAAAGATGCTCCATATCACTAATCATCAGGGAATTGCAAATTTGAACCACCATATTACTTTACATCGGTCAGAATGTCTGAAATCAAAACATAAGAAGTAAAAGGTGTTGGTGGGGACATGGAGAAAAAGGAACGCTCATGTGCTCTTGGTGGCAATGCAAATTGGTGCAGCCTCTGTGGAAATAGTATGGAGGATCTTCAAAAGAGTAAAAATAGAATTTCCGTATGATCTAGTAACTATATGACTGAGTAGTTATCCAAAGAAAATGAAAACACTAATTTGAAAAGATACATGCACCTTTTTGTTTATTGCACCACTATTTATACTAGCCAAATTATGGAAGCAACCCAAGTGTCCACCAATAGATGAATGGATAAAGAATATGATGATATTACTTAGTCATAAAAAATAATGAAATCTTGCCATTTCCTATAATATGGATGGACCTCAAGGGGATAAAGCTAAGTGAAATGCATCAGTAAGAGAAAGACAATTACCATATAATTTCATTCATATGTGAAATTCAAGAAACAAAACAAACAAAGAAAAAGGAGAGACAAGCAAACTCAGACAAATACAGAGAACAAACTGATGGTTGCCAGAGGGGAGGTGGGTAGAGGATGGGTGAAATAGGTAAAGGGGATTAAGAGTAGACGTATTTTGAAGAGCACTGAGAAATGTAGAGAATTGTTGAATCATTATATTGTACACCTGAAATTAATGTAACACTGTATGTTAATGATACTTGAATAAGAAAAAAATGACACCATGGAATAATTATGGCTGTACTGAAGCCACCTTGTAGAAAAAAAATGTGAAAATAAGTGCCTCAAGTATTTCAGCCCCCATATGTTTGAGTCTTCCCAGTTTAGGCATCAAAGCCTTTGAGCTGGCCCGTGCTGTCACTATCTTCTGACTGAAATCTAATGAGACCTGGAGCTAGAACCCCCTACTGAGCACCCCATATTCCTAACTCACAAAAACTGTGACAAATAATAAATGAGTATTATTAATTAAAACCTACTAAGTTTTGGGATGATTTATTACACAACATTATATAGACAGAACACCAAGTCTTTTGGCATTTCTATTTGTTCATTGGTCAATCTGTTTATTAACTAAACTCTTTGTGATTTTTTTTTTAATTTGTAAAATGGAGAAACTGTATCCTTATGAGGTTTTTGTGAAGATTAAAAAGGTTATTTTTTATCAGTGCCCAACACATAGTAAGTGCTATATGTTAACTATTACTATTAGTATTGTTACTCATAAAAGTAATTACAAGTACCATTATTTCTGAGTCAATACCATATTGTCATAATTTAAATATCATTATAATGATTCATGACATCCAGTGAGTTAATTTCCTCTATCTTTTTCTTCTTCTTCTCTGGTTTCTCTTCACTATTCCTGGATTTATGTTCTTTCATATAAACTTTGGAATTGCCTGTAAATTTCCTCAAAATAATGTTAGAATTTTAATTGCAATTGCATTGACTCTATTATTCAATTTGAATTGATTAATATCTTTAAGATTTTGAGTCTTCCTAGAATTGTAAATCGAGCAAAATATTTCAAGAAGAGGGGTCGTGAGGCATCTGGGTGGCTCAGTCGATTAAGCCTCCAACTTTGGCTCAGGTCATGATCCCAGTATTCATGAGTTCAAGCCCTGTGTGGGGCTCTGTGCTGACAGCTCACAGCCTGCAGGCTGCTTTGGATTCTGTGTCTCCCTCTCTCTCTGAACCTCCCCTGCAGTCTCTCTCTCTCTCTCTAAAAAATAAGTAAACATTAAAAAAAGTTAAAAAGAGGGGTCACGAAACCTTTTCTTATTGTAAAAGACCAGATAGTTAATATTTTTAACTCTGAGGACTATGCAACTGTGCCTTTGTAGAGCAAAAGTCATATATGCACACACACACATATGTATATATGCACACACACACATACAGTATATAATTGAATGCACATGGTTGGCCACACTTGGCTTACAGGTCATAGCTTGCTGACTTCTGTTCAAGAAGAGACTTAAATAAAGTCTTCCTAGTTACCTTGTTTGGATATTAAACTCCCATATACAAAAAATATACATTTTTTCTGAGTTTCCTTTATTCCATTTGTCTATTTGTGAGTTTACTGCTTAACAGTTTAATGTTATCACTTGTTTGAATAATGACAACTTTAATTTTACTGTTTTAATTTTTTTCAAGTCTACCCACTCACATTTTGTAGTTTCTTATTGATTACTCATGTTACACTTCCATCTTTTATTCATTGTGGTTTTTCATTTCATTGTAGTTTTCATATATCTTGTATCTGATAATTTTAGATTCTAAAACTTCTATTGGTCAAAATCCATTGGATTTTTGTTGTTGTTTACCCCTGATGATTGTAACTCATGATGGTTCATTTTGTTTTTGTATTGTGACCTTCATTTATGAGCTTAAAGTGGATTCTTTCCCTCATCTTTGTATATTTTGAATGCTTTCCTCCCAAGAGGAATTATGTTTGCTTTTTCTAAGAGCCATGGGGGGCTATTGACCTGGAACAGTTTTATTTTTATCATCCTCCCAGGCACCTCCACTTCATCCAAGATTCTCAGGTTCCAATATACTACTCTCTACCTACAGTGTGGTTTTCAGCATTTACCATTAGGGCAGCCATGTTTTTTCATGTATTTTCTGCTCATCTGTTTTTGTTTTTTTTTTTTCAGCTCACTTTTTCTCAATCCCTTGAAGATTGTCCTTAGTTTCCATGTCCCAATAAATGAAAAAAAAAGATTACACTATATGCAGGATTTAGCTTTTTTCTTCATTAAAAGCTTCTCTTAAGATTTAATTTGCCATATAGCCAGAAGTAAGAGTGTCTGATACATTCTTTAAAACAAAATTATAAAGAAAATAAAAGGCATATCTTTTTGTTCCACATTGCCAATTGTCCTTTGTAAAATTAATCAATTTATGCTATGAAACCTGTCAGAATGGCTAAAATTAACAACACAGGAAATAAGAGATGTTGGTGAGGTTGGAGAGAAAGGGGAATCCTCTTTCACTGTTGGTGGGAATGCAAACTGGTGTAGCTACTCTGGAGAACAGTATGGAGGTTCCCCAAAAAGTTAAAAATAGAACTACCCTGTGATCCAGCAATTGCACTACTAGGTATTCAACTAAAGAATACAAAAATACTGATTCAAAGGGCAACCCCTCCCCTGATGTTTATAGTAGCATTATCAACAATAGCCAAACTATGGAAAGATCCCAAACATCCATTGATTGATCAATGGATAAAGAAGATATGGTATATATATATATATATATATATATATATATATATACATACACACACACACACACACACACACACACACATATACACACACAATGGAATATTCCTCAGCCATAAAAAAGAATGAAATCTTGTCATTTGCAATGATACAGTTGGAGCTAAAGTGTGTTATGCTATGTGAAATGAATTAGTCAAAGAAAGACAAATACCATATGATTTTACTCTTATGTGGAATTTAAGAAGGGAAACAGGTAAGCATAAGGTAAAGGGGGAAAAAGAGAGGGAGGGAAACCATAAAAGACTTTTAACTATAGAGAACAAACTGAAGGTTGATGGAGGGAGGTGGACAAGGGATGGGCTAAATGAGCGGTAGGGTATTACGGAGGCCACTTGTGATGAGCACTGCGTGTTATAGCTAAGTGATCAATTACTAAATTCTATACCTGAAACCAATTTTACCATATATGTTAACTAACTAGAATTTAAGTAAAAACTTGAAATTAAAAAAAATCAATTTATACTCTCAACAACTGTGAATGAGAGTAAACACTATCTCCTACCATTGTCAACAGTGAATATTATTAATCTTTTTAGTTTACCTCACAAACATAGTTATGTGTGGCTGGTTACCATAGGGAAGAGAGAAATTAAGATACATAGAAATAGGATACATACATAGTTTCACTCCTTATCTGAAGGTCACTACACTAGGACTCAATAATCCTCCACTGTGCAGTGACCATCTTTCTCCATCTACTCATGTTCTGCCATGAATAAATGAAGAAACTTGAAACTTTCTTATCATTTTGAGATAAAATCATAGTTATTGTTTTGCTTAGACAAACAACTGTATAACAAAGTAAAAACCATGCCCAATCCCTACTTACAGTTGCATTCTCCTTCTGGCACTGTGATCTTGAAGAAATTGTATCTGTTAAATCTTAATTCCCATGTTCGAGGAACAATGAGGAAAATATATATTCTATTTCACACTATGAATACCTAAACATGCTCTAAGATCTTTAGAAAGATGTTACATAAAACAAGTGCATTATCAGAATGCAATTTTAATGTATGTTCAGAGATTTTAAGGACAAAAGTTTATTAAAATAAATCTTCTATTGCCAGAATATTTTCAATGCTATTAATTTGAGTGTTTAATGTAGGAACTGACCCAATAAAATCATTGCTCATAACTAGCACAGAAGTAGCCTGGTACAATGTGAAAAATCACGAAAAACCTATGAATAAAATCTGATTGCTGTATCCCTCTAAGGGCCCTAAACCCCAGGTTCCATTACAGAGAGAGTCTATGTGCACAGATGTTCTGACATGGGGTTTGTAAATTAAAACAAACTTAACACTAAGGCTTATGGATATCCCAGTATATACCTGAAATTCCTTTCAAGAAGTATACTCTCCAAAACACTTTCATGCTGAGGCATAAGTCAAGGGAAAAAAAATTGCCTTCCAAACAACCAATCAAGAGTCATTTAGTGTTTGAGGGGCAACATGAACTGGCATTCCTATTAGCATAAGAGTGTTTTAGAATATCAGGGACACCACAATGTGACCATTAATACTGCATTAAATCCAATTATATTTCTTAGCTTGAAAAATCATTGTCTAAAATGATAGTATTCAGAGCGTTCCTCAAAATTGTGCAATTCAAATAAGTTGGCATTGCTTTTAATTTAATTGAACAAAATTTAAACTCATACACATTTCCAGAGGCCATGCATTAGTTTTTATTAAATTATGACAGCAAATGACACATTTGTATCCTATTGTAATCTCTGTGTTTACTCAACTAGACTCAAATATGGAGAACAAACAGAGAGTTACTAGAGGGGTTGTAGGAGGGGGGATGGGCTAAATGGGTAAGGGGCATTAAGGAGTCTACTCCTGAAATCATTGCTTCACTATATGCGAACTAATTTGGATGTAAATTAAAAAAAATAAAAATAAAGTTAAAAAATAAAATCAATGAAGACAATTACAAGTGACCTTTGCCTTTTCAGTTGGAAAATGCTATCTGAGCAAAATTTTAAAGTATATTTTTATAATTTGTTAATATTTTAAAAAGATGATACCCTTGAGGAAATGACTTAATGCATATATTAATGTTAGTCCAAATTTATATAAGCTTAAAAATAGAACTCAGACATTTATCCACCATCTTTAATTGGCAATAATCAAGACACACCCACTCTATCTTATAACCTGGGAGTATATAATATGGTCTTCCTTGGTCATCATGAAAGGGAATATAAAGACATTGATTTTCAGTCTTAGATAAGGTATAAAAATGGCAATCCTCTGACATAGGTTAGACAGTTTATAGCTGCCTAAATATTGGGGCAAAATATTGTTATTTTGCACATTAGAGATGGCTAAATCAGAGGTAAAGGAGCCAGAGCCAGAGAATCAGGTAGTGAAAAAGGGAGCTATGATGAGACTTAGCCTGTGCCTGCTAGAGCTCAGGAGAAGGCTGACCTCATGCCAAACAGAGACAGTGAAATTTCTTTCTATAGAGGCAAACACAAAAATGCTTTTCTCCATACTTCCTACCAAAATAAAACAAACAAATATGGTGAATTTCACAGCAAAAAGAGAGCCACTGTTGTGATATACAAGATGACTCGGAAAGAAGCACAGATCAGATTAATACATGGGAGTCACATCTTTGGAGAACAAGGTTTAATCCCAGCTCTTGTCACAAATGAAATGAGTTTGATGGTCTGTAGTGAGTAGTAATGCATAACACACAAAACTGCTACACTCCTTGGCAGGGAGAATCGAGAGTGTACCATCTGGAACAATTATACTATTTGATAGAAAATAACTCATAGTGCAATTCCTTTAAGTATCTGGGGAGGAAAATACAGATAGTGAGCATTGTTGATTACAAGATATAGGAAACAATCGTCCTCATCTCATTGCTTTATTTGGTTGGCTGATCAAAAAAGGAGTTTCAAGCCCCAGAAATATTAATTTTTCACAATTTTATTAGTAGAAAAGTATTAGTGTATCATTAACCCATGTGTCTTCTCCAAAATAGATATCTGTTAACTAGGAAAAAATTGTCCAAGGGTGTATTTTCTCAACAACGTATTACTATGTGACTCACCTGAGCTTGAGGGTAGTATATTTTTAAGGTATGTTTCTGGTTACCAATTTCATAGTTATAACCTCAATCGATTTCTCTGTGTTATCACTTGATAGTTGTGTATCCTCTGAAAACAACTTAATAATATTTTACATGATTGCCTTTCTTATACATAAACTTATACATAATTTACTGAATAAAGTACTGTTCAATGAGTCCAAAAACTCCAATTCCAATCTCTCTTTCTAGACTACTCCAATAAGCTATGTGATTTTTAAGGAGTCATTGTGTTCTTATAACAGTTCCATCATTTGAGTCTACACATTAAATCACAGTGATGAAATCCTGCAAAGGATTTAGGGATTAATCACATTTCTTGCTTTAACACCAGAATGTTGAGGCCTTATGATTCAAGGCTTGGATTAATACAAAAGCCTCCTTGACCACTCATTTCATTCCAGAATACAAGAAACATATGTGTTTGTTGACTGAGTCATCATAACTATGACATGTAACTTTTCAAAAAAGTATTAAAAAGTTTTTCTCTTGCCAACTGTCTATATTCATGAAATGACTCTGTATAGGTTAAACTCTATTTTAAAAGTAAAAAGAAAAATGGTGTGTAACACTGGACACTGATTGGGTTAGTTAAATTTTATAAACAGGTAGTATTGATGTCATTACGGAAACTATTGAATGAAAAAAATGAGTTCAATAATAGAGCAGTAAACATTTTCTCTAATAAGTGTGACAAGAAAGCTATGAAAGAACTCTTACTAAGTATCACACTGTATATCAGGCACATGCAAGATGATATACATTCATTGTCTCACTGAATCCTCACAACCACATCATGAGTAGATATTGGCACTACTATTTTGCAGATGAGGAAATATAATCATATGGTTTAAGTAAATTGCCAATGTCACATATAATATAGATAGAATTAGAACTTCTAGGTCTGACTGACCTGCAAAGCTATTATTTTCTCTACACTGTAGCATGTAGGTAGACCTAAACATCCTTTTGATTGTTTACTTCATCAAAGCTGGTTTGTTTTCATGTTCACATTCCAGCATAAAGAAGTAGGCAAAACCCAAAAATCTAGAGAAGGTAACATGGTTTTCAAGTGAAGAGAGCCTAGCTGTTGCATATATTTATTTCCATTTACATCCCGTTGACTTAGATTTATTCTTTACCTACGAGTAAGGGAAAGTGGGAAAGGTAGTCTCAAGCTTGGTGGCTATGTGACTATAAAATAAAGGGAAAGTAGATTTAGAGGAAAAACTAGTAGACCGTCACTATTAAAGATTGTACTTAGGGCTCAGGTTTGTGCAGTATGTGGTGAAGAAGTGTAATTTAAGAAGCCACAGTAAGTACAAAAAGCACTTGATAGTGATATGATGAGAGGAATACATTGTGTCCCAAAAATGGATACAATGTGGCAAAGGGACATTGGGCTTTTGAGGCATATTTTAGCTAAATTACTTCTTAAATAAGAACAAATTCTTATTTAGAATATGCCTGAGTCCAGCTCCAGCAGGTCCAAGGTTCCCGAAGGATGAACGGCGTCAGCGAAAAAGTGAAAATAAAACTAAAATAAAAAACTAAAATAAAAACAAAAAATAAAAATAGACACAGACAACAGCAGTGTGTTGAACTGGCCAATTTATTGTAGCAAACGTGGCATTATATTTGCTAGTGATTTCCTTGTAGCATATGTCATCTATGTTTTCTGGCATTACCCAATTCTAAAATTGTTCCTTTGTATAATCACCCAATAAGGAATAACATGATTGTTTTCTCATAATGTTCCCTCCTGCCCTTTGCTTATTGATTAATTTCTTTCATTGTTTTTATTATGTACCTATTTTTATCTATAATCTGTAAAGTATTTGCTTTGCTGTTTTCATGAAAGGTCATTTATCTGTCAACACCTCAAGTGGAACAGTTACAGGGACATGACCTCTTAGTTGTTTCCCTGAACCATTCATGGTTTTGAAGAACAAAAGTGTTTGCCTGGGTCCGAGGTGCCAGGAAGGGGGCCAAGAGGGCCTTAGAAACCCACGCCTTATACATTTTGAGAGAGACAATGCACCTAGGAACCAATGAACCATTCTGTACTTTAACCGACTAGGTTCAATCATCATCTGGAATGCCTCCGGGGGGCCAGGTGGGCCTAGGGGTCAGAGTGACCTGTGTCCATAGATACACTCCTTAGTTACCAGAGTGGGGCTTTCAAATCCATATGTCTCTCCTTTGTTGGCCGCCTTTGCTGGCAAGTGCATGAGGCTATCCTTCCTGTAAGTAGAGGAGTCTCCATGGGGGATGGCAAGGGCTAAACTTAAGGCTGTACAATTTCTTGCAGAACCTTATTTTCGTCCCTAATGGTTCTTTTCCCAGGGGGCCTGTCAAGGGCAATTCCCCGACAGGCAATACCCCAGGTAGTTTTAAGGCCAAATTACCTAAAAGGACAAGAAGCTTCACTGTCAGTGGGCCGCCTTGCAGTCACCAATCCGTTCACAGCCCGGGCCTTGCCACTCAGGCTGGGATAGCTCAGCTTCCAGCAAGAATATATATCATAATATATTATAAGCATAAATTGTGCAGAAAGCATTATATAACATGAACTACTATATATAACATATGTAATAAAATAATTATTACATTCTAATCTTAATCTACTATCAACAGACATTAAAGATCCTTTATTACAAAAAGCAAAAGGGAATAAAGGGGTTTGACAAAATTTGAGTATCATTACTTCTGGGAGTTGGGTGTATGGCTGTTCATTTTGCAATGCTTTCTACTTTTATATGTTTAAATTTTTTTCATGATATATTTTTAAAAACATATTATTAAGGAAAAAATAACCAAAGGGAAATGTATCAACTATGTTAAAGTGAATACAGACTGATAAGTGGAAACATTCAAGTGAAAGTCAAACTCTCTGTTTTCTAAAATATGTTTTTGTGTAGCAGTTTCAGGCAGTATACATTCACAGTAACAATTTGGTATTTAGGACATATCATAGTAACTTTAATTCCAGTACCATTGTCCTTATAGTGTCTTTCAGGTGGAATGTTTTCTTGTGTGTTTTCATTCTTCTTCACAAAACTTTCTCCAATATTATAACTTAAATTGATTTCTCTCTCTAAACATTTTCAGTGATGACAGACCACAGCATTCATCTTAGTGCTTCATCATGTATTGCCAGATATTATTTAATGTATTGCAGTCTTAGAAGCTTTATGTCAAAATATACCTTACCATAAAATTATCAGTAGGATTTTGAGGACAACATTTTATTAGACGAAATTTACATTTACTCTGGTTTGGGGTTCTCACTATATTACACTATTTTTGAAACCCCTCGATTTGTCACCCTTTCTTACTTAAATGACCTTACCTAACTAGCTTAACCTCTCCATGCTTCAGTTCCCTCATTTGTAAAGTGGAGGGAATAATGCTTACTATATAGGATGTTGTGAATATAAAACGGGACAGCTTCAGAAAGCACTTAACAGAATGACTGGCCTCTTAGGTGTTCAATAAATGTCAGTTCTCTGTTTTCCTTTCTCTAAACGTGACATAAAGAATAGGTGTTAATCCCAACAACTGACTTTAAATATGTTTTTTAAACTTTATTGAGGTATATTTTAATATCATAAAATTTCTCCATTTCCAGTATACAATTCAATGATTTTAGTAACTTTACCAAGTGGCACAATCATCACCATGAATTAGTTTTGGAATATTTTCATCCTGTCCAATAAGATCCCTCATGTTGATATGTTTTACACTACTTAAAAATATTTTCTTTCGTTGGATATTGCTTAGAGTAAGACTTGTGTACTTCTATACAAATTTCTAATGTCTTCCCAAAGTGCATTGAGCCTTACAGTGCCACTATCTTACCTGGTCCCCAGGCTATGGGTTTGCCTACTTTGTTGCTATAATGACCAATAAATTTGAACCTGAACAACATGGGCAACGAAGTCTCTAATACTGAGGATGTTCAACTATTAAGTGTCTAGGCAGTGATCTTCAAGCCACAGAAATACCGAATATGACCTTTTTTGGGGGGCCTCTCTCTTATGCTAAAGCCTATAGAATGTAGTTACTATTTAGTCTCTTTTTAAGCTTTCAAGTCAGGGACAATTTGGCATGAGAAAATAATATTGATTGCTTTATTCACATCTGTTTTAGCCAGAGTACTCTGAGAGGTTTTGTGAATTAAACTTTCAATTTATTATTATTATTATTTATCATTTATTAAGTATTTATTATATGCTAGGAATCTTGTTAAATACTTATGCATCATGTAATTTGATCTTTCTGATTACCCTACTAAATAACTATTAATATCTTTATATTGAAGATGCAGAAATGTATTTCTCATTTTACAAATAAAGAAACTGAGATTCAGAAATTAAAAAAAAAATCCTTTCAGGATCATGTAACAAGTAAATAGTGAAGTCGCTACAAAGGTCTCTTAACCACTTTTACAAGAGTAAAGATCATGAGTCACATGCTCAACAAATATCAACATTATTATTATTTATAATTATTAACCCATAAATAGTTGTGTGTTAGGATTATTTTTTTATTTTTTTTTTACATTTATTTATTTTTGAGAGACAGAAATAGAGCGCGAGTGGGGGAGAGGCAGAGAGAGAAAGAGACAGAATCGGAAGCAGGCTCCAGGCTCTGAGCAAGCTGTCAACACAGAGCCCCATGCGGGGCTCAAACCCACGAGCGGTGAGATCATGACCTGAGCCGAAGTAAGACGCTCAACAGACTGAGCCACCCAGGTACCCCTGTGTGTTAGGATTATTAACCCCATTTAATTGAAAAGGAAACTCGGGATCAAAGTGTTCAAATGATTATAGGCAGACAAATACTAAGTGGCAAATATGGGACTTAAACCAAGTACATTCTTGAACTTCCTTGCCTCTGAGTTTGGATACTGGTTCTGTTACCTACTAGTTGTTTGACCATGGGTGAATTATTGAATCTTTCTATGCCTTAGTTTCCTTATCTATAATAGGGATTTAATAGATTATGAAGATAAAATTAGTTGAGAAATATAAAGCACTTAGATCCAGGATCTGGTACATAATGAGTGCTATAAAAAAGCTAGCTAGTAGTAGCAGTAGTATTTTTATTATGCTAAACTGCCCCTGGGATATGTATTACTTGTCATATCGAGGGCACTGATTTTCAGCCTCATTTTCTGCATAGTCCTCTTTGTTTCTTTATAATTAATTTTTAGAGATGTTCCAAATCTATTTTTTCAGCAAAACACAAAACCAATAAAAATTATATTTTAAGATATGACTGTTTTTTTTCATAATGTGCATTTATGATTAATGTGCTTTCCAATGTGAGAAGAATGTAAGAAAACAGACATTCACTCTTTTTTTGTGTGTGCATGATAAGGGCAGAGTTTCCTACTATTCTCAAGTTTCTCTGTAGTCTTGTTTCTCACATGCAGTAGGGAAATAATGCCCTTATCAAAGCTCATGAAGTGAAAGGTTCATATTAGTTATTATCAGCAGTGAGCACAAAGGGAAAAGGTCCAACTCTTCTGGCCAGGGCAAATCTCAGCTGTAACTCTGGGGAGACTTTTTATAAATTTCAAACACCACTTAGGGGGTTAGAGTCATTTCTAAAATGCAAAAAGTGCCTTTCTGTTAAGTAGACTTGCCAGCTGATATTTCTTGAAAGTGAAAAAAAAAACTAACTGAAAGCAAAAGCAACTTAAAATTTAGTCATATTTCTCAAAACCAGAGAATTACATGTGAAATCACCTGAATGTTTACATACACTAGCTGCTTAAAAAAAAGGCCATGATTGCATGAATAACTTATTATGTGTGCCAAATATGTGATTGCAATTAAAACTTACTTGTAGTATGCACATTTATCAATTTATGAAATGTTTCTCAAGGGACTACTACAAACCATGCACTCTATGTTGGTTCTTTGATATTGGGAATTTTTCCCAAAAATTCCCTTATCTGACTTAGCTCTGGATATAGATGACCAAATCAATAGGATTCTGGCATATCTTTATCCAGGGATATCTTAGATCCTGCCATCTTGGTACAATGTTTGAAATTAATTTACTTTGTTTAAGAGAAAATCAATATCCTGTCTGTGATCAGTTTAATAGGGGCTAAATGATTAGTAAATATATTAGTCATTTTTTTAATATTTACTTTAAAAGTATAATTTAGTCTGGCAAAACTTACGTTCCAAAAATTGTTATAAAAAATTTGATTATCTTGTTCCAAGAACAGATACACAACAGATTAAATTAGTTTAATCTCTGGGGCGCCTGGGTGGCTCAGTTGGTTAAGCGGCCGACTTCGGCTCAAGTCATGATCTCACAGTCTGTGAGTTTGAGCCCCGCGTGGGGCTCTGTGCTGACAGCTGAGAGCCTGGAGCCTGTTTCAGATTCTGTGTCTCCCTCTCTCTAACCCTCCCCCATTCATGCTCTGTCTCTCTCTGTCTCAAAAATAAATAAACATTAAAAAAATTTAAAAATAAATTAATTTAATCTCTACTGTATTATGATTCTATTTATTTAATTATAAAATCTAAATATTTCAGTAGTGATCAAAGCAATTATTAATAATATGCTATAAGTTTAAATATCCTCTTAAGCAATAATCAAAAGCATGCATATAGATTTTTTTATTCTCCAAACATAAAACTTATAAGAATAAAATCAAAGTCCATGTATTTAATAACAATTTTGTCCAGTATCTAATATATATTTATATCTTATTCAAACAAAATTTGGAAAGGTATTTATGATGTGTACTACTTGAACCATTAGCGTCTTTTCAAGACGGGAACAATGAACCATAACTGTTGTCCTTTTTTTTTTTTTCCAAGTGACTTTAAAAAGACCTTTATACCTTGTAATTAATTGGTCAACTAGGGAAATCTCTGTAGCAATAAATGCAGTTCAAATAGTATTCCACAGTAGATGGCATTTGTTCAAAACCTTTTTTTTTTTCCTGAAGACTATTAAAACATGCATGAGAAAGTACCAATTACTTAACCCAGAGAGAGTTCCTTACAGAAAAAGCTGGGGGAATTATCATACAATAATAATAAAAACATTGAATGTGTTACCTTGGGCATGAGATCATATACTCTTGGTGACTTTAGGCACCCGGTTTTATATCTAATTAGGTTGATCAATGTGTTTCAGCATCAGTTTAAATAGTTGACTCTTTATTGAAAAATTGAAATTTATTTGCATAAAATGTGCATATAACTGCAAGTCTTAAAGTGACATTGGATGTTTTACTGACAAGACTACTTTTCATTACTATGTTACATTTTTGATATTCATCTTCAAGTGCAACAGCAGATGAGAAGTTATTAGTCCTCACATTTCCCTAAAGACTATAACAGCTTCAATTTATTGCAGGAAAAAATGCTTTGGACTCACGATGCAAATGTAGTTTAAAAAAAATGCTCTCATTTCCTTTGAACTGAAGTCTACAGTTCACTTCACTTATTGGAGTCTTGCTTATCCCAAAACAGTCACTTTAATGAGGTCATTTTTCAAGACGTGAATATTTACGTGAAATGCTTTTAATTTTTCCTCTCATCTGCTCATCAGTTTATTCAAATTAGTTCCCTTTGTATAATTAAAATTTGACTGTATTAGGTAATGGTCAATACTAAAATGTGTGTCAAGGTATTATTTCACCTTGCTTTTTTTTAACCAGTTGCTGACTTACTGTTAACATTCCTAGTAATATTTGATCTAGGACCTTGTTTTAGGCCCTTTAGTTGCCAGTTATCTAATACATAATAACACAGGAATTTTTTTAAAAGCTTGAAGAAGCAGTGAAGATTATTCAACCTTTGTCTTCCTTAAAATAGAGTGATTAGTGACTAAGAATGGTTAGGGATATAGTAGTCATACGTACTTTGGTGAAGATCCATAACTCAGAAAGTATAATTTTTTATTGAGGTTCAATATGGTTTGCATTGTATCCTAAGGATTAAAATCATGGCTACTGGCTTTCATATAGGGGTGGAGTTGTAGCCACTCAGTATTCTTGGATGGTGCTCATATTGGTTTATTCAATACAGATGTTGATAAATCTGTCAGACAAAGGAGCAAGAACAGTAAACCTCAGGCTGGAAAAATAAAATGAATACACTTTCATTACACAGACATTTTTCTAGTCTGTTGTCTGAACAAGCAATAAGTTAGCAAATTGTTTAGCACTGGAGAGCAAATTCCAGTCAGATTTGGAATGGAATAATTTGACAAGAGAGTAAGAATAATTGAGGACATTACCACTAAGCATGTTAATGTAAAAACTGAATTTCTCCATTGTCATTCATTAAAGTTGTTTTATTTGATCCTAGGTTGATATTGAAGCACATTCAATACAGCATTATTTTTTAAGACATAGTATTTTTAACTTCTCATTCACTTTTGAAAAAGATCCCTAAGCCAGGTTTACTTAAATACTCAAACAATGCTATTTGAAATTGAATAGCTCTTGTTAAAGGTCATTTCTATACCAATAGATAAGCTATATTTACATTGAAATTAAGAATTTTCCATTATTATTTATAGGGTGGTGACAAATATCTTATTTATTAAAGAATAGCACTGATGCATGTAATAGGTTCAAGTTAGTGACAAAGATTGGTTTTTAGAAGAATTATTGACTACACCAAAAGCTGGTCAATATAACAGCTAGTAATTACTGATAGGTTTCACAGTAAGAAATTTGTGTATACCACTTTGGTGTCTGAAAATAACAGAAAAAAAATAAAAATATTTTTGAGAGCCATTACTATAGATTCCTTAATAAGTATGGAAGAATCATTATGTAAGAACCAAAAATATGAAATGTAAAGTTAGGAAACTGAGAGAGATGAAATAGAGCAATAACCTACCAGTTAAAAACAACACTAATAACAACTATTCCCTTAAGTCTGCCTGAAGACAATTAACTTTCAGAATCTTGATTAATAACTACATTTTCTGAACGTACAGTTATACATATATTTATATATATAAATATATTATAAGTATATTATATTATATTATAATTATTTTATATTATATAATTATATTATATAATTATTTATATTTATGTAATATTTATATGTTAATATATTATATGTAATATGTATTATATATTAATATATGTATAACTGTAACTTCAGAAAATGTAATTATTAATCAAGATTCTGAAAGTTAGTTGTATGTATATATTTTGTATATATATTATATATAATATATATACATATATAATATAATACATACATATATACATATAATATATAATTTGATATATATATTTAACTCCATGAGAAACTAATAGTCTTTTTTTGACAACTGCTAAATTTGCATTGGTGCTGTAAAGTAATATGGGTTTCCATTTGCACAACTTAGTGACCTCCATTTTGGGTGTTGGATGTTATGTCTATGTGAGTCTCATAGATTTCAGTGAGAAATGAAATCATTCAGTTGAATTGGCAACTACAAAATGGACACAATTAGACTGGTTGTGAAATTCAAAGATACTTTGGTAGATGGGGATGAGGTTCCTTGAAGTGCCAAAGCAGCTAGTTTTGATAACCAACTTATATTTGAAACTATTTCTTATAAAGAGCTTTTCCAGCTAAAATCATATCAACTCTAGAAGCTGAAGTATTCTTTCTCTGAATCTTGAGGAAGTTTTAAAGAAAAGATAGCCAATTAATATTTTCACCTTAGACATATATTTTTACTTTCCCCAAACCCATTGACCTGGAGTATGTCATGTATTTTGCTCAACTTTCATTCAAGAAGATGACTCAGAAAGAAATTGGTTGGTATTAGTAGCACTCTAGTTTTGCAATCTAACATTATGGACCACAAAAACACAGCCACTGGCAACACTGAATTGTATGTTACATATACGTTAAGGGAAGAAAACAACACTTAAAAGTCCACATAGAAAATTCAGTGAGAGGTTAGAAATAATTCCTGAAAGTGGAAAAAGTATTGTCCTTATAAAAAAAAAATGATTATAACAAACAGTTTTACTTACTTGATGTTACTATTAAAACAGAAATAATATACTGTTTTTTGACAGTAGAGTTACTTTTCCCATTTTCATTCTTGATTTATAAGTCCAATTTTACATTCAGTTGTTAAAAATCTTACAAGTCAGTACAAATCTACAGAGATAATGAAAAGTAAATGATGCTACAAAGTGTAGTCAAAATTAACACTAGACCATTAAGATGTCAAGTTACAATGGGTTGGTTTCATCAGGTATACTATTTTGTAGTACACTATTGGGCAACTACAGGGGAAATAAATTATTCAGACTCTCTGCTCCTTTTAGGATTCTACTGAACAACTTGTGTAAGCAACTTCTGTCTCATGCTCTTCCAGAGCATGGAAAATAATTCAGGCTTTATTCTTGTAAACGCTGAATGGGTGCTTGTGATGATTTTAATGCCTCTCTTTTAAAATTTCAGTATATTTTAATGACATCATGAATCACCAGTGTTGTTGAAAGATTTCATTAGTCATTGTATCAAGTTGAAATGCTCCATTACTCTTTAAATCAGGTTCAAATAAGATATAACTCCTTTGTAACATAATGCTTATTTATTAAATTGTGTTTATCTTGTCTGGTATATTAATATGTGTTTTTCATAAGAGATGTAATTTTAGTAACAATTTCCCATAAAATTAGAAGAGTTATTTAAAACCTTTGAGGCAATTTAGCAGAATATTAATCTTCTAAAATTGCTGTGCTAATAATACTCTTCTTGGTAAATACAGTGAAGCCTCATTGTAGCATTCCTGAAATGTTCTGTAATCCACCACTTCTAGTCATTACCTTGCTATTTATAATTTTAGCCATCTCACAACTTTTGTTATCCACTGAAAATTAATTTCACATATTTTCTGTTGAATTAGTTCTAATGAAAGGGACATGTTCTACAACAGAAGTCCAATTTATTGGTTATCTGTCTGCCTTAATTCCTCTCATCTACAAAAACCTGTATGAGAATATTTAGTATGGTTTATCAGAAGGAATTTTTATCTCCACTGGAAAAAAAAAGCAAAATGATGTCTTGTTTTCTCAAAGACCTGAAAGGTAACCTGGAGTAGCAAAGTAAAAATTAGCCCAGTTATTATGGCTCAAATTGTATTGAGAAGAGCTTGGAAATCTAAATTGATAGGGAGATATATTTTTCACCAGTCAAATAGCAAACAGTAGGAAGAATATATTTTTTTTTCAAAAATATAAAGCAAATGAAAAGAAAATGAGAAAACTTCCAACTTCTTATGAAAAGGGACTGTTTGGTAGATTGTTTTTTGATATAAGATTGAGAAGTCAAGCAGAAATAAAAAAGAGAATGGTTAAAGCTATCTTGAAAGGCTGGTGATATACATTCTTTTATTTTTAATATGAAATTTATTGTCAAATTGGTTTCCATGCAACACCCAGTGCTCATCCCAACAGGTGCCTTCCTCAATACCCATCACCCACCCTCCCTTCCCTCCCACCCCCCATCAACCCTTAGACTGTTCTCAGTTTTTAAGAGTCTTTTATGGTTTGGCTCCCTCCCTAACTTTTTTTTCCTTCCCTTCCCCCATGGTCTTCTGTTAAGTTTCTCAGGATCCACATAAGAGTGAAATATATATTCTTAAGTATTTATGTCACTGGGAGATATTACTTTAGTTACCAGTATCAGTTTTAAGACTTAGTTGGGAAACAGTGGAAAGGCTAAAGAAATATGTGAAAGATAAAGGAAAGTAATATTTAGTGAATGCTAATAAATCTATGAGCTAAGAATTATTAAGTCCATTTTATAGTTGAGCAAACTGAGGCTCATAACGTATAAGTAATTCATTAAATGTCACACTGATAGTAAGTGGCACCATGAAGATTCTAATGTGTGTATCTGACTCTTTGGTCTACACAAAAGCATGCTGCCTAGATAAATGGAGGGAAGTTATGAAACACTGCAAAAGTAATGTAGTCTTTACCACCAAGAAAAGAAATATATAAATGTCTGTTTTCACGGCATCAGGCATATAATTTCTATTGTTTCCTTCCCATTTTTAATCAGTTGCCCAGCATCATATTTACACAATCATGTTTTCATTTGGAATATTATAATACTATAAGGATGCTGACACATTGTCAGAAAAGCAGATGAGAAAAATGTAGTCTTAAAAAGCATCAAGATAGTGTTTAGGTATAAAGAAGAAATTATTTACCTTAAAATATATTAACCTTTATATTAAAATGGATCATAGTTTCCCTCTATGTGGATAATAACAAATGACAAAGTTCTCCATTTATGAAAGATTTCATTTACCAACATCTGCTTCCTACCTTTGACTCGGGTCATGAGAAGGCTTTGTTACCTTGGATCTCTTTAAAAACAAATGGAAAATGAGGCACCTGGGTAGCTCAGTCAGTTAAGCGTTTGACTTCAGCTCAGCTCAGGTCATGATCTCCTAGTCAGTGAGTTGGAGCCAGCATTGGGCTCTGTGGTGACAGCTGAGAGCCTGGAGCCTGCTTCAGATTCTGTGTCTCCCTCTCTCTCTGCCCCTCCCTCACTCATGCTCTGTCTCTCTATGTCAAAAATGAATATATGTTAATTAAAAAAAAAACAGGAAAATAAACAAAACAACCCAAAAAACTAGTCATGCCACTTTCTTTCTGAACATTATCTTGACTAGATATAAAGCCCAGAACTGCTGTGGCCATTTCAATATTAACCTGAGAATGTAGCCAATACCACCCAGATGAGAGCAAAGATAAGGGAATCACAGAAAAATAGAGCTAAACTTCTGAAGACGGTTCTATCTCTGGAATTCTAGTTGTTTGAACCAACTTATTTCTTTTACTATTTAAGAAAAATAACCCACAGAAAGGAAATTTATACTTATTAACCAAAGTATTTTAATCATGTAGTATTTTATAGGTAGAAACTGGCTACTTAAATTAACCCTGATCAGCAGGTAAAATGTAGACAATCTGCTAAAAAAAAAATCAATCATCATTTTACTAGAAAACATGTTCTAAATTTTGTATGTCTTCCAAAAGCACATGAATAAAAATAAAATATTATTCTAGTCAAATTTTGAGTAGAAGATGATAATAGGATGTACAAAAAACAGCAAAATTATTTCCTTACATTTTTATTGAGATAAGCCCCATTAGGATGGCAAAATTCTGTAGTTTCACAGCTGATGGAATGATAACAAAATGATATCCGTCTACATTCCCAGAACCATAAACAGATAGTGCTGAGGTTTTCTGGAAATATTGAATAATTAAAATGAGCATATGTACCATTTCATTATACAAGGACTCTTAATTTGTTCAAGAACAAAGAGTAAGTTTTCATTATATTTTAGAAATTGCAAAAGTATATAACCGTTACCAAAGTTATACAGACTATTCCCATCCTGAATATATTCCTGGTATAATCAATCTTATCCATACGTATACATTCAGAGAACTGTTAAAGGGATCCACACTACCCAAAATGGAAACATAAGTACAGTTTGTACTTCGGTGCCTTGTTTTTCTGGGTAAATCATCACTTCTTCTTCACTGCACATTCTAAAGCAAAAATCATATTACCAAAGCTTTAGTTAAAAACACTGTTGAGCAGAGGGGTCAAAGTCATTTGTGTAAAGGCACAGGGCTACTGACCGAGAGCTGGGACAGTTGCTCAGTTTTGTTTGATCCCAAAGCAGTATACCACGTTGCTATCCAAAATACGAAGAAATCATTTTATTTCTGATAAGAAAGGAAAGAAGGAAGGAACAAAAGCAAAGAAAGAGGGAATGAAAGGAGGGAGAAATGAAAGAAAGGAAGTAAAGGAGGAGAGGAAAGGCAGTGGTTCTCATGTGGGAATATAGTAGAGGTAGTAGTATTTGGGCAGGTCTATGTAAAGAGTTGTAGTTACTGATAATACCTGCTACAGAGTAGGTAAACCTAAATAAGAAGTAAGATAAAGTTGAAGTGACAAAAGAAGTGTTGGGAGAGTTTTAGTGCTTTTTCATGACTTCCACCACAAATATACATAGTCTAAGTAAAATAGTATACATGACATGCAAGTGCAGCTTCCTGGTCTACAGCCCCTCCCCATCCCCATCCTTCTGATGAGATTGCCACCTTAATTCATTCTTTTTTTAATGTTTATTTTTGAGAGATAGACAGAGAGAGACAGAAAGAGAGAGGGAGACACAGAATCTGAAGCAGGCTCCAGGCTCTCAGCTGTCAGCCCATAGTCTGATGTAGAGCTTAAGCCCACGAACCATGAGATCATGACCTGAGCTGAAGTCTGATGCTTAACTGACTGAGCCACCCAGTCTCCCCACCTTAATTCTTTCTTATAGAGAAATTCTGGGAGTGCTTGGTGGCTCATCCATTTAAGTGTCTGACTCTTTTCGCTCAGGTCATGATCTCATGGTTCCTGGGATCAAGCCCACTGACAGCACAGAGCTTGTTTGGGAGTTTCTCTCTCCTTTTTCTCTGTTGTTTCCCCATTCCCACACATGTGTGTGTGCATGCACACACATGACCACCCCACCCCCCAAAATAAATAAATAAACATTAAAAAAAGAAATTCTAGGGCTGTGACGAATGAGACATAGTCCTTTCTCTCAAAAGTCTTATAGTCCAATAGGAAAAAATAAGAGAAATGCGTAAAAGATGCATAGGGCAAGGTAGAGAAAAATGGAAAAATGTTCCATAACAGATCTAAGGCCCAAATGTAATTGGAGTTCAAAGGGTCAACAGATACTGATCCCAGAGATAGCTGCTTGACTTAATGTTTCTCTAGTAAAGGCTCTAGGATTAATTATGCCTCAGACTAGAGTCACAAGAGGCAAAGATTGTCTTGTATCTATCATGGACCTAAAAAAGGGACAGGTAGAATGCCTACCAGCTATTGGCCATAACTGATGAAGCCCAACCTGTTTGATCTTATCCTTTGACTCTGAATGATTATTGATATAGAGTATTTTTCTATGTGGCATTCAAAGATTACTTCTTGAGCTTCAGTACAGTCTACATCAACTTCTTAGTGTTTATCTACCTTTTCTCCATGATGCCTATAAAAGTATCCTTTTAGAATTAAAATTTCTGTACATTGAAATGTCCTTAATAGGTCCAAAAGACTTAAGGAAAGAAGTCAATTTGAGATGGACCTCGAAGGATTATTAATATTTCTATGTGGAGAGAGGAGGAGAAACGCAGGTCAGAGAGGAAGCAGAAATGATCAAAGACAAACTATAGGGTAGCATAGGTTGTTTTTAAAAAGTCAGCAGTCTAGTTTGATTGGATCATAAGTTAAACGTGGAGGAATTATAGCAGATGAGGTTTGGTAACATATCATAGAGAAACCTAAATGCCAGAGTCAGCAATTAACATTTTGTTGGCTAGTGTAGGGGCCCAGGGCAAGCTGCCCCAAAATGTGCTGCTTTTGTATAAAGATTATTTTGAGTTATAAGTAATAAAAACCCAGAAGATGCAGGGAAAGCATTCTGCATCCCCCATAACTGCCTAAATTTATATTGGAAAGTGTAGCTTGCAACAGGAAGAAAAGTATTAAAAGACATTTTAATACTTTTTACCAAAGGAACTCATCTGCATAATAGAACAATCTTGTTTTTCTGAACATCTCCTTTCACCTTCTTGCTAATTAGTTTTCTCCCTTCCCCCTTTCCTTAGTTATATGAGCTAAGCTTCTTGTGGCCTCATGGTCTTTGGAATTTCATGTCTATGTGGATTCCCCATAGTATGTCTATTAAATTTTATTTTCTTCTGTTGATCTGTCTCATGTCGATTTGATTCTTTTTTAAAAAAAAATGCTTATTTATTTATTTTGAGAGAAAGAGAGCATGCTTGGGGAGGGGCAGAGAGAGAGGTGAGAGAAACTCCCAATCAGGCTCTGCACTGCAATGTGAGTGTAGAGCCTGATGCGGGGCTTGAGCCTATGAACCATGAGATCATGACCTGAACCCAAATCAAGAGTCAGACACTTAACTGAGACACCCAGATACCCCTCATGCCAATTTGATTCCAAGTCCAGCTACAAGGACCATAGGACAGAGAAAGTTCTTCCTTCCTGACACTGGCAATGATAAGGTGTTGAAAATTTTTTGAACATGGTGGTAACTTGATCAGAATTGGCTTAAGGAAGACTTCTCTAACAGTGTGTATAGCATGCAATGGAGTGAAGAAGGATAAGTGATAAAAGACCAATTCAGAAGCTATTTGAATAGTCCAAGAGGAAGAGTAATGAGACTATTAACCAGGGTGTTGACAATGAAAACAGACATGAGGGGACAGATGCAAGAGACATTGAGGAAGTAGAATCAAGAGCACGTGGAAATTGATTGCATGTGAAGGGCCAGGGAGAGAAAGAAGTCTAGGGTGACTGAAGTGCTCAAGATTGAGGGAATAGGAGAGAGGCTGCATTATTGATAGAAAAAGGAAAGTCAGGAATTGTGGTTTAAGAAGGATGTATGTTGAAAGAACAAGAGGGATATCAAGTCAGAGATATGAATCCTGCATTTGGAAACATGGATCTGGAGTTGAGACTATATTTGAGGGCTGCACATTTCAGGGTTGACTAGAAAGAAATCACAGCAGAAGTTCCTAGATTAGGCAAAATAAATGGCAAACTATTATATACAGTGAGAGGGAAGACAGTATTCCAGACTTTGTGTAAATGGAGGTGAGAATGGGAAAGATGAACTGAGGCAGCACAATAAATAGTACTGTGAAAAAAAAAATAGACACTGAAAGATTTTAGTGGTTACTAGACAGAGAAACAATGTAGCCCCTGTTAAATTGCCCCCAGAGATGAACACAGGAAAGTGAACATCTCCCCAAGAGAAGAAAAATACACTGTTAAAGATACAGCAGGTTAGCCTTAAACTGAATTTGAATAGTCAATGAATCAAGGTTTTGACATATGTTCTTTTTACTTTAATTCAAAGCATCATTAAATCAAATATGGGATGTATTTTTACTGTCCTTTGATCTATGTCTTCTGGGGATTTAAAAATAACATTTTCTAGTCAGTCAAACCTGAATTTAAATTGTATATTAAGGGTCTGACTTAACTTCATAAAAACAAAGACATTCAGAGTTAATGCTGAAAACATTGACCTTAATTTATCCCAGCAAAACCTTTCAAAAAAGGTTTTTTTTTTCCTGTTTGTGTCATTTTTCATCCTTTTAGATAAAATGCAAATGTAAAAAATAAATATATGAACTTGACGAACTAATGAAGGTGGCCAAAAAGAAAGGGATAGTGGAAGAGAATAAATGAACTATAAATTGAAAATAAGGAAATTACTGCAACTCCTATATATATTACCTTAAAACTTTATTTGCATCTTTATTTTTTTAGTTTTTATTTAAATTCCTGTTAGTTAACATGCAGTGTAATATTAAAGTATACAGTTTAGTGATTTGACACTTATATATAACACCCAGTGCTCATTACAAGTGTCCTCCTTAATCCCCATCTCCTATTTAACTCATCCCCCCACCTATCTCTCCTCTGGCAACCATCAGTTTGTTCTCTATAGTTAAGAGTCTTTTTCTTGATTTTCCTCTCTCTCTCTCTCTTTTTCCCCTACATTAATTTGTTGTTTCTTAAATTCCACATATGAGTGAAATCATATGGTATTTGTCTTTCTCTTACTGACTTATTTTGCTTACCATAATACCCTCTAGCTCCATCCACGTTGTTGCAAATGGCAAGATTTCCTTCTTTTTTATAGCTAATATTCCATTATATATATATACACATACATATATGCATATGGATGTACAGTTTTTAATGAGTACTCCATTTTTAGATGTTTAATCTGTTGATATTCTTGGTTATAAATAAAACTTCAAAGTATTCTTCACTATGTTGTACATCTGAGATTTATGCAGTAACATTGTGTGTTAATTACACTCAAATTTTCAAAAATTTTTAAAAAGGTAAAGGAACATATAAAATCAATAAAACTGAGTTAGTAGAATTTTTTAAAGTATTCTTGAAATAACACCTTGATACACATACATTATTTCTTTAGTATAGATCTCTTTATTAGGGACAAGGACATGCAAAATTTCACAGCTTTTGATGGATATTGACACAGTATAGTAGAATTAAAAAAAAATTCTTTAAAGAAGTGTGGCACGGTCACTGCCCTTGAGGTCCTTCTTCTTAGACTTCTGCTCTGCCTCCTTGGAATAGGCTGTGGGGTATGGCAAGTTTGGCAGAACTGTGGGTCTGGCATCTGTCCCACACTACCTACTTGGGGCTGACCAGGGGCTGCTGCTGATGGGAGGCAGTGTCCAATAAGGGAACAAATAAATATCTTGGTTTGAAAAATATAACTTCTTTGGGACAGCCTCTGCCAAGTTTTTCCTTTATATTTATTTGCTATTTAGTTTTCTTTGTCGTCCTTTCCTGACTTGTGTTCATTTTTACAGCCTGTTCATCATTACTTTATTAATGTCTAAGAACTATTTTTATACTGAGTCATCTTAATCTGGGGAATACTCTACATGCACTTTACCTAGTTTATCATTTGCTTTTCAGTTTTGTGAATGTTGTTACCCTTAATTATTGCCATTTCCTATACTTGAGTTTTTTCATCTACATTTTCTCTAAATTGCTTTTAAATTATTAGTCACAGATAGGCAGTACAGAAAGACTATTATTTCACCTAACATATTGTGTTTTTATCTGTATTTTTTTTGCTGTCCTTTATGCATATACTTTATTGTGGTGTTATTTTTAAGGCATTATCTCCAAACAAATGGAATGTCTAAAACCAAACTCTAATAACATGATTTTCTGTTAGAAGTCATCTGTAATTTTGTCAGCAGTTCCATATAAAGCAGGGGATCACCCAGATGCATAGTGTGGAAATAAGAAAACTAGAGAACTGATAAGTAGACTTCTATTGCCCTTTTCTGTGGTTTATTGAAAAACCTTATATCAAATTCATGGCTGAAGCTGTACCACAGGCTGTGTCCCTTGTCAGACATTCTTTTCCAAAAAGGATATCTAATAACTTTATGAAAGTGTGTGCAGAAGAATAATCACAGGCCTTTTGGGGCTTATCCACTAAGACTTTCAGTACTGAGAGTCTCACTTTCAGATGATAAATATGCCCCTGTAACTTGCACTTTGGAGACTTCACCTGAACTGAGAAGCAGTGAGGATTAGTAGATTGCTTTCTCCCCCTGTGCAGTAATGGGATATAAGCACTATCTACAGGCTCCTGAAGCCTAAGTAGCTTGCCAGACATCAGAAATTTCACCTTTAGGATTTACATAGGTGTAGCAATATCTCAATAATCACCATTACTATCAGGCAGAAATACCTCGGATATAGAAATCAATAGGTGTGGACAGCTGAGAGTAAGCCCCAGTAGTGTGATTTAGGGGGGCCTCTCCTTACTCTCTTCAGTTATATAATGTATGAAATTCTGTCACTATATTCCTCTAATAGGAAGAATAGTTCAAAGTGTATCAGCTAAAACATTGTATGGGACACCTGAGATTAAAATCCTATGTGGAATGAGAAATGATCCAGAAAAAGGCAGCAAGAAAAATATCAGGGAGAATCTGTATTTACTTGATAATACTGTGAGAGACCAGGTTGAATAATACAGAATTCCTTAAATAAAACACCTCAGAAATTTTAAATGTTGGAGTGAAGCAAGTCAGTTCTCCATCCATCCGTCCATTCATCTATGAGGAATCGGTGGTGAAAAGAGCAACTTTGGATTCAAATTATTTTATTTCATCCTCATTTACTGTGTAACACATATAATTACAACCAAAAGAGCTAACATTAACAAATTACTCATTTGAATCACTATCTTATTATTAACTCAGAGGGATTAATCATCCGTGAAGACTCACAAGTGTCTTTTTTACTGTATCATTTTTCTTAAATCATTTGTATAGTGTCCAAAATGGAAAACCTTTCAGAGATCATTTAGTCCACCTTCTTCATATTACAGAAGAGAAAATTGAGACCCAGAGAAAGGAGATGATTTATACAAAGAATTTTTTTTTTTGTCAGGGCTAGATGGAGTAGAGCTCTGGTCCAATTTGATTATGTATAACTGCTTATAACGTTTTCTTATTATTGTTTGAATTTCTGTGGTGTTGGCTGTGATATCTCCTCGTTCATTATTGATTTTATTTATTTGGGTCCTCTCCTTTTGTTTCTTTGTGTTTTTTTTTTTTTTGTTTGTTCGTTTTTTGGTTTTTGTTTTGGTAAATCATCTAGGGGGCTATCAGTTTTGTTAATTCTTTCAAAGAACCAGCTCCTAGTTTCAGTGATCTCCTCTACTATTTTTTTTTTTATTTTGATATCATTGATTTCTGCTCTAATCTTTATTATTTCCCTTCTTATGCTGGCTTTGCTCATTTCAATTACCAGTTTTGAAATCTCAAGTTATGAAACTGCCATGAAACAGCATTAGACTAAATGGAATATATTGAGGCTGTTTATTTGTATATCCATTTCTCTGTTTAGAAACTGTAATATATCAAATCTTTAGCTGTGCATTTAGCATACCAAATTATACATCATACCTATACAAAGAATTTCAATGTGCCCAAAATATATGATGAATCAAGAAGAACATAAAATAAATATGAGATTGCACATGACCAATTTGATTTTAAGAAGGTAGTAGCAAAAACCTCCCCCCACAATCCCTCTCCAGTAAGTGTGTATTTACCATCCTGCTTCTCACCAAGATTGTAATCAGATTTATATTGTTTACCATATCAAACCAGATAAAGCAACCTCTTCTGACATGATCTTCAGAAAAACCCATGCCCAAGATTTGCTCCTTTCCTTTAATCTCTAGAATTTTCTCAATATCAACTTTTTATCTTTCTCTCCATCCTGCCCTCCATCCCTTATTTCTTTACTTTCTTTGCCTTTCCTTGTCCATAAGAGTGACATCATTGAAAAGTGATAGCATAACAAGACAGTATTTGTGGAGCCAAACCAAGCACTAGCTGCTCTCAGATCTCCAACTTTTATTATTATACTGGGAGCTCCAGTTGGTGGCTGCTGTGGGAATAAGAGAATATTTCTCTTACTAGGTAAAATCATTTTAGACAAATGAATTTATAATGGTGTTGGGGTTAAAATACTGTTATAAGGTTTATATGTATTACACAGTAGTGTGCACACAAACACATGCACATCCTCAACGACACACAAATATTTTGGGGAAAATGGCCATATAAATTATCTGTGTAGGTAGTAAACTAAGATTTCTTATTAACAGGAGTTGAATTCTCTAAGGGATCACACTTGCTGGGGTCTGTTTATATTCAGTAAATTACTTTCCAGAAGGTAAAAACCAATATTACAGAATTGTATAGCCATTGCATCCACATGTCTAAATTTACAGATTATGAGATAGGGATCTGGGGAGTCTCATAGCTCAAGGAGGAACAGAAGAAGTACTAGCATCACACAGCCTATGGATTCAGGGCTTTGCCTTTCTACTGTATGCTGGTACTCCATTCTCTACTATTTTATCTCTTTGTGTATTCAGAGGATGGATACCTGATGATCTTTTTGTTTGTTTGCTTCACATTTTTATTTACATTCTAGTTAGTTGACATGAAGTATAATATTGGTTTCAGGAGTAAAATTTAGTGATTCATCACTTACATATGACACCCAGTGCTCATCAAAAGTGCCCTCGTTAATACCTATCACTCATTTAACCCATCCCTCCACCCACACCCCCTCCAAGAACCATGTTTATTCCCTATAGTTAAGAGTCTCTTATAGTTTGCCTCCCTCTCTTTTTTTCCCTTCCCTATATTCACCTGTTTGGTTTGTTAAATTCCACATATGAGTGAAAATATATGATATTTGTCTTCTCTGACTGACTTATTGTGCTTAGGATAATACACTATAGCTCCATACATGTTATTGCAAAGGGGAAGATTTCATTCTTTTTCATGGGTGAGTAATATCCATCATTCTTTTCTTTCATATATATATATATATATATATATATATATATATATATATATATGAAACCTCGGTTTGTGAACATAATTTGTTTTGGAAACATGTTTGTAATCCAAAGCACTGGTATACCAAAGCAAATTTCAAGAACCATTGACTCAGTTGTGATCATGTGACATTCGGTGTCACTTATTACTCACATTCCAAGACATCACTCTTTTATCAAGTTAAAAAATGTATTAGAAATGTTTGCTCATCTTGCGGAACACTCAGACAATAAGTGACTTGCAATCAAAGGTTTTACTGTGTGTGTGTGAGTGTGTGTGTGTGTGTATGGAGATATATATATATATATATATATATATATATATATATATATAAAAGCAATTCCTAAAATTTTCATTATATTTTTTGGAACCTCATAACAGCCATGTGAGATAGTCAGCACAGGTATGATTTTTATAAGCAATGCAAGTATTCTTTCTTTCTTTCTTTCTTTCTTTCTTTCTTTCTTTCTATTTCTTTCTTTCTTTTTCTTTCTTTCTTTCAACAGATAGTACAGCTAAAACACAGGGAACACTAAAGCAATTTAGTAGCAAGTGGATGTAAAAGAGCTAGAACCTAAGTCTTCTGACTTGTGATTCAGTATACTTTGTAATATTATTTACATTTCTTAATTAAAGTAAATATTATCCATTATCAGAGTTTTCATGTTCTAACTACATAAATTCATGTAGATAAATGCATCAATAGGAATGGCACATAACACGCTACAATTTAAAACTGGGTGTAGGTGACCTATTTAGTAGAAGATACAACTTTGTCTGGGAGAGCTACCATATGTACATTTCTTTTTATGGGACTAAGAATGCAAAGTAATCTTGAATAATTACTATAACTTTTCCCATGTAATATTCAACATATAGAGATTTGGATCACTAGAGTGAAGTTGATATTGAAAAATTAAAGGAGAAAGAAAAAAATGAGAGAAAGTTTTAATAACCTATGACATAGCAGAAACTGTCAAGAATGACTTATCAGTTCTGTCCAGGAAGGTCAAGAAGAAAGCAGGTAGAAACCAAAAGTAAACAAAACAAAACAAAAAACAAAAAGAAGGAAAGAAAGAAAGAAAGAAAGAAAGAAAGAAAGAAACCAAAAGTAAACAAGCCCAGAGATCCTCTACTTTCTTTTTAGAATACCCACCTGAGATTCAGCAAGAGCTATCTAGAGATTTTGCTACTTATATGTGTTAGGGGCTTAATTGATTACAAGAAAACATGCTACTCTTCTTGGGCTTTTAGGGAACCATTTAAAATAAAACATTTATTTGCTGGATACCAGGGAATTGAACTATAAGGTGGGGGTTGGTGCCTAGTATAAAGGGGGACGTGAGAAGCAGATTTTGAGCTATTATTGTTAGAAAAGCATATGTAAATATGGTACAGATTGTAAGATTTAAAGACGAAAGGATTCACTTAGGGCTCAATAAAAAAAGATCAATGACAAGGAAACAGGAAAATTCACTTCTTATATGCTCTCATAGCATAATGGATTTCCCTTATTACCTCTTCATACTTTATCCTGATTATTTTTATGCCATTCCCAACATATTGAAAAATCTGAGGTCATGAAACATGTCTGTATTATTCTCTAGTTTATCCCTAATGTCTTGTATGATGCCAGGCATACAGTAAGATTTTAAACATAACTGTTAATAGAAAGAAGGGAGGAAAAAAGGAAGAGAGACAGGAGACAGCGCTGGAAAAGGGGAGATGGAGGGAGAGACCTAGAAAAGAAACAAGTTCACTAGAGACTTGTATTGTTATACTTAATTGCATTTATTCAATTTATATGCTTTAATTTTTATCCTTCCTGATTGGAATGTAGACCAAATAGCCTTAAAATATTGTGTCATCTGCACTTTTCTGCATGCATATTATGACTCAGTAAGGAGTAAAACTGTGCCTTTGAGAAAATCCTATAAAATATATTCAAAATACAAGCTTGTAGTAGACACTAGCTTTGAATGAATGTTCCTTGCTGTAATTTTTAACTTCAAGTTATTTTTCCATAATAATATTTTAATACCTGCTCTAAGAATATGCCAGGCTCCTATTAACATTCCCTTCTATAATCAAAAATAGGCTCAACATTCCAAAATGTGAAGCAAGTTCTGCTCTTCTCTCTGCCAGTGTCTAGGGAGAACTTTCTAGGGCCTTTCACTTTTTTCCCCCTCATTTGCTTCACATGCCCTGAGACCTAAATGGAAATTATGTATTTATATATGTCTCTTTGTCTCTGTTTATAGTTCTGTTGGTGAGATTGTTTTCACTTATCAGATAAATCACAACTTTTACTTTGGAATTGAGAAGCTACTTGTTTACATAAAATATGAGGTCAAAGCCAAACTTTGAGGTAAGTAGCTAGTGCTTTGAAATTATAGCAACACCCAGCAGAACTAGGATGTCAAGACATATTGGTTTACCAGTTCCTCAGTCCACAAAAAACATTGACTTGACTCCTAGGGAGCTAGGCTGAAGAATACTGAAAGTGATTCTTTTTCCTCCTTCTGTGATATTGAAATTAAAATGTGCTCATTTCCAGAAGCCGCTTCATATAACATATGCTAAGTTATCATGCCAAATTCCAAAATTTAGTAACTCAGATTCTTTCACTAGTCCTTATTAAAACTTGTTATTTCTTTAAAGTCAACTCTCAATGCCTTCTTTTCATGTAAAAATAATGATTAAGCCTTTTAAAATCACGTATTTTAAAATATATTAATCATCTGGGGGCACCTGGGTGGCTCAGTTAAATATCTGACTTTGGCTCAGGTCATGATCTCACCATTCATGAGTTCAAGCCCCACGTTGGGCTCTGTGCTGACAGCTCAGAGCCTGGAGCTTGCTTTGGATTCTGTGTCTCCCTTTCTCTCTGCCCCTCCGTTGCTCATGCTCTGTCTCTCTCTGTATCTCAAAAATAAATAAACATTGAAAAAAATTAAAAATATTAAACATCTAACCGAAGGCATGAACTAGTCAGAAACAGAACCATAATTTATATTAAAGAGCTTCCAAACTCAAATACTCTAGTCAGACTACTGTAATAGCTCTCTTGTCTTTACAGTTATTAGGAAATATTCCTGATGACTTTCTGTTTTGATATTCCAAGGACTAAATTATTATCATTTACTCTATAAACATAGCAGGTGAGAATGCTATTTTTAGCAGTATCTCATTAATTATTTGGAAATAAAAATATAATAAAAATTTGTAAAAAAACAATATTGGTAGAAACCAATTATAGAAGAAGAAAAACAATATTGTTTAATTGTGAAGTTATGTTAAAACATTTTAGCAAAATTCACTGGATATTTTGTATATTTTATAGAGGACATGTGATAGTCTGGAAAGATTAAGTAAGAGGTCATTTTGTAAAGTAAATGATGGATTAGCTAAATTCCCAAAGAAAGAACAGTTTAAAAGCACATGTTATATTTAAGGCCAGAAAAGATTTTGTCTCTACAATCTTTTATTGGAAATCACTGTGAAGATTTCTTAGTAATGGCTTTAACTGCTAAGGACATATGTACACTGACCTAAAATGGAAATGCATAAATCTTTTTGCTCAAGGTATTTTAAAAGTATCAGTAACATGTATTTATTTATAAGTCATTTCCAAACTGTGAAAAAGCTTTGTAGCTAAAGTATTATATAAATTCATATAGACCACATTGCCACTAAAAGGCAAAATTAAGTATCTTTAAAAAAAGTGGATTTAGAAGTATAGTAAAGATACGCAAAGGACACTGAGAGTGCTGCTTAGTAAAAAGTTTCAGTTTAAAATAAGTATTCTATAGCAGCATTATCAACAATAGTTAAATTAAGAAAAGAGTCCATATGTCCATTGACTGATGAATGGATGAAGAAGTGGTGTATATATACAATGGAATGTTGTTCAGCCATCACAAAGAATGATTATGCCATTTACAATGACGTGGATGGAGCTACAGTGTATCATGCTAAGGTGAATAAATCACTCAGAGAAAGACAAATACCATGTGATTTCACTCATATGTGGAATTTAACAAACAACAAATTATCATAGGGGAAAAAAGAGAGAGTCAAACCAAGAAACCGACTCAACTTTAGAGAACAAACTGATGGTTACCAAAGGGGAGGTAGGTAGGGGGATAGGTTAAATAGGTGATGGAGATTAAGGAGGGTACTTGTGATTAGCACAATAAAGGGTGTTGTAGGTAAGTGTTGAATCACTATATTGATTCAACAAATTGATACCAATATTGAAACCAATATTACACAGTATGTTAACTAAGTGGAATATAAATAAAAACTTTAAAAAATGTTCTAGTTAAGACAAAAATGTAGCATCAGGATCTCAGCAAAAGTATAAAGATGGACTTTCTTTCCGAATTTTATGTATCCTCTCTCCTATTGCCAACCTTCTGTATGTGCATACTGCCCTGAGGTTCTTCTATCAGAGAAAAATGCCACTAATGTGATATTGATTTAATGGATTAACTCTCCAGGGGCATTTAATTTTAAAAGCTACCATAGGAAGGGCCATATTTAACCCAAAGTAGGGCTGGAAAATATGCTCAAGTTGGGCTGGAAAATATGCTCAAGTTGAATATATATTCCTGTCAGTGAAAACTTTACTGTAATTTCTTGTTTGGTGCTTTTAAAGTACAGGAATTATAATTTTGCTTTCATTTTAGTTTCTCAGAGCCCCACACTGTGAGTATCACACTAACATGAGGGTTACATATCACTAATTTAGAGCTATCACTTCTGCATGATGTTCTTTGGAATATGTTTTACATTAACTGGACTGTGAGCTTCTTGAGAGTTGAGACTCTTCCTTAATCATCTTAGAATTAGTAGTATGTGGCACAGCCTGGCAAATAAAAAAACACTCAATAAATGCTTGTGGAATTAATAAATGCATAAACAGGCAGAGACTTGTGTATGTACTATGTAGATCCTTAACATGATCTCACACACTACAGTTTAATGGAATGTAAATCATAAAAATACCTAACATATATTATTAATACTATATATTAAATATCAAGGCCATTACAATTAATTCTGTGTGTGTGCAATTTGCATATGTATACCTCACCCTGTGAAATAATAGGAAATACATATATTTTGGTCTCTGTCCCTGGTTCCTGGCACAGAGCTCCTAAAACCCTTATGATTTTCTAAGTGATAAGAACAGTAGGAGCATTTTTGTTCTATATTTGGCCTCTGACTCTGGTTCCTGACACAGAGCTAACTTCCTAGGAATTTCCTGGGTGATAGGAGCTTTCTTTTGTCATTAGAACACTTCATTAGAAAGTGATTCATGGTGGGTTCCTGGACTGGAACTTTCCACCAGAAAGACCAAGCCATGATTCTAAGCAGATAATGTCAGAACTAAATTGAATTGTACACCGAGCTGGTATCAGAGAATTGGTCTGTGTGGAAATAAACCAAGAAACTTGCTGTCAAAAGTATTGTTAGGGTGGTAGTAGTACAAAAATAAAGGAAAATAGGAATTTTTCCTTGACATCCCCCACTGGTGAGTAAGTTCTTTCAGAACAAGGAGCATGTCATGTTCGTCTTTGTAATTCACAAACATAGGGCCTGGCACAGAATAGGTATCCAGTTCACTTTTCCTGAATAAATGATTGATGGACCATATAGATAAATTTTAAAAAACTAAGATATAATTTATCTTTAATTCATGAAGATTTATTATTCTATTCCAAATTACATTTTTCTCCATAACCTTGAAAAGCTTGATACTACTGTTAAGGACTATTAGTTGATTTGAAAATATATATTCAAATGATAATAATCAGTACTGTTGTGTCAACCATAGATGCCAAAGATAGAGAACAAGACAGAGATGGTATTTATCCCCCTCTAAACTATTTTATTTCATTTAGTTTAATATTTTCATCAATTATTGAGATATAATAAAATTACATGGGGTTGATGATACCTTAAAAATGCAAAATGCAAAGTGAAATATACACCTAGGAAGCAAAAACGGCTAGCAGGTATCCTATTATCTAATAAACAGAATATAAAGTAATAATGCAATTCCATGTGATAAAAAATGATGTGACGCTGGTATGCATTAACAGAAGCTAGAAATATTCTTTCTATGTTAATGTCTGCCTATCTATATATTTATTTACCTATAACTTCCAATAATTTCCAACAATCTTGTGACTTATATTCTATTATTACTCTCATTTTATTGGTGAGCAAACTAAGATTAACCATGTTAAACAACTTGCTCAAGTCATACAGCTATACAGTTCAGTTTTTACTAGATCATGATGCCTCTCGGATAGTCTGTGAGCCGACCCAATGTTCTCTTGTACAAAACCTACTCATTGCCTAAATCTCTCTGCTTTAGTTCCTGCTGTTTCTCCTGCCTGGCATGACATCTCTGGTCCATCTCCATGTGTCCAAATTGTATCTGTTTTTCAAAGATGAGTCCAAGCTTCTTTTAACCTTGGAAATTTTCCAATAATTCCCACTATGTCCCTCTAAATATGGATACCCAAGATTCCTGTCCCCTGGTTATTCAATCAAACATTGGATAAATTTCTGATTTTGCAGATGTAATTAAAATACCAAGTCAATTGATTTTAAGATATGGAGATTAACCGCATGCGCCTGACCCAATCAGGTAAACCTTTTAAAAACAGAGAGTTTTGGGGGCACCTGGGTGGTTCAGTTAGTTGGGCGACTGCCTTCAGCTCAGGTCATGATCTCATGGTCTATGGGTTCAAGACCCGCATTTGTCTCTGTGCTGACAGCTCAGAGCCTGGAGCGGGCTTCAGATTCTTTGTCATCCTCTCTCTCTTCTATTCCCCCCACCCCCCACCGCCTTGTGTTCTGTCTATCAAAAATAAAGGTTCACGCGGTGGATGCTGTAGATGTTATTGTGCGTGTTGCCAAGGCAACCATATGTACTATGTTCAAAAAAGTTGACTTGTTTTTCCTGTCCTGAGAAGAAAAAAAAATCTTGCTTAAAAATCTATTTAGAGGGGCGTCTGGGTGGCTCAGTCAGTTAAGTTTCCAACTTTAGCTCCAGTCATGATCACATGGTTCATGAGTTCAAGCCCCGCTTCAGGTTATGTGCTGACAGCTGAGAGTCTGGAGCCTGCTTTGAATTCTGTATCTCCCTCTCTCTCTGTCCTCCCCTGCTCTCTCTCTCTCTCTCTCTCTCTCTCCGTCTCAAAAATAAACATTTTAAAAATTAAAAAAAAAAACATATTTAGAAAGGAACAACCTGGAATATTTGAAAAGCTGGAATTTCTTTTTTTTTTATAATATATGAAATTTATTGTCAAATTGGTTTCCATAAAACACCCAGTGCTCATCCCAAAAGGTGCCCTCCTCCATACCCATCACCCACCCTCTCCTCCCTCCCACCCCCCATCAACCCTCAGTTTGTTCTCAGTTTTTAACAGTCTCTTATGCTTTGGCTCTCTCCCACTCTAACCTCTTTTTTTTTTTTTTTCTTTTTTCCTCCCCCTCCCCCATGGGTTCCTGTTAGGTTTCTCAGGATCCACATAGGAGTGAAACCATATGGTATCTGTCTTTCTCTGTATGGCTTATTTCACTTAGCATCACACTCTCCAGTTCCATCCACGTTGCTACAAAAGGCCATATTTCATTGTTTCTCATTGCCACGTAGTATTCCATTGTGTATATAAACCACAATTTCTTTATCCATTCATCAGTTGATGGACATTTAGGCTCTTTCCATAATTTGGCTATTGTTGAGAGTGCTGCTATGAACATTGGGGTACAAGTGCCCCTATGCATCAGTACTCCTGTATCCCTTGGATAAATTCCTAGCAGTGCTATTGCTGGGTCATAGGGTAGGTCTATTTTTAATTTTCTGAGGAACCTCCACACTGCTTTCCAGAGCGGCTGCACCAATTTGCATTCCCACCAACAGTGCAAGAGGGTTCCCATTTCTCCACATCCTCGCCAGCATCTATAGTCTCCTGATTTGTTCATTTTGGCCACTCTGACTGGCGTGAGGTGATATCTGAGTGTGGTTTTGATTTGTATTTCCCTGATAAGGAGCGACGCTGAACATCTTTTCATGTGCCTGTTGGCCATCCAGATGTCTTCTTTAAGAAGTGTCTATTCATATTTTCTGCCCATTTCTTCACTGGGTTATTTGTTTTTCGGGTGTGGAGTTTGGTGAGCTCTTTATAGATTCTGGATACTAGCCCTTTGTCCGATATGTCATTTGCAAATATCTTTTCCCATTCCGTTGGTTGCCTTTTAGTTTTGTTGGTTGTTTCCTTTGCTGTGCAGAAGCTTTTTATCTTCATAAGGTCCCAGTAATTCACTTTTGCTTTTAATTCCCTTGCCTTTGGGGATGTGTCGAGTAAGAGATTGCTACGGCTGAGGTCAGAGAGGTCTTTTCCTGCTTTCTCCTCTAAGGTTTTGATGGTTTCCTGTCTCACATTCAGGTCCTTTATCCATTTTGAGTTTATTTTTGTGAATGGTGTGAGAAAGTGGTCTAGTTCAACCTTATGCATGTTGCTGTCCAGTTCTCCCAGCACCATTTGTTAAAGAGGCTGTCTTTTTTCCATTGGATGTTCTTTCCTGCTTTGTCAAAGATGAGTTGACCATATGTTTGTGGGTCTAGTTCTGGGCTTTCTATTCTATTCCATTGGTCTATGTGTCTGTTCTTGTGCCAATACCATGCTGTCTTGATGATGACAGCTTTGTAGTAGAGGCTAAAGTCTGGGATTGTGATGCCTCCTGCTTTGGTCTTCTTCTTCAAAATTCCTTTGGCTATTCGGGCCCTTTTGTGGTTCCATATGAATTTTAGGATGGCTTGTTCTAGTTTCAAGAAGAATGCTGGTGCAATTTTGATTGGGATTGCATTGAATGTGTAGATAGCTTTGGGTAGTATTGACATTTTGACAATATTTATTTTTCCAATCCATGAGCAGGGAATGTCTTTCCATTTCTTTAAATCTTCTTCAATTTCCTTCGTAAGCTTTCTATAGTTTTCAGCATACAGATCCTTTACATCTTTGGTTAGATTTATTCCTAGGTATTTTATGCTTCTTGGTGCAATTGTGAATGGGATCAGTTTCTTTATTTGTCTTTCTGTTGCTTCATTGTTAGTGTATAAGAATGCAACTGATTTCTGTACATTGATTTTTTTTCCTGCAACTTTGCTGAATTCATGTATCAATTCCAGCAGACTTTTGGTGGAGTCTATCGGATTTTCCATGTATAATATCATGTCATCTGCAAAGAGCGAAAGCTTGACTTCATCTTTGCCAATTTGGATGCCTTTGATTTCCTTTTGTTGTCTGATTGCTGATGCTAGAACTTCCAGCACTATGTTAAACAACAGCGGTGAGAGTGGGCATCCCTGTCGTGTTCCTGATCTCAGGGAAAAAGCTCTCAGTTTTTCCCCGTTGAGGATGATGTTAGCTGTGGGCTTTTCATAAATGGCTTTTATGATCTTTAAGTATGTTCCTTCTATCCCGACTTTCTCAAGGGTTTTTATTAAGAAAGGGTGCTGGATTTTGTCAAAGGCCTTTTCTGCATCGATTGACAGGATCATATGGTTCTTCTCTTTTTTTTTGTTAATGTGATGTATCACGTTGACTGATTTGCGAATGTTGAACCAGCCCTGCATCCCAGGAATGAATCCCACTTGATCATGGTGAATAATTCTTTTTAAATGCTGTTGAATTCGATTTGCTAGTATCTTATTGAGAATTTTTGCATCCATATTCATCAGGGATATTGGCCGGTAGTTCTCTTTTTTAACTGGGTCTCTGTCTGGTTTAGGAATCAAAGTAATACTGGCTTCATAGAATGAGTCTGGAAGTTTTCCTTCCCTTTCTATTTCTTGGAATAGCTTGAGAAGGATAGGTATTATCTCTGCTTTAAACGTCTGGTAGAACTCCCCTGGGAAGCCATCTGGTCCTGGACTCTTATTTGTTGGGAGATTTTTGATAACCGATTCAATTTCTTCGCTGGTTATGGGTCTGTTCAAGCTTTCTATTTCCTCCTGATTGAGTTTTGGAAGAGTGTGGGTGTTCAGGAATTTGTCCATTTCTTCCAGGTTTTCCATTTTTTTGGCATATAATTTTTCATAGTATTCCCTGATAATTGTTAGTATCTCTGAGGGGTTGGTTGTAATAATTCCATTTTCATTCATGATTTTATCTATTTGGGTCATCTCCCTTTTCTTTTTGAGAAGCCTGGCTAGAGGTTTGTCAATTTTGTTTATTTTTTCAAAAAACCAACTCTTGGTTTCGTTGATCTGCTCTACAGTTTTTTTAGACTCTATATTGTTTATTTCTGCTCTGATCTTTATTATTTCTCTTCTTCTGCTGGGTTTAGACTGCCTTTGCTGTTCTGCTTCTATTTCCTTTAGGTGTGCTGTTAGATTTTGTATTTGGGATTTTTCTTGTTTCTTGAGATAGGCCTGGATTGCAATGTATTTTCCTCTCAGGACTGCCTTCGCTGCGTCCCAAAGCATTTGGATTGTTGTATTTTCATTTTCGTTTGTTTCCATATATTTTTTAATTTCTTCTCTAATTGCCTGGTTGACCCACTCATTCGTTAGTAGCGTGTTCTGTAACCTCCATGCTTTTGGAGGTTTTCCAGACTTTTTTCTGTGGTTGATTTCAAGCTTCATAGCATTGTGGTCTGAAAGTATGCATGGTATAATTTCAATTCTGGTAAATTTATGGAGGGCTGTTTTGTGACCCAGTATATGATCTATCTTGGAGAATGTTCCATGTACACTCGAGAAGAAAGTATATTCTGTTGCTTTGGGATGCAGAGTTCTAAATATATCTGTCAAGTCCATCTGATCCAATGTCTCATTCAGGGCCCTTGTTTCTTTATTGACCGTGTGTCTAGATGATCTATCCATTTCTGTAAGTGGGGAGTTAAAGTCCCCTGCAATTACCACATTCTTCTCAATAAGGTTGCTTATTTTTATGAGTAGTTGTTTTATATATCTGGGGGCTCCGGTATAAGGCGCATAGACATTTATAATTGTTAGCTCCTCCTGATGGATAGACCCTGTAACTGTTATATAATGTCCTTCTTCATCTCTTGTTACAGCCTTTAATTTAAAGTCTAGTTTGTCTGATATAAGTATGGCTATTCCAACTTTCTTTTGGCTTCCAGTAGCATGATAAATAGTTCTCCATCCCCTCACTCTCAATCTAAAGGTGTCCTCAGGTCTAAAATGAGTCTCTTGTAGACAGCAAAGAGATGGGTCTTGTATTTTTATCCATTCTGATACCCTATGTCTTTTGGTTGGCGCATTTAATCCATTTACATTCAGTGTTATTATAGAAAGATACGGGTTTAGACTCATTGTGATGTCTGTATGTTTTATGCTTGTAGTGATGTCTCTGGTATTTTGTCTCACAGGGTCCCCCTTAGGATCTCTTGTAGGGCTGGTTTAGTGGTGACAAATTCCTTCAGTTTTTGTTTGTTTGGGAAGACCTTTATCTCTCCTTCTATTCTAAATGACAGACTTGCTGGATAAAGGATTCTCGGCTGCATATTTTTTCTGTCTAGCACACTGAAGATATCGTGCCAATCCTTTCTAGCCCGCCAAGTTTCAAAAGAGAGATCAGTCACGAGTCTTATAGGTCTCCCTTTCTATGTGAGGGCACGTTTACCCCTTGCTGCTTTCAGAATTTTCTCTTTATCCTTGTATTTTGCCAGTTTCACTATGATATGTCGTGCAGAAGATCGATTCAAGTTCCATCTGAAGGGAGTTCTCTGTGCCTCTTGGATTTCCACGTCTTTTTCCTTCCCCAGTTCAGGGAAGTTCTCAGCTATTATTTCTTCAAGTACCCCTTCAGCACCTTTCCCTCTCTCTTCCTCCTCTGGGATACCAATTATGCGTATATTATTTCTTTTTAGTGTATCACTTAGTTCTCTAATTTTCCCCTCATACTCCTGGATTTTTTTATCTCTCTTTCTCTCAGCTTCCTCTTTTTCCATAACTTTATCTTCTAGTTCACCTATTCTCTCCTCTGCCTCTTCAATCCTAGCTGTGGTGGTTTCCATTTTGTTTTGCATTTCATTTAAAGCATTTTTCAGCTCCTCGTGACTGTTCCTTAGTCCCTTGATCTCTGTAGCAAGGCATTCTCTGCTGTCCTGTATACTGTTTTCAAGCCCGGCGATTAATTTTATGACTATTATTCTAAATTCACTTTCTGTCATATTATTTAAATCCTTTTTGATCAGCTCATTAGCTGTTGTCATTTCCTGGAGATTCTTCTGAGGGGAATTCTTCCGCTTGGTCATTTTGGATAGTCCCTGGCGTGGTGAGGACCTGCAGGGCACTTCCCCTGTGCTGTGGTGTATAACTGGAGTTGGTGGGCGGAGTCGCAGTCAGACCTGATGTCTGCCCCCGGCCCACCGCTGGGGCCACAGTCAGACTGGTGTGTGCCTTCTCTTCCCCTCTCCTAGGGGTGGGATTCACTGTGGGGTGGCGTGGCCCGTCTGGGCTACTTGCACACTGCCAGGCTTGTGATGCTGGGGATCTGGCGTATTAGCTGGGGTGGGTAGGCAAGGTGCACTGGGGCAGGAGGGGCAGGCTTAGCTTGCTTCTCCTTAGGTGATCCACTTTAGGAGGGGCCCTGTGGCAGTGGGAGGGAGTCAGATCCGCTTCCGGAGTTTTGGCTCCGCAGAAGCACAGAGTTGGGTGTTTGCGCGGAGGGAGCAAGTTCCCCGGCAGGAACTGGTTCTCTTTGGGATTTTGGCTGAGGGATGGGCAGGGGAGATGGTGCTGGTGAGCGCCTTTGTTCCCCACCAAACTGAGCTCTGTCGTCCGGGGGCTCAGCAGCTCTCCCTCCCTTTGTCCTCCAGCCTTCCCGCTTTCCGAGCAGAGCTGTTAACTTATGACCTTCCAGACGCTAAGTCGAGCTTGCTGTCGGAACACAGTCCGTCAGGCCCCTCCGCTTTTGCAAGCCAGACTCCGGGGCTCTGCTTGGCCGGCGAGCCGCCCCTCCACCCGGCTCCCTCCCGCCAGTCCGTGGAGCATGCACCGCCTCGCCGCCCTTCCTACCCTCTTCCGTGGGCCTCTCGTCTGCGCTTGGCTCCGTCGACTCCGTTCTGCTAATCCTCTGGCAGTTTTCTGGGTTATTTAGGCAGGTGTAGGTGGAATCTAATTGATCAGCAGGACGCGTGGTAAGCCCAGCGTCCTCCTACGCTGCCATCTTCCCCGGACTCCCCGAAAAGCTGGAATTTCATTCCATCTTATCAAAAGTCATTCCCCCCAAAATGTCAAACCTAAAAGCACCAGATTTTTAATCAGTCCATTTATTTATTTTTCAAGGATTGCTTTTTGGTTGTTTTTTGATGGCTTTAGGACTCTAGGTTTATTCCTTTACCTCATCTTCCACATTGGAGTAAATACCACATTCATACACATACTCATCTGAAGTTACAACAAGCATTTCCATATATGGCATTGCTGTTACACAGTAATATTATAAGAATGAACTTTTTATATTCTAGGGACTATATTTACTACTCTCAATTAGACAAATAAGGCACTGTTTGAAAATTTGGGCATTGTAACATATTGTCATAGTCCTCTTGAGTCATTGACAAATAATGTGCTTTATTCCCATTATCAAACACTTAAGCAAAGAATGTATTGGAGAAAAGGCAACAAACTTTGTATAAGGAGAAATCAGGTGTGACTGACCTATTATGATTCTTCCAGGGGGGAAATATGCATGCAGATAAAGGGAGTCCAGTAATTATGATCTATTTAGATACCTCCCAAAAAACCTCAGACAAGATTCCACATCTTCAAAGACTGTTGAGAAACAAAGTGACACAAGCAAAAAAAAAAAAAAAAGGCATACCACTACAGAAAATCATCAAATCATTAAGAGAGCAAGAGAAGAAAAAAGGAACAAAAGAATTACAAAACAGCCAGAAGACAATGAATAAAATGGCAATGAGTCCATAAACAAATGAACAAAAAACAACAACAATCTTCATTACACAATAGAGAATTGGGTTTGATTTAGGAAGCAAATGGGCATTTTTAAAATAGAAAAGCAGCAAGGTTTCCTTGCTATCTGGGTAGTTAACATTTTACAAATGATCCTGAAGTAGGACACGGTAAATTCTTCAAGCCAGCAGAAGTCTTCAAGCTCTTTTGGGCAGTTAAACTGTCAAGGGATGTAAGAAGACCTAGCAAGGCCTTGTGGCTGTGCAAATTGCCAATGTGGCTTCACACAAGGGAATGTCCTCAGGGAAATATTTCCTAAATTCTACCCAAAGAAAACTCAAGAAAGGATCTATGAATTAATAGAAACTATTTCCCAGAGATATCTGCCCAGTGTGTCCTGGAGTTGAGAGAGAGAGGAAAGAGAGGAGAGAGAGGGAGAGAGAAGAAAGAAGAGGAACAAAAGGAGGAGGAGGATGAGGAGGAGGAGGAGGAGGAGGAGAAAAGGCAAATAAATAAATAATTGGTATAAATCATTAAGAGATGAATGATACAGAAAACAACATTCTCCCTTTGATTGGAGAATAGTGTTGCAGTATCATACAATTCAGATCAATAAACTAAAGACAGTAAGGAAAGGAGTAAATGAAACAGATCAAGGGCATGGCCAGATTGTTTCCAAAAATAAAGACTGATAGGAGGTAATGACTAAGATGAGGACATAATTTCAGGGTTTTTTTTTTTCAATTTTAATTTATTGCATCCCTGAATACTAGAATGAAACATAAATTTTAACAAAAGTTTAGCAAAACAAATAAAAATAATACACTGAAGACCTACATTCTACAGTGAAGAATAGATCTATGGAAACTTATTGCCAGAGGTTGTTTTTACTTCATCTCTTTCTCAGATGATGGATGTTAATTTCTAACTGCTTACTTGACATCTCTTCTTGATTCTTACACAGACACAGTGAAATCAAAATCTGTAAATTCTTTATCTTCTGCCCCATACATACTTTTTTCCTCCTTGCATGCCCTGCTCACTGAGTAGCATCCCATGGTCCTTTCAAGTACCTTCCTCTCCCAAAGAGCCCTTTGCATGGACACAAAATGACACAGCCAAAAATTTTCAAAACCTGAAAGTTTGATTGCTGAAATATGCCTAAATCTGAACCTACTTCTCTATTCCTATTGCCACCATTTCTATCCAGTACCTAATCATAATTTGCCTGGACTATGTTAGGAACTTCCTAAGCTGTTCTAACCTGTTCCTACTCTTTCATCTCTTCTCTGTCCAGATCACCCTGGACCTAGTTTCAAGACTTACCTTTTGAAAATTCATGTTTGGTCATATTATTCTCTTACAAAATAGCTTTCAAAGGCCTCCTACTGCCCATAGAATAACTTCCAAACTACTTACTCCGCCATTTAAGCTCTAACACCATCCGGTTCTAACTGCTTCATCTCCTGTCTAACCAGTGCTTTCCACTCCTAATACTACTTGCAATTCCCAGCATAGTCCATGACCTTTCATGATCAAATTTCTATTAAACCATTCCACTCCTTCTTATTGTAGTTAATTGCTACTCACAAGCTTATGAGCATGCTGAGAGCAAATACCTTGTTATATAGTTTTGAAGGGAAAAAAAGGAACTACATAAGCATTGAATGAATGGATTATTGAACAAACAAATGATCGGGGACCATGTAGGCTGGAAATATGAATCACTTCCACATTTTTTGATCAATTCCTACGTGACAGAGCCATAAAGAAACCAAAGATATATTTTACTTATTTTTAAAAATAAGATATATCACTAGTTTAATACAAGGTGTACCCTTACTGTGTTATAGAAGTGGTGAGATAATTTGTATTAGCTTGTACTAGTTCATAGCAGTAATTTAAAGATTCAACAGTTTTTGAAGTTTGTAGGTTCATGCTTTTATTTTGTACATAAAAATGTACTAAAGCTATTTCTGATGCCTGCTTGGGTGGATTCCTGATTTGAAGTGCCATACAGATTCTGGTCATTATCTATGTCCCTAACACAGATTGTCATCAGCCATAAAACTAAAAGTTGCCAAACTTCCTTGAAGTACATACAAATGGAAAGTGATCCATCAAATGTTACAAATGGAAGTATGTAGTTTGGAATTACAGAGGACAGTTTGAGTCAGAAAGTAAATTTCCCAAACCTGAAGGCTTTTGCCAACATTCATAGATGTAGTGACACCACAACCACAAACATAAGCTTGAGTTTTGGAAAAAAATAAAATCCATTTGATACTTACAGTAAAGGTGTTGAAGTTTCATCTAGAGAAATTGCTAATAACTCTTCTTTATTAAATTGTAATTAAGGGGAATATCTGGGTGGCTCAGTCAGTTGAAAATCTGACTTCAGCTCAGGTCATGATCTCCAGGTTTGTGAGTTCAAGTCCCACATTGGGCTCACTGCTGTCAGCACAAAGCCGTCTTTGTATCCTCTTTCCCTCTTTCTCTCTGCCCCTCCCTGTAGGTGCTTTCTCAAAAATAAAATAAATAAATAAAAATAAAATAAAATAAAATAAAATAAAAGTAATTAGGTAGTGATCACAAACTCTGACATTTTAGGTTTGTGTACTCTGTAAATAAGGAACACTTTTATATGTTTATTGCCTATTTCTATTCCTGTGTGTCCCTCCCATCCATAAAGAAGCTTTATTTTCTATATTTATGATGTTTTCTAAGACACAACCCCCAGTGCATAATAGACACATTAGACTCCAGCAGGTGCCCTTATAGAATCAGATTCCATTCAGATTTCCTTCTTTCCTTTCCTTTCTTTTCCTTAAAATAATTGTTTGTTTTATTTTTCATTGCAGAAGTAATATCTCTGCATCAGCAAGGGATTTGCTACTTCAGGAATATAGTACTTTCCATATAGTATTTCATATAATATTGTCTTGCTGCTGCTCTTGTTTTGTTACATAAATTCAGCCCACATCCCCTGAGGGGGAGGGGGAGAAAAACCACACATATGTCAGTAGAGTCCTGGAATTTGATTTTTAGACATCCCTCAAGCTTGCAAGACAACATGCTACCAAATGTGAAAAGCTCAGTACATCTAACACAAAGAGTTCAAGGGCTGACTGCTGAATCTAATCTAAGTGCCATGTTCCAAAGATTTTTCCTTCCTGGGCTTTGCTGAAGGGTTCACATCTATAGTTCATCTGTCCTTTTCAATGTATGTATAGTAGCACTTGGGGCTGTGCAATTTTTCTTCTCCAAGAAAGGTATTGATTGCTCAGGAGTTATTGTCAGCATTTTAAAATAAAATATGCTTTACTTTCATCATCAGAGGGAGAAGTATATTGTAGATTGTAATTTACTGGTGCTGACTCTGGATATGCAGGTTTGTTGCTTGAGTGATTTAGTAGATTATCTATGGATAGTTTGTTACATTTCTAATTTGAACATATATCTGCAGCATGTGTTTAATATCATTTAGTTTTCAGTGAGTCATGAAGGTTTTGGCACTACAAAGCAAAAAAGCGAAAGGACTGTGTGGTTCTGAGGACTGGTTGTGAGGTAACTGAGCTAGTTTAAAAATCAAATCCAAATCATTCCAACACAGAGGTCATAGTGAGAAAGGATAGCTGGGCAGAAGTCTCTGAGAGAATACCAGTGGCAAAAGCAAACCTGCAAACCACCTAACAAAATTCCCTTCACCAATAGAAGACTAATGAACTTACTTATCATATGTTAATTATAGTTGACAGATAAAATGCAATTTTTTTCTTTAACCCCCAGACTAGCCTCCTTAGGGCTGGCAATATGTGGCTGTGTCAGGAGGATGTCACCTCTCTGGGATTCTACAACAATTCATGTTTCAAGTGGTGATCTGCTAGAGTGTGAGGTCACTATTGGGAAAGATGTTATTTAAGAATTCTAAGGAATCTAAAATAGGAAAAATTAAATTCCCTTAAAATATGTTTAAATAGTGAGAGAAATATTGTATAGGGAAAATAAAGAAAGGGAGATTAATATACTAAAAATGCAGAAGTAAGGTAAAAGCAGACATTTGTGAATGTAAAATAAAAATCTCAGAGTTTAGGGATATCATTTGTCTGAACACTTGTTTTGCTCATCTCTCTACCGCAGGGTTTGGGATGAGCCATTCAAATAGCAGAACATTTTCTTTTATTTTATTTGAAATTATTATAATATTTGCAAATAAACTGCAGCATAGTACTCTGATATGCTTTTTCTGTTACCAAGGCTCTTCATAGACCTAATTCCTGCTTCTCCCTCTCTTCTTTCTGTGATTTCTCTCATCTAACCCAATATGTCAGACAATCTTAGATATCAATTAACCACAAAACATGTCTTACCCACATGCGAATTGTTCCAAGGCATGGTTCATTACTCATTTTGAAAAGCTATTGTGAAATGTACAAAACCTGATTTTGTTGCCACCCGGATTATTAGAAATAAATAATGAAGCTCTGAGGTTAGGGGATAAATGTGCCTTTTGAAGGAAAAAAAAAAAAAAAAACACCTGTGCAGATAGGCTATGACTCACACCAGGGTAAGACACTAGCAAGATGGTTGCCTGTGGGGAGTTTGCACTATTTGTGTTTTCTGATATTTTCAATAAACTGCTTCCCACTTATAATTATTTCTGAAGAGTAAAATGAATTTTTGAAATCCCTCCAGCTTTTAAAACCAAACCTGATTTATGAAGCTATTTGTTCAAAATATCTTTTTCAGCTCGTATAGCCTTAAAATATTCCAATTCCAAACCACAGAAGATTCAAATAGGATTGTCAAATCTCACTTATTATTTCTTACCAACCCCTAATGTGCTATTCCGTATGCTTTGCAGGCACAGCTTTGGAAGCCAATAAATTAATATTTGAGATGTTTCTCAGTCTGCTCTGTTGCAGCTCTTGTATCTTTGAGGACACAATATACAGTAAGATTTTATATGGTGAATAAACAGCCTTTGCAGCAGATGATTTCAAAGCTTGAGTGCTTTAGCCCTTTGCTGAATGCAGTAAATTTTAGGTAGATTGTAAGCCCATTCATACTTTGGCTTTTAGAATGTCTAACAAGTTTCAGCAACTACAAATCATTATGCAAATGCAATAGAATCATGGTTTGCACAATAAAATTCCTATCATTTTCAGTAAAAAATAAAATGTATATTTCTCTATGTAGGTTAATCATAAATATGTATCTGCCAATAGTTTTTTACCTAATGTAGCACCCAAAATTTTACTGTATTAATTCATTTGGTACTTATGACAGTTATGGCTTAATATAAACTGATTGAACATCATAGAGTCTACTCCAAAAGATTCATGGGCTTCCTTAAAAGCTTTTATAGCATCATCCTAGTAGGTGTATTAAAAATAAAAAGTAGGTTTAGAGTAACTGTATATCAGCCATTTAATAGGATTTGAAAATCTTACATAGAAAGTTAGTGATATCAAAATGCTTTTTCTCAACATTAAAAAGAAAAGGTTTCTAATTAACTTTATAATGGAATGAACTGCTAGGGAGAATCAAAGCATGGGACTTATTGGACCAAATTTGTTTAAATGCATCCTAACCTTCCTCATTTTGCCTGTTGTGTCACTATTTTGTATTAATGTAGCAGATGAGACCCTTAAGCAAACATTAAAAAACACATTTTATAAGATGAATTATCTTCATTTCTAAACCAATTCAATAATTAATTTATAAATCTATTACAATCTTAACAGCAGTATGCTTTTGTTCAATTCCATAATGGAAGATATTCCATTCTTATGCACTTCTTTATATGTCATAGTTTCTGCTGTTGTACTTTACATAATCTTAAACATTTTTTGTTTGATTGACTTATATTGAAAAATGTTTTTGGTTACTCAGAATTAAGCAACTAGGTAAAATTTATGTAAATGATGATAAAACAATAAGTATTCTGTTCTTGCTAAAGAATATGTTGTTTTTAGTTAGTGTTTTTCCATCAATAATACTGCAATGATTGTTGGGGTTATAAGATATTAGTATATATGCACAACAATAGTCATATTTAAAAGAGTCTTGATGCAAGGTTCTAGTGAAAATGATTCATGAGTACTTATTCTCATCTGTTGTATTCATTTACTTTTGTAAATGAAATGTTTATTCTTAGTCCATCTTCACTAATTTTAGTTTGACTCACACTTGATAACCTTTCTGAAAATGCTTCAAGATCCCATTATAATAGTCCAAAATATCAGGATTTTTACATAAATGTTATGCCTCTTTTATGTGCCATCTTGCAAAGCATTTTATAATGGAAACTTCATAGTTGCTCTTATATATTTATATTTTATCAGTATTTTCTCCCTTTGTAAATGGTATAACCATTGGCTCTACTATACCACTGTGCCCTGAACATAATACTTTATCAAAACAAAATCCTAAAGATTGTGGAACACATAAATTTGGCTAGTTATTGTGCGTTGCCCTCGAAAGAAGCAATATATTTTGTTTTTTTTTTATACAATCACAAAACTAAACTCCTCTAACCTTCACCATAACCTCTCATTGCACTTCATGATTGATTTATTGTTTAATGCTCCTGGATTTAGAGAGCATAAGGTTATAAATGGGGACAATTCAAATCACTGCACAAAAAAAAAAAAAAAAAAACACTTGATTTTTTCAGATTTGGAGAGGGATTGTGGGGGAGGGAGGTTTTTGCCACTACCTTCTTAAAATCAAATTGGTCATGTGCAATCTCATATTTATTTTATGTTTTCCTTGATTCATCATATATTTTGAGCACATTGAAATTCTTTGTATAGGTATGATGTATAATTTGGCATGCTAAATGCACAGCTAAATATTTTATATATTACAGTTTCTAAACAGAGAAATGGATATACAAATAAACAGCCTCAATATATTCCATTTAGTCTAATGCTGTTTCATGGCAGTTTCATAACTTGAGATTTCAAAACTGGTAATTGAAATGAGCAAAACCAGCATAAGAAGGGAAATAATAAAGATTAGAGCAGAAATCAATGATATCAAAATAAAAAAAAAAATAGAAGGGATCACTGAAAACTAGGAGCTGGTTCTTTGAAAGAATTAACAAAACTGATAACCCCCTAGATGATTTACCAAAAAGAAAAAGGAGAGGACCCAAATAAATAAAATCAATAATGAAAGAGGAGATATCACAGCCAACACCACAGAAATTCAAACAATAATAAGAAAACATTATGAGAAGTTATACATAATCAAATTGGACAATCTGGAGGAAATGGATAAATTCCTAGAAATTATATAAACTATCAAAACTGAAACAGAAAGAAATAGAAAATTTGAAAAGATCATAACCAGTAAAAACATGGAATCAATAATAAGAAAATTTCCCAACAAACAAGAATCCAGGGCCGGACTGCTTCCCAGGGAATTTCTACAAAACATTTAAAGGCGAATAAATACCTATTCTTTTAAAACTGTTTCAAAAAATAGAAATGAAAGTAAAACTTCCAAGCTCATTCTATAAGACCATCATTTCTTTGATTCCAAAGACAGACAAGGACCCCACTAAGAAGGAGAACAAGAAACCAATTTCCCTGATTATCAATGACACAAAATTCTCAATAAGATAATAACAAATAGAATCCAACAGTACATTAAGAGAATCATTCACCGTGATCAAGTGGGATTTATTCCTGGGCTGCAGGGGTGGTTCAATATCCATAAATCAATAAACATGATACATCACATTAATAAAAGAAAGGATAAAAATCACATGGTCCTCTCAATAGATATAGAGAAAGCGTTTGACAAAGTACAGCATTATTTCTTGATAAAACCCTCAAGAGAGTGGGGATATAAGGAACATACCTCAAGATCATAAAGGCCATATATGAAAGACCCACAGCTAATATCATCCTCAATGGGGGAAAACTGAGAACATGACAGGAATGTTCACTCTCACCACTATTGTTCAACATAGTACTGGAAGTCATAGCCTCAGCAATCAGACAACAAAAAGAAATAAAAGGCATCCAAATCGGCAGGCAAGAAGTCAAACTTTCAATATTTGCAGACTACTCTATGTGGAAAACCTGAAAGACTCCACCAAAAAACTGCTAGAACTGATACATGAATTCAGCAAAGATGCAGGATATAAAATCAATGTACAGAAATCAGTTGTATTTCTATACACCAATAATGAAGCAGCAGCAAGAGAAATCATGGGGCCAATCCCATTTACAATAGCACCAAAAACCATAAGATGTCTAGGAATAAACCTAACCAAACAAGTAAAAGATGTACGCTGGAGACTATAGAAATCTTATGAAAGAAGTTGAAGAAAACACAAAATAATGGAAAAACATCTAATTATCATGGATTGGAAGAACACATATTGTTAAAATATCTATACTACCCAAAGCAATCTTCACATTCAATGCAATCCCTATCAAAATAGCACAGTCTTCACTGAGCTAGAACAAACAATCCTAAAATTTGTATGGAACCAGAAAAGGCTCTGAATAGCCAAAGTCATGTAGAAAAAGAAAATCAGGGGCGCCTGGGTGGCTCAGTCTGTTAAGCATCCGACTTTGGCTCAGGTCATGATCTCGCGGTCCGTGAGTTCGAGGCCCGCGTCAGGCTCTGTGCTGACAGCTCAGAGCCTGGAGCCTGTTTCAGATTGTGTACCTACCTCTCTCTCTGACCCTCCCCCGTTCGTGCTATCTCTCCCTGTCTCAAAAATAAATAAATATTAAAAAAAAAAGAAAAATCAAAGCTGGAGGTATCACAATTCCAGACTTCAAGCTGTATTACAAAGCTGTAATCATCAAGACAGTACGGTACTGTCACAAAAACAGACACATAGATCACTAGAACTAGATAGAGAACCCAGAAATGGGCCCACAAATGTATGGCCAACTAATCTTCAAAAAAACAGTAAAGAATATCCAATGGAAAAAAGTCTTTTCAGCAAATGGTGTTGGGAAAACTGTATAGCAACATGCAGAAGAATGGACATGGACCACTTTCTTGCACCATGCACACAAATAAATTCAAAATGGATGAAAGACCTAAATGTGAGAAGGAATTTATCAAAATCTTAGGGGAGAAAACAGGCAACAACCTATTTGACCTTGGCTAGAGCAACTTCTTACTAGACACGTCTCCAGAGGTAAGGGAAATAAAAGCAAAAATGAACTATTGTGAACTCATCAAGATAAAAATCTTCTGCCCAGCGAAGGAAACAACAAAACTAAAAGGAAACAGATGGATTCGGAGAAGATATTTGTAAATGACACATCAGATAAAGTGTTAGTATCTAAAATCTATAAAAAAACATCAAACTCAACAACCAAAACCAAATAATCCAATGAAGAAATGGGCAAATGACATGAACAGAGGCTTTTCCAAAGAAGACATCTAGATGGCTAAGAGACATATGAAAAGATGCTCAGCATCACTCATCATGAGGGAAGTACAAATCAAAACCACAAATGAGATACTACCTCACACCTGTCAGAATAGGTAAAATTAACAACTCAGGAAACAACAGGTGTTGACGAGGATGTGGAGAAAGGGGAACACTTTTGCACTGTTGGTAGGAATGCAAACTGGTGCAGCCATTCTGGAGAACAGTATGGAGGTTCTTCAAAAAGTTAAAAATAGACCTACTTTATAACCCAGCAATCACACTACTTGTTATTTATCCAAAGGATACAAAAGTTTTTTTTTTTGAAGGGCACCTGCACCGCAATATTTGTAGCAGTTGTATTAACAATAGCCAAATTATGGAAAGAGCCCAAATATATATATATATATATGTATATACTGGAATATTTTTCGGCCATCAAAAGAATGACATCTATCCATTTGCCACAATATGGATAGAACTAGAATGTATTATGCTAAGCAAAATAAGTCAGTCAGAGAAAGTTACATATATCATATGATTTCACTCATTTTAGGAATTTAAGAGGGAGGCAAACCATAAGAGACTCTTAAATACTGAGAGTAAACTGAGGGTTGCTGGTGGGGTGTTGGGTAGGGGGTGGGCTAAATGGGTGATGGGCATTAAAGTGGGTACTTGTTGGGATGAGCACCTGGTGTTATATGTAAGTGATGAATCACTGAATTCTACTCCTGAAATCATTATTACATTATATGTCAACTTGGATTTAATTAAAATTTAAAAAACAAACAAATAAAAAGAAACAGGAGAAGTCAATTTTAAAATGATAATTAATGAAGAATGAGAATTAAGGTGTACATGACAGATTGTTTCCAATTATTTCACCTATTTCTATTCAAAATTTTGTATGTATGGGAAGATCCCTATGGCAACACTATGACACCTGAGAACACAAGTATTCTGTCTTGACTGAGGTAACATTTCTAAGAAGCAGGTCAGTGCCTCCCAGCTCCAGTGGGTGATCAGACCTCAGGGTAACCTGATCTTGTTGACTTATCTCATGAAATATAAGTATTTAAGTATTAACTTTTAGAAACTTGTGTTATGAATTACACATCCAGAGGTTCCAAATCATTCCTATTCAAACTGAAAACAGTATTGACATGTTGATGTAAACAGTATTCACATTCTAGGATTGACAATGTGTTTCCAAGTGTTCCTATCCACTTTTTGGTTGTTACAGCTTCTTTTCTTCCGTCCTCCTATCTTCTCTCCTTCCCTTCTTTCCATTCTTTCTTCCTTATTTTCTCACTTTCTCCTCCTCCCTTTCCTCCTTGTCCTTTTTCTCCTACTGCTTCTACTCCTGTTTTTCCTCTTCCTTTTTCCTCTTCCTAATGGTCAGAGACCCTTATGATGGAATGCATGGAATCTTGGTTGCTTAAAAAAAAAAAAAAAACTAAATGGAACAAGTACCTTAGCAAGTGGGAAAAGTGGAAAAAAGAATCAATATGGCTAAAGAATCTATAACAGATAAATCCAGTAAAGTGAGAAATGGTCTATCCTTTTTTTTTATTTTTTCAGTACCATCTTGGATCCAACGAGAGAGACTGTGCTGAACAGACTCTTAGAGTGGTCTCCATGATGCCCACTTCCTGACATCCACACCCATGTGTAATCCTTCACTTTGACTATGGGAAGGATTGTGACTTGTTTCTAGCGAATACGAGATAATATGGCAGAATATGGCAAAGGTAATAGGATGTATGTGATTATGTGCACATGATTACATGATTTACAAGATTGTAGCACCCATCTTCTTGGAGTTTCTTCTTTACTGGTTTTGAGGAGGCAAATGGACATGTTGAGGAACACAAAATGACAAATAGCTATAAATGATTTCTAGGAGCTAAGGATGACATCTAGCTGACAGCCTATAAGAGCTTACAGCCAACAGTCAGCAAGAAAATGAGGCCTTAACCCCGACAAACCACAAACAAGTTGAATCCCACCAACGGATTGAACTTGGAAGTAGATCCTTTCCTGGTAAATTCTCATATGAAACTGAAGCTGCACCTGGCACGTTGAATGCAACCTTGTGAGACCCTGAGGTAGAGAACACTGCTAAGCTGTGCCTGAACTCATGGCTCACAAAAATAGTGAGATAAAATTATGCATTGTTTTAAGCTGCTAGGTTCATGGTAATATTATGCAGCAATAGATAACTAATACAGACCCTTCCCTGTCCCCACACACAAATACATATACAAACACATACTCAAATAACCACATTACAGAACACAAGTGTGCTGTGTCACTCATATTCTGGTGCCCTGTTCTGGCATAAAAAAGTCCTATAAATCTTCACTTCTGCTCACATAACTAACTGTTCAGACTCTAGGGAATCACACTACATTTCTTTTTTTATGTACTTCAAATAAAAAAGGCAATTGCATCTGGGTCCCATAAAGATTTCCTGGGTTGCCAAAATCAGAGAAGAGTACTACTTCAGAATATGGGGAAGATTTGAATAGAACTGCTTAAGAGAAGAAACAAAATAATTAATATCCCCAATCCTTATTCATAGATAGCATGAATACAACAGATATTGCTTAATGAAGTATTATTTCCCAGTAATTCCCAGGCATGCCAAATATCCATTTTCTTACTTCTTGTGATATTTTGGCTCATGGTTACAGAGGCACTCACAGATTAATAGAGTATTCGTAAAAGTTGCACATTAGAGCTGAGGACTATAATGTGAAGTTAACTAACTCATATTCGTCTTAAATTTTTATTTAAGCAGGTCTGTACATGATGTGTTATATTGGAAATAATAAAAACATTGATCATTAGAATTGGTGCTGTAGATAAAAAGCCATTACCAAAACCAAGTTTACCTAGATGTTCTCCTATGTTACCTTCTAGGAATGTTATAGCTTTGAGCATTAAATTTTAGGGCTGTGATTCATTTTGAATTAATTTTTGTGAAAAGTTTAAGAACTATGTCTAGATTCATTTTTTTTAGCACGTGAATGTCCACTTGTTCCAGCACAATTTCTTGAAGATTATCCTTTTTCCATTGAATTGTCTTTGCTACTTTGTCAAAGATCAGTTGACAGTGTTTGCATGTATCTGAAAACAAATTTAAACCAACTGTGGCTTCATTTATATATGTATAATATTTTTAAAATTGTGACTGTCTTATTATTAATATGAGTTTAAGCCACCTGTCTATATCTTTCTCAGGTGAATGTGGAGGATTTCATTTACTTCAGAAAATATATAAAAAAAGATACGCAACCTGGGGAAGTCAAAATAATTTTCAGAATAACAAGTATTCAACAAAAAATAAAAACTATATTTTACCTTTACAACTAAAGATGAAGAAACTAGCTAGCTATATTACAATATACAATCATTAACCCTATTTTTCCAGGCAAAAATAAAGACATTTGGAAAGTTTGCCCTTTCAAAATAAAGTGATTGCTTAGAGTGGTATGAAATTTGCCCTAATGAGATATGAGACCAACTACTGAAATGTTAATACTATTAAATGTTTTTCTAGAATACAAATATCTTATTTAAATCAATAAAATGTAATTACTGAGGTTAGAGAGTTCACTTCTATTTCTGACCATGATCACCATTTATCTTCTGAGAATAAGTAAGTGCTACTATATAAGCAGAAAGAAAAATGATGAAAGACAGTGCAACTTGACAGAGATCTGCTAAGTTCATCATTATTTAGGATTATATTTCATTTCTTTCCAATATATGAAATTTATTGTCAAATTGGTTTCCATACAACACCAAGTGCTCGTCCCAAAAGGTGCCCTCACAATACCCATCACCCACCCTCCCCTCCCTCCCACCCCCCATCAACCCTCAGTTTGTTCTCAGTTTTTAAGAGTCTCTTATGCTTTGGCTATGCTTCATTTTAAATAAGATTTTGTTCTCATAAACTTATAACACACAGTTTTGTGGGAGTGATTGCAAAATATTGCCTTCAAAACTCACATCATTCAAAGTCTCTTTAGTTAGAGCAGTGGACTGACATTTATCAGAAACTATGTGCATAGTTATGCTCTTTACACCTTCTCACTCTGCAATTCTTACAGTTTACCTGTGAAAGTTGATGTTGGTGAGCTCAGAAATGTCATAGTGTCTTTCTTGTTTAATATCAAAAACTACAATAAATGCTAGAAGAAATCTTGTCAGGCCAGTTTTCCACCCACAATGAATGAGAGGAACACTTTGCATGAAAGGTTTCAGAGTAATTTTACTTGTTCATGTTGGCTCACCAACCCCCCTTTCGGTAGGTCACAATATCATATGTTTTGGTCTCATACATTATTTTCTCTGTCATTCACAGAGCCGAAATATTTTGATGCTATTGGGAAGAAAGTCTGGCTTCACCACAGATTACATGAAGCACTAGGTAAATACTCTGTGCCTAATTCCTTATCTTCAAATGGAGTGTGTAGTAATAATAATGGACTGACTAATGAGGCAAATACAAAAGGAAGTAGTTGAGTTTCCACTGCATGCAGTTCTGTACTCCTGACCTGAGGGAAAAGTGAAAAACTCATTTGAAGGGGTTAAGATTGCAGGAAAGATAAAAGCAACACTACACATGAAGTAATCTTAGACTGATTTCACATATATTGGAATCTTTTGGATATTTACAGGGATTTAATCCTTTGTGTCAGATGTTTATCTTCATAAGCATTTTATAACCTCAAAAGATGATCTGCTCCTTTTTATTTAGTACCAAGATAGATAAATTGCTTGAAGTTACTATGAAAGAGTCTTAACCCTAGAATGAAAAAAAAAACAAAAAAAAACAATTTCTGGCATACAACAAGGCCACTTAATGTTGCTGCTTTTAATGGAATAATGTTGTAGGTAAACTTTGTCTATTGCAATTCAGCCTTGGAGTCTTTTCAATTTAGATATCTCCAATCCTTATGTGGACCATGCTCCTTATGGGAGAAAAGCTTTCTACTGTATTCAGCATTTTATTACCTTGGGCTTGAGACATGCTGTAACTAAGCACCTATGCAACTGAATTGGTTTTGCAAACTTGTAACCCGATTCTCATAGCATAGGGGAGAAAGACATCCTGTTAATGGTGGTTTCACATGCTCCAGGTAAGTACTTCCTCCATATTATACATCATTCTTTTGTTTTAAAACTGGAAAGCACGTTAGAGTTTGTTAATGCCCTAGTTGCCCTAGATTTCTATGGTGAATATGACTGTTGTTTTAGATTTGAGTAACTGAGACCAATTTTGGTGCTTTACTGTTTGAGGTTATTCAGTCTTTTAATCTAATTAATAGTCACTATGAATAAGGGCTGTGGTTTCTCTAGAGTAGAACTGTGTCTTAGCTCTCAGTTTAGCCAGCATTGCACCTCACCAAAGCCAGATGAGCCATGGGTTTCTTGATTTAAGTTTTAGAAGCTTAAAAATGGGCATTTTTCTTGTCTTTGATTATTTTTTAAATTACCAAAACACTTATTTTAGTACAACAAATAAAATACAGATAGAATTGATACAACATTATTTTCCCTTTTTCAAGTTTTTATTTAAATTCCAGTTAGTTAACATGTAGTGTAAATTCAGATGTAGAATTTAGTGATTCATCACTTACATAGAATACCCAGGGCTCATCACAAGTGCCCTCCTTAATACCCATCACCCATCTAGCTCATCTCCCAACCACCTCCCTCTGTCAACCCTCGGTTTGTTCTCTATCATTAAGAGTCTCTTGTGGTTTGTTTCCCTCTCTTCTTTTTCTCATTTGTTTTGTTTTTTAAATTTCACATATGGGTGCAGTCTTATGGTATTTGTCTTTCTCTGACTTATTTTGCTTAGCATTCTACCCACTACCTCCACTCCTGTTGCTGGAAACGCAATATTTCATTCTTCTTTAGGGATAATGATATTATATATAATATATATATAAATGTAAATATATATGTAATATATATTACATAAATTATATAAATTATATATTATTATATTTATAATTATATATTATATAATTTATATAATGTAATATTATAATATATAATTTATATATAATAACATTAATTGACACTTAGGCTGTTTCCATAGCTTGGCTATTGTCAATAATGCTGCAATATATGCAGGGATGCTTGCATCCCCTTGAATTAGTGTTTTTGTGTTTTGGGAGTAAATACCCAGTAGTATGATTACTGGATCGTAAGGTAGTTCTATTATTAAATTTTGAGGAATCTCCATACTGATTTCAACAGCAGCTGTATCAACAATGCAGAAAGATTCATTTTTCTACACATTTTGCCAACGCCAGTTGTTTCTTGTGTTTTTTATTTTAGCCATTCTGTCAAGTGTGAGATGATGTCTCATTGTAGGTTTATTTGTATTTTCCTGATGAGTAATGTTGAACATCTTTTCATGTGTCTGTTGGCTATCTGTATGTCTTCTTTAGAGAAATGTCTGTTCATTTCTTTTGCTCATTTCAAAATTGGTTTGCTTTTTTCAATGTTGAATTGTATCAGTTCTTTATATATTTTGAATATTAACCCTTTATCAGGTATGTCATTTGCAAATATCTTCTCCCATTCAGTAGGTTACCTTTTAGTTTTGTTGTTTGTTTTCTTTGCTGTGCAGAGCTTTTTATTTTGATGTCATCACAGTAGTTTTTTTTTTTTTAATTTGTTTGTTTTTGCTTTTATTTCCATTGCCTCAGGAGATACTTCTAGAACAATGTTGCTATGGCCCATGTCAGAGAGATCAATGCCTGTGTTCCCTTCAAGGATTTGATAGTTTCCTGTTTCACATTTACGTCTTGAATCTATTTTGAGTTTATTTTTGTGTATGGTGTAAAAAAGTGGTCCATTTTCATTTTTAGCATGTGGAATTCCAGTTTTTCCAACGCCATTTGTTGAAGAGACTATCTTTTTCTTATTGTCTATTAATTCCTCCTTTGTCAAAGATTAACTGACCATATCATTGTGGGTTTATTTCTCGGTTTCCTGTTTATTTTCCTTGATTCTTAATATTATAGGGTATGCAAAATTAAAGTGTTCATGGCTTTAACATGTAAAGGCTACATGCTGTTTATAGTCTGAAGGAGAGGCTGGCATTCATCCTAGGACTAAAATGAGAAAGTTGTGAGGAACTTTAGGGATCTTCTGGCCTTGGAATAGATCTCTGATTGTTCTGAGTTCACACTATCTTCTAAACCTATTCTTATTTTGAACTTTTTAAGGGATGAAAAGTTTAAATTCTAATCCACAAAATAAATGCTAAATTATTCATATTTGGAAATAATAACTGAAATTTTAAGACTTATACTAGGTTAAGTGCAATTTGAATTATTGCATGATTGGTTAAGATACTTTCCTTGTGAGAATTCATATCTGAAAAATAATGGTGATAATGAAAATATAGAATAAATCAACAACTTTTTTAAATTTTTCAAATAACTTTTTATACAAGAGTTGGAATAAAGTAAGGTCAACTTACTCAATTACATTTCTTGCTGAATCATAATAACTAAAATTTTACAGTACACATGTCATGTTTCACATATTTTATAGCTACTGCCAGGACTAGATTTAAGTAATTCACCTGTACAATTTTCAACTACTTTTTGGAAGATTAGTGTATAATCTAATTGATATACTTAACAAAAACTATATTTCTTATATTTACTCTAAAATGTGTCACTTCTTAATTGTATCTGACAATTATACTTCAAGCTTAATAGCAATAAATGGTAACGAGAATAAACTATCACACAGTTGGACAATATCTAAACTTCATTCTTTCCTACAAAAAGCTAAAAATTGTGGTTGCAAACTTATGTCTTTATGAGTTTTAAAATAATAATATTAATTTAAAAATATTTACGTATTACCTTTATGTGTTTCCAGTATGTAGCATGATCTAGAAGAATGAACAATAATTTTGGAGCATGTGGACTGGGGTTCACCTTAGCCTACTAGCTCTGTAACTAAGTAATATGTCAATCTCTCTGAATTTCATTTTCTTTATTGGGGAAATGAGTATTTAATAATTCCTACTTCTCAGGATTGCTTTAGGCTTAATTAAATTCATGTCAAGTAAGTAGTATAGAACATGGCAAAGAGTAGGCTTTCAATAGATGTTGTCTCTCATGCATAAACATTTCAAGTGTATTTTAAATTTTTTTTTTCAACGTTTATTTATTTTTGGGACAGAGAGAGACAGAGCATGAACGGGGGAGGGGCAGAGAGAGAGGGAGACACAGAATCGGAAACAGGCTCCAGGCTCTGAGGCATCAGCCCAGAGCCCGACGCGGGGCTCGAACTCACGGACCGCGAGATCGTGACCTGGCTGAAGTCGGACGCTTAACCGACTGCGCCACCCAGGCGCCCCTCAAGTGTATTTTAAATCATTAACTTTAACCTGTATAATGCCAATAAACCTTCAGGGCATTCAAGAGAACCATTGTTCTAACTTATATTTCCAACAAAGCTTGCAAGATTATTAAAACGCACACTTTAGTGGCACCTGGGTGGCTCAGTTGATTAAACATCTGGCTCTTGATTTCTGCTCAGATCATGATTTTGCATTTCATGAGATTGAGCCCCAGCTTGGGCTCTACTTTGACAGTGCATAACCTGCTTGGGGTTCTCTCTCTCCCTATCTCTTTGCCCCTCCCCCATTCACACATGCTCTTTCTCTCTCTCAAAATAAATAAATAAGCATTTATTTGCCCATAATCCATGGGCAGCTGTTTATTAAAGCATAATTATGTGACACATCATTCAATTTCCTGAAAATATGAGGCTGTATATTTTATATTATGACCTTTCCTACATAAGGTTCTCAATTTCATAATGGGCAACTAACATACATAGGGATATTTATATTCCTAATTAAACAAAGCAACTAATCTCATTTCTGATTGGGAATAGGGAACACAAGTTGCTATAGTCACCTGTAGAGTTCCTACAGCTTGACAGAATTTGTATATGGCCAAAACTAGTTATGCTAAATAGCTAAAAAGAATACAAAAAGACCTAGGAAAGGAATGTGAAGATTAAATATTGACATGGATTAGAAAGAACAAGACAAACCCAAGCCATAATTAGGTAGGCCCAGAGTAGAGTTCATACAGGGTATAGAATGCTGTGAAATGAATAACATGCCATTCTATAACCTGAGGGCAACTAAAAACTCAATTCCAATAAAATCCATTGTGGACAGGTGTCTCTAATATTACTAGGGTGAAATAATTCAAAAGATAATTGAGCTATGCCTGTGTCAATGATAAAGAGAGACAGCTAACATTTGGGACCCTAGAAAAGTAAATCACTAAGGGCAAGCTCAAGGCTGGGGACTCCCAAGTTAGGTCTGCCATAGGGAAAAAATGGTATGGAAAGACATTTATAAAATATGAAATAGTCACAAGCATTTTAATAAGACTTTATTATTTATAAAGCCTTTCACATGCATTATCTCATTGAACATTCAGTAGAATTCTGCAAGGCTAACATAGAAACTAGAAACATATAATGACTTCCCTAAAATTCTACATCCAGGATCTCTTAATCCATGCCTCATACCATTTTCACTATTATGACATCACTTCTGATGAATAAGAATAAATTTCTGTGGTTAATCCTTCAAGGTTAAAGTAATCAAGAATCTTAGAGAGCAGAGCTATAGAATAAGAAAACTGTAAGTATGGGCCAATGGTGTATGTTCTAAACTGAGTAGACAACCTTTCAGGGAAATTCTGTGACCAGAGTTTAGAGATGTGACTACACCAGGAAAGAGTGGTTTGGGATAATAGGCTAGATGCTTCGAATATACACCCCCCTTGTTTATTCAATAATAAAATGTTAAATATTTAACTGAGCATAGTCCAATCAGCTGAAATGTACATTTCCCACTATGTATTGTAGTCATGTATGGCACGTGACTAAGTTCTGACCATGGGAATTAAAGAAAAGTAATGTGTAAGTCTTCTGGGTCATGCCACTAAGAAAAGGGAATGTCCTCCATCTCTCTCTCTCCTTATTCTAACTAACATGTGAACATGAGGCAGTAGCTGGAACAGCCATGTAAGATATAAGCTGGCATTTTAATAGTGACAATGGCAGATTTAGAAGACAGAAGGAACCTGGGTCCCTGAATACCGTGTGGCCAACACCAACTCTTCAGGAATCACCTTCAGACTGTTATGTGAGACATAAACTTTATTTTTTCAAACCACTGTTACTTTGATCTTTATTGCAGAAGGAAACTCTATATTCTAACTTAAAAAAATTTTACCTGAAATTAAGGAAAATTTAATTACAGAGGGAAAGCAATTTACCTTTTTCTGGGTTCAAGAGAAAAAAAAATGAGTATGTTACATAGAATGAAGAGTAAGGTAGCACAGTGATATAAAGGCAAGTTAGAATGAGAAGAGAGTAGAATCAGTAGCTGATCTAATGTGAAATGGATTCAATAGCTACAGAAAGCTACATTTAGGCAAGAGCAACCGCTATCTCAAAGGCTGCCTGTAGCCACATGCAGTGTCATGGTAAAACCAGTAACAAGAAGTGTGTATATTTTCTTTACAAAATCTTTCTCTGCAGTTTAGTTAATTAGCTTCCAGGGATGATATGAAAGCTTTATTTCATGTGTCAAATTCCATTGAGTTATAGAGATTGCATGAGTTCTATTAAGATTAATCTTGACTCTACACCAGGATATAGAAGTAGGAAGTAGTAGCAGATATGCATGTGGCATTTTCTAGTTAGAGACTATATAGACAGGAACATAATGATGGAGAAAGGGAATTAAATTGGGAAATAACACTTTAAAAAAAAAGTTTATTTGTTTTGAGAAGGACAGAAAGAGCATGAGTGGGGATGGAGCAGAGAGAGAGGGAGAGAATCGCAAGCAGGCTCCACACTGTGAGCGCACAGCCTGGATGGTGCTCGATCTCATGAACTGCGAGATTATGACATGAATTGAAATCAAGAATGTGACACAACCGACTGAGCCACCCAGGAACTCCGGAAAAGAACACTTTTTCAAAGTTATCATTTGTTACGTTCTCCTGAGAGTTATGGTGAATATGATTTCCAGAACTGTTCTGCTGCTGAATGGAGTTGGAAAGCAATAGAGGAATATGAAGTAATGAGATCTAACATGTATTTATATAACTAAGGGTATGGGCAATAAGCAGAATTGGAAGAAGAATAAACAACAGGGAAAATGGGATTGTGAACTTTGCAAGCCTATTCTTGGCCTTTAATGCTTGAATTCTGGATTATAGTCACCTTGCCTGAAGTAGTTTTAATGAGAGAATAATTTCTTTTTTTAAGTTTATTTATTTTGCAAGAAAGAGAGAGAGAGGAAAGTGAATATGAGTGAGGGAGGGACAGAGTGAGAAGGAGAGAGAGAATCCCAGGCAGGCTTCATGCTGCCAGCTTAGAGCCCCACTCGGGGCTTGATCTCACAAACTGTGAGATCATGACCTAAGCCAAAATCAAGAGCCAGATGCTTAACTAACTGAGCCAGCCAGGTACCCCATGAGGGAATAATTTCTGAATAAAGGTGTTTCTGAAAGAATTTAACTCACCAAACTTTATTTTCTCAAGGGACAATATTAAAAGGTCACTATGTCAAATGTAGTAGTGGATCACTCCCCAATTTTTATAGTGTTTCCAATGTTTTTTTTAATGGTATTTAACTTGTCATTTCTTAGACTTCTAAAAAAGAAAGACTTACCATTTTCTTCTATAAAAGGTACCAGCAGCATTCTCTTCAAAGGCCCCCATATACTTGTTTCATCATTTTAATTATCTGTAATTTTATCTTATTCTAAATGAATATACTCTGCTTTACATAAATAAACAAAATGAAAATTATTTTTCTTTTTTTAAATTGAGGCTTAATTCATATACAAGCATTATATTAGTTTCAGGTGCACAACATACTGATTTGGTATTTGTATATTGCAAAATGATCACCACAAGAAATCTAGTTAATATCTGTCATGCATAGTTAAAAATTTTTTTCTTGAAATGAGAATTTTTAAGATGTAATCTGTTATTTCAAATATGCAATACAGTATTATTAGATATAGTTGCCATGTTGTACATTACATCCACATGACTTACTTATTTTATAACTAGAGTTCTGTGCCTTTTGACTCCCTTCATTCACTTCATCTATTCTCCGCCCCCCAACTACCAATCTGCACTCTGTATCTATGAGCTTTCTTTTTCTTTATTTAAGATTCCACATATAAGTGAAATCATATGATATTTGTCTTTCTCTGTCTGACTTATTTCACTTAGAATAATGCCTTCAACTCTACTACAAAGCTGTAATCATCAGGACAGTATGGTATTGGCATAAAAACAGACACATAGACCAGTGGAATAGAATAGAGACCCCTTGAATTGGACACACAAATGTATGGCCAACTAATCTTTGATAAAGCAGGAAAGAGTATCCAGTGGAAAAAAGACAGTCTCTTTAACAAATGGAGAACTGGACAGCAACATGCAGAAGAATGAAACAAGACCACTTTCTTACACCATACACAAAAATAAACTCAAAGTGCATGAAGGACTTGAATGTGAGACAGCAAACCATCAAGACCCTAGAGGAGAAAGCAGGAGAAAACCTCTTTGACCTCAGCCACAGCAATTTCTTACTCGACACATCTCCAAAGGCAAGGGAATTAAAAGCAAAAATGAACTGTTGGGACCTCATGAAGATAAAAACTTCTGCACTGCAAAGGAAACCATCAACAAAACTAAAAGGCAACCGATGGAATGGGAAAAGATATTTGCAAATGACATATTGGATAAAGGGTTAGTATCTAAAATCTATAAAGAATTCACCAAACCCCATACCCAAAAAAACAAATAATCCAGTGAAGAAATGGGCAGAAGACATGAATAGACACTGTTCCAAAGAAGACATCTAGATGGCCAACAGACACATGAAAAGATGTTCAACATCACTCATCATCAGGGAAATACAGATCAAGACTATAGTGAGATATCACCTCATGCTGGTCAGAGTGGCTAAAATGAACAAATAAGGAGACTATAGATGCTGGCAAGGATGTGGAGAAATGGGAATTCTCTTGCACTGCTAGTGGGAATGCAAACTTGTGCAGCTCCTCTGGAAAACAGTGTGGAGGTTCCTCAAAAAAAAAAAATAAATAAATAAACAATAGATTTACCCTATCACCCAGAAATAGCACTGCTAGGAATCTACCCAAAGGATACAGGAGTGCTGATGCATAGGGGCACATGTACCCCAATGTTTATAGCAGCACTTTCAACAATAGCCAAATTATGGAAAAAGCCTAAATGTCCATATATTGATGAATGGATAAAGAAGGTGTGGCTTATATATACAATGGAATACTACTTGGCAATGAGAAAGAATGAAATCTGGCCATTAGCAGCAACGTGGATGGAACTGGAGAGTATTATGCTAAGTGAAATAAGCCAGGTAGAGAAAGACAGATACCATATGTTTTCACTCATATGTGGATCTTGAGAAACTTAACAGAAGACCATGGGGGAGAGGAAGGGGAAAACAAAAGTTACAGAGAGGGAGGGAGGCAAACCATAAGAGACTCTTAAGGACTGAAAACAACCTAAGGGTAGATGGGAGCTGGGGGAGAGGGGAAAGTGGGTAATGGGCAGGGAGGAGGGCACTTGTTGTGATAAGCACTGGGTATTGTATGGAAACAAATTTGACAATAAATTATATTAAACAAAATAAATAAAAATAAAAAAAGAATAATATCTTCAAGGTCCATCCATGTTGTTGCTAATGGCAAGATTATATTCTTTTTCTATGGCAGAATTATATATATATATATAAAATATAAATATGTGATATATATATGTATATATATACATATATAAAATATAAATATGTGATATATATATATCACATGTAAAATATGTGATATATATGTGATATATATGTGTGACATATATTTGTGACATATATACATATATATACATATATGTGTATATATGCATACATATGCACATGCATATGTATATACATATGTGTGTGTGTATATATATATACATATATATATGTATACCCCACATTTTCTTTATCCGTTTGTCAATGGAATCTTCTGTTATTTCTGTATGTTGGCTACTATAAATAATGCCACAAAGAACATAGTATTGCATATAGCTTTTCAAGTTAGCGTTTTCATTTACTTTGGTTAAATACCCATTAGTGGGATTGATGGATTCTATGGTGGCTCTATTTTCATTTTTTTTTTAAAACCCCATACAGTTTTCAATAGTGGCTGGACCAATTTACAATCCCACCAAAAGTGCACAAGAATTCCTTTTAATCCACACCCCTGTCAACACATTGTTACTTTTTGTCTTTTTTATACTACCCATTCTAACAGGCATAAGGAGATACTGTGGTTTTGATTTCCATTTCCTAGATGATTAGTGATATTGTGTATATTGTCATGTACCTGTTGGCCGTCTGTATGTCTTCTTTGGAAAAATGTCTATTCTAATCTTCTGCCTATATTTTAATCCAATTTAATTATTTTTCTATTGAGTTGTATAAATTCTTTATACATTTTGGATATTAGCCTCTTATCAGATATTATTTGTAAGTACTTTCTCCCATTTATTAGGTTGTCTTTTTATTTTGTTGACGGCTTCTTTTGCTGTGCAGACACTTTTTAGTTTGGTATAATCTCACTTTTTTTTTTTTTTTTTGCTTTTATTGCCTTTGATTTTGGTGTTAAAGTTTAAAAATCATTGCCAAAACCAATGTCAAGGAGTTTACTGCCTATGTTTTCTTCTCTTTTTTTTTCATTAATAAAACATGCATCTGAATAATTTCAGTTGAGAAGCTTTAAAATTTTTCAAGTTTAAATTTAAATTCCAATTTGTTAATATATAGTGTAATATTAGTTTCAGGTGTACAATATAGTGGCTCAACACTTCCATACAACACTCGGTGCTTATCACAAGTGCAGTCATTAATTCCTTTCATTTTAAAAATGTTTTATTTATTTATTTTTGAGAGAGAGAGAGAGAGAGAGTAAGAGAACACAGCTGGGGAGGGGCAGAGAGAGAGAGGGACACAGAATTTGAAGTAGGCTCCAGGTTCTGAGCTGTCAGCACAGAGCCTGACATGGGGCTTGAACTCATGGATCGTGAGATCATGACCTGAGTCAAAGCTGAATGCCCAACAGTCTGAGACACCCAGGTGCCTTTCCCCATCACTTATTTAACCTATCCACCCACCTCTCTTCATCAGTTCACTCTTGTCAGAATGGCTAAAATCAACAACACAAGAACCAACAGGTGTTGGCAAGGATGCAAAGAAAGGGGACCCTTCTTGCACTGTTGGTGGGAATGCAAACTGGTGCAACCACTCTAGAGAACAGTATAGAGGTTCCTCAGAAAGTTAAAAATAGAATGACCCTACAATCCTGAAATTAAACTACTATGTTTTCTTCTAGGAGTTCTATGGTTTCAGGTCTTATGTTCTTTAATCCATTTTTAGTTAGTTTTTTTTTGTGTGTGTGTGTGGTGTAAGACAGTGGTTCAGTTTCATTCTTTGCATGTGACTGTCCAGTTTTCTTCACATTTAGTGAAGAGACTGACATTTCTCCCCTGTATATTCTTGGCTCTTTTGTCATAAATTAATTGACCATATATGCATGGATGTATTTCCAGGGGCTCTATTCTATTCCATTGATCTGTATGTCTATGTTTATACCAATACTATTCTGTTTTGATTACTATAGCTTGTAATATAGTTTGAAATCATGGAATTTGATGCCTCCAGTTTTGTTCTTTCTCAAGATTGTTTTTATTATTTGGGGTCTTTTGTGGTTTCATACGAATTTTAGAATTGCGTGTTTTATTTATGCGAAAAATGCCATTTGAGTTTTCATAAGGATTATGTTAAATTGTAGATTGCTTTGCATAGTATGAACATTTCAACAATACTAACTCTTTTGATTAATGAACACAAGATATTTTTCCATTTACTTGTGTCTTCTTTAATTTCTTTCATCAATGTCTTATAGTTTTCAATATATAGGTCTATCACCTCCTTGGTTAAATTTATTTCTAAGTGTTTTATTCTTTTTGATGAAATTATAAATAGGATTGTTTTCTTAATATTTCTTACTGATAATTTATTATTAGTGTATAGAAACTCTACAAATTTCTGCATATTAATTTTGTAGCCTGCAACTTTACTGAATTCATTGTTTAGTTCCAACATTTTTTTTCTGGCAGAGTCTTTAGACTTTTCTCTATATAATATCATCTGCAAACTGTGACAGTTTTGCCTGTTCCTTTCCAATTTGGAGGTCTTACATTTCTTTTCCTTGCCTAATTGTTCTGGCTATGAATTCCAATACTATGTTGAATAAAAGTGGTGAGTGTGGCCATCCTTGTCTTCTTCCTGATCTTAGGGGAAAAGCTTTCAGTTTTTCTGTTGAGTATGATGTTAAAATGGAAAATTATTTTAACTTTAAGAAAAAAATGTTCTTCAAGAGAAAATGAAGCATAACAAATAAGTCTGGAAGAAATATATTCAAATGTTAATAGTCATTCTCTTTGAATGATAAACCATATGGGTTTTTTTCTTCCATTTTTTTATGTTTTTTAAAATTGTCTTATATGAATATGTGTTTCTTTGTAACACAACAACCACAATAGCTTAATGTAAAAGAAAAAAAATAATCCTATAATTCTAATAGTCTTCTGAAAAGACCTCTGGAAAAAGTCAAATGTGTAGATATCTAGACCCCTGGGAGTCTTAGGAATGGTTTCAATCTAATTTACTAAGTACATTCTGTATGACTAGGGAGTTCTTTCTCTTGCCTAGCCCAATATTTTTCTTACTGTCATTAAATGGCCTCTCTCATTCTCTCACTTTTTGTTTATTTTCTCTCTCTCACTCTCTCACTTTTTGTTTGTTTGTTTTAATTCTCATTTCCACATAGCTGTTCATTTATTGATAATATTTTATTTTAAAGACTGGTGTTTTGTGTTCAATTGAATACCCTTATTTCTAAAGGCACTGTTACAAATGATCATTTCTTTTTTTTTTTTTAATTTTTTTTCAACGTTTAGTTATTTTTGGGACAGAGAGAGACAGAGCATGAACGGGGGAGGGGCAGAGAGAGAGGGAGACACAGAATCGGAAACAGGCTCCAGGCTCTGAGCCATCAGCCCAGAGCCCGACGCGGGGCTCGAACTCACGGACCGCGAGATCGTGACCTGGCTGAAGTCGGACGCTTAACCGACTGCGCCACCCAGGCGCCCCACAAATGATCATTTCTATAAGAGGTTTCTAAAAGTATGAGAAACCTCTGTGTGTTTGGTTATTAATTGAAGCTTTCCAAATTTCGCTTACTTGTGAAACACTGAGGAGTTGTATGATGCCACTTTGGGAAGAAACCACATGAGAAATTCAAAGAAAAAGGCCTGGAAATTTTTTTGCAAATCTATCAGTAGAGTGTGGGGGAAGTTCATGCTCTTAACTGTAGGAAAAGGCGACTTAATAAGCCTAAAACAGGATATAATCGAGGTGTAATCCATGCCACTGGCCTAGAAATGAAAAAAGACTAACAATCCTTTTCTGCATTTTAGGCCAAGGTAGTAGAAGAGAGAATGATACAGATGATGGTGTTTTCCATAATGATACAGATATTACCTCAACTCTAGAGTTCGTCTCAGACTCTAGAAATGTCTTTAGATGGCCAGTAAAGAAAGAGGGTGAGTGAAATAAACCCTATATTGGCAGTAGGCAAAGCCAAGGAAATAAAGGACCTTGTAAGTCATGTTAAGAAGGTATAAAATATACTGATAGCTAGACAGCTTTTAGGCTAGGGAGTTATTTTGTCAGATCACTATTTGTGAATGTATCTCTTACACTTCTGAGAACAATGGATTGGAAGCAGAGAACAATCCAAGCAGGAGATAATAACTTGAACTTTGGCAAATGGGAAGAGGTCGATGTACAAATGCAATATCAGTGGTAGAATCAATAGAGATTTGGGATTCTGATGTGTTTGGATAAGTGTAAGTAAAGGGATAAGAAAGAGTATGAGACAGCTTTGATTATCTCCATTCACAGTTGTAAGTGATTATAAGAAGTAGATTGGGGGAAAGACAAATTATTTGGCGTTGTATATACTGATTTTGAAATTGACAGGACAAGATGTTACCAGTGTCCAAAATAATTGACATAAAATAGCACGGTATGCCCAGGTTAAACACACAGATTTTTTCAATGAAAATAAAATTTTGACTAAAGAATACAATGAATAAATATTAATTACCTAATTTCTTTTTTTATTAACTTGTTTAATTTTTTTTTAAATTTACATCCAAATTAGTTAGCATATAGTGCAACAATGGTTTCAGGAGTAGATTCCTTAGTGCCCCTTACCCATTCATCCCATCCCCCTTCCACACCCCCTCCAGTAACCCTCAGTTTGTTCTCCATATTTATGAGTCTCTTCTGTTTTGTCTTCCTGCCTGTTTTTATATTATTTTTATTTCCCTTCCCTTATGGATCTGTTTTGTCTCTTAAAGTCTTCGTATGAGTGAAGTCATATGATTTTTGTCTTTCTCTGACTAATTTCATTTACCATAATACCCTCCAGTTCCATCCACATAGTTGCAAATGGCTGGGAAAATGGACAGTGACATGCAGAAGAATGAATCTGGACCACTTTTTTACACCATACACAAAAATAAACTCAAAATGGATAAAAGAACTCAATTTAAGACAGGAAACTATCAAAATCATTGAGGAGAAAGCAGACAAAAACCTCTTTGATCTTGGCCGCAGCAACTTCTTACTCAACATGTCTCCGGAGGCAAGGGAAACAAAAGCAAAAATGAACTACTGGGACCTCATCAAAATAAAAAGATTCTACACAGTGAAGGAAACAATCAGCAAAACTAAAAGGGAACTGACAGAATGGGAGAAGATATTTGCAAATGACATATCAGATAAAGGGTTAGTATCCAAAATCTATAAAGAACTTATCAAACTCAACACCCAAAAAACAAATAATCCAGTGAAGAAATGGACAAAAGACATGAATAGACACTTCTTTAATTGCCTAATTTCTAAAAGTAGACTTACTCAACCTTTACTTAGGAATGTCTGGGCTATCCAATGCTTACAAATCATATATTATGAGATGAAAAAATGCTTCTAGGATATGACTCCACTATACATCTTACCCTATAGGCATTATAAAAGCTTGATATTTTCTCACAAAGACAAGTGCTATACTCAGGTGAGAGATAGCAATTGTGTCTAGTGAAAAGCAACACACTTGAGATGCTGAAAATAATGAAGTAGCAAAATATGTATCAAGATCCAATGGCCAAGTGAGCAAAGCATAATCAGCAAGGAAAATGACTGAGGTGAAATGAACCTACTGATCAATTCATATTCTTCTATATTCAGATTTGGCCCAGTCCATTTAATTCTTTATTACTTGCCCAACTCAAATTACATTACTGAATTCATTCTCACTGCTGATCCCAGAAACATAGCCCCAGAATTCTCATCATGACTCCCTCTTGCCATAAAAACCTTAAAACACTATTCCCATTTCCCCCATCATTCCACTCATGTAGCAACGTATTATCAGTCTACTCCTTTCTGTGCCTCATTCTTATACTCGGTCAGTCACTTTATTAATAGAGAATATACTTTCTTCAAGTCATACCTAAAATATTCTCAGTTTTCAGGCAATGAGCACTAGCCTACTAGTTTGTCTAATTTACCAAAAATATTCAAATCCACCCCTTTTCATAAGTTAACTATGAATTGCAGAAGATTTAAACTTTTCATATATCTCAAAAGAGTATTCATTTCTTTTCTGAACTTATGTCTTCCAATGAAACATCCATCAGTAAGTTAATATAATAGTATACAATAGGTGAAAATGTTGTGAATAGGTATGCTTGTGTGGATAGAAATGGATATGAAGATGTTATATGTGTGGTTACTTTAGCTTCTCTAGCAGAAGAGGTTAAGGCTTTGATCTAATATTAGATCAATGTCATGCTTGAGTACATCAAGGTGACTGGAAAGAAGGAGTCCAAATGAGAAACTAAATATACTTGGTTGGTTGTAAAAGAGAAGTGCAGCATTGGTTGAAAGGAATAAATATATAGAGTGCAAAAAGCTACTGATGGTCCATGATGGTCAAATCCCAGCAGGAGACTCTATTCTGTTTTCATGTCCCCCAAGTGAGAAGTTTATATAAAGAAGGTAGCATTTTTATTCAGTGGTGAAACCAGCATTCTCCAATGATTCCACCAAATAAATATGCCACCATGATTTGCATTTTTAATGATCTGTATTTTGTAAAAATACACCCAAAGAATTAAAATGATCAAACTACTAGAGGCTTATTATTTGTTATTTCTATAACTGGATTAAAGTGATATGGCATATTTATAAAAACATAATACTTCCTGGAGCCAGGTCAAGAAAGACTCAGAGCTACTCTACTGTGAATCAGTTTTATTGAAAATCAGCATTTGATAAGTGAAATTAGTCAGAGAACGACAAAAATCATATGACTCCACTCATATGAGGACTTTAAGAGAACATAAAGTAAGGGAAACAAAACTAATATAAAAACAGGGAGAGGGACAAAACAGAAGAGACTCATAAATATGGAAAACAAACTGAGGGTTACAGGAGGGGTTGTGGGAAGGGGGATGGGCTAAATGGGTAAGGGGCACTAAGGAATCTACTCCTGAAATCATTGTTGCAAAATATGCTAATTTGGATGTAAATTTAAAAAAATAAAAAAGTAAAATAAAATAAAATAAAAATAAAAGTAAAAAAAAAGAAAATCAGCATTTGAACTCAGTGTCACTAGGAATCTTAAGGGAAAGGGCAGCCACATAAAAGAGGCCTGGAGATGGTGGGCTTCTCTCAAGAAAGTTGCAGGAAGGGTACCAAAGATAGTCATACCTGGACCTAGCATGGATAGTATGCGTAAAACAATGTGGAATATTGGCTTTGGTGCAGCAAAACAAAGATAGTTCACTGAAATGCTGTGGCAGAAAAAATAAGCGGAAACAATCACAATACCTCCCAAATATGGGGTTATTTAAATAAATTATATTATTTTTTATTATTTGAGAGAGAGCACATGAGAGTGGAAGAGGAGCAGAGGGAGAGACAGAGGGAATCTTAATTAAGCATGCTCCACGCTTAGTGCAGAGGCTGAAATGGGGCTTGATTCCATGACCTGAGCCTAAACCAAGAGTTGGATACTTAATCAACAGAGCGACCCAAGAACTTATAAATAAATTATATTCTTAAGATAGATATACAATACAAGCCTGCTATTAAAAATCATGTTGAAGTTTACCAATTAAGGAAAATATTTGTAATATAATTGAAGGCCAAATCAGTCTATGAAGTAATAATACAGAGTACGATTCCAGACCGACACACCTGGACAGGTAGATAGTCCTGGGTTTGTACCCATGATTTGCCTTTTACCTTATGAATATTAATAACTAATGTACTCTATATGAACTTCACTTTTTCAGATCTATAAATTGACATAAGAATAGTACCACTTGTGAATATTTGTGATCATTAAATATATGAAAGCAAATAGAATGATCTTTATTTTTACTTCTACAAATTCAAAAAATTTAACCTTTAGCATACTTATCTCACATCAGTGGTATCTGGAGTAACTTTTATTCTTTTCCTTTCTGTTCTATGTTTTCCTCATTAAGATTATATGCCCGTGTGATTGGATAAGACATCAAAAATAAGTTATTATTTAAAAACAGAAACAGAAACAAGGAGAATTTATAGACTTTAGACAGACACATTAAAAGTGGTTAAAAGGGTATAAAATGTAGCTTGAAGACTTAGAAAACACTATTTAAAAATAAAAACTAAAAAGGAACAATAGGCATTGCATGATACTTAATGGAGAAGTACCTGTCTGTTCTCTAGGCTAGGGTGATGAAAAGTGGAAATGGATGTAATTATACCTTATTAAAATCCTTCCCGTGATGGTGGTAGAAATTACAGAATAAGAAGTGGTTAAGAATGCAACTCTGGAAACAGAATTATTGTGCAAATTTTGGTTCTGCCATCACCAATTGTATTAACTTGGTTAAAGATGTCTAATTTAACTAAGCCTTGATTTCCTCATTTGTTAATTGCAGACAAGATAATCCACCTAAATATCTAAGTGTAGCTTGTGACACAAAATATGCTATCAATGAATATTGCTTTCAGTCTTGTGCATTGAACGAAAGATTTGAAGTCAATGGAGAATGGCTTAATCTCAGCTCTGCTGTAGTAGGAAAATCTTACACATAAGACAAGCCATTTCCCTTCTCTGAGTTGAGTTTCATTATTTGTAACGAAAAAAAAAATTTCCCTGTCTCCTTCCCAGTACTTGTAGGTGGATCAAATAAAATAATGTAAATATTCTTTGGAAAATATTAAGTAGTTAATAAATATAAGTGAGTCTTATTTGCATGGATTACTGACTTATGTCATCATATCAGTAAAATATCACAGCTCTTGTTATCAAATAATATGGCATTTGGTTTTTAGTAATAGGACACTGTTTCATTGAGTGGAGTGCTTGAATAATATGGTGCGTCTTAAGAGGACTCTTACATCTAAATGCATTTGTCTTGTTTAAAACTCCCTGATGGTGTGATTTAGTCATCATAGAAATTTGTTCAACATGACTTATGAAAAGTGATGCCAGCTATGTGTTTGGTATGTTAGTGATAGAGTGAAAACATTCAGCATTGACCAAAGCTAAATTGATTTAAGGTCTTTTAGAACCTGGTATATTGAACTAAAAAAAAACAAAAACAAACAAAAAAACTATTAAGCAATTAACTGGTGTCCTTAAATAGCAGAGGCAGATAGTTTGAATAATTCAGGTGATTGGGAGACCCTAAACCATCTAAATTAGGACTGGTTGTCTCCAATTCATCTAATACATGTTCAGATCTCCATTTCACTTTGTCAGAGGAATATTTATTGTTGTAAGATGAATTATTTCCTCAAATTACATTTAGAAAACCATTCTAAAGGTTGTAAGATAGTTGGAAGAAAAATACTCTCCAGCATATTTTTTTTTTTGTTTATAATGAATAAGTAAGCTGGAAAAAATCTTATTATATGACTATCAAAATTATCTAGGAATACAACTTGGACAATAGAAACAGCCAACTTTCAGTTAGGCCACAAGCAACCTCAAGACTACAAAAACATTCTTGGCATGAGCTTAGTCTCCAATCATTAGGGTTTATACAAAAAAGGAAGCATTCTATTATTTCAGGAAAATATCTCGGTCAGTTGAATAATGTTATAAAATGTAGTTAATAGTGAACAATTACTGAGGCAAAATTTAATTATCTTATTTTATAAGTAAGAAAAATAAAACATTGAGGCTAAGAAACAGATCACAGTAGTAAAGTGAACTGTTGAAGTTCAGTATCTAGAATTTAATACAACTCCAAATTCAATTCATTATAAGTGGAGTGAATATTTTCCTACTCTACTGTCAAATCACAGTACATGTAGAAATATATTGGCATGCAAAGGCTATGGCTTAGCTCTATGAAATTTCTGGCAATGAGGGTCTCCATGCTCTGGATACCTAAAGATTAATGTTGATACATTTGAATGTTTAATTATTACCTTTTCATATTTTGATAAGCACTCCAGAGGTTGGAGATCAATTCCACAACCTCAAAAAATGAGTACAATACTTTTGTTAAGCATAGTAAAGAATTTGAATATGAAATTATTTTAAAATTTTCATTTCCATGCATTCTGCAACTCAATGCTTACAAATACTTTTAGATTTGTAGAAATGAATCCAGGTCACCTACTGAATTTGTACTGGAGGTCTCCTCCTTAATCTTGGATGTCTTCTTCAGTTGTTTATGTTTCTCAGAAGAACTAGTTGCCTTTTATCTGAGTTACAGACAGAAGCTGAAAGCAGTGATTTTAGATACAAGGATTTTGGCAAAAAAGCAACTGCCTTGGCCAGGGGGGCCTCAGAATATTTCAAAACCCTGCGTGTTTTGAAAATTTCCATGGCACATTGATTAGGAAACATTGCCAGGACTGTAGACTTTCAATAAATTCATGCAGAACTGGCTTGTCAAATTCTGGTTAGTAAGAATCAGTAAATTGTTTCAGGGATTTTTTTTTAAGGAATGGATGGTAATTATCATTTAAATATCTCTTCCTCAGATTTTACAGTTTTACAGCCAAGGGTGATAAACAGCAAAAATTAGACCCTCAATGGTAATCAAATGTTCAAAACACTTACAAGACACTAACTACAACTTGGGTTTTCAGGATGTGTAGTGTCACTGGAATTGCTACTACTAGACTACATAATACAAGGATTTCTTTCTTATGATATGTCCAATAGCTTTTCTTGAATATTTAGCAGCCTGTTCAATTCCCAGGACAGATTGGCCTTAATGGCATCAATTAGTGTTGTAATTGGTTTTCCTAGGTTCACAACCAAAATTGACTCCACTATGCCTATTATCCAATTTCCCTGGTGCACTTTTTTGACAGGACAGCTAACATTCCAATAATGTTGCTGAGACCCAAACTGGAAGGAGGGAAAAGAATTTCAAAACTGGTGTTTGTTAATGATGTTCTCTTCTCCTCATTTTCTAGAATTCCCACCTTCAACCACTTGAATGTTGATCTTTGTTGCAAATAAACTACCTTTTTAAAAAGAGAGCTTCTGCACAGTATCCACTAAAGAAGATATCCATTTAAAGATAGAAATATAAGGTAGTTATATTTTTAGTTTTTTTTTGAGGAACCTCCATACCGTTTTCCAGAGTGGCTGCACTAGTTTGCATTGCCACCAGCAATGCAAAAGAGATCCTCTTTCTCCGCACCCTCGCCAACATCTGTTGTTGCCTGAGTTGTTACTGTTAGCCATTCTGACAGGTGTAAGGTGATATCTCATTGTGGTTTTGATTTGTATTTCCCTGATGATGAGTGATGTTGAGCATTTTTTCATGTGTTGGTTGGCACTCATTTGAGGACTTTAAGAGGTAAAACAGATGAACATAGCGGAAGGGAAACAAAAATAGTATAATAACAGGGAGGGGGGCAAAACAGAAGAGACTCATAAATATGGAGAACAAACTGAGGGTTGCTGGAGGGGTTATGGGAGGGGAGATGGGCTAAATGGGTAAGGGGCATTAAGGAATCTACTCCTGAAATCATTGTTTCGCTATATGTTAACTAATTTGAATGTAAATTTTAAAAAATAAAAAGAAATAAATTTAAAAAATAAAGATAGGGGCGCCTGGGTGGCGCAGTCGGTTAAGCGTCCGACTTCAGCCAGGTCACGATCTCGTGGTCCGCAAGTTCGAGCCCCGTGTCGGGCTCTGGGCTGATGGCTCAGAGCCTGGAGCCTGTTTCCGATTCTGTGTCTCCCTCTCTCTCTGCCCCTCCCCCGTTCATGCTCTGTCTCTCTCTGTCCCAAAAAAAAACGTTAAAAAATTTTTTTTTAAAAATAAAAAAAATTAAAAAAAAAATAAAGATAGAAATGTAATTTAGTGGATACTATGCAGAAGTCCTATGAAAAAAGAAATGCAAAATGGATGAAAGACCTAAATTTGAGACAGGAAACCACCACAATCCTAGAGGAGAACACAGGCAGCAAACTCTTTGACCTTGGCTGGAGCAACTTCTACTAGACACATCACAGAAGGCAAGGGAAACAAAAGCAAACACGAATTATTGGTACTTTATGAAGGGAAAAAGCTTCTGGACAGCAAAAGGAAACAATCAACAAAACTAAAAGGCAGCCTACAGATTGGGAGAAAATATTTGCAAATGACATATCTGATAAAGGGTTAATATCCAAAATCTATAAAGAACTTATCAAACTCAACACACAAAAAATAAATAGCCCAGTTAAAAAATGGGAAGAAGACATGAATAGACACTTTTCTGAAAGAAAACATCCAGATGGCTAACAGACACATGAAAAGACACATGGAAAGATTACTCATCATCAGGAAAATACACATCAAAACCATGACGAAACACCACCTCACGCCTGCCAGAATGATTAAAATTAACACAAGAAACAACAGGTGTTGGTAAGGATGAAGAGAAAGGGGATGCCCTGTTGGCTGGGAATGCAAACCAGTGAAGCCACACTGGAGGACACTATGGAGGTTTCTCAAAAAACTAAAAATAGAACTATACTATAATCCAGCAATTGCACTATTAGGTATTTACCCAAAGGATACAAAAATACATATTTGAAGAGGTACATGCACCCCAATGTTTATAGCAGAATTATCTACAATAGCAAAACTATGGAGAAAGCCCAAATTTCCACTGACTGATGAGTGGATAAAGAAGATGTTGGGGCGCCTGGATGGCTCAGTCGGTTAAGTGTCCGACTTCCGCTCAGGTCATGATCTCGCAGTGTGTGGGTTCGGGCCCAGCGTCGGGCTCTGTGCTGACAGCTTGGAGCCTGGAGCCTGCTTCGAATTCTGTGTCTCCCTCTCTCTCTGCCCCTCCCCTGCTCATACTCTGTCTCTCTCTGTCTCTCAAAAATAAATAAATGTTAAAAAAAAATTAAAAAAAAAAGAAGATGTCATATATATACATAATGGAATATTACTCAACCATCAAAAAGAATGAAATGTTGCCATTTGCAATGGCATGGATGGAACTAGAATGTGTTATACTAAACAAGATAAGTCCACCAGAGAAAGACAAATACAATATGATTTCATTCTTCGTGGAACTTAAGAAACAAAACAAATGAACATATGGGAAGAGGGGGGAGAGGACAGAGGGAAACAAAGCACAAGCTAGTCTTAATGATAGAGAACAAACCGACAGTTGATGGAGGGAGGTAGATGTGAGATGGGTTAGATGGGTGATGGGTATTAAGGAGGGCACTTATTGTCATGAGCACTGGGTGTTGTATGTAATCACTTAATTCTACTTCTGAAACTAATATTGCACTGTATGTTAACTAAAATTTAAACAATAAATAAATAAATAAATAAATAAATAAATAAATAAATGAGAAATTAGGCTGAGAAGCACTTTCTATTACAGAAGCAACTTCAATCTGAAATTACTTATAATTTCATCAAACAAAATAATCAGTCAGTGCAATCTACACATTGATGCTTATGTTATAGTAGTAACAATGCTACATACATCCATACTGAGATAGTATCATAGTAACAAGCTGGAAAATGTTCTTAGAAACCAGTCTACCTGATAAGATTGACAATTCAATTAAACTTTCTTGATATAGCTGAAATAAAGTACCTAGCCTAGGACAAGCCATTCAAAGCAAATGCAGAAACTAAGATAAGTCAACCAAATACAAGTACCATCACTGACTAAAGTAAAACAGAACAAAAAAATTGATAAAATAACACATAAGTAACAGGGATATTGTAAAGATCAAATGAGATAACATTTTGGTGGGAATAAAGTTAATAAAGGTTAGTTTGTTTCCCTCTTAATTTTGTTTATTCTATACACTTCTAGAAAGAATGCCCCTCTTACTTTCTTGGGTTCTATTGTATTAGGGGTATGAGTGGAGAAAGATACATAGAGTGTGCATTGGAAAATAAATTATTTTTTTGTAATGTCATGTATAGGTTAGTATAAAATTGTTTCAAGGAGATGTGACAAACTTAACAAAGACAAACAGCAGATTGATTTACTTTAGAGCTGGCTAATCACTTCAAATATATAATCTCATTTTAATCTTACACAAACATGCTGAGATAAGCACTATTTCTATATCCATTGTACAGAGATTAACATTGAGGCTTGGAGATTATATAATTTACCCAGTGTCACACAACCAGGAATTTTAACCCAGTTATCTCCAGTTTCACAGCAAACACTCATAACTGCCAAAAAAAAGTTCATTCAGTAAGAAAAATTTGGTTGTAATTTTGTTAAAATTAATAACTCTGATGAAGTAAAATTCCTCAAAGATTGATTTGCAGACCAGAACTGGGGTTATTTTACCCCTCAGAAGAGAAGATTTGTGTCAAGAGTTGGTAGCTATCTTTTAGACATGTTAGTCTGTTACAAGGAAAATAAAGAATTACTTTGGGTATTTGCTTCAGTTAGGTTGTTGCAGACATACTAGAACCAAAGGATGGAAGTTATTGGCTAAATGCAGGAAAACAAAGCAAAACATCTTCCAACAAACAAAACTGCCAAAGATGTCAAATTTTAAAGAAAGACCAAACTTTATTAGAGATGTAAGAGGTAATTTGGGTCACTTTCTCTTCCACATGAAAGGACAGCAGAAAGTCCCTCCAATCTTTTGGATTTTATGACCTTCAGTATTATTGACAGAATCTTGAGCTTCATGTCATTGGTTTTATAGACACACACAAAAAGTTATCAATAAAATAATGTTATTTCTTTGTTTAAGTGAAAGAATATTATAGCAAGGCAAACCATCAGAAATTGGAAACTATTTGTACCATGATTTTATAACAGCTTATAAAAAGTACTGTTTGTGATATACTTTAACTTATGAAGGTTAAGTTATTAAATGCAATCTAATCACAAATTTCCTCCATGAAGTGGTTGTTTAAGTATGTATCAGGGACACTTTAATACAGGATATAGTTTTTAGTGGAAGAAGTGACAGTGTTTAGAAAAACATTTCTCTCTGGTATATTCTTACATTTAAATTTTCTTTTATTTTCATTCTTCTTTACCATGTGCTTAGGGAAGTAGGATAAGTCTGGGGTTGTCTTCTGCCTGGATGTCACAGCCTGCCCCCTATTCTTAGCATAACAGGCTCAGAAGAGAAGACTAAGAAAAAAGAAGCAGGGAATAGGATTCTTAGGTCAGCTGTCCTTGAGGTTTTCTCCCTCAAACTCTTTCTTCACTCTTACTTTTCCAAATTATTTTCAGCCATCAGAATACTAAGATCTGGGATAGATGTCAAGATTAGGCTCTGTTCTTTGTTTAAATTAGAGTGAAAATGAATCCTTTACCTTACTTAATAGTAATAGATCTAAGTCAGTAGTTTTGACAATGCACCTTGATAATGGAAATCCCTGACAATGAGGGTAACTGAGTGTGGGATATGTGAAGACTTCTTGTACTATCTTTGCAACTTGTCTGTAAATATAAAATTATTCCAAAATAAAAATTTTATTAAAAAAACTTGATCCATATAAAACTCTTATATAGCACAGATCAGCTTATAAGTGTAGCCAGTCGTAGAAATTTTGGGTCTTAGTTTCAGCTAAGACTAGCACACGTTTTCCTATACATGTCTGAAGGACCAAGATGGGATGTGAAATGAGGAATTTCGGATAGATAAATAATTCAACATTGTATCTATCCATTTTTCTTCAGGGACACAATTAACATTCAATACACCTTTTCTCTTTGATTATGGGAAACACAATGCACTAATATTATTTCCCTTGGACCAGGATGGTTGGAAGGAATAGAGGTATAGAGGAATAGAGGTATAGAGGTATAGAGGTATAGAGGAATAGAGGTATAGAGGTATAGAGGTATAGAGGTATAGAGGTATAGAGGAATAGAGGTATAGAGGTATAGAGGTATAGAGGTATAGAGGAATAGAGGTGAGGAATAAAGATTAAGATATAAAATTGGGATATAAAAATAAGTGTATTTTTACATATGCTTCCCAATAAAACCAATATGTCCTGAGTGCTTAATCTGATTGCCCCTATGTTTTTTTCTGAAAGAAATCTGAAATCCTGGAGAGCTCAAAGTGTTCATCTGCAACTTGGACTTTCTAGTCCTAGCCACCAATTACACTGGATATCTAAGCTGACTTTGATTAAACAATTTTTGATTAAACATAAAATAGGAAGCTTTAGAAAAGTTACTAGACTTGTACATACCCATTTCTATACAATAAGTCATTCTCATTATCACCCTTTATGAATATTTTAGCTGCTCTTCTTCAATTATATTAGCATTACAATGAGAAAACAGACCATTTTGCCATTAGGCTTGTGTGAAAGACTCAAATACTAAATAATATATCTCCTTTTTTAAAGGAAACAACTCATCTATTCAGTCTAGAGATGTATTCCACAAGGGATGTCAACAATATCCCCAGGTTGCCAAGGTATTTTCAGTAATGACAAGCTCCCTCTATCTTTCCAGAAACTGTGCATTTTTTTTTCTCACAGGTAAATGACTCCCAAACATATTAAATTCAAGTCTTCAAAAGATCTTAAAAGAGCATGACTAAAATGCAAAGAGAAGGGTAGGCAGGTACAGGCAATTTAGTAGATAAAATGCAAAGACAGCATTCTTTGCCAGCCAATGGACAGGTTTCAGAGGAGTGTGTGATTGGGAAATAAGCTACATAGCTATATTCTCTTGCATTGTTAGGATGACTCTCAGACAGATGAAAAGATTAAGGGGACTATGTTCAACAACTGTATACATATATATCTATCTTTATTTTATGGAAAATGCCCAGGCAGAATGCAGTTCACATGGGTCCAATGATTGATAACTTGCTTGTTGAATAAAGGGAGGGTGAGCAGACATAGAAGCTGCACTGCACTGCACTGATACTGCACTGCAGCTGCACTGCACATACAAGCTGTAGTTTGTATAGATGAAGATAAAAGACAAAATTGAGAGTGTCCAGTTTACCGATAAAACAAATGAATTTATAGACATTTTAAGGTTGGTTACAAGAAGGGAAAATGGAAATAGAACGCTCATAAAATTCTTATCTAAGTACATTATAGAATTTGTTAGAAAAGTACCTTATAAGTGAAAGAAATAAAGTGATTATTTACAAAGCTGGGCATTTGGACCTTAGCAAACACCAGCAAGCAAAAAACATTCAACAAATTCTCGTTCTGGAAATCAAATGTATCAAGATCTATAATGCAATTCTTATGTAACTTATAAAACTGATATTTATTCAGAGATGCCTTACCTGAACAAATACTTAAACAACATCAAACCCTTTGATCAGGAAATTCTATTAAAAGGTATCCATCCTACAGAAATATTTTTATATGCACACAAAAGATGCATGTGCAAAGATAATCATTGCCATATTCACTGTAATAGCAAAAATATAGAACCTATTTGAATGACCATTAACAAATAAAATGCTTAAATATATTATAGATGCTATTGTCTGGAGGTCTGTGTCCCCTCCTCCATTCATATGTTGAAATCCTAACCCCCAAGGTGATGGTATTAGGAGGTGGGGCCTTTAGGAAGTGATTATATCATGAAGAAAGAATCCTCATGATCAGGATTAGTGCCTTTATAAAAGAAACTCCAAATAGCTTGCTTGCTTCTTCCACCATGTGAGGATACAGTGGAAATATGGCCGTCTATGAACATGATGCAGGCTGTCATCAGACAGTGAATCTACCAGGCACCTTGATCTTGGACTTTCCAACCTCTGTAGCTATGATAAATAAATTTCTGTTATTTATAGGCTATTCAGTTTATGGTTTGTTATAGAAGCCCAAATGAAATAAGACAATAAGCATCTATGCTATGATATACACCATAGCTGTATATCACACAGCTAATATAGTGCATACTGGTAAAAGAAATTGATAGTACAATATATTTAGTATGGTATTACTTATGTAATAAGACACACTAAATTGTTTATTTGTATATGTATGTAATATCAAGTAATATCTATGGAACACTTTTGAAGGGAGTATTATCATATAGAATAGTAGTTAAGAATGTAAACCCTGAAGGGGCACCTGAGTGGCTCAGTCAGTTAAGTCTCCAACTTTGGCTCAGGTCATGATCTCATGGCTCCTGAGTTTGAGCCCCGCATCGGGCTCTGTGTTGACAGCTCAGAGGCTGGAGCCTGCTTCAGATTCTGTGTCTTCCTGTCTCTCTGCTCCTCTCCCACTCATTCTCTCTCTCTCTCTCTCTCTCTCTCTCTCAAAAATAAATAAACATTGGGGCGCCTGGGTGGCGCAGTCGGTTAAGCGTCCGACTTCAGCCAGGTCACGATCTCGCGGTCAGTGAGTTGGAGCCCCGCATCAGGCTCTGGGCTGATGGCTCAGAGCCTGGAGCCTGTTTCCGATTCTGTGTCTCCCTCTCTCTCTGCCCCTCCCCCGTTCATGCTCTGTCTCTCTCTGTCCCAAAAATAAATAAACGTTGAAAAAAAAAATTTAAAAAAAATAAACATTATTTAAAAAAAAAAAACATAAGAAAGAATGTAAACCCTGAAGAATAATAGTAACCAGGTGCAAAAAGGCAGGTAAAATGGGGAGGTATTAGTCAGAGAGTAAGAAGTTGCAGTCATGTAGGATGCATAAACCTACAGATCTACTAATGTATTGCATGATGACTGCACTTAATAATACTGCGTTGGATACAGGAAATTTGCCAAAAGAGTAGATTTCAAGTGCTTTCATCACAAAAGAAAACCAAATAATATATATGTGAGAAAAGATATATTAATTAGCTTGACTATAGTAATCATTTCACCATATACATGGATATCAAATATTTATGTTGTACAACTTAAATATATACATTTTCATTAAAAAATTGAGAAGGTGAACTCTGGAGCCAGACTGCCTGGGCTTCATAAACTAGTCAGTCCTATTTATTAGCAGTGTCACCTTGGGCAAGTTACTTAACTCCTTTTTGCCTTAGTTTCTTCATCTATAAAATGGAGGCAATAATCGTGATGGTTAAATAGATTAATGCGTGAAAAGTGCTTGGAACATAGTAAATGGTAAATGAATGTAAGCTATTGTTTTATGGACTACACACTATTAAGTGCCTTACATATGCTTACTTTCACAGCTACTCCATGAAATAAATATTAGTATTATCTTCATTTTGTAGTGAAGGACACTGAAAGAGAAAGATGAATGAACTTCCCTAAGGCCACATAATTTGTAAACCTTGGAGATTATATTTGGATCCAAGTATCTGATTCCAACAGTTGTACTTTTAACCAATACTCTATACTGCTTCTCTTTACACATACATACACTTGGACACACACACAAGTCTAGAAAAGTACATGGTAATTTTTAACTTTGGATGAGCAGTGGTGTAGTGCTGAAAACAGGCTATTGTTTTCTACTCAATATACTCCCCTAGTTTTGTGATAGATATTCATATACTACATGTGTAACTTAAATAATTAAGAGTCAATAATTATAGTCAATAAGTATAATGTTTTCAAAGTATTTGAACTGGGATACAAAGTTAACAGCTTCTGTTTATCAGAAGGCACCGTGAAAAGAGTAAAATGGCAAGGAACAGAAGGTAAAAGATACTTACAATGCAAAAATAAAAATAACTGACAAAGGCTAGTATCAATAAAATATAAAGAACTCCTACAAATCAGTAAGAATGAGATTTTTAAAAATAGGAAAATCAACAAAATATTTGAAATGTAGTTTTAGAAAGAAGAAATACAAATGTCTAATAAACATATGGGAATGCTTTTGAACTCATTAATATCTGTGGTGCAAACGAAAACCACAACAAGATACACATTGAGAGCATCAGTGACTAAAGTTTTGTTTTATTTTCTAGAACATCTTTATTAGCAAGTACAAGAATTAAAGTCTTTCAAAATAGTTTTTTTTTTCAGAAAGCAAAGTGGCAGTGCTTTAAAATTGAGGTTGCTAGCAGCTGCTTTGTAGGCCCTGAGTTTTTATGTATTTGATGAGTACACATCAATGATTTGGGGTATTCAAACCTCCTTAACTGAAGAAGGGATCACTGAGAAGTTCAGTGAACTGTCCCCAAATGAAAGCAATTGATATTTATTTATTCAATAAGTTTATTCCTTTGACACATATTCAGTTAAAAGCTTTCACTCGTTTGCGATAAGTTTGATTGAAGACAGTAAAAATGTACTAAATGACATTTTTTATGTGAGCATCAGTACATAATAATTGAGGCAAATGTACACAGAATTGTTCATCATTTCTTGGATAAAATGATCATCATTACTCCACAGTATAATTTATACTCCCATTGAAGGACACTAAGATCCAGATAACTTTGGTCAGCTTATGATTTCTGTTTGGCCATTCAATTGCACTTCAAACTCCCCTCTTTCCCACTGACAGAATATGTGAGAACAGTCTTCCTTCACACTTGCATAACCTTTGCCATCAAAGCATTTTACCAGCTTTTATTCTATCAGTTCATCTATTTCTGACATTTGCCATGTCTTTCTTTGTAGGGAGAGCATAGCTTATAACTAATGTACCTGAAATCCCATGAGTATGGAAATGCCTTATAATGAAAAAGATATTCTGATATTTCATAACTTCCTGACACAATGGCTACCAGACAGCTAAAGCTGGAAGAAATGCTGAGTGCTAAGATCTTTTCAGGCTTATGATTTTAGTGCAAAGAGCTCTAGGTGAATACCAGAAGACATGAATTCCATGCCCAACTCCCACTTCTATTAGATGTGACATCGTGGACAGGTCACTAAAACTATATGATCTTCCATTTATTCATCAATAAAATAGAAATAATATCAAGAAGCTTGGTGCTGACCTAGATATTCCAATATAAGATATCACAGATTGGACTGGATATGACTAGAAATTATAAGAAGGACTGGATATGTTTAAAATTAGTTTTAAAATGTTATGTTAGTTAAAGTTTGTTGAAATAAATATTTTTGCTAGCTTAGAAGAGGAGTGTTGCATTGTAAAATATCCTATAGAAGAAAAGGTGATGATTTTAGAACTTTATGAGGAGAAACATGCATTCTACTTTATACAATGAGGTACAAATTAGATTCTCTGGAATCTCAATTCTGCCTATGCAACTAGGAAACTGTGTGGCCTTGGGCAATTTAGTTAGCATGTAATGAAAAGACTATTCTAAAATAGTCCCCACCTGTTCATGGTTTTGCTTTCTGAAGTTTCAGTTACCTGCAGTCGACCTCAGTCTGGACATAGATGATCCTCCTTCTGATGTACTGTCAGAAAGTCAATAGTAGCCTAACACTAGGTCACAATGCCTACACCATTCACCTCACTTTATCTCATTATTTAGGCATTCTATTATCTCACATCATCACAAGAAGAAGGGTGAATACAGTAGAGTAAGATATTTTGAAAGAAAATAGACCACACACACTCACACAACATTTATTATAGTGTACGGTTATAAGTTCTATTTGATTTTTTTTTCTATTTGATTTTTAATAGTTGTTAATTTTTTTAACTGTGCTTAACTTACAAATTATGAAACTTATGTACAGGAAAAAAAACATTGTATACCTAGGGTTCAGTACTGTCCACGGTTTTAGGCATCCACTGAGAGTCCTGAAACATGTCCCCTAGAATAAGGAGAAGGATTACTTCAGGTTATTATTAAACTCTCTTTCAGAGTAACTCAAAATCTCAAATAGTTTAATTTAAAAGTATTATAATGTTGCCTCAAATTGGTACAGTGTCTTTAATAAACTCATGTAGATTTTTTAATGGAGATAGTGTGTGGTAATAGTTATAGCTTAAAAGTCAGTGTATGGGGGCACCTGGGTGGGTTAGTCCATTAAGCGACCGATTTCAGCTCACATCATGATTTCATGTTTCATGGGTTTGACGGTGAAGAACCTGCTTGGGATTCTCTCTTGCTCCCTTTCTCTGTCTTCCCGACTCATTCTTTCTCTCTCTCTCTCTCAAAGTAAATAAACTTACAAAAATATATCTATGTATGAATTTCACATATCCATTAGGACTCAGCAGCAAACAACTGATCTTGATTGGAATCATGATATTATTTTAAAAGCCATCATTCAGATAAGACAGCTTTAAAATGCAAACACGTATCATACTAAGGAGATATTTAGAAGATTAGTAGAAAGAAAGTTTTTTTTATATACTTGGTTTGTAATCAGTAATCCCAAAGAGAAATGAAGGGCTGAGAAATTGAGAATGTGAAAGGCTATCTTTTGGCCATGGGCTATCAACAGAGCTGTTGACATCTGTTAACGGCTTTGTGGCCTATGAACAACGAGTTAGCTGTCTCTTTCCAAACCCAGATGATTGAAAGTTCATCTTGCAAAAAATATCAATATGGTTGCATAAAATTACACTATTTTTGGCAGAAGAAATCTCAAGTATTAATGCACACATATTTAACTTTTTGTTTCTTTCTGTAAGGCTTTCCCATAAACTTAGGCAAAATACCACAAAGACACCTAACCCAATATTTCTCATGTTTAGGGAACACAATGAAATACTCCTTTATATTTCTAGAATAGTTCTATATTTTTTCTGACTAAAACAGTATTTTTTAAGGATGCCCAGAGTAATGAAGTAGAAGTCAAGAAAAATGGCAGTTACATGAAAAAGATGACCACAGTGGAAGGATTTAATTAGTTGATCAGATCCAGATCATATCTTGATAATTGCAAAAAGGTTATTCCTTACTAAAAGGAACAAAAAGATTTCTTAAATTCTGAAAAACTAAGTTTTTTTCTAAATTATATTTTAAATGATTAAATAAGTTTACTGCTTAACGTAAAATTTAGATTGATTCCTTTTTAAAAGTAATATCTTTAAAAGGTGACTAGTCAACCCCCCCCAGTTTTTGTTTTGTTGTTGGTATTTTTATGCATAGGTTTCATAAAATTAGACACATAGGCAATCAAGATTGAAATACAAAAAATACGTTTAATGTGCTTTATATTTGCATTTGCTCCAAGCTAATTTTTATTTTATTTTATTTTATTTTATTTTATTTTATTTTATTTTATTTTAAATTTACATCCAAATTAGTTAGCATACCATGCAACAATGATTGCAGGAGTAGATTCCTTAATGCCCCTTACCCATTTTAGTCCATTCCTCATCCCACAACACCTCCAGTAACCCTTTGTTTGTTCTCCATATTTAAGAGTCTCTTATATTTTGTCCCCCTCCCTGTTTTTATATTATTTTTGCTTCCCTTCCCTTATGTTCATCTGTTCTGTGTCTTAAGGTCCTCACCCTCTAGTTCTATCCACATAGTTGCAAATGGCAAGATTTCATTCTTTTGGATTGCAGAGTAATACTCCATTGTATATATATACCATATCTTCTTTATGGTGGACATTTGGGCTCTTTCCATACTTTGACTATTGTTCAAAGTGCAGCTATAAACACTGGGGTGCATGTGCCGCTTCAAAACAGCACACCTGTATCCCTTGGATAAATACCTACTAGTGCAATTGCTGGGTCGTAGGGTAGTTCTATTTTTAATTTTTTGAGGAACCTCCATACTGTTTTCCAGAGTGGCTGCACCAGCTTGCATTGCCACCAGCAATGCAAAAGAGATCCTCTTTCTCCGCATCCTCACTCACATCTGCCTGAGTTGTTAATGTTAGCCATTCTGACAGTTGTGAGGTGGTATCTCATTGTGGTTTTGATTTGTATTTCCCTGATGAGTGATGTTGAACATTTTTTCATGTGTCTTTGGCCATCCTCCAAGCTAATTCTTAATTATCTTCATTGAGTCTAGTTGTAGTCCAATCCTTTTGGATTTCCTTTACCAGCTTTTCCATGTGGTGATTGGAGGGGTGGAAACCAGAGCCAAGAAAAAGCAGAGAAGAAAATAATAAAAATAAATATTTTTGGTAAAAATTCTAAAAACCCTCTTTATATTAACCAACAATTGCCTCCCCATTTCCAGATTGACAGGCAAAGACAAATAAAAGAGGATTCAGAAGACTTCCAAGTCATTAACAGGATTCTCAATGAAGATAACGGAAACAGGAAAAATAAAAGAACCAAATTTCATCCTTCTCTTGTCTATTTGATAAAGGATTCTGAAACATCAAGATTCATCATAGGATGAGAAAGAGAATCCAAACGCCATATATATCTTAAGGTGAATTTGTTTTCATATAGAAATTCTTACCAAGTTCTGAATATTGGTTTATACTGAACTGTGACACAAAATATAAAATAAGAGTAAATGGGATTATGATAACTAATTTACATATTATTCTTTTATAGACTACTTTTCCTTCTTATATTAAAGTTCATCTATGATGCTTTATTCTTGAGTTTTCATACATATGCATGATAAATATTATCAAGTGGCTACCTAAAATTTGCAATACCTTTAAGTCATATTTCATATAATTTTTTTTCACTGAATATACTTTTACACTGTAATTTCCATTTTAAAAATAAGCATGTAGTTTTGAAAGAAGAAAATAAAAACATTAAACATCTACACTGCATCAAAAACAAAATGTGATGAACCCACAGGAAGAGAAAAAGAAAACCCTACAGGAGAACAGTAATAGAAGGAGAGAATATAGAGAGAGACACACCATTCTTTGATGAGAAGACTCAATACCTTAATGTTAATTCTTCTCAAGTTGATTTTAATGTTAAAAACAATTCTAATTGATATAATCTTACTTTCTGGAATCTTATAGCATTATTATATTTACATATTTTAATTAAATATATATATTTAATTTTATATAAATGAGATGGAATCACAGAATATAATACTTATACCTCTTTAAAGTAGTAGTCCACTACTTCTTTTTGTTTTTGTTTTGGCTTTTAGGTTACTTTTCCTTCTTCTCTTCCAACTCTACTTAATCTCTATAAATCATGTTAAAAACCTATTGTACTATGAATAATTGCATATTTTTCATACTTATATACATAGTACAAATACATACATATATGGAGGGATTTGGATACTGTTTTGCAAAAATATTATATCGTAAATACTTTCTGCATCTTTACTTTTTCATTAAATTACATGTCATGGCAATCTCTCCACCTAAACAGGTATAGCTGTAATTGTTTTTTTAGGGCCACATAAGGTTTAATGGTGTTGACAGACCATGAGGACATTCAATTATTCCATTTTTGGTAGGTATTCAATTTGTTTTCAGGTTCACCGTGTTACAAATAATGTTCTAATAAATATTCCATGACATATATCCTTCTAGCTGTTTCTACTTTTAGGGATAGAGTCCTGGAATGGGATTACTTTCTTATAGTTAAACTGAATTTTAATGTTAATTTTAATGGATGACAAAGACCGCCTTTCAAACATTTGTAACATTAATATCCCTTCTCTCAACCTTTGAAAATATGTTTATGCGCTTTGAAAATACATCTATGCTACTACTATGTGTTATATCATTTCATTTTTAAATTTATTGTATTTTACTTTATCATTTTGTTTTATTTTATTGTCTTTTGGATTGGTAGAAAGTCAATCATTTTATAATTTTAACTGCATTTTCCTGATTGCTGCTGAGTTTGAACAATTTTATAAAATTATTTTATTTTTGTCAATTTTTAAAGTGTTTGAAGTATAGCTATTTATCCATTTTTGTATTGTATTGTATTTATACATTTTTACTGGAAATATAGGTTTTCACTCAAATCTAATATTAGTTTTACATTTTTGGACAAATATTTTCTTTTTTTTTTTTTTAAATTTTTTTTTTCAACGTTTATTTATTTTTGGGACAGAGAGAGACAGAGCATGAACAGGGGAGGGGCAGAGAGAGAGGGAGACACAGAATCGGAAACAGGCTCCAGGCTCTGAGCCATCAGCCCAGAGCCCGACGCGGGGCTCAAACTCACGGACCGCGAGATCGTGACCTGGCTGAAGTCGGACGCTTAACCGACTGCGCCACCCAGGCGCCCCAAAAATATTTTCATTTGTAGTTAACATATCTAGACTTTCTTTTGTAGCTTCTGGGTTTTCTTTACCTCTAGATTATACATAGGCAAGTAAATTCAGTTCTATAATCTATTGTTTACATTTAAGTTTTAATGATTCTGTAATATACTTTTATATGGTGCACATATTAATTTCTTTCAAAAATTAACCAGTTGTATCAGAGTCATTTATTAGTTGAGCTGTCTTTTTTTTTAAGTTTATAAAGCTTTTTAAAAAAAGGTTTATTTATTGGGGCGCCTGGGTGGCTCAGTCAGTTGGGAGTCCGACTTTGGCTCAGGTCATGATCTCACAGTTCGTGAGTTCAAGCCTCGTATCGGGCTCTGTGCTGACAGCTCAGAGCCTGGAAACGGTTTTGGATTCTGTGTCTCCTTCTCTCTCTGCCTCTTTCTCTCTCTCTCTCTCTGAAAAATAAACATTAAAAAATGTATATTTATTTATTTTAAGAGGAAGAGGGGCAGAAAGAGGGAGAAAGAGAGAATCCCAAGTGGGCTTTGCACTGACAGCAGAGAGCCAGATGTGGAGCTTGAACTCATGAACCATGAGATCATGACCTAAGCCAAAACCAAGAGTCAGACACTTAACCAACTGAGCCACCCAGGTGCCCCTTAAAGTTTATTTATGTATTTATTTTGAGAGAGAGAAAGAGTGAGAGTGTGTGAGTGAGCACAACTGGGGGAGGGACAGAGAGAGAGAGAATCCCAAGCAGGCTCCCCACTGTCAACACAGAGCCTGATGAAAGGTTTGAAGTAAAAAACTGTGAAGTCATGACCTGAGCCAAAGTCAAGAGTCACACATTCAATCAATTGAGTCACTCAGGCACACCTTTTTCCGATAAATTTGAAATACCACTTTCTCATACATTAAATTTTCTGGACATTCAGATCTATTTCTGTGTTTCCCTGATAGGTTTTTTGTTTGTTTGTTTGTTTCTATACCAGTAGTACATTTATTTTATTACTGTGGCTTTATATAGCATTCAATAACTGTTAAAGAGTCTTCTCCCACATGTCTTCCATTTTCTGCTTTTTTTCATGGTTATTCATTGGCATTTATGTCTATACATAATTTTTTGGAAAAATTTAAAGATTACTTATCTACGTATAGAAAACTATATTATATTTTTAATCAGAATTATATTCAATTTGTATAATAAAATTTTGAAAATTAAGATTTTGAAAATATTAAATATGCTCTCCTTAAAATTTTTTATTTAAGTATTGTTGACATACAATGTTATATTAGTTTCAGGTATACAACATAGTTATTCAACTTTTCTATATATTATGCAATGCTCACCACAAGCATAGCTATCATCTGTCACCATATAATGATATTACAATAAGATTGACTATATTCCCTATGCTGTGCCTTTTATTCTAATGACTTATTCTGTAACTGGAAACCTGTATCTCCTGCTACCTTTCACTTATTACACATGAGTGAAATTATATGATATTTGCCTTTCTCAGTATGACTTACTTCATTAAGCATAGTATCTTCTAGATCCATCTATGCTCTTGGAAATGGCACAATCTCATCCCTTTTATGGATGTGCAATAGTCCTGTGTGTGTGTGTGTGTGTGTGTGTGTGTGTACATACCACATCTTCCTCACCCATTAGTCCATCAGTGGACACTTAGGCTGCTTCCACATTTTGATTATTGTAAATAATGCTATAATAAACATAGGATACATACATCTTTTCAAATTAGTATTTTTGTTTTCTTTGAGCAAATAACATATACAGGAATTATTGAATCACATGGTATTTATATTTTTAATTTTTGAAGTACATTCATACTGTTTCCCACAGAGGATGTATGAGTTTACATTCTCACCAACAGTATACAAGGGTTCCTTTTTCTCCATATCTTCTCCAACACTTGTTATCACTTGTCATTTTAATTTTAGCAATTCTGATAGGTATAAGGAAATATTGCATTGCAGTTTTGATTTGCATTTCCCTGATGATAAGAGATATAGAACACCTCTTCATGTGTCTGCCTGCCATGTTTCATAGATAACTCTACTTCTTTTTTGGAAATATGTCTTTTCAGGTCCTCTCCCCATTTTGTAATAGGATTGCTTATTTGGTGTTGAGTTGTATAAACACTTTATATATTATGGATATTAACTCCCTATCAGATATATTGCTTTCAGATATCCTCTCCTTTTAAGTAGGTTGCCTTTGTTTTATGCTGATGGTTTCCCTCACTGTGCAAAAGTTTTTATTTTAATGTGGTCTCAATAGTTTACTTCTGCTTTTGCTTCCCTTTCCTAAGAAGACATATTTAGAAAAAATGTTGTTACAGGCAATGTCAGAAATTACTGTCTATGTTCTCTTTTAGGATTTCATGCTTTTAGATCTTCAAATACAGGTCTTAAATCCATTTTGAGGTTATTTTTGTGTATGGTGTTAGAAACTGGTCCAGTTTCATTCTTTTACATGTAGCTGACCAGATTTCCCAGCACCATTTATCGAAGAGATGTCTTTTCCTCATTGTATATACTTGCTTCCTTTGTCATAGTTGATAGACTGAATTAGTGTAGGTTTATTTTTGAGCTCTCTATTCCTCTTCATTGGTTTCATTGATCCATGTGATTTTTGTGCCAGTATTGTACTGTTTTGTCTACTATAGATTTGTAATTGTGATAATTTCAGCTTTGTTTTTCGTTCTGAAGATTGCTTTGGATATTGGTCTTTTGTGGTTCCATACAAATTTTACTATTATTTGCTCTAGTTTTGTGAAAACTGTTATTACTATTTTGGTAAGGATTGCACTGAATTTGTAGATTGCTTGGGGTAGCAAGTACATTTTAACAATATTAATTCTTCCAGTTCGTGGACATGCGATATCTTTCCATTGTTTGTGTCATCTTCCATTCCTTTCACCAATGTTTCATAATTTTCCATTATAGCTCTTTTGCTTCCTTGGTAAAGTTTATTCCTAGGTCTTTTATTCTTTTTGGTGCAATTGTAAGTGGAATTTTTTTCTTAATTTCTGTTTCTGCTGCTTTATTATTACTGCATAGAAATGCTACTAGTTTCTGGGTATTAATTTTGTGTCTTGAAGTTTTACTAAATTCATTTACTTCTAGTAGTTTTTTGGTACAGTCTTGAGGGTTTTTTCTAAATTGTTTTAATGTTTATTTATTATTTTTGAGAGAGAGATGCAGAGTGAGAACAGGGGAGGGGCAGAGAGAGAGGAATACACAGAATTTGAAGCAGGCTCCAGGCCCCGAGCTGTCAGCACAGAGCCCGGCACGAGGCTCAAACTCACAGACCGTGAGATCATGACCTGAGCTGAAGTTGGACGCTTAACCAACTGAGCCACTCAGGTGCCCCTCGAGGGCTTTTTATGTATGGTATTATGACATCTACAAATAATGACTGTTTAACTTCTTCTTTAACAATATGTATGCCTCTTATTTTTTTTCTTTCCTGATTGCTGTAGCTAAGACTTCCAGTAGGATGCCGAATAAAAGTAGCAAGAGTGGACATCCTTGACTTATTCCTAATTTCAAAGGAAAAACCTCTGCTTTTCACCATTGAGTATAATATTAGCTGTGGGTTTTTCATATGTAGATTTTATTATGTTGAGGCATGTTCCCTGTAAATCCACTCTGTTGAGAGTTTTTCTCAGGAATGGATGTTGAGTTTTTTGAAATGCTTTTTTGTGCATATTTTGAGATAATTATATGGCTTTATTTTATGGATGTGGTATATCATGTTGATTGACTTGCAAATACTGAACCATCCTTGCTTCTCTGGAATTCATCCTGCCTGATGATTGTGAATGATCCTTTTAATGTATTGTTGAGTGTGGTTTGCTACTATTTTGTTGAGGATTTTTGCATCTATATTCATCAGGGATATTTTTTTTTAATGTTTATTTATTTATTTTGAGAGAGGGAGAGAGAGAGAATCCCAAGTAGGCTCCATGCTGTCAGTGCAAAGCCTGATGCAGGGCTCAATCCTAAAAACCTGAGATCATGACCTGAGCAGAAACCAAGAGTTAGATATTTAATTGACTGAGCTACTCAGGTGCCCCCATCAGGGATACTGTCCTGTAGTTTTATTTTTTCATGATGTCTTTTCTGGTTTTGGTAACAGGGTAATGCTGGGCTTGTAGAATGTACTTAGGAGCTTTACTTCCTCTTATGTTTTTTTTTTTTAATTTATGGAGAGTAGTAATAACTATTCATTAAATGTTAGGTAGAATTTGCCTATGAATCCATCTATTCCTGGGTTTTCTTTTCATTTCATTTCTTTCTTTCTTTCTTTCTTTCTTTCTTTCTTTCTTTCTTTCTTTCTTTCTTTCTTTCTTTCTTTCTTTTTTTCTGTAGTTTTTTGTTTACTGATTCAATTTTGTTATGGACTAATCAATTTGTTCTGATTTTCTATTTCTTCCTGATTCAGTTTTGGAAGAAACTGGAATTTTCCAGTGTCTAGGAATTTGTTCATTTTTTAGGTTCTCCAATTTCTTGTTATCTAATTTTTCATAGTATTGTCTTATATTCCTTTGTATTTCTGGAATGTTAGTTGTTATCTCTACTCTTTTGTTTCTGATTTTATTTTGGGTTTTATCTTTTTTTAATGACTTTTGACTGAGGGTTTGTCACTTTTGTTTATCTTTTCAAAGAAAGCTCTTGGTTTCATTATCTTTTTAATGTTTTCTTTTTAAGTCCCTATGCCATTTATTTCTGCTCTGGTCTTTATTCTTTTTTTTTTTCTCATTTTTTTTGATCTTTTTCTAGTTCCTTTAGGTATGAATTTTCATTGTTTAGTTGAGCATTTTCTTGTTTCTTAAGGTAGGCCTATATTGCTATGTATTTCTCTCTTAGAACTGTTTTTGTGATGTCCCAAAGATTTGGATTGTTGTGCTTTCATTTTCATTTGATCCATGTATTTTTTTTAACTATTTCTTTGATTTCTTTGTTGCCCTATTGGTTTTTTAGTATCATGTTGTTTAACCTGCAGGGATTTATGTTTTTTCCAGTTTTTTTTTTCTTTTACTTTTTTCTTCCATTTTTTTTCCTTGTGATAGACTTCTAGTTTCATATCATTGTCAAAAAAGATGCATTGCATAATTTCAATCTTTTCAAATTTTTTGAGGCTTGCTTTAAAGGTTAACATGGGATCTATTCTGGACTATGTCTCATGTGCACTACAAGAGAATGTGTATTCTGTTGTTTTTAATGGAATATTCTGTATACATCTGTTATCATCTAGTCTAATGTGTCATTCAAACAGTTTCATTTTTGATTCTCTGCCTGGATGATCTATCTATTGATGTAAGTAGGATGGTAAAGTCCCCTAATATGATTTTATTAAACTCTATTTCTCTCTTTTTTTTTTAATTTTTTTTAAAAATATTTATTTATTGTTGACAGAGACAGAGACAGAGCTTGAGTCGGGGAGGGGCAGAGCGAGAGGGAGACATAGAATTCGAAGCAGGCTGTGGGCTCCAAGCTGTCAGCACAGAGCCCAATGTGGGGCTCAAACCCACAGACGTGAGATCATGACCTGAGCCGAAGTCGGATGCCCATCCGACTGAGCCACCCAGGCGCCCCTCTATTTCTCTCTTTATGTCCATTAATATTTGCTTTATGTATTTAGGTGTTCAAATGTTGGGTGCATATATATTTTTAATTATTATATCCTCTTGGATTGATTTCTTTATCATTATGTAATGTCCTTCTTTGTATCTTGTTACAGTCTGCCTTACAGTCTATTTTCTCTCATGTAAGTATTGCCACCCTGGATTTTTTTTTTTACTTCTATCTGCATGGTAAGTGTTTTTCCATCCATTTATTTCCAGTCTGTATGTGTCTTTAGGTCTGACGTGAGTCTCTAGTAGGCAGCATATAATTGGGTCTTTTTAAAATAAATTTCACCACCTCATGTCTTTTAATTGGAGAATTTAGGCTATTTACACTAAAAGTAATTATTGATAGGCATGTACTTATTGCCATTTTGTTATTTATTTTCCAGATGTTTTTGTATTTTCTTATCTGTTCCATTCTTCTCTTGCTCTCTTTCTTTGTGACTGATGAATTTCTGTAGTGCTATTATTTTCTCTTTCTTTCTTTTTATTTTTTGTGAATCTATTATGGGTTTTGGGCTTGTGGTTACCATGAGGCTCATATATAACATCCTAAGTATATGGCAGTCTTATTACATTGATGGCCATTTAGGTTCAAGGGTATTCTTAAAAACAAACGTTTTTACTCACTCCTCCATGTTTTATGTATATGCTGTCATACTGTACATCTTTTTATTCATAGTTTTCTTATGTCTAATAATAGCCTTTGTTTCCACTTAAAGAAGTGTCTTTAACATTTCTTATAAGGCTGGTTTAGTGTTGATAAACTCCTTTTACTTTGGTTTGTTTTGGAAAATTGTTTTCTTTCCTTCAAATCTGAATGATAATCTTGCCAAGTAGAGTATTCCTGGCTGTATTTTTTTTTTCTTTCTGTACTTTGAATATATGATGCCACTCCCTTCTGGCTTACAGTTTCAGTTGAAAAATCAACTGATAGCCTTATAGGGTTTCCCTTGTAGGTAACTTTTTGCTTTTCTCTCTTGCTACTTTTAAAATTCTCTCTTTATCTCTAAACTTTGACATTTAATTATTATGTGCCACTGTGTGGACCTCCGTGAGTTCATCTTGTTTGAAACTCTCTGTGCTTCTTGAACCTGGATGTCTACTTCCTTCCTTAGGTTATGGAAGTATTCAGATATTATTCTTTAAATAAGTTTTCTGCACTTTTATCTATCTTCTTCTTCTGAGACCCCTATAATGCAAATGTTTATATGTTTGATGCTATCCAAGAGATACCTTATCTTCATTTTAAAAATTATTTTCCCTTTTCGTTGTTCAGCTTTAGTGCTTTCCATTACCTTGTTTTCCAGATTGCTGATACATTCTTCTGCATCTGATAATCTACCATTGATTCCTTCTAGGGTATTTTTTTTGTTTCAGTTATCGTATTCTTCAATTCTGATTGTCTCTTTTTATATTTTCTATCTCTTTATTGAAAGTCTCACTGAGTTCTGCCACTTTTCTCTGCACTGGGTGAGCATTTTTACAATCATTACCTTAAATTCATTTTCAGCTATATTGCTTATCTTTGCTTCATTTACTTCCTTTTCTGAGGTCTTATCTATTTTTTTTTTCTGGAGCATTTTCCTCTGTCTCCCCATTTTGCTTGATTTTCTGTGTTTATTTCTATGGGTTAAGCAGAGCAGCTACTTCTTCTAAACTTGAAGGAATGGTCTTGTGTATGCTTATCCTTTATGTAGACTGTGTGTGCTTGGTGACTTGTTGGCTTGCTGGAGCTGTGGCTGGTGTGGTCTGGGGGTCTCGGGCTCTTGTGGGGACCCCGGCAAAGAGTGGAGTCCCTGGAAGGACAGCTAGAGTTGGCGTGAGAATAGATTAGTGTGGTTCCTGGGTTCTCTACTCAGCAGCTGTCCTGGCAGAACAACCAAAGCTAACATGAGTGCAAATCTGAATGTCCCAAGGCTCTACGTGCAGAAGGCACATTGGCAGGATAGCTGAAGCTGAAGTAGGTGTTATCTGCAGTGTCCTGGGCTTCTATGCATAGAGGGTGCCCTTGCAAGGTGGCTGGATCTGACACTGGGTGCTTGTTGGGAGGCCCTGAGGCTTTCTGCTCAGTAGGCAGTCTGGCAGGATAGCTAAAGGTGAAGTGAGTACAGGCTGGATGTCCTGGTGTTCTATATGCTGAGGGCACTCTGGCAGAACAGCTGAAGCTGAAATGGGTACAAGTCAGGTTGTTCCAGGGTGCTCTGTGCAGAGGGTGCACTGGTCGGTGGCTAGAGCTGAGGCAGAGTGCAGGCCAGGAGGTCCTTGTGCTCTTGAAACAGAGGATGTCCTGGCAGGATAACTGAAACTAAAGTGGGTGCAGGTTGGGGGTGCTGGGGCTCTATTTACAGAGGACAGCTTCACAGGATAGTTGAGGCTGAAGTGAGTATAAGCCAGGGTTTTCAAGGACTCTCTAAACACAGACTGACCCAGAGGGATGGCTGGAACCAAGGTGGGCTACAGGTTGGGGCATCCTGGGGTGCTCTGCATAGAGGGCACCTTGGCAGAACAGGTAACGTTGAAGTGGGTGTGGGCCAGTGTGGTCCCAGGGCTCTTCATTGCAAAGTTTGCCCTGGCAGAACAGCTGAAGCTGAAGTGATTGCAAACTGGGTTTTCTCAAGGCTCTGTACACTGAGGGTAAGATAGCTGAAGCTGAATGGGTTATAAACAATGGGGTCTCAGGGTGCTCAGTGCAGAGGGTGCACTTGCCGAGGACTGGAATAGAAGCCTGTGAGGTTGGAGTTTTTTCCAGGGTGCTCTACAATGGGGGTGCCCTGGCAGGGTGGCTAGAAGGAATGCAGGCATTGACCTGGGATTTACAGGGTGATCTGTGTAGGGACACCTTGGCAGGGTGACTGAATTTGAAGCATCAGCTGGGAGATTCCAAGGCACTGTGCACTGGGAGTGCTTTAGAAAACCATCTGAAGCCAAAATGGTGTTTTCCTGGAGTCTTCCAGACTGCTTTGTGCCTGTGTCACCTGGGTGCAAAGGCTGGAGACGTAACGTGTACTGACCATGGATGTTCCCCTGTGCACCAATCCGTGGCCAACCTTTTGGGATGGCTAAAAATCTTGTGGGCTCGGTAGTCGAGGCTCACTGAGGCAGCAGACTGGTTAGGGAACCCAAACTGTGCACTGGTCTATGCTTTTAAAGGAGTGGGGGAGCATAGACTGTGTCCATCAGCCCCTTCCACCTAGAAAGAGTTCTAGCAGCTCTTCCTCCCTGCTCATCTTTTAGCAGAGTTTTAAGAATGGTTCTTTTATGTGCTATTTTCTCTTTTAAACTGCAACTTTTTTTTCTGTGCCCCAGTGTTACTTGTACTGGTGTGGGCTAGGGGACCCAGGACTTCCTGAAATAACAAGCTAGCTATGGCATCCAGATCCTGCTCTGGTCTATGCTTTCAAGGTGAAAGGGGGCATGTAAATCATGTGGTTTTCCAATTTTCCTGACCCAGAGAGAGTTCCTCTGCCCCAGTTTGGTGGAGTTCTAGGGCTGGCTCTTTTATGTGCTAGTTGCTCTTTTAAACTGAAGCTTTTTTTTCTGTGCCCAAGGACAGACAAATCTCTTCATAGTCCCTCAGTACTATACTTACCCACTGGAGTTTGCAGTAAGGAGTTGTAGATCCATTCATTACTGTATCGGTCTCTCTTGTCATTCACTTTCGATGTTCTGTCTATATTTTGTTGTGCTGAAGCTGTTCAGTTGGTTCTCAGTTCTCTGTGGGAGGAATTAGGTGTAATATGGTGTGTTCCATAGAGCAAGTGAGTTCAGGGTCTTAAATTGCCTACATTGCCACCTGGAATTATTATGTTCTTTAATATAGTTTTCATTGAAAAAAAAATCACATTATGTAAGATCCATTTTGACTATTTTAAAGCATACAATTCAGTGGTTTTTAGTCCATTCACATGATTGTGCAAATATTAGTACTAATTCCAGAACATTTTGCCACCCCCAAAAGAAATGCCATACTTCTCAATTCCCTTCTCCCGCCATTCCTAACAACCCACTATACTATTTTTTGTTTCTAATGGATTTGCTTATTCTGAACACTTCATATAAAATGGAATCCTATGTCATGTGACATTTTATGTCTGGCTTCTTTTACTTAGAATAATGTTTTTAAGGTTCATCTATATTTAGCAAATACCAGCAATTCATTCCTTTTTATGGGTGAATAATACTTCATTGTATGGATATAGCACGCTTTGTTTAACCATTCATTAATTGATGGAGATTTGAGTTTTTTCCACATTTAACTATTTTGAATAATGTGTTTATGAAGTTTTATGTACAAGTGGTGTGTGTGTGTGTGTGTGTGTGTGCCTAAGGTTTTAGTTCTCTTGAGTGTGTGTGTGTGTATGTATCTATATCTATATCTATATCTATATCTACACATGGAATTGCTTGGTAATATGGTAACACTTTTTTTTAACTTTTTGAGGAACAACCAAAAGGTTTTCTACAGTGGTTGTCCCATTTCACATACCCACCAACAATGTATAAGGGTTCCAGTATATCCACATACTTGCCAGCACTTTCATTTTCCTTTTTATTCATTATTATAGCTATCCTAGTAGATATGAAGTGGTATCTTGTGGGTTTCATTCACATTTCCCTAATGATTAATGATGTTAATAATCTTTTACTGTGCTTATTGATCAGCCACAAGTCTTTGTAGAAATGCTTATTTAGAAATTTTGCCCATTATTATTGTATTGTATTTTATTATATTTATTTTTATGAATATAATTTATTGTCAAATTGGCTTACATACAAAACCCAGTGGTCATCCCAACAAGTACCCTCCTCAGTGCCCATCACCCATTTTCCCTCTCCCCTACCCCCCAACCACCCTTAGTTTGTTCTCTGTATTTAATAATCTCTTGTGGTTTGCCTCCTTCCCCCTGTATTTGTATCTATTTTTTTTCCTCTTCCCTTCCCCCATGGTCTTCTGTTCAGTTTCTCAATATCCACATATTAGTGAAAACATGTATCTGTCCTTCTCTGAGTGACTTATTTCACTCAGCATAATGCCTTCTAGTTCCATCCACGTTGCTGCAAATGGCATGATTTCATTCTTTCTCATTGCCAAGTAGTATTCCATTGAATATATAAACTACATTTTCTTAATCCGTTCATCAGTTGATGGACATTTAGGCTCTTTCCATACTTTGTCTATTGTTGAAAGTGCTGCTATAAACATTGGGGTACACGTACCCCTATGCATCAGCACTCCTGTTTCCCTTGAGTAAATTCCTAGTATTGCTATTGCTGTGTCATATGGTAGCTCTGTTTTTTAATTTTAAATTGGATTGCTAGTCTTTATATTGTTGAATTGTATTACTTATAAATTCTGGTTATAAGTCCATTACCAGAAATGTGATTTGCAAATATTTCCTCCCATTCTGTGAGTTGTTTTTCATTTTCTTGATATTATATTTCAATGCACAAAAGTTTTTAAATTTGATGAAGTCCAATTTATCTATTTTTTTCTTCTGTTTCTTCTGTTTTTGTTATAGTACCTAAGAATCCACTGACTAATACAAAGGAACAGATTTACTCCTAAATTTTATTCAAAGAGTTTTATAATTTTAGTTTTTAGATTTCGGTCTTTGATACTTTAGGATTTTGTATATGGTGTGAGGCAGGAGTCCACCTTCATCATTTTACATGTGGATTTCCAGTTGGTCCAACACCATTCATTGAAAACATTATTCTTTCTCCATTGAATGATCTTGACATCTGTGTTGAAAAATGTTTGGCCATACCTTTATTAGTTTATTTCTGGACTCTGAATTTTATCCCTCTGGTCCATATATCTATTCTTATGTTAGTGCCACATTGTCTTGATTACCGTACCTTTGCAGTAAGTTTTGAAATTGGTAAAAGTGGCTCCTCCAACTTTATTTTATTTTTCAAGTTTGTTCTGGCTCTTCTGGGTCCCATGTATTTCTAATAATGTTATTCAACATTTAATCTGAAAAAAATGAAGGAATAAAAATAGAAAATTCTGAGCGAAAATGAGTAACCAATGTAACCTATTACATAAGATAATGAAATTATTATATAACTATCATATTTTACATAATATCATACTGGTTCTTGAGCAAATCAGAATGTAAATATGAAATTTTTATATAATTAGGTTTAATATATAATAAAGGTAGCACTTCACATTATTTAGTTATTGGGAATATTGATAAACCATTTAAAAACTTGAAACTCAATATAAGTCTCATTCCTTAAATTAAAAAAAATCTCATATGAACTAAAGAGTCAATGTAAACATTAAACTATATAAGCACAAGAAGAAAATATAGGAGAGTATTTTTTATAATTTTGAAGTTGGGAAGGTTTTCCTAAGCAAGAGACAAAATGCAGAATTAATAAATATAAGCAATTATTTCAATGCATTATAATTTAAAAGTTTATTTAAAAATTAGCAAATATACTGGGGCGCCTGGGTGGCTCAGTCGTTTAAGGGTCTGACTTTGGCTCAGGTCATGATCTAGTGGCTCATGAGTTTGAGCCCCAGGTCCAGATCTGTGCTGACAGTTCAGAGCTTGGAGCCTGCTTTGGATTCTGTGTCTCCATCTCTTTCTGCTTCTCCCCTGCTCACTTTCTGTCTCTCTCATTCTTAAATTTTTTTTTTCAACGTTTATTTATTTTTGGGACAGAGAGAGACACAGCATGAACGGGGGAAGGGCAGAGAGAGAGGGAGACACAGAATTGGAAACAGGCTCCAGGCTCTGAGCCATCAGCCCAGAGCCTGATGCGGGGTTCGAACTCACGGACCGCGAGATCGTGACCTGGCTGAAGTCGGACGCTTAACCGACTGCGCCACCCAGGCGCCCCAAGTCTCTCTCATTCTTAAAAATGAATAAACATTATTTTTTTAATTAGCAAATATAAAATAAAATCACAAAGTAAAAAAATTAGTTGCAACAACTAAGATACAGAATTGATGGCATAAATATATAATCAACTTTTATAAATCAATAAGTAGAATAGAACACCTCAATATAGTAATATATTAAATATACAAACAGACAATTCACAAAATCAGAACACACATATTCAGCAAACATTTTCAAAATATTTAGCCTTACTAAAACTCAAATAAACATATTATGTAAAAAATAATTTTTTAATTTTTATTTATTTTTTATTTTTTTTAATTTACATCCAAATTACTTAGCATATAGTGCAACAATGATTTCAGGAGTAGATTCCTTAATGCTCCCTACCTATTTAGCCCATCCCCCTTCCCACAACCCCTCCAGTAACCCTCTGTTTGTCCTCCATATTTAAGAGTCTCATGTTTTGTCCCCCTCCTTGTTTTTATATTATTTTTGCTTCCCTTCCCTTATGTTCATCTGTTCTGTGTCTTAAGGCCCTCATATGGGTGAAGTCATATAATATTTGTCTTTTTCTGACAAACTACTTTCGCTTAGCATAATACCCTCTGGTTCCATTCACGTAGTTGCAAATGGCATGATTTCATTCTTTCTCATTGCCAAGTAGTATTTCATTGAATATATAAACCACATCTTCTTAATCCATTCATCAGTTGATGGACATTTAGGCTCTTTCCATATTTTGTCTATTGTTGATAGTGCTGCTATAAACAAAGGGGTGCATGTGTCCCTTTGAAACAGCATACCTGTATCCCTTGGAAAAATACCTAGTAGTACAATTGCTGGGCCTAGGGTAGTTTTATTTTTAATTTTTTGAGGAACCTCCATACTGTTTTCCAGAGTGAGTGCACCAGCTTGCATTCCCACCAACAATGCAAAAGAAATCCTCTTTCTCTGCATCCTTGCCAAATCTGTTGTTGCCTGAGTTGTTAATGTTAGCCATTCAGACAGTTGTGAGGTGGTATCTCACTGTGGTTTTGATTTGTATTTCCCTGGTGATGAGTGACGTTGAGCACTTTTTCATGTGTCGGTTGACCATCTGGATGTCTTCTTTGGAGAAATGTCTGTTCATGTCTTTTGCCCATTTCTTCACTGGATTATTTGTTTTTGGGGTGTTGAATTAAAAATAAAATTATTTTTGACCAAACATTTTGGTAAAGGCAAAAAAATATTAAACTGTAATAACACTTTGTTAGATAAAGTGTAAATTAATGTAAATCATTCTGCAGGACAATTTTTCAGTATGTATTCATACTTTAAAAATATATACTTGTAATAAGTTATGTTATACTGTAATGAGTCTTCCATATAAATAAGTACTCCTACAATTTCATGCTGATAAGATGTTTTAAATTTTCTTATACTCATATAATGTACAAGCATCATAATGGCAGAGTGAAAAGGTTTTGGCATCCAGTAAGCTATAAACTAGAATACTGACCCTTCAAGTTATAAGCAGTGTGACCTTGTCAAAGTATTCTGAACTTTAATTCTTTTCGCTTTAAAACAAATATAATAATATCCACCTTTCAGAATTAACAAAATTTGGCAAGGTAGTGGCTTTAGCATCCTTTATTGGGTTAGTGTATCCTGAAATTCAAAATTCATGTCTACTTGGAATCTGTGAATGTGACTTTATTTGGAAATAGAATATTTGCTGATGTAAGTTAAGGTAAGGTCATATTGGATTAAGATGGTCTCTAAATCCTATATGATGGGTGCTCTTATAAGAAGACGGAAATTTGAACAGTTTAAGGCACACAATGGAGAATGAATGGGCAGACAGAGGTGGAGATTGGAAGGATGCATATGCAAGGCAAGAGATGCCAAGGATTATCAAAAACAACCAGAAGGTAGAAGAGGCAAGGAAGGAATTTTTCCTAGAAACATCAAAGGGAACATGTTCTTGTCGACACCATGATTTTGGACTTCTGGCTTCCAGAAATGTGAGAGAAGAAATTTTTATTGTTTTAAGCTACCAAGTTTGCAGTACTTTGTTATGGCAGCCCTAGAAACTAATACATGTAGGTAGCACAGTGTTTTGTAAAGTAAGAACTTGTTAAAGGAAAACTGTTTTATTTAATAGTGACAAGCTTTTTGTTATACACTATTTTAGTTTATGATTTATGCTCTCTGTGATGTAGGCAGTTTTATTATTGCCAGTTTTCAAAAAAACAGGTTAGAATTAGAGGTTAGGTATTTTGTCACAGGTCACAACATTAAGACAGAATTGACATTTGTTTCATATTTACTTGAAAAAAATACTCATTTTTTGAACAGGAAACCCTCTTGCACTGTTTGTGAGAATGCAAACTGGTGCAACTCGTCTGGAAAACTTTCAAAAAGTTAAAAATAAAACTACCTTATGACCCAGCATTGCACTACTAGGTTTTTACCCAAAAGATACAAAAATACAGGTTCATATGGATACCTGCATCCTGATGTTTATAGAAACGTTATCAAAAATAGCCAAACTATGGAAAGAGCCTAAATGTTCATTAACTGATGAAGAGATAAAGAGATAGTATGGAATAATACAAAGGAATATTACTCAGCCAGCAAAAAGAATTAAATCTTGCCATTTGCAACAGTATGGATGAGAATACAGTGTATTATGCTAAATGAAATAAGTCAGTTAGAGAAAGATAATATCATAGGATATCACTTATATGTGCAATTTAAGAAACAAAGCAGATGATCATATGTTAAGGGGAAAAAAAAAAAGAAAGATAGAGGGAAACAGACCATAAGAGACTCTTAATGATTGAAAACAAACTGATGGTTGATGGACAGAGGTGGGTGGAGAATGGGTTAAATGGGTGATGGTTATTAAGAAGGGCACTTGTCCTGTTGAGGACTGGGTGTTATATGTAAGTGATGAATCACTAAATTGTACTCCTGAAACCAATATTATATTAAATGTTAACTAAGTACGATATAAATAAAACTTTGAAAGAAAAAAAAACGCTCATTTTTATTTTTTTAATTTACTTTAAATTTTTTAATCTTTGTTTTTGAAGCAGAGAGAGAGAGAGAGAGAGAGTGGGGGAGGGGAAGAGAGAGAGGGGGACATAGAATTCGAAGCGGGCTCCAGTCTCTGAGCTGTCAGCACAGAGCCCGATGCCAGGCTTGAACTCCAGAGCTGGAGTTCATGACCTGAGCCAAAGCCAAAGCTTAACTGAATGAGCCACCCAGTGGCCCCCAAAATTCTCATTTTTAAAACATCATTTGACATTCTTATTTTAAATTCTACTTTTAACGCTAATAATTAAGCAAGCTTGTCTGCACCCAGTTTTGAACTGCTTATTGGGAAATTCTAGAATCACCACAGGCCTTTAGGTCGTTGTTAATACATAAGGAAAACAGGAAATTGCAGATACTTGCAGAAATTTCATTGATCCATACTGAAGAGCCTGATAGAACAAGACTGGTAAATGGCGATAGTTCAAGCTATTGGACTCAAGACCAAAGCAAGAAGAAGATGATATGGTCAGTCTTACTTGTACTGATGTGTTCTATTTTAGCAAATCTTTCCATTAGAAGAAGAAAATAAGCTAAGCTAAGAGGTCGAATTCATATCACTACTTTACATAATAAAGAGAAAGCATGCAGCAATAACTTTTAAAGTTATTAGGTTATTGTTTCAATTCCTTAAGAAACTTAATCTTAAAAGGCCACAAAGAGGAAATTTGAACCAAGAATTCAAAGTACATAAAAGATTTCCTTAAAATCTACCTATGTATCTTCCAAGATATGAGTCATGTTATATAACCAAGAAACACATTTATAATCTTCATGACCCATTCTCCAATAAGTACATATTTCCACTAGAGATAAAAAGCCATTATCCCAAGTTCTTAGTAGCATTTATTTCCAAAGTTTTGTTGGAGGACATGTTAAGTAAAGGAAGAATGCAAACTCTAGAATGTGAACCTGAACTCTTTTGTTACCTACAACTTTAGTCTATGTGACAAGCCTAGAAAAGTGAATAGTGCTTTCCATTCCATCAAAGCCCAATTCAGAGTACCCTTACCTCCATGAATCCTTCTCCAGCGACTCCAGCCTGTATTGATCTCTGTCTTCTCAGACATTCTATTTAGCTTGTCCTCAATGCATTCTCTATCCTAACATCATTGTGTACTTACTATTTTCCAGACATTGTGAAAAATACATAACACAGATTATCTCATTTATTTCTCACAAAAAGCTGTGAGGCAGGTATTTGAACAGATATTGTACCTAAGGATAAAAATCCAAATCATGTTAGAACTTACCCTGTTCCATATCTGTAAACTCTATTATTATTGTCCAGAAATGCAGACAAATAAGCTTCGTCTCTTTAAGGGCTTCTCAGGGTCAAAAAAGCACATCACTTTTCACAGTTTTAGACCCTAAATAGGTACTCCACAAATACTTGTTGAATGATAGATACTAAATATGAAACAAGCATATTATAGCGGAAAGAATATTCTACTGGAAGTCAAGAGAAATAGGATACAGTTGTGATCTTGAGGAAACAATCTCTCTGAGCTTCATTTTATTTTTTATAATATTAATGAATCAGATTAGATCTCTGACACTCTTTCTCACTCTGACACTGCCATGTACACCAAAAGGCCCAAAGAATTGTTATTTGGAAAGCAGAGGTTTACTTTCAACAATAAAAGTAGGCTGGAGAAATATTTTAAGAGCATTTTAAATAATTACTTCATAGGACACTATACCGGCCATAGTTGTAAAGAAGCCTCAGTATTAGAAAGAAATGAAGCAATACCTTTTAGGTGAAGATAATGTATAGATTTGATTTTTCTAAAGATATTGCTGAGATAGACTCCTGACAAGTTCTCCTGACTTACCTCCAATCCTTTCTCCACAGTATAACCAAAGTGATCTTTATAAATTTACAAACAAATAACTACCAGCATGATTAAAACTCTTTGATGGCTTTAATGTGCTCCTTGGAAAAAGATAAAATACTTAAAATTGTCTCTGTGGCCTCCCTGGATCTGACACCTTCCTAAAACTCTGACCTCAACTTTCACTACTCTCTGCTTCAAAATATTTATTCTAGGCTTCCAGTCATACTCAACTTTTTTCAGATACCCCAAAGTGCCACAAGTATACTCCTCTGTAGGCTTTTGAACAGGCTCACCAAATAAAAATGCTGAGGATATATTACATGTGAAAAAACAATTGCATATTCTTAGTAGTATTATTTGAAATAAACAGAAAGTGACAAAACACTAACATTCATCAACTAATTGATGGATAAACAAAAAAGTTTACTATCCCTACACTGTACTGTTCATACAATGGAATATTATTCAGCCATAAAAAAATAATGAAGTACTGATACATGCCACAACATAGATGAGCCTTGAAAACATCATTATGCTAAGTGAAAAGAGCCAAACACAAAAGGCCACACATTGTATGATTGTATCTATATGAAATGTCCAGAAGAGCCAAATCCATAAACATAAAAGTAGATTAGTAGTTCCCAGAGTCCAGAGTGCGGGAGAGTGGGGAGTGACTGCTAATAAGTATGTTTCTTTTTGGAGTGATGAAAATGTTTTAAAGTTAGATTTTAGTGATGGTTGCACAACTATGTGAATACTAACAACCATTAAATTGTATGCTTTAAGTGGATGAAGTATATGGTGTTTGAATTATATTTCAACAAAGTTAAAAATGCAATTGAGGGGGTGCCTGGGTGCTTCAGTGAGTTAAGCATCCTCCCTTTGATTCAGGTCATGATCTCATGGTTCATGAGTTTGAGTCCCACATCAGGCTGTGTACTGACAGCACAGAGCCTGCTTGGGATTATCACTCTGTCCTTCTCTCTCTGGCTCTTCCCTGCTTATTCTCTCTCTCTCTCTCTCTCTCTCTCTCTCTCTCTCTCTTTCTCTCTCTCTCTCATAAATAAACTTAAAAAAATGCAATTGAGGATGCTTAGAAAGTCATTATAGAAGTGGCAGAGAGGCAGGGTAGTCCAGTGCATAAAGATAACTGAATTTAGGTTGAATTGTTGGCATCCCAGCTTGCTGGCTGTGTGAGCTTGGGTAGATCATTTCTCAGCCCATACCTGTAAAACTAAGAAAAATACAACCCATATTAGCTTGTGTGAGTATTAAATGGGATAGTGTAGGTAAAAATGCTTTGCAACCTACAAAATACTATTCAAATATAAGATCTAGTTAGATTTAGGTAATACATAACTGCGTTGTGTAATTATTGCAATATATAGTGGGTATGTGAATTCCAGTATTTGACACCTGTATTTTCTTTTTTTTTCAATTTTTAAATGTTTATTCACTTGTGAGAGACGGACACAGAATGCAAGCAGTGGGTGGGGCAGAAAGAGAGAGACACAGAATCCAAAGTAGGTTCCAGACTCTGATCTGTCAGCACAGAGCCCGACGTGGGGCTCAAACTCAAGAATCATGAAACCATGACCTAAGCCGAAGTCGGATGTTTAACTGACTGAGTCATCCAGGCGCCCCTGACACATGTATTTTCATTCTTAGTCCTGTAAAATCCGTTGATAATGATCAAAAGAATTAACTTTAGATGAAGAAAATTTCTCTTAATTACCCCCTTTTAATTTTAGAGAATGTAAATGTATTCTATTATATTTGGTTGATACTTAGACAAGCGAGTTTTTTCTTTATTTTTTTTTAACGTTTATTTATTTTTGAGACAGAGAGAGACAGAGCGTGAACAGGGGAGGGGCAGAGAGAGAGGGAGACACAGAATCGGAAACAGGCTCCAGGCTCTGAGCTGTCAGCACAGAGCCCTAAGAGGGGCTCGAACTCACAGATCGTGAGATCATGACCTGAGCCGAAGTCGGACGCTTAACCCACCGAGCCACCTAGGCTCCCCAAGCGAGTTTTGTTCATGAGTCTCTGAACACAACATTTTTTTCTAATAATATTTTAAGAAGGCAATTTTTTTTAGAAAATCCAAAGAAGATAACTGTGTGGAAAAGATTTGAAAGCCAAGCTTTATAATATGACATTAAGGAGGCAGAGAAGGAAAAAGAAAAGGATGGATGCATATTTCTTTATAAATTTTGCTAAAAATCTTGGGGTAGGGAGAGAGAAGCAAACGTCAGTAGTGGTGAATTATTATTTTTTTTTCTCCTTAAATTGAAAGGGTAGCTGAAAAGCAATCTGTTGTTTGTATAGAAAGAAATACTAGTGAAAGAGGAAGAAAATACACTTGGGGGAACATCTGCTCTGAAAAACTACTTGAAAAGTAAGTGTGGGGAAACCTTTGCACAACACACAGCATACACTGTGCTGAAGAAGTGAAAAGAGAATAATGCAAGAAAGATATGTACACATAAATACATGTAACATAGGGGAACTTAAGTAAAAATATAACATATTGACTATTTTCCTCTTCATAAGTATTTGTCAAATATATATTTAATACTAGGTTGTACAGATCATGATCCCTAAAACACAGTAACCACGAATGACATCTATTGCCCTAGAATAGGTCAACCCCCCACTTTACTTATGATGTGCTTATTGTAATTACAGCAGAGTTGAAATACAGGATGTTGTCCCTGCCTTTGACAAACTATTGGCTGACTTAGGGAGACAGAGTCAATGTCTAAAAAGGTCATATTGACATATACAACACCATAGAAGTACATGTAAATATGAGGACAAGAACACATCATCATCATCATAAATTTTATTTACTAATTATATAATTATGTAAATGATATAAATGATATAATTTATATATATATATATATATATAATAACTGGAACTGAGTGGAGTTAGTCAAGAAAGATCAGTGTCACACATTAGCTTCCCTTGAACCAAATCCAACCAAAATTTAGGTTTGGTTTGTTTTGGTTTGCACACACACACACACACACACACATATCGCATTGAACATTTAAAAATTGGTAGCATTCCCATAAGAAGTCAGATACCTGATTTTTCCTGAAAAAGCAGATAATCAAACAAAACTGGGCTGACTTTCTTACATAGCAATAATTGGTTGACCTGAGTCACAGATGCCTGCTTTGAAGACAGCCTGTGTTCTTTTGTCCACCATATTCCCCTCCAAATTATATCACTAGTGCATTGGTTATGATGATTGGCATGAACAAAAATCAGAGCAGAAACTCTCAAATACTATATGTGTAAGGAACATTTGTATGTATGAAACCTTTGACTATGTATGTATGTATGTGTGTATGTATATGGATGCATAATACACCTGGCCTCAGGGTACGTTATGTAGGAAATATTTGAGGTGCTGATTATATATATGTTTCCTATAATATATTCTAGAACTATAATCTCTGAGGCCAGTTGACTGAAATATCATTTTTAAAGTAGCATCATTTATTACATACACGTAAGTTTGAGGACCACTGTTCTTGGCCATCCCTACTCAAATTCACTTTAGTTACTGGTAGATTAACCTTAATCTAACTCTGACATGTTGCTTTGTGCTAAAACAATCTTTAATGATTTCCCCTTACCTACTGAATAAAGTTCAAATAAGTCAGTCTGGCATACAAAGCCTGTTATGGTCTATTCCAAGGCACTTTTTCATTATTTTCCAGCTACATAAACCTTTCATTCTTTTCAAATTGAATTATTCCTTCCTCATAAATGTCTCATACCTCTGTATCCTCTAGGCCTTTGGAGAGGTTTATCCTTATATGTGGAAATGTCTTTTTCTATCTGCCAAATAATTGATGCCAAGGTTGATACCTGATTTAAGTTAGGTCAGTCAGAATTTTTCCCCAGTTGTTTCTCCCTAGGAGGTTGTAAAACCTGAGAGCTTATGACATTAATGTTTTCAAATACGTGGAGCAGAAAAGCAGAGAAAAAGCTGGAATGGGACTCAGGCATCTGCATTTTTACTGGCAATTGGGTGGTCCATTCAGAGCCAATGGTATAAGAAATAAACATTTATTTGGAATTAGAAGACCTGCTTCTAAACTGGAGTCTACCATTAACATATTGGGCGAGTTGGCATAAATTGGTCAAGATTTCTGATGTTAAGATTTCTCCATCTAAAATTTAGGAGTTGTACAATGAATTCAATTATCAGAAAATGAGGGGGTGCCTGGGTGGCTCAGTCAGTTGAGCGTCTGACTTCGGCTCGGGTCATGGTCTCATAGTTCATGGGTTCAAGCCCTACATCGGGCTCTGTGCTGACAAACAGCTCAGAGCCTGGAGATGGCTTCAGATTCTGTGTCTCCCTCTCTTTCTCGCCCCCTCCCCTGCTCATGCTGTCTCTCTCTGTCTCTCAAAAATAAATGTTTTAAAAAATTTTAAAAAAAGAAAATGAATGTTTGGGAGTGAATAATTTTATTGCACTTTGGGTTGTAATTTTTTTTTTCCAATACTCTGTTCCTAACCTGCACTGTGTGATGTTGTGAATTTGTCCAAAGCATTGTTCCATGATGTTTGGTGACCACAAAGAAATATATTGTGTAAGATAGGGGTTGAACCAGTTGTAGTTTTCTTTCCTTCAACGACTTCAGAGAAAGATCTGTGGGAAAGACAAGAAGAAAAAATAAAAAACAGATATTGTAAGTGTGAGCTGAAAGTGAGCTCACTGGGAACTGTCCACTGAAACTGAAGCTGAAATCAGAGATGGGCCAAGAGAATTAATTACAGTGCTATGGAAAAACATCTGTGACACGGTCTGATTCAAACCTTTGGTTGTTGCAATTTTATTATAAACTTTATGTCTAAAAGAAATATCAGGACAATAAATAAAATCTTATTTATGTGTCTGATATTTTTAAAATTAGCTAAGTATTCCATCACTATGACCTTTCCTAACATCTAACATGGCTTTGGAAGACTGACCCTGGATAGAATTTTCCTGATTCTAGAAAATGGACTTCTTGACTCCTCTGTTCTTTAGGTTACTGTAATAGTGCCTGTACAAAATACTGTGTTTAATTTGAATCAGTATCCTGTTCAAGTCTATGGTAAGTATTAAGGAAAATATGCTATATTTGTTAAACTAACAAAAGATCCAAGAATAATTCCTTGAGTTCCAAAAAGTTTATATGTGCACATATTAATATACAAACATATATTATACATATAGTTATGTATTGATATAGTATATAATAGCATATATTATATAGTATAATATATATACTATACTATATATAATACTATATATAATATATATGTATATATATTGTCCAAGCAATTAGACAATTTTGGCAATTCAATAAGGAAAAAAATCAGTTATGCTTACTTTGGATATATTGTAAACAAAATAAATTTACTTGTCACCAACTTATTTGTAGCAGCTTGTAGACAGTCACAGCTTTCCATTTAGAAATTAATAAAACATCTCAGCTTTGCATATACCATCCCATTACAACCTGAAGATTCTGAGCAAGTTGCATACTGAGTGTTCGGTGTATAAGAATGGATGTCTTATTTCTCAAAAGGAGTATTAATTTTCTTGTAAAATTTAGGTATTTTCAAAATGCTCTCTCCCTCTCTCATTTTTTCTTACTGATAGGCAATTGGTGTAATATGTTAGGTCACATGTTGGAATAAATTTGTTAGGTACTTTCAAGTAGAGAATGAACTATTTGAAATCTTAGATAATGTAAAGAAACACAAAAATAAACATTTTCTTAGTTTTGCCTATTCCTCTTATTACCTTATTTATCTTTTGTAGGCTTCATAACCATTTTGAAAATACACAAAAAGGTAGAAAACAAAGACATCAAAACCTGAGCAACCTAAGCTAACCATACACAAGATGCATAGAGTTTTCTAACTTAAATTTAAAGTGACAAGTGGTTAATTGAAGGATGGGAGCAGCCGAAAGTAAGGTGCCTTTCAGTGCCAAAAACATTAATTGACCTGACACATAGATTAAGAGCTGAATGCTTTCTTTTTCTTTTTTTTTTTTTTTTTTTTTTTTTTTTTTAAGAGGAAGAATTTTATTCCAGTCTAAGGACAGCTGCCTGGGATACACAATCTTCACAAAGAGAGTGAAGAGCTGATTGCTTTAAGCACTTTTGAAAATCTCTTCAGTGTAGTTGGGCTAACTTTGGAAAACAAAATTGGCATAGCCAAATTTATTCTTTAAATGAACATGGCATTCTTCTTCAGAATTGTTAATTTCAAAGTTATTGTTTTGATCCAGGCATTCAGATTCTTTCATTTTGAGCTTTAAACATGCATTGTATTATGTAAACACATAAAAAAATGTAAAATTGAATAGTTATATCTTGAAAGTAAATATTTTAGATTAGTTATGCCTATTATTAGTATATTTGTAATTATTTTCTCATAGTAATCTAAACACAACACAATACCTCTTTGGGGAGAAGGGGGTTTCTGGATACATTAAACTTCTCAGTGTAGATTAGGATTTGTTTACAGCAAAATAGCCTTTGTAATTCAGCTTCTACTTGTTGAAGTAATTATATACCATGGTATCAATGAATGGTAGTTAAAATTCAGCCCAGAATCACCTGATATACTGAAATTAATAAAATTATTACATTATAGCCTAACAGGATATAGTTTCACACAAACTATTTGATTCCTCTTTTTCAAGTATGGAATAAGTCACACAAATAGTATATACATACAAAATGTATTTCTTCATGAGACTGTAAAGACTAAAATAGTATTTAGATTATTTAAAATTCCACTATAAAATGTTGTAAAAAGTTAATATTACAGAGCATACATTAGTGTCATAATTGAAAGTTCACTTTTTGTTGTTAATCACTGTATTGAGATATAATTAACATATAATTCACCATTTGAAGAGGTTGAGGTGGGGTGAAAGGGAAAAAATAAAGTGTATTATTCAATGATTTTTAGTATATTCAGAGTTGTAAAACCACAACCATAATCAGTTATAGAACATTTTCATCACCCTCCCCCCAAAACCCTGCATGAATATAGGCATTAATACTCAATCCTCCCCTCCCGCATATCCTATGAAACAACTAGTATATATTTTATCTCATATACATGCTTTTATAAAAATTTGACATAAATGGGATCATACACAATGTGGTCTTTTGTGATTGGCTTCTGTCACCTACCATATTTTCAAGGTTCATCCATGTTGTAGCATGTGTCAGGACATCATTGTTTTTTTTTTTTTAACCAGATAATATTCTCTTGTAAGGATATACAGCATTTTGTCTATACATTCACCAGTGGATGGATATTTGAGTTATTTCCATTTTTTGGCTATTATGAATAATGCTATTATAAATATCCATGTAGAAGTATGTGCATGGACATATCATTCCAATTCTTTTGGTGGATTTGCTGGGTAGAATTACTGTGTCATATGGAAACTTTATGTTTAATTTTGAGGACTGCTAGACGTTTTTCATAGTAGCCACTCCATTTTATATTTCTACTAGCAGTGTAAGATAATTCCAATTTTTCCACATCTGTATCAACAGTTACTTTATATTTTTTCGTTAAAAACATCTTAGTGGGAGTATGTATCTCATTGTGCTTTTGATTTGCATTTCCCTACTGACTAATGATGCTGAGCATCTCATCATGTGCTTATTGACTATTTTCATATATTCTTTGGAAAAATGGGTCTTCAGGCTTTATTATTATTATGATTTTGCCTATTTGCTAATCATTTGTCTTTATATTGTTTAGTTGTAAGACTTATTTTTATATCCTGGCTATAATCCCTTAATCCCTTATTATATATGTTTTGCTAATATTTTCTCCAATTATATGGGAGATTTTTACTTTCTTGATAATGCTTTTTGAAACCCATTTTCAATTTAATGCCCAATTTATTTTTTTCCTTTTGTAACTTGTGCTTTAGGTATCATATCTAATTCAAGGTATCATTGCCTAATTCAAGATCTTGAGGATTTACATGCATTTTTTAAGAGTTTTATATAATAGGGGCGCCTGGGTGGCTCAGTCGGTTAAGCGTCCAACTTCGATTCAGGTCATGATCTCACAGTTCGTGAGTCTGAGCCCCGCATAGGGCTCTGTGCTGATAGCTCAGAACCTGGAGCCTGCTTCGGATTCTGTGTCTCCTCCTCTCTGCCCCTCCCATGCTCATCCTCTCTCTCTGTCTCTCAATAATAAATATACGTTAAAAAATAAACAAATAAATATAAAAAAAGAGTTTTATATTATATATTGTAGCAAATCTGGATAATGAGAACCACATTCCAGGGCATTTTTTGTTGTTTGCTTGGCTATCTGGACTATTTTAGTGAAGTCTATTTCCCCAGAAGTGTGAATTATCTTATATCAATCTTCAGAGAGTGTTGCTTGGGCATGTGCAGTCACTCTGGAATTATAGTGTTTTCAGCAGTAATTTAGCCAAGTGTCATTAGCATGGCATTTTAGCAGTCATTGCTTTGACTCTCCCTTTATCCAGCTGTTAGGCTTTACTAATTGCTGATTCATTGTTCTATTTTTGAGAGAGAGAAAAAGAGAGAGAGAGAGAGAGAACAAGCCAGAAAGGGGCAGAGAGAGAGGGAGACACAGAATCCAAATCAGGCTCCAGGCTCCAAGCTGTCAGCACAGAGCCTGACATAGGGCTCGAACCCACGGACCATGAGATCATGACCTGAGCCAAAGTCAGATGCTTAATTGACTGAGTCACCCAAGTGCCCCTTCATTGTTCTATTTTCTTGAAAATTCCCTGGACCCTAAATTGCTCCACTGATCCAATTACATTGGGACCCCCTTTGCAAGGATGGTTTTTGAGGAAGGTATTTGAGGTTTCTTCCTATGCCAGGACAGCTCTTAGTGACCTCCTTTCCTGGTTTTCTCTGATAAAGCATCCGACCTGTTAGATTGTTGGTCTCAAGGAGCTACCAGTCTCCTTTTATTTGTTTACCACCAAAATGCCCATTGTTTTCAAGAGGGCTCTTAGGCTTGAACTTTCCCCCACTCTGTTTCAAATACAGTTGGTTCATCTATGGAGTTCTTCAGAGCTCTCTGTTCTTATGAACTTTCTCTACCCCTGGAAAAAAAAAAATTCTGGAAAACTGCTCTAGATGCTGGTAGCCTCAAGCCTTCTGTGATTGCTTCCTTTTTTACCCTGCTTGCTTCTCAGTGTTTAACCTGTGTTCTCTGAGTGAGCTGGGTTGAATACCCCAGGATCAGGATCCCAGGGCTTTCTTCCTGTAACAACTGGAATAGAGCCTTTACTCTATGAATGGGGACTTGGAGGAGGAATGAACCTCCAACCTCTCTATCACATTCACCTAGAATTTAACTTCTGCAATGAGTAGCTTGGAGGAGGATGAGAAATTAAGTAGTCTGTTCTTACCAGATGATGTTATAGCCCTTGACTGAGAGATAGGAAGAGAATTAGCCCTGTGGTCTTGGTTACATTCACCTGGAGGGGAGATGTAGTTTCTATGATACTGAGCTGGGAGGGATAAGAGATGGAGTAATGGTTTAAATGTTAAAGACTCGTGTTGTTCTTATCAAGTTTTAGTATATTTTCTTGAAAAATTTCTTCACTTGCAATATACCCCTAGACCTATTTATAGAGATTGAACATAGATAGATGATAGATAAATAGAAATATAGCTAAATATAAATTCGATATAGATTTATAGATATATAGATATATAGATCTATGTCTCAGACTTTGAGTCTGGAGCTATCTCTCTTGCCCAGCAAGAAAGTGGGCACAGAATTGAATATGAGAGAAACTAATATCCAGGAGGAAACACGAGTCTCGAGTAAGGGTCCTTGCTCCATATTTATTAGGATCAAAAGGCTTACAAACGTGATCAACGTACAGAAAGACACAAGGAAACAGTGTTTACTAACTCATGTGGGTGAAGAAAAAGGGGTTTTGAAGATATGCAGGTTAAGGGTTTGGGTCATTACAAAACAAAATTGGAGCCAAGCAGATGGGTATTTACAGCAGGCACCAGGCACCATGTCTATTTATCTTAACTTGCCTAGGGGATAAGACAGATAGAGTATGCTACCTCAGGGTCAACAAAACACTTTTTTTTTTTTTTTTGGTAATTAGCTCCTGGCAATTTCACCCTGCTTTAGTGGTCTATAGCCCTGTTTACCTATTCTGGATGTTTTCATTCTGTGGAAGCAGCTTTCTGCTCTATGCTTTTGTTCTATGCTGGGGGCACTTTTGCCCTGTTTACGTATTCTCAGACACTTTTGTCCTAAGCCTTGTTAAACCATTGGTACAAGATCTGAGAATTCTTAAATTTATTCCCCACAGTTCCCCCCACATTTTGTTTTGTTTTGTTTTTTCTAGTTTTGTGTTCAAGGACCATCATGATGAGCTCTTGGTCCTTCTTTTGTTTTCAGGTGGTTTGGAGGATGATTCTCAGACATAAAAAGAGAAACAGTAAAAGCATTCCACTTCCCAGAGTTAACCAGAAATTTAGATGGGTGCTGGCTATAAGTGATAAAGTATTTAGGTCATGCCACACTGCCCAGGAATCAGTTCATTCATTTCTAAGTTGATCTTCTGCATATTGTAGCTGTTGGTGCAATGTCACATCTAAATTTTCTCTATTGTTAGAACAGTAGGAAGAAAAAAAAAAAAAACACTGTGAAGGTGTGTCTGTACAGCATCCCAAGATTGGGAGTGATTGTAAGGACTGCCAGTCATGCAAATATGCTGGTAGTTAGGGTCTCAGGGCAGTTTAGAGTGGAGGAACAAGGCCTCCAGACTTTTTCCAATAAATTCCACTGTAGCCTCAAGAGCTTCGAGGTGAGCCAAAACTTGACTATCAATAGAAGTTTGGCTTATTAATTCTTTGGTAGTGTTGACCATAAATTTATTAAGGACATGGGCTGTCTAGATAGTATGATTCAGGCTGACTCCAGCGACAGTGGCAGAGGTGATAACACCTACTGCTGCTAGGATGCCTATAATTAACAGGCCAACAAATCTTTTTTTCTTACAGCTGAGTACTAGTGTTGAGCAATCTTGTAAAGTGTTCCTAGTCCCAATGGATGCATATAGGCCTCAGAGCCATTAACAGGAACCCAAGCTGAGACACGTTAAGTACTAATAAAGAGGAGATATTTAATTGGGTAATATTATAATTATTTACTCAGGACATGAACCATCCCTGGGAGGTAGAAATGTTGTAATTATCTTCTATTTGATCTGCAAAATGGAGGTAGCAAAGAGAAGGTAGGAAGAAGGGACACAAATAGTGGTCCATGCAAATTTATCATTGTGTAGGGAGACCCAAATTAGGTTAATATGTCAATTTATATAAATTTCACTGTGGCTAATAGTACAAATAAAGGGAAGGCATAGCTTCCAAATATTAACAAACCAAGGTCCTTTTAATTTCCCTTTGTGTGCAGAAATTACAGGGCCTGACAAGCCTCTGTCTTTCCAAAAAATATTCTCCAAGTAGATTGGTCAAACAATATGGTCTTATTTGAATATTTTGCTTTCAAGATGTCCTCTAGGACCCCTGTCAGTAATAGTCCAATTGCCCCAGTGAAGATTATGCTCAGTCTCTCTATAACAGGTCGTCCAAGGAATATTATTCCAGGGTGGTCTGAATACTTGAGACTAGGGCAAACCAGAACATTAGGAGTGTGAGATATGTTTGTTTTTTGAGGTATATCAAAGCTTGTCGCTGAGAAAAAAGTAAAACTGTCTGGCCTTGTAGAGGTTTTTGACTGTACATGTAAAAGCCAGTTGATTCCTGGTTTGAGACGAGCAGATAAGTTGCTATGTTTGGTAACACACATGGGAAGTGCTGGAGTAAGCCACCAGTGAGGTATGGGCATATAAAGCCAATGCTCTTGTTCAGTTTGGAAGGGCAGGTTAAGATTGGCTCCTCCTATGAACTCAGTGTCATTATTGCTAATAAGAATATCTTGGTCTAGGAGTGTTAAGCTATCAAATATAGGTGGATTAAGGAGATGAGCCCAATATGAATATTGAGCTTGGCCTGGACAAATGAGGGCAAGCAGAAGAATCACGGTTACACATATTGAATTTCTGTCAATGATGGAAATCATGGCCATCAGATGCAAATCAGGGGTATATGCAATACCATTGTATTATAAGAGGATGCTGGCCTGGCTAGACAGGCGTTTAATGCTTCTCCATGTTATATCAGAGGCAAGGATTTGCATTTGTGGAGGGGCTTCAGGGTGAGGAGTCAATGAAGAGCCTTCTTCATCTTGAAAAAGGGGGGAGGAAGTGGCTGCTTATTCAGTCATTCTCTGGATGTTCTGATTCATTGTAAGATATTCTGGGAGTCTTCACCATGCCATGGAATGGCTTCACCAAATGAGAGTAAATCCACAGAAGTCCAAAATCTGAAAGAATACAAGCATATCCTCAACCCCAGGTTACAAGTTTAGTGGGCCCGTTCCATGCGGTCCCCCCATTCAGGGGTTTTGTATAGCACCATAGGGTGAGAAGATTTATCAGATTTTGAAAAATGACTTTCAAATGCAATTAGTCCTTGAGGGTCAAGATTTAAAAAGTTAAAAGTAATCCTAGCACAATTGAGAAGTTGAATTTGTAATGTAGACAGCTATGGGTATTTCCCTTTTTTTTGTTTTTTTAACATATTTTTGAGAATATTAAGTGCTAATTTTATAATTGCTTGGCCTTGTGGATTATAAGGAATGGGTAATTCCAACCAAGGCTTGAGTAAAACAGCTCAAAAGGGTGTGCTGTACATTTTTTGTTAAAATCATATTTATTTATTTATTTATTTATTTATTACCTTTAAAAATTTATTCTCATTTTTTAATATCTTTCTTAATATCTCCTACTTTTTAAATACAGAGTTACTTTCCTTATTTCCATTAGCCTTAATTACATTTAGCAGAATTTTAACTCTTAGGAACCTTAGTCTCCAGTGAAAACTAAGTAGTAACCAATTGTGAACCATTACAACATAATTTTTTTTAGGTGGCAGACTTATGGATTCATTAAGCATACAGCATGTTTTTTAATAGATTTAAATATCCGTAGGTTTATTTTGCCATAGAAACCCAGGAGCACAAGCCTATGTTTAATAAGCAATGATTCAGCATTCCATGTGATTTGGAACATGCCTAAATGTCCAATGAACTTAATTCAACTTATAATTCAAGAAAAATGTTAAAGTTTCAGATTACCAAGGACCCTGAAAGCTATTTTAACAATAACCCATGAAAACTATGAGACAGATAAAGTTAACCATTACTTTAAGTCATCCTTTTGCTAACAAATGGGAACATAAATAACATGAGCTTATTTGACCTTCAGTAAACCTTAGTAGAATAAAGTTTTATTTAATTCTGATAATTTAAAAGACATGTTTATCTCACTTACATTTCATCTGTGTCTCCTCAAAAGTTTACCAGTGTCAATTTTTTTCCCAGGAAGCCAGTAAGGAAATCTGAAGTGGACGGCATAAGTCTAAGAGGATATATTTTGCTTCTAGACAATGTGGGAAGGAGGAGCTGATGCTGAATGAGGCATTGGAGAGTCAGATATGCAGGCCACACCCCAGGTTGTGCAGAAACAGGAGGAGGGGGAAAGGAAGGCAGAAAAGGTGAGGTACCACCAAGAGGCCTGGAGGCAGATAAAGGTGCAGAGGGCAGAGAAAGAGTTCTCCTGGTCCCAGAGCCTGTCAGCTTAGACAGATGAACAGATACACATTTTTGTTTCTTTGGTTTGGTTTTGCTTTCCACTAGTGGAATTAGGCAATCCCTATCAGGACAGAGAAGAGAGGGAAGTTCCCCTAAGCAAAAGGAGTTTGGGCAGCTGCTTGGGAATATTCCTTAAAGTCTCCATCCTGAGATAGGCTAACCAGAGACAATTGGCTCTAATCATCATAGTTATTAACCCAAGAAATGAATAAGGGACAAGCCCCCACATGTAGTTAGAATAACCAGAGTGTATTGGGAGAAACGGTGAGAGAGAGAGTCAGAGTCCCCCTCAATAGGGATGGCCTGTGTAAAACACACCACACTATTTTAGTCCATTATTTTACTGACAATGACTGGAAGCTGGGCTTGCTGCTTTGATTGGATATATTGCCCTGTGCTGAACAGTTGTTCAAAAGACACTGGAACAGCAGCGTCAAAGTTTTGCATAGTACAAATCAAGCAAGCATCATGAAACTCTTGGGCATAGATAGCATATTGGGCTGGGGTCAAAATATTTTTTATAAGAGAGCCCCAGACCCAGACACACATAGAATAATTGCCACAAATAGTTTATAAAATGCTAATTGCAAAAGGGTTGTGGAGGCCATACAGATGAGCTGATTTCTGAAATTCTTTTACTATTTGTATGGGCAAGCCTTTATGGACATATTACCCATTTTGCCTGATAACGGGAAACAGCTGGAATTCACTGGCCTTATGGACTTCCTTAATGTACTTTTGCATTGGGGTGAGGACCTTACTACAACCAGCCGGTGAGGTTTTTAGAGGCTCCATATCGTCCTACCTTTTTGAGGGAGGGAGAGTATCTTTCAGCTGTAAAGGCACGGAAATCACAGGCTGACTATAAAAAAGCTCGTGTTTTTCCCCTATTTTGGGTAATTCTACATCTTTATATACATCGTCTGAAGTTAAGGGGAGAAGGGCAGTACGGACAATGGACCAATCGAGGACTACGTCAGGGGGGACATTAGCCCCCTCAGAATGCCAAACTTTTAATGTTTTCCCTACTTGTTCCCAAATATCAAGATCACAAGTCCCTTGTTTTGGGAACTAAGGAAAGTGTTGCTAGGTAATAATTAATAATTTAAGGAGTGCTTTCTGATTGAGGATAGTGCTGGCCACCTTTCCCAATGATTATAAAATACGAATGTATTGTTTCTGCTCTGGGGATAGGGAGTCTCCCATAATAAGTCTCTCAAAAGTTCCATGGCAATGAATCTTAATATAGTTTCACTTTTCTCTTACTTCATCAGGAAGAGATTGAAGTCCAGTGCATTTTTTGTGGAGCTCTTTAGTCGTTCTTTGGCATTCTGAGGTCCTTGAGTCTTACCGCTCTTTGGCCACGTCGGGTTCTAGTCATCTCGACTTCTAGTCACATCATAACCACCATCTGCTGCAGACTTTGAGTCTGGAGTTCTCTATTGTCCAGCAAGAGAGCGGATGCAGAATTGAATATGAGAAAGGCTAATGTCCAGGAGGAGACAATAGCCCCAAGTAAGGGTCCTTGCTCCATATTTATTAGGATCAAAAGGCTTACAAACGTGATCGACCTGTAGAAAGAGACAATGAAACAGTGATCATTAACTCAAGCGTGTGAGAGAAAGGGGTTTCGAAGATATGCAGTGTTAGGGGTTGGGTCAATACAAAACAAAATTCTGGTGCCAAGTAGATGGATGTTTTCAACAGGCACCAATTTGCCTAGGGGGTAAGACAGAGCATGCTATCTCAGGTCATTTTTTTTTTTTTTTTTTTTTAGCTAAATAGCTCCAGGCAATTTCACCCTGTTGCAGTGGTGTTATCACCCTCTTTACCTATTCTGGATGCTTTTGTCCTGTGAAAGCAGATTTCTGCTCTAAGTTTTTATGCTATACTGGGGGTGCTTTAGCCCTGTTTACCTATTCTCAGAGTTTTTGTCCTAAACCTTGTTAACCCATTGATGCAAGCTCAGGAAATCCCTAAACTTATTCCTCACAGATCTATATAGATAGATAGGTATAGATTACATATAGATATGGAGATATGTCTATATCTATATCTAATCTATAGATGTATAGATAATATATAGATATGTACATATTTGTATGTATATATCTATGTATAGCTATATCTAATCTATACCTTTGTCTATCTTATCTATTTGTCTATCGTTTTACCCAATATTGTTGTTTTATTAGGGAGCAGGTTCATGGAGCTCCTCATGTTGCCATTCCATATTTGTAACTTCTTTCCCTTTAAAATAAACATAAGCTAATTAATGTTCAGCATGGGAATCACTGTTCGTTTGTATTGACTTGTCAGGCCAGTGATTACTTATTTTGTTTGGTCTATAGTTATATTATCTATAAAATGTATTTCTTGGATGACATTATTATTTTTTGAAAGATAAATCAATCAAGGTTTATGCTTATTTATGTGACACAAACACAAACATATATTTAAACATACACATTATAGTATAATTACCAGATATTACACATTGTAGTATACTTAGCAGATATTATTTGCTCAGCATTTTTTCACTCCTTCAAACAGTATCAGACATCATGTTTCTTTTGGTGAATTTCTTCTCCCACACTCCAACACACATAATATTTACTCCCATGAACCCAAAAGTTAGGTGAATCACTAACACTGGGTCAAATAGAGACTTGCCATTTGATATATTTTCTGTAGCTAAGAGTAAGAGATATATTTTTTCTCTATATCATAAGCTGATATGATATAAACCTGAAGCTACCTCTGGGTACAGGAAGCTCCCATATGGTAGGAAAGAAGTAAGCTAACACATAGAAATGTTCTATGTTTCCTTCATTAAGTGAAGAGAAACAGAAAGGAATGGAGAGAGATCAAGAGATGAAAAGAGAGAGAAAGAAATTGAGTGAGAGAGAGAGAGAGAATTAGTAATATTGTTTGAGACTCTGAATATTGTTTTTTCTGAGGCTAAATATAAGTCTGACCTTTCTATATATAGGAATCCATAAATCCCCTTTCTCCTTAAAATTGTTTGGGTTGGCTTTGTCTCACTTCAATTGAAAGAGCCTTGCTAATACATCATATGTGTACATACATTATAACTGCAAAGACATAAAAAGATAATATACATATACATATTTGTGTATGCACACACATATTGATAAAAATGTGTACACTAGGACTTATAAGAAATCATGAATGTTAAAGATATGACAAAACAAAACTGACAAACTCCTTAAATCTAAATTTTCCTATTAGATTATACAAGTAATCTCAATCTGTAGAGCAAATTTTTCAGTTTCTTTTCAAATGTAATGGAATCAAATTTCAATCATAATTACCGAGGTCTCACTTGTGTCAACACTTTATCATACTTAAAAAACAGGAAATCTTATCAACGTGGCCTAACAATAAACCTTAATGTTTAATAATAGTAGAATACATTGCAGTATATTTATACAATGGAATATTACACAGCAATAAAATGAACAATATTGTGGTTTGTCTCTTACAATAAGATGCCTAGGTTTCTGCAGTTCCACAGTGCCAGGAATGACCTTTTTTTTTTCATCATTGTCTTCTGCCATTCTTAGTGTGTTGGTTTTTGTTCTTGTGTTTATTGTCTCATGGTTGCAAAATAACTGCTGTGTGTCCAGGCTTCACATCAACGTTACTGTCAAGATGGAAGACAAGTAAAGAGGCAAAAAGAGAAAGGTGAAGAAGTTATGGTAATTGTAGAGAGGGCAATTATAAGAATTTAGGACCCAGTAGCAAGGTTTTGGATATAACTATGGATTTAAGAGTCAGGAATGTATGGATAGTAATAAATCTATGGGACTAGATGAGATAAACTATAGAGAGAATGGAGAGTGAAAAGACAAGGAAGGTGGCAAAAAACACAGAAAATTCCAGCTGTTAAAATCCATAGTCCATATGGCCAACAAACATATGAAAAAATGCTCAACATTATTGTTCATTAAGAAAATGAAATTTAGGGGGTGCCTTGGTGGCTCAGCCAGTTAAGTGTTTGACTCTTAATTTCGGCTCCAGTCATGATCTCAGGATTCATAGGATAGAGCCCCACATCAGGCTTTGTGCTGACAGCTCAGAGCCTGCTTGTGATTTTCTCTCTCCCTCCCTCCATCTCCCCCTCTCCCCCTCTCATGCTATCTCTCTAAAAATAAATAAATAAACTTAAAAAAATGGAATTTTAAACAGAATAGGATCACATACATATATACACACTCAAACACATACATGTGCATGTACACACACACACATACCAGAATGGGTAAAATTAGAATGACTGAAAATATCAAGTATTGTCAAAAATGTGAATCAAGTTGAACATTCATACATTGCTGGTAGAAGTGTGAAAAAACTGGAAGAATCTACCAAAGATAAACATATCTATCATATAGACCAGCAATGCCATTCTTGGACAAATAACCATTTAGACTAGAAATGCCATTCTTGGGCGAATAACCATAGAAGGAGTGTTTATGTTCACCAAAAATGTAGATATGTTTGAAGCAGTATCATCTGTAAGAGCCAAAAATTTTAAATAACCTTAATGTTTAATAATAGTAGAATACATTGCAGTATATTTATACAATGGAATATTACACAGCAATAAAATGAAGTAATGCTATACACAACATGGATGACCCTCACAGATATAATGATGACAGAGAAATAAGACATAAATTAGTACATATGGGGATTGACAGCAGAACAGTGACTACCTCTTGAATGATATAAATTGGAAAGTATATGAGAGACACTTTTGGTATTCTATGTTTTATGGTTTTTTTTAAATCATCTATCTATCTATTTATCTATGTACCTATAATCTATATTATATAATAATAATAATAATTCCCTTACAATCCTATCTTTGTTCCCTGAAAAGTCTTGGAAATAATTACAAACCAGTAGTAATATCACTAGTGCACTCAGTTTGCAACCTTGAAATATAGTTTCCATTCAAAGAAACCAGGACTTCTTGGGGAAATTACTGATTCCAGGACTAAGGGACGGAATATAGATACTGGAGCTGGGACATTCTGAGATATCAGATAGGAAGCTATCAGTTATTATAAGGGTCATGTCAAAAGGCTCAAAAGATAACTTTGGCGAGGCCCCAGTGGTCAAAAATAAGAAAACTTTTAGCTTCAATAGGTAAGTATTGCAAGATTGAAATCTAAGAATTGTGTTTCATCTCTTGAGTTTTAAATTATATTGAACAAGAAAATGACGATGGGTTTCAGAGGGTGAAATCCATCTGAGGATGACAGAACTGATTCATTATCTTGGAAATTGGTTGGATAAATGGAATGAAATGTGCTTATACTGCTTTTCCCATGTAAAATCTAACAATTGATAACAGAATACTATATGAGAGGAATTGTCTCCTTATAAAATTCTTCCAGTGAATAATGAATATAAAATAATTGAATTAATATATATCAAATTTTACCTCTCAAATTATTTAATAGATGCATGCTTTGAATATCATTGGTTGCTTATATGAGGCACAGGGAGTGGGACATGGTGGGGGAGAGAGAGAGAGACAGAGAGAGAGAGAAAACTTGAGAGAACATCAAGAATTATGTGACTCCTGATAAAATAACAAAATATTGCCTCCATTCTTGATGAAGGATTTGAACCTGAGTTTGATCAGTCCTTGGATCTAGTTGCCAATCTTCAGGAAATACAAAAGAATTTTTTAAGCTACACCATGTGTGTTAAATCAATAGAATCTTGACTATGGGAAAGTCTACACTTTTAATAGCTCATGTTTTTAGCAAGTAAATTATAAAGGAGAAATGAAGGATGGGGGGATACATTGATTGTAAGAGACAAATTATTTCACATAATTTATCACATATCACATACTTTTAAAAATGGCAAGACTAAACTATAATATCTAGGGATTCAAACTTGGGTAATAAAACTCAAGAAAAGCAAATAAGAAATTACTGTAAAAGTCAAAATAGTGGTATTTTTTGAGAGAGAGTAACGACTGTGATAAAAATAAAGCACATGATAGGAACTCTTGGATAATTGAACAAATTCTATTTCTTGAGCTATGGTGATGGTTATAAGAGGATATTTGTTTTATAGTATATATTTATTTAATGTTATTTTCTTTAATTAATTTTAAAATAAAAATATAAAACATAAAATATGTTTAAATACAAATCATAAAAGTAAAGGTCAAATAATTTCATTTTTTCAGAGATAAAAACAAATAATTTTTTGACAGTAATTCCATACTAAAAGAAAAATTAAAGGTAACTAGAAAGAAGGAAAATGATCTCAAATGGAAATTGAAAATGCAGAAAGAAATGTTTAACACCAAGAAGGGCAAATATGTGAATAAATATAAATGAATATTGATTCTTGAATAGACAACCACAATGTTATAAAGAATTTTAAATATGTGTATAAGATTATATAACAAGGGGGTGGACATAATTTGCTTAAATATTCTAAGTTTCTGTTAAGTATCAAAGAAGTGGTTAAAATAATAATTTTTACACAGTATGATAAGTAAGGCATATGAATTATAGTCTTTGGGTTAGTTACTATAATACTAAAATAATATGAGCTATAAAGTTAAAGAAAGTAAATATACCTAACTATATAAAAAGCTACATTAAATGAAAATGGGTAAAATAATCCAAGTTAAAATATTATCATAGTTTATTAAAAAATAAGACTCAGTCATATGTTATTTTAAAAAAATAAAAAAAAAATTAAATAAGAAAAGAGAACAAGCTTAAAAGAAAAATAAAAAAGAAACATACTCCATATAAACAACTAATCAAAAGTTACCTGGTATAGCTCTATTAGCATCAGACATAGTAAATGTTAGAGGAAAACATTACTGGGGATATACAGGGGCATTCATAATAGAAAGGTGTTAGTCTAACAGCAAAATAACATAACTCCACATCTTTCTTTAACTAGCACCGTAGCTAAAAGTATATAAAGCAGAAATTAACAAAAATAAAAACAGATGTAAAAACTCACAAATATAGTAATAGTCTTTATCATATTTCTTTCAATTCATAGTAGAACACCAAGGAAAAAAATGATGATACAAGGATTTGAACTATACAGTTAAGTTGACCTAATTGACATATAGAACATGTGCCTAACAATGACAGACTTCAGTTTCTTTCCCAATGTGTATTAACATAAACCATAGACTAATCCATAAAGTCTCAATACACTTCAAAGTACCAAATCACTCAGATTTTGTTTTCTGACCATAATTGAATTAAACTAAAACTCAGAAAGAAAGTAAAAATTATATAAAATTCCACTGCTGGAAATTATGCAATCCAGTTTTTTTTTTATTTGAGAGAGAGAGAGAGAGAGAGAGAGAGCATGAGCACGGGAAAGGGGCAGTGGGAGAGAGAGAGAATCTCAAGCAGTCTCCATGTTGAGCATGGAGCCCAATGTGGGGCTTGATTCCATGACCCCGGGATCATGACCCGAGCCAAAATCAAGAGTTGGATGTCCAACTGACTAAGCCACCCAGGTGCTCCAGGCAACCCATTACTAAATAATTCATGGGTGAAAGAAGAATTCAAACAGAAGTTATAAAATATTTTGGAAGAAATAACAATATGGTATGACAAAACAAAACTTGGCGGACGCAGCCTAATCAAGTGTCTAGAGGGAAATTCATTACTTTAAGTGATATATCAAAAAAGAAAAAAAAACTAAAACTAAATGATTTAAGTTTCTATCTCAAGAATCTAGGGGAAAAATAGGCATAAGGAAGAAAAAAATAGATTAAAGTAGAAATCAATTAATTGGAAAGCAGACATAAAAGAGAGAAAAATAAGTGAAGCCAAATATTGGTTTTTTACACTAATAGAAATGATAAATGTCTAGAAAGATCGGTCAAGAAAATGAAAGGGAGAACAAGGACATTACAGATTCTACAGATATTTCAAAATAATGAGAGGTAATTAGAATTACTTTATGTAGATGCTTTTAACAGTTTGCATGAAATGGAATACTCCTCAAAAAGCATCAACTATCAAAACTGACAGAGAATATTAGAAATATTTATACACTGACTTCTAGGGGCACCCGGGTGGCTCAGTCAGTTAAGTGTCTGACTATTTCAGCTCAGGTCATGATCTCACGGGTTGTGAGTTCAAGCCTCTCATTTGTCTCAGTGCTGACAGCACGGAGCCTGCTTTAGATTTTCTCTCTCCCTCTCTCTCTGCTCCTCCACAACTTGTGTACCCTCTCTCAAAATAAATAAACATTTTAAAAATAAAAAATATATATATTCATACACTGACTTCTATTAAAGAAAATAATTCTGTTAAATTCTTACACATGCACATGCACACACAAACACATGCATACACAAGCACACATACAAGCACACACACACAGTCACATAGTTTTACTAATAAATTCTTCAAATATTTAGGAAATAAATATCACCAATTTTGTATAAACCCTTCCAGAAAAGAGAAGAAGGAACACTTCTTTAATCTATTTAAGGACACCATAACCTAATTCTATAGTCTGACAGCATGGCAGGAAAGAAAAATTACAGATCAGTCTCTCTTACCTACATATATGCCAAAATAATAAAATATTAGCAAATTAAAATCATTGATATATTAAAATAATAATACATTGTATCAAACTGAATTTTATTTTAGTTATGCTGTATCATATGTGTATTTAAAAGTGCTTTACAGTCAATCAGCTACATTAACAGAAAAAAAATTCAGGCAATTCATATGATCATCCTGATTGATGCAGACAAAATATTTGAAGAAATTCAGCACTATCCATGATAAAACTCTAAGCAAATTAAGAATAGACAGAAGCTTTCTTAATATGGTAAAGATCATGTTTTATTTATCTACTACTGCAAAAACAAATTACTATAAATTTAGCAGCCTAAAATAACACAAATTTATTATCTCATATGTTCTGTGATCAGAAGTCTAGTTGGATTTGGCTGACATTAATACTTGGTCAGTCTGCTTTTCTTACTGAAAGCTCTGGGAAAGGATCTGCCTCCAACCTTATTCAGGTTTTTGGAAGAATTCAGTATTGCAATAGCAAGAAATTTTTTCTCAGTATTGCAGAAACAAGTTTCTGTTTCCTTGAAAGCTATCACCTGGGGGCTGGCCTTACCTTCTAGAGGTCTCTTCTTGACCCTTGTAAATGACTCCAATGCAATGATGTGGTGAACCCTTCTCATGCTTAGCATCTGAGTTCCTCTGTTGCATTTCTCCTGCTTTCTCTTTAACTTCCTCTCTATAACTCTAGGTAGAGAAATTGCTCTGCTATTAAAGACTCATGAGATCAGATTGGGCCGACCTGGATAATCTCACTATTTTAAGGTATGCAGTCTTAATTATAGTTACAAAGTCCCTTTGTCAATATAATCTAATATATTCATTGATTCCAGAGATAAGGCATGGACATTTATGGAGGATTGTACTGGTCACTGCAAGACATCTAAAAAAACATGGTAATCAGGAAATATTGGAAACATTTTTACTGAACTCAGAAATGAGACAAGACTACCCACTACCACTGATTTTATTCAGTACTCTACTAAAGAATCCAGTCTGTTTGAGAACGCTAGAGAAATAAATAAAAAGGTATAAGGTTTGGAAAGCAAATAAAACCCTCATTAGTTTTATACCTAGAAAATCCAAAAGTGGCTACGTACCAGCATCATATAAAATGAAATACATTTCTTTACTTTTTAAAACGTTTTATTTATTTTTGAGAGAGACAGAGTGCAAGTGGAGGAGAAACAGAGAGAAAAGGAGACACAGAATCTGAAGCAGGCTCCAGGCTCTGAGCTGTCAGCACAGAACCGAACATGGGGCTCAGGCTCATGAACCATGAGATCATGACCTGAGCTGAAGTTGGATGCTTAACCAACTGAGCCACTCAGGTGTCCAGAAATACATTTCTTAAAAAAGAACATCCAAATGACTTGTGGGTAAAATTACATAGGAGAAGGACCCTGAGCTCACCTCATCCCATGGATACAACTAGATAACACTAACATAGGTTTAAATAACCCAGAATGTGTTCCAGAGACTGGAAGAACAAACTCCACAACTAAATGTAGAAAACAAGCCACACCAAAGAAGGTAAGAAGGGTGGGCATGCAGTAAGGAGCTAAACAGACTGTCAGGACATCCAGGAGGGAGAAATGGGCATGATGAGGGCCATTTACAAGGTCCCTCACACCAGAGATCCCATACAGGAAGATGAATCCCCATAGCATTTGGCTTTGAAAGCCAAAGGGGCCAAATTTCATGAGTTCTTACAAACAGCAGGACTTAAACCCTAGAACATTAAAAATTAGTGGACAGCTTTGGGAGAGCCTGGCAGGTGATAGAAAACTGATTACCTGCCCTTATAGAGATAGCAGAAGAAACAGCTGGCAGAGAGACAGCATATAAGCAGTGTTTTGAAAACACCTGGGTTGTAGGGGAGGGAGAGTTATTTACTAATACAGAATGTGTCTCAGAAGGACAGATTTTACTGGTGGAGTTTTCCAGGAACAGAGGAGCTGACAGGTGCCATTTCCCTCCCAACCCCTAGCATAAAACACAGCCAACTGTGGAAACCAGCACACTGCCAGCATACACCACATAACTTGCTTATACTGTGTGCTGCACCCTCCAGCCAATCTTGACTCAGTCCTGGAGGTGTGGCAGCTAGTCAACTAACTCCTGAAGAGAAACCTTGCATCTTTCTAGAACTGCACAACCTGCCCCATGCACTTTGTGGATCATGCCCTGTCCATCCCCGTCTTAGAGGTGGCTGTACTAGTGGAAGATGATCAGTGCATACAACTTGTGGACACTGAGTGCCATGCCCATGCAATTTGTGGAGTGGCCCTGGTAGGCCCTGCTCTCTGCAGAAGCTGTATGTCACCTCTGGCAAAGTACCACCACAACCTTGTTAAAAGTGAATGCCCTACCCACTGCTTTCAAGAGTAGGAGATATAAATGACTTTTCAAATGAACAGAAAGAGACAGAAAGAGTTAAACAAAATCAGGAAGGAGAGAAATATGTCCTAAATGAAAGAACAGGACCAAACAACAGCAAGAGACCTAAGTGAAACAGATGTAAATAATATGTCTGGTATAGAATTTAAAGTAACAGTCAAAGATACAAACTGGACTTAAGAGAAGAGTGGAGGACATCAGTGACACCCTTAACAAACAGGCAAAAAAGAAAAAAAAAAACATAAGAAAGAACCAATCAGAGATTAAGCACACAATTAATAAAATAAAAATTCACTTGATAAATAGCAGGCTGGAGGAAGCAGAAGAATGAATTAATGACCTGGAGGACAGAGTAATAGAAAGTAATAAAGGTGAATAAATAAGAGAAAAATATGCAAAATGAGAAAATACTTAGGAAACTCAGCGACTCCATCCAAGCATAATCACATTTCCATTATAGGGTTCCCAGAATAAAAAGAGAGATGAATGGGGACAGAAAATGTATAGCTGAAAACTTCCTTAATTTGGGTAAAGAAATAGATATCCACACCCAAGGGGAAGAGATCCCTCAACAAAATCAACCCAAAGAGAACCACACCAAAATACATAGTAATTAAAATGGCAAAAAGTAGTGATGTGGAGAGAATTTTAAAAGCAGCAAGAATAAAGAAAACAGTTACATACAGGGAAAACTCATAAAGGTATCAGCATATTTTTCAATAGAATACTTACAGGCCAGAAGTTAGTGGCATGATATATTCAAAGTACCAAAAGGGGAAAAACATCTGCATCCAAGAATACTATAACTAGCATGGCTATCATTCAGAAAAGAAGTAGAGATAAAGAGTTTCTCAGCAAAATAAAAGCTAAAAGCGTTCACGACCACTAAACCAGCCCTGCAAGAAATGTTAAAGGGCACTTTCAGTAGAAAGGAAAGACCATAAGTAAGATTAAGAAAAGTAGGAACCGCACAAGCAATAACAAGTATATCTGTAAAAATCACTCAATGGACTCACAAAATAAAAGGATTAAAGTATCATACCATATACCTAAACGAGGGGAAGAGAAAGGAAAATAATTTGTTCAAAGTGCCATCAACTTATTATATATTCCTATATGCCAAGGATGCTATATACAAGCCTAATGGTAACCACAAATAAGAAACCAGTAATAAATATACAAAAAATAAAGAGAAAAGAATACAAATAAAGAAAGCCAACTCTTGGTGAAACAAGAGAAAAAGGGAAGAAAGGAACTACAAAAACAACCACAAAACAAATAACAATATGGCAATAAATACATGCCTATCAATAATTACTTTGAGAGTATATGCACTAAGTGCTCCAACCAAAAGACAAGGGTGATGAAATGTATAAAAAAAAACAAAATCCATCTATATGCTGCCTAAAATAGATTAATTTAAGACTTAAAGACACATTCAGATTTAAAGTGAAGGGATGGAGAATCATTTATCATGCAAATGGAGGCAAAAGAAAGTCGAGATAGGAATACATATAACAGACAAAAAAGGTCTTAAAACAAACACTGTTATAAGACTGAAAGAAAAGCTCTATATACTCATTAAGGGGACAATCATATAAGACATAACAATTGTAAATATTTATGCACCCAACATGAGAGCACCTAATACATAAAACAGCTAATAATAAATACAAAGGAACTAGTCAACAGTGATACCATAAGTAGGGGATATTAACACCACATTTACATAGATGGACAGATCATCGAAACAGAAAATCAACAAGGAAACGATGGCTAGAATGACACACCGGACCAGATGGACTTAACAAATGTATTCAGACATTATATTCTAAAACAGCAGAATACACATTCTTTTCAAGTGCATATGGGGCATTCTCTGGAATTGATCACATACTAGATCATTAGTGAGGCCTCAATAAGTACAAAAATATTTTTAAAATACCATGCATGTTTTCTGACCATAACACTATGAAACTTGAAGTTAACCACAAGAAAAAAAAAATGGAAAGATCACAAATACATGGAAGTTAAACAACATGCTGCTAAACAATGAATGGGTGAACCAGGAAATGAAATAAGAAATTTACAAGTACATGGAAACAAATAAAAATAAAAACATAACTGTCCAAAACTTTTGGGATGCAACAAAGGAGTCATAGCAGGGAAGTATACAGCAATACAGGTCTACCTCAAGAATCAGGAAAAAATCTCAAATAAACAACCTAACCTTACACTTAAAGTTACCAAAAAAGTAAAAATTAAATGAAGCCTAAAGCAAGCAGAAGAAGGGAGATAATAAAGATTAGAGATAAATGATATAGATAATAAAAAAACAATAGAAAATAAGAAGCTGTTTCTTTGAAAATGTTAAAAAATCAATAAAATTCTAATGAGACTCATCAAAACAAAAAAGGATTCAAATAAGTAAAAACACAACTAAGAGAGAAGAAGTAACAACTAACACCACAGAAATACAAACAATTATGAGAATATTATGAAAAAGTATATGCCAACATATGGGGCAACCTGCAAGAAATTGACTAATTCCTAGAAGAATGTAAAATACCAACACTGAAACAGAAGAAATAGAACATCTTAACAGACCCATAACCAGTAAAGAAATTGAATCAGTAATAAAGAAAAAAAAATCTCCTAACAAACAAAAGTCCATGACCAGATGGCTTCCCAGGGGAATTCTACCAAATATTTAAAGAATTAATAGTGATTCTTTTGAAACTGTTCCCCAAAAAAATAGATGGAAGGAAAACTTCCAAACTCATTTTATGAGGCCAGCATTACATTGATTCCAAAACCATACAAAGACCCCACTAAAAAGGAGAACTACAGGCCAATATTCTTGGCAAACATGGATGTAATGATTCTCAATAAAATACTGGCAAACTGAATCCAATAGTACATTCAAAGAATCATTCACCAGAATCAAGTGGGATTTATTCCTGGACTGCAGGCATGGTTCAATGTTCACAAATCAATCAAGGTGATACACCACATTAATAAAATAAAGGATAAGAACTATATGATGCAGAAAAGGCATTTGACAAAGTACAGTACCCATTCCTGGTAAAAACCCTCAACAAAGTAGGGATAGAGGGAACATACCTTAACATAGAAAGGCCATATACAAAAAAAAACTACAGCTAATATCATCAATGGGGAAAATTTAGAGCTTTTCCTCTACATTCAGGAATAAGAGAGAGATTTCCCCTCTCACCACTATTATTTATTTTTTAAGTTTATTTTTTATTTATTTTGAGAGACAGATAGCAAGTGGGGGAGGGACAGAGACAGAGGGAGACAGAATCCCAAGAAGGCTCCACACCATCAGTGCAGAGTCCAATGCAAGGCTTGAACCTAAGAACCATAAGATCATGGCCCGAGCCGAAATCCAGAGTAGGAAGCTTAACTGACTGAGCCACCCAGGCACCCCACCACTGTTATTTAACATAATACTGGAAGTTCTAGCCACAGCAAACAGACAACAAATCCAAATCAGCAAGGAAGAAGTCAGACTTTCACTATTTGCAGATGATATGATACTCTATATAGAAAACCAAAAATACTCCACCAAAATAATGGTAGAACTGATACATGAATTTAGTAGTCACAGGTGATAAAATCAACCTACAAAAACCTGTTGCATTTTATATACCAATAATGAAGCAGCAGAAAAAGAAATCAAGGAATCAATCCCATTTGCAATGTCACTAAAAACCATAAGACATCTAGGAATAAACATAACCAAAGGGGTAAAAGACCGGTACTCTGAAAACTATAAAACATTGATGAAACAAATTAAAGATGACACAAAGAAATGGAAAAACATTCCATGAACATGGATTGGAAAAACAAATATTGTTAAAATGTCTAGATTACCCAAAACAATCTACACATTTAATTTGATTCCTATCAAAACACCACCAGCATTTTTTCACAGAGCTAGAAAAAAACAATCCTAAAATTAAATCTTAAAATACAACAAATAGCCAAAGCAATCTTTAAAAAGAAAAGCAAAGCTCGAGGCATCACAGATCTGGGTGTCAAGTTATATTACAAAAGGGTAGTGATAAAAACAATATGCTACTGGCAGAAAAACAGACACATAGATCAATGGAACAGAATAAAAAATACAGAAATGAACCCAAAACTATAGGGTCAATTAATCTTTGACACAGCAGGAAATAATATCTAATGTAAAAAGTAAGTCTGTTCAACAGTGTTGGACAGCAACATGAAATGAAATGAAATGAAATGAAATGAAATGAAATAATGAAATGAAACTGGACCACTTTCTTACTCCATACACAAAAATAAATTCAAAATTGAATCAAGACCTAAATGTGATACAGAAAACCATTAACATCCTAGAAGAGAACACAGGCAGTAACCACTTTCACATAGGCCCTAGCAACTTCTTACTAGATATGTCTCCTTAGGCAAGAGAAACAAAAGCTGAAAAACTTATTGGCACTTCATCAAGATAAAAAGCTTCTGTACAGTGAAGGAAACCATCAACAAAACTAAAAGACAACCTACAAGAATGGGAGAAGACGTTTGTAAATGACATATCTGATAAAGTGTTAGTATCCAAAATATATGAAGAACTTATAAAACTCAACACCCTCCCCCAAAATAGTCCAGTTAAGTAATGGGCCAAAGATATGAATAGATATTTTTCCAAGGAAGACACACACATGGCCAATAGATGCATGAAAAAATGCTCAATGTCACTCACCATCGGAAAATACAAATCACAAGTGTAATGAGATATCACTTCACACCAATTAGAATGGCGAAAATTAACAACACAGGAAACTACAGGTGTTGGTGAAGATGTGGAGGAAGGGGAACCCTCTTACACTGTTGGTAGGAATGAAAACTGGTGCTGCCACTTTGTAAAACATGATGGAGTTTCCTCAGAAAAACTAAAAATCAAGCTACCCTAATTTTAAGTAATTGCATTACTATTTACCCAAGCCATATGAAAATACTAATTCAAAGGGATGCATGCACACCAATGTTTATAGCAGCATTATCAAGAAATAGCCAAATCACGGAAAGAACCCCAATGTCCATTGTCTGATGAATAGAAAAAGAAGTTGTGGTATATATAAATAAAATATTACTTAGCCAGAAAAAATAATGAAATCTTAAGATTTGCAATGACATGGATGGAGCTAGGGAGTATTATGCTAAGCAAGATAAGTCAGTCAGAGAATAACAAATACCATATGATTTCACTAATATGTGGAATTTAAGAAACAAATGAACATGGGCATGGGGAGAGGCAAGTAAAGAAACAGACTCTTAACTGTAGAGAAAAAACTGATGGTTACTGGAGGGGAATTGAGGGGAGGATGGATTAAAGAGATGATGAGTAATAAGGAGATCATTTGTGATGAGCACCGGGTGTTGTATGTAAGTGATCAAACACTAAATTCTACACCTGAAACTTATATTACTGTATGTTAACTGGAATTTAAATAAAAGCTTGGAATGAAAAAAAAAAACCTAAAAATTAAAAAAATGATAATAGGGGAAACTAAGAGAGAGGAAAATCAAGAAACTGACTCTTAACTGTAGAGAACCAACATGGTTACCAGAGGGGAGCGGGGTGGGAGTATGGGTGAAATAGGTGATGGGGATTAAGGAGTGTGCTTGTGGGGCGCCTGGGTGGCGCAGTCGGTTAAGCGTCCGACTTCAGCCAGGTCACGATCTCGCGGTCCGTGAGTTCGAGCCCCGCGTCAGGCTCTGGGCTGATGGCTCAGAGCCTGGAGCCTGTTTCTGATTCTGTGTCTCCCTCTCTCTCTGCCCCTCCCCCGTTCATGCTCTGTCTCTCTCTGTCCCAAAAATAAATAAACGTTGAAAAAAAAAATTAAAAAAAAAAAAAGGAGTGTGCTTGTGATGAGCATCACGTGTTGCATGTAAGTGTTGTACACTAATTTGTACACCTGAAACTTATATTACACTTTATGTTAATTAACTGGAATTTAAATTAAAACATAATAAAAAAGAAAACAAATGAGCAAAGGAAAAAAAATGAGAGAAAGAGGGAGACAAACCAAGAAACACACTCTTAAGTATAGAGAACAAACTGATGGTTAGTTACCATAGGAGTGGTGGGTGGGTGGATGGGTGAAAAAGGGTGATAGGGATTAAGGCATGCACTTGTGATGCGATCTGGGTGATGTATGGAATTGTTGAATCACTATATTGCACACCTGAAACTAATGTAACCCTGTATGTTAATAATACTGGAATTAAAATTTAAAAAGATGTGTTACATGAATACAATGAAATATTATTCAGCCACAAAAAAAATAATGAAATCTTGCCAGTTGCAATAATATGGATGGATCTAGAGATTATAATGTTAAGCAAAAGAAGCCAGAGGAAGTCAAATACCATATGATTTAATTCATATTTGGAATTTATGAAGCAAATAAAATGAACAAACGGGAAAAAAGGAGAAACCAACAAACATTCTCTTAACTGGGTTAAGAGAAAAAACAGGGTTACCAGAAGGGAGAGGGCTAGAGGATGGGTGAAATAGGTGAAGGAAATTAAGAGTACACTTACTTTGGGGGCGCCTGGGTAGCCCAGTAGGTTGAGCCTTGGACTTCGGCTCAGGTCATGATCTCGCGGTTTGTGGGTTTAAGCCCCGCATCTGGCTCTGTGCTGACAGCTCAGAGTCTGGAGCCTGCTTTGGATTCTCTCTCTCTCTCTCTCTCTCTCTCTCTCTGCCCCTTCTTTACTTAAGCTCTGTCTCTCTCTCCTTCAGAAATAAATAAACATTAAAAAAATTAAAAAAAAGAGTACACTACTTTGGTTGAGCACTACATATGGAATTGTTGAATCAGTATATTGTACACCTGAAACTACTACAACACACTACATCACATACACTTGGATTAAAATTAATTTTTTTTCAATTTTAAAAAAGTTGTATTCAATATTGCTTGTGGGAATTTAAATACTGAAGTCATTATGGAAAGCATTTTGATAGTTCCTCAAAAAGTTAAACAGAGAAGTGCCTTAAGAGCCAGTTATTTTACTCCTAGCTATATACTCAAAATAATTGAAAGCAGGGACTCAGATTACTTGTATAGCAGTATTCATAGCAGCGTATTCACAATAGCCAAAATGTAGAAACAACCTGCATCCATCAGGTTAATGGATAAGCAAAAATGGAATATGCATAAAATGTAAATTAATTCACAAAAAGGTATGAAATGTTGGTATGTCACAATCTGGATGACCATTGAACACATTATGCTAAGTGAAATAAACCAGACACAAAAGGACAAATATTGAATGAGGGCACTAATGTGACTTATCTAGAATAGTCAAATTTATTGAGACAATTTGTAACAGTGGTACTAGGGGCTGGGAAGAATAGCTCATGGGAGGGTATTTAATGGGCAGTTTTGCAAGATGAAGAAGTTCTACAGACAAGTTGCACAGCAATGTAAATATATATAGCACTACTAAACTGTACAGTTAAAATGACTAAGATGGTAAATTTAATGTTATGTATGTTTTACACCAATATAAAAGATAAAAACTAATAAAAATAGTACCCCAAAACACTAAAAAATCATATATCCAGGACTCCATTAAATGACAGATGTATAAGATTTCTACATTAAAAACTATATATATATATATATATATATATATATATATATATATGAGAAACTAAGAAATATCTACAGATGGCCCCCAACTTACAATAGTAAGTTATTACAACTTAGAATATTTCAGTTTTATGATGGTGTTAAAGTAATATGCATTTAATAGAAACTGTACTGAGGAGCACCTGGGTGTCTCAGTTGGTTAAGCACCCAGCTTCAGCTCAGGTCATGATCTCATGTCTGTGAGTTCAAGCCCCACATTGGGCTCTGTGCTTACATCTCAGAGCCTGGAGCCCATTCGGATTCTGTGTCTCCTTCTCTCTCTGCCCCTCCCCCACTCATGCTCTCTCTCTCTCTCTCTCTCTCTCTCTCTCAAAAATGAATAAACATTAAAAATTTAAAAAACATAAACTTTATTTAGAATTTTGAATTTTGATCTTTTTCTGGGCTAATGATATGCAATGCAATACTCTTGTGATCCTGGGCAATGCCAGTAAGGTACAGTTCCCAGTTAGCCATGGGATCACAAAAGTAAACAACTGATACTCTTAAAACCATTCTATATCCATGAAATCATTCTGTTTTTCACTTTCAGTACAGTATTCAATAAATTATAAGATATTCAACACTTTATAAAATGGGTTTTGTGCTAGATGATTTTGCCCAATTATATGCTAATGTAAATTTTCTAAGCATGTTTAAGGTAGGTTAGGCTAAGCTATGATGTTTAGTAGGTTAAGTGCATTGAAAGCATTTTCAACTTATGATTTTTAAACTCATAATGGGTTTTATTGGATTACCCTATCATAAGTCAAGGAAGATCTGTAGAGAAATACAAATCCCAAACGATAAATATGTCAATTCTTCCAAATTATTCCATAAATTCAATATAATCACAAGAAAAATATTGGCAGTTTTTTTTTTGAGGAAATTATTAAGCTGATTCTAAAAGTGAAATGGAGGGGCACCTAGGTGACTCAGTAGGTTGGGTGTCCAACTTCAGTTTGGGTCATGATCTCGCGGTGCATGACTTAGAGCCCCACATTGGGCTCTGTGCTGACAGCTTGGAGCCTGGAGCCTGCTTCAGATTCTGTGTCTCCCTTTCTCTCTGCCCCTCCCCTGCTTATGCTCTGTCCGTCTCTCTCTCAAAAATGAATAAACACTAAAAGTTAAAAAAAAACAATAAAAAATAATAAAACAGAAATAGACAAAACCAAGAGTAGCCAAAGGTATTTTGGAGAAGAAAACAAAGCTTGAGGATATAAACTATCAGATATCAAGATGTATTATAAAAGTAGGAATTAACGCTGTGTGATACTGACACATGCATAGATAAACTGACCAATAGATCAGAGAAAAGAGGCAAGAAATAGACTTACATATAGACAGTCACCTGATTTATGGTAGAGATGATATAGTAATGCAATTGGAAAAGAAGTAACATTTCAGTAAATTATGATTGGTAAATTGGAAATCCATATGGAAAAAAACAATTATCTAGGACAATCACTAATGATTCTCAAAGTGTGGTCCATGAACCCTTAATAGTCCCAAGTTCTTTTCAGAGAAACTTTGGGTTAAAAACTCTTTTAATAACTATATTGAGACATTCTTTACCTTTTTCACTGTGTTGACATTTGACATGGTGGCACAAAGAGAAGTAAGAGGTAAACTTATGGTGTATTAGCACCAATTAAATTAATGGCAGAAAACTATACTAGTATTCATTGTATTGTTTGTCACCATACACTCCCAATAAAAGCAAAAGCTAATTTCACTTAAGAATGTTTTTGATGAAGTAGCAAAAATTATTACCTTTATTAAATCTTAAATTTTAATATACATCTTTGTATTATTTTATATGATGACACAGAAAGTATATAAAAATTACTGCTGTGTACTTATGATGGTTCTCTGAAGGCAAAACAGTTGAGTGATTGAGTTGTCAGCTGAACTAGTCACTTTTTACATGGGATGCCATGTAAATTTACTTGAGGGAATGATTGTCAAACTATGTTTTTTGAGACTTTCTTATTTGGTGGACAATATTCCAGAAAATGAATGAAGTCAGCCTGTCACTTAAAGATAAACAATTCATAATATTTATTGCTTATGATAAAATGTGACCTTCAAGTAAAAATTGGAATTATGGAAAACTTGTATCTTCCACTGTGAACCTGATATCATCCAGGTACTTAAATATTTCTTTGTTGAGATCTGTGGTAACATTAACTAATGTGATATTTTAAATGCTATATAGCAAAATGTGTCAACATTTGAAAGATATGCATAAATTAATCAACAAATATTTTCCAAATGATCAATATGTTACAATATTATTCATTTGTCAAATATTCATCCAACATGAAAGATACATCAATTATCTTTATAATAACAGAGTACTGGAGCACCTGGGTGGCTCAGTTGGTTAAGCATACAACTCTTGATTTCAGCTCTGATCATGATCTCATAGATCTTGGAATTGAGCCCCATGTCAGGCTGTATGCTGATATTGTGGATCCTACTTGGGATTCTCTCTCCCTCCCTCTGTGTTCCTCCCCTCCTTGTGCACTCTCTCTCTCCCCTCAAAAATTAAATAAATAAATAAATAGCAGAGTACAAAATGTTTATGACTATATTTTTGTATTCTGTATACAACTAACGTTTAAGAAACTACCACTTGTTGGGCAGCCTCGGTGGCTCAGACGGTGGTCCAACTTTGGCTCAGGTCATGATCTTGCAGTACATGAGTTTGAACCCTGCATTGGGCTCTATGTTGACAGATAAGAGTCTGGAGCCTGCTTCAGATTCTGTGTCTCCATCTGTCCCTGCTCCACCCCCCACCCTCTCATGCTCTATGTCTCTCTCAAAAATAAACATTAAAAAAAATTAAGGAACTACCACTTGTCAAGAGTAGTATCAAAGAATTTGTATAGTTATCTTGAAAGATATTATAATACTCTTCCCTTTTCCAACTATAATCTGTGTGAGACTAAATTTTCATCATAAGCTGCAACCAAAACAGCATAGTGTAACAGACTGGGAAAGCAAATATGAGAATCTAACTGTTCCTATTAAGTCATTTATTGAAGAGTTTTACAAAAATGTAAGAAAAAAATGATGCTACTCTTCTCACTAAATAGGTGTCTTGCTTTGGAAAATATAATTATTTTTTATAAGATATGCTAATGTTATTAACATGTAAATTTTATTATTTGTAATAGAATTAATAAATATGTTAAAATTTTCTCATTATTATTCTCTATTATGGATAAGTATCAATAGGTATATATCACATAAACAAAATCACTTTGAAGTCCTCACTAATTTTAAGACTTTAAAGGACTTTTGAAACTAAAACCTGAGTATCACTGCCATACAACAAAATCCATTCCTAATGACTTAATATGTAATTATGAATAAGAAATTCATAATTCTTTCAGAAGAAAACATAGAACATCTCTGTGACATTAGAAAAAGTAAATATTTCTTAATATACAGAAAGTACTAATCTTAAATGAAAAAAAATACCAAATTTGTCTGTAATACAAGAAAGAACTTCATCAAAGTCACCGTTAAGAAAGTGAAAAGGCAACCCATTCACAGTGTGGGAAATATTCATAGCATATACCTGCAACAAAGCACTCATACCCAGAATATATGAAACTGTTACTACTTCATGAGAACAAAAGCACACAGTAGGAAAATGGGCAAAACTTTGAACACACACTTTACAAAATCATCAATCTGCTAGAGCTGTACCTTCTACAGACTTTTAACCCAAATTAACATGTTTGTTTTTATTTTGAAAGTCATAATTTTTCAAAGTATGGTTCAAAGTCCACTTGCATCAATATAACCTGGTAGTCTTATGAACAAAGAATAATTTTGATTCCCACTCTATGGGTATGGTGCTCACATCACTGAGAACACCATAGTTTTTGATGTCTTTTGTGTGATTGTTAGGTATCATAATTGATTAATTGATTTGTTCTTCTAAATCCTTGAAAGGCTGTTGCTATTTTTGCATTTTTGTTTTTTAAAAGCTTATTTATTTATTTTTGAGAGAGAGAGAGAGAGAGAGAGAGAGAGAGAGGCAGATAGAGAATGACAGCATACAGATCAACAGAGGTATTGAACCCACAAACTGTGAGATCATGACCTAAGCCAAACTCAAGAGTCAGATGCTTAAATGACTGAGCCACCCAGGAGCCCATTTTTTTGCATTGTTAAAGTCAACATAATTTGGAAGTTATGGTTGTTTTTTTTTTTAATTATGTCTAACAATGTTTAGGGTGAAATTCACATTACATATTCTCTAGGACAAAAAGAAGAGTAATAATTGTTGCAAAAGTAAGTAAATAAAGGCAACCTGGAAGTCTTTGCTGATCTTATATAGACCAGTTCTAGAGATGTGTATAAGTGAAATTTGTGAGGTAAAAGTATGTGGGTGGTCAGTGTAGTTCAGAAGTTATCAAAGTGTGGTGTCTGGACCAGTAGCAGACACACCATATAAAATCTAGTTAGAAATGCAAATTCTCTGGGTCCACTGAGGGAGGGCCCAGAAATCTGTTTTATCAAGCCCTCCAGTTGATTTTGATATATGTTCAAGTATGAGAACAAATGGTAGAGAAAATTATTTTGAGAAATTTAGTCGTGAGGGGAAGATGCCTAATCATATTTAAATACTTATAGAAAATAGTCTGTACTGCAGAAATTATTGAAAATATATCAGTAAAAAAGAAATTCCACTGGGTAATGTTCTTAAAGAGTTATGAGATGATGGAATTTAATCACAATTCGAAACAGAGGGTTATTTATGCATTGTAAAAAACAAAAGGAAAGAAAAATGGGTTCAGATAAAAATAGTTAGTATGTATTGAAGTTTTATTATACACCATATACCATTCTAATATATTCACAAGACTAAATTCTTGCATTATAACAACCCTATATATGATATTATTATCCCTATCTTACTGGTGAGGAGATAGAAATACAGAAAGGTTAAATAACGCTCCCCTAATCATACACCTAGTAAGTAGCTTTAGACTCAGAAGTTCCACCTTCTGACCTTATGTTCTTAATCATTATGCTATGCTATATCTTACATTCAGGTAGGCTTTTAAATGTGATGTATGGAAATTGAGATAATTCCCATTAGATGGCTTGTTTTACCCCTGAGAAATAATCTGCTGAAAGTGAGAGGGAGAGGTCAGATATGTGAAGTCAATGCAGCTAATTTGGAAATATTTTTTTATAGAGCATAGAAAGGCCAGCTGAGAAAAAAACACATCATTAAAATGGCCAGAGTGGTTGGAGGCCAAATGGAAGTTGGTAATCATTACAGTCCTACCAAAATCCTTGTCATATTGTTTCCCCTAGCAGTGATTTGTTGCCTGCATGTAAGTGCAGGGATAGTAGATATTTGGTTTTATCTAGGGTTGGGTAGTTATGAAGAGAAGATAAGGGAGCAGGACATTTTCTGTGTTGGCACTAGATATATTGAAATGATAGGCGATGCCATGTAAACAGTATAAATGAAAATTAAAATAAAATTACTTATATTGTCAAGAAAGAAAAGAAAAAATGTGCATATTCTAACAACTATTTTTAAGTCTCTGTTCCTTGGCAAGTCTTTAGCCATATGTATGTATATTTTACATTATTTAACCATACTATGCCTTCATTCTTTGGTTTGTTTACTTAGTATTTTTTATTTCATTTGTTACAATTTTGTTCACCATTTTCAATAGATGCTTTGCTCATTTGATGTAGCATAATCTACTTAATACTTCCCTTATGTGGAATTATTATGCTGTCTCTGTTTTCTAATATAAACATAAATGTTTTCTAATATAAACATAAATACATTTGTATATAGGGATTTTTTCCTTTCTTTGGAATAGATTTCCTAGAGTAATTATTTGAGAGTAGATTATCAAAAGAAAAAGCTTAAGCAATTTTATGTCTCTTGATATGTTGATTAAATTTCAAATTGATAGAATAATCATCCTAATTTACCTCATCACCAGAAAAGTGTGATATGCCAGCTTTCCTATGTTCTCCCATTATCTGGCTTTTTTAAAAATAGAGAATTATTTTCTAATTTAGTAGGAGTAGACTAAGACTTTGCTTTTATTTTAATTATTATTACTTTTATTACTAGTCAAATGAACAGATTTCCGTATATTATTTTGTTTTATCTATTTCCATTTGGGTGAAACAACTTTTCAGAACTTTTGCCTCTGTCAAATATATCTATTAGGATCTTGGTGCTGATCTTATTTGAATAAACTCAATGAAAAGTAAACAATAAAATCCATCTTCTCAGGTATCATAAATATAATAGATTCTTGCAAAATGAAATATAAATTCCCAGTAGTCTGTGTCCAATTTGTTGTTTCAGTGCTTTGGGGATATTCGCATATTAGCATGACATTCGCACATGGTAGCTCAGGAATATTTTGCAATATTAAATAATTCGTATAATTCTTAAATTTGTAATTATGAGGTAGAGATATAACACATATTAAATGTGATGTTGATTTAAATTGAATAATTAATTATGAAGAGTTTTACTCACAAAGGGATGTAATAAAATTCATATTTTCAAAAGTGATAGAATTTCAGTTTTACTCATACAAAATCACTTTAAAATTTTGCTATTCATTAAATATAATTTGTTTTGTTATTTAAATATAATATTTTGAATATTTTAGATCAAAAATAATTTATTGCCACATGTATGAAAACTAAATTTAATTTTTTATTTTATACATTACTTATTTACATTTTGATAAAATAGATGCAGTTTTGTACACTTTGAATAAAATAACATTTTATTTTTTGACTCTTTAGATCATAAGTATCAGTAACCAGTTATGTGAAAATTTAATTACAACAAAGTGATTATACTAAAAGTTAAGAAAAATCAATTTTATGGAAGAAAATATAGTTCATGTATTATATATACATTACTAATTCAAACAGAATAATGATGACCCAACATGAGAATAATGATTAATATGGCAAGATTTTATATTTTTCCTATTTTCAGTTATATGAAAATTATAGCTTTACACATTTACAATTTTTTCATTATGATAGTGTATTTGTTAATATAAATTTTAAATATTTAAACATATTTATACTCTTGCTCTAGACCCCACAAGTGTTAGAGGTGGGTCCACATACTGTAGTTATTTAATAAAGTTATTAAATATACAAATAAATATTGCACTCTAAAGATATGCATATACCACAGAAGTAAAATATTCACCCTCTTGAGTTCCAAGATTTTGTATTAAAGCCATCATTCTATTACAGAGTGATATATTCTAGTGTGGCAGATAGCCAAAAGAAAACATCTACACAGATGCAATATAGAAATTGCAAGTCTTATTAAAATAAATGAACTGAAAACTAAGACACTAATCCAGAATAGTTATCTTTTCTTTTTTTTTAAATTTTTTTAACGTTTATTCATTTTTGAGAGACAGAGAGAGACGGAGTGCAAACAGGGGTGGGACAGAGAGAGAAAGGGAGACACATTAATCCAAAGCAGGCTCTAGGCTCTGAGCTGTCAGCACAGAACATGAAGCAGGGCTTGAACTCATGAACTGTGAGATCATGACCTGAGCCGAAGTCAGATGCTTAACGGACTGAGTCACCCAGGCACCACCAGAGTAATTTTCAAAGCATTTCTCCTTAATATTTATATTGCTCCAGCACTTTTAAGTAGGCTTCATGCCCAATGTGAAGCCTAATATGGGGCTTGAATTCACGACACTGAGATCAAGACCTGAGCTGAAATCAAGAGACGTTTAATTGACTGAACAGCCCACATGTCCCAATATTGCTCCACCACTCTTAACCAGAATCTAAGAGACTTTATAATTTTCAAACCTTGAACTACTCTTCTTTAAGGCAGTGTTGCATACATATAAGAATTAATTTTCTTTTTTTCTTAAGATGCAGTAATCACTTCTTGGAAAAGGGAATATATAGTATGTAGTGGGCTGAGAATCATACATATAAAAGAGTCCAGACTGCACTGATGAAAGGAAATAGTATTTCATAAAAAATGCAACTGCTTGAAGTTTATCCTGATGCAATTTGCAAAGTTACAATTTTCAATCAATTAAAAAAAACAGTCAGAAATTGTGTTTTTATTAACATGTAACACACTCTCTTATAACCCATTTACCATAACATTTATTAGCATTCACATTTCTTGTTTTATATGTAATTCATTGAAATTGAGGTCCCCAATTTTTAAAAAACTTTTCATTCTAAGTACCCTTGGTCATTCAAAAACAGAAAACATAAATGATAACAGGACTTGTTTTGTTAATTTTGTGTGTGTTTTGGGGATTTTAAGTGCAAAGATGCATCAATAAATCCAACAATTTATCTCTACTATTCTTCCTTTAGAAAATTGTCAATAGTGGATGGGGAAATAACTAATTTAGTAAGTAATTCTCTCTTTTTATGTTTTCTTTTAACCTGGTCTAGACAATAATGTGATCACAAATAACAGTAATAATAAGAATAGAAGTGTTCATATGTGTGGATTTTAGTTATTATCAAGAAATAATGAATTATATTTTAAAGGCAGTCTGTTAACTGTTCAGGGGCATTTGTTAACTGAGAAAGACCCAAAGTGTTCTAGGAGTAACTTAATTCACTATCAAAGAGCTGTTCTAAAATGTTTTTCACATGTTATATCATTAAAGCCTTATAACAGTTTAATTAGTGGGTACTATTGTTGATCCCATTTTACAGAAGGAGAAACAGAGGCAAGATGGGTTAAGTATTTTATACACATCTACATAGCTAGCAGTTTCAACCAGTTTGGATGCTATGAAGATAGGAGTAAGATCTCTAGGGAAGTGAGAACACATGTAATCTATCTCTGAGGTATATCTTCTTGGGGAAACAAAGTAAGTATATTTCCTTTAAAAATGCATGGATCAAAGCATAGGTGCATAAATACACTATTAAATAAACCTGAAAAAAGTTCATTACACGAATCTGCTCAGTCTCACTAAATCAGCAGTGAGAAAGGTCATTGAGGATACAGGTAGGAGCAATGGACTGACTGGGGTTAGGGATAGGCATAGTTCCAGTAGAGTTAAATGATAACAGTTGAGGTACAATTAATTATATCTTTTAATCTTTTAATCTTTGCAACAACTCAAAGACCTTTTTCAGGCCTTATATCTTTTTAAAATTTTTTAAATGTTTATTTATTTTTGAGACAGAGAGAGACAGAGCATGAACAGGGGAGGGGCAGAGAGAGAGGGAGACACAGAATCTGAAACAGGCTCCAGGCTCTGAGCGGTAGGCACAGAGCCCGACGTGGGGCTCGAACTCACAGACCGTGAGATCATGACCTGAGCCGAAGTCGGACGCTTAACCGACCGAGCCACCCAGGTGCCCCAGGCCTTATATCTTTTAATCTTTGCAACAACTCAAAGAGTAGGTATATTGAGAAGATTTAAGATGGCTGAAGAGTAGAAAGACCCTAGGCTTGCTTCATTCCTTGAACACAGCTAGATAAATATCAAATCATTTTGAACACCCAAGAAATTGATATGAGGACTGAAATAGTGAAAACGCATAACTAGACTTAAAAAAAGGTATATCATGGAAAGTAGAAGCTATTGACAGTTGACTTGGGGGAGAGAAGAGCTGTGGGTACTGTGCTAGGGAGGGAGCTCTGATCACAGAAAGAGGAGTGAGAGACAGAAAGAGAGAGAAAGAATGAAAGTGTGTGTGGGGAATTTACAAGAAAAACTCTTCACCAAAACCATTGACTGGGGAGACATGTGGAGCTGAATACTCCAATTGTTTATAAACAGCAGAACACAGAGTCTGAAATTTCCGAGTCCACTCCATTGCCAGGGTAGTTCCTTGGAGAGCTTAGCAGTGCTGTGGGGAAGGTTGGCAGAGACTCATGAACAGGAGAAGTGGTCTTAGGATTCCCTGGATCACATGGGGGAGAAGCAGTTCTCCAGCTTGGAGTGTACTTGGGAAAGGTGGCACAGCCTCTCCAGAGGCAAAAGACCAAGCAGGAGCCATTGAGCTGCCTCAATCTCTAACACAGAACGAGGATGAGGGCTTCGGCAATGAAACTTTATGATGTCTTTCTGCAGTGATTTACTATAAACTCCAAACTGCTGTGCAGTCATGCAACCAATTTCTGGTACAAGCCAGCATCAGCCAGAGCAGAGGGAGATCTTCCCACAGAGTATCAGCATGGGTCTGGGCCATGCAGATCTCTAAATTTTTGAGTTTGTTTTTTAATGTTTATTTATTTTTGAGAGAGAGAGAGAGAGCAAGTGAGAGAGGGGAAGAGAAAGAGGGAGAAACAGAATCTGAAGCAGGCTCCAGGCTCTGAGATGTAAGCACAGAGCCCGAGGTGGGGCTTGAACTGACCAACTGTGACATCATGACCTGAGCTGAAATCAGACACTTAACTAACTGAGCCAGCCAGGCGCTCCTAAATTTTGGAGTTTTGAAACCTACCTGCAGGCCTGAAATAAACACAAGAGTGCTATAAACATAGGAGTGCTGTGCTGTCTGGCAGATTGACAGCTCGGATGCAAGCAGGGTGAAGGCAGGGACCTGGTGGAAGACTGGAACACAAAACAGCTGATTGTTTGCTCTTCTGTGAGGGCTTCCTGAAGAGTGGCAGACATGAGCTCACCTCTCTGGGGACAAGAGAGTGGGGCAATGCCATTTTCACCCCTCCCATCAGCACTGACCAACTTCAGTGAGCAAAACAATGTTACCAAGTGGAAGCCTGAGCCGCTTACACCAAGCCCCACCCACACATACCCTATAGGTGCATCTCCACTAGGGCAAGTCCACCTGAGAATCAGGCCTCAAACCCAGATTAGCACAAACTCCTTAAACACACCAAGTCTATTGATCATAAGGTGCTAAAAGCTTTAGCTGTAGGGGAAGTTGGATCTATCTGCCTCTGTTTTTGTTGTTTTGTTATTTTTTAATGGGATACATAAAAAATCAATTTTTAAATTTTATTATATATATATAATTAATATATATATTATATATATAATATGCTATATTATATATATATAATATATATATTTGACTTTGGCAATATAAAAAGAGGAAGGAATTCACCCCAAAAGAAGAAAAAAAAACAGGAACAAGTAACAGCTAGTGATTTAATTAATACAGATATAAGTAAGATGTCTGAACTAGAATTTAAAACAATAATTATAAGGATACAGTCTTGGCTTGAGAAATGTATAGAAGACACTAAGGAATCCCTTACTATAGAGATAAAAGATCTAAAAACTGATCAGACTGAAATATAAAATGCTATAGTAGAGGTGCAAAGCTAACTGGTTGTAATGACGAGGATGGATGAAGCAGAGGAACAAGTCAGTTATATAGAAGACATAATTATGGAAGATAAAGAAACTGGAAAGAAGAGGGAAAGAAGGTAATTGGATCATGAATGTAGACTTGGGAAGCTCAGTTACTTTTTAAAATGTAATAATATTTGTATCATAGGAGTCTCAGAAGATGAGAGAGAAAAGGGGGCAGAAAGTTTATTTGAGCAAATTATAACCGAACACTTCCCTAAACTGAGGGAGGATACAGACATCAAAATCCAAGAAACACAAAGAACCCACATTAAATTTTTAAAAAGCCAGCCATTACCAAGACATATCATAGTAAAATTCAAAAATACACATTCAAGGAAAGAAACCTGAAAGCAGCAAAGGAAAAAAGTCTTTACGCTGTATACAAGGGAAAAAAAGTCAGTTTCAGAGCATATCTGTCCACAGAAACATAGCAGACCAGAAAAGAATGGCATGATATACTCAACATGCTGAATGGGAAAATATGCAGCCAAGAATTATTTATCTAGTGAGGCTGTCATTCAGAATAGAAAGAAAGATAAAAAGTTTCCCAGATAAAAAAAAGAAAAAGAAAAAGAAACACTAAAAGAGTTTGTGACCACTAAACCAGCCCAAGAAATATTAAACAGGACTCTTTGAAGGGAAAAAAAAGGACCAAGAGCAACAAGAGTAGAAAGGAACAGAGAACATCACCAGAAACACCAACTTTAAAGGCAATAAAGGCACTAAACTCATATATATCAATAATCACTCTGAATGTAAATGGACTAAATACTCCAATCAAAAGATATAGTGTTTCAGAATGGATTAAAAAACCCCACAAGGCCCATATATATTCTGCCTACAAGAGACTCTTTTTAGACCTTAGATACCTGCAGATTGAAAATGAAGAGATAAACAACCATTTATCATGCTAATGGATGTCAAAAGAAAACCACAGTAGCCTTACTTATATCAGACAAACTACATTTTAAACCAAACACTGTAACAAAAGTTGAAGAAGGTCATTACATCATAATTAAGGGATCTATCCTTCAAGGAGATCCAAGAATTGTAAATATCTATGACCCCAACTTGAAGGCAGCCAAATATATAAATCAATTAATAATGAACATAAAGAAACTCAGTAATAATAATAATAACACATTAATAGTAGGGGACTTAGGGGCGCCTGGGGTGGCTCAGTCAGTTAAGCATCCAACATCAGCTGAGGTTGTGATCTCACAATTCGTGAGTTTGAGCCCTTTGTTGGGCTCTGTGATGACAGCTCAGAGCCTGGAGTCCAATTCAGATTCTGTGGACAGTCTATCTCTCTCTCCTTCAAAAATAAATAAACATTTAAAACATTGAAAAAAAAGTAGGAGACTTTAACACCCCACTTACAGTAAAGGACAGATCATCAAAGCAGAAAATCAACAAGGAAACAATGGCTTTGAATGACACACTGGACCAGATAGATTTAACAGATATATTCAGAACATTTTATCTTCAAGCAGCAGAATACACATTCCTTTTGAGTTCGTATAGAACATTCTCCAGAATAGATCACATACTTGGTCAAAAATCAGCCCTCAACAAGTACAAAAATGTTAAGACCTATCAGGCATATTTTCAGACCACAATGCTATGAAACTTGAAGTCAACAAGAAAAAGAGGAAAAACCGCAAATATATGGAGGTTAAAGAACATCCTATTGAAGAATGAATGGGTTAACTAAGAAATTAAAGAAGAATTAAAAAAAAAGTACATGAAAGCAAATTAAATTGAAAACACAACAGTCCAAAACCTTTAGGATTCAGCAAAGGCAGGCCTAAGAAGAAAGCATATTGCAATACATGCCCACCTCAAGAAGCAAGAAGAGTCTCGAATACAAAACCTAGGCCTTCCACCTACAGGAGCTGTAAAAGTAACAGCAAATAAAGTCTAAAGGCAGCAGAAAAAAGGAAATAATAAAGGTTGCAGCTAAAATAAATGACATGGAAACAAAATAAACAGAATAGTTCAATAAAACTAAGACATGGTTCTTTAAAGAAATTAATACAATTGATAAACTCCTAGCCAGATTAAGAAAAGAGAAATGACCCAAATAAATAAAATCATGAATAAAAGAGGAGAGATCACAACCAACACCACAGAAATACAAACAATTAAAACAGAATATTATGAAAAACTATATGCCAACATATGGGACAATCTGGAAGAAAGGGACAAATTCCTAGAAACATACAAACTACCAAAACTGAAAATGGAAGAAATAATTTGAATAGACTCATAACCAACAAAGGAATTGAATCAGTAGTCAAAAATCTCCCAAGAAAGAAAAGTCCAGGGCCAGATGGCTTCCCAGGGGAATTCTAATAGACGTTTAAAGAAAAGTTAATATCTATTCTTCTCAAACTGTTCCAAAAAATAGAAATGGAAGCAAAACATCCAAACTATTCTTATGATGCCAGCATTAACTTGATTCCAAAACCAGAAAAATACCCCACTAGAAAGGAGAGCTACAGGCCAATATCCCTGATGAACGTAAACACAAAATTTCTCAAAATAATACTAGCAAATTGAATACAACCATACAGTAAAAGAATTATCCACCACAATCAAGTGGGATTTATTCCTGGGCTGAAAGGGTGGTTTGATATTTGCAAATCAATCACCATGATAAACCACATTAATAAAACAAAGGATAAGAACCATATTATCCTCTCAATAGATGCAGAAAAAAGCATTTGACAAAATATAGCATCTGTTCTTGATGAAACCCTCAACAAAGTAGGGATAGATGGAATATACCTCAACATCGTAAAGGTCACATACAAAAGACCCGCAGCTAGTATTATCCTCAATGGGGGAAAAACTGAAAGCTTTTACTCTGTGATCAGGAACAGGAAAGAGATGCCCACTCTCACTGTTACTATTTCAGATAGTACTATAAGTCTTAGCCTCAGCAACCAAACAACAAAAATAAATCAAAGGCATCCAAATCAGCAAGGAAGAGGTCAAACTTTCACCATTTGCAGAGGACATGCTATTCTATGCAGAAAACCTGAATATGAAAGATTCCACCAAAAAAAATGCTAGAAATAATACATGAATTCAGCATAGTCACAGGATACAAAATTACTGTACAGAAATCTGTTGCATTTTTATACACCAATAATGAAGCAGCAGAAAAAGAAATCACAGAATCAAACTCATTTACAATTGCACCAAAAAGAATAAGATACCTAGGAATAAACCTAACCAAAGATCGGTACTCTGAAAAAACTATAGAACAATGATACAAGAAATTGAAGAGAACACAAAGAAATGGAAAGATATCCCAAACACATGGATTGGGAGAACATTGTTAAATTGTTAAATTTATTTTAACACTGTTAAAATATATATACTACCCAAAGAATTCTACACATTTAATGCAATCGCTATCAAAATAACACCAGCATTTTTCAGAGAGCTAGAAAAAAACAATCCTTAATTTTGTATGAAACCAGAAAAGACCCTAAGTAGCCAAAGCAATCCTGAAATAGAAACACAAGGCTGAAGCATCATGATTCCAGACTTCAAGCTTTATTACAAAGCTGTAGTTGTTAATAAAGTACAGTATGTGCACAAACACAGACACATAGATCAACGGAACAAAACAGGAAACCCCTAAATTTACCCACCACTATATGGTAAACCAATGTTTGACACAGCAGGAAATAGTATCTAATTGAAAAAACATAGCCTTTTCAACAAATGGTGTTGGGAAAACTGGACAATGACATGCAGAAGAATGAAATTGGATCACTTTCTTACACCATACACAAAAATAAATTCAAAATTGATGAAAGACCTAAATGTGAGACAAGAAACCATCAAAATACTAGAGGAGGACACAGGTAATAACCCCTTTGACCTTGGCTGGAGCAACTTCTTACTAGACATGTTGCCAGAAATATTTGCCAAAAGCAAAACTGAACTATTGGGACTTCATCAAGATAAAATTTTCTTCAGAGTGAACAAAACAATCAACAAAACTAAAAGGCAGCCTATGGAATGGGAGAAGATATTTGCAAATGACGTATCAGATAAAGGGCTAGTATACAAAATCTATAAAGAATTTATCAAATTCAACACCCAAAAACCAAATAATCCAGTGAAGAAATGGGCAGAAGGCATGAATAGACACTTTTGCAAAGAAGATATCTAGATGACTAACAGACATATGGAAAAATGCTCAATATCACTCATCATAAGGGAAATAGAAATCAAAACTATGATAAGATACTACCTCACACCTGTCAGAATGGCTAAAATAAAAAAAAAAATACAGAAACAGCAAGTGTTGGTAAGGATGCACAGAAAGGGTAACCCTCTTGCACTGTTGGTGGGAATGCAAACTGGTGCAGCCACTCTGGCAAACAGTATGGAGGTTCCTCACAAAGTTAAAGATTGAACTATGCTACAACTAGCAATTGCACTATTAAGTATTTACCCAAAGGATGCAAAAATACAGATTTGAAAGGGTACATGCACCCTGATATTTTGTTTGTTTGTCTATTTGTTTAGAGAGAGACAGAGCATGAATAAGGGAGAGGGGGCATAGGGGGAGAGAGAGAGAGAGAGAGAGAGAGAATCTTAAACAGGCTCCATGCTCAGTGCAGAGCCCAATGTGGGGCTCAATCCTACGACCTTGGGATCATGACCTGAGCCAAAACAGAGTCAGGCACTCAACTGACTGAGCCACCCAGCTACCCGTGTACTCTGATGTTTATAGCAACATTATCAATAATAGTCAAACTATGGAAAGAGCCCAAATGTCCATTCGTTGATGAATGGATAAAAAAGACATGGTACATATATTTATATACAATGTAATATTTCTCAGCAATCAAAAATAATGAAATCTTGGGGTGTCTGGATGGTTCAGTTGGCTAAACTTCATGATCTAGCAGTTTGTGGGTTTGAGCCCCATGTTTGACTCTCTGATGCCAGCACAGAACCTGCTTCAGATCCTCTGTCTCCCTTTCTTTCTGTCCCTTCCCCACTCATGCTCTCTATCTCTCTCAAAATTAAATAAAAATTAAAAATAAAATGAAATTTTTCCATTTGCCATGATGTAGATGGAGCTAGAGTATATTATGCTAAGTGAAATAAGTCAGTCAGGCAAATGCATATACTATATGATTTCACTCATGTGGAACTTAAGAAACAAAACAGATGAACACATGGGAAGGGTAAAAAAGACAGAGGGAAACAAACCATAAGTCTCTTTATGATAGAGAGCAAACTGAGGGTTGATGGAGAATGGTGGTTGGGGAATGGGCTAAATAGTGATGGGTATTCAGGCAGGCACTTGTGGTATTGAGCACTGAGTGTTATATGTAAGAAATGAGTCACTAAATTCTACTCCTGAAAACAATATTAAACTATATGTTATCTAACTAGAATTTTTAAAAAATTGAAAAAAAGTAGAAAATCAAAAGATACAACAAAAAAAAAATAAAGGAAAAAAAAACAGTAGGTATATTTATTTGGATTTTTTGGTTCTAAGTAACTGAAATAAACTAACTAGATTCACAAGGAAATGGGATTTTCATTGTTTGGAACCAGGAATATTTCATGACACCCAAAGATGTACATAGAAAAGAATCGGAAAAAAATGGAATGAGAAAATTGGAAGTTGTTGGGAAATAAGGGTATATTTTCTCTCCATTTCTTGCCTCTGATTTTTTTCTGCAGGCCTGCATTATCTTTCTCACTTTTTAGAATAGTTCTTTTGCTCAGTCTTCATGGCATTCCACAGATCCCAAGTTCATAAACTTCATTTCCAATTTCAAGCATGGGGGTGCATAGGAAAAGGCTAATAGGTTCAACGTGGGCTAGATTCAACCCAATCATATATGACTGGGGAGGTTCATCTAGTAAAAACATGGCTACTGGTGGTCCACTTACTTGGACCAGAGTTTCTATTAAAGGGATCACTATAACCTTAGCTATAGTATGCATTATAATTTATTTTATAGATGAAATAAATATGAGTCTCAGTAGAGGAAGTAACCCCTCCAAATTCACCATCATAGCAGAAATGGTTTTTTAACCCAGGTCCTTATGCTCAAGTCAGTCTTTTTCACCATTCTATAACATGTTCCTAAAGCAAGAAGCATTGTTTCACAAAATGAGAACGATATGGATTTACAGTTATATAAAATTAAGGGCTACGCTGGGACAGGAGTCAAAATAGAATGTATTGAGATGATATAATGCTTCAGGATCAAAACAGATCACCACAGAATCAGTAGATGAGACTTATTGAAGAGAAGTCAGAAATAGAGATATGGCTTGATCATATGCCAGTGCCCAAGTCAGAACCAAATATAGCTACCAGTAGAATTTGTTGCTTTTATGCCTAACTTTTAAGGCAGTGGCTGTGGGACTTCAATAGTCCTGGTATATTAAGACATTCGTTTATTCAACACTGATTGAGCATCTATTCTGCCAGGCAATGTTCTAAAAGTGCTGGTAATACAGAAATGGACAAGGTGGACAAAATTCCTGGACTCAAGGAACTTACATCCTAGTTAGGACAGACAGATAAACAAACAAACAAATAAATAGCATGTCAGGGTTTGATGAATTTTAGGAAAAAAAACTTAAGCACTGTAAAGAGAGTATGAATAGGGTCCACAATTTTATTTAGGATGAAGGGTAGTTGGGGAAGGCCTCTATGAAAAGATGAGGTTTATGGAGAAAGTAAACAATTTGAGACAAGAAGTCATGCAGATATCTGGGGGCAGATATGCCCTGGTCTTCCATTTGAAAGCCTGCTTAATTGGTATTCAAAACTTTTGTAAATTGGAGAATTTCAATTCTTTCAGATCTTCCATAGTTGAAATATTCTTGTGGTATATTGATAGCAAAAATGGCCCAATTCTCCACTTCTCTTTGTATCTAGGCCCTTAACAATGTGATTTTATAGTACCTCCCATCAATAGTTAAGAGGCTATTTTCCCACCTCTTAAATCTGGGCTAATCTTGTTACTTTTTCTGGTCAAAAGAATGTAGCAGATGATGGGCCTGTTCTGAGTCTAGGCCTCAAGAGGCTTCACACACTTCTACCTTTTTTATTTTTTATTTTTATTATTATTTTTTTAGGATCCCTGTTTCTTCCATAAGAACAAATTTAGGGTTTCCTGCTAGAAGACATGAAAACCATGTGGAGTGGAAACTTTTCAGCCAAGTGGCCCCAGATGAGGTCTCAGCTACGAGAGAGAGCAAAGATCAGTAAAGTTTCTCAGCTGACCTGAAGATACATGAATGAGCCTTATCAAGCTCAACAGATACAAGAGAAACTTACTAACAAACACAGTGACTTACCAACAATATTATAAGGTTATCAGTTTAGGCTGTTGAGCTTTGGAATAGTTTGTTTTGTAACATTATTAACATTATTATGGTAACAGATAACTTATGCTTTTTGTTTTCCCAAAGAATGGTAATGCTTAGGAGTTAGGGGATCATGATTGCTCAGATTTGGAATGTATACTTACAACTCAGCCCTGAATACTATCTCCAGTTGTGATGTTCCATGTGAACGTGTGTGTGTGTGTGTGTGTGTGTGTGTGTGTGTGTTCAAAGTGTATGTGTCATCCATTGAAGGGTGAGGAATAAAGGGTTAGACGCAATATTGAGAGGATCAAGGCAAGTTTATCATTTACCAGATATGCAAATTTGAAATAGATCTTCTCATTACATGTGCAAAGATTATGATGTGATAAAACCAGTATATGTGTAGATCCATAACCACAACTTGGTGGAATGTGACAGGCATTTTAGGAGCATTCTTGTGTTCTTTCATTTAGACTGTACCCTTGTTACTAATAGTGCCCCCACAATCTAAAGTCTATACATTCTCATTTTAAACAATATAGCTGGAAACCAAATGTGTTATGCTCTACAAAACACATTTGGAAGATGACAAGAGCTAAATTACAGCTTTCACTTTCACCCTATCAATCTTCCCTATGCCTGTTGTAATCTCTCTTGTAGAAAATAATTCAAATTATATTTTATAAAAACACTAAAAATGTCCTAAGCTTGTCATCTTTGTAATGTGTTTTTCAGTAGGCTTCTTATATTTCTGCTTATTCAAATAATAGCATCATGCTTTGTGTAAGAACAAATGCTTCTGAACCATCAATACGATGTATACTTTGAGCTAGTTTTTCAGTTGTTGGAGTGGATTTATATTGATCATCCTTCCCTTTACACCCAGAGCCCAATTTTGCTGGTGAGGACAGCTTACTGTAATCATGGAAATAGAATAAAATTTAACCCCACCCATATTAGAACTGTGTCCTCAGCAATCAAGTACAGTTAAGTCCTGGCTTTAATTTCAATAGAACCTCTTGATGTGGCGTCATTTTTTTTCTAATCATTATCACATTCTAATTTATAATTGATATTTTTGGCATATTATTTTAAACTCCCCAAAGAAAAATTACTGAAAGCATGTTTCATCAAGCTCACATGAGCACTTTCTTCAACAATAGTTGGTATTATCTTCAACTACTTTTCTCTTGGTGAATAAGCATATTGTATAAAAACTATAAATGTAATAGCTTGCAATTATTTTAAGAATAAAATTTTATAAAGTGAAATAAACTACACTGTGTGTAATTAATATTACTTATATTAACAAATTAGTCATTGACATTGGTCTTAGGTAAATTTTCACCAAATAACAGATTAATATAGCAATCTTGGCATATATATTTTACTTATTATTTAAACGTATTTACTTACAATTACAAAATACAAATGCAATTATTTAAATGTACTTATTTAAACAAAAATACATTATTTAAAAGTTTTTATTTACAAATACAAAATACAAATACGAAATCAGGAGGTAACATTATATAATTAAAAGATAAATATGACAATATTTGAATAATACTTATTTCATAAATGTTTACTCCTTAAAAAGATGTTCTCTTGAGATCTGAAATTTTTAAAAGTGAAATTAAGAAAATACCATATATTGTCACTAATTATAACACCCATTGAGAAATGTATAAATGTTTACATAAAGAATCTGTTTAAAAACACTATGCAAATTTTTAAAGTGTTTCTGTTGGCAATTAAAAAAATGCATAGACATGGCTAATTTAGTCTTCTTAATTGTAATTGATATACTAAATATGTGTTAGTTTACCATTTAAGTAGCAATTTTTATAAACTTTGTAGGATAAACTGTTCATATCTATAATAAACTTTATGTTTTGGATCAGAGAATTATTATCTATATACTATGAACATTAAAACTTTTATGTTTAGGACAAGGAAGATGGCGGCATAGGAGGACTCTGGGTTCACCGCGCATCCTGCCGATCACTTAGATTCCACCTACACCTGTCTAAATAACCCAGAAAACCGCCAGAGGATTACCAGAACGGCGTCTCCAGAGCCAAGCGCAGATGAGAGGCCCACGGAAGAGGGTAGGAAGAGCAGAGAGGCGGTGTGCATTCCACGGACTGGCGGGAGGGAGCCGGGGTAGAGGGGCAGCCCGCTGGCCAAGCAGAGCCCCGAGTCTGTTTTGCAAAAGTGGAGGGGCCAGACTGATTGTGTTCCGACAGCAAGCGGGACTTAGCGTCTGGGAGGTCATAAGTTAACAGCTCTGCTCGGAAAGCGAAGGCAGGAAGGCTGGAGGACAAAGGAAGGGAGAGTTGCTGAGTTCCTGGACGACAGAATTCTGTTTGGTGGGGAACAAAGGCGCATGCCAGCGCCATCTCCCTCGCCCATCCCCCAGCCAAAATCCCAAAGGGAACCAGTTCCTGCCAGGGAACTTGCTTGCTCTGCGCAAACACCCAACCCTGTGCTTCTGCAGAGACACCACTCCGGCAGCTGGTCTGACTCCCTCCTACTGCCACAGGGCCCCTCCTGAAGTGGATCACCTAAGGAGAAGCCAGTTAAGCCTGCCCCTTCTGCCCCCATGCACCTTGCCTACCAACCCCAGCTAATATGCCAGATCCCCAGCACCACAAGCCTGGCAGTGTGCAAGTAGCCCAGGCGGGCCATGCCACCCCACAGTGGATCCCGCCCCTAGGAGAGGGGAAGAGAAGGCACACACCAGTCTGACTGTGGCCCCAGCGGTGGGCTGGGGGCAGACATCAGGTCTGACTGTGGCCCCACCCACCAACTCCATTTATACACCACAGCACAGGGGAAGTGCCCTGCAGGTCCTCACCACTCCAGGGACTATCCAAAATGACCAAACGGAAGAATTCCCTTCAAAAGAATCTCCAGGAAATAACAACAGCTAATGAACTGATCAAAAATGATTTAAATGATATAACAGAAAGTGAATTTAGAATAATAGTCATAAAATTAATCGCTGGGCTTGAAAACAGTATAGAGGAAAGCAGAGAATCTCTTGCTACAGAGATCAAGGGACTAAGGAACAGTCAGGAGGAGTTGAAAACCGCTTTAAACGAGATGCAAAATAAAATGGAAACGTCCACGGCTCGGATTGAAGAGGCAGAGGAGAGAATAGGTGAACTAGAAGATAAAGTTATGGAAAAAGAGGAAGCTGAGAGAAAGAGAGATAAAAAATCCAGGAGTATGAGGGGAAAATTAGAGAACTAAGTGATACACTAAAAACAAATAATATACGCATAATTGGTATCCCAGAGGAGGAAGAGAGAGGGAAAGGTGCTGAAGGGGTACTTGAAGAAATAATACCTGAGAACTTCCCTGAACTGGGGAAGGAAAAAGGCATTGAAATCCAAGAGGAACAGAGATCTCCCTTCAGACGTAACTTGAATCGATCTTCTGCACGACATATCATAGTGAAACTAGCAAAATACAAGGATAAAGAGAAAATTCTGAAAGCAGAAAGGGATAAACGTGCCCTAACATAGAAAGGGAGACCTATAAGACTCGTGACTGATCTCTCTACTGAAACTTGGCAGGCCAGAAAGGCATGGCAGGAGATCTTCAATGTATTGAACAGAAAAAAATATGCAGCCGAGAATCCTTTATCCAGCAAGTGTGTCATTTAGAATAGAAGGAGAGATAAAGGTCTTCCCAAACAAACAAAAACTGAAGGAATTTGTCACCACTAAACCAGCCCTACAAGAGATCCTAAGGGGGATCCTGTGAGACAAAGTACCAGAGATATCGCAACAAGCATAAAACATACAGACATCACAATGACTCTAAACCCGTATCTTTCTATAATAACACTGAATGTAAATGGACTAAATGCTCCAACCACAAGAAATAGGGTATCAGAACTGATAAAAAAAACAAGACCCATCTATTTTCTGTCTACAAGAGACTCATTTTAGACCGGAGGACACCTTTAGTTTGAGAGTGAGGGGATGGAGAATTATTTATCATGCTACTGGAAGCCAAAAGAAAGCTGGAGTAGCCATACTTCTATCAGACAAACTAGATTTTAAATTAAAGGCTGTAACAAGACATGAAGAAGGGCACTATATAATAATTACAGGTCTATCCATCAGGAAGAGCTAACAATTATAAATGTCTATGCGCCGAATACCAGAGCCCCCAAATATATAAAACAATTACTCACAAACATAAGCAAGCTTATTGATAAGAATGTGGTAATTGCAGGGGACATTAACACTCCACTTACAGAAATGGATAGATCATCTAGACACATGGTCAATAAAGAAACAAGGGCCCTGAATGATACATTGGATCACATGGACTTGACAGATATATTTAGAACTCTGCATCCCAAAGCAACAGAATATACTTTCTTCTCGACTGCACATGGAACATTCTCCAAGATAGATCATATACTGGGTCACAAAACAGCCCTTCATAAGTTCACAAGAATTGAAATCATACCATGCATACTTTCAGACCACAATGCTATGAAGCTTGAAATCAACCACAGGAAAAAGTCTGGAAAACTTCCAAAAGCATGGAGGTTAAAGAACACCCTACTAAAGAATCAGTGGGTAAACCAGGCAATTAGAGAAGAATTTAAAAAATATATGGAAACAAAAGAAAATGAAAATACAACAATCCAAATGCTCTGGGACGCAGCGAAGGCAGTCCTGAGAGGAAAATACATTGCCATCCAGGCCTATCTCAAGAAACAAGAAAAATCCCAAATACAAAATCTAACAGCACACCTAAAGGAAATAGAAGCAGAACAGCAAAGGCAGCCTAAACCCAGCAGAAGAAGAGAAATAATAAAGATCAGAGCAGAAGTAAACAATATAGAATCTAAAAAACCTGTAGAGCAGATCAATGAAACCAAGAGTTGGTTTTTTGAAAAAATAAACAAAATTGACAAACCTCAAGCCAGGCTTCTCAAAAAGAAAAGGGAGATGACCCAAATAGATAAAATCATGAATGAAAATGGAATTATTACAACCAATCCCTCAGAGATACAAACAATTATCAGGGAATACTACGACAAATTATATGCCAACAAATTGGACAACCTGGAAGCAATGGACAAATTCCTAAACACCCACACTCTTCCATAACTCAATCAGGAGGAAATAGAAAGCTTGAACAGACCCATAACCAGCAAAGAAATTGAATCGGTTATGAAAAACCTCCCAACAAATAAGAGTCCAGGACCAGATGGCTTCCCAGGGGAGTTCTACCAGACGTTTAAAGCAGAGATAATACCTATCCTTCTCAAGCTATTCCAAGAAATAGAAAGGGAAGGAAAACTTACAGACTCATTCTAGGAAGCCAGTATTACTTTGATTCCTAAACCAGACAGAGACCCAGTTAAAAAAGAGAACTACAGGCCAATATCCCTGATGAATATGGATGCAAAAATTCTCAATTAGATGCTAGCAAATCGAATTCAACAGCATATAAAAAGAATTATTCACCATGATCAAGTGGGATTCATTCCTGGGATGCAGGGCTGGTTCAACATTTGCAAATCAATCAACGTGATACATCACATTAATGAAAGAAAAGATAAGAACCATATGATCCTGTCAATTGATGCAGAAAAGGCCTTTGACAAAATCCAGCACCCTTTCTTAATAAAAACCCTGGAGAAAGTCGGGATAGAAGGAACATACTTAAACATCATCAAAGCCATTTATGAAAAGCCCACAGCTAACATCATCCTCAATGGGGAAAAACTGAGAGCTTTTTCCCTGAGATCAGGAACACGACAGGGATGTCCACTCTCACCGCTGTTGTTTAACATAGTGTTGGAAGACTAGCATCAGCAATCAGACAACAAAAGGAAATCAAAGGCATCCAAATTGGCAAAGATGAAGTCAGGCTTTCGCTTTTTGCAGATGACATGATACTATACATGGAAAATCCGATAGACTCCACCAAAAGTCTGCTAGAACTGATACATGAATTTAGCAAGTTGCAGGATACAAAATCAATGTACAGAAATCAGTTGCATTCTTATACACTAACAATGAAGCAACAGAAAGACAAATAAAGAAACTGGTCCCATTCACAATTGCACCAAGAAGCATAAAATACCTAGGAATAAATCTAACCAAAGATGTACAAGATCTGTATGCTGAAAACTATAGAAAGCTTATGAAGGTAATTGAAGAAGATTTAAAGAAATGGAAAGACATTCCCTGCTCATGGATTGGAAGAATAAATATTGTCAAAATGTCAATACTACCCAAAGCTATCTACACATTCAATGCAATCCCAATCAAAATTGCACCAGCATTCTTCTCGAAACTAGAACAAGCAATCCTAAAATTCATATGGAACCACAAAAGGCCCCGAATAGCCAAAGTAATTTTGAAGAAGACCAAAGCAGGAGACATCCCAATCCCAGAATTTAGCCTCTACTATAAAGCTGTAATCATCAAGACAGCATGGTATTGGTACAAAAACAGACACATAGACCAATGGAATAGAATAGAAACCCCAGAACTAGACCCACACACGTATGTCCAACTCATCTTTGACAAAGCAGGAAAGAACATCCAGTGGAAAAAAGACAGTCTCTTTAACAAATGGTGCTGGGAGAACTGGACAGCAACATGCAGAAGGTTGAAACTAGACCACTTTCTCACACCATTCACAAAAATAAACTCAAAATGGATAAAGGACTTGAATGTAAGAAGGAAACCATCAAAACCCTAGAGGAGAAAGCAGGAAAAGACCTCTCTGACCTCAGCGGTAGCAATCTCTTACTCGACACATCCCCAAAGGCAAGGGAATTAAAAGCAAAATGAATTGCTGGGACCTTATGAAGATAAAAAGCTTCTGCACAGCAAAGGAAACAACCAACAAAACTAAAAGGCAACCAACGGAATGGGAAAAGATATTTGCAAATGACATATCAGACAAAGGGCTAGTATCCAAAATCTATAAAAAGCTCACCAAACTCCACACCTGAAAAACAAATAACCTAGTGAAGAAATGGGCAGAAAACATGAATACACACTTCTCTAAAGAAGACATCCGGGTGGCCAACAGGCACATGAAAAGATGCTCAACGTCGCTCCTTATCAGGGAAATACAAATCAAAACCACACTGAGATATCACCTCACGCCAGTCAGAGTGGCCAAAATGAACAAATCAGGAGACTATAGATGCTGGAGAGGATGTGGAGAAACGGGAACCCTCTTGCACTGTTGGTGGGAATGCAAACTGGTGCAGCCACTCTGGAAAACAGTATGGAGGTTCCTCAGAAATTTAAAAATAGACCTACCCTATGACCCAGCAATAGCACTGCTAGGAATTTACCCAAGGGATACAGGAGTGCTGATGCATAGGGGCACTTGTACCCCAAGGTTTATAGCAGCACTTTCAACAATAGCCAAATTATGGAAGGAGCCAAAATGTCTATCAACTGACAAATGGATAAAGAAATTGTGGTTTATATATATAATGGAATACTACTTGGCAATGAGAAAGAATGAAATATGGCCTTTTGTAACAACGTGGATGGAACTGGAGCGTGTTATGCTAAGTGAAATAAGTCCTACAGAGGAAGACAGATACCATATGTTTTCACTCTTATGTGGATCCTGAGAAACTTAACAGAAACCCATGGGGGAGGGGAAGAAAAAAAAAAGAGGTTAGAGTGGGAGAGAGCCAAAGCATAAGAGACTGTTAAAAACTGAGAACAAACTGAGGGTTGATGGGCGGTGGGAGGGAGGAGAGGGTGGGTGATGGGTATTGAGGAGGGAACCTTTTGGGATGAGCACTGGGTGTTGTATGGAAACCATTTTGACAATAAATTTCATATATTGAAAAAAAAACTTTTATGTTTAAATCCCACTAGAGGATATTCTGCAGATCTTAAGTGGTCTATTTTGTACACACTTGATTTTTTGTCCATATTCTGAATGAAATTGTGCCTTAAACTTGAAAATGGCTCCCAAGTCAGTGTTCACATCTACCAGTGATTTCTGCTTTACAAATGGACTATTAGATTTTGGATTTCCCAAGAATAATTGTTCTTATCATATATGTAGAAACCATTTCAACTACAGTTGAAGTTACCAAGATAGTAGCATATTTTCTCCCGCCTTACAATACTAAAATATTGATTGAATGTGTGGTTTCTTGCCTCATTCACTATTACTTGTTGTTTGAGATTTGTTCTCTGACTGGAAAAAATTATACTTGAGAGTAAGAGAACATATAGAAATTAAGTCCATATCTCTGCTTGTGAGAGAATCTGTAGGAAGTAAAGGCAAGGTGTCATTTTTGGATAAAGCTTTTTCTTTTAAAGAGTAAATATTAATTCATTTCCAGATTCCTGCAGCTTTAGTAATTTTATTCACCAGGGACTTGTGGTGTTGCTGATAGAGGGTGAGAGTATGCTATTGTCTATTACTCATTCTGTGCATATATAATTATTGAAATGTTGGTAGTGCTGTGGAGGAGAAAGAAGGTGTTGCAGTTCACAAAATGTGGATCAGAATCATGGACCCACCAGTAATAAGCCACAATCTCTTGGTCAAGTAAAACTCTTGCTGAAGTTCAACTTACCATGTCTAAAGATGACTCTGACTACTTCATCTACCCTCTTCTGGAATTGTTAAGAAAAATTAATGGCACCATATATTTAGAAGCTCACTAGAATTGGTAAAATGATTTTGAAACAAAAGTTTATTGAGACAGGTAATATGCTCACTACATATATGGTACTAAGTCTTCCCATTTCTTCACCTCTATTCCTTTACAGGAGTTTTCATTAAAACAAGTTGAACTCTTTTGCACATATGATTTACAAGGTGATAATTTAGCAGGAAGAATCTACAGCCATACTGGCTACACTATTTTTTATGTTTGTGATTTTTGTGAAATGAAGTTTATTCCAACAAATAAAACAGGTTGGATGGAGGTGTTTTTTAGTGACATAGTAGAGGTTTTGAAAAGAAAGAATAAGAATGATTCCCAGTTTGAGATGATAGGGATTTTCTGATAAAACACAGGAAGTTAAAAATAAGACAACTGGATGCAAGACACAGTGAGATTGACAAAAGAATGAGCTCAGATAGCAGGCCAAAAGGAAACCATGAAAAGGAGCACTTCAGGAAGTTTGACATAGCCTAATGAAAGTTTTTGTTGTTGTTGTTGTTTTGTTTTGTTTTGTTTTAGTAGAGAGCAAGTGTGGTCTGAGTAGGGGAAACAAGGATAAGCCACTATAGAGTTGAAGACAGGATGTATTATTAATTAGGAAAAGAACAGTATAACCAGAGGTCTCTGAAAGAGAAATAACCAGGCCTGTGATGAGAATTTTGTAGATTAGCTTCTATAACAATGATTATTCTGTTGAAAGAAATACCTAGAATAAATAATGGCTTAAATTCAAGTTCTAAGTTTATAAATTAATCTTATAAAGCACCCCCACCCCACCACTATGATTTTCTTTTCTTAAGTTCCTAAATACTACAGAAGATAGGTCATAAATGGATCTTTTCTCATGAAGAAATCTCAAGGGTTACGTAAATGCCAGTTCTTAGTCAACAAAAACAACAAAAAAAGCAGTTTACCTTTAAAAAGACCAATATTTAACTGACTGTTTTCAGTCATCTTATACCATAGAAAAGTGAGGATCTTTAAAACATAATGCTTCATACTTTTGATCAAATATGATTCCCTTTCCTTTATGTACAATAGCCTCTTATACCTAGTAGTGATTACACAGCCTCACTGGCTGCTAGTACCACAAGCTGTATCAGCATCTTCACTGGCAGCTGGATAAGAAGTTACAATGTTTATCTTTTAAAATTATCTTTCCAGCGACTATCATGTTATGCAGTCTGGAAATACATTCTGATTCAACTCTGAAAAGAAGACAGCTTAAATACTTGACAGCAGTTATATAGTCAAGCCATGCTGTAATTTCTGTTTCAGAAAGCATGTGTGCAAGCTGAATTTTCCTCTACTGCTAGAGTTTTAGGGCCAGATTTTCAAACAAGCATTTGTGTTCATAAAATGGATAATTGCACACACAAATGGGCAATTTTGTATGCAATTATCCATTTTGCATACGCAATTATATGCTTTTGAGGGTATAACGCATATACATGAAATTGGTAAGCATACCCATTACACTTTCCTTTGAAAATGTGGTCCATATTGCAGGCTTATTGCACAGAAGAAAATTGAGATTCTTCCTGTTTGATAGTGTAATTGCACTCATTACTTTTCCTTACATCATACCTTTTAATCAAGGATCTCAAAATCTGTTAAATTATTAACCCAATCTTCCCAAGAGCACTATTGTCTATGGATGCTAAATATTATGACGATCTCATTTTAGAAATAAAGAAATCAAGACAAAGAAGTTTAACTTCTCTCTATATTTACCACTTTCCATTTAGGCTTCCTGACAAATAGTTCCCTAGAATCTACTTGCCATCTGCCTGCACAAATGCAAATCTAAAAGAACAGTTTTTGCAAATGGCAAAGCATTTGAGCATAAACACAAAGTTTCTTTCCTTGTCGTCCAACTAAGCCAAAGTTTATTTGCATTTCTGCTCTGACAAAAAGCTTGCACTGTTCCCTTCTTCAAGCATAGATCAGGAAAGACAGCAAGTTTTTTTTTTAAATTTTTTTTTTTCAACGTTTATTTATTTTTGGGACAGAGAGAGACAGAGCATGAACGGGGGAGGGGCAGAGAGAGAGGGAGACACAGAATCGGAAACAGGCTCCAGGCTCTGAGCCATCAGCCCAGAGCCTGACGCGGGGCTCGAACTCACGGGCTGCGAGATCGTGACCTGGCTGAAGTCGGACGCTTAACCGACTGCGCCACCCAGGCGCCCCAAGACAGCAAGTTTTAATAGGAGGACTTGTTCATTTGGGAAATCCCTATGTCATTGTCAAAATGAGAGAATAAAACATTCACTCACTTCATGGAAATAAATTGTGTCTTTAGGTTTGTAGCATGTTTCTCAGAAATCTGATGAAAGAGGTTTATTTGACTGATAACAGCCTGAAGTTTATGGTTACACATGTGGCTTTCTCACAAAGCTGAAAGCAGGATTCTTTGTGGTTTTGATAACAGGGAAATAAGACAGACACTTTTGAGTATTTATTGTTGTTGTTGTTGTTGTTGTTACAGTTAACTTATGTGCCCTTTCCTATTCCTACTTGACTTGCTACCTGTCTACCATGTCATTGTGCAGTCTGTGCTGACAGAATTGCAGAGGCAGAAAGCTCAACTTGTTCCAGAGAAGAAAATAATGCAATCCGTACCTGCAAGGAAAAAAAAAAAAAATCCAGTCGGCACCTACTACACAGAGATCACAATGTGGCAGCAACTTTACCTGAGAACTATAAGTTGCTTATACCAAGACAAATTAAAATATTTTTTTTCCAACGTTTATTTATTTTTGGGACAGAGAGAGACAGAGCATGAACAGGGGAGGGGCAGAGAGAGAGGGAGACACAGAATTGGAAACAGGCTCCAGGCTCTGAGCCATCAGCCCAGAGCCTGACGCGGGGCTCGAACTCACGGACCGCGAGATCGTGACCTGGCTGAAGTCGGACGCTTAACCGACTGCGCCACCCAGGCGCCCCCAAATTAAAATATTTTGAGATGACCTTTAATTGAAGTATTACTGGGTAGTAGGAGTACAGTAGGAGTAGTAGTGATAGCAGCAGTAATAGTGGTATAGTAGTAATAGTAGCAGCATAACAGGAATAACAGAAATTATAGCAGTAGAAGTAGGAGCAATACTGCTAATAATAGAAACAGAAATACCTAATGTGTTTGTGACTACTTACCATGTACCAAGCACTATGATAGGTACTTTATTTATTTTTTTTAACTTTATCCATTTATTTTAGGAGGAAGAAAGAGAGCACATGGGAGGGACAGAGAGACACAGGGAGAGAAAAAGAATACCGAACAGGCTCTGCACAGTCAGTGCAGAGCCCAACATGGGACTTGAACTCATGAACCATGAGATCATGACCTGAGCCAAAGCCAAGAGTCAGATGCTCAACCAACTGAGCCGCCCAGGCATCCCGGATTTTTATTTAAAGTCCAGTTAGTTAACATACAGAATAATATTAGTTTCAAGTGTACAATATAGTGATTCAGCATTTCCATACAACATTCGGTGTTCATCACAAGAGCACTCCTTAACCCCCATGACCAATTTAACCCATCCCCCAACCTACTTCCCCTCTGGTAACCATCAGTTTGTTCTCTACAGTTAAGAGTCTGTTTCTTGGATTGTCTTTTTTTGTCTCTTGTCCCTATGTTTATTTGTTTTGTTACTTATACTCCACATGAGTGAAATCAAATGGTATTTGTCTTTCTCTGACTGATTTATTTCAGTTAACATAAGATGTTCTAGCTCCATCCATGTCATTGCAAATGGCAAGATTTCATTCTTTTTTATGGCTGAGTAATATTCCATTACACACACACACACACACACACACACACACACACACACACACATCTTCTTCGTCCATTCTTCAAGCGATGGACATTTGGGCTGTTTCCATAATTTGGTTATTGTAAATAATGCTGCTACAAACATCAGGGTGCATGTATCTCTTTGAATTAGTATTTCTGTATTCTTTGGGTAAATACCTAGTAGTGCAATTGTTGGATCATAGGGTAGTTATATTTTGAAATTTTTGAGGAAACTTCATACTGTTTTCCAGAATGGCTGCACCAGTTTGTATTCTGAACAGCAGTATAAGAAAGTCCCACTATCTCCACATCCTCACCAACACCTGCTGTTTTTTTATTTTTTTGTGTGTTGTTGATTTTAGCCATTCTGACAGGTGTGAGGTGGTATACCACTGTAATTTTGATTTCTATTTCCCTGATGAAAAGTTATGTTGAGATTTTTTTCATGGGTCTGTTGGCCATCTGTATGTTTTCTTTGGAATAAATGCCTATTCATGTCTTCTGCCCATTTTTTAATTGTATTATTTGTTCCTTAGGTGTTGAATTTTATACTTACTTTATATATTTTGGATACTAACCTTTTATCAGATATGTCATTTGGAAATGTCTTCTCCCATTCCATAGGCACCTTTTAGTTTTATTGGCTGTTTCTTTTGCAGTGCAGAAGATTTTTTATTTTGAAGTGTTACCAATAATTTATTTTTCCTTTTGTTTCCCTTGCCTTAGGAGACTATCTACAAAGAAGTTACTAAGACCCATGTAAAAGAGGTTATTTCCTGTGTTCTCCTCTAGATTTGTAATGATTTCCTTTCTCACATCTAGGTCTTGAATCCATTTTAGATTTATTTTTGTGTATGGTGTAAGAAAGTGGTCCCATTTCATTCTTTTGCATGTTGCTATCCAGTTTCCCAACATCATTTGTTGAAGACACTGTTTTTTTTCCCCCATCGGATAGTGTTTCTTGCTTTATCAAAGATTAATTGACCGTATAGTTGTGGATCCATTTTGTGATTTTCTCTTCTGTTTTATTGACCTATGTGTCTATTTTTGTGCCAGTACCGTGCTGTTTTGATCACTATAGCTTTGTAATATATCTTGAAGTCTGAAATTGTGATGCCTCCAGCTTTGCTTTTGTTTTTCAAGGTTGCTTTGGCTATTTGGGGCCTTTTGTAGTTCCATACAAATTTTAGGATTGTTTGTTCTAGCACTGTGAAAACTGCTGGTGGTTTTTTGATGGAGATTACATTAAATGTGTAGATGCTTTGGGTAGTATAGACAATTTAAGAATATCTGTTCTTCCAATTAATAAGAATAGAATATCTTTCCTATTCTTTGTGTCATCTTCAATTTCTTTCATCAGTGTGTTATAGTTTTCACAGCACAGGTTTTTACATCTTTGGTTTGGTTTATTCCTAGGTATCTTATGAGTTTTGGTGTAATTGCAAATAGGATTTATTTCTTAATTTCCTTTTCTGCTGCTTCATTATTGGTGTATAGAAATGCAACAGATTTCGGTTGCTTTTGTATCCTGTGACTTTACTGAATTTCTGTATCAGTTCTATCAATTTTTTGGTGGAGTCTTTCAGGTTTTCTAAATAGAGTATCCTGTCATCTGCAATTAGTGAAAGTTTTATTTCTTCCTTGCTGATTTGGGTGCCTTTTATTTATTTATTTATTTTTTGTTTTCTGATTACTGTGGCTAGGGCTTCCAGAACTATGTTAAATAACAGTCGTGAGAGTGTACATTCCTGTCTTGTTCCTGACCCTAGAGGAAAAACTCTCAGTTTTCCCCCATTGAAGACTATATTAGCTGTGACTTTGTCAGCTATGGCCTTTATTATGTCGAGGTATGTTCCCTCTAAACTTACTTTGTTGAGGGTTTTTATCACAAATGGATGTTTTACTTTGTTAAGTGCTATTTAGCAACTATGATAAGTACTTTAAACAAGTTGACTCTTCATGCTGACAGCCTCTGAGAAATGTTTTTTAACCACTTTTACAGATAAGAAAATGGAACATTAAAAAACGTCTCCGTGGTTATATACCTAGTAAGTAACCAAACTGGGATTAGTCCCAGTGCATTCATATACTAAATGCTACAGATGTGAAAATGGGTACAATTACATTTCAGCTATTTTGTTTGTATTGATATGTAGTTGCAGAAAATAAGGGGAATTTTTGCAGTTACTTATTTCTCAAAATACCATTCAAAAGGTGCATTTTTTTATTTTTTATGTTGTATTTTTTTATATTTGAGAGAGATAGAGAGAGAGCACGAACAGCGGAGGGGCAGAGGGATGGAGACAGAATCTGAAACAGCCTCCAGGCTCTGAGCTGTCAGCACAGAGCCTGATGCAGGGCTCAAACTCAAGGCAGTGAGATCGTGAACTGAGCTGAATTTGGATTCTTAACTGACTGAGCCACCCATGCACCCCCAAAAGGTGCAGTTTTAATAACTCATGCATTTCAAAATTAAGTCTTTCTAAGAAGTAAAAAAGACTATGTTGTGTAACAAGTCATGAGTTAGAGATAGTATTAAACAGAATGAAAGTGCTGAGTTTGAGCCATACTATTATTTATTTTTTTAAGTATATTTATTTTGAGAAAGAGAGGGGGGAGGGACAGCGACAGAGGGAGAGACAGAATCCCAAACAGGCTCCATGCCATCAGCACAGAGCCCAATGCGGGTCTCAGTCTCACAAACTGTGAGACCATGACCTGAGCTGAAATCAAGACTTGGATGCTCAACCAACTGAACCACCCAGGCACCCAATTATTGTTATTTATTAATGAAAAATTGAATCATTTTCCTTAATTTGTTTGTGTGTGTGTGTGTGCATGAGAGAGAGAAAGAGAGAAAGAAAGAAAGAAAGAAAGAAAGAAAGAAAGAAAGAAAGAAGAAAGAAAGAAGAAAGAGAAATTGCAATTATAATTGCTGGTATTTAGAAGGCTAACTATCTGACTCTGCCAGTAACATTTGTTTCTTACCTTAATAACTAAAGCTGAGAAAGACCTCAAAGAATAAACTTTCTGCTGCTCATTAGTCTTAAACCTTTCATGATGAACATGTTTTTTGGGATGTTTAATAATTTGTGTTTCTTTAAGACCTTTCATCTTAGAATCCTGGTGTGCTTTATAAACATTAATTTTCTTACCTTGCTACTAGGAAGATGTACATGTATATATTTGGCTTAAATATGCCCCAAATGATTGAATGGTCTACTTTATATCATAAAGTGTGGGAAAGTCCATTATATAAACCATTCTCTGATTGGATGATTTTTCTAAACACACACATATAACCATAATTTCAGAAGAATGTGTTCCTCAAAGATATATTTGGTATATGATTGACAAATATATAATTGACAACCACTCCAAAAAAAAACCTCTAGATATGATTCAAGTTATAAAACCCCACTCAGATCCTTAGCATCTCAGGAAGGATTTTCATGAATCAATCACATAATTAAAGTGATCCAGAAAAATTCTATAAATAAGTCTGATAAAGTATAGTTAAAAATGAATGTACACACACACACACACACACACACACACACACACATACAGCACAGGGCAGTTGGGCCTTTTGACCAGATTGCTTGGCCAAAGACTTCCTCATTGGCCTATGTCTACTCAGGAACCTTATGTCATAGCTTACTCTTCACAAACTCTTCTTCTTGTGCGTGTCAAAGAAGAAAGTTTGTTATATTCTAATAATTTTCCTTGGGATGCCTAATAGATCAGAAGGAGGTTGCAACTAAGATGCCTCTATGTCATTTACAGAAGTTCAGTGTGACTGCTGTATCTACACAGCAAAAACACTTTGTGTGAGTATGAGTAGTGGGGACTGGGAAGTTTAACCTTGGCTGATGTGTTGGAAAAATGTGTTTCCTTAAATTGTGTAATGTAAATTCAAGAGGTAAGAGTTTGCACACAGATGTTTCATTCTAAACCCAAGTTGTTCTTTTGCATGCTAAGAGGCATGCAGTTATCTCCTTAGCACATAAATTTATAATTTTATTCTATACTACATGCTGAAATATTTACATGGAGGTAGGCACTGGAAACACATACCTTTATCTCTTAGTGAGCCATTATAAAAGAATATGCAAGGTAGCATACATATATGCAAAGTACAGTTTGTTTCCTCTGATTTTTTTTTCTTACCTTCACAGACCCCATTTTGTAAGGGATACTGTTCAATTTAAAGTACATGAGTTTTTTTTTCCTTTTGCTCTATGTTTCTGCAAACCATCTTTATATAATAATTTCCATTTGAGCACATTTCTCATTCTCATAAGGCCTTCTATATTTCCTTTTCAAGAAAGTGTTTCCAGAAGGCAGTTTGCTCTTTAGAGCAGTTTCTTTAAGCTTAAATAAGTTTTAGCTTGTTCATGTACAGCATTTTCTTTCATCCAAGAAAGCATCATAGGACAGCATTCTAAGAGAATTACAAACTATCAGGCAAGCTTAGAAAAAAGGCTAATTTCTTTCACTCCAGAAAAGGCAGCATACAATGGCTTCTGGGGTTTAGTGATAGTGAGAGCTGCATGTACTCTTATGGTTTAATTTATTTCAGAAATGAAGACAACACTGTTTATTAGTGTTTGTGTTAATCCAGGCTACAACAGAAAGTTTTAAGATAATATTTTGTTTATGCTAAAATTGTTCAATTAAGAATTGCAATCTTTGTTGGAAAATTTGGGGGGAATTTAATGCATAATCAGAATTCAACAGATAATATTCTCATCAGTGAAAAAGAGTAAGACATTAACCCAAGGCCAAATACAAATTATCCAATAACCCATCAGACAGCAGAATAAGATTTAGTGTGTATTTAACTGGAACACATGTATTTTTCAGGCTCACTAGTTGCAAAATCATGTAGAACATGACATCACCAAGCTATCTGAAATGAAATGGTTTACTCATCACTAGGGTTTTGGCAGCATTTGTGAACTGAGTGTAATAGTTCAGGATAATCTTTGAAAAAAAACTCTCATATTCTAAACAGATTTCAAGATTCTTGAAAATGCAGAATACAGGTCACCTTTCCATAAAGGATACATTTTTTAAGGTTATAATTTTATTGTGAACATTTGTTGTAGTGGTGGTTTATTCATGAGGAGAGACCAAGGTCAGGTGGTTGTGGATCATTAAGAGACAGATGATAAAATAGGAAAAAAATACATTCATCAGCAAACCAATATAAAAATAAAAGAAAATTAACAGGGGAGAGCATGGGGCAATGGATGAAAGAATGTCTATGGCTTCTCCATCAACGTTAGATAATATGCCTTGTGACTCTTGCATTTAGTTGTCCTCCTTGCACCGTTCAGAATCACTCACTTCTCCCCCACCATTTATTTTCATTAAAGTAAAATAAAGATCATGTCTGTTAATTGCCATCTACATTTTCATGCCCTTTCTGACCCTATGAAAAAATCTCTTCAATGTCAGCAGCACTCTCTTTTTTTACCTATATTTTAATATTTTTATTTTCAACATGATATGTAGTATTAACTAGAACAACAATTTATGTTCTCCTTCACTGAAACTAGATATCTACTTTTCTGTGCATTGTCCTCAACATTTGTCCTTAGTTGTCTATAAGGTCAAATATTATTCACTGTGTCTAACGACATTGCCCTCACTGACAATCCTGTAAACACTCTGAAACTTTTTTGTCCTGATGTCTTGCACATGCCCTTTGGCATCCTCTATACCACTTGCTTTTATATCAGATGTGTTTTCACATGGTATTGTGAAATAAGTATTCTATATGGACCATCATGTAGAAAAGTGATTACGGCCTATCAAATTATTTAGTTCTTTTTCCACTACCAAATTTGTATCCAAGATCTCTCTCTTTCTTTGAGGAAGATGTCTCTTAGGACATCTTTGGCTAATAATTCTCTCAAGGTGTTGTTTTTTCTTCTTCTTTAGATTTATAGAATCATGTGCACCACTATAAACTGCTAAGTTCAAATGAAAATGGAGCATTTAACATTGAGAAGGACCCCAGCAGAAGGTAGAGTCTAATCACCATGGATCTTTCCATGATGACTGGAATATACATAGAAGTGACATTCAGTAATTTAATGACAACAAATCCAAACATACAAACTAAAACCTCCCCATCTGTGCCTAATTCTTTAGCAAGTATTCACAATACAAATGCTACAGGGTTTTCTAGGTCATTTGGCATTATGTGGGAAACCACTCTGACCCCATATGGTGAAGCGTCAGTAGCTAAACAGATTGACAGGGCAGGGTCTTAATATACTAGAATCCTCGAGGACATCAGTTGTGTTTAGTCAATTCAAAAGCAGCTTGACATTCCTTTTACCAATGACACTGTGTTTTGTTTTGTTTTTTTGCTATAATAGTTCTATCACAAAAAGTAACTACTATAGGAAGACTTGGCTTAAATTTAGGTAGTTTTAACAGGAATAAAAATGATATGTGTATATATATATTAATAATATATAATCTATGTATAGATTATATAGATTTACATAAAAACTATACTATATACTGTATACATAATACATAGAGATATATGTATATATATCCATATGTATGCAATGGGAGACAGAATCAAGCTTTTAATGATATGATCAGAATTTCTTGCTGACAATACAATTTTTTAGAGATGGTGGAGAAAATGAGTATAGGAGAAAAAATTTAATTTTTTAAATGTTTATTTATATTGAGACACAGAAAGAGACAGAGCATGAGCATGGGTGGGACAGAGAGAGGGGAGACACAGAATCCAAAGCAGGCTCCAGGCTCTGAGCTGTCAGCACAGAGCCCAACATGGGGCTCAAACTCCCAAACCAGGAGATCATCACCTGAACCGAAGTTTGAAACTTAACTGACTGAGCCATCCAGGTGCCCCTAGGAGAAAAAAAAATTAAATAAAATATTTACATTATTTTCCAGAATGATACCTTTGACGTTACCAGCTTCTTTATAATTCAGGTAGCATGAGATGTCAAAGTAAAAGACCATATATGAGACTTGATTGACATCCACTTAAGAAAATTAAATCTTGGGGTGCTAGGGTGACTCGGTTACGTGTCCAACCTCAGCTCAGGTCATGATATCACAGTTTGTGGGTTCAAGCCTGGCGTCGGGGCTCTGTGCTGAGCCTGGTGCCTGCTTCAGATTATGTGTGTCCCTTTCTCTCTGCCCCTCCACCACTCACGCTTTGTCTCTCTCACAAAAATAAAATAAACATAAAAAAATGAAAATTAAATTTTTACAAGAGTAAATATTATAAGGATGAGGAATGGGTCTTTATTACCTGATTATTACAGTTTGGTCCCTCATTTATTCATTTACTCATGTTTTAACCAGCAATTTTGACTTAATTTGAGCACATCTTAAAACTTTGTCTTTTGGCTATTCATTGGGATCCTCCTCAAATGTGAAATACTTTCTATTAACCTCCTCAGTTTCCAGTTTTCATCATAATTAAAACTAATAGAGTGTTTGGGAAAGAAAAACCGGCACTACTATCATATCTGCCTGCTTAACAAATTCATTTCAGAACTGCCATCAATGATAAATCCATGGTATATGAAGATCTATGAAATTTACATCACTTGATAATTCTTCAATTAGGTCAATTACTTCAGTGTATGGTTAATGGTCCATATATAAGGAGAGCTTGTGCTATAACTAGTCACTATGTATTCTTACAGTAACACTTAATGTACATATATATCTGATAAAAAGCAAAGGATAAATTGTGGACTTTCCCTATAAAAGCTATACGTGGAATTTCTTTTTATATAAATGAAATAATTTTTAAAAGTCCAACAAATTAAAAAATGCTTGTCCTCACAAAACATTTAAAATACATCGCTAATAAATATTACTGTCATATGGGCATAAAATGGTTTCATTGGTTTGAAAATTTGTTACAAAGAATGAGGCATTATTTAGTAATGGATAATAGCAGAGGACCCTTTTAAAACTATATAAAAATTAAACAAGTTATGAGATTCCCTCAGGCTTTGATAAGATAGCTTGAGATAGACGAATCCTCTTACTTAGTAAAAATCCAATGGATGAAGTATTAAAAATACATTTTAAAGTATCTAACAACTGCTAAGCAAAAGTACTCAATAGGTAGCAGAGAAAAGAAAGTCATGGAGTAGTGAGCAAGAATTATATAGCATTTGCTTGGTCTTAGTCTGCTGTTCCAGCAGAGAACCAGAACATAGGGCTACTGCCAATAGACAAATAAACAAGTACAAATTTGGCAATCTTATGGGTCAAGAGACACAAAAATTGGAGTTCAAGTTTGCTTTGAACAACCAATAAAAACCCAGTGAGAAGAGAGGTGCATCAAACTGTGCCTGACATACTTCCAGTTTTCCCTTGTAAGCATTTGGCCAAATTCTTGAACTGTGCAAAGCAGGGGGAAGGGCAAGAAGAAAGTTTTGAATGGCAGAATAAAAACTCCCACAGGGTTTTAAAAAAGTATACACTGAAGTATACCATCCACCAAGGAAGAAATGCCCCATTGAAACCTCAGCATATTAACAGATCCCTAGGGAGGACTTCACCATAGAATTATAGATGGACCAGAGTTAGGGAATGCCTTACAAAGCTGGCACCAAAACTTCAGTAATCTCAGTCCCTGATTGGCTTGAGATGATCTGTTACTGTTATGTCTGCTTATCAGAAAATAAATGAAACCTTCTCTGGAGCAAGAGAAAATCATATGGTGTCTCAAATATTTATCATACACATTATCTAATATTCAAAACTAAAAACAGACACGCCAAAAATATGATCATAAGAATATGAATAGATTCACAAGTGACCTCAGTAACTGATATTGGAGTTATCAGGTAGAATATGAAATACCTGTGATTAGTATATTCAAGACAACAGATGACAAAATAGAAATTTCCCCAGAGAACTGAAATTTTAAAATGTAGAAATTCTCAAATTAAAAAAAATTAATAACAAAGTAAAACAACAGGTTAGGTACAGCATTATAGACAAATAATGAACTGAAAAATAATAGAAAATATACATACTGAAGCACAAGGAAAACAAAAGCACAGGAAATACAGATGAGATCATAAGAGGCATGCAGGGAAAATAGAAAATATTTGGTGTATGTATAGTTACAGTCACAGAAGGGGCAGATGGAAGCAAGAGAGGGAGAAATAAATAAAGTCCAAGAATTTTCCAAAATGGATTGAGGAAAAAGAAGGAAATTCTGCCTTTTGCAATGCATCCTAAGTGTATTATGCTAACTAAGTCAGACAGTGAAAGACAAATATTATATGTTATCAGTTATATGGGAGAATCTAAAAAAAAAAAACAAAAACAAAAACAAAACAACAAAACAAACTTACAGAAACAGAGAGTAGAATGGTGGTTTCCAGGAGCTGAATGGTGGGAGAAATGGATGTTGGTCAAAGGGCACAAACTTCCAGTTTTAGTATGAGTATGTTCAGGGGCTATGACGTACAGCATAATGACTACGATTAAGAATTTTGTATTAAATACTTAACAAGTTGCTAAGACAGTGGGTCTTAAATATTATTATCACACACTCACACACACACACAGAGACAAAGATGGTAAATATGTGAAGGGATGGAGGTGTTCCTATTGTGGTAAACGATCTATGTATCTGTGTATCTATGTATCTATCTATCATCTATCTATCACCATCACAGTATATACTTTAAACTTAAATATGTTATATATCAATTAAGGTTTAACGCTGGAAGAATAATCCATTGAATATTTCAGGCCCTGGGTTCAAGAAATCCTACCAACCCAAAACAAGATAAGCAAACAAAAGCTGTACCTAGATTTATCACAGTAAGTTTGTTGAAAATCAATAATAAAAAGAACATATTAAAAGCAATAAGAATAAAAAACAGCTCTTCAGGGAGAACTAAGATTTCTCAATAAACACAATGGAAGTTAGAAAATAACACAATGACATATTTAAAGTGCCAATAAAAAAAACCTAACAACTTAGAATTCTACCTTAAGCAAAGAAACAAAAAGATTATTGCAATATAAAGATATTTCCAGACAAACAAAAATAGAATCTTACTAAACAAAAAATAGAGATCTTCAAGAAGGAAAATGATTCCAGTCAGAAAGGGAAATATAGTTAAGAAATAAAAAAACAACATAAAAGATAATATGTGGGTTAATAAAAATGATTACTGATAATAATAATTATAATAATGTGAATTTTAATATATAAATGAATGGGATATACATGAATATATAATATACATAAGTCTAATTATAACCCTAAGATTAGCTATATATAGTCAATTCTCATGACTCATAGAGAGTCCATACATGGCATAAGGTGAGTGATATTTATTATAAAGTTAATAATGTGCTAGATTTATTACTGTTTTTGTAACTTTGTTTTTAAAGAATTACATTACTGTACAGTATGTCCCCCATGTATAAATATCCCTCTCATAATTGAAGAAATTTTGTATCAGCTTACTATCACAGGTAAATTTTTTTTTTAATGTAGCAACATTTTGGGGTGCCTGGGTGGCTCAGTTGGTTAAGTATACCACTCCTGGTTTTAGCTCAAGCCCTGATCTCCTGATTGTGAGTTGGTGCCCTATGTCAGTCTCTGTGCTGTTCACGTGGAGCCTGCATGGGATTCCCTCTCACTCTCTCTCTGCCCCTCCTTCTCTCGCTGGCCCTCCCACACTCACACATACACACACACTCTCTCTCTCAAAATAAATGAATAAACTTTAAAAAAATTAACAACCTTTCAGGACACCTGGGTGGCTCAGTCGGTTAAATGTCTGACTTTGGCTCAGGTCATGATCTCACAGTTCATGGGTTGTAGCCCAGCTGTGCTGACAGCCCAGGGCCTAGAGCCTGCTTCGGATTCTGTGTCTCCCTCTCTCTCTGCCCTTTACTCTCTCTCTCTTTCTCAAAAATAAATAAATATTAATTTAAAAAATAACAACCTTTCTAATATGGTATTATGAATATGACTGTAATACTGTATGCCATAATTTTTAAGGCTTATTTATTTATTTTGAGAGAGAGAGCGTATGAGCATCGGAGCCCAATGCAGGCCTCAAACTCACAAACTGCGAGATCATGACTGAGCTGAAATCAAGACTTGGACATTTGACCTACTTAGCCCCCATAAACTTGGCTCTGCATGCCATAAAATTTTTATAATGATTCATTCATCAATGTATAGGCTAGGTTATGATGAAGAAATTGTATTGATTATACTAGGCTGCCATAAAGCAATCATACGGTTGATTTTTCATTATCACTGCATATAACTTCAAATAAATATGAATTTCTTTCTCACATTATCTTTTCACTTTTGATGTCCACGGTCAGTAATATGTATAATATCTACAGTGTTTTATATCATATAAGACAATATTGATGTAGGAACTGACAGATGATTTATCTTGTAAACAGATGACATGAACTTATGGTATTGATAAATACAATAAAGTACTATAAATGTATTTTCTTTCTGATTTTCTTAATAACATTTTATTTTCTCTTGCTTACTTTATTGTAAGAATGCAGTGACATATATATATACAACATATGGAATATATGCCAATCAACTGTTTATGCTATCAGTAAGGCTTCTAGTCAGCAGTATTTACATTTTGGAGGAGTTAAAAGTTATACATGAATTTTCTTATGTATAGGGTCAGTGTCCCTAACCTCTGGGTTGTTCAAGGGCCAACTGTAGTAGAATACTCAAACTATTAACAGCAAAATACACATTTTTTAGGTGCCTATGGACTGTTCACCAGGAAAAATCATATCCCAGGCACGATGAAACATCGACAAATTTAAAAGAATTAAAATCACCTAGGGTATGCTCTCTGACCATAGTGAAATTTAACTAGAAATAAATAACAGAGACAATAGGGAAATCACAAAACACATGGGAATTACTCAGCACATTTCTAAATAATCCATGGGTCAAAGAAGAAGTCATAAGGAAATTTAAGAATATATATTGAAGTAAATAAAATAAAACATATCAAAATGTGTGGAACACAAATAAAACATGGCTGGGTGGGATATTTACAGCACTACATCTTTGCATCATTAAAAAGGATATATCCCAATTCAAATCTAAGTTCTTACCTCAAGAAACTAGAAAAATAAAAAAAAAAATCAATGCAAAGCAAGCAAGAGGTGGAAATAGTAAAGACAAGAAGCAGAAATCAGTAACATTGAAAATCGGAAAACAATAGAAAAAATCAATGACACAAACTGTTGTTTTTTTAAATAATAAAAAATAAAATGGTTAATCCTTTAGTAAGTCTGACAAAAATTAAAAAAAATAGGATACACAAGTTACAATATCAAGAATGAAACATGAAGAATCATTACAGATGCTGAAGCCATTAAAAAGACTATAAAGGATTATAAAGCAACTCTATACATACAAAATTGACAACTTACAGAAATGGACCAACTTCTCAAAAATCACAAACTACTAAAATTCAATAAAGATGAAAAACTTCTTAGTGCATTTTATGAGGTCAGTATTATTAGCATATCAAAACCAGAAGATACAGCACCAAACAAGAAAACCACAGACCTCTCATGAATTACGGCAGGAAAAAAAAAAAAAAAAGTCCACAATAATATATTAGTTAACTTAAACAATTTAAAAAATAATAATAATAATAATGAATCATATCCAAGCGAGATTAATTTCAATTATGTAAGACTAGTTCATCACTTGAAAATCAATCCATATCAAAAGATTAAAGAAAAAAATCACAATTTTGTCAATAGATGAAGGAAAACCATTGGATGAAATTAAACACTCATTCACTATAAAAATTCTTATGTTATGTACAGACAGAAAAATGTTATATAGAAACTAATTGTAAATACGGATCAAAAACCAGCAATAAGTATTCAAAGAACAAAGAGAAAAGAACCCAAGCATATCACTGAAGAAGGCCAAAAAACCATGCAAGAGAGCAAGAGAAGAAAGAATCAGAGAAAAGCTACAAAAACAACACAAGTCAAGTAACAAAATGACAACAAATACATAGCTACCAATAATTACTCTGAATGTAAATGGACTAAATGCTCCAATAAGAAGACATAGGGCGACAGAGTACATAAAAGAAAACAAGATCCATATATATACTCCTACATGAGATTAATTTCAGATCTAAAGGCATCTGCAGATTGAAAGTGAGGGGATAAAGTATTTATCATGCAGACAGATGTCAAAAGAAAGGTTCCTTAACAATAGTTATATTGGACAAAATAGCCTTTAAAACAGACTGTATGTAAGAAGAGAAAAAGAAACTATATGAAAATAAAGGAGACAATCGAACAGGAAATTATAAAAAATGTAAATATTTATGCACCCAACATGAAGGAATGAAAATACATAAAACAGTTAATAAAAAACAAAGGAACCAATACATAGTAATAGAATAATAACAGGGGACATTAACACCAGACTTGTATCTATAAATAGATCATCCAAACAAAAAACAACAAAGAAAGAGTGGGTTGAAAGGACACACTGAACCAAATGAATTTAACAGATATATTCAGAACATTCCATTGTAAAACAGCAGAATACACATTCCCTTCAAGTATTCATGGGACTCTTTCCAAAATAGATCACACATTAGGCCACAACGCAAGCCTCAACAGATTCAGGATGATCAAAGTCATACCATGCATCATTTCTGATCACAACACTATGAAACTAGAAGTCAATCACAAGAAAAAAAAAATCTGGAAAGACTAAAAAACATGGAGATTAAATAACATGCTACTAGGACTCCTGGGTAGTTCAGTCAGTTAAGTTTCCAATTTTTTAAAGAAAATTATTTTTTTTAATTTACATCCAAATTAGTTAGCATATGGTGCAACAATGATGTCAGGAGTGGATTCCTTAATGCCGCTTACCCATTTAGCCCATCCCCCCTTTCACAACTCCTCCAGTAATCCTCTTTTTGTTCTCCATATCCAATTCTTGATTTTAGCACAGGTCATGATCTCATGGTCATGAGATTGAGCCCTGTCTCTGGGTCTGCACTGTACATGGAGCCTGCCTAAGATTGTCTCTATGTCTCCTTCTGCTGCTCCACTGCTTGTGTGTGCTCTCTCTCCTTCAAAAACAAACAAACAAATAAATAACATGCTACTAAACAATGAATGGTTTAACCAAGAAATCAAAGAAGACATCAAAAATTACATGGAGATGGGGCGCCTGGGTGGCGCAGTCGGTTAAGCGTCCGACTTCAGCCAGGTCACGATCTCGCGGTCCGTGAGTTGGAGCCCCGCATCAGGCTCTGGGCTGATGGCTCAGAGCCTGGAGCCTGTTTCCGATTCTGTGTCTCCCTCTCTCTCTGCCCCTCCCCCGTTCATGCTCTGTCTCTCTCTGTCCCAAAAATAAATAAACGTTGAAAAAAAAAAATTACATGGAGATAAACGAAAAGAAAAACACAATGGTTCAAATCTTTGGGATATAGCTAAATTTGATTTAAGAGGGAATTTTATAGCAATATAGGCTTACATCAAAAAACAAGACAAATCTCAGATAAACAACCTAATTTTATGCTTAAGAGAACTAGAAAAAGAACAAATAAAGCCCAAAACCAGTAGAAAGAGGGAAATAATAATGATTAGAGCAGAAATAAATGATATAGAGACTAAAAAACAAAAAACAAAACAAAAAACAAAACAAAAAGTAAATGAATAAATAAAACCAGGAATAGATTCTTTGAAAAGATGACCAAAATTGATAAACCTCTAGCTGAATTTATCAAAAAAATAAAAGGAGAGGGAGAGAGAGAAAATAAACAAATAAACAAAATAAAAAAAAGGATTGAAATAACAATGAAAAATACAGAAACAGAAAAGATTTCAAAAGAATATTATACAAAATTATATGTTACCAAATTGGATAACCTAAAATAAATTCATTAATTCTTTGAAATATGTAACCTATCAAAACAGAAGGAGAAAGAAAATTATAACAGACCTATTACCAGCAAGGAAATTAAATCAGTAATCAAAAAACTCCCAGTGGAAGAAGAATTAAGATGGTGGAGTAGTAGGAGGACTTTATGTTTGCCTCATCCCTTGAACACAACTAGATAAATATCAACTCATTCTAAACACCCAGGAAGTCAACCTGAGGACTGAGAGAACAAACTGCGCAAGTAGAGGGAGAAAAGAGAGCACATTGTGGAAGGTAGGATGCAGAGACATGATTTGGGGGAGAAAAGAATCGCTGGTGCTGTGGAGGTGAGGGAGCCCTGGTCAGGGAGAGAGAAAAAGAGAGAGGGAGAGCAGGGCACAGGGCATTGCACAAGAAAAACATATCCCCAAAACTACTGAGAAAGAAAACAACAGGGACTCATAATTGCAAGTTTTTTACAAGCAGGAGAGCTCAAAATTTGTAGTTTTAGAAGTCTGTGCCATTGCCTGAGTAGAGCCAGGTGGGCTTAGAGGTATTTCTGTGGAGAAGGAAGGCAGAGGCCTGGGAGTTGACAGCATGGTCTGAGGATCCCCTAGGTCACACTGGGAGAGACAGTTTCCCTTCTTGGAGCACATCTGGGAGGGGTGGCACTGCCTCTCCTGGGACAAAAGGGATGTCAGATGACATTGAGCAGCTCCATTCATTAGCATAGGAGCAGAGGCAGCTGTTGAAAGAAGCTAACCTAGAGATAGCCTTTTTGCTATATTTTACCATAAACTCCAAGCCTATGTAGATTTGTGCAACAGCCCCCTCCTCCAGAGGATCACTGCTGGTCTGTGCCATGCCAGGTCCCTAAAATTTGGAGTTTGGAAACCCAGCTGGCATACCTGAGACAAGACACAGGAGCACTGCATGCCAGGTGGGCAGGCATCCCAGACACAAACAGGATGAAGGCAGGGATCTGAGGGAAGCCTGGAACAAATGAAGGGAGATTGCTCTTCTGTGTGGGCTTCCTGAATGGTGATGAGTGCAAATTCTCGTCACCAGGGATGAAAGAGACAGCTGACACCACTTCCCACCCCCCTCCATCAGCACAGAGTGACTTCAGTGAGCAGTGCAGCACACACAGTGTGGGTTTAAGCTGCTTAGATGAAGTCTCATTCTCCTGACCTCTGCAGGTGCTTTTTTACTAGGGCAAGTGTGCCTGAGAGTCAGAGTAACAGTGGGTTCCTCCCACAGAAGACCAGCAAAAAACCCCTGCACCAACCAATTATACTGATAATAGAAGGCTGGAAAGCTTTAGTTATAGGAGAAATAGAATCTAGCCTCTTTTAATAAACAGATCAACATACATCTAGTTGAAACTTGCCACACAGTGGACAAGGTCCAAACACTCCAAAATTCAGGCAAGAAGAAACTCTGCAGAAGACTGACCTGAGGGAAAGAGTAGCCAAAGCACAACAGCAGAGTGCACACAACATACACCAGCAACATTTACTGAAGTACCAGGCCCTGGAAAATATAGGATTTCTTAATATAGCCATTAGTCTCAATATCAGGAAACATAACAGGCTTCCCAACACAGACAAGAAGACAGATACCGAGACCAAATGCCAAGATGGAGGATGTCATCCAAAAAGTAATAACAAGGTCATATCCAGGGATCTAGTCAAAGCAGTTATAAGTAATATACTTGAACCAGAATATAAAACAACTATCATAAAGATCCTAACTGGGCTTGAGAAAGACATACAAGACACTAGAGAATCCATTACTGCAGAGGTAAAAGAAATAAAAACTGGTCAGAATTAAATTTAAAAAAAAATACTATTTCTAAGATGCAAAAATAACTGGATGTAATGATGAGAATGGACAAAGCAGAAAGCTAATCAATGATACAGAAGATAAAATTATGAAAAATAATGAAGTTGAAAAGAAGAGAAGGTAGAAAAGAAGAAAGGCATTGGATCCAAAATGTAGACCTGGAAAGCTCAGCAACTTCTTAAAGAGTAATAAAATTTGTATCATAGGAGTATAAAAAGACAAAAGAGAAAGAAAAAGGGGCAGGTTTAATTGAACAAATTATAGCTGAAAACTTCCCTAATCTGGGTAAGGAAACAGACATCAAAATGCAGGAGGCACAGAGAATCCCCATCAAATTCAAGAAAAACTGGTCAACACCAAGATATAATGTAGTAAAAATTTAAAATATAGAGATAAGAATTGGAAAAGCATCAAGGGAAAAGAAATTCCTAACCTACAAGGAAAGACAAATCATGTTCACAGCAAATGCCTCCACAGAAACCTGGCTGGCTATTAAAGAGTTGCATGATATATTCAACATACAGAAGTGGGAAAATATGCAGTCAAGAACATTTTATCAAGCAAGGCTATCATTCAGAATAGAAGGAGAAATAGTTTCCCAGACAAAAAACAAAAAACAAAAAACCTAGAGGTGTATGTGACTACTAAACCAATCCTGTAAGAAATATTAAAGGGGCCTCTAAGTGGGACAGATACACCTAAAGGAACAAAGATTATAAAGGAACAGATGAAATTTCCAGAATCAGTGACTTTAAAGATTACAGTAGAACTAAATTCTTATCTGTCAATAATTTATCTGAATATAAATGGACTAAATGCTCCAATCACAAGACATAGGGTATGGATAAAGAAAAAGACCCATCTATATGATGCTTACAAGAGACTCATTTTAGACCTTAAAGACACCTGCAGATTGAAAGTCAGGGCATAGAGAAACATCTATCATGCTAACAGACATCAAAAAAGAGCTGGAGTAGTCATACTTACATCAGACAAGCTAGATTTTAAAACAAAGACTGTAACAAGAGTTGAAGGGGGGCACAATATCATGATAAAGAAATCTATCTATCAAGAAGATCTAGCAATTGTAAATATTTATGCCCCCAACCTGAAACACCTGAATATATAAATCAATTAATAACAAACATAAAGAAACTCAGTGATAATAATACAATAATAGTAAGGGACTTTAACACTCCACTTATAGCAAAAGACAGATCATCTAAGCAAAAAGTCAACAAGGAAACAATGGCTTTGAATGACACACTGGAACAGATGGATTTAACAGATATATTCAGAACATTTCATCCTAAAGGACCCAAATAAATAAAATCATGAACTAGAGAGGAGAGAATACAACCAACACCACAGAAATACAAACAATTATAAGAGAACATGATGAAAAATTATATGCCAAAAAATAGGCAATTTGGGAAAAATTGACAAATTTCTACAAAAAACATATAAATTACCAACACTGAAATGAGAAGAAATAGAAAATTTGAATAGACCCCAAACCAGCAAATAAATTGAATCAGTAATCAAAAATCTCCCAACAAACAAAAGTCCAGGGCCAGATGGCTTTCCAGAAGACTTCTACCAAACATTTAAAAAAAAGTTTATACCTATTCTTCTCAAACTGTTCTTTAAAATAGAAATGGAAGGAAAACTTCAAAACTACTTCTATGAAACCAGCATTAACTGGATTCTAAAACCAAATACCTCAAAAAATAAAATAATTATAGGCCAATATCTCCAATGAACATGGATGTGAAAATTCTCAAAAAGACTAATGAATTGAATGCAACAGTACATCAAAAGAATTATTCACCACCATTAAGTGGGATTTATTCCTGGGCTTAGGGATGGTTCGATATCTGCAAATGAATCAATGTGATACCTCATGTTAACAAAATAAAGGATAAGAACCATATGATCCTCTCAATAGGTACAGAAAAAGCATTTGATAAAATACATGATGCATTCTTTTTTTATAATTTTTTTTCAACGTTTATTTATTTTTGGGACAGAGAGAGACAGACAGAGCATGAACGGGGGAGGGGCAGAGAGAGAGGGAGACACAGAATCGGAAACAGGCTCCAGGCTCTGAGCCATCAGCCCAGAGCCCGACGCGGGGCTCGAACTCACGGACCGCGAGATCGTGACCTGGCTGAAGTCGGACGCTTAACCGACTGCGCCACCCAGGCGCCCCTACATGATGCATTCTTGATAAAATCTCAACAAATACAGTATAGGGAATATAGCTCAACATCATAAATGCCATATACAAAAGACCCACAGTTAATATCATCCTCAATGGGGAAAAACTGAGAAATATTCTTCTATGGTCAAGAACAATACTGGGATGTCCACTGTCATCATTGTTATTTCACAGAGTACTGGAAGTCCTAGCCTCAGTAATCAGACAACAAAAATAAAAGGCATCCATCCAGATTGTCAAGGAAGAAGTCAAACTTTTGCTATTTGCAGAGGACATAATACTCTATGTAGAAAACCTGAAAGAGTCTGTCCATCAAAAATTACTGGAACTGATACAAGAATTCAACACAGTTGCAGGATATAAAATTAATGTTCAGAAATCTGATGCATTTCTATACACCAATAATGAAGCAGTAGAAAGAGAATTCAGGAAGTCAATACCATTTAAAATTGCACCAAAATCATAAGATACCTAGGAATAAACCTAATCAAAGAGGTAAAATGTATGTACTCTGAAAACTATACAGCACTTATGAAAGAAATTGAGGACACACAAAATATGGAAAAACGTTTCATGCTAATGTATTGGAAGAACAAATATTGTTGAAATGCCCATATTATCCAAAGCAATCTACATATTTAATGCAATCCCTATCAAAATAACACAAGCATTTTTCACAGAGCTAGAACAAACACTCTAAAAATTTGTATGGAACCACAAAGACCTTGAAGCCAACACAATCCTGAAAAAGCATAGCAAAGCTGGGAACATCACAATTCCTGACTTCAAGCTATATTACAAATCTGTTGTCATCAACACAGTATGGCACTGGCACAAAAACAGACACAAAGATCAATGGGGCAGAATAGAAAACCCAGAAATGGAGTCATAACTATATGTTCAATTAATCTTCGACAAAGCAGGAAAGAATATCAAAAGAAAAAAAAAGACAATCTCTTGAAGAAATGATGGTGGGAAAACTGGACAGCAAAATGCAGAATGAAAATGGATCACTTTCTTATACTATTCACACAAAAACTCAAAATGGATGAAAGACAAATAAACTCAAAATGGATGAAAGACCTAAATGTGAGACTCAAAATCATCAAAATCCTAGAGGAGAAAACAGGCAGCAACCTCTTTGACCTCAGCTGTAGCACCTACTTACAAGTCACATCTTTGGAGGCAAGGGAAACTAAAGCAAAAAATGAACCATTGAGACTTGATCAATGCAAAAAGATCCTGCACAGCAAAGGAAATAACAACACCATAGACAACCTATGGAATGGGAGATGATATTTGCAAATGACATATCTGATAAAGGGATAGTATCCAAAATCTATAAAGGACTTATCAAACTTAGCATCCAAAAAATAAATAATCCAGTTAGGAAATGGTCAGAAGACATGAACAGACATTTTTCCAAACAAGACATCCAGCTGGCTAACAGACACATGAAAAGTTGCTCAACATCACTCATTAACAAGGAAATACAAATCAAAACCATGATGAGCTACCACATCACATCTGTCAGAATGGCTAAAATTAACAACAGAAACAACAAATGTTGGTGAGCATGCAGAGACAGAACTGTCTTACTCTGTTGGTGAAAATGCAAACTGGTGCAGCCACACTGAAAAACAGTGTAGAGATTCTTCCAAAAGTTAAAAATAGAATTACACTATGACCCAGCAATTGCACTACCCAAATAGTAGGCATTTACCCAAAGGACACAAAAATACTGATTCAAAAGGGCACATGCACCCCAATGTTTACAGCAACATTATCAGTAATAGGTAAATAATGGAAAGGGCCCAAATGTCCATCAATAGATGAATGGCTGAAGATGTGGTGTATCTATACAATACGGTTTTTACTCAACCATAAAAAGAATGAAATCTTGCCATTTTCAATGACATGGATGGAGCTAAAGTGTATTATGCTAAGTTAATTAAGTCAGTCAGGGAATGACAAATACCACATGGTTTCATTCATATGTGGAATTATAGAAACAAAAGAGATGAACATAGGGGAAGGGAAAATAAGAGATAGAGAGAGAGAGAGACAGAGACAGAGAGAGAGAAAAGGAAATAATAAGAGACTCTTAACTATAGAGAACATGAGGGTTGATGGAAGGAGGTGGGCCGGATGGGCTAAATTGGTGATAGGTATTGAGGAGGGCACTTGTGATGAGCAGTGGGTATTATATTTTAGTGATGAGTCACTAAATTCTAGAACTGAAACCAATATTATTATATATGCTAACTAGATTTGAAATAAAAAAATAAAACTTTAAAAATGACCCATTAAGACCCATTTTTGTTTATTTTTTCTCTTTGAATTTGCATTTCATAAATAGAACATTTATCAAGCTATCTTTTAACCCTGGTTTTAATTAGTGGGTATAATAACTATCAATTTTTTCTGAGGGTTTATGGCTGTTATTAATATGATAATTAAATATAAAATGATTAGTCTATCAATTATTCTAGATAGATTAGTCTATCTAATCTACTTCTGCCAATTATTTGCAAATGATTGGTCAAAACAGTTATCTGTGTTTAATTACTGACATTGGGTTATGCTTTTTATTACTTCACATAAACATTTCTCTATTTTCTTGAAAAAAAAACTTCTGTATCTTTCATGTTGATTTAATTTAGAACAAGAAAAACATTGAGGCTAGGTTTTATGTGTTGACTTTTCATAAAATGGAATTAAAAGATAATGTCAAGAAAGGAGATCGCAACTGTGGATAAAAGTTTACTGTTGCAACATACACAAACTGCTATCGAAGAGGTTAACCATTGGGGGAGCAATTACAAACTACTATGAAAATTGTGTTTAAATTGTCAGGGGCGCCTGGGTGGCGCAGTCGGTTAAGCGTCCGACTTCAGCCAGGTCACGATCTCGCGGTCCGTGAGTTCGAGCCCCGCGTTGGGCTCTGGGCTGGTGGCTCGGAGCCTGGAGCCTGTTTCCGATTCTGTGTCTCCCTCTCTCTCTGCCCCTCCCCCGTTCATGCTCTGTCTCTCTCTGTCCCAAAAATAAATAAACGTTGAAAAAAAAAATTAAAAAAAAAAAAATAAATAAATAAATAAATTGTTTAAATTACCAGGTCTCATAGGAGATAGAACACATTCTTTTTTTAAATGAAAGCTTTGTTAAACTATCATGAATCAGATTTACTTTCTTTTTACTGTTTGTCACTCTGGTAAACACACACACACACACACACACACACACACACACATACATCAACCATGGTTAACATTTTTTGAGCTATGAATTAAGTTTGCATAATTATACATTTATGTAACAGATTCCAATGGTGCTTTTTGCTTTGTCAACAATAGCTATCAAATATAGTCTCTGCTAAGCTTTAGATTAATCTGCCATAATCGTAAAATTAAATTGATTAGGACATAAAAGCACATCTCTGTAAACACAGAAATGAGCACTAATTTTTCTGGTTCTAGTAGTTGCTTGAATAATGTCTTTTTACCTACTGTTGATCATAGCAGAATGGCCTTTGCCTTACTAAGAAAATTGCCAATAAATGAAATATTACAGGAGAGTAAATTATCAACAAGCATTGATTAAATACCCATGTGTTAGCAAAACACAGCACTGAGCTCTAGAAAAGAACCAATGAGTAATAATAATGTCCTTTTCATGATTTAGAAAGAGAATAATGATAAGAAAGGACCTTTATGTTTAGACTAAAGAACTGAAATCATGATTTACAACTGGTTAATGTAAACTTGTTTTATATATGGCTAACTGCAAGACCAAACTGAATGTTGGCCCAAAGCTATTTAGTGGTATTAGCTCTATGGAAAACTTTTACCTTTGCTCTTAATTCTGGGCATTGACTACCTATTCAGTTCTGGTTGCAATCCAGTGTGTTTATTTTAATCTATAAAAGCTATTTTTGCTATGGGAGTTGGTTATCTTAGAGTTTGGCATGTGCCTATACATCAAGGATTGTTACTTCAGGTCAGTGCTAATAATCAATTATTAGTGTTAGTTTGATTAGGAGGGGACACACCTACTTTGGAATGTAATGTGTTTCTTTTCATGCAGAGAACAATGTAAAGTCCATATGCTTCATGAGGCCTTGATTTAAAGTGTTTGCAAATGAAGCTCCACTGTTTTACACTCACTAGCTAAGTTTATGATTATTTGGAAAGTCTACAAAACACTATAGGATGCACTGAAATAGATTTTAAAGACAAAATATTTTCTTCTACTTTTTGTTTACAATGATGATTTAGCAAATTCCGTCTCTATTGTTATCTCATTATCTAAATAGGGTAGAGCAGCACAAATGATATCAACATATTATCATTATACAAAGCATTAGGCGTTCAACAATTCCAATAAATTTTTAAGGTCATTCTCTAAATGAATGTAAACTTGTTAGGATTTTACAACTTAGATGATTTTTCCATCATCTTTTTAGCTGAATGTTTTGTTTTGCTCCAGGCAAATCAATGAAAAATCATCTACTGAAATATAAAATTCTGTCTGTATATGCTCACAAGAGACTAGTTTGGAACACACTTGATTTGGTAGACTATAAAATCAAATGGTTATCATAAGGGTTGTGCTCTTTTGTTCCTTCAAATGTACACTCTGCTTTATTATATCTGAATGTAGACTAATTTGCTCAAAATAATTTAGGAATGATTTTAAGATTCAAGTAAAAATATCTCCTTGAAATGGGAAACTTGTTTTAAAAATTCAGTTCTCATTATACATGTAGGGCTAATACAGTTTTTAATCTTAACATATCTTTGGAATATCAAGTAAAGAAATTGTTTACATAAATTAAGACTTAAGTGAAAAACAATTCAAATTATTTTTATACTAGCACTATCAAATACAGCACATTACAACTCCAATTCACAATGAAACTCAGTCATAAAAGGAATGCTGAAAAGGAAAGATTAAAAATGGGTTTAAACAAAGGACGTGACTCAATGGAAGGGATGAAGAAAAGATTGTAGTCAAACAAAGCAAGCCACTATCATCTTCGTAGAAATGTATCTTATTTTCTTTATTTTTTCTAATCTCAGACTTAGATAACTCCATTTTACATAATCTCACCTCAGTAATTATAACAGTAGTAATAATAATAATGATAATAGCTACTTCTAATCCATGCATACTATCCTCAAGATACTTCTACATTTTAAAGTATTGAATTTTTAATATTTATAACCATCTTATAAGATAGACACTATTTTGTCTTAATTTTACAGATGTAGAAACTGAGGCAAAGAAAGGTTCAGTGGTTTGCCTAAGTGGCAGAGCTGGGATTTGAACCTAGATCAGGATTTGAACATATGCAGTATAACTCAGAGCCAGTAGGGTTTACCATTAAATGCTGTGTCTCCTAACTATTTTTAGTCTATATGCCTGTTGCTTTTATGGTGAATATTTCAAGGAACAAACAATTATATGAAAAAGCTATGTTTTCCATTGTATTGTGAAGGCAGTATACAGTATGAACACATGGAGCTTCCTGGGTATTTTGTCTTACAAAGTTTAATCTAGTTACTTTTTTCAGAAGAGATGAAAATGAGGTAAAGATAGAGGCAGAAAGATAGTGTGGTGACTATGTTGTCGTCCTTTACTCAAACACATTTTGAGTCTCACTAATATGCCTGGTGCTCATTAATAGAAGCTTAGATTTTGAAGACAATGTTAATTTAACTGGAGAGGCAAATATGGCAACAAATAAATACAGTGGTAACTAGTATAGATGTTAAAGGTGACATGGGAATATAATATTGGGGTTGAATTAGAGTATTATATAGCTGATAATAAAAAGAAAAGACTGAAGCAAATCTTATGAAATAGTTCCTGTATTTGTTCCTTTATAATGATTCTGCCAGTTTTAGGACCTAGGTGAAGTTTACTTTTCAATCAAATCTAGGCTATAATATACTTATGTCTTTATTTTTGCTGTCTATAACACTTATTTGACAATAAACATTGCCTTACACTGTGCCTTTGACACACTAGTGCTCACAACATAAAGCTCAGCTTAAATGTCATTTCTTCATAGAGGTCTTCCTAACCATCCTAACTTAAGTAGCCATGAGCCCACAGGTCATTATTTTATCACCTTATTTTATTTTCTTTATAATACTTATTCTTGGAAATTATCAGTGTTTATCATTTATTGGTCCCACTGGAACATGAGAGCTAGGGCTGTATTTATCTTTTTATTTTCCTTGTTTTTCAGCAATAGAATATATTACACATAGTATGTGCTCAATACAAGAATCGTATACTCTAATGAGTTATGAAATACTCAAATTGCATAACCATCAAATAAATTCTGATTAAAACCAAATTAATAAATTGTCTTTGACCTTCAATTATATTCTTATTCTTTGATGTTTCTTAAAGCTCCATAATATATTTTTCAACTTTATTGAAGTGTAATTGGAATACAAAAATTATTCCATTTTAATTGTTTCATTCCATATATTTTGACATATGTATACATTGTGTAAACACCAAAACAACCATAGCATTTTGAAATCAACTTATGCCTATATAGTTAACAAGTGATATGTTTTTTATAATATAGATTAATTTTGCTGTGTTTAGAACTTCATATTATGGGGGCACCATGGTGGCTCATTTGGTTGAGCGATGGATTCTTGATTTCAGCTCAAGTCATGATCTCATGGATCATGGGATCAAGCCCCACAAAGGGCTCTGCACTGTAGAGCCTGCTTGGGATTTTCTCTCTCTCTCTCTCTCTCTCTCTCTCAATCTCTCTCTCTCTCTCTCTCTCTCTCTATCTCTGCACTTCCCCTGATTGTGCTATCTTTCTCTCTCTCAAAAATAAATACACTTACAAAAAAATTTAAAAAAGAACTTCATATTATAAAATGTGTTCTTTTGTATCTGATTTATTTTCATAAGTACAATGTTTTTGAGACTCATAATTGTTCAATGTTACACATATTGGTTCCTTGTTTCTCTTGTTGCTGAGTAGCATTCCATTGTAAAAATATACCACAATTTCTTCTAACTTGGGCTATTATGAAGAAAGCTGCTGTGAACATTGATGTAAAAATTTTTTGTGGGTACAGATTTTTATTCCCTTATTTAAATTCATAGGGATAGATTTAATGTATTGTCTAGTAGGAAGTTTTCAAATTCTTTTCCAATGTGGCTGGACCATTTTCATCCTATCAACAATGTATGAAGGTTCCATTTGTTACATGTTCTCAATACCACATTGTATTGTCAGAGTTTAAAATTTTATCCATTCCAGTGTGTAGTGTAGTTTATTGTGGTTTTGTTTTGAATTTTCTTAATGAATAAAGATGTTTACCATTTTCATGTGCTAATTGAACATTAACTTCTGCATTTTTATTTGTAAGGTGTCTGTTCAAATTGTTGCCTTTTAGTATATTGGACTGCTTGTCTTTTATGGAAGACAGAATCATCCCCTCCCCCCATTTCTACATCTTTATTACCAAAACCTGTGTCTACTTTACATAGCAAAAGAGACTTTACATCTGTGATTAAATTAAAAATTTTGAGGTGAAGAAATTACTCTAAATTATCCCAGTGGGACCAATCTAATCACAAGGGTCCTAATAAAAGGTAAGAAGGAGGGTCCAAGTTAGAGTAAGAAATGTGACCATGGAAATAGGAGTGAGAGAGACAGAGAAAATAGAGATTTTCAGAGAGATAGGTAGAGAGGGAAAGAGAGATTTTAATATGCTATGCTGTTTTCCGTTAAGGTGGAGAAAATGCTCAAGAGACAAGGAATGCCTGTGAACTCTATAAACTGAAAAAACAACAACAACAAGAACAACAACAACAAAGAAACAGATTCTCCTCTAGCACCTTCAGAAGGAATGCAGCCCCAATGACACCATGATTTTAGGACTTTTGACCTTCAGAGCTGTAAGAAAAAATTTTGTTGTTTTTCTGCCACTAAGTTTTTAGCAATTTATTATAGCATAAAAAAACACAAAAACATAATATGTCTTATTGAATTTTAAGAGCTCTTTACATATTCTGGATAAAAGTCATGTCAGATATATGTAGTACAAACTCCATAGTCTGTGGCTGCCTTTTACTACTCTTTTGCTTGCATTTTTATTATTGAGAAATGGAAGTTAAATTTGATGAAGTCCATTTTCTTTTATGATTTTTGTTTCTATTCTTTGTCTAGCCAGTCTTTGTCAACCTCAAAGTGAAAAAGATATTCTACTGTTTTCTTCCAGATTTTTCGGCATTTCAGGTTTTACGTTTAGTTCTATGATCCATTTTTAGTTAATTTTTGCATATGATGTGATATAATAATCCAAAAGCCATACACAATATGTAAATAAGTGCATATGATTATGTTCCAGTAAAACTTTATTTAGGTACAATGAAATTTGAATTTCATGAAATTGTCATCATGAGATATTCTATTTTTTCAACAATTAAAATAAAAATGTAAAAACTATTCTTAGTTTATAGGCTATTCAAAAATGGTTATCAGAATGCATTTGGCTCCTGGGCTATATTTTGGTAAACTCTAATTTGTGCACTGCATCAACATAATAATAAAACTCACAATAAAATGTTGTAGAAAGTCTTGCTTTAAATAGTCATATGTATATGAAGAAAATTAAAAGGAAACAATAATTCTTTCATATTTACCTACATATTTTCCATTTCTGGTACACTGTATTCCTGTCTGATGTTATAAATTTCTATCTGGGGTCATTTCCCTTCATCCAGAAAAAAAATATTTTAGCATTTCTTATAGTGCCATTCTGGTAGAAACATATTATTTTTATTGTAATTTATATAAATATCTCTTCAGTTTGTCTACATTTTTTATGTATTTTTTATTTTATATAGGATTCTAGATTGCTTTTTTCTTCCCAGATCTTTTTTTTTTAAGTATTGGTCTATTTATTTGTTTTGCTTTTTAGATTCCTCATATAAGTGAAATCATGTGATATTTTCATACAGTATTTGTCTTTTCCAGTCTGACTTATTTCACTTAACATAATACTCTCCAGATCCATTCATGTTGTTGCAAATAGCAAGATCTTATAGTTTGATGGCTGCATGATATTCTATTGTGTAAATATACACCACATCTAACAAAACAAATGAATAAACAAACAAAAAGCAGAATCAGACCTATAATTACAGAGAATAAACTGATAGTTTCCAGAGGGGAGTGGGATGGGGTGTGGGCAAAATATGTGAACAGGATTGAGAGATATAGGTTTCCAATTATGGAGAAAATAAGTCATGAGAATACAAGGTACAGTATAGGTAAAATAGTCAATGAAATTGTAATAGCACTGATGGTAGCACACTTGTGGTGAGCATAGCATAGCATATACAGAAATTGGTTGAATCACTATGTTGTACATCAGAAACTAAGGTAACTGTGTGTCAAGTATATTATAATAAAACAATTTTAAAAAGTTATTGCCCTACTGACTTTTGGGCTCCCTTGTTTCTGATGAGTGGTCAACAGTTATTGGAATCAATTTTTCAGAATATGTAATTTTTTATTTTTAACCTGTCTTTTTTGGAGGGCTTTCAAGGTTTTCTCTTTGGCTTTTAACAGTTTGAGTATGGTATGTTTTTGTTTGTTTGTTTGTTTGTTTGTTTAGCATATTTTCTCCATGAGTTCACTTAGTTTCTTGAATCTATAAATTTATGTTTTTCACTAAATTTGGTAAATTTGTATCTTCAAATATTTTCCCTCAAATTTCTCTTTTCTCTCATTCTAAGTCTCCAATCACATGTATGTTAGACCCATTTAATATTGTCCCACAATTTTCCAAAACCCTCCTTTTTTTATATTTTTCCTCTTAGTTCTTTACATTGGATAGTTTACATTTCTTTGTCTTAAAATTCACTCACACTTTCTTCTGACATCACCAACTGTTGTTTGAGCCAATAATATATTTTTTTAATATTTGAAATATTAAATATTTTGGTTTTAGAATTTCTATTTGTCTTTTTTTTTAATTCTGATGATATGTCCTATTTTTTATTTGCTCATTATAGGCCTATTGTCCTACATGACCTGGAAAATATTTAAAATAGTTGCTTTAAATTTTCCTGTGATAATTACAACATCCTGTTATTTCAACAGTAGTCTTTATAGTTTTTCTTCATACATAGACTTTGTAGACAGATTTTGAAGATTCCCCTCTAAATAATTTTGTTGTTGTTGTTGTTGTTGTTGTTGTTGTTGTTGTTGTTATGGGTCTCCCTAATATTTATTATCTGTCCCAAATTCTGTATTCTAGTTTTTCAAGCTAGAAATACTTCAAGTTTTCTACCAGAATCTTAATCACCAAATATTGCACATATTGGGCACTGCTTTTAGGTTAAAAGACATGAAAAAGGGAAAAAATCACCCAGTGCAAGTATCTTCTTCCAAATTTGAACTCTCTTCCTTAAAAATAATTCAAAGATCTGATTTCCTGAATTATTATTGTTTTTGCTAACAAGTACATAAACAAAAGTGCTCCGTATGTTTCTATGGATTGAAACTTATGGAAAGACCCTACGCAAATGTCATCTTTCATGGAATAATTTTATTTTCTTTACTTACACAAAATTATAAGATAGATGTAGAAAACTCTCATATTCCTAACTTTTTATATACCTAATAAAATAACCATTGGGTCACTTGTTTCTGCCTGAAAAAAAAAATTTAACAACCAAACATATAACCTCAGAGGAGAATTTATTCTAATTAAAATTTTTCTAGTGTCATGCTGGGAAGGCAATTTCTTCTTTTCACAACTTTAAAGAAGGAAGTCCAGCTATTCTATTGCCAAAAAAAAAAAGCAGCCACTAAAGCTGGTTGTAAGTGCAGCAAAACTAAAATGTCAATCCCTGATCATTGATACTACTGTTGCACAAATATTTAAATCATCTGACTTGCTGTTATTACATTTTATCTTGTTTATTTCAATTTACTTTTAAAAAACATGGAATCAAACAAACAAAGGGTAACAAGCTGGATGATGACTAAATAGCTAGACAAAGATTATTTCCTAGCTTCTGATAATACATACATAAATAAGGAAGTTCATTTTAATAAAGGAAACTATAAGCCATTGAATGTAATCCTGGCAATTATTTTAATTTTTTTAAAGTTTATTTAGTTTTGAGAGAGAGAGAGAGAGAGAGCATGAGAGGTGGTGGGGCAGAGAAAGAAGGACACCTAGAATCTGAAGCAGTCTCCAGAGTCTGAGCTGTCAGCACAGAGCCCAACGCGAAGTATGTATGACCTGAACTGAAGTCGAATGCTTAACTGAGCCATCCAGACACCCCAATCCTGATAATTATTTTATTTTATTTTTTTTTTTTCCAACGTTTATTTATTTTTGGGACAGAGAGAGACAGAGCATGAACGGGGAGGGGCAGAGAGAGAGGGAGACACAGAATCGGAAACAGGCTCCAGGCTCTGAGCCATCAGCCCAGAGCCCGACGCGGGGCTCGAACTCACGGATCGCGAGATCGTGACCTGGCTGAAGTCAGACGCTTAACCGACTGCGCCACCCAGGCGCCCCCTGATAATTATTTTAAATTATTTCTTAAATTAAAGCTACACCTACATTAAATAGGAGAAATATGAAACAGCCTTTAAATTTTGGGTGAGGATGAGGACTACATTTTTAGACATGCTAGAAAAATAAAATGCTTGATCATTAGTTGCAAATTCATTAAAGACTGCTAGATTTTTCCAATGTAGAAATTACATCTGATAAAAAATAAACTATTAGGTTAGAAAAAGGTTACAGAAAAAGCATTAGTTTCCTATTACTGTTGTAAGAAATCACCACAAACTTGGTGGCTTAGAACAAGAGAAATGTATTATTCTACAGGCTTGTAGATTATAAATCCAACAGTAGTCTCAGTGGGATAAAATCAAGGTATTGCTAGGGCTTTTCCCTTTTCTGGAGGCTCTGGGGTACAATGTTCTTACCTATTCCAGTCTCTGAGCCTGCATGCATTCCTTCTCTCATGGACCCTTTACTTCACCTTTATAAGCAGAAATTTTAAATGTCTCAGTGCCTTTCTTCCATTATCATATTTTCCTCTGCCTGACCTCTTCTTCCACTTTAAGGACCATTGTGATTACTGTGGACCTACTCAAACAATAGAAGATAATCTCCCTATTTTATGATCAGTTGATCAGCAACCTTGATTCCATCTGCAATCTTAATTCCCTTTTGGCATGTAACCTAAAATATTCACAGCTTCTGGGGATTAGAACATGCAGGACATTATTCTTCCTATCACATCAACTACACAGTAAGATATTGGAGGATACTTAAGAAGGCTTTTTTAAGGATATGACCCTTACATGCGACTTTGAAGAGAGAATTAAATATGAACAGGATTTATATTCAGGTGTGAAATATTAATTAGTTCTGAGATACTCTTTCCAAGCCAATGTTAGTGAGTAGAGAATACTGGGTTTGTGCTGGACTAAAATCAAGGTGCCAGCAGCGCTTCTGGCATTTCTGGGGAGAATCCTTTCCGTTTGTATTTTCTAGGTTCAATAGACACAGCATTTCTTAGCTCATGGCCCCTCCCTCCATCTTCAAAGCCAGCAGAGTAGCATCTCAAATCTTTATCTGACTCTGACCTTCCTCCCTCCCTTTTTCACTTGTAAAAATCTTGTGATTGTATTCTGGGTGCACCCGGATAATCGGGGATCATCTTCCTATCTCAAAAATCTTTAACTTGATGACACTGCAAAGTCCCTTTTTCCCTATAAGGTAACATATTCACAGGCTTTGGGGACTGGATGTGAATAACTTTATGTGAATAAAAAGGGTGCATATGTTATCACTGAAAATAAACAAAGGTAGACTTTACCCAAAGTATCTCTTTTGGCAAGGTCCAAACACCATATATCATTTTGTTTTCAGCAGTTTGAATATGATATACTCTGGTGCATTTTTATTCTTCTTTTTCTTTTTGGGGGGAATTTTTCTTTCTTCATGTTTTCTGGACTTCTTGGATATGTGGTCTGATGTATGTCATTAATTTTGGAAAATTCTTGGCCATTATTTTTTTCAAAACTTTTTTTTCCTCCATTCTTTTTCCCTTCTTTGAGATTCTAATTACTTGTATCAGATTATTTGGTAACATCTCTCTGCTCATGGATACTTGGATTTGTTTTTATCATATTTTTTTTCCTTTCCTTTTTTTCTACAAACCTATTGTCAAATTCATTGATTCATTCCTTGTTCATTGTCAAGTCTGCAGACAAGTCCATTGAAGACATTCTTCATCTCTGTCACAATGTTTTTCATTTGTAACACTTTCTTTTGACTATTACAGTTTCTATCTTTCTGCTGAAATTACCCATCTGGTTACATGTTTTCAATATATTCCATTAAATTCTTAATATAGTAATCATAGGTATTTTATTTATTTATTTATTTACTTATTTATCTATTTATTTTTAAATTTATTTTTGAGAGACAGAGAGAAACAGAGCTCAAGCAGGAGAGGGGCAGAGAGAGAGGGAAACAAAGAATACAAAGCAGGCTCCAGACTCTGAGCTGTCAGCACAGAGCCAGACCTGGGGCTCGAACCCATGAACCATGAGATCATGACCTTAGCTGAAGTTGGACACTTAACCAACTGTGCCACCCAGGCACCCCAATCATAGGTATTTGAAATTCTCTGTCAGTTCCAACATTTGTGTCATCTCTAGGTCTGGTTATAACATTCTGCCTTACAGGAGTGTGTTGTTTTCTTGCCATTTCTTATGCTTTGCAGTTTTTTGAAACTGAACATCTTGTATAAGATGGTAGAATCCGAGGAAAATAATTTTTATGGCTGGAAATTTGCATACTTTACTTTTAACTAATCATCTAGTGTGGCATGTTCCATTCAAAGTGCTGAATGGAAAAAAAAAATCTAAAGCCTAGAATATGCTATCCAGCTAAGGTACCATTCAGAACAGAAGGAGAGATAAAGTGTTTCCCAGACAAGCAAAAACTAAAGGAGTCTGTGACCACTAAACCAGCTCTGCAAGAAATATTAAAGCGTCTCTTTGAGGGGAAAGGAGAGAACAAAAATGACAGTAGAGAAGTAGAAAACACAAAAGCAGTAAATATATGTATTTCCTAAAGAAATCAGTCAAAGGACCCAAAACAAAGTATGTAAAATATAATATTATACACCTAAAACATAGGGAGGAGAAGATAAAATAATGAGTTTAAACTTTAACAACCATCAACTTAATATAGACTGCTATATGCAGAGATAGTTATATACAAACCTAATGATAACCATATATCAAAACCCACTAATATATATGAAAATAATATGGAGAAATAATCCAAATATATCACTAAAGAAAATCAGAAAAACATGAAAAACAATAAATAATCAGAGCAAAACTTCAACAACAACAACAAAACAAATACTAAATGTGGCAATAAATATATATATCTGTCAATAGTGACTTGAAATGTAAATGTACTTAATCCAATCAGAAGACATTGGGTGACAGAATAGATGAAAAAAAAAAAAACAAGATACATCTATATTGTGCCTAAAAGAGACTAATTTTAGACTTAAAAACACATTTAGGTTGAAAGTGAGAGGATGAAGAAACATCTATCATGCAAATAGATGTCAAAAGAAAGCCAGAGTAGCAATAGTAATTTTGGATAAAATAGACTTTATGACAAAACTGTAACAATCGACAAATAAGGACCCTACAAAATAATGAAGGGGATAATCTAACAAAAGTTTATAACAATTGTTAATATTTATGTATCCAAAACAGGAGCACCCAAATATATGAAACTGTTAATAACAAATATAAAGGAAAAAAAATCAATAACAAAACAATAATAGTAGGCGACCTTAATACCCACTTACATCAATGGAAACCATCTAAACAGAACGTTAACTTTGAATGGCACACTGGAACACATGGACATAAAAGACATATGCAGAAAATTCTATATTAAAAAAAAAAAAGAACACGCATTCTTTGTAAATGCACATGGAACATTCTCCAGAATAGATCATATATTAGCCCCCTAAATCCAACTCAATGAATTCAAGAAGATTGAAATCATACCATGCAACTTTTCTGATCACAATACTATAAAACTAGAAGTCAAACACACACACACACACACACACACACACACACACACACGTGGAAAGACCACAAAGACATGGAGATTAAATGATATGCTACTAAAATACTGAAAGGATCAACCAGAAAACCAAAGAAATAATTTAAAAAGGGGGCGGGAATGAAAATGAAAACATAATGATTCAAAACCTCTCTGATGCATCAAAATCAGTTCTAACAGGAAAGTTTATAGAAACACAGGTCTACCTAAGAAAGCAAGAAAAATTTCAAATAAACAACCTAGATCTGCACCTAAAAGGAACTAGAAAGCAAAACAAACAAAATCTAAAACCAGCAAAAGAAAGGAAATAATAAAGATTAGAGTAGAAATAAATGATTTGGAAACAACAGTAACAACAACAAAACAATAAAACAGATCAATGAAACCAAAAGATGATTCTTTGAAAAAAAATCAATGAGATTGATAAACCTCTTGCCATACCTATCAAGAAAGAAAAAAGGCTCAAATAAATAAAATTTAAATGAGAGAGGAGAATTAACAGCCAACACCATAGTAATATACTCATAAGAAAATATTATGAAAAACTATATACCAACAAATTAGACAACCTAGAAGAAATGGTTAAATTCCTGAAAACACTTAAACTACAAAAACTGAAACAGGAAGAAATAGAATATTTGAACAGACTGATAAACAGCAAAGAAATTGAGTCAGTAATCAAAACACTCCCAACAAACAAAAGTCCAGGACCAGGTGGCTTTATAAGTGATTTTTATGAAACACTTAAAGAAGACTTAATAATAGAGCACAAACTGATGGTCACCAAAGGGAAGGTGGAAGAGAGTATGGGTTAAATAAATAGGTTATTGGGATTAAGGAGGGCATTTGTTATGATGAATACCATGTGTTATATGGCAGAGTTGAATCACTATATTGTATACATCAAACTAATATTACACTGTAGGTTAACTAACCATAACTTAAATTAAAACTAAACAAATAAAAAAGAGTTAATAATCATTGATAATAATAGCATAATATTAATAATCATTGATGATAATAATACCATAATAGTAGGGGACCTTTACACTCCACTTACAGAAATGGACAGATCATCTAAGCAGGAAATCAACAAGGAAACAATGGCTTTGAATGACTCACTGGACCAGATGGACATAACAGAGATGCATTCATAACATTTCATCCTAAGCAGCAGAGCACACATCTTGTCAAGTGCACATGGAACATTCTCTAGATCTCAAGTGCACATGGAACATTCTTTAGAATAAGTCACATATTGGGTCACAAATCAACCTTCAAGAAGTATAAAAAGATATCATACCATGCATACTTTCAGATCAAAATGCTATGAAACTTGAAATCAACCACAAGAAAAAAATTGTAAAGACCATGAATACTTGGAGATTAAAGAACATCCTACTAAACAATGAATGGGTTAACCAGGAAATTAAAGAGGAAATTAAAAAGTACATGAAAGCCAATGAAAATGAAAACACGACAATCTAAAACCTCTGGGATGCAGCAAAGCTGGTCATAAAAGGAAAGTTTATAGCAAGCCAGGCCTTCCTAAAAAAAGGATGAAATGTCTCCAATACAGAACCTAATCTTAGACCCAAAGGTGCTGGAAAAATGAACAACATACAAAACCCAAAAACAGCAGAAGGCTGGAAATGATAAATATTAGAACAGAAATCAATGATATTGAAATAAACACACACACACACACACACACACACACACACACACACACACATACGAACAGTAGAACATATCAAGGGAACCAGGAGCTGGTTCACTGGAAGAATTAACAAAATTGATAACCCCCTAGCCAGATTTATCAAAAAGAAAAAGAAAAGTATCCAAATAAATAAAATCACGAATTAAGGAGGAGAGATCACAAACAACACCATAGAAATACAAACAATAATAAGAGAATATTATGAGCAATTCTATGCTAACAAATTGGGCAATCTGGAAGAAATGGATGAATTCTTAGAAACATATAAACTACCAAAACTTAAAAAAGAAGAAATAGAAAATTTGAACATAACCATAACTATTAAAGAAATTGAGTCAATAATCAAAAATCTCCCAACAAACAAAAGTCCATGGTTGGATGTCTTTCCAGGGCAATTCTACCAAACATTTAGAGAAGAGTTAATAACTATTCCTTTAAATCTGTTCCAAAAATATAAATGGAAGGAAAACTTCTAAACTGATTCTATGAGGCCAGCATTACCTTGATTCCAAAGCCAGACAAAGACCACACAAAAAGGAGAAGTACAGACCAATTTCTCTGATAAAAATGGATGCAAAAATTCTCAACAAGATACTAGAAAAATGAATCCAACATTATATTAAAGGAATTATTCACCATGATCCAGTGGGATTTATTCCTGGGCTACAGGACTGGTTCAATATCTGCAAATGAATCAACATTATACATCACCTTAATAAAATAAAGGATAAGAAACTCATGATCCTCTCAATAGATGCAGAAATGGCATTTGACAAAATACATCATCCTTTCTTGATAAACACCTTCAAGAAAATGGGATAGAATGAACATACCTCAACATCATAAATGCCATATATGAAGGACACATGGCTAATATCATCCTCAATGGGGAAAAAACAGAGCTTTCCTCCTAAGTTCAGGAACATGGCAGAATGTCCACTCTCAACACTGTTGTTTAACATAGTTTTGGAAGTCCTAGCCTCAGCAATCAGATAACAAAAAGAAATCAAAGGAATCCAAAATTGTGGGAAATAATTTTAAGGATTTCCTGAACTTGCAACAATGGTTTAACAAGGCTTAGAATGGAATGCGGCCACAGGGTGAAAGAGTTGCAATGGATTAAAATAAGTAAGAATAGGTAAACAGGGTGGAAGCACCCTCAGCATAGAACAAAGTGTATAGTGGAATGCTTCCACAGTACGAAACCTGAGACTAGGTAAACAAGTAAACAGGGTGAAAGACCACTGCATTAGGGAGAAATTGCTCAGAGCTAATTGGAAGAAAAAAAACCCAAAAACCTTGAAAACCTCGTTACCCTGAGGTAGCATGCTCTATCTGTCTTTTCACCTAGACAAGACAAACAGACACAGCGCCTGGTGCCTGCAGTAAATGTCCATCTGTTCAGTGCTAAGATTTTGTTTTGTATTGACCCAAACCCCTAATACTACATACCTTCAAAACTCCCTTTTATTTCACACAGATGACTTAATGATCACTACTTTATTGTCTCTTTCTACACGTTCATCACATTTGTTAGCCTTCTAATCCTAATAAATGTGGAGCAAGAACACTTGCTTGGGACTCTTGTCTCCTCCTGGACATTAGCTTCTCTTGTATTCAACTCTGTGTCCACTCTCTTACTGTACAAGAGAGAACTCCAGACTCAAAATCTGCAACACAAAGTGGCAAGGAAGCAGTCAAACTTTCACTCTTTACAGATGACACGATACTCTTCATGGAAAACCCAAGACTCCACGAAAACCTGCTAGAACTGACATATGAATTCAGCAAAGTCACAGAATATAAAATCAGTGTATAGAAATCGGTTGAATTTCTATACACCAATAAGGAAGTAGCAGAAACAGAAATCAAGGGATCGAGCCCATTTACAATTGCACCAGAAACCATAATATACCTAGAAAGAAGCCTAACCAAAGAGGTAAAAGATCTGTATGCTGAAAATTATAGAATGTTTATGAAAGAAAAGGAAGAAGACACAAATAAATGGAAACATATTCCATGCTTATGGATTTGAAGAAAAAATATTGTTAAAATGTCTATATTACCCAAAGCAATCTACACATTCACTGCAGTCACCATGGAAATAACACCAGCATTTTTTCAGAGCTAGAACAAATAACTCTAAAATTTGTGTGAAACCAGAAAATACCCCAAGTAGCCAAAGTAATGTTAAAAAAAGGGCAAAGCTGGAGGTATCACAATTCTGGATCTCAAGCTGTATTAAAAAGCTGTAATCATCGACAGTATGTTACTGGCACAAAAAACAGACACATATCTATGGAAAAGAACAGAGAATGCATGGATCCACAAATGGATGACCAAGTAATTGATGACAAAGCAGGAAAGAATATTCTCTTAAACAAGTGTTCTTGGGAAAACAGGACAGCAACATGAAGAAAAACGAACCTGGACCATTTTCTTACACCATACACAAAAATAAACTCAAAATGGATTAAAGACCTAAATGTAAGACAGGAAGCCATCAAAATCCTAGGGGAGAAAACAGACAATAACTTTTGACCTCTGCTGCAGGAAATTCTTACTAGACCTATCTCAGGAGGCAATGGAAACAAAAGGAAAAAATGAACTATTGTGAACTCATAAAGATAAAAATCTTCTGCACAGTGAAGGAAACAATCAACAATACTAAAAGACAATATATCTAATGGGATAGATATTTTCATGTGACATATTGGATAAAGGGTGAATATCCAAAATCAAAAAATAACTTACCAAATTCAACACCCAAAAAACAAATAATCCAGTAAAGCAATGGGCAAAAGACATGAACAGACTCTTTTACAAAGAAGATATCCATATGACTAACAGACACATGAAAAAATGCTCAACATCACTCATCATCAGGGAAATACAAATCAAAACCAAATGAAAGTACACCTCACACCTGTCAGAGTAGCTAAAATTAATAACTCAAGAAACAACAGATGTTGGTGGGAATGCGAACTGGTTCAGCCACTCTAGAAAACAGTATGGAGGTTCCTCAAAAATTAAAAAAAAATAGAGCTATCCTATGACCCCCTTGTACTACTAGGTATTTATCTAAAGGATACAAAAATGCTGATTTGACATGACACGTGTACCCCATTGTTTGTAGCAGCACTATCAACAATGGCCAAACTATGGAAAGATCCCAAAGTCCATCAACTGACAAATAGATAAAGACGAGGTGGTAAATATATACAATAGGATATCATTCAGCAATGAAAAATAAGGAAATTTTGCCATTTGTGCAACATGAATGGAACTAGAATGTATTATGCTAAGTGAAATAAGTAAGACAGAGAAAGACAAATACAATATGATTTCACTCATATGTGGAATTTGAGAACAAAACAGATGAACATAGTGGAAGGGAAGGAAAAATAAAATGAGATAAAAACAAAGAGAGAGGCAAACCATAAGAGACTCTTAAATACAGAGAACAAACTGAGGGTTACTGGTGGGGTATTGGATGGGAGCATGGGCTAAATGGGTGATGGGCATTAAGGAAGGCACTTGTTGGGATGAGTGAGCACTGGGTGCTTGTTATATGTAAGTGATATAATCTACTTCTAAAACCAATACCACATTATATGTTAAATGAATTTAATTTAAATGAAAACTTTGAAAAAAATAAATGTAAAAATTAGTAAATAAAAAATAAAAAGAAAAAGATGTGGTATATTCAAGGGAATATTACTGAGCTCTATAAAAGAATGAAAGCTTGACATTTGCAAAGACATGGATTGAGTTTTATACTGTTTTATAGAGTTCAGATCACAAGTCATTTACCTCTTTGGTTAGGTTTCTTCCTAGGTAACTTATGGTTTTCGCTGCAATTGTAAATGGGATTGACTCCTTGATTTCTCTTTCTTCTACTACATTATTGGTGTATAAAAATACAACCAATTTATGTACATTGATTTTATATCCTGTGACTTTGCTGAATACATGTATCACTTTTAGCCATTTTTTTGGTGGAGTCTTTCAGGTTTTCCAAATAGAGTATTATGTCATCTGTGAAGAGTGAAATTTTAACTCCTTCCTTGGCGATTTGGATGTCTTTTATTTCTTTTTGTTTTCTGATTGCTGAGGCTAGGACACCCAGTAGTGTCTTGAACAACAATAATGAGAGAGGACATTGTGTTGTGTCCCTGAACTTAGGGGAAAAGTCCTCAGGTTTTCACCACTGAGGATGATATTAACTGTGGACCTTTATGATATTGAGATATGTTTCTTCTATCTCTAATATTTTGAAGATTTGTATCAAGAAAGGATGCTGTATTTTGTTAAATGCTTTTTCTGCATCTATTGAGAGGATCATATGATTCTTACCCTTTCTTTTATTAATATGGTGCATCATGTTGATTGATTTGCATATATATAAACCACCCCTGCCAACCAGGAATAAATCCCACTTGATGAATAATTATTTTAATGTACTGTTCCACTGGATCAGGTAATTTCACAGGGAAATTGGTCTCTATATTTCATTTTTAGTGGGTTGTTTGTCTGGTTTTGGAATCAATGCTGGCCTCTTGGAATAAATTTGGAAGGCTGGGAAGATAGTGGCGTAGGAGGATGCTGGGCTCACCACCCATCCTGCTGATCACTTAGATTCCACCTACACCTGCCTAAATAACCCAGAAAACTGCCAGAAGACTAGCAGAACAGAGTCTCCAGAGCCAAGCGCAGACAAGAGGCCCACGGAAGAGGGTAGGAAGGGCGGAGAGGCGGTGCGCGATCCACGGACTGGCGGGAGGGAGCCGGGATGGAGGGGCGGCCCAGCTGCCAAGCAGAGCCCGTGAGTCTGGCTTGCAAAAGCGGAGGGGCCCGTGGATTGTGTTCCGACAGCAAGCGGGACTAGACATCTGGAAGGTTATAAGCTAACAGCTCTGCTTGGAGAACAGGAAGGCTGGAGGACAACGCGAGGGAGAGTTGTTGAGCCCCGGACGACAGAGATCAGCTTGGCAGGAAACAAAGCCGCTCACCAGTGCCATCTCCCTCCCCCATACCCCAGCCAAAATCCCAAAAGGAACCAGTCCCTGCCAGGGAACTTGCTTGCACCACGCAAACACCCAAAGTTGTGCTTCTGCGGATCCATCCCTGTGGCGGGTCTGACTCCCTCCTGGTGCCACAGGGACCCTCCCAAAGCGGATGAACAAAGGAGAAGCGAGCTGAGCTTACCCTCCCGCCCCAGTGCAACTTGCCAATCCACCCCAGCTAATATGCCAGATCCCCAGCACCACAAGACTGGCAGTATGCAAGTAGCCCAGATGGCACACGCCACCCCACAGTGAATCCTGCCCCTAGGAGAGGGGAAGAGAAGGCACACACCAGTATGACTGTGGCCCCAGCGGTGGGCTTGGGGCAGACATCAGTTCTGACTGTGGCCCGGCCCACCAACGCAAGTTATTCAAGACAGCACAGGGGAAGTGCCCCGCAGTGCCGAACCACTCCAGGGACTCTCCAAAATGACCAAATGGAAGAATTCCCCTCAGAAAAATGTCCAGGAAATAACAACAGCTAATTAACTGATCAAAAATGACTTAAACAAAATAACAGAAAGTGAATTTAGAATAATAGTCATAAAATTAATCGCTGGGCTTGAAAACAGTATAAAGGAGAGCAGAGAATCTCTTGCTACAGAGATCAAGGGACTAAGTAACAGCCAGGAGGAGCTAAAAAATGCTATCTATGATCTGCAAAATAAAATGGAGACAAATACGGCTTGGATTGAAGACACAGAGGAGAGAATAGGTGAACTAGAAGATAAAAGTATGGAAAAAGATGAAGCTGAGAAAAAGAGAGATAAAAAAAAATCCAGGAGTATGAGGGGAAAATTAGAGAACTAAGTGATGCAATAAATAGAAATAATCTACGCATAATTGGTATTCCAGAGGAGGAAGAGAGAGGGAAAGGGGCTGAAGGTGTACTTGAAGAAATCATAGCTGAGAACTTCCCGGATCTGGGGAAGGAAAAGGCATTGAAATCCAAGAGGCACAGACAACTCCCTTCAGACGTAACTTGAATCGATCTTCTGCACGACATATCATAGTGAAAATGGCAAAATACAAGGATAAAGAGAAAATTCTGAAAGCAGCTAGAGATAAACGTGCTCTAACATATAAAGAGAGACCTATAAGACTGGTGACTGATCTCTCTACTGAAACTTGGCAGGCCAGAAAGGAATGGCAGGAGATCTTCAATGTGAAGAACAGAAAAGTTATGCAGTCGAGAATCCTTTATCCAGCAAGTCTGTCATTTAGAATAGAAGGAGAGGTAAAGGTCTTCCCAAACAAACAAAAACTGAAGGAATTCGTCACCACTAAACCAGCCCTACAAGAGATCCTAAGGGGGATCCTGTAAAACAAAGTACCAGAGACATCGCTACAAGCATGAAAACTACAGACATCACAATGACTCTAAACCCATATGTTTCTATAATAACACTGAATGTAAATGGACTAAATACGCCAACCAAAAGACATAGGGTATCAGAATGGATAAAAAAACAAGACCCATCTATTTGCTGTCTACAAGAGACTCATTTTAGACCTGAGGACACCTTCAGATTGAGAGTGAGGGGATGGAGAACTATTAATCATGACACTGGAAGTCAAAAGAAAGCTGGAGTAGCCATACTTATATCAGACACGCTAGACTTAAAGGCTGTAACAAGAGATGAAGAAGGGCATTAAATAATAATCACACGTCTATCCATCAGGAAGAGTTAACAATTATAAATGTCTATGCGCCGAATATGGGAGCCCCCAAATGTATAAAACAATTACTCACAAACATAAGCAAGATTATTGATAAGAATGTGGTAATTGCAGGGGACTTTAACACCCCACTTACAGAAATGGATAGATCATCTAGACACATGGTCAATAAAGAAACAAGGGCCCTGAATGACACATTGGACCAGATGGACTTGACAGATATATTTAGAACTCTGCACCCCAAAGGAACAGAATATATTTTCTTCTCCAGTGCACATGGAACATTCTCCAAGATAGATCACATACTGGGTCACAAAACAGCCCTTCATAAGTATACAAGAATTGATATCATACCATGATTACTTTCAGACCACAATGCTATGAAGCTTGAAATCAACCACAGGAAAAAGTCTGGAAAACCTCCAAAAGCATGGAGGTTAAAGAACACCCTACTAAAGAATGAATGGGTCAACCAGGCAATTACATAAGAAATTAAAAAATATATGGAAACAAAAGAAAATTAAAATACAACAATCCAAAGGCTTTGAGATGCAGCGAAGGCAGTCCTGAGAGGAAAATACATTGCAATCCAGGCCTATCTCAAGAAACAAGAAAAATCCCAAATACATAATCTAACAGCACACCTAAAGGAAATAGAAGCAGAACAGCAAAGGCAGCCTAAATCCAGCAGAAAAAGAGAAATAAGAAAGATTAGAGCAGAAATAAACAATATAGAATCTAAAAAACTGTAGAGCAGATCAACAAAACCAAGAGTTGGTTTTTTGAAAAAATTAACAAAATTGACAAACCTCTAGCCAGGCTTCTCAAAAAGAAAGGGAGATGACCCAAATAGATAAAGTCATGAATGAAAATGGAATTATTACAACAAATCCCTCAGAGATACAAGCAATTATCAGGGAATACTATGAAAAATTATATGCCAACAAACTGGACAACCTGGAAGAAATGGAAAAATTCCTAAACACCCACACACTTCCAAAACTCAATCAGGAGGAAATAGGAAGCTTGAACAGACCCATAACCAGCAAAGAAATTGAATCAGTCATCAAAAATCTCCTAACAAATAAGAGTCCAGGACCAGATGGCTTCCCAGGGGAGTTCTACCAGACGTTAAAAGCAGAGATAATACCTATCCTTCTCAAGCTATTCCAAGAAATGGAAAGGGCAGGAAAACTTCCAGACTCATTCTAGGAAGCCAGTATTACTTTGATTCCTAAACCAGACAGAGACCCAGTAAAAAAAGAGAACTACAAGTCAATATCCCTGATGAATATGGATGCAAAAATTCTCAATAAGATACTAGCAAATCGAATTCAACAGCATATAAAAAGAATTATTCACCATGATCAAGTGGGATTCATTCCTGGGATGCAGGGTTGGTTCAACATTCGCAAATCAATCAACGTGATACATCACATTAATAAAAGAAAAGATAAGAATCATATGATCCTGTCAATCGATGAAGAAAAGTCCTTTGACAAAATTCAGCATCCTTTCTTAATAAAAACCCTTGAGAAAGTCGTGATAGAAGGAACATACTTAAACATCATCAAAGCCATTTATGAAAAGCCCACAGCTAACATCATCCTCAATGGGGAAAAACTGAGAGCTTTTTCCCTGAGATCAGGAACACGACAGGGATGTCCACTCTCACCGCTGTTGTTTAACATAGTGCTGAAAGTTCTAGTATCAGCAATCAGACAACAAAAGGAAATCCAAGGCATCAAAATTGGCAAAGATGAAGTTAAGCTTTCACTTTGTGCAGATGACATGATATTATACTTGGAAAATCTGATAGACTCCACCAGAAGTCTGCTAGAACTGATACATGAATTTAGCAAAGTTGCAGGATACAAAATCAATGTACAGAAATCACTTGCATTCTTATACACTAACAATGAAGCAACAGAAAGACAAATAAAGAAACTGATCCCATTCACAATTGCACCAAGAAGCATAAAATACCTAGGAATAAATCTAACCAAAGCTGTAAAAGATCTGTATGCTGAAAAGTATATAAAGCTTATGAAGGTAATTGAAGAAGATGTAAAGAAATGGAAAAACATTCCGTGCTCATGGATTGGAAGAATAAATATTGTTAAAATGTCAATACTACCCAAAGCTATCTACACATTCAATGCAATCCCAATCAAAATTGCACCAGCATTCTTCTCAAAACTAGAACAAGCAATCCTAAAATTCATATGGAACCACAAAAGGCCCCGAATAGCCAAAGTAATTCTGAAGAAGAAGACCAAAGCAGGAGGCATCCCAATCCCAGACTTTAGCCTCTACTACAAAGCTGTCATCATCAAGACAGCATGGTATTGGCACAAAAACAGACACATAGACCAATGGAATAGAATAGAAACCCCAGAACTAGACCCGCAAACGTATGGCCAACTCATCTTTGACAAAGCAGGAAAGAACATCCAGTGGAAAAAAGACAGTCTCTTTAACAAATGGTGCTGGGAGAACTGGACAGCAACATGCAGAAGATTGAAACTAGACCACTTTCTCACACCATTCACAAAAATAAACTCAAAATGGATAAAGGACCTGAATGTGAGACAGGAAACCATCCAAACCCTAGAGGAGAAAGCAGGAAAAGACCTCTCTGACCTCAGCCGTAGCAATCTCTTACTCGACACATCCCCAAAGGCAAGGGAATTAAAAGCAAAATGAATTGCTGGGACCTTATGAAGATAAAAAGCTTCTGCACAGCAAAGGAAACAACCAACAAAACTAAAAGGCAACCAACAGAATGGGAAAAGAAATTTGCAAATGACATATCAGACAAAGGGCTAGTATCCAGAATCTATAAAGAGCTCACCAAACTCCACACCTGAAAGACAAATAACCCAGTGAAGAAATGGGCAGAAAACATGAATAGACACTTCTCTAAAGAAGACATCTGGATGGCCAACGGGCACACGAAAAGATGCTCAACATTGCTCCTCATCAGGGAAATACAAATCAAAACCACACTCAGGTATCACCTCACGCCAGTCAGAGTGGGCAAAATGAACAAATCAGGAGACTATAGATGCTGGCGAGTATCTGGAGAAAAGGGAACCAACCCTCTTTCACTGCTGGTGGGAATGCAAATTGGTGCAGCCACTCTGGAAAACAGTGTGGAGGTTCCTCAAAAAATTAAAAATTGTCCTACCCTATAACCCAGCAATATCACTGCTAGGAATTTATCCAAGGGATACAGGAGTACTGATGCATAGGGGCACTTGTACCCCAATGTTTATAGCAGCACTCTCAACAGTAGCCAAATTATGGAAAGAGCCTAAATGTCCATCAACTGATGAATGGATTAAAAAATTGTGCTTTATAAACACAATTGAGTACTACGTGGCAATGAGAAAGAATGAAATATGGCCCTTTTTAGCAACATGGATGGAACTGGAGAGTGTGATGCTAAGTGAAATAAGCCATACAGAGAAAGACAGATACCATATGTTTTCACTCTTATGTGGATCCTGAGAAACTTAACAGAAACCCATGGGGGAGGGGAAGGAAAACAAAAGAGGTTAGAGTGGGAGAGAGCCAAAGCATAAGAGACTCTTAAAAACTGAGAACAAACTGAGGGTTGATGAGGTGTGGGAGGGAGGGGAGGGTGGGTGATGGGTATTGAGGAGGGCACCTTTTGGGATGAGCACTGGGTGTTGTATGGAAACCAATTTGACAATTAAATTCATATATTGAAAAAATAAATAAATAAATAAATATATAAATAAAATAAAAAAGAATAAATTTGGAAGTTTTACTACCATTTCTCTCTCTCTCTCTCTCTCTCTCTCTCTCTCCCTCTCTGTTTATTTTCGAAAGAATAGGCTTAATTCTTCTCTAGATGCTTTGTAGAATTCCTCTGGGAAGCCACCTGGCCTTGCATTATTCTTTGTTGGGAGATTTTTTTATTCCTGACTCAATTTCTTTATATGTTATGGGTCTGTTCGAATTTTCTATTTCTTCTTGTTTCAGTTTTGGTAGTTTATATGTTTATATGAATTTATTCATTTCTTCCAATTTTCCAATTTGTTGGTATATACTTGCTCATAATATCTCATAATTTTTTGAATTTTGCATTGTTGGTTTTGATCTCAACTCTTTCATTCATGATTTTATTTAGTTGAGTCCTTTCCTTTTTCTTATTTTAAGTGAGATTTATTTTTTTAAGTTTATTTATTTGTTTTGAGAGAGAGAAAGTAAGTGAGGCGGGGGGCAGAGGAAAAAGGGAGAGGGAGGATTCAAAGCAAGATTCATGCTGTCAGCAGAGTGCCTGATGTGGGGTTATATCTCACGAACCATGAGATTTTGACCTGAGCTGAAATCAAGAGTCAGATGATTAACCTACTGACCCATCTAAGTACCACTCATTTTTCCTTTGATTAGTTTATCTAGAAAGAATTATTAATTCTTTCAAAGAACTGGCTCCTACTTTCTTTTATCTGTTCCACCATCCGTTTTATTTCTATATCATTAATTCTGCTGTAACTTCCATTATTTCCCTCTTCTGCTTATTTTGGGCTTTATTTACTGTTATTTTTCCAGCTTCTTAAGATGTAAGCTTAGGTTGTATTTCTGAGACATTTCAACCTTCATTAGGAAGGCCTATATTTCTATGTGCTTCCCTCTTATGACTGTCTTTCCTACATTCCAAAGGTTCTGGTCTGTTATGTTTTCATTTTGCTTGGCTTCCGTGTATTTTTTTAAAATTTATTATGTAATTTCTTGGTTATCTCACTCATTCTTTAGTTGGTTGTTCTTTAATCTCTCTATATTTGTGGTCTTTCCAATTTTTTTCTTGTGATTTACTTCAAATTTCTAGTATTGTCTTCTGAAAATATGCATGGTATGATTTCAGTCTTTTTGTATTGGTTGAGTCCTGGTTTGTGATCCAGTATGTGATCTATTCTGGAGAATATTCCATGTGTACTCGAGAAGATGTGCATTCTGATGCTTTAGGGTGAAATTCTCTGAATATATCTGTTAAGTTCATCTTTCCTGGTCCAGTGTTTCATTCAAAGCCATTGTTTTCATGCTGATTTTCTGCTTAGATGATCTGTCCATTGGTGTAAGTGGGATGTTAAAGTCCCCTACTATGGTGCATCCGGGTGGCTAAGTCGGTTGAACATCCAACTCTTGACTTCATCTCAGGTCATGATCTCACAGTTTGTGAATTCTAGCCCCATGTCAGGCTCTGTGTTGCCAGGATGGAGCCTTGCTTGGGATTCTCACTCTCCCTCTCTCTCTGCCCCTCCCCTGCCTTTGTTCTCTGTTTGTCTCTCTCCTTCTCGAAATCAATAAATAAACTTTAAAAATACATAATCTTTTACTACTTTTGTACTATTATCATTGAGTTTCTTTAAGTGTATTATTATTAGATTTATATACTTGGCTGCTCCCAGGTTGTGGCCTAGATTATTATAATCATTAGATCTTCTTTTTGGATGGACCCCTTTATGATGATATAGTGTCCTTCTTCATCTCTTATTACAGACTTTGGTTTAAAATCTAGTTTGTCTGATATATGAATGGCTACTCCAGCTTTCTTTTTATATCAATTAGCATGATACATGGTTCTCCAATCCTTCATTTTCAATCTGGAGGTGACTTTGTGTCTAAAATGCTTCTCTTGTAAGCAACATATTGATGATTTTTTTCATTTATTCTAATATCTTATGTCTTTTGATTGGAGCACTTAGGTCATTTACATTCAGATTAATTATTGATAGATATGAATTTAGTGCCATTGTATTACTTGTAAAATTGCTGTTCCTAAACTTTGCCACTGTTTCCTTTTAGTCTTTTTGCTCTTGGATCTTCTTTCACACTAAAAGTGTCCCCTTTAATAATTCTTGAGGTGCTGATGTAGTGTTCACAGACTTCTTTAGTTTTTGTTTGCCTTGGAAACTATGTTTCCTTCTCTTCTGTATGACAGCCTTACTAGGTAAAGTATTCATGGCTACATTTTTTTTCCTGTTTAGCATGTTAAATCTATCATGCCACTCTCTTCTGGCCTATCAAATTTCTGTGGAGAGGTCTGCTGCTAACCTTATGTGTCTACCCTTGTAAGGACCTTTTGTCCCTAGCTGCTTTCAGAATTCTGTCTTCATCTTCGTATTTTGCAAGGTTCACTATGCTATGTCTTGGTGATGACCTCCTTTTATTGATCTTTTGAGCTGTTCTCTGTGCCTGTTGGACTTTAATTCCTGTTCTCTTCCCAAGATTAAGGAAATTCTCAGCTATATTTTTTTGCAAATTAACCTTCTGTCCCTCTTTACCACTCTTCCTCTAGGACTCCTGATATAGAAACTATTATGCTTTATAGAATCACTGATTTTTTTCCAAAGTCTATGTTGTTATATAATAGTTTTCTGTCTCCTTTTCAGCTTAATTATTTTCCATAATTTTGTCTTCTATATCACCTATTTGATCCTCTGCTTCCTCCGTCCTTATTGTAATTACATCCAATTTTGCATCTCAGTTATAGCATTTTTTAAAATTTTGGCCTCACTAATTTTTAGGTCTTTTATTTCTGCAGCAAGGGTTTCTCTGGAGTCTTTTATGCTTTTTCTTTTTTCTAATCCCAGTTAGTAGTCTTATGACTGTTGTTCTAAATTCTTGTTCAGATATATTACTTCTATCTGTTTTGAGCAAATGCCTGGTTGGGGTTTCTTCTTGATCTTTCTTTTGTGAATTCCTCTGCCTTGTTATTTTTTTCTAGGTTTCTGTGTTTTGCCTGTTATAAAAGCTTATTATTTTTCCTGTTCCTGAGAGTAATGATATATCAAGGAGGTGTTTTAAACTGTCCAGGGCCTGGCACTTCAGGAAGTGTTTCTGGTGTATGCTGTGGGCACTTTGTTGTTGTGATTTGGCTGCTGTGTCCCTCAGTTAGTAGTCTGTAGAGCTCCTCCTCACTTGCAGTGAGGAGTGTTTGGACATTTAACTACATGTGCTTTGATTTTTTTTTGTTAAAATAAGGCCTATTAAAAAAAAGCCTTATCCAAAAAGGGAAAAAAGTTGAAGGAACAATGACAACAATAACAACAACAAAAACCAAACAGAAACAAAATCTATATGCCTGATTCCAAAGAAAAAGAAGGAAAAAATGAAGAAAAAAATAAAGGAAAAGAAGTCTATTCAAAAAATGATAAAAGGAAATGAAAAAAAAGAAACAAAGAAACAAAAATAGACTGTAAGCCTGATTTAAAAAAAAAAAATCCTGGTCCTATTTCCATCAGAACTGAAGAACTGAAGCTAACGCTTTGGAGCACTCTATGATCAGTAGATTTGATGCATGTGGGGGGTGGGGGACTGTGTTGGTCCTTTGGGGAAGAGGTCCTTAGTGCTAGCTCACAATCAGACATGCCCTTGTCAAGATGACCATCTAGGGTATATGGGAGCAGGGTTTGGTGTAAGTGGCTCCAGACTCAACTGGGGTCAGTGTTACTCACTGAGGTAGGGCTAGTCAGGGGAAGGTGGCATCAACCTGCTGTCTCATCCCTGGGTAGGGGAACTGGTACCTGCTGCTGTTCAGGTAGACAAGCAAACATTCTCCCATTCTGTGTCCCAAGTTTCTGTCAGATGCCTTCCCTTGATCCTTCCCTGCCCAGGACTTTCAACTCACCTGGTGCCACAGCTATCCTGTGTTTTATCTCTGGTGCATTATTGGGATTCAAAACTCCAAATCTTTTTTTTTTAATTTTTTTAACGTTTTTATTTATTTTTGAGACAGAGAGAGACAGAGCATGAACGGGGGAGGGTCAGAGAGAGAGGGAGACACAGAATCGGAAGCAGGCTCCAGGCTCTGGGCCATCAGCCCAGAGCCCGACGCGGGGCTCGAACTCACGGACCGCGAGATCGTGACCTGGCTGAAGTCGGACGCTTAACCGACTGCTCCACCCAGGCGCCCCTCAAAACTCCAAATCTTAAAGGACCTGGGAATGTGTCGACATGCTCCACCCACTCTGGAGGAGAGCATCATAGCATGGAGCCTAGAGCCATTCTTCCCCAGAAAAGCAGTCCCTTGTCTACACAGGTGTCTATAATTCATGGTGAAGCACAGTAGAAAGCTGTAACCACTTTATCTACCCTCTGCTCTTGCCTCTATCCCCTGCTATTGAACTGCTGCTGCTCAAATTCACCAGCTAGGTCTTTTATCCTAGGAGAGGCAATATACCCTCTTCCAAATGCACTCAGGGAAGGAAACTTTCTCTCCCAGTTCAACCCAGGGTTTTCCTGCCCCATACTGCCCACTGTGTGCTCCCAGCCTTCTCCTCCTTCTCCCAAGGAGCATTGACGCCCACCTGGGTCTACTTGGGCAAATGTGCAGACTTCCAGGAACTCAGAATTTCAGCCCCACTATTTGCAAAAGCTTGCGATATTCATTTCCTTACGATTCCCCCATCAATGGTTTGGGGGGAGTGCTTTTCTTGTGTGAACCCAATGCACTGCCTTCTCTAACCTCTCTGTGAAAAGAGCTCCCAAACCTATGCAGCACTGAAGATTTTCTATCCCAAAAATCTCCACTTTGCACGACTTACCTTCCATGTTCTCTCTTTCAAATTATGCACACTTATCTCTTAATCCTCAGATATATTTTGTAGGTGTTCAAAATGATTTGATGTTGATCTAGCTGTGTTAGAGGGACCAGAAAAGCCCAGGGTCGCCCTACTAAATCACTATCTTAACTCCGCTTCTCTTTATCCATTCATCAGTTGATGGACATTTTGGCCCTTCACATAATTTGGCTATTGTTGACAATACTGCTCTAAACATAAGAGTGCATGTATCCTTTTGAATTATAATTTTTGCATCTGTTGGGTAAATACCTAGTAGTGCCATTTCTGGGTCATAGGGTAGTCTATTTTTAAAATTTTCATGAAACTCCATACTGTTTCAAGAGTACTGCACCAGTTTGCATTCCCACCAACAATGTAAGAGGGTTCCCTTTTTCCACGTCATCACCAACATCTGTTGTTTCCTGAGTTGTTAATTTTAGCCATTCTGACAGATGGGAGGTGGTATTTCATTGTGGTTTTGATTTGTATTTCCTAGATGATGAGTGATGGTGAACATGTTTTCATTGATCTGTTAGCTGTTTGGATTTCTATTTTGGAAAAATGTCGATTCATTTATTTTTCCCATTTTTAAGGTGCATTATGTGATTTTGGTTATTCATTTTTATAGGTTCTTCATATGTTTTGGATACTAAATTTTTATTAGGTATATCATTTCCAAAGGTCTTCTCCCATTCCTTAGATTGTCTTTTAGTTTTGTTGATTGTTTCCTTTTTTGCTGTGCAGAAGCAAAAGTTTATATTTTCCTCTTTGCTGTGCAGAAGCCTTTTATCTTGATGGTGTTTCAATAGTTTATATGTTCTTTTATTTCCATTGCATTCAGAGACATGTCAAGTAAGAAGTTGCTGCAATAGAGGTCAAAGAGGTTGCTGCCTGTATTGTCCTCTAGTATTTTGATGGTTTCCTGTCTCACACTTAGGTCTCCCATCCATTTTTAATTTATTTGTGTATGGTTTATGAAAGTGGTCTAGGTTCATTCTTTTGCATGCCGCTGTCCAGTTCTCCCAGCATCATTTGCTACAGAGACTTTCTTCTTTTCCATTGGATACTCATTCCAGATTTGTCGAAGATAAGTTGGCCATACATTTGTGGGTCCATTTCTGGGCTCTCTATTCTATTCAGTTGGTCTCTGTGTGTGTTTTTGTGCCTATACCATATTGTCTTGATGGTTGCAGCTTTGTAATACAGGCTAACGTCCAGGATTGTGATGTCTCCAGTTTTGGTTTTCTTTTTCAACATTACCTTGGCTATTTGGAGTCTTTATGATTCCATACAAATTTTAGGATTGTTTGGCCTAGCTATGTGAAGGATGCTAGGGCTATTTTGGTAGGGAATGCTTTGAATGTGAAGATTGCTTGGGGTAGTATCGATCTACTAACAATAATTGCTTTCCAATCCATGAGCATGGGATGTTTTTGTATTTATTTGTGTCTTCAATTTCTTTCATAAGCTTTCAATAGCTTTCAATATATAAATATTTAACCTTTTTGGTTAGGTTTATTCCTAGGTTTCTCATGGTTTTAGCTGCAATTGCAAATGGGATAGACTCCTTGATTTCTCTTTCTGCTACTTCATTGTTAGTGTGTAGAAATATAACCCATTTCTGTACATTGATTTTATGTATTGTGACTTTCCTGAATTCATGTATCAGTTCTAGCAGGTATTTTGTGTGGAAAATTTCAGGTTTTCCACATAGAGTATCATGTCATCTGTGAAGAGTAAAAGTGTGACTTCTTGGCCATTTGGTGCCTTTTATTTTGTTTTGTTATCTGATTGCTGAGGCTAGGACTTCCGAAACTATGTTAACCAACAGTGGTGAAATTGGACATCACTGTCCTATTCCTGATCTCAGGGAGGAAGCTCTGTTTTTCCCCATTGAGGATAATATTCGCTGTGGACCTTTCATATATGGTTTTTATAATGTTAAAATATGTTCCTTCTATGCAGACTTTCTTGATTACTAAGAAAGAATGCTGTATTTTGTCAAAAGCTTTTTCTGCATGAATTGACAGGACCATACAGTTCTTATTCTTTCTTCTACTAATGTGATGTGTCATGTTGATTGATTTGTGAATAGAACCAGCCCTGACGCCCAGGAATGTATCCCACTTGATCATAGTGAATAATTCTTTTAATATACTGTTGAATTCGATTTGCTAGTATCTTGTTGAGAAGTTTTGCATCCATGTTCATCAGGCATATTGGCCTGTAATTCTCCTTTTTAGTGGGGGTCTTTGTCTGCTTTGGGAATCAAGATAATGCTGGATTCATAGAATGAGACTGGAAGCTTTCCTTCTGTTTCTATTGTTTGAAACAGCTTGAGAAGAATAGGTATTAACTCTGCTTTAAATGTCTGGTAGAATTCCGCTGGGAAGCCATCTGGCCCAGGACTCTTATTTGCTGGGAGACTTTTGATAACCGATTCAATTTCTTCCCTGGTTTTAGGTCTGTTCATATTTTCCATTTCTTTGCATTTGAGTTTTGGTAGTGTGTGAGTGTCTAGGAGTTTGTCCATTTCTTCTAGATTGTCTAGTTTGTTGGCATATGATTTTTCATAGTATTCTCTAATAATTGTGTGTATTTCTGTGGTGTCGGTTGTGATCTCTCCTCTTTCATTCGTGATTTTATCTATTTGGGTCCTCTCGCTTTTCTTTTGGGAAGTCTGGTTATGGGGTTATTAATTGTTTCTTCTTTCAAAAAACCAACGCTTAGATTCATTGATCTGTTCTACTGTTTCTTTTGGATTCTTTAGTGTTTACCTCTGCTCTAATCTTTATTATTTCTGTTCTTCTCCTCGCTTTGGGCTTTCTTTGCTGCTGTCTTTCTAGCTCCTTTAGGTGTGACATTAGATTGTGTATTTGCGACCTTTCTTGCTTCTTGACACAGGCCTGAATTGCAAGGTATTTTCCTCTTAGGACAGCCGTTGCTGCATCCCATAGGGTTTGGACTGTAGTGTTTACATTTTCATTTGCTTGCATATATTTTTAAATTTCTTCTTTAATTTCCAGGTTGGCCCATTCATACTCTAGTAGGATGTTCTTTAACCTCCATGTATTTGGGGGCTTTCCAAATTTGTTCTTGTGGTTGATTTCAAGTTTCATAGCATTGTGATCTGAAAATATGCATGGCATGATCTCAATCCTTTTATACTTGTTGAGGGCTGTTTTGTGACCCAGTATGTGATATAGTTTGGAAAATGTTCCATGTGCACTCAAGAAGAATGTGTGTTCTGCTGCTCTTGGATGTAAAGTTCTGAATATAGCTATTAAGTCCATCTGGTCCAATGTGTCATTCAGAGCCGTTGTTTCCTTATTGATTTTATGCCTAGATGATCTGTCCTTTGCTGTCAGTGTATTAAATTCCCCTACAATCACGGTATTATTGTCTATACATTTATTTATGTTTGTGATTAATTGATTTATAGATTTCAGTTTCTTCACATTGGGAGCATAAACATTTGCACTTGTTAGCTCTTCTTAATGGATAGACCCCTTAATTATGACATAATGCCCTTCTTCATCACTTGTTACAGTCTTTGTTTTAAAATATTGTTTGTCTGATATAAGTATGGCTACTCTGGCTTTCCTTTGACGTCCATTAACATGATAGGTGGTCCTCCATCACCTCACTCTCAGTCTGCAGGTGTCCTCAGGTCTAAAATGAGTCTCTTGTAGGCAGCATATAGAAGGACCTTGTGCTTTTCTTTTCTTCTTTTCTTTTTTTTTCCCATCTATTCTGATACCCTATGTCTTTTGACTGGGGCATTTAGTCCATTCACATTCAGAGTGATTATTGAAAGATATGGATTTAGAATCATTGTGTTATCTGTAGGTTTTGTGTTTGTGGTGATGTCTCTGGCCCTTTGTAGTCTTTTCTGCTTCCCACTCACAGAGTCCCCCTTAGGATCCTCTGCAAGGCTGGTTTAGTGGTCATGATTTCCTTTAGTTTTTGTCTGTCTTGGAAAGCCTTTATCTGTCCTTCTATTCTGAGTGTCAGCTTTTCTGGCTAAAGGATTCTTGGCTGCATATTTTTCCTATTCAGTACATTGAATATTTCCTGCCACTCCCGTCAGGCCTGCCAAGTTTCAGTGCAAAGGTCTGCTACTACCCTCATGTGTCCACCCCTGTAGATTAAAGCATATTTTCCCCTAGCTGCTTTCAGAATTCTGTCTTTATCCTTGTATTTTGCCTGTTTCATTATATCTCGTGGTAATGATCTGTTTTTGTTGATTCTGAAGTGAGTTCTCTGTTTCTCTTGGACTTGGATCTCTGTTTCCTTCCCCAAGTTAGGGAAGTTCTCAGCTATAATTTATTCAAATAAGCCTTCTGCTCCTTTCTTTGTCTTCTTCTTCTTCTGGAACTCCTACGATACAGATATCGTTTCATTTCTTGGAATCGCTGAGGTCTCTAATTCTCCCCTCATGGTGTAGTAATTTCTTTTCCCTCCTTTTTTTTCAGCTTTCTCATTTTCTATAATTTTATCTTGTATTTCACCTATGCTCTCCTCTCTTTCCATCCTCACTCTCACTGTATCCAGTTTATTTTATATCCCGTTTGTATCATTTCTTAATTCATCATGACTATTTCTTAGATCTTTGATCTCTGCAGCAGTAGATTTTAGGCTGTCTTGTAGTCTTTTTTCAAGCCCAGCTATTAGTCTTGTGACTGTTATTCTAAATTCTTGTTCACATATATTGTTTATATCTCTTTTGAACAATTCTCTGACTATCATTTCTTCCCTGGATTTTCCTTTGAGGAGAATTCTTCCGTTTCATCATTTTGGCTACATTTCTGTCTTTTACTTGTTTTTGATAGCTTTTTATGTGTCCTGCACCTGTGAGTACTACTATATTAAAAATGATCATACACTGCCCAGGGATTGGCACTACAGGAAGTGTTTTGGAGTGTGTTTCATGCTCTCTGTTGTTGCATATTTGGGTGCTCTATCCCACTGGTCAGTCCTCTGTAAAGATCATCTTTGATCATAGTGGTGGAGTGCTTGGACCTTCCACCAGGTGTTCTTTGATTTCTTCGTTGAAGTAACCCTGAGAAAAAGGAACCGGCCTGGAACCTGATCCTATACAAAGTGGAAAATGAAAAGGGCTAAAAAAAATCCCTAAGAGAACCATTCCAAGAAGCTATAAGGCTCAATCTAGGTACAGAAATAGGTAATAAAAAGAAGAAGGATATACAGAAAAGTCATAAAAGAGTAGGGTAAAAATACCCGATTAGACAAACAGGGAAAACAGATTATAGATATAGATATAGATATAGATGTAGATATAGACATATTGATAGATATAGATATACAGATATATGGATATAAAGTTATATAGATATATAGATATATAGATATATAGAAATGGATATATAGATGTAGATATATATTAAGAATATTTATATAAAGAATCTTATATACAATAAGAATTTACCACAAAGAAAGTCAGAAAATATAGCCTGATTCCAAATGGAAAAATATAAGCAGGTAGAAAGGAAAAGAAGAGAAAAAAAATAAAGAAAAGTGGACAAAAAAGAGAAATAGATTAACATACAAAATCGATGGACAGTTGTCTGTTGCTGTCTGGAACCAGTGTCTGTACTGGTCTGGAGGAGAGGCCATGTTGCTTGCTTAGTGTCAGTATCACTCCAGTAGATGAGCAATTGCCAGGTACAGGGGGGCGGGGTTTAGCGTAAGCAGGTTTTGCCTCCACTGGTGGCCACTGTGCTGTTCCCTGAAGCCCCAGCTTATTCATGATGGGGAGAAACATGTCGACATCCCAATCTCTCTTCCCCTGATCAGGTGTCTCAAATCACTCTGTTCAGGCAGATATCACAACAGTACTCTCAGTTTGCCCTGCTCCACAGTTTCCCCTTCTCTTCTAAGAGCTTGGCTGGGATTAAAAATCTGATGTTTTAAAGGACCCTACATCGTACAGATTCTGTTTTGATATAGTGTCACTGAGCCCTGCCAGTAAAAGGACTTTGGTGACTGCAGCGTCTTTTGCCATTGGGGAGGCAAACCCTCTTCCCTCACTACTTGATGAAGGGGACTATTCTCTCACAGTTCACCCCTGAGATTGCTACCATGCCCAGGGACTGAAACCCTCCCTCCAGGCACGGGTGCATGGCCAGGTTCAGATCCAGAGAAACTGGTGCACTTTTAAAAATTCCAGTCTCCAGCTCCTGAAGCTGTTTGAAAAATAGAAATTGGCCTTCTCCGTATTTCTCATTCCCCAGTCCAGGGTCCGGAGAGGTTTTTCTTTTGCACTAGCACAATACATCAATTCCATAGCCTCTCTTTGTCTCACTTTTGTTTCTCCATAGAAGGTGTTACCTCTCTTCTGGTGCCTATGTCTTTCTATCTCCCCCAATTCGCATACATGCACCTGTGTCCCACCAAGCTGTCTCCCTCCACCTGTGGAGATCATTCTGTCGCTCTTCAGGTTAATTTCCTTGAGAACCCTAATTATTAAAAAAATTAGAAATAATAAACAAATTCCACAAATTATAGGATAGAAAACCAACACAAAACCAGTTGTATTTCTATACACTAAGAACAAACAAATTGAAAAGGAAAGTAAGAAAATATTTTTATTTACAACATTATCAAAAATATATACAGTACTTAGGAATAACCTTACCCAAGGAGGTGAAAGAATTGTTCACTGTAAATTACAAAATATTTTTAAATTAAAGAAAACACAAATAAATGCAAAGATATTTCATGTTCATGGATTGGAAGACCTAATATTGTTAAAATGTCTGTGCTACCCAAAGCATTCTACAGATTTAAGGCAATCTCTGTCAAAATCCCAATAGCATTTTTTGTAGAAATAGGGAAAACAATCCTAAAATTCACATGGAACCACAAAAGACCCTGAATAATCAATATAACCTTAACAAAGAAGAACACAGTTGGAGACCTCACATGTCCTGGCTTTAAAACATACTACAAAACTACAGTAATCAACTGGTATGGAACTGGAATAAAAACAGACACATAGACCAATGGAACAGAATAGAGAGACTGGAAATAAACTCACACAAATATGCTCAAATAATCTCAACAAGAGTACAAAGACTACACAATGGGAAAAGATAGTCTCTTCAACACATGATGTTGGGAAAATTGGACAGCCACATGGAAAAATAGAATTTGAACCCATATCTTGCACTATACACAAAAACCAACTTAAAATGGATTAAATACTTAAACATAAGACCTGAAACTATAAACTTCGTAGAATAAAACATAAAGATTAATAGTCTTATCATTGGTTTTGGCAATGACTTCTTGTATATTGACATCAAAATTGCAGGGAACAAAAGCAAAAAATAAAAATAAATAAATAAAAAAGAAAAAGAAGAAAATGGGAAAGTGGGACCATTTAAATTATGGTCATTATAAACACACGCGCACACAGACACACACAATCACAAGTGTTGATGAGGATGTAGGGAAATTGGAATACTTATACAATGGTGGTGGAGTGTAAAATGGTGCAGTCACCATAGAAAACAGCATGGTGGGTCCTAAAAAGTTAAAACTAGAAGTACCATATGATCCAATAATCCCTCTCATGAGTATTTATCTAAAATAACTGGAAACAAAATCTCAAAGAGATATTTGTAGTCCTATGTGCATTGCTGCACTATTTACAATAATCAAGAAGTAGAAACAAATGCCCATCATTGGATGAATGAATAAAGAAAACATGGTGTGTGTGTGTGTGTGTGTGTGTGTGTGTGTGTGTATGCATGTGGGTGTCCATTGAATAATTTTTATTATTCAGTCTTAAAAAAGAAGGATATTCTGTCATATTCTGTAACATGGATGAACCTTAAGGACATTATGCTAAATGAAATAAGCCAGTCACAGAAGAATAATACTACATGATTCCACACATATGAGGTATCTGATATAGTCAAAGTCATAGAAACAAAAGGTAGAGGGCTTATTGGAGGGGGAAATGGTGTATTGCTATTTAATGAGTATAGAGTTTCAGTTATGCAAAGTGAAAAAGTCCCAGAGGTCTGCTGTACAATAATCTACATAAAATTAGCAAAACTTTTCCGTGTACTTAAAAACTTATTAAGAGATTAGATCTCATGTTTTTAACATATATTATGTTAATATACTTTTAATATAAGTACTTATACATATATTATTATATGTACATTTATAATGTATACATATATTTTAGAATGCATTATATATACCTATGTAATATATTATTATATGTGTGTATATATATGTGTGTGTATATATATATATATATATATATATATATAGGGGAAGGAGTCAAACTCAATGGAATACATACAGTATGATTCTTTTTATAAGAAGGCCAAGCACAGACAAAACTATGGTGATAGAGATTAGAAAGTGATGGCTTTGGGTTAGAGTGGCAGTGATGACCAAGGAGTGCAGGGAAGAACTTTCTGGGGTAATCATATTTTGAGCAGTAGTTACATGGGTATATAAAACTGCAACAATTCATTGAAATTAACTCTAAGGTTTTTGTATATAAATTATTCCTTAAAAGCAAAATAAACAAATTTTTAAATCATTTTTCTTTGCAGAAGTTAAATAAGTTGTTCTTCTTTCTTAGAAAAAATAAATAAATAAGAAAAATAGCTAATGAAAAGTGGTTATAACCGGTGTTTCATCAGATGAAAGAAATGTTATATCTGCTTAAAGGAAAATTGGATGTAAGTTTAAAAAAGCCCAACTGCCTCATATCACATGGCCTATAAATAGGAATAAAAAGTGGGAAATGGGATTATAATGTTTATTTCAAATGTTGACCATAAATTTTTGTATAAATAGCCAGTATTACTTTGTGAAATTATCAGAAAATATACATTGAAATAGAATGCATTTTCAGCTAATATCAATAGGTCTACAAACAGTAGGTCTTAAACAAATGGTAGAACCTCAGATAAAAACTGAGAAAGTAGAACTATAGAGTAAGATAAAGTAAACCATGAACACCAGGTCCAAGAAACAGATCAGGGTCAGAAACCAGGAAACATAAGATTAACAAAACCAAAATCCAAAGGCAGGCTCAGGTAGATGTTGAAGTTAAGGTTAAAAATTTTTAAATTAAAAAAGTTGAGGTTTTAAAAAAGGGGGCGAACAGGAAATATTTTACAATACAGTTTTCATGCTTATATTAGTAGCTTCACTCTTGGGTATAACTGGAAGAGTAGTACAAAGATCCAGAAAACAGACATAAACTCTGAATGATAGTGATTCAAAAACAGCCAAGGTGCATAACACAAACAGCCATTATTTTAAACCTGCAACTGAAAAACAATCATAAAACTATGTTTATGTTTTGTCTCAAATTCTTTTGGGGGCAAAGAGAAATTTAATAATATTGGTTTTATCACTGGCAATGACTTCTACCAGAGAAGAGCAAAAAGAAATTTCTAATTTTGTGGAAACCATTACTTTATTTGGATAGTTATACCATATAATAACTATATTAGAAAATATGCAGGATACCTATTTATATCTATATGTATTGATACATCAGTACAAGTATATTTATCTTCAAAGTGGCCAGAGATGAAGAATAGCTGCATGGCTTGGTCACCATTTCATCTTGTATTATATGTAACTCTGTCAGTAGTTAATTGGTCATTTAGCCATTTAAAATAAACACAAGTTACAACGTCCCCACAGAGTTTGTATGGTTTAAATATGACTTGAACCAAAGATAAAGGTCAACACTTACAAACGATGGAAGTTAGGAGGGAATAAAACAAAACAAAACAAAACAAGTTTTATACATGCACATACATACACAAACCCACCTTTTCCCCACTTATAATACAGGTTTCAAACATTTTATCCCTGGTTTAAAGTCTCACTCATTAATATATGCCAAGGCAGATATCCGTGATTAATATATGTTATAACTTCAGCATTACAAACACAACTTGTAAATTTTCTCACAGAAGAGTTGTAAGGTAGAAATATACTTTAAAGAAAATGTAGTAGCATATAAGTTTAGTCCTAAAAATATAGTTTTGAATAAAGAGAATTACTGAAGGATTTTATGTTCCACAACATGAAAAGTTGTTAAAATTTTACTTTTCTATTAGATCATAATACTTTATGTTTTTAGGGTATGTTTTTGATGTGCATTCTTCCTTTTTCTTTTATTGTTTCTTTTTATTTACCCAGAGTAATATAAAATATGATTATCTAGTCCCTCTACCATTTCCTGTAAGTACAAATCCTTTTTAAAAAGAAAAATAAATATATTACCAAGTTTCTACTTTTGCAGACCCCAGCAGTTTTATTGAACAGCAAATGTTCATTAGTATGCGCTGATATGAAGACAATCTAACCGACAATTCCCACAGTGTTCCCTCTTTTATAAACAGATTGTTGATGGCTGATGCATAATCCATCTGAGCATTGCAATAAAAAGAAAATATCACAAAATGTGCATAGGGTTTCATAGAAATGTATGCCAAAAAGGCCAATTGATGGGAAGAAAATATTCACACGTGCACACACACAACTATGTTTGTTACTTAGATTTGATTGATGCTGTTTGCAGAAAATTGACTCCTATTGTGTTTGTTATTGAATAGATGTGCCGTAAAGTGGTCTTTATTCAGTTCTCTTAAATGGGGCTCTTTATTCAATCAAATTAAAACTACCATAAGCCATACCAAAGTGATAGTATGGATTTGAGAGAGTTCAGCTATCTTACCAATGCCAAGCATCCAGATGAAATGTAGAAGAAATTATGTTCATCATACATATGTTTTACTATTTGATGCCAACCATCCAGGTGTTCTAAATATGTGGATATTTTGGATTCAAATAAAGTAAGTAGAAGGAATCTCTGATAATTCCTGGTAGTTAACTCATTATTGTATCCATTCTTTCAACAAATATTTATTTTGCACCTATTAAATGCAACGTGGTGTCTTGTGTTGCAAAGGAAATGTACGTGTACAAAGATCAGAACCTGTGTTCAAGAAACTTACCATTAGATAGAAGAGACAGAATGTGAACACAAGACAGAATGGAATCTAGGGGTGCCTGGGTGGGTCAGTCGGTTGAGCGTCTGACTTCAGCTCAGGTCATGATCTCCGGGTCTGTGAGTTGGAGCCCCGAGTTAGGGTCTGTGCTGACAGCTCTTAGCCTGGAGCCTGCTTCCGATTCTGTGTCTCCCTCTCTCTCTGCCCCTCCCCCGCTCATGCTCTGTCTCTCTCTCTCTCTGTCAAAAATAAATAAACATTAAAAAAATTGAAGAATGTAGTCTATACTTTAAGAGGCTGAAAATTGTTATGAGAATTAATAAATATGTTTAATCTGAAATTTGAAAGAGTGGATAATAGTTTTATAATCAATGATTAAGAATACAATATAAAATATGTAAGCAAAGAAATTTATGGAAGAAAACTTTATGTAAATTCATGAAGAGTTGTAATCCAGAAGAATAGTAATAGATAAAACTGTGAAAGTAGGTTTGATTCATATTGGAAAAGACTTTGAATGTATAATTTGTATTTTATTTTTAAGTGACAAACCACCATTAAATGTCATGTACTATGCTGAAGAAAGTTTTAGGAAAAAGAAATCCTTACATAAGTAATTTTTCTTCCATCTTTAGTTTTTCTGTCTGGCACATGAAAGAGACAGATTTTGTCATCTCTAAGGTTCCTTCAGGGTCTAAAAGATATGAAAAGGTTTTATTTGATCAACAAGAGAATTCCATGCAAGGCTCATAAACATGAGAAAGAGACAGTTAAGTACTCTAGAAAGTTGTATGTCGTTGATGTGCAAGACGCATTGAATTATGGATATTGTGAATATAGGCAGAGCAGTTAGAGAACCTTTGTGACTGTCTTTGCAGAAACTGATCTGGAATGACAACATTGCAAGTGATAAGGTATAGACATAAAAGACTCTTGGTTTGTTTGTTGATCAGAAAAGTTTACGTGGAATCAATGTATTTTTTAATTTTTTTTAATGTTTATTAATTTTTGACAGAGAGAAACAGACCATGAGTTAGGGAGGGGCAGAGAGAGAGGGAGACACAGAATCAGAAGCAGGCTCCAGGCTTCGTCTGAGCATCAGCACAGAGCCCAATGCGGGCGTGAACTCACGGATTGCGAGACCATGACCTGAGCCGATGTGGGACGCTCAACTGACTGAGCCACCCAGGTGCCCTGGAATCAATGTATTTTTAATTTTATTTTCAATTAGTCACAGTCAGACCATTTAAAATTTTTATGATGGAGCTTCTAAAGATGCAGAGTAAGGCTCATAATTCCTGTAGAGTTATATGGGAATGTCTAAGGAGCCTTGTTGTGTGCGTGTGCGTGTGTGTGATTGTGCGTGTGGAAATTCTATGATGAAAGATACCTTAAGAACAAAGTATTATCACTTTCCATATTTTTGCCATTCACCTTTATTAATGGATATTTCTATGAAAATTGGATTTGATTTATTCCCATGTAAACTACTTAGACTATGTGTGGCAGAACACCTTCTCCATATATATCCAAACTAATTTTAAGCAGAGATGAACATAACACAGTTATAAAATATCAATGATCAATAAAATATGTGTTGATATATTTACTTTTTAATTTTTTAAAGAGTTTTAAAAATATTTTTAATGTTTATTTATATTTGAGAGACAGACAGACACAGAGCTTGAGCTGAGGAGGGGCGAAGAGATGAAGACAGAATCCAAAGCAGGCTCCAGGCTCAGAGCTGTCAGCACAGAGCCCAATGCAGGGCTTGAACTCACAAACTGTGAGATCATGACCTGAGCCAAAGTCAGACGTTTTAACAGACCTAGCCACCCAGGTGCCCCTAAAGATTTTTTAATGCTTATTTATTTTTGAGAGACAGAGAGAGACAAAGCACGTGTGGGGGAGGGGTAGAGAGAGAGAGGGAGACACAGAACCTGAAGCAGACTTCACGCTCTGAACTGTCAGTGCAGAGCCTGAAGCCAGATGGAACCCAAGAACTGTGAGGTCATGACCTGAGCTGAAGTTGGACGTTCAACTTACTGAGCCATCTGGGCACCCCAATATGCTTACTTTTTATATGAAGGTATGTTTTATACTATCCCATTTCCAGTGGGATACACTTTTGATGTTTCAGAAGGCAAATGAAACAAAGAAAGGAAGAAAGAGGAGAAAGAGAGGAGAGAAAGAGAGAAACAAAGAAAGAAAAGTGCTCCATATTAACATGAAAGAAATACCATATGCACTGATTTTAGAAACTGATATATTGGAATCTGAAACTTCAGCCACTGGGTATCTTTGTGCTGAAATTCGCTTTACTTGTTTGTAAAATTAGAGTAATGATATTGTAAAAATGTGTTGTGCATGTGAAATGAGACATTGAATCAAAGGTCTATTTCACTGGCTGACACATAATACATATAGTAGCTATTATTAAAAGCACTTATAAATAAATTTTAGTTTTTAAGTTGTCTTTGCAACTATGAGTCGGTGAAAGAGAAAATATGATAAAAAAGGTATTTAGGAGAAGCGAATGGCCAAAGGACAATTGCTCTTCTAATGTAATTTCTAGAATATTAAAAGGATTGTTGTAAATAGGAGTCAAAGCAGCACCAGGAAGTATTTCTAAAGATTGGCGATAGATTTAATGGTCGATTAACTAATGCTTATACATTAATGCACTTCAAGCCAAATTTTTGTTCACTATAATCAGATACATTGTCTAGACACTGTACATATTAAATATATATTGTTTTAGCAATGTTGCCTATACTGGAAATTATTAATATGATAATACTATAAATTAATGAATATATTACTCTTATGTATACTTGAGTCAACCAAATATGACAGAGATTAATAATTGAGAATCAGCTTTGGCTTTGAATGAAGGAATCTGAAAAAGATAAACAATAAAATATAGAGAAGAGCTGGTTGTTTCAAATTAGATCAAATTATTAGTGTTTGCAGTGAGTACTTATTTGAGTCCTTGGTTATTTGAAGTCAATTTTTGCTCTCAAGAAAGGTATACATAACAGGAGATATATATTAATAAATTAGAAATATCCAGTTCCTTTAAAAAAAACCTTTATATATGATAAAATAAAATTTTATATTATTTTTTGAAACATGAAATTCATGTACTTACTCACACTTCCTTCTCATGATAACCATGGACATTTTTTCCTAGTAAGCCTAGAAACCTGAGATCTTTAACCTTTGGACTGCAAAAGTTTTAAAGTGCCCTCCCTGCTGTCAGCAGATATGATGTCATGGAAAACTCTGACTGTGATTGTGATCAATGTGTTATTCTCCAGACTATTTCTGCTTCATGATTAATTGCAGTTACAAATTTTCATTTCATTTTAATGGTTGATTTACTGATGTTTATAAAATGAAAGGTCATTTCAATAGTTGAAAATAGTTGTAATCACATTGATAGTGAATTAATACTTACTTATAAAAAAGAGAAAGCATAGAGAAAATCTGATAAGGTCATAATGTCCGGCAGCTGAATATGTCTAATTGCCCTATTTTCTTCCAAAGGCCATATATTTTGTCACATTTTGTAAATGTCAGAGTTGCAGTCTCACATATAGAAATATTCCTAATGCATAGTATCAAAGGTAGGAGTTTAAAGCAAGAAAGAAATGGAAATTTGAATGAATCCTTTTCTATAAATTATTTGCTGAAAAAGGCTTGACAAAAGTCTGAAGTCACTGTTGATAAAGAATAAAAAGAAAGTTATTGCAAGAAAAGAAAATATTTAAAAATTATTTAAGCACCTAAATCAATCTGGTTTTAGAGGTCTACATTTTGACAATATTCACATTTCATTTTGCTCATAAATCAGAAATAAAAGACAGGATGAAATTATTGTCAGATATCTGAAATTCTGTGCTTGTGTTTAGCATTTATTTTTCTTTCAAGTTTCAATTTTGATGTTCATGTATTTGTGTTTCAGAACAAGAAGGAACACAAAGCTCTTTATAATGTTAGCACATGGCTGTAGTATTTTCCAGATTGCATTGAAGTTACTAATATCCGTTGTGTTTAAAAGTTAATTTATTGATGTTTATACAACACTGCACAATTATTTGATAATTCTAATTATGTATTTTCTTTCCATTTTCAGTTTCAGTTTAAAAATTATCCCAGGTCATGCAGGTTTTTTTTTCTTTCTTATTTTGTTCTAAAAGTCTTCACATTTTATGTTTGCCTTTATATCAAAAATCATGTGGGTGTGGTATTTATAGACTATTTTGTTTCATCAATCTATGTTTTTATCCCTTTACCCAAACCACACAATTTTGAGTCTTAAAACAATTTGTGTTTCCTCCAACTCCATTCTTTTCCAATTGTTTTAAATATCCTAGCTCCTTTATTTTAATACACATTTTAGAATCATCTTATTTTGATATCTAAATAATCTTTCTGAGATTTTGATGGAAATACATTCAGTCTATAGATCAATTTTGGGAGACTTGATTTTTTTACCATACTGAGGCTTCAAACTTATGAGCATAGATTTTCATTTATTCATTTATTTAAGACTTTGATTTCTTTCACTATTTGTAATTTTCAACACAGAGAGCTTGAACATGTTCTGTGAAATTTGCATATAAAATTTTGTTCATCTTTTTGAGAGAGATTTATCTGTGGGGTTACAATCTAATACATACATACATATATACATGTGTGTATATATATATATATATATATATATATATAATTTTTTTCAAATTTCAGTTTCCAATTGTACATTACTAATATATAAATATATGATTGATTTTGGTGTGCTGACCATATGTCCAGCAACTTTGCTAAATTGACGTATTAGTTCTAGGTTTGTTTTTTTTTTTTAATAGATTCATAGGGATTTTCTATCTACACAGTCATGTCATCTGAAAATAGGGACAGTTTTATTACTTCCTTTCTAATGTATATACATTTTTAAATGAAATTATGTCTTTTCTTTCTTTCTCTTGCCTTATCACACTGGCTAGGACCTCCATCATGATGAAAGTAGAGTGAAAAGTTATCCTTCCCTTCTTTTCAATCTTAGGAGGAAAACATCTAGTTTTTCAAATTTAAGTATGATTCTAAGTTGAGAATTTTCATCTAGATGCAGTTTGTCAGGCTGAGAAGGTCCCCATATAGTTCTCATTTGTTGAATGTCACATTTTTATTATTATTAATTTATGGTCAAGGGCTATTTCTGCATCAGTGCATATAATCAGGTTGTTGCTGTTTTTCCTTTTGCCTGTTAATATGATGAATTACACTGATTGATTCTTGAATATTGAACTAGCTTTGCATTCTGAAAATGAAATATTAACAAACAAATTTATGTGTTTATGGTCATGAGGCCTATTAGTCTATAGTCTGCTTTGTAGTTTGTCAGGTCTTGGAATCAGTGAAATGCTGGCCGCATAAAATGAGTTGGGAAGTTTCTTCTCCTTTTCTATTATTTGGAAGAAAGTATATAAAATGTTTATTTATTTAAGTTTTTTTAGAGTTTTCCAGTGAAACAATCTAGGCCTATTGATTTCTTTAACAAGATTCATAACTACCAATTCAATAGTCATATTACTATTTATGTGATCTATTTAGTCTTGGATGAATTTAGCTAATTTATGGTTTTTGAGGAAATGGCCCATTGTATATAAGTTGTTGAATTTATACCCATAGTCTTCATAGCATTCCCTTATTATCTTTTAGCATCTTTTGAATATGCAGTGATATCCACTCTTTAATTCTGCTTATTGCTATCTTTTATCTTCTTTATATGTGCTTTTTCAGTCTTTCTGGTTTTATAAATTTTAATGATCTTCTCAAAGAACTGGGTGCTTCTATTAATTTTTTGTTATTTTCCAGGTTTCAATTTTATTGATTTTTTCTTACATTTATCATTTTCTTCTTTTTACCCACTTTGGGTTTAGTTTCCACTTATTTCCCTAACTTCTTAAATAAGAAGATTGTTTGTTAGGTTAGACATTTCTTCTTTTTCTAATATAAACATTTAGTGCTATAAATTTAACTCTAATCACTGCTTTAGCTGTGTCCCACAAATCTTGACTTATTATGTTTAAATTTCATTCAGTTTAAAATATTTTCTGATGTATATTAAGAGTTGCTTGTTGATTAATGGATTAGTAAGAAATAATAATCTGTTGTTTAATTTCCAAGTATTTTGATATTTTCTTATTATTGTGTTGTGATGTCATGCTTAATTTCATTTTTTTCAGAGAACATACTTCATATTACTTTAATTTTTTATTACTTTATTTTTTTTATTTTTTGAGAGAGAGAGAGAGAGAGACAGAGAAATAGTGGGGAAAGGGATAAGGGAGAGGCGCAGAGAGTATCCTAAGCAGGCTCCATGCTCAGTGCAGAGCCAGATGTAGGGCTTGATCTCATGACCATGAGATCATGACCAGAGCCAAAATCAAGAGTTAGATGCTTAACTGACTGAGCCACACAGGCACACCATGTTACTTTAATTTTTGAAAATTTATTAAGGTTTATTTTATAAACTAGAATATAATCTATCTAGATTAATGGTCCATGTGTACATTAAAATAATATGTATTGGGGGATAAAGATCTCTACAGAAAAAAAAAAATTAGATCCTGTTGGCTGAACGAGTTATATAGCTCTTCAATATCACTACTGATTTTTTTCTATTAGTTTTATCACTGAAAAAGGAGTTCTGAAGTTTTCATCCATAAGTGTGTATTTGTCCTTTTAGTTCTGACAGTTTTTCTTTATGTATTTTGAAGCTCTGCTGTTTCCTCAGAAACATTCAAGTAGGATAAAGATTTCATCACTTAAGAGGACTACTTTTTTTGTTCTTGGGACATATATGTATATTACATTCATAGTCCAAAACTATAGGCACCAGAATGTACGAAAAAGTAATTTTTAAATTGTTCTCCCTCAATATTTTATTGTTAAGATTGCAAAAAAGTGAATTGTGTAAAATTGTTGACACCTACCCAATTCTGCCTTTATTCTATTTTTATTTTTTTGTGGAAATATCTACCTGATAAATATATTTGACAAGTGTTTTATTGTTTACATGTTCTTAGCAGATTAATGTTATACATAAATTCATATATATAAATAATTATATGTATGTATTTCCCTTTCTTAAATTTCTTCTGCTTTTTATAGATCTTCCAATAGTTCTCTCTAACAAATTTATTTTTGAGTCCATATGTGAATTGCATACACAAATTTTTGAATTTCTACTTAATTATATATGTATCTTTTGCCCTTTTCATCTTAAAGGTTAACTAATTTGTCTCTTTACTGAAATCTTAAAGTCTTAAATATCTAAAATTTATTTGTATAAGGTTACAGAAATGCTTATGCAATACATTTGAAAGTTCAAAGTACAGCTCAACATTCCCTCAAAGTCACCTTCCTTAGAAGCATAGGATGTGCTTTGCTTATTTTATGTTCACACAACTCTTCATGATACGATACCATTGCAGCGTTTTAATCACAACTGCTCCATTCCTTTTCCTAAAAATTGGAATAGTTTCCATCTCACATAATTTAAAAGAGCAAAACTTTATCCTATTTGGAGAGTGTGCTTTTATATCATTGATATCACAGCCAATATCTGAGTAATTAAAACATCCATAATTTAACTTTTAACCTATTTCAGGCTTTTCTTATCAGAAAAAATATTTCCTGATCTGCTTTCCTGATCTGTCTTGTAGCTCTGTTATAATGTAGATGAAATTGCTGCCATTATCTTCTAAAACATTGTGTAGGTTAAAATATTATTATTATTATTTACAGATTCAGTATTCTCTTTTGCCACTGTCATCAACCCACTCTATTATTCCCCCACTTCTCTAGTATATTTATTTTCAGTTTTATATTTTTTGCTTTTTTGTATTATTTAATTTTTAAAATATCTAAAGAATATCTAAAATATCTAAAGAAAATTGTACAGTATTGAGTTATTGCGGATAATTTAGAGGACTAATTTTTATTTTTTAATTAACTATTTAGTTTTCAACTTTGCTATGTTCTCAGAAGAATACCAAGTTCTAGAGGATAAAAACTGTGGCTTTTTATGCCGAACATGCAGATTAACTCTTATGCATCATATATCTGCAAAAACAATAAATATAAATAAGTATTTCTGGAAGTAAATCTTACTAGAATGTAGTTTTCTGAAATGTTAGCAATAGTAACTTATAATGTTCCTCTTCAAATAAGCTATACTTTCTAATAAGAGAATAAGATAATCATGGCACTGTGTGAGTGTTAAAAAGATCAGTCAAATGCTTGTGTCTTCTTTTTAATGCTAACTTAATATTAAGAATCACTTTCATGACATTATCTCATATTTTGATAGTTTAACAAATATTTCCACTTGCAAGTTTTATATATTCTAAACTTATTATGAGTCTTGCCTAACAGACTATAATTTTCTATAATGGTGAGAAATCTATCATCCCACGTTCTGCCAAATATTCTAGAGTTGGCATGTATTTTCTCTGAAATTATCCTATTTGCTTAAAAGTTACCCAAAATATTCTACTTAAGGGCTGTAAAATCCTTGGCTCATCTCTAAAATCTTACTTATGGACGAATAATACCACAATTGGTTTATTTTGAAAATAATAAAACTAAACAACAACAACAACAATACATCTTTTGGACATTTATAAACGATGCTTGAAATTCTATTTTATTTTTATTTTTACTAGTCTTTGCTTTATTTTTTTCCAAATTTATACTCAAATTCCAGTTAGTTAACATATAGTGTAATCTTTGTTTCCCAGTAGAATTTAGTGATTCATTACTTACCTACAACACCCAGTGCTCATCATAACAAATGCTTTCCTTAACACCCATCACCCATTTAGCAATGTTTGACATTTTAAATTCTCATCTCTTTATTCTAGCATTAGCAACTCCAAGACCCAGTAGATTCTTAAGAATGTAATTAAAACAAAAAAAACTAAAAAAAAAAAAGTATGCAGATTGTGTTTTCTAGGTCTCTATCAAATCTTGAAAGGTGAAAGAAGCTCATGTGGGACATAGAGAGGATGGGGAAACTTGCACCTTTGCTTTAAGAATAGGTGGCCTCCCCTGACTGTCAGATACACAAAGCCAGAGTTCATATCTGTATACTGAGTAATAATACCAGAGAAGGGCAAAAGGAGGACTCTTTCTGTGAAATATGGAGTGTTTTATTAGTAACCTTCCAGGCTTGAAAGAGAGAAAAAGTTCCACAATTTGTTTCTGTCCTGGGCTTTAATTTCCTTAATGGCTTTAGGTCTTGTTAACATCATACCTGTATACACACTAACTTGTCTCTTTGCTTTTAAAGTAACGTGCTTTTTTTGTCCATAATAAAACACGTACATTTACCCATTTAGCCCATCCCCCCTCCCACAACCTCTCCAGTAACCCTCAGTTTGTTTTCCATATTTATGAGTCTCTTCTGTTTTGTCCCCCTAACTGTTTTTATATTATTTTTGTTTCCCTTCCCTTATGTTTATCTGTTTTGTCTCTTAAAGTCCTCATATGAGTGAAGTCATATGATTTTTGTCTTTCTCTGACTGACTAATGTCACTTAGCATAATACCCTCCAGTTCCATCCACGTAGTTGCAAATGGCAACATTTCATTCTTTTTGATTGCCGAGTAATACTCCATCGTGTATATGTATATATACCACATCTTCTTTATCATTTCATCCATCAATGGACATTCGGGCTCTTTCCATACTTTGACTATTATTGATAGTTCTGCTATAAACATTGGGGTGCATGTGTCCCTTCGAAACAGCACACCTGTATCCCTTGGATAAATGCCTAGCAGTGCAATTGTTGGGTTGTAGGGCAGCCCTATTTTTAGCTTTTTGAGGAACCTCCATACTTTTTTCCAGAGTGGCTGCACCAGCTTGCATTCCCATTGAAAAGATCATTTTTAGCAAAGGTATTCACTGAAAAGACTATTGAAATTTAGAGGAGGCACTGAGAATTGTAAACACTGAAGAAACAGGGAAGTTACAAGCAATGGAAATAACAGGTTGAAATTGAACTCGGCAAAATTTAGTTTGAATGTCAGGGAAAGTTGTCAACTCTTAAATTTAATTAGGTAGTGGAATACTTTCCCAGAAGAAATGGCAGAAATTTGTTGCTGGAGCTATTTAAAATTGGCCTGAACTAAGCACTAGGGAATATATAGAAAGGGACAATCCTTCACAAATTCTCAAGGATTGATGTATATAGCAATTGATCTTTTGCATTTCTAACGTTCATGACCATTATTATAGCATTTCATTTCACAATGCTAGCTAAATATGTTATCTTTAACACTGTAACCCTGAAAATTAGAGCATTACATGATACCCACAAGAATATCTACAATTATTTTAAAAAGAAGTAATCCAAGCTTAATATCCCCCTTTAGTTTGTTAATCACATGACTCTTTTTTATCTCTTTCCCTCCTTTTTTTCTTCTTTCCTACATCCCTCCCTACCTTTCTTTTTTCTTCCTTCCTTATCTGTTTCTTTCTTTCTTCCTTTTATGATTAGTCAGAAAAAAATAATTCCAGGACGCTTCCGATTATCCTTTGCTTTCCTATATCTCATCACTATGTGCAGGCCAGGAACACTGATTGATTGACTGAACTTTTCTCTTTTGGAAAAATAATTAGTTCTTTCAATACTTCATATATTTTCACTTTTTAATCTGAATATGAGTCCAATAAGGACTTTTCCTCTTCAGCTTTTTTTTGCAAAATTACCTGGATTTGTCCATATTCATTATATTTAGGATTCTGGTTGAGAAACTTTTTTCCCATTTAATCTCTAAGAGGAGGACATTAAACTAGATAAAATGCTACTGATAACTATTTCTTCACAGCCTTTACAGCCAAATAAATAATTTTGGTTTGTGTGAGGTATGAGTATTTTTTTTCTTTGAGGAAAAATATGTATATACACACAATATTTATGGGCCATACTCAATAGGCGTGGGATGTATTTTATTCAGTTATCCAATTTCTTTGCTTTTAGCAGAGATGTTATAAATATACCCTGCACCCTAACTGGCAAACACCAAAGTATAGAATTAATATCAGTCTATTATAGGCATACAGTATTTTAGTCAGTATTTGGTTCTTCTCCTTGGACTTTTTCAGCCACTTTGAAAGTTAAAGAAGTACCTCTGTATCTGTCCCTCCATTCCTTTCTTAATAATAATAATAGTTAATATTTAATTTGGGGAACCTGGATGGCTCAGCCAGTTAAGCCTCAAACTCTTGATTTTGACTCAGGTCATAGTCCCACAGCTCGTGATATCGAGCCCTGCTGCACTGACAACGTGGAACCTGCTTGGTATTCTCTCCTTTCCTTTGTCCCTCCCCCAGTATCTCTCTCTCTCAAAGTAAATAAATAAACATTTAAAAATATATAATAATAGCTAACTTAAAAAAAAACCTTGTCTATATTAGACCATGTGTTAGATTCTTTTCATGGATTATCACATTGAATTATCACAACAACCCTGTAAAATATATATTCTTATTAACCTAATTTTCAGGAAAGTAATTTGGTAAGGTAAGGCCTGGAATGCAGATAGTATGACAGAAATGTACATACTCTCATGCACACTGCACAGATATGGAAGTGCCTCTGAATGGAGATTAGGAATTCCTGTAGTATGTTCTGAGTTTTGAGAACTTTAATAATAAATGTTAATTATTTTAGTATAATAGTGTATGCCACAGTGCTATGTTAAAATAATCAAAAGACAAGACAGATTCTTGTAATATTTGATATTCAAATTCTGTATGGCTTTTTGTGCTTTTTCCCACAGTTATGATCTCCAATATTTACAATAGGTTCAGATAGACTGCAAGTTGGGAAATTCAGCATTCATGAGTTGCTAGTACCCAAAGGCTGATGATTTGGAGATTCTCTCCTAACTTTAAATTACTACCCAAGGTAACTTCTCTCTTAGTCAAAAATTTCAAATCCTTTCATAATTTCATAATTCTGTAAAACACAATTAGGTCACCACCAAGCCACATTTTTTTTTCAAACCAGAATAACCTCAATTCCCTTAAGCTATCATTATTACATATACCCTTGAACTATTTGGAGACAGAGTGATATATACTAAGTTAAGCATAAGTGTCATTCCCATGGAACAATGTAAGTAGAAAGGAACAGAATTTGACAGAGTCTAATTGGTACTTTACAGAAAGGGAGAATCATATTTGTTATTCTGCTATTTCCATTGTTTCAATTATTTATGATATTCTAATGCATACAATTTCTATTACTTTTCAAAATGCAGTAGCATTGCTGAGATCATAATCAATTCCATTATTTAAATTCAAAATAGTTGTTTTATAAACTGTATTACTAATATATTAAGGTTACAGGGTATCTAAACATAGGAAACAAGATATGCTTAATACTCAAATTTACTATTAGTATGCAGTGAATTTTCTAAATTCTTTTTAATCAGCTGAAAATGCTAGAAGTAATATCGGTCTAAGGGGAACAAACTAATTGGTAATAATAATAGCAGCTGAATGCATAATTTGAAGTTGTTTCTGTTTCTGTCAATACCTTCCCTCCAAAATTATGGTATCTTGATAAAGATAGCTTAGAGGATTTTCATACTCTTTGGACCAGAAGCAAAAAATATATTACTAATTGTGTAGTTACAGACAAGAAGCAGTGAATAACTCTTATGAGAAATTTATTTGCATGAAATAATTTTCTACTTTTGGTGTGTTTGTTAGGCCACATAATTTTGAAGATTGTCACTGATCAACAGTCAACTTTAAAGTGAAAGATCTGGATATGCTAGATAAAAATTTGACAAACCTGAAGAATCATTGTGAATATTTATTTCCATTTATTGTTGGGCAAGAGAAATCTTGAAATATCATCCTCACCCAGAAAAGTGGAGTACATTTTGTAAAAATTAAGCACCATCATTTTAAATGTTATGTAGAGGGAGGGGTCCAAGTTGGCAGCATAGGAATATCCTAAAATCACCTCCTCCCATGGTACACAAAATCTCTAGCTATATATGGATCATTTCCTGAAAAAGAATTCTGAAAACCTGAAAACTAGAACTGATTCTTCACAACAAAGAAGTCCACATCATAACAGGTAAGAGAGGCAGAAATATGGTCCCACCAAAAACCCTACCCCAGATGAAGTGACACACAATAGGTAAGGATCTCACAAGTACAGCACTTCTCTCAGAGTAGTTAAGGGATTTGTGCCCCACATTAACCCCTTCAACCCTTGGGATCTGCACTGAATAGACAAGATCACCAAAATTCTTCGCTTAAAAAACAATGGGGCTGACATCCAAAGGGCCCAAAGTACTATAGGACACTGAAATTCTTCCATTCACCTGACGATGCATCAATTTGAAAAGCTCCTGGACTGTATGTAAAGGAGACTCATTTGGTAGTTTGGGGGCATATTCCATATGAGCAGATGAAGTTTGGGACTTTCTCTGGAGATGGAGGAACAAGAATATGCTATTTGTGAACTATCCACGAGTACAGGTGGGCATGCTCAGATATGACACCATCTTTCTGCCTTACTGGGACAGGACAGGACAGTCACATCACTGTCCCATTTTTGTGGTAAGGTTGGAGAGCCTGGGCAGTTGCAGAGATTCCCAACTCCCAAGCTGAGGCTGGTGAGTGGTCATGAAATTCTCCCAATCCCTTGCTCAAATTGGGGGCAGAAGGAGTTGTGACACTCTCCCAAACCTTGGCTAGGACTGATAAGCATGAGTGGTCATAGATTTCCCATTTCCCCAACCTGGGACTGGCATACACGCATTGACATGGCACTCTGCTACAACATTGCTGAAGCCTCTGGATGCTGGTAGTCCAGAAATTTCTTGTTGCTTTTCTAAAACTACTTGTCATGCTCAACCCCCTATACTTGCCAGCTTCCTTTCTAAAGCCAGCAAATGCACACAAACACACAGGGGATGCCTCTTGTTTACCTGACCCTATGAGTAAGGTGGCTGGCATTCTTGAGATCCAAGGGACTATAACATTTGGAAAGACAGTTCTTGGCAGGCCAAAACCCCCAAGGAACTGCACTGAGAGCTGATTGAAATATACACTCAGTCCTCCTGTGAAAAAGCCTATTTACTTATCCTGGAGCTTCAACCTGAAGGATAGACTTCAGATTTCCAACACATCTCAAGGCTAAAGAGGTATTCCAGGGAACATAAAGAAGGATACATTTTTGTGTACCCGCTTCACCTTAGCCTTGCTATAGCTTGACAAGGCTTCCCAGAAAAGAGCTTATACATTATCTGAACAACCAATTTTTGCAACTGTTGCCCAAGGAATACCTCTAGATCTCCCAATCTGGAGACCAACAAATTTACAATAGTGACCCCCAAGGGCTGTATATATATTTGCATACTTTAAAAGCTGCTGCCAGGAGACTTTTTTTAATCAGCCTAAAATTAAGTGCTAAATGAAATTCCTTCCTTTGGAACATTGACAGGTTTTGACAAACCCTCAACAATAAGCATATGTGAAAAAAGTGTTTAGACAATGACAAACCTTTAAAAGACAACCAAAAACTAGAGCAAAGTGAACAAGAAGTTTCATCACCCACACAATGCCACTCCTTGAAGACTGAAAGAGGTGGCTGTGTTTCAACTAATATGTAAAATACAAGCACAGATAGCCCAGGAAAATAAGGAAACAGAGAAATGTGTTCCAAATGAAGAACAAGACAAAACGTCAGTAAAAGACCTTAATGATACACAGATGTGCAATCTACCTGATAAATAATTCTAAGTAATTTGTTATTATAAAGATGCTCACTGAAATAAGGAGAATGGAAGTACACACAGAGAACTTTAACAAAGAAATAAAAGTATAAGAAAGTACCAAACAGAAGTAACAAAGCTGAATAATACAATAACTGAACTGAAAAATACACTAGAGGGGTTTCACAGCAGAATATACGAAACAGAAGAATGTGTTGACAAGTTATAATGCAAAGCATTGGAACTCACACAGAAGCACCAGCAAAATTTTTAAAAAATGAAGATAAATGAAGATAATTTTAAAAACCTAAATGTTATGCAGAACAGTATCCACAGTATAGAAGTCCCAGGAGGAGAGAAGAAAGATGAAAATGTATTTGAAGTAATACCTGAAAACTTCCATAACCTGGGTAAAGAAACAGATGTCTAGGTCTAGGAAAGCCAGAAAATTCCAAATAAAATGATTCCCAAGAGAGACACACCAAGAAACCTTATGATTGAAATGTCAACCATTAAATATAAAGAATCTTAAAGGCAGCAAGAGAAAAACAACATCCCATACTAGGAAATCCCATAAACCTATCAGCATAATTTTCAGCAGAAACGTTGCAGGCCATAAGGGAGTGACATGACATAATCAAAGTACTGAAAGGAAAAAGTTCAATCAAGAATACTATGCCCAGTAAGGTTATCTCTCAGAATTAAAGAAGAAGAAAATAAAAGGCTTTCCAGGTAAGCAAAAGCTAAAGGAATTAATCACCGTTAAACCAGATTTACAAGTAATGATAAAGAAGTGTTAAGCTGAAAAGGAATGGCACTAGTTAGCAGCAAGAAAACATATGAAAGTAAAAAAAAAAAAAAAGTCTCACCAGAAAAGTGTGTGTGTGTGTGTGTGTGTGTGTGTGTGTGTTTGTAAGGGTAGTAAATAAATCATTTATAAAACTAATATGAAGGTTAAAAGACAAAAGTAGTAAAATCAAAAGATCTACAATAATCAAAGAATAAGTAAAGAGGTAAAATGTGACAGTAAAAATAAAATGTGTGATGAGTAGTAAAATATTAAAGGCTTGGAATGTGTTCAAACTTAAGTTGGTCTAAACCTAAAATATATGTATATGTACATATATATAGTATTATACAATAGTATATATAATATATATTACATAACATATAAATGATGTAGGATTTGTACTTCACAGTAACCACAAAATAAAAACATAGTAAAATACACAAAAGCAAATGAGAAAGAGATAAAAACATAACACTAAAGAAATACACCATACCAAAAGCAAAAGGAAAGGAACAGAAAATAATTACAATAACAGACAGAAAACAACAAACAAAATAACAATAATTACATACCTATCAATAACTACATTAAATGTAAATCAAATACATTGTGCAATCAAAAGACATAGAGTTGAGGAGAACAAGATGGTGGCACAGTATGAGGATCCTAGGCTTGTCTGGTTCCACTAACACAACTAGATCACTATCAAGTCATCATAAATACACGAGATATCAAACTGAAAGCTGATGGAACAAACTCAACACCAAAAGGGAAAGAAGAGGCCACATCAAAGAAAGTAGGAGGCATAGAAATGTGGTATAGGGGAGAACAAGATCACAGGTCCTATGGAGGGAAGGGAGCTGTGGTTTCAAAGAAGGACAAATAAATACACAGAATAAACACAGCCACCAGATGGAAGCGTCACAATGCCAACACAACCTGCTTAACATGCTTAACCAAGCCCCATCCCCTTGCACTTGAGCAGGATTGCCTTTGTTGGTCAAGCCTCCCTCAGTTCTAGCATGGTGGGCCTCTCCTCAAGAAGACTAACAAACCCCCTGCCCAAACCACATCTTCCAACCAGAGAGTTCTTCAGGGCTCCAGTTCTGGTGAAAATGGTGTCAAGATTCATTTCACAAGCAGATAAGAGCAAACCTAGTTAAAATTTACCACATCCAAGTGAAGGACCAAACACTGCCCACAGAAGATAAGAGAGCCTCTAAAAATTACTGACCTGAAGGGTAGAGCAGCCATGACACAACAGTTCAGTACATGCAGAACACACCAGAGACACTTCCTGGAACATAATGGCCCTGGGCATTACATGACATCTTCTTCATAAGGCTATGATTTTAAGGAGCAGGAGATATACCAGACCTTCCTAACACAGAGAAGTTCGAAACTTAGACAAAATGCCAAGATGGGGGAATTTATCCCAAATGAAAAAAACAAGATCAAGCCATGGCGAGAGATCAAAATGAAATAAATAAAAGTAACATACATAATGGAAAATGTAAAGCAACAATAATAAGAATAGTCACAGGGCTTGAGAAAAGAATAGAGGACATCAGTGAAACACTTACCATAGAAATAAAAGAGTTAAAAAAAAAGAATCAATAAGAAATGAAGAATACAGTACGTGAGATTAGAAACTGGCTTGATGCAATTAACAGCAGACTGGAAAAAGCAGGGGAATGAATTAGGGACATAGAAGACAAAATAATGGAAAAAATAAAGTCAAACAAAAGAGAGAAAGAATTATGCAACACGAGAATAGATTTAGAGAACAGAGTGACTTCATCAAATTTAATAGCATACATATTATAGGAGTCCCAGAAAATGAAGAAAGAGAAAATGAGGCAGAAACTTTATTTCATGAAGTGATAGCAGAAAACTTCCCTAATCTGGGGAAGGAAACAGACCCCAAATCCAGGAGTCACAGAGAACTCCCATCAAAATTAACAAAAGCAGGCCAACACCAAGACATATTTCAATTAAATTTATAAAATATAATGATGAAGAGAAACATATTAAAATTATCAGGACAAAAGAAGTCCTTAACTTACAAGGGAAAACCTAAAAGACTAGTGGGGGATTTCTCAACAGGAACTTGGCAAGCCAGAGGAGATAAGCATGATATATTCAAAGTGATAAATGGGGAAAATGTTCAGCCAAGAACATTCTATCCAGCAAGGCTATAATTCAGTAAAAGGGGAGATGAAGTTTCCCAGAAAAAAAAGCACAAAAACTAAAGGAGTTGATGACCACTAAAGCAGCCCTGAAATAAATAGTAAAGGGAAGTCTTTGAGTGCAATGGAGAGACGAAAAGTGACAAAGACAAGAAAGTATCACAGAAAATCTCCAGAAACGATAGCAAAACCTGTAATAAAATGGCACTAAATACATATCTAACAATAATTTCTTTGAATTTAAATGGACTAAAAGCTCCAATTAAAAGACATAGGGTCAGGGCACCTGGGTGGCTCAGCTGCTTAAGTATCCAACTCTTAAATTTGATTCAGGTCATTATCTCATGGTTCATGAGTTTGAGCCCTGTGTCAGGTTCCAAACTGAGAGTGGGATTCTCTCCCTCTCTCTCTGCCCCTCCCCTGCTCACTCTCTCTCTCTATGAAAATAAATGAACTTAAAAAAAAGACATAAGATGTCAGAATGGATTAAAAAAAAAACAAGACCCATCTATATGCTGTCTACAAGAGACTCATTTTAGACCTAAAGAAACCTGCAGATGGAAAATAAAGGGATGGAGAAAATATTTATCATGAAAATGGGTGTCAAAAGAAAGCTGGCGAAGCAATACTTATATCAGAGAACCTCGATTTTGAAAGAAAGACTATACAAAGAGACAAAGAAGGCCATTATATAATAAAGGGTGATAACCAAGCAAGAAAATATAACAATTTCAGATATTTATGCACCCAACATAGAAACACACAAATATGTAACATAATTAACAAGAAATATAAAGAGCTCATTGATAATAATACAATAATAGTAGGGGACACTAACAGTCCACTTAAATCAATGGACAGATCATTTGAACAGAAAATCAACAAGGAAATAATGGCTTTCAATGGCAAACTGGAACATATGGACTTCACAGATATAATCAGAACAATCCATCATAAAACAGCAGAATGCATATTCTTTTCAGGTGCACATGGGACATTCTCCAGAATAGATTACATATCAGGTCACAAAACAGGCAACACAAATACAAAAAGATTAAAATTATACCATACAACTTTTCAGACTACAAGACTATGAAACTAGAAGTAAAACAAAAGAAAAAAAATTGGAGGTTAAACAAGATGCTATTAAACAATGAATGTGTCAACAAAGAAATAAAGGAAGAAATAAAAAATATCCATGGGAAAATGAACATGAAAACACAACAGTGAAAAACCTTTGGGATGAGGCAAAAAAATGATCCTAAGATGGAAGTATATACAGAAGATCCTAAGATGGAAGTATATACAGGCCTAACTCAAGAGCAAGAAAAATCTCAGATAAACAACCTGACTTTACATGTAAAGGGACTAGAAAAAGAAAAATAAACAAAGCCTAAAACCACAGAAGGAAAGAAAAAATAATGATTAGAACAGAAAGAAATAATAAAGAAACTAGCAAAACAATTGAATATGTCAATGAAACCAAGAGATGCTTTCTTGAAATAGTTAATAAAATTTATAAGCCTATAGCCAGACGTACCAAAAAGAAAAAAAGAAAGGCCCCAATAAATAAAATCACAAGAATTAGAAGATAAATAACAACCAACATCACAGAAATATAAACAATTATAAGAGAATATTATGAAAATATATGCTTACTAATTGGAAAACCTGGAAGAAATGGGTAAATTGTTAGAAACATATAAACTACCAAATACAAAACATGAAGAAATACAAAATCGAAGAGACCGATAACCAGCAAAGAAATTGTGGCTTACCCAGAAGATGGCGGCGTAGGAGGGCTCACCACGCATCCTGCTGATCACTTAGATTCCACCTACATCTGCCTAAATAACCCAGAAAACTGCCAGGAGACTAGAAGAACGGATTCTCTGGAGCCAAGCATAGACAAGAGGCCCAGGGAAGAGGGTAGGAAAGGCAGAGAGGCAGTGCAAGCTACACGGACTGGTGGGAGGGAGCTGGTGTGGTGGAGGGGTAGCCCGCCCAGCAAAGCAGAGCCCCTGAAGTCTAGTTTGCAAAAAGCAGAGGGGCCGGACTCCGGGAGTTCTGACAGCCAGCGGGACTTGACATCTGGAATGTTAAAAGTCAACAGCTCTGCTCTCAGACAGCAGCGAGGGTGAGAGGATGCTGGAAGAGAGAATTGTTAAGCCCCAGAAGACAGAGCTCAGCTCGCAGGGGAACAAAGGAGCTGGCGAGTGCCATCTCCCTCTCCCATCCCCCAGTCAAAATGGGAACCAGTTACCATCACCTAACTTGCTTGTACCATGCAAATGCCCAACGCTGTGCTTCTGTGGACCCATCCCTCTGACAGGTCTGCCTCCCTTCCAGTGCTGCAAGGCCTCTCCCACAGGGGAGCACTGACTGCAAACTGAGCTAAGCCTACCCTTCCCACCCTTGTGCACCTTGCATATCCACCCTGGCTAATATGCCAGATGGCATCAAAGCAGCACCACAAGCCTGGCAGTGTGCAAGTAGCCCAGACAGGGGCCACCCACAGTGAGTCCTGCCCCTGGGAGAGGGGAAGATGAGGTACACACCAATCTGACTATGGCCCCAGTGGTGGGCTGGGGGCAGACATCGGGTCTGACTGAGGCCCCGCCCACCAACACAAGTTACTGAGGCCCCGCCCACCAACACAAGACAGCACAGGGAAAGTGGCCTGCAGTTTGGAGCCACTGCAGGGACTACCCAAAATGATGAAACGAAAGAATTCTCCTCAAAAGAATCTCCAGGAAGTAACAACAGCTAACAAACTGATCAAAAACTATTTAAGCAATATAACGGAACAAGGATTTAGAATAATAGTCATAAAATTAATCGCTGGACTTGAAAAAAGCATAGAGGACAGGAGAGAATCTATTGCTACAGAGAAAAAGAGATTAAGAAATAGTCATGAGGAAATAAAAAATGCTATAAATGAGGTGCAAAATAAAATGGAGGTGGCCATAGCACGGATTGCACTGACAGAGAGAATAGGTGAATTAGAAGATAAAATTATGGAAAAAGAGGAAGCTGAGAAAAAGAGAGATAAAAACATCCAGGAGTATGAGGGGAGAATTACAGAACTAAGTGATGCAATCAAACAGAACAATATCTGTATCATAGGAATTCCAGAAGAAGAAGAGAGAGAAAAAGGGAATGAAGGTGTACTTCAACAAATCATAGCTGAGAACGTCCCTGATCTGGGGAAGGAAAAAAGCATTGAAATCCAAGAAGCACAGAAAACTCCCTTCATCCCAAACTTGCATCGATCTTCTGCATGACGTATCATAGTGAAACTGGTAAAATACAAGGATAAAGAGAAAATTCTGAAATCAGCTAGGGATAAACATGCTCTAACTTATAAAGGGAGACCCATCAGACTAGTGGCAGTCTTATCTATTGAAACTTGGCAGGCCAGAAAGGGATGGCGGGAAATCTTCAATGTGATGAACAGAAAAAATATGCACCCAAGAATCCTTTATCCAGCAAGTCTGTCATTCAAAATAGAAGGAGAGATAAAGATCTCCCCAAACAAAAACTGAAGGAATTCATCACCACTAAACCAGCCCTACAAGAGATCCTAAGGGGGATTCTGTTAGTGAAATGTTGCAAGGACCACAAAGTAACAGAGACATCACTACAAGCATGAAACCTACAGATATCACAATGTCTCTAAACCCATATCTTTCCATAATAACACTGAATGTAAATGGACTAAATGCTCCAACCAAATGACATAGGGTATCAGAATGGATTAAAAAAAAAAAAGACCAATCTATTTGCTCTCTACAAGAGACTCATTTTAGACCTGAGGACACTTTCGGATCGAAAGTGAGGGGATGGAGAACTATTTATCATGCTACTGGAAGTCAAAAGAAAGCTGGAGTAGCCATACTTATATCAGACAAACTAGACTTTAAGTTAAAGGCTGTAACAAGAGATGAAGAAGGGCATTAAATAATAATTACAGGGTCTATCCATCAGGAAGAGCTAACAATTATAAATGTCTATGTGTCGAATACAGGAGCCCCCAAATATTTAAAACAATCACAAACATATGCAACCTTATTGATAAGAAGGTGGTAACTGCAGGGGACTTTAATACCCCACTTTAATATCCACAACAATGGATAGATCATTGAGACACAGGATCAATAAAGAAATAAGGGCCTTGAATGATACATTGGATCAGATGCACTTGACAGATATATTTAGAACTCTGCATCCCGAAGCAACAGAATATACTTTCTTCTCGAGTGCACATGGAACCTTGTCCAAGATAGATCACATACTGGGTCACAAAACAGCCCTTCATAAGTATACAAGAATTGAAATCGTACCATGCGTACTTTCAGACCACAATACTATGAAGCTTGAAATCAACCACAGGAAAAAGTCTGGAAAACCTCCAAACGCATGGAGGTTAAAGAACACCTTACTAAAGAGTGAATGGGTCAACCAGGCAATTAGAGAAGAAATTAAAAAAAAATATATGGAAAGAAATGAAAATGAAAAGACAATAATCCAAATGCTGTGGGATGCAACGAAGGAAGTCCTGAGAGGAAAGTACATTGCAATCCAGGCCTATCTCAAGAAACAAGAAAAATCCCAAATACAAAATCGAACAGCACACCTAAAGGAAATAGAAGCAGAGCAGCAAAGACACCCCAAACCCAGCAGAAGAGAAATAAGAAAGATCAGAGCAGTAATAAACAATATAGAATCTAAAAAAAAAAAAAAAAACTGTAGAGCAGATCAATGAAACCAAGAGATGTTTTTTTTTTTTTTTAAATAAACAAAATTGATAAACCTCTATCCATGCTTCTCAAAAAGAAAAGGGAGAGGGCCGAAATAGATAAAATCATGAATGAAAATGGAATTATTACAACCAATCCTTCAGAAATACAAGCAATTGTCATGGAATACTATGAAAAATTATATGCCAACAAACTGGACAACCTGGAAGAAATGGACAAATTCCTAAGCACCCCCTCCTTCCAAATCACAAACAGGAAGAAATAGAAAACTTGAACAGACCCATAACCAACGAAGAAATTGAATCAGTTGCCAAAAATCTCCCAACAAATAAGAGTCCAGGGCCAGATGGCTTCCCTGAGGAATACTACCAGACATTTAAAGCAGAGATAATACCTATCCTTCTCAAGCTGTTCCAAAAAATAGAAAGGGAAGGAAAACTTCCAGACTCATTCTACGAAGCCAGCATTACTTTGATTCCTAAACCAGAGACCTAGCAAAGAAAAAAGAGAACTACAGGCCAATATCCCTGATCAATATGGATGCAAAATTCTCAATAAGACACTAGCAAATCACATTCAACAGCATATAAAAAGAATTATCCACCATGATCAAGTGCAATTCATTCCTGGGCTGCAGTCCTGGTTCAACATTTGCAAATCAATCAATGTGATACATCACATTAATAAAAGAAAAGAACAATATGATCCTGTCAAACGGCACAGAAAAAGCATCTGACAAAATTCAGCATCGTTTCTTAATAAAAACCCTTGAGAAAGTCGGGATAGAAGGAACATACTTAAACATCATAAAAGCCACTTACAAAAAGCCCACAGCTAACATCATCCTCAATGGGGAAAACTTAAGAGCTTTCCCCCTGAGATCAGGAACACGACAGGGATGTCCACTCCCACACTGTTGTTTAACATAGTGTTGGAAGTTCTAGCATCAGCAATCAGACAACAAAAGGAAATCAAAGGCATCAAAATTGGCAAAGATGAAATCAAGCTTTCACTTTTTGCAGATGGCATGATATTATACATGGAAAATCCGATAGACACGACCAAAAGTCTGCTCGAACTGATACACGAATTTAGCAAAGTTCCAGGACACAAAATCAATGTACAGAAATCAGTTGCATTCTTATACACTAATAATGAAGCAACAGAAAGACAAATAAAGAAACTGATCCCATTCACAATTGCACCAAGAAGCATAAAATACCTAGGGATAAATCTAACCAAAGATGTAAAAGATCTGTATGCTGAAGACTATAGAAAGCTTATGAAGGAGATCAAAGAAGATACAGAAGAAATGGAAAAGCATTCTGTGGTCATGGATTGGAAGAATAAATATTGTTAAAATGTCAATACTACCCAAAACAATCTACACATTCAATGTAATCCCAACCAAAATTGCACCAGCATTCTTCTCAAAGCTAGAACAAGCAATCCTACAATTTGTATGGAATCACAAAATACACAAATAGCCAAAGTAATGAAGAAGAAGACAAATGCGGAAGCCATCACAGTCCTAGATTTTAGCCTCTACTACAAAGCTGAAATCATCAAGACAGCATGGTATTGGCACAAAAACAGACAGACCAGTAGAATACAATAGAGTATCCACAATTGGACCCACAACAGTATGGCCAACTAATCTTTGACAAAGCAGGAAAGAATATCCAATGGAAAAAAGACAGTCACTTTAACAAATGGTGCTGGGAGAACTGGACAGCAACATGAAGAAGATTGAAACTAGACCACTTTCTTACACCATACACAAAAATAAACTCAAAATGGAAAAAGGACCTGGATGGGAGACAGGAAACCACCAAAACCCTAGAGGAGAAAGCAGGAAAAGACCTCTCTGACCTCAGCCGCAGCAATTTCTTACTTGACACATCCCCAAAGGCAAGGGAATTAAAAGCAAAAATGAACTATTGGGACATCATGAAGATAAAAACTTCTGCACTGCAAAGGAAACAATCAACAAAACTAAAAGGCAACGAATGGAATGGGAAAAGATATTGGCAAATGACATATCAGGGCTAGTATCCAAATCTATAAAGAACTCACCAAACTCCATACCTGAAATACAAATAATACAGTGAAGAAATGGGCAGAAGACATGAATAGACACTTCTGTAAGGAAGACATCCTGATGGCCAACAGGCACATGAAAAGATGCTCAACATCAGTCCTCATCAGGGAAATACAAATCAAAACCACACTGAGATACCACCTCACGCCAGTCAGAGTGGCTAAAATGAACAAATCAGGAGACTATAGATGCTGGAGAGGATGTGGAGAAATGGGAACACTCTTGCACTGTTGGTGGGAATTAAATCTGGTGTAGCCACTCTGTAAAACAGTGTGGAGGTTCCTCAAAAAATTAAAAATAGATCTACCCTATGACCCAACAATAGCACTTCTAGGAATTTACCCAAGGGATACAGGACTGCTGATGCATAAGGGCACTTGTACCCCAATGCTTATAGCAGCACTTTCAACAATAGCCAAATTATGGAAAGAGCCTAAGTGTCCATCAACTGATGAATGGATAAAGAAATTGTGGTTTATATACATAATGGAATACTACTTGACAATGCGAAAGAATGAAATATGGCCTTTTGTAGCAATGTGGATGGAACTGGAGAGTGTAATGCTAAGTGAAATAAGTCATACAGAGAAATAAAGATACCATATGTTTTCACTCCTATGTGGATCCTGAGAAACTTAACAGAAGACCATGGGGGAGGTGAAGGAAAAAAAGTTGGAGAAGGAGGGAGCCAAACCATAAGAGACTCTTAAAAACAGAGAATAAACTGAGGTTTGATGGGGAGTGGGAGGGAGGGGAGGGTGGTTGATGGGTATTGAGGAGGGCACCTGTTGGAAGGAGCACTGAGTGTTGTATGGAAACCAATTTGACAGCAAATTTCATATTAAAAAAAAGAATTTGAATCAGTTACCAAAAATCCTACCTCCCCCACAATACTTCTGGTACAGACGGCTTCACAGAGAAATTTTACCAAATGTTTAAAGAAGAAGTAATACTTATTCTCCTTACACTACTCCAAATTCATTCTATGAAGCCAACATTACCCTGATACCAAAACCAGATAAGGACTGCCTTAAAATAGAGAACTACAGGGCAATATCCCTAAAGACAGGGAAGCAAAATTCTCAACAAAATAAGACCAAACTGAATCCAACAATACATTAAAAGAATAATTCACTATAATCATGTTGGAGTTATTACTGGATAGCCAGAGGGGATATATATTTACAAATCAATGTAATACCACACATTAATAAAAGAAAGTTTAAGAACCAAATGATCCTCTCAGTAGAGACAGAAAAAACATTTGACAAAGTATAATATCCATATGTGGTAAAAACCCTCAACAATGTATGTTAAGAGTGTACATATCTCAAAAAAGTATACAGACCATATACAAAAAACCCACAGGTAATATCATGCTTAATGGAGAAAATATGAGAACCTTTCCTCTCTGGTCAGGAACAAGACAGGGAAGTCCATTCTCACACCTGTTATTTCACATACTACTGGAAATCCTAGACACAATAATTACACAAGTAAAAAGAATCAATGCCATCCAAATTGTCAAGGAAGAAATCTAACTTTCACTATTTACATATTACATGATACTCTATATAGAACCCCAAGAATCCACAAAAAAAAAAAAACTGCTTGAACTCATACACAAATTGCTTAAAGTCACAGGCTACAAATTCAACATACAAAAATCTGTTGCATTTCTATACACCAATAATGAAGAAGCAGAAAATGAAATCAAGAAACTGATCCCATTTACAATTGCATTAAATGCCATAAGATACCTAGAAATAAACCTAACCAAAGAAGGAAAATATCTGCACTCTGAAAACCACAAACAAGGATGAAAGATATTGAAGATGACACAAATAAATGGAAAAATATACCATGCTCTTGGATTGGAGGAACAAATGTGTTAAAATGCATATATTACCCAAAAATATCTATACATTCAATGCAATCCCAAAGAAATACCACCAGCATTTTTCACAGAGCAAGAACCAATAATCCAAAAATTTGTATGGAAAAACATAAAACCATGAATAACCGAAGCCATCTTGAAAATAAAAGCAAAGCTGGAGGCATCACAGTGCTGGACTGCAAGTTATATTACAAAATTATAGTGATCAAGATGGTGTGGTACTAGCACAAAAATAGATATAAATCAATAGAACAAACTAGAAAACCCAGACATGCACACAGAACTATATGGTCAACTAATCTTTGACAAAGGACAAAAGAATATGCAATGCAAAAAAGACAGTCTCTTCAACAAATGGTGTTGGGACAACTGAACGGCAACATGGAAATAATGAAACTGGACCACTTTCATACACCATACACATAAATTCAAAATGGATGAAAGGCCTAAATGTGAAACACGAAATTATCAAAATCCTAGAGAACAGGGACAGCAACCTCTTAATTATTTTTCTCCCCATCACCAAGAAGGAAGGGCTTCAGGGAACAGAACAACAAACACCAGTAGAGGCAGGACCTGCTTACACCAAACCCCGCCATTCTGTACCTCGCAACTGCTTATCTACTGGATTGAGACTGACACTGAGAGAACCACATGACCTCTGCTCCAGACCAGCAGAGCCACTGGTTCCAGGCACCAACAGACAATTGCCCAGTATTTTTGTAAGTTAGTCTCTCTTTTTTTTCTCTTTTCCTTTCTTTTTTTCTCTTTTCTTTTGTTTTATTTCTTTTATTTACGTTTTCTTTTCTTAATTTCTTTTCTTTTTTTAAAATTTCTTTTCCCTCTTCTCTTCGCTCCTCTTTTTATTTCTACCCAAAACTTTTTTTATTCTTTTCTTTCCTTAGTAATCAGGCTCACATTTTCTGATTTGCTTTTTGGTCAAGTATTATTATATACAATATAATAGATAGATTACATATTAGGTCACAAAACAGACCTCACAAATACATATATACATACACAAACACACACACATATATATATATATATATATATATATATATATATATATGTATACTTCTCTGTTTTGCTTGTTTGTTTAATCAAAAAAATTACTTTTTTTTATGATTTTTCTGTATATCATTTTTATTTACTTCCCTTTTCCTCACTCTGGATGAAGGCTTCTAGTTTCTTTGATGCTCTGCAGGACTTTTTCTTTTTCATTTCTTTCATTTTTCTCTTTGTACAGGACCATATACGTTGCCCTTTCCTTTTCTTCAGGGTTACTCCAAGGAACAAATAAAAACACACTTGGTGGAAGGTCCAAGCACTCCACCACTATGAGCAAAGATGATCTTTACAGAGGACTGACCAGTGGGATAGAGCACCCAAATATGCAACAACAGAGAGCATGAAACACACTCCAAAACACTTCCTGTAGTGCCAATCCCTGGGCAGTGTATGATCATTTTTAATATAGTAGTACTCACAGGTGCAGGACACATAAAAAGCTATCAAAAACAAGTAAAAGACAGAAATGTAGCCAAAATGATGAAACGGAAGAATTCTCCTCAAAGGAAAATCCAGGGAAGAAATGATAGTCAGAGAATTGTTCAAAAGAGATATAAACAATATATGTGAACAAGAATTTAGAATAACAGTCACAAGACTAATAGCTGGGCTTGAAAAAAGACTACAAGACAGCCTAAAATCTACTGCTGCAGAGATCAAAGATCTAAGAAATAGTCATGATGAATTAAGAAATGATACAAACGGGATATAAAATAAACTGGATACAGTGAGAGTGAGGATGGAAAGAGAGGAGAGCATAGGTGAAATACAAGATAAAATTATAGAAAATGAGAAAGCTGAAAAAAAAGGAGGGAAAAGAAATTACTACACCATGAGGGGAGAATTAGAGACCTCAGCGATTCCAAGAAATGAAACGATATCTGTATCGTAGGAGTTCCAGAAGAAGAAGAAGACAAAGAAAGGAGCAGAAGGCTTATTTGAATAAATTATAGCTGAGAACTTCCCTAACTTGGGGAAGGAAACAGAGATCCAAGTCCAAGAGAAACAGAGAACTCACTTCAGAATCAACAAAAACAGATCATTACCACGAGATATAATGAAACAGGCAAAATACAAGGATAAAGACAGAATTCTGAAAGCAGCTAGGGGAAAATATGCTTTAATCTACAGGGGTGGACACATGAGGGTAGTAGCAGACCTTTGCACTGAAACTTGGCAGGCCTGACGGGAGTGGCAGGAAATATTCAATGTACTGAATAGGAAAAATATGCAGCCAAGAATCCTTTAGCCAGAAAAGCTGACACTCAGAATAGAAGGACAGATAAAGGCTTTCCAAGACAGACAAAAACTAAAGGAAATCATGACCACTAAACCAGCCTTGCAGAGGATCCTAAGGGGGACTCTGTGAGTGGGAAGCAGAAAAGACTACAAAGGGCCAGAGACATCACCACAAACACAAAACCTACAGATAACACAATGATTCTAAATCCATATCTTTCAATAATCACTCTGAATGTGAATGGACTAAATGCCCCAGTCAAAAGACATAGGGTATCAGAATAGATGGGAAAAAAAAAAAGAAAAGAAGAAAAGAAAAGCACAAGGTCCTTCTATATGCTGCCTACAAGAGACTCATTTTAGACCTGAGGACACCTGCAGACTGAGAGTGAGGTGATGGAGGACCACCTATCATGTTAATGGACGTCAAAGGAAAGCCAGAGTAGCCATACTTATATCAGACAAACAATATTTTAAAACAAAGACTGTAACAAGTGATGAAGAAGGGCATTATGTCATAATTAAGGGGTCTATCCATTAAGAAGAGCTAACAAGTGCAAATGTTTATGCTCCCAATGTGAAGAAACTGAAATCTATAAATCAATTAATCACAAACATAAATAAATGTATAGACAATAATACCGTGATTGTAGGGGAATTTAATACACTGACAGCAAAGGACAGATCATCTAGGCATAAAATCAATAAGGAAACAACGGCTCTGAATGACACATTGGACCAGATGGACTTAATAGCTATATTCAGAACTTTACATCCAAGAGCAGCAGAACACACATTCTTCTTGAGTGCACATGGAACATTTTCCAAACTATATCACATACTGGGTCACAAAACAGCCCTCAACAAGTATAAAAGGATTGAGATCATGCCATGCATATTTTCAGATCACAATGCTATGAAACTTGAAATCAACCACAAGAACAAATTTGGAAAGCCCCCAAATACATGGAGGTTAAAGAACATCCTACTAGAGTATGAATGGGCCAACCTGGAAATTAAAGAAGAAATTTAAAAATATATGCAAGCAAATGAAAATGTAAACACTACAGTCCAAACCCTATGGGATGCAGCAACGGCTGTCCTAAGAGGAAAATACCTTGCAATTCAGGCCTGTGTCAAGAAGCAAGAAAGGTCGCAAATACACAATCTAATGTCACACCTAAAGGAGCTAGAAAGACAGCAGCAAAGAAAGCCCAAAGCGAGGAGAAGAACAGAAATAATAAAGATTAGAGCAGAGGTAAACACTAAAGAATCCAAAAGAAACAGTAGAACAGATCAATGAATCTAAGCGTTGGTTTTTTGAAAGAAGAAACAATTAATAACCCCATAACCAGACTTCCCAAAAGAAAAGCGAGAGGACCCAAATAGATAAAATCACGAATGAAAGAGGAGAGATCACAACCGACACCACAGAAATACACACAATTATTAGAGAATACTATGAAAAATCATATGCCAACAAACTAGACAATCTAGAAGAAATGGACAAACTCCTAGACACTCACACACTACCAAAACTCAAATGCAAAGAAATGGAAAATATGAACAGACCTAAAACCAGGGAAGAAATTGAATCGGTTATCAAAAGTCTCCCAGCAAATAAGAGTCCTGGGCCAGATGGCTTCCCAGCGGAATTCTACCAGACATTTAAAGCAGAGTTAATACCTATTCTTCTCAAGCTGTTTCAAACAATAGAAACAGAAGGAAAGCTTCCAGTCTCATTCTATGAATCCAGCATTATCTTGATTCCCAAAGCAGACAAAGACCCCCACTAAAAAGGAGAATTACAGGCCAATATGCCTGATGAACATGGATGCAAAACTTCTCAACAAGATACTAGCAAATCGAATTCAACAGTATATTAAAAGAATTATTCACTATGATCAAGTGGGATACATTCCTGGGCGTCAGGGCTGGTTCTATTCACAAATCAATCAACATGACACATCACATTAGTAGAAGAAAGAATAAGAACTGTATGGTCCTGTCAATTCATGCAGAAAAAGCTTTTGACAAAATACAGCATTCTTTCTTAGTAATCAAGAAAGTCTGCATAGAAGGAACATATTTTAACATTATAAAAACCATATATGAAAGGTCCACAGCGAATATTATCCTCAATGGGGAAAAACAGAGCTTCCTCCCTGAGATCAGGAATAGGACAGTGATGTCCAATTTCACCACTGTTGGTTAACATAGTTTCGGAAGTCCTAGCCTCAGCAATCAGATAACAAAACAAAATAAAAGGCACCAAATGGCCAAGAAGTCACACTTTTACTCTTCACAGATGACATGATACTCTATGTGGAAAACCTGAAATTTTCCACACAAAATACCTGCTAGAACTGATACATGAATTCAGGAAAGTCACAATACATAAAATCAATGTACAGAAATGGGTTATATTTCTACACACTAACAATGAAGTAGCAGAAAGAGAAATCAAGGAGTCTATCCCATTTGCAATTGCAGCTAAAACCATGAGAAACCTAGGAATAAACCTAACCAAAAAGGTTAAATATTTATATATTGAAAGCTATTGAAAGCTTATGAAAGAAATTGAAGACACAAAGAAATGCAAAAACATTCCATGCTCATGGATTGTAAAAACAAATATTGTTAAAATGTCAATAGTACCCAAAGCATCTACACATTCAAAGCAATCCCTATTAAAATAATACTAGCATCATTCACAGACCTAGAACAAACAATCCTAAAATTTATATGGAATCAGAAAGACCCCAAATAGCCAATGTAATGTTGAAAAAGAAAACCAAAACTGGAGGCATGACAATCCTGGATTTTACCCTTTATTATAAAGCTGTAAGCATCAAGATAGTATAGTATAGGCACAAAAACACACATATAGACCCCTAGAATAGAATAGAGAACCCAGAAATGGACCCACAAATGTATGGCTAACTTATCTTCGACAAAGCAGGAAAGAGTGTATAATGGAAAAGAAGACAGTCTCTTTAGCAAATGGTGCTGGGAGGTCTGGACAGCAACATGCAGAAGAATTAACCTGACCATGTTTCTTACACCATACATGAAAATAAATTCAAAATGAATGGGAGACCTAAATGTGAGGCAAAAAAACATCAAAATCCTAGAGGACAAAACAGGCAGCAATATCTTTGACCTCTGCTGCAGCAACTTCTTACTTGACATGTTTCTGAAGACAAGAGGAAAAAAAAAAAAAACTATTGGATCTCATCAAGATAAAAGGCTTCTGCACAGAAAAAGAAATAACAAAAGTAAAGGGCCACTGATGGAATGTAAGTAGATATTTGCAAATTACATATTGCATAAATGGTCAATATAAAATACCTATAAGGAACATGCCAAACTCAACACCAGAAAAACAAATAATCCACTGAAGAAAGGGTCAAAATACATGAATAGACACTTTGCCAAAGGAGACCTCCAGGTGCCAAACAGACATATGCAAAGATGCTCACCATCTCTCATCATCAGGGAAATACATATCAAAACCACATTGAGATACCTCCTCACACTAGTCAAAGGCTAAAATTAACAATTCAGGACACAACTGATTTTGGCAAGGATATGGAGAAAGGGGAACCCTCTTGCATTGTTGGTGGGAATGCAAACTGGTGCAGCCACTCTGGAAGACAGTGTGGAGGTTCTTCAAAAATTAAAAATAGTATTACCCTATGACTCGGCACATGCATTACTGGGAATGTATCCAAACGATACAGGAATGCTGATTCATAGGGACACATGTACCCCAATGTTACAGCAGCACTAACAGCAATAGCTAAATTATGGAAAGGGCCCAAATGTCCATCAATTGATTAATGGATAAAGGGAAAGTGGTATATTGCAATACTACTTGGCAATGAAAAAGAATGAAATCTTGCCGTTTGCAACAATGTGGATGGAACTGGAGGGTATTATGCTAAGCAAAATAAGTCAGCAAGAGAAAGACAGATATCATGTGATTTCACTCATATACGGAATTTGAGAAACTTAACAGATGAAGGAAGGAAAAATAAGATAAAAACAAAGGGATGCAAACTAATAGGACTCTTAAATACAGAGAACAAACTGAAGGGTGATGGGGGTGGGGGAGCCCAGGGGGTGGGGAAAATGGGTGATGGGCATTAAGGAGGACACACGTTGGGATGAACGCTGTGTGTTATATGTAAGTAATGAATGAAGGGAATCTACTCCTGAAGCTGAGACTATATTGTATATTAGCTAACTTGAAAATAAATTTTAAAAAAAAATGAAAAAAATAGTATTTTCTGTATATAACATCAGCTGAAAGAGATAATTTATTTTTCCCTTTCCAATTTAGATGCTTTTTATGTCTTTTTCTTGACTGCACTGGCTAAGACTTCCAGTATTTTGTTTAAAAAAAAAAAGTGTAAGACACAGTATCCTTGAGTTGTTCCTGATCCTAAGAAAAAGCCTTCAGTTGTCACCTCATTATGATATTAGCATTTCCTGTGACCTTTGGTATGTTAAGCTAATCTCCTCTCATATAAAGTTGTTTGAGGGTTTTTATCTAAAATGTGTGTTGAAATTTGCAAATACTCTTTTTTGACTTTATTGAGATGATCAGTGTGTTTTTTGTCATTTGTTCTTTTACTATGATGTATCTCACTGATTGATTATTGTATGTTGAATCGTCCTTGCATAACAGGATAAATCTCACTTGGTCACGGTGTTTGATACTTTTAATGTGCTGTTGAACTCAATTTGTAGTTTTTTGACAATATTTGGGGGTATATTCATCAGGGATATTGGCCTGTAATTTTCTTATAGTGTTCATCTCTGGCTTTGGTATAAGTCTGATGCTGGCCTCATAAATGAGTTTGGAAGTTTTTCTTCCTCTTCAAATTTTTGGAAGAGCTTGAGAAAGATTGGCATTTTCTTTTTGAATATTTGTCAGCACTCTCCAGTGAAACCATCTGGTCCTGGACTTTTATTGTTGACAAGTTTTGATTGCTGATTCAATCTCCTTATTTGTTATATGTTTGTTCCCATATTTTTTTTATCTCTTTAGTAATTTCGTCTTGGTAGTATGATAGGGAAAGATAGTGTTAAATAGGGAAGGTAAGGACCTGAGGTCCCTGGGTGGGAAAAACACATATTTTAAAACAATGCTGGAAACACCTGACCAGGAGCAAATTCCCACAGGCTTAAGGTTCCTTTTAAGAATGTAACAAACACCATCTACTCCCTGTAAGATTCCCCTGAGAAATTTGACAAACAAAATACCTGACTAAAATAAATAAACCATAAAAGTTATGTGAGAGACAAGGGAAGGTATGACCATAGTCTTACTCCTAATATGAGTCATAACCAATAAGGTTAAACCAATAAGATTAAAACCTGTGAAGAAAAAAGGGGGAATAGAAGTGTGCCAACAAAAACCCTGAATGTCCCCTCTCTGCAAAGAGAGCTTTTGTACTTTCTGACTCTATACAATAAAACTCTTGCTTGCTGCTCATTTCACTCTGTGTCCACCTCTTCATTCTTCAAAGGGGTGAGAAAATGAACTCTGGATATTGAGGTAAAGAATCCTGTAACAGTAGGTTCTATTGTTGGGTAAATGAATAAAGTCTTACACCATAAGATGACCAATGGGACTAAAAGAAACTCCGGTCTCTAGCTTAGACAGCCCTCTTCCAGGTTCTTCTTGCCCTGTTAGCCGCGTGTGCAAAAAACCCGCCACAGATATGGAAGCTGACAACTATAAATTACCCTTCCCCCCTTCATTCGGGGCTCAGATCTTTGGAGAAATAGTCTCCTCTGAGCCCACAGATGTTAAATAAATCTCCGATACACCAAGATCTCCCAGTGCCACTTGGTTTTTCCGCCAGCATTCCAGCCTGGTTCCATAACATATTTGGTTCCGTGACTGGGAAACCCAACCAGGCTGGCCCATTTTTGCCACCGGTTTGGGAGAACAGCGAGGCAGTGACTGAACAAGGAATAGCAAGGGAGAAGGCGCCCCCTGACTGAATTTCAGCAGTCTTCCACTTGGTTGCCTCAGGCAGTATCTGCTCCGCCATTCCCGTCAGACTCCAGAAGACTTGGTAGGTGGGGAGCAGGGTCCGACTTTGGAACCGGTAAGGCTGGGACCCAATCTAATCAGGCCCACTTGCGAGAGTGGAAGGGGGACCTGATCACTCCCCAGAGACCTCAGAGGTCTCACAGGTAGGAATTCTTTGGCAGGGAATGTAATAACCTCTGGTATATATGTGAGTGTGAATGTGCGACTCATTCTAGCTTGCCTGCCAAGTTCGATTCTGTGGCTCCATGGGCGAGTACCCTTAAGGTCCCCAAAAGTCCACGGAGTCTCAGTGGTCTGTCTGCCATTCCATGGTGAATGGCACACAGTCTGTGGTGGCATTGGAATAGTTTCCAATCGTAAGTCACAAAGTTGAGACCGCTATGGCTAAGCATCACCTAAGTTCCTTCGGGATATGGCCAGATGGGCATCTGACTGGTCTCCTCATTAGAGAAGGCACCCCTTTCATTCTGTCTGTCTTTGTGACTCCACCTCAGGGGAACATTATGGGGTTGGGACAGAGCAAAGAAGGGGTTTTTGGGAGACTATGGAATGAAGATAACTCCCGGCACATTAAGTACCCTATGTGAGTTAGAATGGCCCACTTTGGGTGTAGGAGGACCCTCTGAGGGAACTTTGGATGTCCCAATGGTCTGCTACATCTGGCATGTTGTCTCCAGAGACCAGGTCACCCTGATACATTTCCATGCATCGACTCCTGGCTTGAAATTGCCTGAGATCCTCCACTTGGGTATGATTAATCCATAGCAAACAGGGCCAGGCAAAGGTTTTAGCTGCCTTATCCGGAGACTCACCCAAGAAATCAAAGAAGAAACCCACCGCTCCCCTAATATTTGCAGGAGACCTGGAGGAAGATCCCATCTTTTTGCCACCTTATGACTCACCAGGATCCCTCTCCCCTGCCCCTGAGCTTGAAACTCCTCCCCCGTCTGTCTCTCCTCCAGCCCCGGATGTGCCGCCCATCTCTACTCCCCTTCAGGACCAAGAGAACCCTCCCCCACAAGGACCAGCGGCCAGATTGTGCCCTTGTCCAGGCGCAGATGCTCTCCAGATGCCGGTCCACATCTGCTGGTACCAAGAGGCTCTCCTCCAGGGGATCAGAGCAGGGGCTGGAAAACCCATGAATATGCCCAGCAGCAAGGGGATTCCCCCAGGGATTATTATGAGGAACTATGCAAGGCTTACACCCTGTTTGCACCCGAGGCACAAGAGAGCCATGACAAAAGGATGGGGAAGGTCTAGCTGCCAAAAGGGGGGAGGCCCAGGAACTCCTTAGCAAGGGGTCAAAGAGCCTACTGCAAGGAGAAAAGACATTAAAAGAATAAATGTTTCAACCAGGGAAAGTCCCAGAAACCCAGCCTATATCAGGAGGAACCTCGAGAAGGGGATCTTACTGGTCTGGCTGAGATAGAATCAAAATGAAGGGGACACTGACTCTCTCTCTCTCCCTGTTCCTCTGACTAATAGATGTGAGGGATTTTCCCTCATTTCCCAGGTTAACAGCTATAATTGGAACCAACTTTGGTTAGTCTACCTCGGGATGGGGACTTTAACGAATGTTCCCAAGCAGTTTCTGAAACTCCATTTGTTTCAGGGAAATTCCCGGTCTTCTCTGGCCTGATGTGGACTCCATATTTCCACTTTCATGGAAAAAAAAAAAAAAAAAAAAAAAAAAAACAAAACAAACAAACAAACAAACATGGTGTCTGCTCCTCTGTCTGAGTTAAGGTTTTGATTTAAGTTTTCCTTCTCTGCCTTCTATTGGCACCTTTCCTCTTCTGCCTTCCCCTCCCCCTGCTGTTTCTGCACCAACTTGAGAGTGGTCTACATAACTGGTTCCTATACCCTCCTCAGTGCCTCAGGTACCATTGGCTCCTCCTTCCATCCTCAAGGTCAAGGAGTAAAGTGCACCCTCTTGGACATCTAGGTCTTTTCCAAATAGAATGAATTGCTAAAGTTTTGATTACTGAACATAAGTTTGTGTTTTTAACTTCTTATTGCAGAGAAATTAAGGCTATTTGGACCTATTGGAAAACATGCTTTGTACTTAATTAGTTCATAAATCTACTAAGAAAATTCCAGTGTAAACACCTCTCAGTTGGTTACTCAGTCCTCAATTGGAGACTAAGGTTTCCTAAGAGTAAAAATTCTGCTAAGTGTACTTAAGACTGATGGAAATAAGAAAAGCAACCTTGTATGTAGGAAAGTAATAGGTATGTAAGAAAGATATAAAAAAATGAAAATACATGGGGCGCCTGGATGGCTCAGTTGGTTAAGCATCCAACTTTGACTCAGGTCATGATCTCGTGGTTTGTGGGTTCGAGCCCCACATTGGGCTTTGTGGTGACAGCTCAGAGCCTAGAGCCTGCTCCGGATTCTGTGTCTCCTCCTCTCTCTGCCCCTCCCATGCTCATGCTCTGTCACTCTCTGTCTCTCAATAATAAGTAAATGTTATTTTTTTTAAATGAAAATACATTTTTGTTGAGGATAAAGGAAAGTAATTTTGCTATAAATGATACTGGTTATTTGGAGAGAAATGGCTTTGAGACAAAGTTCAAAGGCAAAGAAAAGTTGTTGAAAGTTCATGAAGGGAAATCTTTGGAAAGAAATTTTATGTGTGCTCAGGATGGACTAAGGTTGAGATGAATGGAATTTTAAAAGTACACTGGTATCTGTTTGAGATTCTGCTTTTCTCTCTGCTAAAATGACAAGTTTTCTTGGACTGTTGATCTGCTCTTGATAAGACAATGCAAACGAAGGCTTGTCTTCCAGGAAAACAAAAGTTTTAGGTTTCATCTTTATCAGGTCTTTGATTACTTAGTTAAAACTTCTCAATGTTAAAGGAGATAGGTTTTGGTAACAACTATATAATGCTATACATTCACCTTTAGGATCTTTTATTGCCACCTAGGTTGAATAAATAAAATTTTAAGATTTGTAATTGTTGGAGAAGTGAATAAAGTATGTCAAAGATGGCCAACAGTGCTAAAACAGACTCTGGTCTCTAGCTTAGAGACGCCTCTTCCGGGTTCTTCTTCCTTTGTTTGCTGCATGCGTGAAAACCCCCACGAATATGGAAGCTGATGACTATAAATTACCCTCTCCACTTGCATTCAGTGATCAGAACTTTGGAGAAACAGTTTCCTCTGAGCCTGCTGGTGTTAAATAAATCTCTGATACACCAAGATCTCCCAGTGTCCCTTGGTTTTTCCACCAGCATTCCAGCCTGGTTCCCTAACATACTTGGTTCCCTGACCTGGAAACCCAACCACGCTGGCCTATTGTTGCCACAGGTTTGGGAGAACAGCAAGGTGGTGAAGGAGCGAGGGATCACAAGGGAGAAGGCACATGCCCTGCCTGAATTTCCATAGTCTCCTTCTCAGTTGTCTCAGGCAGGTCCCGCTCCGTTGTTCCTGCCATACTCAAAGAGACCTGGTAGATGAGGACCTGGACCCGATGTCGGAACCGGTAAGGCTGGGACCCCAAAGAAGGCCCACCCAAAAGGGTGGAAGGGGGACCTGATCAATCCCTGGAGGCCTCAATAGGTCTCACAGGTAGAAAATTTTGTGGGAGGGAATGTAATAGACTCTGGTGTGTGTGTGCGTGTGCGTGTGTGTGTGAATGTGCAGCTCAGCCAGGCTTGCCAGCCGAGTTTGAGTTTGTGGCTTCACGGATGGGCACCCTTAAGGTCCCCAAAAGGCTGTGAAGTCTGAATGGGCTCTCTTGTGTTCTGGTGACAGTATAAGGGCTAAGGCAGTATCAGATCAGATTCCAATCACAAGTCACAAAGCTGAGTCCACTACGGCCAAACCTCACCTAAAGTTTCCCTCAGGAATGTGACCAGAGGAGTATCTGATTGGTCCTCTCATCTGAGGGGATACCCTCCCTTTGTCTTTGCGACACTGAACACGAGAAAGAAATTAATAATGGGATCAAAACAGAGTAAGCCTATGATTTTAGAAGTCATGCTCAAAAATTTAAAAAGGAATTTTCAGGCGATTATGGGGTGAAAATGACACCCAGGAAGTTAAGGACCTTTTGTGAACTAGAATGGCCCATATTCAATGTAGGATGGCCCCCAGAAGGGACATTAGATGCTCAAATAGTGCACTGGGTTTCGCTAATAGTCACTGGGAACCCAGGCCACCCTGATCAATTTCCATACATCACTCCTGGCTTGAAATTGCCTGAAATCCCCTGCCTTGGGTGTGATTCATCCTTAGCAAACAGAGGCAGGCAAAGGTTTTAGCCACTTTATCCGGAGGCTCACCCAGGGAGGCAAAGAAGCAACGCACTGCTCCTTTAATATTTAAAGGAGACATGGAGAAAAATATTGTCTTTCCACCTCCTTATGACTCGTCAAGCTCCCTCCTCCATCCCCCTGAGCTTGAAACTCCTCCCCCATCTGTCTTTCCGCCTCCATGGCTGCAATTGGCGCCACCACTGCCACCGCAGTCCCCTTGGCAGTCAGTGCCGCCCATCTCCCCTCCCCTCTTGGACCCAGAGAACCCTCCCCCACAGGGGCCAGCAACCAGACTGTGCCCCAGACCCAGACCTAATGCTCTCCAAATGTCTGTAAGGGAGACGAGAGAGCCTGAAAGACAGAATGAGGATGGAACAGTCCAGCCCAGCCTTTCCATGATGTATTATCAACCTTTCTTTACAACCGACCTCCTCAATTGGAAACACAACACTTCATCATACTCTGAAAAGCCACAGGCAATGGTTGACTTGATGGAGTCCCTCTTCCAGACTCACCGACCAACTTGGAAAGATTGTCATCAGTTACTCTGTACTCTGTTTAATACAGAAGAAAGAAGAAGAATGAGAGAAACACAACAATACCTAGAAGAACACACACCTCTGGGGATCAATGACCCTGCTGTATGGGCTCAAGCTGCCAGGCCTCAAGAATGCCCAAAATGGGATTTCACCACAGAAGAAGGACAGACCCACATCTGAAGATACCAGAAAGCCCTCCTTTGGGGAGTTCAAGCTGGAGCCAAAAAGCCCATGAACATGACTAAAATATCATCAGTCACACAGCATCCTGGGTAGTCTCCCGGAGACTACTGTAAAAAATTATGTGAAGCATACTGTGTATACACCCAATTTGACCCCGAGGCACCAGAAAGTCAACAGATGGTAAATACCTCCTTTGTGGCACAGGCTGCCCCCGATATCAGAAGAAAACTCCAGAAGCAGGAGGGCTTTCCGGGATGAATATCACTCAGCTGATAGAGGTCGCCCATAAAGTTTTCATGAACTGAGAAGTCGCAGCTGAAAGAGAAGTGGAAAGAAGACTAAAAAAGAAGGCCACCTTTCTCTCAGCAGCACTAAAAGAAACAGACACTGCAAAGATGGGAAGACCCCAACCACCAAAAGGGGGGAAGCCCAGATCCCCCTTAGCAAGAGACCAATGTGCATACTGCAAAGAGAAGGGATACTGGAAGAATGAATGTCCAAATTGGAAGGGGTCCTCAAAACCCAGCTGATATCAGGAGGAACCTCGAGGCAAGAACCTCATTGGTTTGGCTGGGGTAGAATCAGACTGAGGAGGACCAGGCTCTTTCTTTCTTGGCCCCCATGAACCCACAGTCAAAATGAAGGCAGGGGGCCGAACAATAACTTTCATGGTTGACACTGGGGCTGAATACTCCCTTGTTACTTCCCCAGTGGTGCCATTAAGCCAAAAGATGGCAAACATATTTTGGGATACTGGGACATGGGTGATGCAGCAACCCTTCTGTCAAGCTCAACAATGTGAACTTGGGGGTCACAACATCCAGCATGAGTTCCTCTACTTACCTGACTGCCCTATTCCTCTCCTAAGCAAGGATCTCTTCAAACTTGGGGCCCAGATAACTTTTGAACCCACTGGATACACTGGCCTCCAGTTAAACCCAAGGCAGAAGGAAAACCTGATCTTGGCGATTACCCTGCCAAAGGAAGAAGAATGGAGACTATTCTGTGCCCAGACCTTACCCTGTAGCCCTTCAGAATTCAGGCTTACATTCCCCTCCATATGGGCTGAAGATAACCCATCTGGACTAGCTTGGAATCGCCCCCCCCCGTCATTGTTGACCTGATCCCTGGAGCCCAACCTCAGAGACAAAGGCAGTACCCCCTTCCACTTGAGGCTAGAATGGGTATACAAGAGCACCTGATCAAGCTCAGAGAAGCAGGTATTTTAATTGAGTGCCAATTGGCTTGTAATACCCTGTTCTTGCCAGTCAAGAAGCCAGGAGGAGGATACCGACCAGTACAGGATTTGAGGGCCATTAACAAAGTGACTGTTTCCTTACACCTAGTGGTTCCGAACCCGTATACTCTCCTCAGCCAAATTCTGGAGTCAGCCAGATGGTTTACATGCCTCAACCTAAAGGATGCTTTCTTCTGCCAATGCCTGACTCCTCAAAATCAACCATTGTTTGCCTTTGACTGGATTGAGCCTGTTACATGGTGCCACATGCAGCTGACCTGGACACAACTTCCCCAAGGTGTCAAAAACTCGCCCACTTTTTTTGGAGAAACACTAGCTGCAGACCTCACCGACTTTCTGAGGGAAACCACAGGGTGTATCCTCCTCCAATATGTAGACAACCTCTTCTTTTCCAGAGACACCCAAGAAGACTGTATGAAAGGTACCAAGGCCCTCCTGCAGCTCCTATCCTACTCTGGGTACCGGCCTCTTGGAAAAAGGCACAGATTTGTCAGCAGCAAGTCTGATACTTAGGCTTCATGCTCACAAAAGGAAAAAGAACTAGGACCAGAAAGGAAGAAAGTTATCACCAGACTGCCACAGCCCCAAACAAAAGGAGGCTTGCATGAATTTTTAGGGGCCACAGGGTTCTGTCGCATTTGGATTCCCAGATTCTCAGCCATACCAAGGCCACTGTATGACCTGTAGGGAGGGCCAGACTGGGAGCCCCTAGCATGGACTGAGGAGGCAAGGGCTGCTTTCACAGAAATAAAGTTGGCTCTGGGACGAGCCCCAGCCCTGGGTTTGCCTGGAATAGAAAGGCCTTTAACCTCTTCATACATGAAAAGGACAAAATAACCCTTGGAGTGCTCAATCAGAGCATGGGGCCTTGGCAATGGCCAGTGGCCTATCTGTCAAAAAAAGTTGATCCTGTAGCTTCAGGATGACCACCGTGCCTCAGAGTGCTGGCAGCCACAGTCCTGTTCATCAAGGAGGCAAACTCACACTGGGACAAACATTTAATGTTAAGGTCCCACACGCAGTCATGTCCCTCATGAGGACCCAAGGATATTGTTTTCTCTCCAATTCTCTGCTGAAACAATACCAAGGCCTTCTCTATGAAAACCCAAAGGTCACTCTCAAAACAGTAAGAACACTAATCCTGGCCACCTTCCTTCCCACGGAAGAGGGAGAACCCGACCATGATTGTTCCAAAGTAGTGGATGAAGTCCATGCCAGCTGCCCAGACCTCCAAGAACAGGCTATAACAAGTCCAGAGATCATTCTGTTCAGCAATGGGAGCATCTATTTATAAGAGGGCAGCCGAAGAGCAGGATATGCGGTAACCACAACCACCGAAGTTCTGTAAGCCAAGGCATTGCCGGAAGGATGGGTGGCAGAACGAGGTGAACTGTATGCCTTAACCTGAGCCCTCGTCCTTAGCAAAGGTAAACGAGTTAACATCTATACTGATTCTCTGTATGCTTTCACTACTGTGCATGTACACAGGGCCATCTATAAAGAAAGATGCCTCCTTACTGCTGCAGGGAAAACTATCAAAAACAAAGAAGAAATACTAATGCTTCTTGAGGCCGTATGGCTGCCAGACAAGGTAGCTATCCTACACTGTAAGGAACATCGGAGATGACCTCATAACTCAAGGAAATCGCCTGGCCTACAAAACTGCCAGAGCGGCCACCTGTGGTGACCCAGGTGAAGCTCCTACCTACACTATGACTCTTGTGCCCCAGAGGGAAGCCTCTCCACCCCTGTACACAGAGAAAGAAGCTGGGCCTCCACAGGAAGGGGCATACTAAGCAAAGAGGGATGGTGGATCATGCCAAATGGACACATCTGTGTCCCGTCATCTATGGGGAAACACTTAGTGAAGGAATATCACCAACTCACCCACCTAGGAAAAACTGCACTAGAGGCCCTCCTCAAAAAGAACTATTATATCAGCCAGCTGCCAACATTATGCCGCTGTCAGTGAACAATGTGTAACGTGTGCCAAAAACAATGCTTGGTCTGCTCCACGGCCCCCGCCTGGCACACAAAGAATACAGGCTGCCCCTTTCGAAGACTTAGAGGTGGACTTTACCAATACAACCAGATAAAGGGTTCAGGTACCTTCTTGTAATAATCTGCACATACTCGGGATGGGTCGAAACATTCCTGACCAGAATGGAACAAAGTCGCAAGGTGGTCAAAGCTCTTCTATGGGAGATTTTGCCTAAGTTTGGTCTACCCTTAACCATACACAGTGATAATGGACCTGAATTTGTGGCAGACATTATACAAACCCTAACAAAATCCCTCAACATTACCTAGAAACTGCACACTGTTTAATGACCCCAGAGCTCAGGGAAAGTAGAGCGAATGAATCGCACCCTCAAGGAAACCCTGGCTAAGTTCCACCAAGAGACTAATCTCCCATGGCCAGATTTATTGCTGCTGGTCCTTCTGCATGCCCGATGCATGCCTGGGGCACTGGGATTCTCCCCTTTTGAGTTATTATATGGGCGACCCCCCCATGTTTAGGAAAACTCTCAGGAGACCTACACCAGATTGGAGAGAAGGGAATAGGAGAACAGCTCCAGACCTTGGAGGCAGTCCTAAATAAGTTACAGAAATACACCATAGAGAGAGCCCCAATTTCCTTAGAGACCCAAGTTCACCCCTTTTACCCAGGAGACTCTGTGTGGGTCAAAGATTGGAAGAGGGAACCTCTTAGACCACGGTGGTCTGGGCCTCATACTGTTATTCTAACAACTCCTACAGCCCTTAAAGTTTCTGGTATTACCCCATGGGTCCATCACTCCAGAGTTAAGAAGGCCATCGCAGAAGAACCCCCAACCTGGCAAAGTGATTCAGATCCAGTCAACCCACTTAAACTGACCCTCAAAAGGGAAACTGGCTCCTGAGACCTCCAGCCCTGCTCCAGCCACACCCCAGAAGCTGGCTGACCTGTGCATGGCAGAAGCTTGAGGAATCAATGCTTGAACCTAGCCCAAGGGTTTGGATGAAACTCTGCCAGCCCTTGCCCCTTACTGGTGTCATAGCCCTGATCTTACTTCTTACTGTTGGGCTGTTAAAGACTGCACCAACAAGCTGGACATGAGACAAAAGATACGTGCCAGGTCTCACATACCTCCTCTTTATGGGAGGATTATTAAGTATTGCCTGTATACTATGATAAACTCTCTCACCCTCACAACTGCCACTTACAAACTTTGCCCCCAGGATTGTTATATGACAATAAGGGAGTCAAGGGCGTTCAGCACCTTCACCTCCTTCCACAAAGATTGCTACAAGGGAGAAACACCCACTTTCTGTCAGTCACCCGGTGCTCCAAGGACTAAGTATTAGACCATAGAGATAACCCAAAATGTCAGGAACCCATGTCACAACAAAGGCCTTCAGAGAGGGAAACAAGCTTGCTACACGTACCTTCCTCAATGGGGGATCTCCAACGGGGGAGGGGTGCAAGACAGGACCCTTCAAAAAGTTATAAAGGATACCCAGGATAGGGTAATACAAGCCATAAAGGCGACCACTCCCTTGGCATCTTACCAAGATTTGAAACTTTCAGCCCTCAATCAGATGCTTACCAATTCCTGACTCCAGCGTTGGGCCAACACTACTCTACAAGTTCTCCATAAAATATATAATCACAGCCAAACCTGCTGGATGTGCTTGCCCCTTAGCCGAAGGGCTTATTTAGCCACTCCCATCCCTTTGACCTGGGAATATCCTAAAAATCTCAAAACCAACACCTCTGTCTTAATTGGACTCCTGGCCACTGTGGTCCATCTCACAAATGCTGACAATCTAATCTGTACAGTCCCTGAAGGTATGAATGGTACCTCTCTATGTGGAAGAAATATAACCTTAAAGAGAAATACAACTGTATGTTCAACCCCTGGGGTGTTCTATCTGTGTTCTAATTTGTCCTATGGATGCTTAGAGGCCAAGTGGACTCAGATATGTTATTCTGTCTTCCTAAACCCAGAGATATCTGTATATGCTGAAGATCAGCTCCTACCAGCCTTTAGCCCCAAGTCCCGGGCTAAACAGGCAGTCCTTCTACCAGTTCTGATAGGCACAGGAATTGGGACAGGAATAGGAACTGGAATAGGGGGCATAGGTTCATCTATAGGACTATACCATAGACTATCTCAAGAGATAGTCGAAAACATGGAACAGGTGGCAGATTCTCTGGTAACCTTACAAAAGCAAATAAACTCTCTGGAGGCAGTGACCCTACAAAATAGGCAAGCCTTTGACCTCCTCACTTCAAAAAAAAAAAAAAAAAAAAAAAAAAAGGAGGGACTTGCATCTTTATGGGGAAGGAATGTTGCTATTTAATAAACCAGTCAGGAATAGTTACAACTAAGGTTAAGGAACTCAAGGAAAGAATTCAAGGTAGACAACAGGAAAGTATCAATCAATGGAAAGGATGGGATCTCATGGATTGGGCATCCTGGCTTCCTGCCCTGGTGGGGCCCCTCATCTCCATAATTTTACTTGTATCCATTGGCCACTGTATACTGAATGCTGTGGTACGCTTTACTGAAAACACTGGTGCTCACCAAACTACTGCAGGTATCAGCCTTCCAAGAGTACCAACCTGTAAAACCTAAAGGTGATGCCTACTAAAAGTTTTTTTTTTTTTTAAGGCATCAAAGAGGGGAATGTTGGAGAAGTGAATAAAGTACACCAAAGATGGTCAAAGGGGCTAAAACATACTCTGGTCTCTAACTTAGAGACCACTCTTCTGGGTTCTTCTTCCTTTGCTGCACACGCGAAAATCCCCAAAGATATGGAAGCTGATGAGTATAAATTACCCTCCCCACTTGCATTTAGCACTTAGACCTTTGGAGAAACAGTCTTCTCTGAGCCCACAGGTGTTAAATAAATCTCTGATCCACCAAGATCTCCGAGTGTCCCTTGGTTTTTCCACCAGAGTTCCAGCCTGGTTCCATAACATACTGATCTGTAATCCTATTTAGGATGTACTTATAACTTCCTAAGATTTTAACAAACTTCCCAGGATTTAAGTGGTCAATGAAGTCTTCTTGAGCAATTAGGCCCTTTTATTTGGGATGCTGTTACTTGGAAAAGCACTGTAGTACAATGGTAAACCTTAGGTAGTATTGCACAGGTAAATGCTATAACTGCCCAAATATATATGCAATTCCTAAAGTTTTAATGTTTTGGTATAAGGTCATCACTTAATATTCTGATTACTTGAAGTGTTATGTGTCACAGAAATAACCAAATTTCTTTGTCAATTGCATCATAATGAACTCTCATCAGATCTTTAATAATGACTATTTCTGAGATTTTTTCATTTATAATTGTTCTTATTCTCTCACAAAACGTGTTACTTCTTCAAGGAGATTTATAACAAGGACTTTGGGGATAAATACAGGTATTCAACATCTTTACGATTAATACTAAAATGAATAAGAATTTCCAGAACTAAAAAGCTGCATTCAAATTGAACAAGAATTAGAAACATGGGATTAAATGAACTGACGAAGATTATAGTTTTGTGATTCTTGTTGAAAATATTGCTGGTTTTCTAATGTTTGCTCTTCCAGATTAAGGAAATTTTCTCTTAAGATATCCATGATATACATAAATGTCATAAAGTATTCATTTATACACTGAAGCATTCATCTTTTCTCTCTGCATAACTCCCCTGAAATTCAAAACCTCTCAGTGAGTATTCTTTCTTTGATGGCAATTACAATTGTTTGCATAAGTTCAATAAGAATCTGTTCATCTTGTAACAGGTCACCATCGGAAATACTGGTTATTTTACCAAGGCTTTGACTGGAATGTCATATTTGAGAGTGACATTCATAGACTCAGATGTGACCAGACAGCTTTGAGGAACTAAGGTTGGCTTTATGAAACATGGAGTCATAAAGCCCCTTGGAAATGTTGGCCTGATACCTTGCTTACAGAGTTCCCAGCAGCCTCACCAGGTGAGTAAAGAAGGTCACTTCCTGGCAGGTGCAGGAACCTCAGGATATCTTGGGGACCTCATGAAGAGGAATTTGCCCAATTCTACAGGTATTGCAGGCCTGTCTGATGGCAAGTATTTGGCTTGGCTTCTGGCTTGGAGAGGCTACTAAAAAAAAGTTCAACCCGGAGATTCCTTATAAAAGTTTTCAGCAAAGCAAACTTTAAAAGATCCTCATGATCAACCGCTATTCTTGCTGAGCTTATGTAAATAATTAGACCAGGTTTGTTAAGACTCGACTTGTTCTACAGCTGCATTGGTCTCAATTTGGCTATCTCTGGAAAGTGGTGTTTTTAGAAAGAAAAACTATGTTTCAATAATGCACTGTTATGCATGTTAAATTCTAGCTCTGATTGTCTTTAAATGTTTGTTGTTTGCCTAAACTAAACAACTTGAGGTAAACTTCAGAAAAATTGTCACAGTATTTACTGTATAGACAATCTCCTATGCTTGTTATTCTGTACAGATAATAATAAGACCCCATGGACATATGATTATTTCAACAACTGGAAAACAGGATGGATGTCTAAATATGAAAACCATATCTTCCCTAAACCTGATCTGACAGTTACCAGAAACCCGCCCTTTTTGAAAACTTGGAGGTGGACTTTACAGATATACAACCAAATAGAGGATTCAGTTTCAGGTATCACCCCATGGGTCCATCACTCCAGAGTTAAGAAAGCCAACTCAGAGGAACTCTCAACCTGGTGAAATGATCCAGATCCAGTCAACCATGCTTAAACTGACCTTCAAAAAGACACTGGCCCCTGAGATCTCCCACCCTGCTCCAGCCACACCCCAGAAGCTGGCTGGCCTGCTCATGGCAGAAGCTTGAGGAATCAATATGTGGACTGAGCCCAGGGGTTCGGATGCAACTCTGCCAGCCCTTGCCCCTTACTGGTGTCATAGCCTTGATTTTGCTTCTTGCTCTTGGGCTAATAGAGACTGCACCAACAAACTGGACATGGAATGGATGGCAGACTCCCTGTTAACCTTACAAAGCCAAATAAACTCCCTGGAAGCAGTGTCCCTCCAAAATAGGTGAGCCCTCGACCTCCCCACTTCAGAAAAAGGAGGGACTTGTATCTTTCTAGGGGAAGAATATTGTTATTTTGTAAACCAATTAGGAAGAGTCAGGACTAATTAAGGACTTGAAGAAAAATAATTCAACATAGATAACAGGAAAATATCAGTCAATAGAGAAGATGGGATCTCACAGATTGGGCATCCTGGCTCCCTGCCCTGGCAGGGCCCCTCCGTTCTATAATTATACTTGTGACCATTGACTCCTGTATACTAAATACCCTGGTATGTTTTATTGAAAAAACTGTTGCTCACCAAACTGCAGCACGTATCTTAGCCCTCCAAGGGTACCAACCCCTAGAGCTAAAAAGTGATGCCTAATAAAATATTTTTAAAAAGGCATCAAGGGGGCAATGTTGGGAAAATGAATAAAGTTTTACACCGTAAGATGGCCAATGGGACTAAAAAAAGCTATGGTCTCTAGCTTAGAGACCCCACTTCCAGGTTCTTTTTGCTTTTTTTGCCACACGTGTGAAAACCTGCCATAGATATGGAAGCTGACAACTATAAATTACCCTTCCCCCTTCATTCAGGGCTCAGATCTTTGGAGAAATAGTCTCCTCTGAGCCTGCCAATGTTAAATAAATCTCCAATCCACCAAGATCTCCAAGTGCCGCTTGGTTTTTCTGCCAGCGTTCAAGCCTGGTTCCGTAACACTATGTTTCTAGTAATTTATCCATTTATTCTAGGTTATCCAATTTATTGGCATATAATATTCAATAATAGTGCCTTTTAATCCTTTTTATATCTGTGACATAAGTTGTAATGTTTCCTCTTTCATTTCTGATTTTAATTATTTGAGTATTCTCTCTTTTTTTCTCAGTCTATCTAAGGGTTTGTCTATTTTATAAATGTTTTCAAAAATACCAGCTCTTCTTTTTTATTGTTTTAATTAACATATTATTCTAGTTGCAGGTATGCAACATAATTACTTTATATTTAGTTGAATATATTGTGAAATAATGGCCACAATAAGCCTAGTTAACATCCATCAACATATGCAGTTACAATTTTTTTCTTCTGATAAGATTTTTTAAAGATCCATTGTCTTAGCAACTCCTCAATGTGCAATACAGTATTGTTGACTATAGTCACTATGCTGGATATTATATTTCCATTACTTATTCACTTTAAAACTGGAAATTTGTACCTTTTGACACCTTTCACCCATTTTTCCTACTCCTCCCCACCAGCCCCTGGAAACTACCAACATGTTTTCTGGACCTATGAACATATTTCTTTTTAAATTTCACACATAAGTGTTCTCATACACTATTTGTCCTTTTCTAGCTGAGTTATTTCACTTAGCATAAACAAACTTGAGGTTTATCCATGTTGTTGCAAATGGCAGAATTTTATATCTTAAGGCTGAATATATACAAAATCAGTTTCCTTATCAACTCATCTACCCAATGGATATTTATGTTGCTACTACATCTTATCTATTGTAAATAATGATGCAGGAATCATGAGGATGTATATATCTTTTCAAATTGTATTTTTGTTTACCTTGGATAAAAACTCTGAAGTAGAATCGCTGGATCATATAGTAGTTCTATTTTTAATTTTTCAAAGAACCTACTTTCTTTCTATGAAGGAAATTGAAGAAGATACAAAGAAATGGAAAAATATTCCATGCTCATGAATTGGAACAATAAATATTGTTAAAATGTCAATACTACCCAAAGCTATCTACACATTCAATGCGATCCCTATCAAAATTGCACCAGCATTCTTCTCAAAGCTAGAACAAGCTATCCTAAAATTTGTATGGAACCACAAAAGACCATGAATAGCCAAGTAATGTTGAAGAAGAAGACCAAAGAGGGGCATCGCAATCCCAGACTTTAGCCTCTACTAAAAATCTGTAATCATCAAGACAGCATAATATTGGCACAAAAACAGACACATAGACCAATGGAATAGACTAGAAACTCCAGAATTGGACCCACAAAAGTATGGACAACTAATTTTGACAAAGCAGGAAAGAATATCCAATGGAAAAAAGACCATCTCTTTAACAAATGGTGCTGGGAGTACTGGACAGCAACATGCAGAAGAATGAAACTAGACCACTTTCTTACACCATTCACAAAAATAAACTCAAAATGGATAAAGGACCTGAATGTGAGACAGGAAACCATCAAAATGCTAGAGGAGAAAGCAGGAAAAAACCTGTCTGACCTCAGCCACAGCAATTTCTTACTTGACACATCTCCAAAGGCAAGGGAATTAAAAGCAAAAATGAACTATTGGGACCTCATCAAGATGAAAACTTCTGCACTGCAAAGGGAACAATCAAAAAAACTAAAAGGTAACCGACAGAATGGGAAAAGATATTTGCAAATGACATATCAGAAAAAGGGCTAATATCCAAAATCTATAAAGAACTCACCAAACTCCACACCTGAAATACAAATAATCCAGTGAAGAAATGGGCAGAAGACATGAAAAGACATTTCTCTAAAGAAGACATCCGGATGGCCAACAGGCACATGAAAAGATGCTCAACGTCACTCCTCATCAGGGAAATACAAATCAAAACCACACTGAGATACCACCTCACACCAGTCAGAGTGGCTGAAATGAACAAATCAGGAGACTATAGATGATGGAGAAGATGTGGAGAAACGGGAACCCTCTTGCACTTTTTGTGGGTATGCAAACTGGTGCAGCCAGTCTGGAAAACAGTGTGGAGGTTCCTTAAAAAATTAAAACTAGATCTACCCTATGAGCCAGCAATAGCACTGCTAGGAATTTATCCAAGGGATACAGGAGTGCTGATGCATAGGGGCATTTGTACCCCAATGTTTATAGCAGCACTCTCAACAATAGGCAAATTATGGAAAGAGACTAAATGTCCATCAACAGACGAATGCATAAAGAAATTGTGGTTTATATACACAATGGAATACTACTTGGCAATGAGAAAGAATGAAATATGGCCCTTTGTAGCAACGTGGACGGAACTGGAGAGTGTGATGCTAAGTGAAATAAGTCCTACAGAGAAAGACAGATACCATATGATTTCACTCTTATGTGGATCCTGAGAAACTTAACAGAAGACCATGGGGAGGGGAAGGAAAAAAAAAGAGACGGAGGGAACCAAACCATAAGAGACTCTTAAAAACTGAGAATAAACTGAGGGTTGATGGGGGTTGGGAGGGAGGGGAAAGTGGGTGATGGGTATTGAGGAGTGCACCTTTTGGGATGAGCACTGGGTGTTGGATGGAAGCCAATTTGACAATAAATTTCATATTTAAAAAAAAGAGGAACCTCCATACAGTCTTCTATAGTGGCTGCATCAGTTTACATTTTCTATTCCCACAAAATGGTGTACAAATGTTCCCTCTTCTCCACCTTCTCACCAGCACTTGTTATTTCTTGTTCTTTGACAATAGCCCTTCTAATAAGTGTGAGTGATGTCTCATTGTGGTTTTGTTTTGCATTTCCCTGACAAACACCTTAAAGGGAAAACGTCATTTAAATTGAGGCTGACTGGAAGCCAGACCCTCAGGCAGCAGCTTTTAAAAGTATGCAAATATAAGGTGCCTGGGTACCTCAGTTCGTTCTGCATCCCATTATTTATTTCAACTCAGGTCACGATATCTTGGTTTCTGAGTTCCCCACATTGGGCTCGGCACTGAGGGTTCAGAGTCTGCTTGGGATTCTCTCACTCCCTCTCTGTCTGCCCCTCCCCTGCTCTCTCTCTCTCTCTCAAAATAAACAAATAAACTCTTTTAAAAATATATGCATTATATACAGTCCTGAGGGGCCAGAAGCATAAACCCCATTGGGCACCAAATCCAGATAATCTGACAGTGTTCCCTGGGCAACGATCACAAAAATTGCGGCTCCAGATGAGTGTATGGCATCATACTGGGAAATACTGATGAACCAGAGTAAGGTGGAGGTAGAGCACCAAGACAATATCCACAGCCAGCATTCTTGACAGTGGCTCTATGCGGAACTAAATGTGCACAAAATGTGTAGCCTACCCCTCAGTCTGAAACTCCAGGACAAGTTAAGTGGCTTACTTCACAGACAGACTAAGGGATATGCTTTACCGTGTTGTCTATGCTGGACTCTGGGGGTTGGTAAGCTGCCAAGAATCATCCCTCTGGTTGCCACAGACCCTTAGGACCCAAAAATCCAAACTCCTTTGTCCACTGAAACCAAGTGATTGAGGAGCATCCCCTGGGTGTCAGCCACAAAAGCCAGGCATGAGATGTGTAAAGCTCTCCTTCAGGAGACAAAGATGCTCTGGAGCACAGAAAAGGGGGAGTGAGAAGATAATACCTGCCTTCTGAACTCTCTGGAAAGGATTACAGTTAGTCCCTAGATGTGTGTTTAATTAAATCTTTCCCTGTGGCCACAGCAATGATAATTAACTACTAGCTTTCCTTCAAAGAAATACTGAGCTTTTAGGTCTGTTGAATTTGCTGTGCCTGAGGACTGGTAGCTGTTTAAGAACTTTTTCTCCATTGGTTAACAGTCTTGTCCGACCCATGTGCATAAGTTCTGCAGTCTATCAGAACCAGACAATATAGAGGTGTCCGCTGGCAGCAGTCACCAAAATTGGAGTGCCAGAGAGGGGGATGAGCTTTTCTCTGGGTGACACTGATAATTATAATCCTATGTGACCAGGAATACAAGCTCCTCCTGGCCTCCAAAGCCAAGTGATCAAGAAGCATTATGCAGTAGCCACAAAAATCAGGGCACCAGATGCATGTAAAGACTCCCTTCTGGAATATACTCATGCTCTGGAGCACACAGCCAAGGGAGAGCACAAAAAAAGCATTCATCAGTCCCTATACTCGGAGAGTGTTCCAACGGGCTCTTAGGTGTATGTGTTAAATTAGATGACTGCCACTCAGGCTGAGGTTTTAATATAAGCAGGTAAGCCTCTTTCATTTTAAGTCTGTGTGTGATTGTCTACCTTTGAGCTGGGCCCCGGAGCAGGTAAGTACAATGACATGAATGGATTATAGGCATTTCTGAGATCATTACAGTCTGTGATCTCAGGATGTGAGCCCCATTGGTTTTCAAAATTAAATTTGGGGAAGCTCATCTCTCAAGTGCATGTCTTAAACGTTGGGGTACCCAATATGAAGTTTTAACCATTTGACCCTCAGAGAGAAGCTTCAGGTTTTGAGTTTCCTCCTGATTATGGGTTGCTACACCAAGGATGTGGTTTATGGCAAGATTGTGTCCCTACTTCTCCTACTCACTTTGATGTGGTTTCTTCCTGTTTGCTCTATGTATAGTCATCACTCAACTGGACTTAAGGTTTTCTTTTTCAGAGGACATTATTCCATATGTAGCTGCAGACCCAGTGTGTTCATGGGAGGAAACAAATTGAGTTCAGTAACTTTCTGTATCACTATCGTGAACTATAACCAATTTAAAGTCATCCTTTTGTCAATATTTTCTATTGTTTTTCTATTGTCTATTTCACTTATTTATTCTCTAATCCAGATTATTTCCTTCCTTATATTTACTGTGGGTTTAGTTTATTTTTCTTTTTCTAATACGTTGAGGTATAAAGTTAGTGGATTAATTGAGATCTTTCTTCTTTTCTAATATATGTGTTTACCACTATAAGCTTCCCTTTGAGTGCTGTTTTTGCTATGTTCCATTAAGTTTTCCCATATGATGTTTTTTATTTTCATTTGTCTCAAGATATTTTCTATTTCTCTTTAGACTTATTCTTTGACCCATTGGTTTTTCAGAAGTGTGTTGTTTAATTTCTACACATTTGTGAATTTCTCAGCAGTTATTCTGCCATTAATTTCTGATTTCATCCCATTGTTGTTAGAAAGTATATTCGGTAACTAAAAATGAATCACAAGAAAAAAATCTAGAAAGAGAAAAATATATAAGGAGTATACATAACATGCTACTAAAGACAGAATGAGTCAAAGAGGAAATAAAAAATACATGTTTATAAAAGAAAATAAGACAATGGTCCAAAATCTTTGGGATGCAGCAAAAGAAATTCTAAGATTGAAATTTATACCAATAGAGGTCTACCTCAAGAACCAAGAAAAATCTCAAATAAACAATATAACCTTACACGCAAAGTACCTAGAAAAAGAACAACACCGAAAAAAAAACCCAAAACTAGTACAAGAAAGGAAATAATAAAGATTAGGAGGAAATGAATGATATAAAAACTAAAAAGCAACACAACAGATCAATGAAGCCAGAAGCTAGTTCTTTGAAAATATAAACAAAACTGATAAAACATTAGACTAATCAAAAAAGAAAAAAAAAAGAGGGGGGCGACTCAGAAAACTAAATCAGAAATGAAAGAGGAGAAATTAAAAGAGAATATTATGGAAAAAATATATGCCAACAAATTGGAAAACCTAGAAGAATGGATGAATTCCTAGAAATATGTAACATTCCACTAGTGAATCAGGAAGAAATAGAAAATTTGAACTGACATATTACCAGCAACGAAATTGATGCAGTAACCCCCAAACTCCTAACAAACCAAAGTCCAGGACCAGATGGATTCACAGGTGAATTCTACCAAACATTTAAAGAAGAATTTACACTTATTCTTCTTAGATTGTTTCAAAATATATGAGAAGGAAAACTATCAAATTCATTCTATGAGGCCAATATCACCCTGTACCAAAATCAGATAAAGACACTACAAAATAAAGAGAACTACAGGCCAATATCTCTGATGAACATAGATGGAAGAATCATCATTAAAATATTAGCAAATCAAATAAAAAAATACATGAAAAAATATCATTCACCACGATCAAGTGGGTTTTATTGCCTGGATACAAGAATGGTTCAATATTTGCAAATAAATCAGTGTGGTGCATCACATTAATAAGAGAAAGGATAAAAACAATAAAATCATTCCAATAGATGAATAAAAAAACATTTGACAAAGTACAACATCCATCATGATAAAAGCCCTCAACAAAGTAGTTCTAGAGGGAACATACATAAACATAATAAATCCTTATGAGAAAAAGCTACAGTGAACATTACACTCAATGGGGAAAAAACTGAGAGCTTTTCTCATAAGGTCAGGAACAGGACAAAGATGTCCACTTTCACCACTTTTATTCAACATAGCACTGGAAGTTCTAGCCACTGCAGTCAAAAACATAAAGAAAGAAAACACATCCAAATTTCTAGGGAAGAAGTAAAACTTTCACTATTTGCAGATGACATGATTCACTGTATAAAAAACCTTTAAGACTCCACCAAAAAACTACTAGAACTGATAAGTGAATTCAGTAATGTCACAAGATACAAAATCAATATATAGACATCCATTGAATTTCTATACACTAATAATAAAGTAGCAGAAGGAGAAATTTAGAAAGCAATTTCATTTAAAATTGCACCAAAAATAATAAAACACCTAGGAATAAACTTAACCAAGGGACTGAAAAACTGTACTCTGAATAAAATAAAACAATGATGAAATGGATTGAATATGGCAAAAACAAATGGGAAGATATTCCATGATCATGAATTGGAAGAACAAGTATTGTTAAAATGTTGATAGTACCCAAGGGAATCTACAGATTTAAAGCAATCAGTATCAAAATACTGGCAGCATATTTCTCAGAACTAGAACAAACAATTCTAAAATTTGCATGGAACCATAAAAGAACTCAAATAGCTAAAACAATCTTGAAAAAGAAAAACAAAGCTGGAAACATTACAATTCCAGATTTCAAGTTATACCACAAAGCTGTAGTAATCAGAACAGTATGATACTGGCACATAACTAGACAGATAAATTAATACAACAGGATAGAAAGTACAGAGATAAACCCATGATTATATGGTAAATTAATCTTTGATAAAAGAGGCAAGAATATGCAATAGGCAAAAGTATCTTCAACAAATGGTGTTGGGGATACTGGACAGCAGCAAGCAAAAGAAAGAAACCGGATCACTTTATTACACCATACACAAAAATAAATTCAAAATGGATTGAAGACCTAATGTGAGACCTGCAACCATAAAAATCCTAGAAGACGGGTGCCTGGGTGGCTCAGTCAGTTGAGTGTCTCACTCTTTTTTAGCTCAGGTCATGATCCCGGGGTCATGGGATTGAGCCCCGTGTCAGGCTCCATGCTGAGTGTGGAGCCTGCTTAAGATTTTTTTCTCTCTCTCTCCCTCTGTCTCTATCTCTGTCTCTCTCTGTCTCTGTCTCTCTCTCTGTGTCTCTAAAAAAATCCTAGAAGAGAACACAGGCAGTAACTTCTTTGACATTAGCTGTAGCAATTTCTTTCTAGATGTGTCTCCTGAGGCAAGGGAAACAAAAGGAAAAATAATCTATTGGAACCACACCAAAACAAAATGCTTCTGCACAGCAAAGGAAATAATCAATGAAACTAACAGGCAACCTACAGAATGGGAGAAGAATTTTGCAAGTGACCTATCTGATAAAGGCTTAGTAACCAAAATATAAAACGAACTGATACAACTCAACACCCAAAAACAAATAATTGAATTAAAAATTATCAGAATACTTGAATAGAAATTTCTCCAAAGAAGACATCCAGATGGCCAATAGACACATAAAAAGATGCTCAATATCACTCATAATCAGAGAAATGCAAATCAAAACAAAATGAGATATCACCTCACACCTGTCAGGATTGCTAAAACCAACAACACGAGAAACAACAGGTGTTAGTAAGGATGTGGAGACACTATTAGAAACAAAGGCATAGGATAAATCTTTCCTGAAAAACAAAATATTAAGTTGATTCACTTTATATGGCTGATAGTTAATTGAAATGAATAATCAAATATAGCCAGGGGTAAAACCACATATTTTATTTATTTATTTATTTATTTATTTATTTATTTATTTCTTGTTTTGTTTTAGTTTCTGAGATTCTTTTTTTCCTGAATATTCAATATTTATTTTTTATCCTTCCTTTTTAAAATTTTCTTGTTTATTTAAATTCTAGTTAGTTAACATACAGTGTGATATTAGTTTCAGGTGTACAATATAGTGATTCAACAATTCTATACATGACCTGGTACTCAACACAACAAATGCACTCCTTATCCTCATTACCTATTTAACCCATCCCATCACCTACTTCCCCTTTGGTAAGCATCAGTTTGTTTTCTCTAATTAAGAGTGTGTTTCTTGGTTTGCCCCTCTCTCTTTTCTACCCATGTTCATTTGTTTTGTTTCTTAAATTCCACATTGAGTGAAATCATATATTTGTCTTTCTCTAACTTATTTTGCTTAGCATAATACTCTCCAGCTCTATCCATGTCATTGCAAATGGCTAGATTTCACCTTTTTATGGATGAGTAATATTTCATCGTGTATATATACATCTTATTTATTTATTCATCAGTCAATGGACACTTGAGCTTTTCCCCTAATTTGGCTATTTTAGATAATGCTGCTATAAACATCAGAGTGTATGTATCCCTTTGAATTAGTAATTTTGTATCCTTTGGGTAAATACCTAGTAGTGTAATTGTTAGACCATATTGACTTTTTTAGGCACCTCCATACTGTTTTCCATAGTGGCTGCACCAGTTAGCATTCCTACCAGCAGAGCAAGAGGATTCCTCTCTCTCTCTCTCTCTCTCTCTCTCTCTCTCTCTCTCTTTCTGTATATATAGATAGATAGATACAGATATATAGATATATAGATATAGAACATATATATATATATATATATAACATATATAGAGAGAACATAAGAGTATATATATATAGAGAACATATGTGTGTGTGTATATATAAATATATATATATATATATATATATATATATATATATAACAATGCTAGTTTAAACTATGTAATTTAAATCATTTAAGTTAAATGTAGATTTAAAATGAGAACCCATTATCAACACCCAGGTTAGTCATGTAGTCCTTGCTTTTGTGGATCTATGTAGTGCATGGGCAAGCTGGCCACAAGTGTGACTGCATGCTAGAAGATCAAATTTCACTATTAACTCCTTTGGTTGACAGCAGACAGACTGACAGTCTCAGTAACAGTGGCAGTTTCTATGTTCATATGCATGAAACTCTGACAGAAAGATGATATAATCATAAAGTGGCAACTCTAAGGATTACTCCATAATCCAATGTGTGTGGCTATAGAACAGATGCAAGCTGGGCTGATGAAAGGCAAACAAGATAAGTGACCACTTAGTCAAATTCGATGACAGTGTGAAGTAAGAAAACAAGTTATTCCATATAATGGAGACTTTCCCAAAGATAGACTATTTCCTTTCTATTTCATTTACATATTACCATGGAGCTTATTATCTTCCTTGGACTTCTATTAGGGATTTCAGACATGACAGCAATAATTTGCTAACAGCATAATTTTCATATTACTAACTCCAATTGTTTGCTTGTTTGTTTAATCTATAGGTTTACCCTTGGTATTAAAGAATGTTTGTAACCTTAAAATAATTTTAATTTGATGTCCATTTTTTCACCAAATAGTTTATTTCTAATGCCACATATATAAAGCTGAAGAGTAATTGAGAAGACTTACATTGCCTGATGTTGCTGGAGCAAGAATTGAAATTAAAGGGATGTTAGTAAACTTTCAGCCTGTAAATAGTAAATCATCTTTTGTAAAGAATTAGGAAGATTTTTTTAAATTTGATTTTTCTTCCAAATTTACTTTACAGTGGTATTAATCTATGTATAATTTTTATTCCTGAGAAAGAAATAAAATATTGACACAAGTTTTGTCATAAAACAGAGAACAAAGTATTAACATTAATCAAAATTTGTACAATTTATGGTGAAACATAAGTGATTTTAGGATCTCCAGTGTTACATGAACAATATAGTTAAAACTATATGTGTGGTACAATGTCAAAATGCAGTGTTAATTTTTTAAATGTTTATTATTGAAGTATAATTGACATACAATGTTATATTAATTTTAGATGTATAATGCAGCGATTTTACCATTCTATACATTATGCAATGTTCACCATGATAAGTATAGTTACCATCTGTCACTATACAATGTAATTACAATATTATTGACTATATTCCCTGTGCTATAATTTCCATTTCCATGATTTATTTATTTTATAACTAAACTTCTGTACCTCTTAATCTTCTTCACCTATTTTGCTCACGCCATTTGCACCCCTCCTGTCTGGCAACCAGTATCGTTAGTTAAGTAAATAAAGAAGATGTAGTATATGAATGATGGAATATTACTCATCCATAAAAAAGAATGAAGTGTTAATTATGAAGTCAAAATGTAAGAAAGAGATCACAAAGTTTATTTTCTTGCCAACAAAAACATGAATAAAGAAAGAAGGAACCCATATATAAATTTGAGTTTATGAAGCATAAGACCCATGTAAAATTAAATAGGCTGCATTGGGAACATTTTCTCTTTTTTAAAGTATGATGAAACTTTGACTAACCTGTACATATCTATATTAAACCATCAACAATCAAGTAGATGTCAAGAAAGACAAAATAGCAACCTCCAAGCTCTACAAGATATTCTACTATGTGAGTTACATATATTTATAAAAAACACAGTGTATTTTGTAATTAATTCATACTAGTAATTAGCAAGTTTTGGAGGGTTCTTCTAATATTAAAATTTTACCAGAGGATAGAATGGTGGGGTTTTGTACAGGTTTATTTTAATTTGATTAACAACTTTTCTTCTATAATGGAAAGTACATTCAAAAAGGTGAATCATGTTGAAAATACAGCAATAGTATATTTTTCAGTAACCCATCATGAAATTCCAACAAAGCAGATTTCTGATTTGTGACAAGAATGTAAGTGAAATGATTCTTTGAAACATCTGGGGGAAACTTGGTCTTTTCTTATTCCTTTGGATCTACATATGAACCTTTTTTTTCACCCAATTTGTTATGAGTATAGTAATTAAGCAATATTGATGGTGAAAACTCTTCTCTTAGAGACGATTAAAGGTTTTCAATAGTTCATAGACCAATACTTTCTAAATTAATTTTGAAGGACTTTTTAAATACTTGGTTCTCCAAAATGGATGCTTATGAAACATTTGAAGGTTTTCACTCTATGGCCCAGATACACAGAATTTTTATTAAATGCACACGATAAAAATGTAATTCATTCAATTTCATTTTTTTGTATGAGCTTGGAATATATTTTTAATATAATTTATTGTGAAATTAGCTTACATACAACTCCCAGTGTTCATCCCAACAAGTGCCCTCCTCAATGCCCATCACCCTGAATTTCTGAGCATGATTCCTGGATCGTGGTATTATGTTTTAGTTAGATGAATTATTTTGAAAGGTTGCTAAAATAAGAAAATTGTTTTATGTAGGTATAATCAAATATTGTGAATTTTAATAAGTCTATGCCAAATAACTTAATGAGCTTCATCAAACCATTTTTGGGAGCTTTCTGAACTTTACCTTAGGAAGAAAAACGGTTTAAAATTTCTGATTTTAAGTTAAAAAAAAAGAAAGTTAAAAAGACACTGTTAATTTAGCAAACCCTTAACAAATACCTACTAAAAGGCACACATATATATTTTCAATGTTTATTTTTGAGAGAGAGAGAGAGAGAGAGAGAGAAGTACAAAGACAGAGCATAATCGAGGGAGGAGCAGAGAGAGAGGGAGACACAGAATCCAAAGCAGACTCTAGGCTCTGAGTTGTCAGCACAGAGCCTGATGCGGGGCTCGAACCCACGAATCATGAGATCATGACCTGAGCCGAGGTTGGACGCTTAGCTGACTCAGCCACCCAGGTGCCCCTAAAAGGCACTTTATTTTAGGTTACTTTTACTTAGGGGCTGCAAAGAATGATGGAAAAAAAATCTTCCTCACTAGAAATTTATTGTATAGTAAATATACATGGAAATGCTTACTGTAAGGTAGAAATAAAGTGAAGATATAAGTACATAAGGAGTACATAAGTAGTTCAAAGACTAGCGCAGGATAGAGTGTGGAAAGTGCTTAAAATAAGTATATTTATATTGTACCTAGGTAGGGCAGAGTACCTCTGGAAGGGGAATATGTTCACGGAATACTCTACAGTGGAGATTTCACTTCAAGTGGAACTTAGAGGACAGGTAGAGTTTAGAAAAAGAGGATTATCATCAGTCTTTATCAGTGAATAACTTTTATTTAAAACAAACTTTAATGTTTGTTTTGTTTATTTTTGAGAGACAGAGCAAGAACAGAGGAGGGTCAGAGAAAGAGACACAGAATCCGAAGCAGGTTCCAGGCTCTGAGCTACCAGCACAGAGCCTAACGCGGGGCTCAAACTCATAAGTCATGAGATCATGACCTGAGTTGAAGTTGGATGCTTAACAGACTGAGCCACCCAGGTGCCCCAAGATTACTTTTCCTTTAAAGATAAATCTCAACAAAAGCTTATGAACAAAACATAATTCATTTGCTCTTATTATATGGTCAAGGACTATAAACCTAGCTTTACTCATTGCTGGAACTCAGGGGATCAAATAATGACATTAAACCCTCTCAATGTATTGTCCTTGCTTTCTTTTTCTTAGCATCATTTTCAGTCAGGTGGTCCCTAGCAGCTTCAGATTTAGAATACAACATCTTTCTACTACTAGAGGAAAGGGAGAATGAAACTCTCAATTTTGTCAATACAAGTGTCAGGATGAAATTTCATTGGTCTATATTAGATCTTGTCCTCAATTTGAACAAATCACTGTGGCCAGAGCAACTTAAATGATTAACCACACCTGAGTTATATCCTAAATTTTGGGGACCAAAAATACAGGTAGAAACATTATCAGTCAAACATAGAACATCCATTACCGAAAGAATGTGAAACTGGATATCTAGTAGAGAAATAAAAGTCTTCACGTAGTGTGACCTTGGGCAAGTTGCTTAACATATCTGAAACCAAATTTTCTCATCTAAAGAAGAAAATGACATAACTAACAAAGTTATTATAAGGATAAAATTTTATGTTGTGTATAAAGCTTCAGGAAATTAGTATGCTCTTGTAACATCTTTTCCCTTATATGTAGTACCTAGGAATTCCAGGATTCTGGTTTGGCCTAACACCAATGTTGACACAGAGAAACACATGCAGACACACACACACACATGCTCACACACACACAAACACACACACACACACACACACACAATCATACAAACAGAAAGCCTCCTGGATGACATGATAAATGGAGATAACGCTATAATATATGGCTCAGAAGTATTTCCTGAGGGAATTCTCTCAGTCATTACCTTTATACTTCATCAAACTGAGGCAAAATTGATGCTCCAAGTCTCAAGAATCTCAGATTTAGAAACTATTAGTTTAATACCAAAAAAACTTTAAAAAGTTAGCAATTCTCAAGTTACTCTTAAAATTGAAATTGTTTCTATAAAAATAGTTTCATTTGCTATGATTACTATCTTAGTCTATAATGTGGAAGCTATGGAAAAGCATATTAAGCCTAAGAAACTCTGTATATTAGGTGCTAAGGGGAGGAGAATGAATACTGAATCTTCGCTTAGGAGAGTATAATAAAATTGAGTGGATACTAAATAGAGTAGAAATATCTATTCTTGTTTTCTACTGGGATCTTTTGAGATTAGGTCAATGTATTGCTACATTTAATGTAACAGGAATGTAGCTAAGAAATTTATAAAAGGAAAATGACCTCACAAATTGCACTGAGACACCCACAACTCATTAAAATTCTACTAGAATTTGAGTAGAAATTTTACACAAAATCAGGCACAGATGCCATCCAAAGTATGATCATGGATAACATTAAAAGCCATAATCTACAATTATCTACTTATAACACTCTCTAGGTAGCTTTTGATTATGCTTATGCTTAAAGTCCTTTCTCATTAGTGAATCCCCAGGATTTCCTGTGAAACAGCCAGCTAGGTAGAAATGAAAAATTATTGTAAAGGAAAACTTACCCAATCAAACATAAAAGATAAATGGGAACAAACAGGAAGTATTTTAATAACTAACAATAACAGGGGCACTTGGGTGTCTCAGTCGGTTGAGTGTCCGACTTCAGCTCAAGTCATGATCTCCCTGGTCGCAGATTTAAGCCCCATGTCAGGCTCTGTGCTGACCATTTGCTCAGAGCCTGGAGGCTGCTTCAGATTCTGTGTCTCCTCTCTCTGCCCCTCCCCTGTTCGCGCTCTGTCTCACTCTGTGTCTCAAAAATAAATAAATATAAAAAAATAAAAAAAATAAGTATCACTAACAAAAGATGGTAAGAATAAGTCATCAGTAAATATATCAGTAATTATAATAAATGTGAATGGATTAATCTCACATGTTAAAAGACAGATACTTTCTGATTCGTACAAAACAAACAATAATCAGCAATATGTTGTTTACAAGTAACACACTTGGAATCAAATGGTTGAAAATAATTTTTTTTTAATTTTCAGGTAAATAAAAAGGAAAGTGAGTATACTATTATTAATAGAAAATAATAAAATAAATAAGAGTACCAATAATAACTAACTAATAATCAAATAAACAATCAAATAAGAAGAAGAAGGGCTCCTGCTTACCGTAGGATGGCAAATGCTAACTGACAAATGTGGAGGGAGTACTGGAGTGGGAAAATCAGCATTCTGCAAACATCATAATAAATATTTGATCAGGCAATAATCATTAAAGGATGCTAAATTTAAGGAGAAATATTGATGAAGAGCAAGAATTCCTACTCGTTGTAAGGAAAAATATCGTACCTATACAATGGACAAATTTAACAACATGACTGGGTGATCAAAATTACGAAACCAATAGGGGGCAGCAGGACGCTGTGTGCATCCAGATGTGATCCTTGACAAGGATACCGCATCACCAATGTAGTGTTCTGGTTAAGAATGTATAACCTGGATCTAATCATGAGGAAACATCAGACAAATCCCAAGTGAGGAACACTGCATTAAAAAAAAAAAAGGGGGGGGGGGAGGGTGTGGTAGGGACTGTATTGCTCAAAAATATTAATGTCATAAAAGACAAAGAAAAGATGTTCCAGATTAAAAGAAACTAAAGTGGCATGACAACTATATACAACACCTGACCTTAGATAAGTGCCTTATTCGATCAATCAGAAAAAAAAAATGATACAAAGACAAAGATTGGATTAGAATATCAATGTTAAATATGCTGAGCTGATCACTGTAGTGTGGTTATGTAAAGGGCCAAGACATATATAAATTACTCTAAAATGGTTCAGAAAAGAAACACACAGGCACACAAACGTGTGTGCCTGTTGCATGTGGAGACAGGCTGAATAATAAAGCAAATGGTAAAATGTAAGCCATGTTAACAATAGGTGAATTTGAGTAAAACATTTATGAATTTTTATGCAGTATTCATATTCTTTTCAATATCTGTAGCTTGACCTACTTCCTAGAAAAAGGAAAACAAAGTGGTAAAGAATGTGTTATATACATAAAAGAAATAATATAAAGAAAAGATACAAAACACATGAACTTAATGTAACTTAATAACTTTGAAATGTGAAATTATTATTATTTTCAGGTCAAAAGGGGTGAAATATTTATAATTTTATATTGTTCATATTAATGCATTAAAGTGGAAATATATATTCTCTATTCGTCATGTCTATTCTTCATGTGAGGGATTTTGCTAAACACTTCTCTCCACAGAAAGAGGAGTGAAAAGAATTTGGAATTACCACTATCATATTTAGTCTCTATGTCTCTCTTTCTTTCTTTGTGAACCATGTTTATACACAAAACAAATGCTCTAATTTGTTCACTAACACACAGTAGGGTGTGCTCTTACATGTGTGGCATGCAGTTGTCAAGCTGTTCCAGTGACTGGATGGCTAAATCTGTGTTAAGCAGAGATGAAGTATTAAAAAGATTAGTTGGCCAAAGATCTAAAGCCACATTATCCTATTGGTTCTAGCAGGAATAATTATAACTGAGGCATTATGATTTTCATATAATGCCTTGTGTCTGTCTCTCAATCGATTCTCAACTCAGGAAGATTTGTTTAATTATGCCATGATATGCCAAATGTGTAACACTCTATATGAAACAAAAACTGCACAAGAAAGGTAGATACAGATATAGTTGGAAGTATCAATCTTTTGTAAAGACAGCAACTGTCGAGTTGAAAAATAAAAGAAATAAATTTATAGAATTTGAATTAAATAACCAACAGACTGTATACTTAATAAGAAGGTCCATGTTTAGTTCAAACAAAATTGAATATCGAAAAATTTGATCATATACTAAAATTTTCTCTTGATATTATGAAAACTGAAGAGGTATATGCATTCCCCTTCCTTAATCCTTCATAACTAACATATGTTAGGCAAAGCCAGCTGATTATATGCTTCAGCCAACAACTTTAAAAATATGGAGAAAGTGAAAGAAGGTGCTGGGAGAATTACAGATTTACATTCAGTCACCTTATTGGAGTTGAAATTCCAGAAGTGGTGTGAGGAATATTCACCAGTGGCAGGCCCAACAGTATTATTACAAGTGCCCGAGTATTAGCTGCTTAACTTCCTTTTTTCTTGTCTGTTTTATAAACATTGCTCTCTAGTTTTCCCATTAATAAGCACAATGACATCTTCATGATAAATTAATTTTCTACTTAAAAATAAACTATAACTGAGTTTTGTTTTTACCAACTAAGAAACTTGCTTGATATACCATTAAAAAGAAAATAAAAACATAGGAAAATAACCAGATCACCTCACAAGGATAATATAAGTAACAACACAATAAAAATCACTTGTGAGCATGGATGAAATGAGCTTAAATAAATTTTAGCAACCGAAATCCAAAAGCAAGTTAAAACAATAATACAAAATGACCATCAGAATCCTAACAATGTTTTGATATGAGCAAATGAAGCTCTGTAATTCACTATGTTAACAGATTACAAAACAAAAAATTGTATAACAGACTTAATATATGTTGCTGAAGAAAATATTTGAAAAAATTCAAAACCCATTCGTGGCAAAATACTACCAATAAACAAGAAAAAAACCACATAACTTGAAATAAGATATCTACAAAAATACTAGAACAAACATCATTCAAACAAACATACAAATCCCTCAAAATCCCAAACACCAGGAAAAATAAACCACTTTTAAATGATTTAAAAGAAAATAAAACATGAAATTCCAGCAAATCCACAGAATAACAATAATAAAAAAACATATCAAATCCTAACAAAGTTTTCAGAAGAAGCATTTATAGTATTAAACACTATTATTGATACATGATCAATATAAAAAATATATATTAGGTATTCAACAACCCAACAAATGAGGGAGAAAGTAGTAATATAAGCTGAAGGAGACACAATATTAAAGTAGATAAAAACCCAAAGATAGGGTTCCTGGGTGGCTTATTCAGTTAAGCATCTGACTCTTCACTTCAGCTCAAGTCATGATCTAACAGTTTGTGAGATCAAGCCCCATGCCCAGCTGCATGCTGACAACATAGAGCCTGCTTGGGAATCTCTCTCCTCTCTCTTTTTGCCTCTCTCACTGCTTGTTGGCATGCGTTTTCTCTCTCTCTCTCTCTCTCTCTCTCTCTCTCTCTCTCTCTCTCCTGTCTGTCTCAAAATAAAAAATTAACATGAAAAAAAACCAAAAAGGTAACTTCATATCTTGGCTTTATCACTCTAATAACCGCATGACTCAGGGAAAGTGACAAAATCTTAGTGCCTCAGTGCCCTAATCTGTTAAAGGGGACGAAAAGTAGACTCTATCTTCTAGAATTGAAAAGTATTACACTTTTTAACATAGCACCCTAGATTAATACATATAATCCTTATATATGTATGTATACCAGAGGAGCAGAAATAAGAAATTAATAATAATAAAAGCTAATATTAATGAAATAGAAAACAGAAAAAGTGGAACTAATGAATAAATTTAAAAATTTTCCTTCAAAAAACCATGATAATAAAATAAAACCCCTAAGCTAATCTAAGCCCAAAGAAAGGGAGAAAGCACAAAAAACAATTGGAAATGGAAAAAAGGGAAATTTCCACAGATAGAGAGAAATGCAAATACTTATATAAGTGACTTTGCTTAACCTTCTGCAAATAAATCTCAAAATCTGGATAAAATAGATATTTTTCTATGAAAATATAAATAGCTCCTGATGAGATTTTTTTAAACTAAATAAACCAATAGTCACTGAAAAATTCTAGTCTTAATAAAGAGCTATGCCTTTACCCCCAAAGAAGGAACAGTTTCAATGAGCTTTAGAGGGAAATTTCTTTCAAACATTCAAAATGTAATTCATTCTGAAAGCCTTTCAACTGTTTCTAAACATAGGAAAAGGAAGCTACTAATTCTTGTTACAAATCAACATAATCTTGACACAAAATCTTAATAAAAATAACCTCTAAAAGAAAACTAAGATTAATCTTTTGTATGTATATAGCTACAAGAATCTTAAAAACAGGGGCGCCTGGGTGGCGCAGTTGGTTAAGCATCCGACTTCAGCCAGGTCACGATCTTGCGGTCCGTGAGTTCGAGCCCCGCATCAGGCTCTGGGCTGATGGCTCAGAGCCTGGAGCCTGTTTCCGATTCTGTGTCTCCCTCTCTCTCTGCCCCTCCCCCGTTCATGCTCTGTCTCTCTTTGTCCCAAAAATAAATAAACGTTGAAAAAAAAAATTAAAAAAAAAAATCTTAAAAACAGTGTCAGCAATTAGAATCCACATGTAAAGAATAATACTCTAAGATCCTTTGGGGTTCTTATTAAACCCCAAAGAACAATGTTTAATATTAGGGAGGAGTACTATAACTCACCACATTGATAAGTACAGGAAACAGTATATAGTTCGATCCTGTTGTGTTGATCCCATTTGCATAGACATACAAATTTCCAGAATAATGCAAAAGAAACAGATTAAGAAATCAATTCAGGGTTTGGGAAGCAAGGTATGCATGCTTGTATATTAAAAATAGTTATTTTTAAATGTACTTCTGCCATTTGTCCAGGTTTGCACTCTTCTCTACTCCTAAACTCTGTCTTACAAAATGTAAAAACTTTGAGGAAATATAATATGCTAAACTAAATTACAACATAATGTCAGTAATGATAAGGTGTTAAAAATAAGAATTGGGAGTTGAGTGGTTAAGAGTTGGAACTTCCTAGAAAACAGACAGATTTACATCTTATCTGTAAAATGTAGGAGTTGTTTGACTTCTTTAAACCAAATGACATAAAAAAAATTATGAAGTCACTTACTTTGTGGGGTTGCTGATGTATTAATAAAATGATGCAAGTATATAGAATAATGCTTTACATGCATTAAACTTTGGGTAGATAGGCAATAAATAGATATATACTATCATTATTAGAAATGAAGTAATCAAAAGAAATTTGTTGAACACTTGCTGTGTGAAATAGGCACCCTAAAGAACACAGATATATAAGATATGCTCTTTGTTCTCAAGGAGTTTATGGTAAACCTATGGAGATACCAGATCTGTTTTCCTCATAACTGTTAGAATGTACAAAGACATGCTAAGTACTGGGAGAGAGTAGAGCTACTGAAAGTGGGACAGAGCATGCAGAGGAGGGTGAGAAGACCAAAAATAAATTTCAGGCCTGCCTCATACATGAAATAAAAGCTTAACTCATGAAAAGGGCCAGGTGTGAGAGAAGAATGAGAGAATATACAGCTGTGATTTTTTTTTCTCTATTTTTTTTAATGAAAGACAGCAAAGAGGGTCAGAGACTGTAAGGCACAATTCCAGTTTATCATTTCAACACTAGTACAATTGCAATACAAATTTATGATCTGTTTTTTGCCTGCTACATTTTTTCAGAGTTCTTCTCTAAAGCTGTTAGCATTTAGAAACTGATTATTTAGATTCTTCCTTCTCAGTATTCAAAATCTCCCTTATGGAAATTCCATCATCTCTCCTGTGAGAAAATGTGGTGTTTATAATAATTTTAAATTTACATAATACAATAATTTATAATAGTCCAGCTTACACTGTGCCCTTTGGTGTAGTCTTATCTTTTTACTGCTGGTGAAAGACAAATCATCAGGTTTGCTTTCACAATATAAGCAAGAACATATTTTTCTACTGCACTGCTCCTATTTAGGCCTTTTAGCATTTCTACATTAAGATATTTGGTACCATCAACACATCATTTTTTACAGAAAGATGGAAGAATTCTGACCCATTATTTAAAAATGTGTCTACACACACTCAGATCCTGACAAATTGTGCACAAAAGAAATAATAACACTGGGAGAAAGCATTAGCTTTAATTGGGATACTAGATCCCAAGGCTGAGTGGAATTATTTTCAGATGCTGAGATGGTGAGGACAAGATTACTGATATATTTCCTCTACCTGTTGCTATTGGTTCAGGACCAAGTACAGGTTTATGCTTGAAGATAGACCTCCTCAATGAGACCAGTTTCAGGGAGCAGAAGACAAAGGCACATGACACTAAAAAGATCCATACTAAATGTTACCTCCTTTTTAAAGATTTTCCTTATCTCTATAACAGGTGTCAGCTTTCTATCCTTTAAACTCAACATAAAGTTGTTTCTATATATCTTGATACCAATACTGAGTACAAATTATGTGCCCTTCACTAAATTATTCAATAATATGCTTTGTCTAATTTAAAGTCTTTTAACAATTATACAAGTTAAGACCTACTTTTATCTTTATTTTACAGATGGAGAAACTGAGACTTAGACGAGAAAAGTAGCTAGCCCACATTGTACACCTTGGAAATAGCAAAGTTGAAGTTATAAAACCAAATGCTCTGTAGAGCCAGTGCTTTTTACCCTTATGCTATGCCACCTCCCAAAGTTAGTCTAGTTTATCTTGTACTACAGTTATACGTTTATGTTTCCTCCTTACAGGATTACAAAAAAAATTAAACATTTTTTAATGTTTATTTTGAGAGAAAGACAGAGAGAGAGAGAACAAGGAGGGAAGGGAAGAGAGAGAGGGAGAGAGAGTGAATCCCAAGCAGGCTCTGAGATGTCAGTCCAGAGCCTGATGTGGTGCTCAAACTCAAGAGCCATGAGATCATGACCTGAGCCAAAATCAAGAGCCGGACACTTAACTGCCTGAGCCCCTACAGGAGTACAACAAGGCTTAGAGTGGAAAGCCGCCTCCACAGGATGAAAACGACCAAGAACAGTTAGAAGCGGAAAGGTGCTACAGGGCAAAGACACCCAAGGTTAGTTAGTGAAAAGGGTGCCTTGTTAGCCTTGAGGCAGCATGCTCCAGCAACCTTAAACCTTGGAGATAACTGATAGCTGTATCGCCAACAAAGAAACACTGTCCATCTGGCATCTGGCGCCAGTATATCGTTGTACTTTAATTTCAACTTCTAATGCCACTTACCCCACAAACCCTTTGCTTCTTACACACACAAGTTAACAACCACTAGCTTATTGTTTTCTTCTGTGTGTTCATCATGTATGTGAAACCTTGAGAGCTCAATAAATACAGAGACGAAACCCCTGTTCAGGGCTCTTGTCTCCTCCTAGACATTAGCCTCTCTCATTTTCACTTCTGCATCCATTCTCTTGCATGGAAAAAGAGAACTCCAGATTCATAGTCTGCAACAGATTATCAATGTGGATGCAATATAATTGCAAGGACCCTTAAAAGTGAAAGAGGGAATCAAAGGAAGATATGATTACGGAAAAAAGGCACAGACAGCTGCACATTTGCTGGCTTTGAAGATGAAGGAAGGAATTATGAGATAAGGAATACAGATGACCTCTAGAAGCTGGAGAAAGCAAGAAAATGAGTTATCCACTGAAGTCTCTAGAATGGAATGCAGCCTTCCCAACACTCTGATTTCAGCCCAGTGAGATCCATATCAAACTTCTAACCTACAAAATTGTAAGGTAAAAAATTTGTTTTAAGTGACTAAATCTGTGGTAATTTGTTAGAACAGCAAGAGGAACCCAATACACCTGAGCCTTGTGAGCTCCTGCTGCAGCATTGATTGTCTTAACCACACATTCATTAGGTCTTTAGTGAGACAGACTTCTATTGATATCCAGCTTTTAAGGTGAATGAATTTTACCCTAAAATTAGAGTTTACATCTTAGAAAGCAAGGGATATGCAACATCTTTTGGTATCCATTGAATTAAGTATGTTGTTTTGCATGAAAAATGTTCAACAATACTGATGGTGGTCCTTACACAGGTAAAGGATGCTCTTTATTTCCTTATAAACAAACTTTCCCCCACCTCAATTGCTAGGTAGTTTGAAAAGTAATTATGTGAGAGATTATTCTCCTCACTTGCTAATATAGAAATGTGAAGACTATTTTTTGAGTGATGGTTTCAGGTATAAGTGGGATATTTACAATTCCTTTTTCTCATAGCTGTATGGGAGGCACACTATTTTAAAAATCAACATAAAGTTAAAAAGTATCAGCTTAATTTCCAGTTATTAAATTTTTGTAATGTTTTGTTTTATTTTTGAGAGACAGAGCATGAGTGGGGTAGGGGCAGAGAGAGACGGAGACACAGGATCCAAAGCAGGCTCCAGGCTCCAAGCTGTCAGCACAGAGCCTGATGCAGGGCTTGAACTCATGAACTATGAGATCATGACCTGAGCCAAAGTCAGACGTTACTTTACAATTATTAAAGCACAAACTATACTTTCAGATGATTTGCCAAACTTCAACTAAAAATTGGCTCACTTAGAAAAACACAATTTTCCTTGTTGCCAGGTAGTTATTTTTTTTTAATGTGGAATACTGTCTTTGGGGGACATTTTGAATTAAGAGAGAATTGTTTAAACAAAATAGTCACTGAATATAACTGGTAATTACTTATCAGGACTTTAAGTTTCTTTTAAAATGCTGATTTTCTGTACAATTTAATCTGCAATTGACATGATGTTAACTATCTCATAATAACTTCGATGAAAGTCTGCAGGGACCCAGTTATTATGCCATTCATAATGAGGGATAAAATTAGAAAATTCATAAGGATGCAAGTCCCAGAAATAATCCATTATGATGCCAATTTGATAACACAGTGAATATAATGGCCAGACTATTACAGTGTAAGTCTTTAGAGAATCCACATTGAAAGGCATGATTATGAAAGGATGACAATACATATTGTTGTCCATATATGATAGTTATACTGTTATGAAAAAAAAGTAAAATAATGGCTCATGCATCAACCCATGAACCACAGAAATGCTAAGGCTATGCCTCACCCTAATGGTGTTGTAAGCATCAGTGAAAAGTAGGATACTCAACAGATGGTGGCATGTGAGCCAATCAACAGTGCTACCAATCTCAATTAATCATTAACATGGGAGCTAACAAATCGTTCATGGTGGCATATCTCTGTTCAACATGCCTATGTTCAAAAGTCCCATAAACTTCCTGAAATTGCATACACAATGTTATGTGGAAATGCATATAAACATTTGAAAGTGGTGGTAGTATGGGGCCTGGTAATTTTCATGAGATTCTCAAAGGGCCACTGATCCAGAAAGGTTTAAAGCACTGGTGTGTGAGACCTTGTCTTTTTCAAAAGGCAAGCAGTAAAACTACTGGAGATCTAGATCAGTAAGTAGTGCCATTAATTATGGACAGATATCTCAAAGGAAGGGGGGCTCATTTGTGATGAGCAATGGGTGATGTATGGAATTTTTGAATCACTATATTGTAAACCTGAAACTAATATAACACTCTATGTTAACTAATTGAAATTAAAATAAAAATTTAAAAACAAATAAAAGGAAGGGGAATTATAATGATAAAAGTCCATGCTAAGGTAGGAGCAGATTGACATAACAACATGCCATGATTTTTTATTGAACATTGTGTCAGGAATTTTATGAAAATATGGAGTATGAATTCCCTCCTTAAAAGTACTCCTTGATTTGCCATAAGGATTCAAGGTATAAGACAAGTCATCATTGGCCAAAAAGACCAGTTTGAACACCAACGAAGTAGAGTCTGGTCAGTGGTGAGTCAGAAGCCAGGTAGGCAATAAAAATCAGGAGTTTACAAATAACACAAAGTAATACAAGTTATACAAACAGTCAGCAGTCAAGAAAACCATAGATGAAGTAACAGAGTAAGGTAAATGATCAAATGGTCATGTAAGAGCAAACAGAAGCTCTAAATGTATTGAAGGAGAAAAAATATGCAGGCCAGCACAATACCAGCTGCACAGCACTGACTGGAGAAAATGAGTACTATTTTTGGACACTGGCCAGGCACTCTACATACATTATCTCTACTCTTCTCACCAATTCGGTCGATAGCTTTTACATCTATTTTAGACAGAAGGAAATAGAAGCTTTATTAGTGTGCTGGGGCTACAAAATACCATAAACTAGGTGGCTTAAATAACAGAAATTATTTCTCAAAGTTATAGAGGTTGAGAAGTCCAAAATCAAAGTGCTAGCCTGTATTTTGTTCCTGGTGAGGGACTCTTGCTGGCTTGCAAAGACCTCCTTCTCATTATGCCCTCACATGACTTTTACATGCATTCATGCATGCACATACACGTACACACACACACTCTTCCTTTGCTTCTAAGGCCATTAATTCCATCATGAGGACTCCACCCTGATGATCCAATCTAACCTTAATTACCTCCCAAAGGCTTCATCTTTAAATATCATAACATTGATGGTCAGGGCTTTAACATGTGCCTTTGGGAAGACACAAACATTCAGGCCAAAAGAGAGGCTCAAGTTCACACAGCTAGTAAGCGATTTTTACACCCTGAGACCTCTTTCCTTGTGTTTCACCTCTTCTTTTCTATCTTTAAATGGTCCTTGTTTCTAGTAAAAGTGTTTTTTTTTTTTTTTAATGTTTGCCCTCATGTTGCTTGACCCTTCTGTTATACTTGGCATTGTTGACTTTTCTATCACTTATTCAATCAGTATTCTTGGAACATGTGCCTAACCTTAGGCAATATTTGTTAAAATTACCAAAATAAATAAGACACAGTTATTGCTCACAAAGAGGCTGCAATCTAGTGGGGGTGGAGGATATGATGGGGTGGTAGAAAACAGTGAAAGAACAGAAAGAAAAATATAAGAAACTGGGTACAGAGTACAATGGGAGCATTTCTTTCTGATCGAGGAAATAATTTTATGGTAAATGAAATATAGCAATGGGCTCATGTTCATGAGATACTTGTATCACTGTGTGCCATTACCCTGAAGCAGTTGGGCTGATAGAACAGTGGAACAGCCCTTTGAGGAATCAATTATGATTCCATCTGTGTGGTGGTGGTGAGGGTAATATTCTCCAGGATGCAAATTATGTTCTATACTGGTGAACAATATATGGTTCTGTTGCCTCCATAGACAAAATTCATGACTCCATGAAACAAATTATTTCTAGTAATTTAAAAGCAAAAATTTTGTTAGTTTTGCATCATTTGGGTCTCTGCTAGACTAGAAGTCTTAGTTCCCCAGGGAGAAGTGCTTCCAACAGGAGGCACAACAATGTTTCCATTAAACTGGAAGTTGAGACTGCCACCTGCCCTTTTGTGTTTCTGGTGTTCAAAGGGTAAGGAGGCATAGGTCTGACATGCAGGACATCCTCGAATACAAAATTATTTTTATAGTTAACCAAAAACTAAAACAACACAATGCAGGTAGTACTGCTAATAGCCTAGACCCTTCACAAATGAAGGCTTTGATTATTCATCCTACCAGGCAAAGAACAGTCAAGGTGCTTGTTGAGGACAAAGAGAATACACAATGTGTAATGGATGTAAGAAGTTATAAATACTTGCAGAAGGAGGACTATTATAAGTATTTTTTTTCTAATTTGGACATTAGTGTATTTTAAATATATTAACCATTTCTGAAATAACTTTCCATCTAACAGTAGGTATGATGATAGTTGTTAATCTTAGATCTTACTATTTAAGTTATAAGACATAAAAGGCATAGAGGGTGTTATGGGCTGAATTGTGTCTCCATCCCAAAATTTTTATGTTGAAGTTCTAACCCGCAGTATCTCAGAATGTCACTGTATTTTGAGATAAGGTCTTTAAAGAAGTGAATAAGTTAAAGGAAGCTGTTAGGATTTGTCCTAATTTGATGTCCTTATACAAAGAGGACAATTGGGCACAAAAAGAGACATGAAAGGTGTATGTGCACAGAAGAACATATGAGGACACAATGAGAAAGTGGACATATCCAGGTCAAGGAGAGAGGTCTCAGAAGAAACAAGACCTGTTGACACCTTGATATTACACCTGTAGCTTACAAAATTGTGGGGAAAATTCTGTTGTTTAAGCCATCCTGTGATACCACAGCCAGTCTGTGGTACTTTGTTATGGCAGCTGGAGCTGACTAATGCAGGGAATATGATTCAGTTAGAAGATGAATGAATAAAAAAAAAAAGAAGATGAATGAATATTACCCAAAGATGGGTAAGTATCATCTTTTGGTTGATGTTTTTTAAGTGGTTTGAAGGATAGTTAAATCATGTTGTATTCTATTTATATGGAAGACAAAAATGATTAAAAGGAGAGATGTATGCGAATGCCAATTTGATAAGGGTCAGCCTTTGGTGGCTTTGTTTTGTATCATGGAGGAGCCATCCTTCCTACCCTTCCCTTCTATGTTTGGTTGTATGTTAGTATTTAGCTCTAGAAAAATTCTGTGAGATGTGGAAGGTGGAAGTAAAACAGCAGCCATAATGCTCTCAAGGTTGGTGTAGGTGTAGGGGTACAGGAACCATAGAAGAGCAGCTGGGAATGCAGGTACTCTAGAATCTACCAGGTCTCCTTCTGCTTGCTGAGTTCTGGGCTAGGAAGCTGTTCAGTCTCATGGCTGCTTTGCTTATCAGCCTTTGTATTCATGCCTTTTATGAATCAGCAAGTTCCTTGAAGAAAGACAAGGTAAAATGTTTGGCATACGCAGGATAATTTTTTTCTCTTCTCTTGAATTTTGAGTCCTCAATTCTGTCTTTCTTGGTAGCTCTCTGATACCTCTAAACAGGAAGGTTGTGGGTTTTTTTCCCCCTCATGTTTTTTTTTATTCTTATTTTCTCCTTTTCTTTCAAGATTTTACACAAACAACATTTCTCCTATTTAACTTTCTCTAACAACTGCCCTTCCCCCACCCAGGGCAGACAGTGGCTTCATTATTGATATTTCAATAACACTTTGCACATGACTCCTTTGGAATTTATCTTACTCTACTATTTTTTTAAGTTTATTTATTTATTTTAAGAGAGAGAAAGCACGAGTCAGGGATGGACGGAGAAAAAGGGAGAGAAAGAATCCCAAACAGGCTCTGTGCTATCAGCAAGAGCTGGATGCAAGCCTAGAACCACAAACTGTGAAATCATTACATGAGCTGAAGTCAGAAGCTCAACCAACAGAGCCCTCCAGGAGCCCAAGAATTTATGTCATTCTACTGTTATTATCTGTTAACATTTATATAGCCCTTACTAAAATGTGAATTGCTTCAAGACAAAAAATATCTGATTAATCTTGCATTCCTTATCCAATGCACAGTTTCTAGCACATAAAATGTTCAATATTTAGTGAAGAAATGGGTGAATTATATATAAATGTTTAATAAATGGTTCCTCACTGACTCTAGAAGCTGAAATTTCTCTTTCCTTTTCTATATTTATAATTTTAATTAACATATGCTGTTTTTAAATATATTGTACTTGAGGGAGGCAATATCTAAAACTCTTCACTTTTTATTTATCTATTTAATGCCTATTGATTCCATGATAGGTTATAAAGTTTTGCAATAAATCAGTACATTTACTCAAAAATGATAACAGGATTTCAAGAAGAAAATAATAATTTTAATCCTGAATTGTTGTTTTAATGACAAAACAAAGAGAATGGCGATGAACTATAAGAAAATCATAAGAAAAAAAAAATCATAGGTGTCATCTAATCTCTCCTCCCTCTAAGATCTCATGAACCACCTTTTCACTTTTTATGACTGTCTGCCTCCCCAGAGTGTCAGATGGAGTAATCTATTCATGTTAACTGTGAGAGTGAACAATTCACTCAATCATCTGGAATTTTTGTCTAACCAACAACAAAGCATCTGTATATTTGGAAACATCTAGATGATTGACTACATTTTTCACTTTGCATCCAGATGTTTTGGTATCATGTAGACACACTCTATAGCTCACAATAATGGAATCTTGGTATACACATTAACAAAAGAGATATGATTTACATTACTATCTTTTTCTTATGGCAGAAATACAATTTATGTGTGTTTCCAGTATTGGCCAGATATCAGTAAACTGAAACCATACTATGAACAAACACTAAAAACTTTCTGAATATACCAGGAAAAAGTTTTCTTCCTAAGAAACTTAATAAATAAGATAATGTTATCTGTTCATGTCCTTGCCACATATATATTGCCACAGTTTGAGCTTGCCCAAAATATAGAAAATAACATGGTAGGGACACAGCATTTGTGACAAAGAAGAGATCATCCTGTGGGTATAACATGGCTACAGCTTCAAACAAAAAAATTTACAGGACTCTCAAGTCCATGGCAAAGTGAATTAGCACAATCAGGGAAAATTGCACACCTATTCTTTAGCTTATCAGGTGAAAAGAATGAAATATCAATGAAGGAAAACCTTTGAGGTATTAATGAGACTGTTGACTTGCACAAATTGCTAAACTAGCATGCTATTTGCAGTTAATACATGTAAATTTATAAGTGCAACAACCTTTCCAATTTACTTTTTAGTTCTTGGAATCAATCACAAACCTGTGATAAATCTAATTTCCAACTTTGTAACCTTTCCTGGGATTGACTTACTGTTAAAGTACTTACAGTAAGGCTGACCAAATCTGTCATACAAGCAGTAGTAATAGCTGTGTATAATGAAGTCTACTCATTCACATCTCTAGGTATATAAATTCATCCTTAATCACATAAAAATGATCTCATAATTTATTGTGTGGGCAGTATACCATTTTAGATTAATTTCATAATTTTATACATTGTTTAAAGGTCCTTTGTTCCTTGTGATTATGTATCTACCTAGTAAAAGTATATAACACATGACTTTGTGCTACAAACCATTAATTTATAATCATTTTACATATGTCAATTTTGATAATTATGGTGCTGTACAATCTGTATCAGTTGACAGTACTTTGGCAGAAACAGCCACTTTTTTATTATTATTATTTACATGCCAATTGCAGCTTTGTTTTTATTTTCATTACATCACAATTATCCTTTTTGGTTATTTTCAAACCACTGAATAAAAATGGCTACTATTATTTGATCTGTGTCATTACCAGTGAATGTAATATTCTATAGTGATTTACTTTTTTTAAGTTAAAAAAGGATTTTTTTCTCATTGAGTGAGAAGTGCTTAAGTTTTATTTACATTTAAGTCACATTAAGCAGTTACTATTGCTTTATATTATTTAATAACCTTTGGTCATCATTCCTTAAATTACATTTTGATAGTCTTCCCATTAGAAATTTCACTGGAAATCTTCAATGAAGTTGGGTTTTGAGATATAAATGAGGGTAAGAAAAAGACAAACACAACAAAATGTTTGCCTTTATTACTTTCCAAAAAGTTCATATTCTGCTGTTGAAATATTTCATACATTTTAATGCTCATCATTACCTAAAGCATATTTTTATCTGTCAGACTATTATTCATTATTATTTATGTAACACAGTTTACTTGATTCAGGCAGAAGTAGAGGATACTACATATGGAATACATAATTATATTTTGGTTAGAATACTGATGAATTATTTTACAGGTGTAGTTGTCATACACAACAGTGAGAATTAAATGTCAGACCTCCAGGGTTGAGAGCTCCCTGTAAGCTCTCGAAACTTAGATTATAAATTAGAAGTACAAGTAGATTGGGTGTGGTTACCTTCTTTGTAGGAAAATATATAATTCTGACACTCCCAATTCACAAGAACTAATAGCATTTCAAAATTTATTCTCAGAAAATGTAAATCAAGGGAAAAATAATTAGTCCAACTATTTGGTATCAAGCAAACAAAATTAAAAATACCTTCAATATTATTTCCTTTTCAACTGGTTCTTGGAAACTGTAAAGAGACTGGCAGGATCACATGACCCAAAGGATTCTACTGTCATGAATTATGTGTGACACACACACACACAATTCATCTGATCATTACTAATAGTCACTCTGGAACAGTGTGCTGAAGACTGGGCATGTCAAATAATGGCTGTCTCTCTCCTGTACCTATTTCTTTTACTGCAAGATCTAAAGCTGATGTATTGTGCTGTCACAGTAGAATGTTTATCATGATCAAGCCCATAGACATCTTGGTTACACTAGTGGTTAGCAAAGTACTTCATGAGCTTTATGCATAAATGATGCTCAATAGCTCAGGTTTCATTATCATCCCAGGAAACAACTTCTTCCTACTCTTTCCATGACCTTGAATGATAAAAGGACATAAAGGGGAGCCTAACAACCTTCTGTATCTAAAAGGAAATGACATCTTTAAAAAATGATCTCATTTCTTTCTGTAAAAAATAGAATCATTATCCTCCCTTCTCCTCCCTTTAGCTGCAGCCATTTTCTGTCCTCCAATATGTAAGGCCACCCATGACATGTAAAATTTAGTGAAGGTAAATTGAAAATTAAGCTCACTTGATGAATGGCCATAAGAAAGAAAAGAAGCTGAACAAGCCCATTGATTGCTCGTGCATCAAAATTAAAACAACCAGGAGAAAGAACATCAACCAGAGTGCATTTCCACACAAGTGACAGGGAGGAGAGAGACCTACCAGTGGACAGAAGGTAGAGGAAGAACTGAGGTGATTTGGACTTCCAATCAACAATCTACCCAGGAACATGTGACTATTAAAGCTAACTGTTGGGGGCGCCTGGGTGGCGCAGTCGGTTAAGCGCCCGACTTCAGCCAGGTCACGATCTCGCGGTCCGTGAGTTCGAGCCCCGCATCAGGCTCTGGGCTGATGGCTCAGAGCCTGGAGCCTGTTTCCGATTCTGTGTCTCCCTTTCTCTCTGCCCCTCCCCTGTTCATGCTCTGTCTCTCTCTGTCCCAAAAATAAATAAACGTTGAAAAAAAAAATTAAAAAAAAAATAAAGCTAACTGTTGGATAAACAAAGGAGATGGAAATTTACTTTTAAATTAATCCTGAATTAATTTAATTTAAGAACAAGCATGGTCACAAGGATAGGTCACTTGTCTAGTAGTCAGGCACCTTGGATTTGTAACTCTGATACAAACTCTAGTAAATTGCTTTGGCACTTAGTCCTTCACAGAGATAATGGCATGTCCTTTGCTTTGTTTCTAAGATGTTTTCAAAATGTGAGATAATGCCCATAAAGTGTTTGAAGCCCTGCAGAGCTAAATTTAAATATTCAATCCATTTGCAATTAAGCATAAATTTTACAACTATTTTGGAGCTATCACTAAGCAAATAGTACTGTTAGAAGTTATGGAAGGATAGTAACAAATAAGCCTAAACTCTTGTATTCAAGGAGCTAATGATTGAGTAGCAATGCCACTCACAATATAAACAGCTGTTGTTTAGGTAATATAGGGCCCTTGCAATAAGAATATTGATAGAATTCTAGAGAGCCAAGAAAAGTAGCAATTACTTCTTAATGTTTTATTTATTTTTGAGACAGAGAGAGACAGAGCATGAGCAGGGGAGGGGCAGAGAGAGAATGAGACACAGAACCCAAAGCAGGCTCCAGGTTCTGAGCTGTCAGCACAGAGCCCAAAATGGGGCTCGAACTCAAGAACCACAAGATCATGACCTGAGCCGAAGTCAGACGCTCAACCAACTGAGCCACCCAGGCACTCCAAGTAGCAATTACTTCTTGCACAGGAAAAACAGGGAAGACTATACAGAGAAAGGAACCTTGAAGGGTATTTTGGATTTCAAAAAACAAGGATGTAGAAAGGGACTCTCCAGAGGAGGGGAAAATATAGGCAGAACAGTAGTGTCTGATTTGTAGAATGACAAGTAATCTAGTTTGGCTAGAAGGGAAGCAGTTGGGGATAAAGTTAAAAACATGTAGGTTAGGTTCAAACTATAAGAACTTCCATAGTAGGCTATGGACTTTGAACTGTATTCACTTGGTAAGGAGAAGCCACATAAGATATCTCGTGGTATTGAGCAAAATGGCTGAAACTTTACTTTTGTACCTCTGAACAGATTGGAATGGAGATACACTGGGAGTCAGGTTACAAAAGTATTGGAATAATTTCAGATGTATGGTATTAGAAAGAAAACTGAATAGAAATAGTTGTAGTAAGAATGAAAGTGAGAAGAAGAAGAAGAAAGAGAGAGAGAGTAAATGCTTTAGAGAGAGAATTAATAAGACATTCTGATAAACTAGTGTGATTTGATGGAGAGTGAGAATTTTAAAGATAACTCATGAATTTGTGAACCTGTGAGATACAGAAAATGTAAATAAGTCAAGCAGCAAGTCTGAAGGTAAGTATAGTAAGCCAGCCACCTTTTGGCTATTTTGAGTTTTAGGTTTTAAAATTTATCTTGGTGAAAACATTTAAATGTTCATTCAGCATTTGAAATTATAATCCTGAGATATAAAGAGGTTACTGTTACTGAAAGTTATAAGTTTGAAAAATTATTTTAAAAGAGATGGTATTTGAAATCATACATTTGGATTAAATTATTATAGTGGAGATTATTTAAAGAGAAGTCAAGAGGACAAAAAGACAGAATCTTAGGTCATACCTATAATACAGAAAATAGGAGAAAAATGGGTCAACAACAGAAGAGAGATAAATGGCCACAACAGTACGAGAATTCAGAAGGCTGAGGAATTATGTGAGCCAAGAGAGCAGATAATTTCAATTAAAAAGAGTTACTGTAATGTATTGTATTAAAAGTTACAGACAATTCAAGCAGAGTAAGGACTGAAATTTAGCAGTTAGGAGGTTATTAGTGACCTAAAAAATCCTTTCAGTAAAGGGTGGATGAGAAGCAGCTTGACCATAAGTGGTTGAAAAGTAGATGGTGACAATAGAAGTAACTACAGATTATATTTCTGAGATGGTTGATGGTGGAAGGAAGGCCAGATTTATTCCATAAGCTTCAGTAAATAGCAGTACATAGAAAAACTCTGTTAGTTTTATTATTTTTGTTTGTCTTCCTTTTGGTTTTTCCTAGACCAGAGTATATTCGTGGGCATAGGGAAATACTAAAGGTGCATGAGAAAGGGGGCTAATAGATAAAATAATGGTACCAAAACAGAACAGAAGCAATGGACAGATGGATTGATCTTGGAAAGGAAAAGGGACACATTTTCCTTACATATGAGACAAAAGGAAAAGATAATGAAAAAGATTCCAGAGAAGCTTTGATATGGAGGTAGGAACAAGAAGCGAATTCATGCAAGGTGGTCTTTTTTCTCAATGAAGTAAGAAATTTAGTTATTTACTGATTGAGGAAATATAGCTGTGCCTGAAGGGTTAAGGAGAGTGGAAATGATTTAGAAAAACTGTTGCAGAGATTACATAATGGCAACAAAAAATATAAATGAAAGAATTGTTGAGCAGCTGCAAAGAACCAAATGAAGGTATACTTAATCAGTTCAATTTATTGACTTTCTTTACTACTGCTCAGCAGCCTATACAAAAATGTGGAAAAAGCAGACATTGGAAATTTTTCAGGTTAGGATTGTCTGCAAATATGCAGAAAGCCAAAGGGACGAAGAATTCTAATATGCTATGAAAAATATTATTCAAATGTTTGACCATGGCTTCCAGAATAAGTAACAAAGGTAACGAAACTAGATGTGGAGTGTTATCTGAGAAATAGGAAATATCTAAATCACATTTAGTCGTGATGATGGTGAAGTATTAGTTTAGTATATATAAGTATGTCAAATATATGGAGGTCAAAACATAGAAAGCAGAATTTCAGAGATTAGTACTTACAAGTCACAAAATTCTAAACCATGACTGGTTTGACTGGTTGTTACTGGATTTTTATTTTTATTTTTATTTTTGTTTTTGTTTTTGTTACTGGATTGATGAATGGCTGACATGGCATAAATTATATATGTATTAATATTGTTACTAACACTTAAAATATAGAATTATTGAAATAAAATTCAAAGTTACCGAGTTATACCCAGTTCCATTATATATCTGAAGATAGGATTATAATTCAGAAAAATGATTTTTGAAGCAACAACTACAGGACATCAAGGTTATCTCACTGTTGATAAAACGAAGGTTTTAGGGCATTCATATAGTAAGTTGCCTCAACATTTAAATATTTAATTACATCATTGGAAGAATATTTACTTTACAGATTAAGAGAAAACTCTAAAACCTGGGGAGAAGTAACACTGCTATGGGAGTTCTCTGACAAGTCTGTTTTAAGTAGTGCTCTGCTAGCCCAGAAATCCAAAAGCATGTATTTCATGTGTAAATGTCATATATATATACATATGTGTGTGTGTCTTTTTAAAAACTGATGTATCTCCTTTTTTCTTTAATAAATGAAGTTAAATAAACTGACCAAATACTTTTTTTAATATATGAAATTTATTGTCAAATTGGTTTCCGTACAACACGCAGTGCTCATCCCAAAAGGTGCCCTCCTCAATACCCATCACCCACCCTCCCCTCCCTCCCACCCCCCATCAACCCTCAGTTTGTTCTCAGTTTTTAAGTCTCTTATGCTTTGGCTCTCTCCCACTCTAACCGCTTTTTTTTCCTCCCCCCCCCCCATGGGTTTCTGTTAAGTTTCTCAGGATCCACATAAGAGTGAAAACATATGGTATCTGTCTTTCTCTGTATGGCTTATTCCACTTAGCATCACACTCTCCAGTTTCATCCACGTTGCTACAAAGGGCCATATTTCATTCTTTCTCATTGCCATGTAGTACTCCATTGTGTATATAAACCACAATTTCTTTATCCATTCATCAGTTGATGAACATTTAGGCCCTTTCCACCATTTGGCTATTGTTGACAGTGCTGCTATCAACATTGGGGTACAAGTGCCCCTATGCATCAGTATTCCTCTATCCCTTGGGTAAATTCCTAGCAGTGCTACTGCTGGGTCATAGGGTAGGTCTATTTTTAATTTTCTGAGGAACCTCCACACTGTGTTCCAGAGTGTCTTAATCAGTTTGCATTCCCACCAACAGTGCAAGAGGGTTCCCGTTTCTCCACATCCTCTCCAGCATCTATAGTATCCTGGCTTGTTCATTTTGGCCACTCTGACTGGCATGAGGTGATATCTGAGTGTGGTTTTGATTTGTATTTCCCTGATGAAGAGAGATGTTGAGCATCTTTTCATGTGCCTGTTGGCCATCTGTATGTCTTCTTTAGAGAAGTGTCTATTCATGTTTTCTGCACATTTCTTCGCTGGATTATTTGTTTCTCGGGTGTGGAGTTTGGTGAGTTCTTTATAGATTTTGGATACTAGCCCTTTGTCCGATATGTCATTTTCAAATACCTTTTCCCATTCCGTTGGTTGCCTTTTAGTTTTGCTGATTGTTTCCTTTGCTGTGGAGAGCTTTTTATCTTCATGAGGTCCCAATAGTTCATTTTTGCTTTTAATTCCCTTGCCTTTGGTCATGTGTCAAGTAAGAAATTGCTGCGGCTGAGGTCAGAGAGGTCTTTTCCTGCTTTCTCCTCTAGGGTTTTCAACATTTATTTCTTTTTGGGACAGAGAGAGACAGAGCATGAACGGGGGAGGGGCAGAGAGAGAGGGAGACACAGAATCGGAAACAGGCTCCAGGCTCCGAGCCATCAGCCCAGAGCCTGACGCGGGGCCCGAACTCACGGACCGCGAGATCGTGACCTGGCTGAAGTCGGACGCTTAACCGACTGCGCCACCCAGGCGCCCCTTCTCCTCTAGGGTTTTGATGGTTTAATGTCTCACATTCAGGTCCTTTATCCATTTTGAGTTTATTTTTGTGAATGGTGTGAGAAAGTGGTCTAGTTTCATTCTTCTGTATGTTGCTGTCCATTTCTCCCAGCACCATTTGTTTAAAGAGATGGTCTTTTTTCCATTGGATATTCTTTCCCGCTTTGTCAAAGATTAGTTGGCCATACGTTTGTGGGTCTAGTTCTGGGGTTTCTATTCTATTCCATTGGTCGATGTGTCTGTTTCTGTGCCAATACCATGCTGTCTTGATGATGACAGCTTTGTAGTATAGGCTAAAGTCTGGGATTGTGATGCCAACTGCTTTGGTATTCTTCTTCTTCAAAATTACTTTGGCTATCCGGGGCCTTTTGTCGTTCCATATGAATTTTAGGATTGCTTGCTCTAGTTTTGAGAAGAATGCTGGTGCAATTTTGATTGGGATTGCATTGAATGTGTAGATAGCTTCGGGTAGTATTGACATTTTAACAATATTTATTCTTCCAATCCATGAGCATGGAATGTCTTTCCATTTCTTTATATCTTCTTCAATTTCCTTCATAAGTTTTCTATAGTTTTCAGGATACAGATCTCTTACATCATTGGTTAGATTTATCCCTAGGTATTTTATGCTTCTTGGTGCAATTGTGAATGGGATCAGTTTCTTTGTCTTTCTGTTGCTTCGTTATTAGTGTATAAGAATGCAACTGATTTCTGTACATTGATTTTGTATCCTGCAACTTTGCTGAATTCATGTATCAGTTCTAGCAGACGTTTGGTGGAGTCTATCGGATTTTCCATGTATAATATCATTTCATCTGCAAAAAGGGAAAGCTTGACTTCATCTTTGCCAATTTTGATGACTTTGATTTCCTTTTGTTGTCTGATTGCTGATGCTAGAACTTCCAACACTATGTTAAACAACAGCGGTGAGAGTGGACATCCCTGTCGTGTTTCTGATCTCAGGGGGAAAGCTATCAGTTTTTCCCCACTGAGGATGATATTAGCTGTGGGCTTTTCATAAATGGCTTTTATGATGTTTAAGTATGTTCCTCCTATCCCGACTTTCTCGAGGGTTTTTATTAAGAAAGGATGCTGAATTTTGTCAGATGCTTTTTCTGCACTGATTGACAGGATCATATGGTTCTTATCTTTTCTTTTATTAATGTGATGTATCACGTTAATTGATTTGCAAATGTTGAATCAGCCCTGCATCCCAGGAATGAGTCCCACTTGATCATGGTGAATAATTCTTTTTATAAGCTGTTGAATTCGATTTGATAGTATCTTATTAAGAATGTTTTCATCCTTCCCTTTCTATTTTTTGTAATAGCTTGAGAAGGATAGGTATTATTTCTGCTTTAAATGTCTTGTAGAATTCCCTTGGGAAGCCATCTGGTCCTGGACTCTTATTTGTTGGGAGATGTTTGATAACTGATTCAATTCCTTCTCTGGTTATGGGTCTGTTCAAGCTTTCTATTTCTTCCTGTTTGAGTTTTGGAAGTGTGTGGGTGTTTAGGAATTTGTCCATTTCTTCCAGGTTGTCCAGTTTGTTGGCATATAATTTTTCATAGTATTCCCTGATAATTGTTTGTATCTCTAAGGGATTGGTTGTAATAATTCCATTTTCATTCATAATTTTATCTATTTGTGTCATCTCCCTTTTTTTTTACAGAAACCTGGCTAGAGGTTTATGAATTTTGTTTCCTTTTTCAAAAAACCAACTCTTGGTTTCATTTATCTGCTCTACAGTTTTTTTATATTCTATATTGTTTATTTCTGCTCTGATCTTTATTATTTCTCTTCTTCTGCTGGGTTTGGGGTGTCTTTGCTGCTCTGCTTCTAGTTCCTTTAGGTGTGCTGTTAGATTTTGTATTTGGGATTATTCTTGTTTCTTGAGATAGCCTGGATTGCAATGTATTTTCCTCTCAGGACTGCCTTCGCTGCATCCCAAAGCCTTTGGATTGTTGTATTTTCATTTTCTTTTGTTTCCATATATTTTTTAATTTCTTCTCTAATTGCCTGGTTGACCCATTCATTCTTCAGTAGGGTGTTCTTTAACCTCCATGCTTTGGGAGGTTTTCCAGACTTTTTCCTGTGGTTGATTTCAAGCTTCATCGCATTGTGGTCTGAAAGTATGCATGGTATGATTTCAATTCTTGTGAACTTATGAAGGGCTGTTTTGTGACCCAGTATATGATCTATCTTGGAGAACGTTCCACGTGCACTCGAGAAGAAAGTATATTCTGTTGCTTTGGGATGCAGAGTTCTAAATATATCTGTCAAGTCCATCTGATCCAATGTCTCATTCAGGGCCCTTGTTTCTTTATTGACCGTGTGTCTAGATGATCTATCCATTTCTGTAAGTGGAGTGTTAAAGTCCTCTGCAATTACCACATTCTTATCAATAAGGTTGGTTATGTTTTTTTTTTTTTTTTTTAATTAAGGTACATGTATCTTTTTTTTTTCAACGTTTATTTATTTTTTTTGGGACAGAGAGAGACAGAGCATGAACGGGGGAGGGGCAGACAGAGAGGGAGACACAGAATCAGAAACAGGCTCCAGGCTCTGAGCCATCAGCCCAGAGCCTGACGCAGGGCTCGAACTCACGGACTGCGATATCGTGACCTGGCTGAAGTCGGATGCTCAACCGACTGCGCCACCCAGGCGCCCCAGGTTGGTTATGTTTATGAGTAATTGTTTTATATATTTTGGGGCTCCCGTGTTTGGTGCATAGACATTTATAATTGTTAGCTCTTCTTGATGGATAGACCCTGTAATTATTATATAATGCCCTTCTTCATCTCTTATTACAGCCTTTAATTTAAAGTCTAGTTTGTCTGATATAAGTATGGCTACTCCAGCTTTCTTTTGGCTTCTAGTAGCATGATAAATAGTTATCCATCCCCTCACTCTCAATCTAAAGGTGTCCTCAGGTCTAAAATGAGTCTCTTGTAGACAGCAAATAGATGGTCTTGTTTTTTTTATCCATTCTGATACCCTATATCTTTTGGTTGGCGTATTTAGTCCATTTACATTCAGTGTTATTATGGAAAGATATGGGTTTCGAGTCATTGTGATGTCCGTAGGTTTCATGCTTGTAGCGATGTCTCTGGTACTTTGTCTCACAGGATCCCCCTTAGGATCTCTTGTAGGGCTGGTTTAGTGGTGTTGAATTCCTTCAGTTTTTGTTTGTCTGGGAAGACCTTTATGTCTCCTTCTATTCTAAATGACAGATTTGCTGGAGAGAGGATTCTCAGCTGCATGTTTTTTCTGTTCATCACATTGCAGATTTCCTGCCATCCTTTCTGGCCTGCCAAGTTTCAGTAGAGAGATCCGTCACTATTCTTATTGGTCTCCCTTTATATGTTAGAGCACGTTTATCTCTAGCTGCTTTCAGAATTTTCTCTTTACCCTTGTATTTTTCCAGTTTCACTATGACATGTCGTGCAAAAGATCAATTCAAGTTACATCTGAAGGGAGTTCTCTGTGCCTCTTGGATTTCAATGCCTTTTTCCTTCCCCAGATCAGGGAAGTTCTCAGCTATGATTTCTTCAAGTACACCTTTCCCTCTTTCTTCAGCACCTTTCCCTCTCTCTTCCTCCTCTGGAATACCAATTATGCATATATTATTTCTCTTTAGTGCATCACTTAGTTCTCTAATTTTCCCTTCATTCTCCTGGATTTTCTTTTATCTCTCTTTTTCTCAGCTTCTTCTTTTTCCATACTTTTATCTTCTAGTTCACCTATTCTCTCCTCTGCCTCTTCAATCCGAGCCGTGGTTGTCTCCATTTTATTTTGCAGCTCATTGATAGCATTTTTTAGCTCCTCCTGGCTGGCTGTTCCTTAGTCCCTTGATCTCTGTAGCAATAGATTCTCTTTTGTCCTTTATACTGTTTCAAGCCCAGCGATTAATTTTATGACTATTATTCTAAATTCACTTTCTGTTATATTGTTTAAATCTTTTTTGATCAGTTTGTTAGCTGCCGTTATTTCCTGGAGGTATTTTTGAGGGGAATTATTTCATTTTGTCATTTTGGATAGTCCCTGGATTGGTGCAGACCTGCAGGGCACTTCCCCTGTGCTGTCTTGAATAACTTGCGTTGGTGGGCGGGGCCGCAGTCAGACCTGATGTCTGCCCCCAGCCCACAGCTGGGGCCAGAGTCACACTGGTGTGTACCTTTTCTTCTCCTCTCATAGGGGTGGGATTCACTGTGGGGTGGCGTGGCCCGTCTGGGCTACGTGTATACTGCCAGGCTTGTGGTTCTGGAGATCTGGCTATTAGCTGGGGTGGATAGGCCACGTGCACAGGGGTGGGAGGGGCAGGCTCAGCTCACTTTTCCATCGGAGATCTGCTTGAGGAGGGGCCCTGCAGCACTGGTAGGGAGTCAGACCCACCAGAGGGATGGAACGGAAGAAACACAGTGTTGGGTGTTTGCGCAGTGCAAGCAAGTTCCTTGACAGGAACTGGTTTCCTTTGGGATTATGGCTGGGGGATGGGGGAGGGAGATGGCACTGGCAAGCGCCTTTGTTCCCCACCAAGCTGTGCTCTGTTGTCGGGGGCTCTACAACTCTCCCTCCCCTGTCCTCCAGCCCTACTGCTCTCTGAGCAGAGCTGTTAACTTATAACCTTCCAAGTCCTGCTTGTTGTCAGAATACACTCTGTCTGGGCCCTCTGCTTTTGCAAGCCAGACTCGGGGGCTCTGCTTTGTCGATGGACTCCCCCTCCACCCCGGCTCCCTCCCGCCAGGCCGTGTAGTGCACACTGCCTCTCTGCCCTTCCTACTCTCTTCCGTGGGCCTCTTGTCTATGCTTGGCTCTGGAGAATCCGTTCTGCTAGTCTTCTGGTGGTTTTCTGGGTTATGTAGGCAGGTGTGGGTGGAATCTAAGTGATCAGCAGGACGCAGTGAGCCCAGTGTCTTCCAATGCAGTCATCTTCCTAAACTGAACAAATTCTTGTAGTAATTGAGTGGACAATGTGACTTGAGGCCAGATTGAAATTTATGTCATTCCTTATCAACTAGGCTATGTTTTCTGGGTTCTGTCCCCATTGTAGCAGGTTTATAAAGTAGCTGCAGAATTAATGGTCAGTGTATCATTTTCTTGCCTTACCAGGAGATATTTGGTAACCTAATATAGCCTGTAAATATGAGTTTTACTGTGCTTACAGGGTCATGCAGATGGATAATGGTGAATATATATATATATATATATATATATATATATATATATATATATTCAAAAACAAAAATGTATCCATTTCAACTTTGTTATTTTTATCAAAAGGAATGACATTCTATTTCAGGCTTGTGGAGGAACACCTCTGACTCAATTAACTGGTCAATTCAGTCACTCAGTCTTCAGAGTCAAATTATTGGTTTAATGATTTTTTTTTTCTCAGTTATTTGGTTATTTGACTGAAGTCAATAAATCAATTGGTATTTAAGCTTTGGGAGGGAAATCTGTAATGATTATCTAGGCAGAGCAAGCAAATTATCCTGATATTTATGTAAAAAGATTATATATCAGAAGCAACCAGATAAATAATAAAACTAGTCTTTAAAATGTGTCAGTGTAGAATGGCCTCTGTTTCAGTTTACTCTATTTGAATTCATTACCACCTTTAACTTTTATAAGTTTACATTTCTCAACCACAAATTTGGTAGCCAGCAAAGTTGAAATATTTTATGAGCATTTGCACGGTCATAAATTATGGACATTAAGCACATGTAATGATGCCGAGTTACAAAAAGTAAGAGAACATAACAATCTGCATATTTATCTGAAGTTTCTGTACCACTAGTAAAAAGTGAAGTTATTTGATAAGTTGTTTGCACAAATAAAATATTTATCTTAAACTTAGGAATGAACCAGTGCTTTTATTGATTACAGTGACTATTCCATTCATTAAACGCCTCCTAAATTGTCTGTGTTTCTGGTTGCATAGTTATCTTGTGTCATTAAGCATTATGGAAAATGTCAGCATGCCATGATTCAACAACATTAAAAATGCTAAAAATAAGAACAAGTAGAAAAATGAATTAAATTCAAAAGGAAAAAAATGCTCGAATAAATTTGAGATCCTAATTTTAATTAACTTAAATCAAATGACATAAAATAAATTTAAGTTAGGCGCTAGCATTGGAATTTAAGTCTTAGAAAATGGAGTAATTCTTTCTGGATTTTACCAATCTAATGGCTTCATGGATATGGGAATCCTAAAATAATAATACTTTCCATTTACAATGCCAGCTACATGTGTTGTGGCTCGTCTAACTCGTAAATTGTTGGTTCCTTTCTGGCTCTGTTTATGTCATGTATTATGCAACTCACACTCTACCTGAGCCAGAAACTTGACTTCTGAGCCTTAAAAAGTGGTCATTGAAGGGCTCCATAATGCTTTTCATACCCTTTTTTCCTCTTTTTGGTGTTTTATCCCTTCTAGAATTTCACTGTGAAACACAGTGGCCACTGCATTTAATTTAATACATTAAAATTTTATTAAATTTAAATCAATTAAATTTAAATTAAATTCAAAATTTTGTTTCTCAGTTGCACTAGCAACATTGCTATGGTTACAAAAATATTCTACAAGACAATGCTGCCCTAGAATCTTATTTTGTATGTGCCATTGCTCATGACTCATATTTCTAATAAGTGGAAAGTGTGTTAACATATTACTCTTACCCATATATATTTGCATACTCATAATAGAGCTATTAGAATAGCTCTTGGTCTTCATTATCCAAATTGTAAATAATGGAAAGCAAGATCTCCACTCCCAAAATTGGTGAGGTAATTATTTTAGAGAAAAGAATTGTGGAACTGTTTATTCACTCTTTTATCCTTTCCTTCATTCTGTTCATTCCATTCACTGTGTTGTTATCCACTTCTGTGTGCTGGGGACACAGTGATAATGGAAACAGATGTTTTATCCGCAATGAGCTTATAGTCTAGTAAAGGGATAACAACAATTAACAGGAAATTATAATATTATATGGTATGTGGTATGAGACAATAAAAGAGAGCACATAAGAAATACAGGCACCATGGCCTTCAGCTATAGAGGGGATGAGACAGCCAAAGAAAGACTTGTTGTTGCTGATATTGTCATTGTCGTTGTTTGAAAGTGTAATCTAACCTAGGACTTGAGCGATGTGCAAGAGTTGATAATAGTAGTGAGAGGGGAAATAATGATTCAGATATACAAAGGCTTAGAGGCAAGGAAACACTCAACATAGTAGTTTGTGACTGAGTTTGTACTGGAAAAGAACTCTGAATAGAGGGGAGAAGGCACCAGATTTTAACTTATCCTATTAGCTTTGATGGGAAGGTAAAATGTTCCCTACTCATTATTTTGACATCTTAGAGTATAGTGTCTGGAAGACTTCGGAGGCATATATTATTTATATTTAATGCACCTATTATACCTACAACAGGTGTTATATTATCTATTTAGATATGGCTTCCAAGAGTTAATTTACCAAAATTGGTACTTTTTAAACGTTTTAAAACTCGTTAGGATAACCTGCCACCAGCCTTTCCTCCCTAAATATCGAGATGTTGCCACTTCCCTTTGTCTCTTGACCTGATCAAATCTAAGAATGCTTCTCTAATACCATTTTATTGTTTACATGCCATTTGATTTTTTTGGTTTTGTGACATGAGTAAAACACGTGGTTTAAACATACACCACTTTAGAGTTATTCCTTGATATGAAACACAGAAAAAACAAATTTCTTTTCATCACGAAGTTGTCAGAAGAAAAGGTATGTGGTCGCAAATTATTTTGAGGGACTCAAACATGCTTCCCTCTCCCGTTGTTTATTTATTTCTTGCCTAGAACATCCATTAAAATCCTAGCTACCTAGGTTCTTTATATTGGAGCCTGCCAAGCCTGTCCTCTTAGACATTACTGATTTTTTTTTTCAAATTTGCTTGATAGCATTACTCTTTCTAATGAAAATTTTCTAGTCTTCTCTCTTGTATTTCATTGGTTTTTGCTAGGAGGCCAGTTAGATAATGCATTTATGATACGGGAGTGGAAAATAGCATACTGTATTTCACTTCTACTATAATGCATGCATTTGGAGGAGCTACCAGTGTTTTAGAATAGAAAAAAACAGGGGTTTTATGAAAACTATATTTATAACAGACTAAATCAGTGGTTTTCAAACTTTGTTTCATAAAATTTAGGATTAGTGGAGATACCTATAGGCATGTTGGGATGGGTGAAAGAGAGGTAAACACTAAGTGTATATAGCTTCATGTCCTTTTACTTCTTATTTAACCAGAGAAATTCATGTTTTGAAATTTTTTTTCTACTTTTTATTTATTTTTGAGAGAGAGAGAGAGAGCACAAGCAGGGGAGGAGCAGAGAGAGGGAGAGACACAGAATCCGAAGGAGGCTCCAGGCTCTGAGCTGTCAGCACATAGCGTGATGCAGGACTTGAACTCACAAACCTACTGAGCCTCCCAGGTGTCCTGAGAAATTCTTCTTTTTTTAATTTTGTTTTCAACCAGGATTCTATGTAAGATTTCATAAAATTCACAAATCTAAGGACTAAAATACTCTTAAGTGTACAAACTTTCTCATATATTATGTTCTTTTCCCCATGCTAATACAGTCTCTTGAACATTGCAGGTACTTGAAAAATATGTTGAAAGGGTGAATGAGAGAGAAAATTAATAAAGCAAATGTTATATGAATTTCAGTCTACTTCCTGTTTATCTCAATCACTGAATTTGCACTATATTTCTTATGAACTTTAGGTGGCATGTATCTTAGAATTCATTTCTTGAGTTATTTTTTCTTCTAACACTTTAATGACTTTAATTTATTTTTTTCTAGAATTTCAGATCTTAGTAAGCTTGAGGATTATCATCAATTTCAATATCATCCATGTTACCATCATTATTGCTGTTTCTACTAATATTAACAAAACTATTATTGAATGCTAATTTTACATATATTATTTCTTTTAATATTTACCTGAAATATATTGATTAAATGATATGTCCGTTTTACAGAGAGAAATAAAGATAAAATAATATACTCAAGTTATACATAGCTAGTAAGAGAAGGAGCTGGGATTCAAATCCAGACACATCTGATTCCAAATTGCATGTTTAAACCAGTACAGTAAACTAAACAGGCTTCCTCTACACTATACTGCTTTTTGCATTTCATTTCTTCATTCTCTTTTTAAATACGTTGGCATAGCCAACAACTATAATCACTAAGTTCTTTGTGTGAGAAGAAATCTATACTTACTAACTTCTTAATCTCTGCATTGTTAAATCATGATACCAAATATATGGGCAAGAAAGAGCATCTCCAATTCTAATAAAATGGATTTCTTAACAGTAAGTTTCATTTCTGCAAGTTTGAGTACTACTTTAAATTAAAAAAGTAGGAATAATTAAGGTTGATAGTTCAGTACACCAGCCTATGCCATATCTGGCCATGGATGATAAAACTTGGATGTTAACATTTTGAAACAGTTCCTCTATAATTTCACCTTCTGATAATTGGTTAAAATTATTTCAAAAACAGGTTATGCACTTTTCCAGATGGATTGCATGTGCATGGTACTAGATGATCCAGAACTGGCAATAGAAGTTATTTATTTACTAGTGAACTGAATTTATACCACTGAGTATGCCTGTTGATAGGATAGACTAGATAAGTACACTTTAAGTGAAGTATTCAGAGTAGCTTCAGTAAATTAAGATCTTGCAAAGGGCAGTCTGTAAATTTAGAAACTAAATCTTCAGTATAAGGAAGATTTAGACAAGTGAGGAGCAGGATAAGCACAGGTAAAAGAATTATTAAAAAGCAAAATATATCAAAATGATGAAAGGCAAAAGTTTAAAAGAAGAAGGTGACCAGAAAGCTAGACATTAAGTTTAACCATAAAACGTTGCCATTTTGTCAATCAAAACCTTTTTACTATTGACAATATCATATGATTCAGCATAACAGTTTCCCCAGAGACAGAGAAGAAGAAAATAAACACAGTGGAATCAGGCAAGTCTTCAAAATGTGAAACTGAAAACTATACAAGAGAAAGAGAATAAAGAATTTATAATTTATTGTCTGACCCTTAGATGTATTCTGAACATTATACTTTTTTTTTTACTGACAATAAGATCCTGGTGGTTTCTGAAGAAAAAAAAATCTCTTCTGGTCTCTGTGGTCAGAGTATTGGGTATAATGGATTGGATCGGAAAATGCGTAAAGCAAACTGTTCCTGGACAAATCCAGTCACTGTGGGATTTTTCTGAAGGCCATTTGGATTTTTGCTTACCTATACTGTGTGTGGTAACTGTAGTATTTTAAACTAGGATCAGCAAATGTTTTCTGTAAAGAGGCAGGTAGTAAATATTTTAGGTTTTATGGGCCACATATGGTCTCTGTCACATAATCTTAAAAAAAAAAAAACGATTAAAAATGAGGAAGTCATTCTTAGCTGAATTTGGTCTGTGGATGTTGTTTACCAATCTTTACTTTAGATAAAGATTAGACATATTACAGTTTCTTCTTTCAGATTCCTTTCCCTTTGTTTTCCTACTTTTCATACTGTCTCTTTCTCCCTTCTCAATTTTTCACAATTCATGTGAGATTCTAATTCTATCTCTGTTAATGAAAATTGTAAGAACTGGGTTAAGTCACTCCTGTTGATGGGAGTGACTTAAATAATGACTAAATGGAAAATAAATAGATTGAATTCTGTGATTTCTGAGGTCCTTCTCAGTTCTGAAATCCTTTGATTATATTTTTAACCAATGGATGGAAAAAAACCATAAAATTTGCAGAGACATATGCTAGGAAACCATGAGTTTTACTAAAGATTTAATCCCTGAAATATATTTATTTCCTCATACATGGGATTCAGAAATATTTACTTTGCTAAAGAAAAAGAGAAAACAATATATTACTTTATTCTTGAAATAGGCCATTCCATGTTCCCTTAAGCTTGTTGCTTTCCTTCAAGTTTCAGTGGAAGTCTTCCAGCTGGACTCTTTCCATTTGCTACTGACCATAGCATCCAAAAGAAAGATGAGGTCAGATGTTTCCCTCCTTTTCCTCTGGAGAGCAATGATACTCCTAATGATTTTGGACAGACCTTATTCCCCAAGTTTTACATTTGAAATTATGTTACTTGTGTAGAATGTAAAATTAGATCCTATCTAGTCACTTGTACCTTTAGTTATTATTATTGAACAACAACAACAACAACAACAAAACCTTATTCCTCTTAGGCTTCTAGGCTACCTTTTTTTTCTATCTTAACTAGATCACTAGTTAATTTCTTCAATATTTGACTTCAAAAGTGGTTATCACCCATATTTCAGAATAAAATGTGGAGACATTGAATAAAGACATATGCATCCCCTCACCTTTCACTGTCTCTTAGATCACTGCATAATTTCCATATAGTGGTCAACTCACATGTAGTTCCAAGGAATATTAAAGCTGAAAAGTATTTAACTCTAATTTCTTAATATTGAGATGATACAAAAGCCAAGATGAAAATGAATTGTTGTACTTAGCCAGCTATTTAGGGTCTGATTCAGGAATAAAATCCAGGCCTTCTAACTTTTAGTTTGAACTTTACCCATCATACAATACTACATGGTTACTCAAAGTCACTTAACGAACTATCTACAACACTCATAAGTCCATGATTATGACCAGAAGAGAGCATATCTATGTGTATCAGTTGGCTTTTACAAGAAGTGAATAAACCTACCCCAGAGATTCAAGGGTAAAATGCACAGGGGGTAGTTGCTCTTTCAATCAGCTCTAGTCCTCCACAAAGATTAATTTTCTCTTCTCCTAGCTACTGATGCTAACCAAAAACATTTATGGAATTTCTAGTTAAAGCATCAGATGCTTGGACAGCTTTGCAAATAATTAGCAGAGGAAAGGCACGGGAATGTCTTTGCCACATCTGCATCTCTCACTCAGCTCAACACACAAAGAGGACCCTCAGTAACCTATCCTTCAGGGAGAGAGATATAACCTTCATAATTTGATTTGGACCTTTTAAGCACTCTGCTATAGCATTTGAATCAAAGGAAGATGTAAACTGGCAGATAGCAGGGACCACATGTATTTAATTTGTATTGTGTAGTACTTAGCATGGCGCCATGCATATATGGGCACTTGATAAACATCACTTGAGGAGAAATGCATTCCAAATGCATTTGTTGGCAATAGACTTAGTTTTCACCCCCTTACTAATTGGAAATTTAAATGTCACATCCTTCCCACTTTATGCGTCTTAAAGACTTCATTCTTTTCCTTGGTACAAGAGATTTTTTTTTTTAATGAGAGTAGACCAGTCTTATAAGTAAGAGAGTTTTACAGAGAAGCAGAATGAGAATAAGTCCTAAAAAGTCTGTCTCAACTACAGATCACCCAAAACAGAAGATTTAAAGACCCTAGCTGAAATCCCTTAGGGAAATTAATTTTCCTTTCACTTTTCTCAGCAGTAGGTAAAAAACTTTCTCAGTGTCAACAACATATAGAACAAACTGAGGGTTGATGGAGAGAGGTGGGTGGGGGTGGGCTAAGTGGGTGATGGATATTGAGGGCACTTGTTTTGATGAGCACTGGGTGTTGTATGTAAGTGATAAATCACTAAATTCTATACTTGAAACCAATTTTACCATATAAGTTAACTAACTAGAATTTAAATAAAAACTTGAAAAAACAGTTTAATAAAGAAAAATAAGGAATATAACTTATTAAATTGAATTTTGTTGTTAAAGGAGAAATTTACCAATTCTACCGAGTTCCGTTTTTATTTGTCTTAAGTATCTACATCCATTAGCTTCAGTGGGGACTCAGTTGCAAACAATTGGTAACATAAGTGGATAAAAATATTTTCATATTTTTTCTTAAATATGAAATGTTTTTCATATTTAAATCTGTAAATCAGTGTGGGTCACTGTGGAGAAACCAAAATTTAATGGCATCAAAGCAAGTGGACTCTGATGTCAAAAAGGAAAACATCAGAGTGAGATAACCAATCTCATTTTATTATCCAAATTAAAGATAGAGTAAAATAGTAAGAAGTTATTTTGATTTAAAGTATACCTGCCTTAGTAATATGAGCTGGAATACTTTTAAATATAGACTCTTCATTTCACTTGTCTCTTTAAATAGCTTTTGAAAAAGAATCAGTGAAATAGCTATCATCAATTTTGAGCAAATAGTCCCAATCCCAAACCAATGCTGGCAGATGCCTCACTGTATTGCCTGCTATTACATTCATGTGAGTAACCTACCTATATAAGGCAAATATTTGGTTCTTGTAATATCTATCTATCTATAATCTATCTATCTCTAGCATGAATTAATTTATTTAATGTTTTTTTGCAATGAACAGGTGGTGCAGAAATCATCTATCTTATATAGAATGCAAACCAATAGCCCCCTGGGATAGTTAGGCATACAGTACATAAGCATTATAGATGATTTGGGAAGGAAGTTTACAGGTAGAAAAAAAAAAGCAGTTTAAAGGTAGACAAGCTTGCTCATGGGAGAATTTCTCTCACTATGTAGAATGGAGAGGCAGTTTTTGGAGCTTTTGCCCTAAGTCATTCATTCCCCAGTGCCTATTAGGTATGAAACACATTTTAAAAGCCTATTTTATAACTGAACTAACCTCACTCATCATATGGCTAAAAATGAAACCATATAGGTGATACTATTTATCAAAGCCTTTGGGAACAAATGGCTAAGTCCCCTTTGTTACCTATGGGGGGAAATAAATCCACAAAGGAAGCATGGGCCAATTAACAGATTGAAGAAAACAGTGAAATGTAGCAAAAATCCAGACGTAAAACTGCAGAAGTTAATCTACTTTGGCTGAGTACATAGTTTTAATTGGCAATTTGAGCCAATACTGTCCATTAAGGATGTGCTCAAAGCATCCCAGTAGTATGGAATGGTATATAGCCATGAAATGTGCTCCTTAAGCCACATTTTGAACTCTGAGAATTCCTTCATCCACAGTTTCAAGATGCTTCCATGTCTGGGATCAAGGCCACAACACCAGTGCAATAAAGCTGGGAAAACTTCAGTTCCAAAATGCCTACTTAGGGGGCAAAACATGAGGAGCAGAAACACAGGGAAAAAATTTCATGTGGTTTCATCTCACTAGCAGATCACTTACTAGAATAATTAAATTTTATTTATTTATTTATTTATTTATTTATTTATTTATTTATTTTAAGAGAGAACAAGTGGAGGAGGCACAGTGAGAGAGGGAGACAGAATCCCAAGCAAGCTCATCACTGTCAGCACAGAGCCCAATGCGGGGCCTGAACTCATGAACCTGGAGATCATGACCTGAGCTGAAACCAAGACTCAGATGCTTAACAGACTGAACAACCCAGGTGCCCCTAGAAAAATTAATAGAGTGCCTTTCTGACTTCCCTGTCTTTGTCAGAGGTCTAATATCCTCTTAGACTGAAAACAGTTATCTGATACTTTTTTTTAATCTTCCATACTGAAGTTATTTAAAATTTTCTGTTGATTTTTCCTTTATTTTTTTCCCCTGACATTAGTCTCTCTTTCCCCACTAACACTCTAATTCAGGGTCTTGTTATCTGATGTCCATATTACTAACTTAATCTTTTAACTAGTTTCTTTGATCATTCTTTCCCAAAATTAACAACTTGCTCTTATAGACTGGGTTCCCTATTATTCATCCTACTGTCCATCATGTTATTCACTTGCTAAAACATTTTCAGTGATTCCAACTGGCCAACACAAACCTTTCTGCTTGATTCTTAAGGTGATCTATAACATGTTTCTGTCCAAACTTTTTAGCATGTGTATGGTTCATCTAGTCAAGCTTATCATTTACACTGTTAGAGTGAATGTATTATCATTTTCATATCTCTGTGCACTTTGAACCAACTACTTAGAATGTCTCTGTACTTTAGTTACCTCTATAAAATGAGGATAATAAGTTTGTTATAAAATTAAATTAGTTGCCTAAAATAGTACCTGGAATATACTAAGTACTATTTAGTGTTTCTTAAATACATAAATAAAATGAATGAACATTTTCCTTTTCCATATGCTTATTGAAATGCTATTAACTCAATTCCCACTTCTATAACTAACTTTTCATTTGCTACTCTACTGCTCACCTATCTCAGGCCCCTTTGAACCTTCACCTGTATTCTCTATTACCACATATAGTACTCAATTATATGTATATGTTGTTTATATTTCTGTTATTTTAGTGATAAACATTTGATCATTCTGAGTCAGTTATTAGTTATTAGAGGTCAAGGACTTTTACTTCTCCAATTTTCTTTAGTGAAATATTTAGTACACAGCAGACACCAAAATATCTAATGATCATTAGAGTAAGAGAGAAATGTATAAAATCACTGACCATTTAATAGCAGGCAGGGTGCAACTTGAGCCAGTGTTTCCTCCTCTTCCATTTGAACTTTTTTTGAAATCTATCTCAAAGTCAACACAATTGTATATTTCTCAATTTCATACTTTTCCTGTGGGAAAATCTTAAAACATTAAGCACTAAATCAAACCAACATTTAGGATATTGGCAAGGCTTCCAGTTAGCATTCACTTTTTCCTTAGTAAAGACCATGTGGACCTCATTGGCTATACTTAAAAATAGTTCTGTCTCTATTTTGCTTGTAAACTGACATCAACTCTGCCTAACAGTAGACTAGTCTTAGAAACACACTATAATCTTACAGTCCACTAAGTGCCTAGATCTTTCTCATTTTGCTCATGTTTAGTTATGTGGCATAGGAAGTAGACTGAAGATATCTACCTATGTTTTAGACATAGTACTATATAAGTCATATTATTTCATCTTTATGCCAATTCACACCATTAATGTACCATATCAAGTAGATATCATTATGGGAGTTAGGTGCTCAAAAAGATTAAGAAACTCTTTGTAAGTTACACAGCAAGTGGAGTTGAACTTTTGATCAAAATAATTATTTTTAATAGCAGATCACAGTTTTGACAACCCATTATGTGGCAGGCACTACGTTAATTAATTTACATGTGCTTTCTGTTTAACTTTAACTATGGTCTCCCTGACCCCTGCAATATACTACCTTCCACATACAGCTAACAGTTACAGCTGGATGTTTTGAAGAGACATTATGAGCAAAAGAGTTTCACAAGGTTGTTTTTTTTTTTATTTCACTCAGTGTTAACATTTGTACAGATTTATGCATTAGTATAAATACTGACATTATATAAATAAAACTGATGACTTATTTTAATTTTAAAACTATGCAATTTGCAAACAGAATTTGATTTATCTAACACAGAAATTGGTGTGGAAACCTATGAGATATGAATCAGTATTCAAACAGAATATGGTCAACAGATTATACAAAACAGACAGTGAGAGAGGAATACTTAGAAAAAAGTAGAACAAAAACAATTACTTTGGTCATACCAAAATACTCAATTCCCTAGTGAGGAAGAACTAACATTTACATTAGATTTACACAGTAGCTATATCTTATTTTAATGCGATTGAAGTTAATATTAAAATACAGTAATGATGAATAAATCACGTATAGTTTATTCAATACTATGCTTTGTGCTATTATCACAAAAGATTATCCTTGTTGATATTTATATAAAATTCTTAGTTAAAAAGACTGTTTCAGCTTTGGTGAAAAAAGAGTATTTTAATGAGGTAAAGCTGATTAACTACCCAGGATTCTAATACCCTGAGGAGTCTACCTGGGTAAGCAGTATAACTTAAAAATATTACCTGAAGACTATCTATTTCTCTTGGATAAGACACAAGTGATATTGACCTAGGATCATCCCCTATCTTATATCTTTATAGTAACACATAAATCAGTTTTATTCTTGGGTCTTTGATCTGTGACAAAAGCAGCAAATGTTTTTTCTCTATAAAAGGGGTGTATCACATTGTGGGTGTTAGCAGAGAGGCAAGCATATTGAAAAGGTTTAGTTGTGTGTCTTTTGCTCTTTTTAATAAATATTCTTGCTCTAAATGAACCCATTCATTTCCATGACTTCATATTCAACAAAAGTCTTTGAATAAGCAATCATTTTACATAAAGCAAATGAATTATAAAGAATACCCTCCCACCTCAGGTACCACACACACATACATTTCTCATTCCATTTTATTCTCAGCTACACTCTGGCTATTACTGGATAACTGCCAAAATTCACACTGGTGAGATGCAATATTTTTTCAGCTTACCTTACTTAAATTCTTTTTTAAAAATCTGAAGTCTAATTAACATACAATATTATATTACTTTCAGATGCACAACATAGTGATTTGACTTTTGCATGCATTGCAAAATGATCACCTCAATAAGTCTAGTTACCATCAGTCACCATATAAAGTTAAGATAATATTATTCACTATGTTCCCCATGTTGTACATTACATCCTCATGACTTATTTATTTTACAACTAGACGTTTGTATGTCTTGATCCCCTTCACCCATTTTGCCTCCAAAAACCTACTTCTTCTTTTGCTTTCTATTGTCACCAGTCTGTTCTTCATCAATGAGAATAGGTTTTGTTTGTTTTGTGTTTAGAATCCACATATAAGTGAAATCATGTGGCGTTTATCTTTCTCTATATGACTTATTTCACTTAGCATAATATGGTCAAGGTCCATGCATTGTATATACAGTTGATCTGTGAACAACTTGGATTTGGACTACACAGGTCCACTTACATGTGGATTTTATACAGTATAGTACTGTTAATGTATTTTCTTTATGATTTTCTTTAGCTTATTTTACTGTAAGAATACAGTATATGATATATATACAATCTATGTGTTAATTGACTGTTAATGTCAGTAAGGCTTCCGCTCAATAACCGGCTATTAGTAGTTAACTTTTTGGAGAGTCAAGAGATGTACATGGTTTTTGACTGTACAGGAAGTTGGCACCCCAACCCCTGTGCTCTTGAAGGGCCAACAGTATATACCACTTCTTTTGTATATATTCATCCATTGATGGGCACTTAAGTTGTTTTTATATCTTAGCTATTGTAAATGATGCTGTAATGAACATAGGGTGTAATGCCTTTTTGAGTTAGTGTTTTCTTGAGTTAGTTTTATGCAGTTAAATACCCAGAAGTAGAATTGTTGGATCATAGGGTAGTTCTGTTTTTAATCCTTTTATTTCTTCTTTGATTTCTTCAATGATCTCGTGGTTATTCAGTAGCATACTGCCTAATAACCATGCATTTGTTGTTTTTCTACCTTTTTTCTTATAATTGATTTCTAGTTTCATAACATTGTTGTGGAAAAGTTGTTTGATATGATTTATTTCAGTCTTCTTGAATTTACTGATACTTATTGTGTGGCCTAATGTAAAATCTATCTTGGAGACTATTCCATGTGCACTTGAGAAAAATGTGTTTTCTGCTGCTTTTGGATAAAATGTTTTGTATATATTAAGACAATCAGGTCTAATGTCATTTAAAGTTAATGTTTCCTTATTGATTTTCTTTCTCAATGATGTATCCAGTGATTAAGTGGGGTATCCCAATTATTATTGTATTGCTGTTGATTTTCCCCTTTAGGTCTGTTAATATTTTCTTTATATATTTTGGTGCTCTTATGCTGGATGTACATATATTTATAAATGTTATATCTTTTTGATGAATTGACCTCTTTGTGATTTTGTAATGTCCTTCTTTATATTTTAATGTCTTTGTTTAATATCTGTTTTGTGTGATATGAGTATACCTATACCAGCTTTCTTTTCATTTACATTTGCATGGGATATCTTTATCCATCCATTCACTTTGAGTCTGTGTGTTCTTACTTCTGAAGTAAGTGTCTTGTAGGCAGTATATAGTTGAGTCTCATTTTCTCATCCACTCAGTTGCTCTATGTCTTTTGATTGATTAGTTCATTTACATTTAAATTAAGTATTGATAGGTATGTGTCTATTGCCATTTTGTTAATTGTTTTCTGGCTGTTTTTGTAGTTCCTCTGTTTCTTTATCGTTTCTATTTTTCTCTTCTCTTGTGGTATGTTGTTTTTCTTTAGTGGTATGCTTACAATTTTTTGTCACATTCTTTTGTGTATTTACTATATATTTTTTTCCTTGTGGTTACTGTCAGGTTCATATATAATACCCTATTTTATTAAAGTGTATTTTACGTTGATAACAACTTAAGTTTGAACACATTTTAAAACTCTGCATTTTGTTACCTCATCCACATTTTGCTTTTGATGTTATATTTTACCTCCTTTTATTTAATGTATCCCTTAACTCATTGTTACACTTTTAGTTAATTTTAATACTTATGTCTTATAACCTTTATATGAGATTTCTAAGTGATTTATCCATTATTTTTACTATACATTTACCTTTTCCAATAAGATTTTTACTTTTTAATGATTTCTTATTGATAATAGTGCTATATCTTTATAGCTTAAGAAGTCCCGTTGACATTTCTTGTGAGGCTACTTTAGTGGTGATGACTATTGTGAACTTTTGTTTATCTGAAAAATTATTTAGTTTTCAGTTCTGAATGACAACCTTACTGGGTAGAGTATTCTTGGTTGAGGGTGCACCTGGGTGGCCCATTCAGTTTAGTGTCTGACTCCTGATTTTGGCTCAAGTTGTCATCTCATGGTTTGTGAGATTGAGCATTTCATCAGGCTCTGTGCTGACAGCATGGAGCTTGCTTGGGATTCTCTGTCTCTGCCACTCACCCACTCATGCTCTCTCTCTCTCTCTCAAAATAAATAAATTTTTTTAAGAGCATTCCCGGTTGGAAGCTTTGTCTTCCAGTGCTTTAAATATGTCGTACTGTTCCTTTCTGGCCTGAAAAGTTTCTGCTAAAATATCTGTTGATAAACTTATGGGGTTTCCCTTGTATGTAATGAATATCTTTTGTTTTACTGCTTTTAAGATTCTATCTTTTTTAATTATTGACATTTAATGTGTTTTGGTGTGGATTTCTTTGGTTTCATTTTATTTGAAACTCTCTGGGTTTCCTGGACCCAGATGTCTGTTTTCTTCCCCAAGCTATGGAACTTTTCAGCCATTACTCCTTCAAATAAATTTTCTGCTTCTTTCTCTTTCTCTTCTCCTCTTGGAATTCAAAATACAAATGTTAGGGAGGGAGGAGTTAAGATGGCTTGCCTCATCCCTCAAACACAGCTAAATAAATATCAAATCATTGTGAACACCCAAGAAATTGATCTAAGGACTGAGAAAACAAAACTTCCTATCTACAGGTAAAAAACTGACTACCGTGTGGAACGTAGAACCTGCAGAGAGTTGATTTGGGAAAGAAAATAATTGTGGATGCTGTGGAGGAGAGGGAGCCTTGACTACAGAGAGAGAAGCAAGAGAGAGAGAGAGAGAGAGAGAGAAAGAGAGAGAGAGAGAAGCAGGAAAAACCCTTCCCCAAAACTATTGACTGGGGAAAGGAAAAGGACTACCTACTGTAAGTTATAACAGCATAGTCAAAATCTGAAGTTTTAGAAGCTTAGGGGTCATGCATGGCAGGCTTAAGGTGCTTTTAAGGGTAAGGATGGCAGAGGCCCAAGGGCAGGCATTGTGGTCTGAGGACTCCCTGTATCATACAGGAAGAAACAGTCCCCCTCTTGGAGTACCTTTGGAAATGGTGGCATGGACTCTTTGGGGACAAAAGAACTGGTGGCAACAATATGCTGGCTTGTTTCCTAGAATAGAAAAAAGACAATTGTAAGGGGAGCAAATCTTGATGCCAGGTGGTTGCTGCTCTTTCCCATAAACTCCAAACCACTTCACAGTTGTGCAACGACTTTTCTGGGACATACAGGAAAATTGAGAAAAGTGTGCCAAGACCATCCCCCAGAGGAAAAACCTGGATCTGAGTCTTGCATGTCCCTCAAATTTGGTTTTGAAACCCAACCATGTGCCTGAGATAAAACAGAGGAGTACTGTACCACCTGGCACGGTGGCACAGACAGGGTGAAGGCAAGGATCTGACAGAAGCTGAGAGCATAAAAGGAGTGATTATTTGCTCTTCTGTAAGGGTTTCTTGAGGAGTAGCAGGCGTGAATTCCCAGTTCCAGGGACAAGAGAGTGGGGCAATGGCATTCCTCTCCCCTTCCCTGTCATCAGCACTGACTTCAGTCAGCAACATAGCATCCCTAGGTGGAGACCAGAGCTGCTACCACCAAACCTTGGCTCCTGCACCCTACAGTTCCTTCTTCACTAGGGCAAGTCCTCCTGAGACTCAGTGCAGCAGGCCCCTCCCTTAGAAGAACAACACAAACCCTTTAAATGCACCAAGTCTACACATAGAGTGCTGCAAAGCTTCAGCTCTAGGGGGAATAAGACCTAGCTTATTTTTTTTTTTATCTAGCTTCTTTTTACAAGCAGACCAAAACACATCTAGTTAACATTTGCACACATTGTACAAGGTGCAAAAACCCCCGCTGCAGGAAAGGAAAAACTCTGCAGAGGACTGACCTGAGGGTAGGAGCAACAAAAACAAAACAAAACAACAACAACAACAAAAAAAAAAAACAATAGAAGAGTGTATAAAGGACTCCCCGGTTTTGTTTGTTTGTTTACGTCTTAATATAGCTATTACTCACTGGAGAAGGAATATAACACGCTATTCTAAAAGTTACACAAAAATCAGTGACCTACACAAAATGACCAGATGGAGGAATTCACCCCAAAAGAAAGAACATGAAGAACTAACAGCCAGAGATTTAATGAATGAAGATATAAGTAAGATGTCTGAACCAGAATTTAAAACAGCAATTATAAGGATACTAGTTGGGTTTTTAAAAAGCATAGGAGACACCACAGTTTCCATTACTGAAGAGATAAAAGAACTAAAAACTGATCAGGCTTAAATTGAAAATGCTGTAACCAAGATGCAACCCAAGTGGATGCCATGATAATGAGGTTGAACAAAGCACAGGAATGAATCAGTGATATAAGAGATGACATTATGGAAAATAATAAAGCTGAAAATAAGAGGGAAACAAAAGTATTTTATCACAAATGTAGGCTTAGGGAACTCAGTGAGTCCTTAAAGCATAATTACATACATATAATAGGGGTCCTAGAATAAGAAAAGACAGAAAAGGGGGCAGATTATTATCTGAGCAAATGAGAGCTGGAAACTTCCCTAATCAGGGGAAGAACAAAGACATGAAAATCCAAGAAGTACAGAGAACCCTCATTTAATTCAACAAGATCTGGCCATCACCAAGACATATCATAGTCAAATCCACAAAATACACAGACAAGGAAAGAATCCTGAAAAACTAAAGGAAAAAGAAAAAGTCCTTAACCTCCAAGAGAAGACAGATCAGGTTCACAGCAGATCTGTCCACAGAAAATTAGCCGGTCATAAGGGAGTGGCATGATATATTCATAGTGCTGAATGGGGAAAATATGCAGCCAAGAACGGTTTATCCAGCAAGGCTGTCATTCACAATAAAAGAAGAGATAAAGAGTTTGCCAGACAAACAAAATCTAAAGTAGTTTGTGACCACTAATCCAACCTTGCAAGAAATATTAAAAATGATTCTTTGAGTGGGAAAAAAGGACAAAAAACAAAAACAAAACAAACAAACAAAAAACCCAGAGACTAGAAAGTAACAGAGTACATCACCAGAAACACCAACTTTTCAGGTAACACAATGACACTAAATTAATATCTATCAATACTTACTCTGAATGTGAATGGACTAAATGCTCCAATCAAAAGACATACGGTATGAGAATGGATTAAAAAAAATCATACCCATTTGATATGTTGCATGCAAGAGACTCATTTTAGTCCTAAATACACCTACACATTGAAAGTGAGGGGATGGAGAACTATATATCATGCTAATGGACTTCAATAGAAAGATGGCGTACCCATACTTATATCAGACAAACAAGATTTTAAACCAAAGACTATAACAAGAGATGAAGAAGGACATCATATCACAATTGAGGGGTCTCTCCATCAAGAAGATCTAACAATTGTCTTTATGCTCCCAACTTGGGAATATCAAAACACGTAAATCAATTAATAATAAAAATAAAGAAACTCAGTGATAATACTATAATAATAGTAGGGAACTTGAACATCCCGCTTACCACAGTCTAAGCAGAAAATCAACAAGAAAACAATGGCTTTGAATGAAATGCTGGACCAGATGGACTCAACAGATATATTCAGATCATTTCATCCCAAAGCAGCAGAATACACATTCTTTTGAGTTCACATGGAACATTCTCCTGAATAGATCACATACTGGGTCACAAACCAGGCCTCAACCAGTACAAAACGACTGAGATCATACCATGCATATTTTCACACAACAACACTATGAAACTTGAATTCAACAAGAAAAAAATTGAAAAAAAAATACATGGAGGTTAAAGAAAATCCTAGTAAAGAATGAATGGGTTAACCAGGAAATTAAAGATGAAATTTTAAAAGTACATGAAAGCCAATGAAAATGAAAACACACGGTCCAAAACCTCTGGGATGCAGCAAAGGCAGTCATAAGAGAGAAGCATATAGCATTACAGACCTACATCAAGAAGCAAAAATGTCTCAAATATACAACTTAAGTTGACACATAAGGATCTCAAAAAATAACAGCAAATAAAGCCCAAAACCAACATAGAAAGGAAAATAATAAATATTAGAGAAGAAATCAAAGATATCAAAATTAAAAAAAAGAACAGATCAGAAAAAATATTGTTAAAACATCTATGCTACCCAAAGCAATCTACACATTCAATGCAACCGCTATCAACATACCACCAGTATTTTTCACAGAGCTAGAATAAACAATCCTAAAATTTGTATGGAATCACAAAAGACCCCAAGTAGCTAAGCAATCCTAAAAAAGAAAAGCAAAGCTAGAAGCATCACTGGATGCCTCATCACTAAGGTGAGTGAGACTGCATGGTAGCTCCTTAAAAGGAGAATCTCGATTTCCTATATCACTTTGGGTCTCTTGGATGTCAGCCCCTTTGGTTTTCTAAGCCATATGTTTTTGGGAGCTTGTATATCCAGTGCAGATCCCAAGGATTGGTTTGCCTGATATATGGGAGCCAACCTTTCAATCATTTATCAGAAGTGTTGGACTGGTGATATCTCTCCCTATCGTGTGTAACTGCACTTGACTGGATGTTTTGCAAGACCATGTCTGTGCTTCTCATACCCATCTTGATTTAGTCCTTTTATCCTTTGTTGTGGAGAAATAGTTTATCTGATTTTACAGATCTTTTTAGAGGTAAACGAACCATATAGAGTTGACAACTTGGTGTGCTCATAGGAGAAAATATGTTCAGGGGCTTCCCATGCCACCATCTTGGACCCCTCCTCCAAGATGCAATATTTTGAGGAAGAATTAAAAGCATTTTTTTCTATATCATTAGAGGAAAAAATGATTTACTGACAAGCAATGGGTTAACAACATTTTAGGAATTCATATGAAAAAGGAAAAATACTGACTTATAAGACATTGGGCAATCTGCATATATAACAGACTTGACCTCATACTGAGACAAAGCAGGAGATTTGCAGAGGAAGTTTTAGTCCTAATTTAGTCTTTATCATAATATTTATGCTTTATGTCCTTACATCACAGAACTCATGGGAATCATTTTCCCTTTAACAAACATGACTGGCCAGTGTTCTCTCTGTCTTATACCAGAAGTTCCTATAAGCAGTTGCAACATACAAAGGGGGTTTAAGGGTCACCTGGATGGGTCAGTAGGTTAAGCGTCTGACTTTGGTTCAGGCCACTATCTCACGTTTGGTGAGTTCAAGCCCCGCGTTGGGCTCTGAACTGACAGCTCAGAGCCTGGAGCCTGCTTCTTATTCTGTCTCCCTCTCTCTCTCTGCCCCTTCCCCACTCATGCTCTCTCTCTCTCTCTCTCTCTCTCTCTCTGTCTCTCTCTCTCTCTCAAAACTAAGTAAACATTAAAAATTATTTTTAAGAAAAAGGGGGTTAAGAGAAAGAGGCTATTTCCTTAGAAAGTTAAGAGGAAGTATTCAACAATATTACTGATTAGAATTTGGTAAATTCCATTTAGTTAGTCTAAGTTTCAGGTATCTCTGAAACATTTATTCATAAATATTAGAAAACTGAATTATCCAACTTTGCACACAAGAACAACAACAACCCCACATCAAACAAAGGGCTTGTTTATATCAGACAAAGAAAATTCTTAGTTAAGACTAATTCCTAGTTTACAAATCTTAACTAAATATGGGCAATACAGTAATCTTTGTACACTCTTAAGGATTTAAGATGGATCTAGAAAAAATAGTATTTCTCCACATTTGGTCTATTTAGATGCCCAAAGAGTTGAGATTGTAATAGACTGTTCTCTGCATTTTTCTATACCAAGAGATTTCAGAACCATTAAGAAAACTTGCTTTTCAGGGCACCTGGCTGGCTCAGTCAGTTAACTGTCTGACTTTGGCTCAGGTCATGATCTCAAGGTTCCTGAGTTCGAACCCCGCATTGGGCTCTCTGCTTTTGGCATGGAGTCCACTTCGGATCCTCTGTCCCCCTCTCTCTCTGCCCCTCTTCTGCTTATTCTATTTTTCTCAAAATAAATAAATAAACTTAAAAAAAAGAAAATTTGCTTTTCTCTAAGATCACCTTTATGGTTATTATGTTTATTTACATGTTGCCTTTTTAGAGAACATCCTGGAGTATACACAAATATGAGCAGTGCAACAGGACATTCCTTAAATGAGGAAACCATGGTGAAGGAATTAGAAAGGTTAGTAAAGTAAAAATAATTCAGATGTGAGGTTAGTGCCAAAATTGCATGTTGTGAAGTACAGAAAGAAACATAGCATATTACATTTGGGTGTGGCTCATCACATTAAATAAAAAAAAAAAACACTAAGATTGGTGAGGTTACAGAGAAAGGGGAGCCCTCCTGCATTATTGAAAATGCAAAATGGTGTAGCCACTGTAGAAAACAGTATGGAAGTTCCTCAAAAAGTTAAAAATAGGATTACCTACAATACAGCAATTGCACTACTAGGTATTTACTCAAAAGTTACAAAAATACTAATTCCAAGGGATACATGCACCCCAATGTTTATAGCAGCATTATCAACAATAGCCAAATTATGGTAAGAGCACAAATGTCCATCAACTAATGAATGGATAAGGAAGAAGTAATAGATATACACAATGGAATATTAATCAGCCATGAAAAAGAATGGAATCTTGCCATTTGCCATGACATGGATGGAGCTATAGTGTATTATGTTAAGTGAAATAAGTCAAAGAAAGACAAATACCATATGATTTCATTCATATGTGGAATTTAAGACACAAAATAAATGATAATAAGGGCAAAAAAAAGAGAGAGAGAGGCAAACCAGGAAACAGACTCAACTGCAGAGAAGAAACTGATGGTTACCAGAGGGAAGGTGGGGGGGGTGGTGATGGTGATTAAGGAGTGCACTTGTGATGAGCAACACGTGTTGTATGTAAGTGTTGAATCATTAAATTGTACACATGAAGCTAATATTATACAGTATGTTAACTAACTGGAATTTAAATAAAAACTTAAAAAAAAAAAAAAACTAAGAGAGGGAAGCCTGGGTCGCTCTGTCGGTTAAGTGTTAGTCTCTTGATTTCGGTTCTGGTCATGATTTCAAGGTTCAGGAGATCAAGCCCTGCATCGGGCTCTGTTGGGATTCTCTCTCTCCCTCTCTTTCTCCCCCTTCCACACTGGCTTTCTCTCTCTCTCTGTCTGTCAAAATAAACAAAGAGAATTAATTTTCAAAAATATAACCAGAGAAAAAATTTTACTGTTATTCCTCCTATATATTATGGTGCATAATATAATTAATAATGTCCCCAACAATTCTAAATAAAACAACAGATACCACCAAGGTGTTTTATAATATCTTTCAATGTATGACACTGGTATTATGCCATTATGCTTAAATCTAGTTTAAAACTAGAAACTTTACATAAACTTTTACATAAAAGAAACTTTACCTGTGTTTGGGACCAGATGAGGTGGGTAAAAGAACAAGCAATAGTGTCCATATCTGGCTTAAACCAAGGGAAATTGAAGATTAGCTAGAGGAATGGATTGCCTTTAATTCTCTTAGGCAATCTTCCAGAGTTATTCCTTCATCTAAATTTTGACATATATTTCATGACAGAAACTTTTAAGTAATACTCTTTGGCAAATGCAAGAGTGAAACTTATCTAGATTACTTTTTAGATGTGGGCAGATATGTAGTAAATAATCAACTGAATTATGGTAAAATATAAGCCCTTTTAATAAAATTGGGGACACTTACCTGAACAGAAGTTCTCTCAAATGTTTTACAAAAATGAGCCAAGAGAGTACTTGAAAGAAGGAGTAATATTTATCCCCCAAATAATTTCGTCATCCTATATATGAACAAGTAGTCAAGTCTCCAAAGTTTTGTATCATAGTGCATTTTATTATTATTTTTTTGCTTGGATTATTGTTAAATAGAATATAACCAAATACTCACATATAAACCAAAACTCATTAAAAACGCTCAGAAAACCTGAGCAAATGTCATTCTCTGGTGACCTCTCTAAGACTGGCAGCTTGCAAAACATAATCATAGTTAACTAAAGAAAGCTGTCTGTCACATAGGGTGATTATCAATAAGAAGACTTACCAAAAATGATATCTGCAATAGTGGATTTTAAACCACCTATCCTGGAAGCAATTTCATAGTAAGACTAGTAATTTCTTTTGGCCACAAGTAGATCATTACATTGAAACTCTTCCATCTGTACATAGGACTTTATTTATTTATTTATTTATTTATTTAAGTTTCTGTAGAGGTTAAGAAAGTATGTGGTTGAGCATTATAAACAAGTATATTTTGAGGGTGTAACATTGTATTTTTATTGTAATAAGCATGAAATAATTTTATATGATTAGATAGCTTTGTGAGATAATGGAATGGATCACCTACTTCCCAAAAGGACTGTTTCCCCCATTTGGGACCATGGTGCCTATAATTCTATCACTAGGGGTTGACTCCTTTAAGTGTTTATTAAATGAAGAAGGAAAATATCATTAGTTCACAAAAATATAATTAGTTCACAAACTGTATTTTGAATCAGAATTACCTGGGGAGCCTATTAAAAAGGAAGATTTTGTTTCATACCTCCAGATCTTCTGATTCAGTAGCTTTTTTTATTTTTTTAATGTTTGATTTTTTGATTTTTAATTTTTTTTAGAGAGAGAGACAGAGCATGAGCAGAGGGAGGGACAGAGTGAGAGGGAGACACTGAATCCAAAGCAGGCTCCAGGTTCTGAGCTGTCAGCATAGAACCCAACATGGGGCTTGAACTCACAAATCGCAAGATGATGACCTGAGCCGAAGTCAGGTGCTTAACTGACTGAGCTACCCAGGTGTCCCCTGATTCACTAGTTCTGAAGTTAGACACGGGGAGTTTCATTTTAACAGAAGCCTTATAAGTAATTCTGATGTATTGAATCAGCAGGCCTCACTGTGAGGAACACTTCTTAGGAAATCATCCCCTGGCACCATAATGGAGATTAAGTGATGGTCAGGTAAGAGCCATACCTTGTGATAAGGGGACCCAGATTACTTTTAAAATATGAAAGTAGTGAATACTCACAATGGTTATTGAAGAGTTGCAACTCATATCACCTACTTCATAATGTGGCTCACTGCTATCTATGGCTGCCTAAGCACACAGGATTTTACCATTACCAAGAACTATATGAATTTGAAGCATAGTCTTTCTAGGTATTTCCAAAGACTTTGAAAATCAGGACAGTATGTAAGAATAGTATCATCATGCAAATATATATATATATATATATATATATATATATATATATATATACCAGAACCTTCTGTACTTAACTATAGCTGGTGCTATAAGAAAGAGTTAATAATGATAGGAATTCCTAAACGCTATCTTTCCCCACTTAGCTTCTGAAATAAAAAATCAGTTCACTTACCCCTCAGTCAGAACAGTAGTCTCATATTTTTATTTTCTTCAGTCTAGTAAAAATATTTAACACATCTTGTTAGATATTTCTCGTGCAATTCACATGATAGAAATCAATACAGCTAAAATATTGTTGCAGCAAGTCTTTCTACACCCTGAATTTAACTACAAACCTTGGACTACAATGTGAAATATACACATACAATAAAATGGAAAAGTGGTGTTATCATTTATCTTCATCGCAAAACACATTTAATGATCAAATAGTTGGTGTAATATAGCTAATGATTCAGTAAATGTGACGTTAAAGAAAAGAGTATATTCCAAAGGAGATAGAAAGAAGACTTAAATGTTCTCAGATACAATGATGAAGTGCCCTTTATCAGAAATAAAGACTATATGTAAGCAGATGTCCAATTGTTCAGGCTACACTACACCAACTTGAATATTAGACAAGATCAGAGCTCTTAGACTGTAATATTTCTGGAGGAGAAAACTGAAGAGTAAAAAACACAAACAATAAGTAATGATAATAAAAATGGATAATGATTCCTTTAAACATCTATTGAGTTTCCACTCTTTTTTTAATGTAGCTATAGGTCCTGGAAAGAGCACGCAGTCTATTAAAAGAGACAAAGAAGGTGACAATTATAGCACAGTGCTGTTAGTACAGTAATAGAGACTCAGAACTTGTAGGTGAGCTCCGAACAAGGAAATAATTACACTGGCTATGAAGAGAGGAGATTAAAGATGTCTTCATAGATAATTTGGCTTTTGAATGCTGAGCAAGAATTTGTAAAATGTACAATGCTTGAGGAAGGATATGATCCCATGGCACTATAATGATGAATAGCTGGCATCCAGATGAGGGCTGGGACCTGTAAGAATAGGACAAAGATGCTCAGCATCACTTATCATCAAGGAAATGTAAATTAATACCACAATGAGACACCACTTCACACCTGTCAGAATTGCTAAAATTAACAACTCAGGCAACAACAGATGTTGGCAAGGATGCAGAGAAAGAGAATGTCTTTTGCACTGCTGGTGGGAATGCAAACTGGTGCAGCCACTCTGGAAAACAGTATGGAGGTTCATCAAAAAGTTAAAAATAGAACTACCCTACCACCAGCAATTGCACTACTAGGTATTTATCCAAGGGATACAGGTATGGTGTTTTGAAGGGGCACATGCACCCCAATGTTTACAGCAGCACTATCGACAACAGCCAAAGTATGGAAAGAGCCCAAATGCTTATCGATGGATGAATGGATAAAGATGTGGTATATATACATATACAATGGAGTATTACTCAGCAATCAAAAAGAATGAAATCTTGCCATTTGCAGTAAAGTGAATTGAACTAGAGGATATTATGCCAAGTAAAATAGTCAGAGAAAGACAAATATATGACTTTACTTATATGTGGAATTTAAGATACAAAACAGATGAACATAAGGGAAGGGAAGCAAAAATAATATAAAAACAGGGAGGGAGACAAAACATAGGAGACTCAAATATGGAGAACAAACAGATGGGTTTCTGGAGGGGCTGTCAGTAGGGGGGATGGGCTAAATGGGTAAGGGGCATTAAGGAAGTCACTTGGGATGAGCACTGGGTTTTATACATGGGGTATTACTCACTGGAATCTACTCCTGAAATAACTATTGTACTATATGCTAACTAACTTGGATGTAAATTAAAAATAAATAATAAATAAATAATAAACAAACAAACAAATAAATAAAAAGAGGAGAGAGGGAGCCAAACCAAAACAAAAAAAAAAGTAGCACAAATAACACTCTGAAGTTTGAGGGTAATGAGCACTTACAGGTAAAATAAGAAAGTGCAAATGACATCACCTACTTCATAATGTGGCTTAGGTCTACAGTATGCATTTTTCATATTATTGGCAAGGGTATTTATAGTATTATGTTTATGAATAAGTGTATCTTTGGGGTGCCTGGGTGGATCAGTCAGTTAAATGTCTGACTTCAGCTCAGGTCATGATCTCATGGTTTGTGGGTTCGAGCCCTGCATCAAGCTCTGTGCTGACAGCTCAGAGTTTGGAGCCTGCTTCATATTCAGTGTCTTCCTCTCTCTCTGCCCATCCCTGCTCATGCTCTATCTGTCTCTTTCTCTCAAAAATAAACGTTAACAAAATTTTATGAAAATAATAAGTGCATCTTATACAGGACAAAATTATTAAATCTAAATTTGCACTATCCCAAAGCATTAGTTTTTCTTCCCATAAATTTGGCAACTTTTTTTTTTACCCTGTGTGTGTGTGTGTGTGTGTGTGTGTACGCATATGTACATGTTTTTGGAAAGCTTTTTATTCTTCTATTCTTTGTTTATTTTGTGTGTGTGTGTATGTGTGTGTGTGAGAGAGAGAGAGAGAGAGAGAGAGAAAGAGAGAGAGAGAGAGACAGAGAGAGAGAGAGGGAGGGAGGGAGGAAGGGACTGGGGAGGGGCAGGGAGAAAGGGAGACACAGAATCCAAAGCAGGCTGGAGGCTCTGAGCTGTCAGCACAGAGCCTGATGCAGTGCTCAAACTCACGAACTGCAAGATCATGACCTAACATGAAGTTGGACACTTAACCAACTAAGCCACCCAGGTGCCCCTTATTCTTCTATTCTTTGGAGAGAATTCCTTTCTGTATTCCGTAATAGACTTGTGGTTTTCTTCTCTGGCATTGCTAAAATCTTCTTTCTAATATTATGTCACTGTCCTTCCTTAATTTTTATTGTCTGTTTCTGGCCAAATTAATTTTACTTGAGGGAATTTTCAGAGATTTCTGCCTTTCCATTCATTATAATAACATCAGAAATGGAGAGTATTAACAAGTTCTTCTGAGTGAGGACAGATGGGAAGAATGGCAGGCTAACTAGGAGAGGAGGGGAGAAGATTCCATTAGAATGGGGTCTTATGAAGCTAAGCGGACTGAAAAGTTCCTCAGAGGAATTAGTGCAGCAAGAAAGTCAGATTCTTGGTCAGATACTTTGACCAACCTAGCACAGGAGTACTGTCTCCATGGTGTCTATTACCCACCAAATTAAATCCTTTAGACACCTAGTAATTCCCTTCTCCATGTGGAACCATCTTTGATGTGAAATACCCCTATTCCTCTCCAAGTGCTCCTTTCCTTCTCTATGCTGTAAACATTGACCACTTTTCATTTGTTTGTTTAATTCTTGATCTAACCTAGCTACAAACTTCTCTTCTTACCTGCTTAATTTGCTGGTCCTCAAATAATGAAGAAACATTGTAAAAACTTTACATAATCCTGAGAAGGACAGATTCTGTAATCCTTATCCTGGTATTGCATGTTCCCAGAGGAAACAGGAAAATGCTTAAAATGGTTCCAGCTAATTTCAAAGAGAAAGGCATGAACTGCTGCCTGAAGCAGAAGGCTGGAGAAGACTGCCTATGTCATCATAAGCAGCTGTTTTCATCCAAAACGGTAGAATGAGAAAGAATTCAGATTCCAGCTGGGTAACCGAAGTGGAGATATTAAAGATATAATTTTGATTAAAATATTTCTTCTGTAACTTTCACAGATTTTTCTCTATAAATATTTTCCTTTTGCGAATCAATTAAGATTCAGTGTGGCTCAATGAGAAAACACATACATACATACACAAATGTATCTCGGACTACAGGTTTTAGCCTTAGGCAAGATTATGTTCTATGACCTTGGGCAAGAATCTCCATGACTATATGGTGATCACCTAAAAATAGTTGTAAAATAAATTCTGGGTCAATTATGGAATATCTCTATGAAAGAGAAAACATATTGCCATTTCTCTGATGAAAATGTGTTGTATAATTTCATAAAGGATATCATATTTTTACCTTTAAATTCACAGGGACTATTAACTAAAAGTAGAGAAGTAGTAGATGGTGTTTAACAGATTAGAAATAATATAATTTTGAGTATATAATAATTGTAAAGTTAACTTCTCACATGGTACTATATACAGAAGATATGTGGCTGTGGTCTGTTGCCATAAATGATTGGTTTTAAAAAAAATGAGGGTTATTAGGAGAAATTAGGATGGTATATAAGAGAATAAACTTAGTAGCAAAGGTATTTATTTATTTATTATTTATTTATTATTTATTTATTATTTATTTATTTATATTGGGGGCAGAGAGGCAGAGAGGGAGAGAGAGAGGGAGAACAGAGCCTGATTCAGGACTCAATCCCACAACCCTGTAATCATGACCTGAGCCAGAATAAAGAGTGGGATGCTCAACCGAGCCACCAAGGCACCCCAAATCTATAAAAACCATAAAGTAAAAAAACATAGTAATTTGACTAAAATTTTAAAATCTGTGTATGACTTAAACACCATCAGCATAACTCAATAACTAGTTATATAATTTAAATGTACAGCAAAGGGCACTAAAGCTCATATATAAAAAGTTTTATAATTCAATAAAAATAAAATTGCTTGATGGAAATTTTTTCATGTACATGAAAAGGATATTTACAGAAGAAATACAAGAAGTCAATAAGCATGACAAGTATTCATTCTCACCAATAAACCCAATAAACAGGAAATTAAAATTAAAACAACATAGAATTTTTCACCTATAAGTAAAGGGGTACTCTCACAAAGTATTGACAGATATATAAATGATCACAACTTTTTGACATATAAATGAATATATTTAAAAGTTTTAATGTTTATTTATTTTTGAGAGACAGGGAGATATAGAGCATGAGCAGGGGAGGGGCAGAAAGAGAGGGAGACACAGAATCTGAAGTAAGCTCCAAATTCTGAGCTGATAGCACAGAACCCGACACAGGGCCCGAACCCAAGAACTGTAAGATCATGACCTTGACCAAAGTTGGATGCTCAACCGACTGAGCCATCCAGGTGCCCCATAAATGAATATATTTAAAAATAAAAACATTTCTGTTACAAAGACTATCTCTGCCTTGAAGAAAAGCACTCACATGTGCAAGGATATATGGATGAAGATATTCACTGCAGTATTGTTTTAGTAGCAAAATATTTGAAACACCATAGTGGGTGATTACATAATATTTTTTATATAAAACTATGCAGCCATTAAAAAGAATAACACAAAACTAGTGTCAAGAACCGTAAAGAGTCTGAGATTTTACCTTAGTTTGAAGTTAATGATTTAGTGTTCCACAGGTGCTGACAGAATGCATGAGACTCCTGGGTCAAATAATTTTATTATTCATGGCACAGAACATATTATGAAATTTATGTTCATATTGTTTCCCTGGCTAAGGAGGTGATACAGAGAAGATTGGTTGGATGCTGAACACATCATAGGCTTGTATCACACAGGAGAAATGTGGAGTTTAGGGAACTAGGAATATATATAATGGGTTGTAAGAAAACCTGCTGGAACTTTGCCCTGGAGGGAAACATTACCTTTATTATTTTCTTATAGCAGGCAGTGAACAGACATTTTCCCCCCTCTGGAGAGACACATCTCTATCTTCCAAAGCTGTTTTATCTACACACATTCTTGAAAAAGTAATTCTGAACAAAAGGGCAGTTAGTGCTGTTGCCCTCAGAAACTCATGGAAAGTTGTCCCACCAAAATATCCATTTCTCATTTCTGCGCCACTTTGGCATCTGTCAAATTTCTCCATTAATATGCCACTACTCTCATTAATCTGACCAACATGGCTAGGATTAAATTGTCATATATATAATTTGATTAAGGTTACCACAAATGTGGTTCCAAGCATAAGGATGAACCCAATATGTAGTATTGCCTTCAACTATGTGCCTTCCCCAATCTAAAATTCCTGAATCCAAACAGTTAAGCAAATAGCATAAGCCATTCAGGGTCTACCTTACAAAATGTCTTAGTCTGCTTAGATTGCCATAACAAAATACCACAGACAAAATGACTTGAATGACAGAAATTTATTTTCTCACAGCCTGGAGGTCGGAAGTCCAAGATCAAGGTTCTAATCAATTTGGTTTCTGGTGAGACCTCTCCTCCTGGCTTGCAGATGGACACTTTCCTGCTGAGTCCTCATGTGATCTTTCCTCTGTGTGTATGCATTGACCAGGTAGGGGAGGGAGCAGGAGCAGGAGCTCTCTGGTGTCTTTTCTCATAAGAACACTAGTCCTCTCAGAGCAGAGTCTCACCCTTATGATTTCATTTAAACTTAATTATTCAGTAAAGGCCCTATTTCCAAACACCATTACACTGGGGGGTTAAGACTTCAACATATGAATTTGGGGGCAAGGGAGACACAAACATCCATTCCTTAGAAAGCCAGGTAGATTCACTGTCAAGAATTTTTTTTTTTATTGACCATTCTATTTGCCCCAAGGTATTAATACAGTTACAAAAGGATGTGATTGTACAGAATCTACATTGGTTCATAAAGAGGAAATCTAGGATAATTCTATCTTTTAATAAATCCCAGACAGTGAGATGGGACTGACTTACATGCCTTCTAGGGCTAAAGCACTGTTTTCTTAATATTTGAATGCCTCTTGTAACCATCCCTAAAAGTTATCACATTTTCTTACAGAAAGACAAGTTAATGCCTGGCTTCCATGCAAGTAGTACACAGGGTTCATATGATTCCCATTGAAAGAAAGCTTTGTTTTCAATAGGGGAGTCTCCACCAGTGAGGTCTACATTAATCAGAGAACACGTTTATATTGCCTCCAGTGTATACTGCTGGCCAACTGGTAAACCCTAACATTCCAGGTTCAGTTTGGTAATTGAATATAGTCCTTTTTTTGGAAGGGCCTGCCTGAGGTCAGTCAGTTAAACCTGTGCTGTGTGCCTACCTCAGCAAGGTGGCAGTCATCCACCCAATAGAATGACTGTGAAGGGGGAACATCTGAGATTATGCATGCTTGGTATAGGAGTTGGAGCCATCTGCTGTCGTTTCTAATGGACTTCTCAGTAAGGTTAAGGGGAATAGTGATTAATTTATGGTTGGAGCTAGCTAGTAGGTTATGGAAGACCCAGTAATAAGTTAAATTTAAGCTGCTGGCAAGAGTTTGGAAGAGATGTACAGGGGCATTTTCATTCAAGAGAAAGGCTCCAGAAGTGGTTCTGGAAGACAAAAAAAAATCATTAATATTTTTCCCTCTCTCATATATTTCAGCATGTAAGATGTTCCTCTCCCCCATCGTCAGAATATCAGTATATTCTATTCTAGTATCCATACTGTATCTTTAAAAAATCATCTCCTGTTCATACCCAGGCCTTTCATATGGAAGAATCAAATGCAAGAGGGATAAGGATATTTTTATAACTTAACCAGAATTACATCTAATTCCTCAGTACCCCCTTTTGTCTAAGCTGTCACCCAGAAAGTGTATCATTTATGTCACCCTAGGTCTATTGTTGAGACAGAGAATGCCATACCATGCCCAGGAATGGTCTGGGTAGAATCCTGAGTTTTAATTATAGGGCATTATAATGACTCCCACCCCTTTTGTCCTTATCATTTTCTGGAAAGCTGCTGAGAAAAGATGATCTCTTTGTGTAAAAAGCATGACAAAACTAATGACAAAACTTCCTTACTACAATGTGTAGATCAGGAAGAGGTAAGAAGGATTGAGAAATCTTTTTGAGATGATTTTTGAGGAGGTCAACAATGACGGATACCTGTGAATGGTGAGAAGCATGAAATATCCATCAGTCCATTGTTAAGTCATTTTATTGTCAGACTGCAAATGATCCAGAAAGTTGAATATATAACACATTAGTCTTAAGGTCTGTGATGGAATGACTAGAATGATCTAATCAAAGTGTAACAGAAACTCTGTAGTCTGAAAAAGTGTAAACAGACGTGAGGCCATAAACTTAGCTTTGAGAAAGTTTCAAAAGTTCATATAGTCATTCTGCCGTGAGTGGGCACAACAATATGACTTGTGTTATGTGGGTTCTCTCACCATGAGACAACCAGGTCAACTTTTAGCAGGGATCACAAGTCTAGCATGCAATGGTAGTTTCTGGAACAGAAAAATATCATCCTTTATTTTGTACCAAGCCTATGATGGTGGATGTGTTATGATTTACAGCATGGTGACAGATTCAGGCAGCAATTGTTGGCAATCTCATCAATACATACTTAAACAGAAGCTTAGTTTTAGTCTCATGAGATAATGGGCCCTCACATGGCATCTACATGTGTGACTCTCACAGTTTGTTCAGTAGTCATTACTAGTTTCTATAGCCTGCAGCCCCAAAGAAGGAAGTCTTTATCTTGCCAGTCTCTAGTTCTCCAAGTGCAACTCAACAGCTAGGTCATTGGCAATGGTAAAAATATAAAAAGTTTCATCAAGAAGAGTATTGGCCAGAGACATGACAACAGCCTAATTAGTTTTGTCCTCTAAGTGAGGTAACCATGTCCATTTTCAGTTCTGTATAGCTGGAGTTGAGGTTTAACAGCTACCACAGTCCAGTGAACACTATTGTTTCTGATTAGACTATCAGTGAACCTGGACCAGACATTTAGGGGAAACTATGTGAATTGAGGGTCCCACTGAACCAGCAATTTTGCTTCAGGTGTCAGAGTGAGCAATACATTTTCCCCCAAAGGGATGGTTTTCACTTTTTAACTGTTTATTTATTTTTGCGAGAGAGAGAACAAGTAGGGGAGGGGCAGAGAGAGAAGGAGGCACAGAATCCGAAGCCGGCTTCAGGTCCTTAGCCGTCAGCACAAAGCCCAATGTGGGGCTCAGATCTACAAACCCTGAGACCATGACCTGAGCCAAAGTCGAATGCTTAATCAACTGAATCACTCAGGTACCCCAGGATAGATGCCACTCTTTAAGGTAAAACCAAGATTTCACTGAGGTACAGCTGGCTGCATTATTGAATAAATTATTTCCATTTGAAAAGTGAATCTTCTTGGGGCTTCTTCACCTTATTAGTCATTGAGTCTGACTTAATCCACCCAAGTGGGTGGATAATAAAAACTGTCAGGCTGGAGAGTCACAGACCTCCTGGGATCAGGTCTTCAGTTTTGACAAAAACCCTAATAGCAACTTTTTATCTGCTTTTCAAAAGAAGTGATGACTACAAAACCCCAAGTGTGCCTCCATGTGGAGGCTGCTTCCTTTCTCAGATGGTCTGATTGGAAAAATCATGAGTCATAGAGAGTTATAGTTCAAAAGTATCAATAGGGTTATGGACCCTAAATGTACTAGCACTTCTCTATGTTTTTTTTTTCTAGTTGGGATAATATTCTCTGATAAAAGAGAAAAGGAAGTACAAATATGCAACATCAATCTGTATTATACATTTATTTATTTTTTTTTTTAATTTTTTTTTAACATTTATTCATTTTTGAGAGAGAGAGAGAGACAGAGCATGAGCGGGGGAGGGGCAGAGAGAGAGGGAGACACAGGATCAGAAGCAGGCTCCAGGCTCTGAGCTGTCAGCCCAGAGCCCGACGCGGGGCTTGAACTCAGGGACTGTGAGATCATGACCTGAGCCGAAGTCGGACGCCCAACCGACTGAGCTACCCAGGCGCCCCTGTATTATACATTTAAATGTACAGGCAAGAGTAACATTAAATGAACCAAAAGGATCCCACTCACGAGGTCATGTTAGCTTTCCTTCACTACTGTAAACCCAGTCAAAAATCCATCAGTTGAATCTGAGTCCCCTTTCCACTGGTACCCTGATCATGAAGGATGTTGACCTGGGTTTCTGAATCCAAAAGAGACATTGAAGTTTTAATCTTTATCCTTCTTAAAGTTCTCCAGCAAGCTATTTGGTGCATATAGCCCTTGGTCCTCCTTGAGGTCAAACTCCATGTTTAGTTATTTTTGCACTTAAAGAAGCTAAGTCTATAGTAAAGGAGGAAGGAGGGAACAGGTACATGGAGGAAAGGAGGGGCTACGTGCAGATATACAAGACACTGTCAGTTTTGAGAAGTGGGCAGTTGCTCATGGCTTGACTTTTAATGTTTTAGATCAGAAACATTAAACTTCTAAATAAACTTCTAAACATTAAACTTCTAAATAGACTTCTAATGTTTTAGATCCACCCACAATTCTATATCTCATTGTTAATATTTATTTCACCTTTGGAGATCTCCTGATTCAGTTGCTATAACTTAGTTGATTTTCAGCTGGAGTCTGGGGTTTGTTTCTTCATTGTCATGATAAAATCCATTCCTCCTCCCTTCTGAAGCAAAGTAGGGACAATCAGAATGCCATTTGGGTGGTTTGTTTCAATTTTACCACTTATTTCTCAGTCTCTAAACAGTCAGTAACAGGTAGGAAATTAATGGTCTTTTACTACTTGCCCCTGTCATCTGTGCAACAGCATGTACTATTGAATCTCAGATAGTAATTTCTTATCCCAAACTTGGCTTATGAGACCTTCATCCTTTCTCTTTCAGAAAGCCATTTCTCTATCAATGTCCTATCTATATAATCAAGCACTGTCAGGAAAAGTTGAGGGTCTGAGATTTTACTACTTGCCAGCTAAGAAGTTAGCCTACTACAGTTTTATGGGTACTGGCAAAAGGCAAGAGACTTCCAGGTCAGAGTCAAAGGACTTGATTATTCACAGCATAGCAAACAGCATGAACTTCATGTTTGTGTCTGTTGCCCTTGATCTCAAGTCCCACAGGGGCAAAACAGAGCTGTGTAGGTGGATGCTGTGCATATAGTGGGATTTGTGTCACACCTGAAAAAGTGCAAATACAAGAACCAGAATCTTTTAAAATGGGTTGCAAGCAAACCTACTTGAAATGCTCCCTGGAGGGAGACATTATCGATATATTTTTTGTCTCTGTCTCCACTTTTTTTTATGTGAAAGATAACAAAAGACTTTAATAAATCTGATATCTGAGTAAAATGACTTCAAAGAGTCACTTGCTTATCTTTCCTTCATTCATTTATTGATGAAGTATTTATTTAACACTTAAAATGTGCCAAGTACTTTTCTATATATTAACCATACAGTGGTTAACACAAGAGTCTGATGTCATAAAACCGATATTGTAATTATGGGAAACCAACAATAAACCATTACACATTCTAATGTGCTACAAGGAATAAAAAGTAGAGTAAGGAAATAGAACTTTATAAGTATGTCCTTTTAGAATAGTAAGAGAAGAACATTTTGAGAAACAGACACATTTAAGAAGTGAGGGAATGTGCCATGCAAAGTTGACAGAGAAAGAAGGCAGTCGCAGAAAAAAAAGACATCTTTAATTTAAAATTTCACTGTTGACAGCTGTGAAAAACTACAAGGGTTTTAAATGCCCAGTCAACTTAACTTGCATAAAAGAATATAAACCCATAATTATCTTTCAAAAATAAGGTTGAAAGAATGATAAGAACAAGGTTATGTTGAGACATGATAATTTAAAAGGCAATTAATTTGTTATTTACCTCTTCAAACATTATAGACTCTGCTTTTTGAAATTTTATATAGAAATATTTCATGTTTAATATTATGGAAAATAATGTTGAAAATAGCATAACAATACCCATATTATGGGTACTTAATGCATAATATGTACCACCCAACTTTCTCAAATCTAAACATTTTATATGCCTCATGTGTTACTTTAAATAAATAAAATATTACATATGCAGTTGAAGAAATAAAGTATCACATATACAGTTGAAGATTCCCATATATCTTTCTACTCTCCTGAATTCATTTTTCCTTTTTCCTTCTCTAGAAGTTACCATTATCCTGTATTTTGTGTTATGTTTCTTATCCTTGCCCCTGTTGTGGATACCATTAGTGTGCCAGATGTAACCAGTTTTATGTAGAGGATATTTGACAGCAATTTACCTCAAGCCCAAATTGTGTACCTCTAGTTTCTATCCTCTACCTTATCCTTTTGGTTCCTCTATTGCATCTGTGTCCATGAGACACTGAAAAACCCATTCAGGTCTTATGCAGGTACTACCTGGAAATGTGAAAATAATAAATAGTCTGTTAGGCAAAAGTTTGACCATCAGTATGGATGCTAATGGACAAATCCCATCCTCTAACTCATAAAACAAAGAGTTCTGAGATATGTTCATGTGGCTAATCAGATGGTTCTGTGAGATAAAGTAGTCAGTGAGCTGTGAAAGTTGCCAATTTTATAATGCTTCCTTATCTTGGCTCTTTCACATTTTCTGTTTTCTTTTCCCTGTCCCTCACTCAGGTGCCATAAGATCATACACCCTGACAAACTAATTATGTTTAAACTTTGTCACATGCTTTTTGTTTCTATGTAATTCAGGGTAAGAATTGTCTTTTGATATATCAGAGCTTTTAATTTTTAATATAGTAAGTTTGTACTTTTTTTTTTTTTTGCTGCATTTTACCTTTTGCAACAAGTGTGAGAAATTCTCACCTACCCCAAGGGCATGAATATATTATTCTATATTATTCTATATTTTCTTCTAAGTGTTTGGTGTTAAGTTTAAGAATCTTTTTTTTATAAGTTGATAATCAGTTATCTTAATAACATTTATTGAATGTGTAATCAATCTGTTCCCAACATTTTATTGTGAAAATTTCAAATATACAGAGAATTTAAATAAAAATATGCTGTTTAATGTAACTATTAGCCATTGCTGAAAAATTGTCATACTTGCTTGAGCTTTATGAATAAATGTCTTTTATTACTTTTTTTCTCAATCAAGGTTAATGCATTGTAAATCTTTAAATCTTAAATTATAGAGTAATGCTGTTATATTTATTTCATAAAAGTAGTATTTTGAAAAATCAGGCCAGTTGTCAGATACAATACCCTCATTTTAGATCTGATTGTTTCCTCTGGGTGTTGTTTAACATTGTCCTCTATCCCCTGTATTTCCTCTAAACTGGAAGGTAGATATAAAGGCTGGATTTAAATCAAGTTAAATATTTTTTTTTTTTTTGGTTAAAACATTATAAGGGATGCTGAGTGTTTCATAATGTATTATGTCAGGATATGTGCAATGTTAGGTTTTACTACTATCCATGATACTAAGTTTGATTACTTCATTGAAAAGGTGACTACCAGTTCCAGCAATTTTATAGGTAAATTTTCCTGTTGTGATTACCAATGACCCCTTCCTTTACTGCATTAACTACATAACTCCTAGTGAATAACCATTATTCTGTATTTGGTGTGTTTCCGTGTGTCTCCTAAAATATTCATTATATTCTTGTCTTGCTAAACAATGTGTAGTATATATATTGTAATGTCTAGTATTTACAATTTATATAAATTTTATTACCCTTTACATTTCAGTCTGCAATGCTTTTAAAATTGAATATTTGTGAAATGCATCTATATTGACTCATAAAAACTCTAATTTGTTGGTATACACAAGGATGCATTATCATGTTGGCCACCTCTGTTGTATATGATTCTACTCTAAAGGCCATTAACAAATTTAATAAAAATTACCTAGGGATAATAGTGTATTGTTTTGTAACATGTAATGAAATTGATCATCCTCCTTGCCCTGAGAGGCAGGACTAAAAGAGAAGGCTTTTAAAGTCTTGTTATTACTTATTGTAAATGTTGTAAAGACTACACATGAGTCATGAATTTCCCCTTTCATCTTCTGTGTGATACTGTTTTATCTGTCTCATTCATTGCACTTCTTATATTCAAAGTCAGCTCTATGATAGTCTTTGTTTGGGGGTTTAAGCAATACCCAAATGTGAAAAACAACAACCATTTGTCTTAGAAGATTACATTTATCTTTATTTATTCATTCTTATTTATTCAATGTTATAGATTTCCACTACCTTATTTTTATCATTAGATTACTCCTTAATCACAATTGTTATTTGGAGAATACTGGGTGAGACAGTTAACATCTAAAATGTTAAAAAGTGTCACAAAAGTCTGCATTAGTTAACTATTACTACATAACAAATCATCCCCTAAATTAACAGCTTAACACTACAAACATAGTTTTGGTGGGTCAGAACTCAGGTGTGGATTTTCTGGGTTTTCCATTTCAGTCTCTTATAAAGAGAAATCAGATATCTGCAAGGACTGAGGTCTTTATCTGAAACCTCCACTGAGAAAGAATATACTTACAATACACTCACTTATGTGGTTGTTGTTAGGGTTCAGTTTCTTGGAGAACATTTAACTGATTTGTTTCCTCACTGGCTTCAGTCAGACTGCCCACAATTTTTTGCCATGTATATCCTTCCATAGAGCAACTCCAAACTGAGAAAGAAGAGAGACCCAGAGAGACAGTATGAGCAAGTCAGAAGCCCTGGTTTTTGGAACCTAATCCTCAAAGTGACATCCTTTTTTGCTTACTACATTCTTTTTATTAGACACGAGACACTTGGTTTAAGATACATTCAAAAGGAAATGATTATACAAGATCATAAATATCGGAAGTCTGGTATTGTCGAGGACTATCTCAGAAGCTACTTACCACAATGTGCTATGGTGAATGAATAAATCCACCATTTTAAATCTTTATTTTAAAGTTTTGTCTAGTAAAGCCCATATTTAGAGAGGAACATTAATTTTCATTAAGATGCGTTCTTTGACAAACTTGAAAATGCAGAAAAACAGAAATAAGTTACTTACAGAATCCTATTCCCCAGAAATAATCACTGCTGCTTTCCCATATTTACTTCCAGTGTTTTTTCTATAGTGTTTTTTATTTGTTTGTTTCTACAAGCCCATAATAATATTGCATATCAAATCATATAGTTTGCCTTTTATACTTATCACAATAGCATAAGCATAACAGTGTTTATAAACTCTTTGCAATTATTTGTAATAAATCCATACCTAAATTTTTCTATTCCTATTATTTTAATTTTATATTTGCTATCATAAATTAACCTGTGAATGAAGTGACAATTTCCAGATAATGATATACTTCTAAATGACAGAGGATTCAGAATATCTTTTTAAAAAATAGGGCCAAAAGACAGGCAAGAAAGGAATACATTAGGTTAAAAATCTATGTAAGGAAATAAAATACAGACGGGAAAATCACAAAAAATAGAATAAAGTCATTAACAAAGTATAAGAAATATCTAAACTATGTACATTTAAGTAGTAAAACAAGATACATTATAAATGAAACATACATCAGAGTATCTAATGCATACCAAATGAAAGAACTAAATAATTGAGTGCTTGACTGGCCTACTAGAAAAATGAATGGCAGAATACTAAACTAAAAATGGCTAGATCTCGATGAGAAAAATTAATGAAATAAACAAGATAAATTAAAAAACGTAAGCAAGTATTAATCATAATCTTTGGTATTTAAGAAACTGACTCTTGCAATCATTATCTATCTCGTTTTCAAATGTACGTCCTCAAGTGTCAAAAGAATATAAAATGATTATCTTTTATAAAATATATGTTACTTCATTTAACTTTTGTTTCTCCATCTGAAAAAGGTTTAAAAAATGAGCACAAAATTAAGCTCTTAAAAATAATACTGATCTATACTAAGCATACTATTATTTATTGACCAAAATAATTCAACCAGTGTTATATCACATACATCCTTGAAGAGAAAGAAAAGCCAAATGTTTTTTTTTTTTTTATTTAAGAAAGTAAACATTTAAATATTTTAGTTTTACAACTCAGTTATCTGAATAATGGATCTCAAAATATATATTGGTTTAATTGTTTTATATTTATGCTTCTTTGAACAAAATATATGCTGATGGTATGGTATGGCTAGACTATCAAGAAAAATAACTTGATTTTAGTAAAGTTGGGTTTTAGTAATGTTGGTGAGAGAGAGAGAAAACTAAACTCAAAACTTTTAAAAAGAAGACCTATTTTACATATCAGAATTAGTACTTTGATGGAAGGGATAAAAGATTTATAAAAGGCTTCATTTATTTTTTCTCCTCTACCCCCAAATCAGTGTGTGATGGGAGGTGCATTTGTTATTGAAGTATAATTAACATTTAGTGTTATATTAGTTTCAGATTTATAATAATTTATAATAATTTTACATTTCTCAGTGCTCATCAAGTATAAGTGTTCTCTTAATCCATTTTATCTATTGCACCAATCTCCCCCCCACATACCTTCCCTCTGGCAATCATCAGTTTTCTTTCTGTACTTAAGGATCTGGGAGTTTTTGTTTGTTTGTTTGTCTCCTATTTTGTTCATTTGTTTTCTTTTTTTTTAAGTCTATATAAGAGTGAAATCATGTGGTATTTGCATTTCTCTGTCTGGTATATTTCACTTAGGATTATACCCTCTAGGTCCATCCATTTTGTTGCAAATGGCAAGACTGAATTCTTTTTTTATGGCTGAGTAATATTTCATTGTATATACATACCACATCTTTAGACAATGGGTGAATTTTAGATCAGCTGAAAGCTCCTTTTGGAAGGTGTCTTTCTAGACTTGGGGGTAAAGACTTGGAGTGGAACAGAGGAAATAATGTCAATACAAGAAGTTTAGGGCTGGCTCTGGCTCAGAAGAGGCTTTGGAACAGGTGGGTAAAGGTGATCATTATGGTTCATCCCTGGTCCATCCCAGTTTGAAAGAATAGGAATGCAAAACAGTGTACATAATAGAAATAAATCCTGGAAACACTCTTCTCTACCTTTTACTATAGATATTTTATGTCTTGCTCAATTGTCACATCAGGAAATTCTTCTCTAATCTCCTTATTTAGTCAAATTCCCCTGATAAGCTTTTATAGCATGATATATCTTACTTTTAGCACTTACCACATGTGTTAATTTGCATTTATTATTATTATTTTTATATTTATCACCCCCCATTTGCCTGCAAGCTTCATGAGAGCAGGGGTCTTACCTTTTTTTCTCTTTCTTTGTCCCTACCATTATTTTTTCTTTCCTTCGTTCTTTTTACCTTTGTTTTCTTTTTCTTCCTCCTCACTTTCTTCCTACAGTCATTACTTTTTTTTTCCTGCTTTCTTTTGTATCCAGTTGGCTCAATGCTTGTTGCTTAGCAGGCCGTCAATGATATTTATTGAATGAATAAATGCTTGTGAGCTGTATTTAGGTCCCTCTATTATATCTTTAGAAATTTATCAGGATGGTAGTCACAAGGAATCATAAAGAACAACATAAGGAGCAAGAACACCTACAATAATCATCTAGGTTAAGTGAGCTCATAGCTGGTTTGTAGATAGTACTGTGATTACACGTATCACTGATTTGTCAGCCTGATGGATTGTAGTCACTAGTTTTTTTTTTTCTTTTTCTTTTTCTCTTTTTGTTTTGTTTTGGTTTAAAGTTTTTGTTTGTTTCTGGTTTTGGATTGTTTGTTTTCTGTTTGTTTGTTTGTTTGTTTGCTTGTTTATTTTTTGCAAAGATAGTTCCAGATGCTTGTTTCTCTGAAATGGAGATACAGAATAGAGAGCATAACCATATCAGTTAAACTGGAAATGGGATTTCCATTTCTGTCAGTCAGATATAACTATATTTTCAATTCCAATACAGGTATCAGTCTGACATAAAAGTATAGATATGATGCTTCAGAATTTTTTTGCACATATCATAGATATATGGTTGGTGTAGTCTTACCATAAATCAAAGGCATTTTAGGGAAAAATATAGAAATATAGAGAATACCTAAATTCTTTTTTCTCCTTTGGTGCAACAAAATTATTTTCTCTACTAGCTCTTGATATTTTCTCTCCTATCCAGGACAAATTTACCTTTGGTTGAACTTCCCGGTTATTTTGCAAACAGTTTTTTTTTTTCCTCACAAGAAAGAGATAAGCCATACTCTACCATCCTTAGTGATAATCAAGTAATTTTTTTCCTTTGAAATAAACCTTTGCTGAGAATACAGGATTGCCAGGAAAAAAATAAATACTAAACTTTGAGGGGAAAAAAAAGGCATGGAGGAGAGGGCTTGCACTTCTATGTGAGTAACTAAATCAATATAAGGTCATATGAAAGCAGGGACTGCTTTTCTCCTGCAAACTAATGGACAAAAAACAGTGTAATCTTTGCTCCTTTGCCCTCCTAATTTTCTTTAACTTGAGAAAAAAAGAAAATATGCATCGTATGTTCACGGCATTCATTATAATTATCTACTTAATTTGCATTGCTGGTTCCATAATATGAGTATGTTTACCTCACAATTAACTTTAGGTTTACCTTCATTTTGTTTTTATTCAGGTGAATATCTAGGATTAGTTATAGGTATCTGGATTTTCATAACAATATAAAATTTTGTAATTGAGGTGGGTTATTTTATTTGACTTTGTAAGAACTTAATAATATGTGAAGTCATCCTTGCCTAACTTGGTAACATTTAAGATGTAAACACAGATGCTACAAGGCAAAATAAATATAAATGAAATACCTCTGTTAACTTAAAATGGTAAGCTTTATTTTAATAGGTAATGTTCATATTTTATTAAATTAAAAAAACTTCAAACCATTTTTAGCTTTCACTCTTCTCTTAATGGTCTGTGACACCTCAAACCCTTCTCAAACTCACATAGTTTCATGTGCCTCTTCCTTAGCTCAGCTTCTCACATAGATAATAACCGCTTCCCATTGGAGCCTCACAGAATCCAGCTGATATATTTGGCTTCTTCACTCTATCTGTTCCGATACAGTAGTCAAGGTTGTAAAGAATTAAAAGGGGAAAAGGGGAAGTAAGTGACAATGTATTCAATACAGCTCCCAATGGCCCTAATTTTCCTTAAATCAGCAACATATCTATCAAATGACATAGCACAGCTTAAAATGCTTCTCTTAAGTGCAGAGCATTTAATGATACTTAAAATATCTTCATTAATCAAAAATGTTTTGCTTTCCTAACAACTCTACTGTTAAATACGAGTGAAGAAGGCTCATTTAGAGTCCTTTCGGTATCATGGGGTGCCTGGGTGGCTCAGTCAATCATCTGACTCTTGGTTTCAGCTCAGGTCATGATTTCACCATTTAGTGAGTTTGAGCCCCGCATCAGGCCCTGTGCTGACAGTGCAGTGTCTGCTTGGGATTCTCTCTCTCTCTCTCTCTCTCTCTCTCCCGCTCTCTCTGCCCCTCCCCTGCTCACATTGTCTCTGTCTCTCTCAAAATAAATAAACTCAAAAAAAAATTAGAGGCATTTATGTATCAGGTAACATGATGGAGCTCTGAAGGTATATCCCAACTGGACTGGTATCTGACCCCTTCCTTGAGACTAAAGTATATAGTTCATTATCTTTTATACCACATTTCTGCCTGTGTGGCTTGGATACTGCTGTGGCAGGCAAGAAAACCCTAGGCAAATTATTCTGCCTGCTATTTTACACAATTACCGGGAACTGAAGTGATCATATGTCCCAATCTGAAATTGGGCCTATGGATCTAATAAGTAATGGTTTAGTCTACATTCAGGGCATATAGTTATTACACAAACCTGTTGTAATTTATTTCATTTTTTATATGATATGGTGACAGTCATTTCAAATATTCTATCTTGGATAGTTCAAAGCAAATGATATTATTATCAGTAACATTTTTCTGTTAATCTACATTTTACACATTCAGTGAATATATATTAAATGTCACACATGACTCAGACTCTCAGACTGTGGTATCATACTTGATCCTTACCAGCCACAGAAGACATTTCATAACTTCAACTCTAGTATGGATTTTATAAAGAATGTTCTCATATAGAGAACTAAGTAATTAATTCTTCCTGGAATTGATCACTTTTAAGGGCAGCTTTTACTGTGTGCCTACCATGAGTGGTGGTACCTCTGATCTATGCTGTGATGCAGAAATACTGAGTCCTATTTTAAATTTAAAAAAGAGGATTTGAGGGTTGATGGGGAGTGGGAGGGAGGGGAGGGTGGGTGATGGGTATTGAGGAGGGCACCTTTTGGGATGAGTACTGGGTGTTGTATGGAAACCAATTTGACAATGAATTTCATATATTGAAAAAAAACAAAAACAAAAAAACAAAACAAAACAAAACAAAAGAAAAAAAGAGGTTTTGATAGCTTGAGGACCACTATCTAAGATTACATTGCTACTTGCATAATCTGAATTTATTTTTTTTAAGATTTTTTTAAGTAATCTCTACACCCAAAGTGAGACTTGAACTCACAACCCCGAGATTAAGAGTTGCACACTCTACCAACTGAGTCAGACGGGAACCCTCGCAACCAGAATTTAAAATCAAGTTTCTTTCTCTTAACAGCTTGAGTATTTCTTGCTATATTTCATTGTATTCATAAGAGGCTTAGTGTAGTTCTCTGTGCTGAAAAATGAATTAGATGAGATTATAAGTAATGTTGTTGGATTTTATTTGATACTGATGGTGTACCCCAGTCAGGAAAGACAAAGAAAATAGAAAAGAATGGGTGAGTATAAAAAGGATTGACAGGTAGGGAGAGAAAAAAATAAGTGTATGTGGACAGTAATCAGTAAAGCTTAATTAATTTCCCATTATACATTTGAGTCCTAGAATTCTGTGATGCATTTTTCTTTCTGAACACTAGCACAACAGATGGGCTAAATTTTTAATTAAAAAAAAATCACTTCATTGTCTATATTATAATATCTATCCATTTTGCATTTCAAAGAGACATTTGCTGGTTTAACAGCAGTGTACAGAATTGGGAAAACTTACCTAAAAGCCATAAGCATGTTTTACCTAAGGCATTTGATGACCCCTCAAAAACCCTCTAACAAAGAAAGTTAACTTTTCGCACCTGGACAAGTCTCTAGTGGCATGAACATTTCCCTCCAATGGTGAGTTACACTGATTATCTGAATAGCTGATAGAGATAAAGGGGCTAGTAGAACAAAATCTTTCAAAACAATTCCCTTTCTAATTCCTCTTCATGTTAAAATAAAATGAGTCACAAACACAGCGGCAGCTAACCTCTTTTGGAAAGCAAGCCAAACATTTTTGAAATCAGTAAGTGGCAGTGCAGCCAGCACACAATCCTCCCCGAACCAAATTCAGTTGGAACTATTCTTAACCACAACTAGGAGACCAGGTCACATGATTCTCATGCAAAGGTAGAACATTTCCCACTGCCAGACCCTCTGAGCCTCACTACAGGGTGATAAAATAATATTGTTGTTCACTAATAAGGAGGCTGAAATGGATCCATCCTTGAAATGACAAAAATATAAACTTTTTTAAGTAGAAAAAATAATTCTCTGTTGTTAGCAAAGTAAAAAAGAAATAGTAAAATGAGTTGGGAGGAAAGCCTTTCTCACTGCTTTACTCAACAAATCAGCTTTGTTTTCTGAGATGCCCACGATGCCCATATCCATGGTTTTGAAACTGCAGTTTATATTAGAATTATCTGGAGGTTCCTACTTGTGCTATAGTTTGTATACAGAGAGAGATAGAGAGATAGAGAGAGAGAAAGAGACTCTTAATTATAGAGAACAATCTGATAATTTCCTTAGGAAAGGTGGGTGAAGGGTTATGTTAAATGGATGATGGGGATTTGGAAGTGCACTTGTGATGAGTACTGGGTGTTGTATGGGAAGTGTTGAATCACTATATTGTACACCTGAAACTAATATTTTGTGGTATGTTGACTAACTGGAATTTAAATAAAACCTTTAAAAAATTATCTGGGGATATCTCAGAAACTGGTGGAGGTGTGGTAAGTTGGGTGAATCTGCATTTTTAGTCAGTTTTCTAGTAATTCCTAGCTAGACAGTCTGAATACCATAGTCTGAAAACTGTCCAATAGAGAAAGAAAAAAACACCTTTCTTTCTTGCTTGCTTGCTCTCTTGCTTTCTTGCTTTCTTTCTTTTCTTTCTTCTTTCTTTTCTTTTATTCTTTTCTTTTTCCTTCCTTCCTTCCTTTCTTTTCTCTTTCTTTCTTTCTTTCTACTTATTTTCTTCTTTCTTTCTTTCTTTCTTTCTTTCTTTCTTTCTTTCTTTCATGTTGCCAAATCCTCTTTAGCAATAAAGCTATAAAAATATAAAAGATAATTATTTCTCTCAAAAAACTTATTTCATTTTCTTAAGTTTTCTGACACTGCAATTGTTAGTAGCTTACACTTTAGAAATTACAGTCCTGTCTATAAGTAGCTTTTATGTATTTATTTTTTTTACTCTTTTTAATTTTATTTTTTATGTTTTTAAATTTACATCCAAATTATTTACAATATAGTGCAACAATTATTTCAGGAGTAGATTCCTTAGTGTCCCTTACCCATTTAGCCCATCCCCCCTCCCACAACCCCTCCCGTAACCCTCAGTTTGTTTTCCACATTTATGAGTCTCTTCTGTTTTGTCCCGCTCCCTGTTTTTATATTATTTTTGTTTCCCTTTCCTTATGTTCATCTGTTTTGTTTCTTAAAGTCCTCATATGAGTGAAGTCATATGATCTTTTTCTTTCTCTAATTTCACTTAGCATAATACCCTCCAGTTCCATTCACATAGTTGCAGCTTTTAAACAAAAATTAGATGGTCTAAAAATTAGATTATGCAGCATGATTATCACTAGACATCTAGTGTCAAGGTCATTGCACAAGCTTGATTGTGTCTGTGATTTTCAAAAATGCTGTACTCTAGACAGACCAACTTTTATTCTGCTTGTGGTTAGTTTATAATCAACCTTTACTGAGTGCCTACTATAATGAGTTTGCAACATAATGGCAAACTACTGAAAAGACTTGGGAATGTCTAGTAAAACTGAGGTGAGAGGACAATATCTCAGATTTCCAGGAAACAGCACCACATTGATGAAAGAGAGATAAATTCAAGAGGACAGAGTTCCTGCTATATCTCTCTTGTGTGGCTTGTATTTTTTTTTTTTCGTTAGCATTAGTGGATAAACTGGAAAATGAAGTGAAAACCCAAGGCTATTTTCACTATTCAAGGCAAGAATAGCCAAAACAATCTTGAAAAATAAATTATTTTGAATCTTAAGTCACATGCTTCCCGTTTAAAACATGTTCAAATGTTACAGATTTCAAAACAGTAAGTATAGGCATAAGAATAGACATATAACGTAATAGAATTTAAAGTCTAAAAATAAACCCTTATATTTCTGGTCAGTTTATTAAGAAGGGAACGCCAAGACAATTCAGTAAAGAATAACCTTTTCAACAAATAGTGCTGGAACAACTGTATATCCACATAAAATGACGTTGAGCACCTATCTCTCACCATATTAAAAAAACATTTTCTCAAAACGGGTTATAGACCTAAATGTCGGAGTTAAAACTATAAGGATCTTAGAAGAAAAAATTGGAGTAAATCTTCCTGAATCTTGGGTTCAGTAATGGTTTCACAGATATGACTCCAAAGGCATAAGCAACAAAATAAAAATAAAATGGATTTCATTAAAATTAAAGCGTTTTTAATAAAAACTATAATATCAATAAGTGAAATGATAACTCACATAATGAGAGAAAATATTTGTAAATCATATCTGATAAGGCACTTTTATCTAGAATATACAAAAGCTCTCACAATTAAATAATAAGGTACATGACCCAGTCAAAGAAAAAAAGGACAATATTTTGAACTGAAATTTCACCAAAGAAGATATATAAATTATCAGTAAGCACATAAAAAATGCTGAAGCCAACATTACTCTGATACCAAACCAGACAAAGACACTATGAAATAAACAAAAATTAAGCAAACAAACAAACAAAAAATATTAAGAGGATCATTCATCACAGTCGAGTGGAATTTATTCCAGGGATGCGAGGATAGTTCAATATATACAAACCAATCAACATGATGCACCACATTAATTAAATGGAGAATAAAAATCATATGATAATCTGAAGAGAACATAAATAGCATTTGACAAAATTAAACTTCCACTTATGATAAAAATTTTCAACATCAAGGATATAGAAGGAATATACATCAACATAAAAAAGGCTATATATGCCAAAGCCACAGCTAAAATCATAATAGTGACAAGAGGAAAGTGTTCCCTCTAAGATCAGGAAGACAAGGATTTTTACTCTCACCACTTTTATTCAACGTAATATTGAAAGTCCCTGCCACAACAATCAGACAAGAAACAGAAATAGAAGTCATACAAGTTTGTAAAGAAGAATAAAAGTATCATTATTTGCATATGACATAATACTATATATAGAGAACCCTAATGACTACACCTCAAAAACTAATAGAACTAATAAATGAATTCAGTAGAGTTACATGCTGCAAAATTAATAATCAGAAATTTGTTGCATTACAATACACTAATAACAAAGTAGCAGAAAGAAAAATTAAGAAAACAATCCCATTTACAATCACATCAAAAATAAAATACCTAAGAATAAGTTTAACCAGGAAGTGAAAGACTTAATATTTGAAAACAGTAAAACACTGATGAAAGAAATTGAAGATGACACAAATGGAATGATATACCATGCTCATGAATTGGAAGAAGAAATATTGTTAAAAAGTCTATACTACCCAAAGCAATCTGCAAATTCAATGAAATTCCTATCAAAATCCCAATAATCTTTTCTCAGAACTAGAATGAATTATCCTAAAATTTGTATGGAACCAATTAAGATTCAAATAGTCAAAGGAATATTGAGACAAAAGAACAAAGTTGAAAGTACCACAATCTCAGATTTCAAGATTTACTATAAAGCTCTATTAATCAGGGGCGCCTGGATGGCTCAGTCGGTTAAGCGTCCAACTTCAGCTCAGGTCATAATCTCACAGTCTTTGAGTTTAAGCCCCGTGTCAGGCTCTGTGCTGACAGCTCAGAGCCTGGAGCATGCTTCAGATTCCGTGTCTCCCTCTCTCTCTGCTCCTCCCCTGCTCATGTTCTGTCTCTCTCTGTCTCAAAAAGAAGTAAAAACTTTAAAAACAATTTTAAAAAAATCTATATTAATCAATAAGTATGGTATTTGGTACAAAACTAAACACATAGTTCAGTAGAACAGAATAGAGTGCCCAGAAGTAAACCCACACTTATATGGTCAATTAATCTATGACAAAGGAAGCGAAAATATACAGTGGAGAAAAGATAGTCTTTTTTTTTTTTTTTTTTTTTTTTTTTTTTTACAGCCTGAGCAGGACGTGGGTGGGGAAAGGCCGGTTGAGGCCAGAAGGACCATTGTTTTGTTTTGTTTTTTAATGTATATATTTTTAAATTTCATTTTTGTTAATATACAGTGTAATATTATTTTCTGGTGTACAACATTGTGATTCAACCATTCCATACACCACCCAGTACTCATCACAATAAGTGTGCTCCTTATTCCCTGTCAAGTATTTCCCCCTATTCCCCACTGATCTCCCCTCTGGTAATCATCAGTTTTTTCTCTACAGTTAAGAGTGTTTCTTGGTTTCTCTTTCTCTCTCTTTCTTTTTCCCTTTGCCTGTTTGTTTTGTTTCTTAAATTCCACACATGAGTGAGATCATATGGTGTTTATATTTCTCTGATTTACTTCACTTAAGCACTATAATCTCTACTCATCCATGTCATTGCAAATGGAAAGATTTGATTCTTTTTTATGACTGAATACTATTTCCTTATATATATGTCTATGTGTATATACATATACACATACACATGTATATGTATATACACATAGACATATATATATATATATATATATATATATACACACTACATCTTTATCCATTAAAGATAGTCTTTTCAATAAATAGTGCTGGGAAAACTGAACAGCCACATGCAAAAGAATGAAACTGCTCCACTTTCTTACATCACACACAAAAATAAACTCAAAATGTTTTAAAGAACTAATTGTGAGACCTGAAACCACAAAACTGTTAGAAGAAAAAAAATAGGCAGTAATCTTTTGGATATTGGCCTTAGAAACATATTTATGGATATGTCTCTTCAGGCAAGAGAAACAAAAGCCAAAATGAACTATTAAGACTACATAAAAATTAAAAAAAAATGCATAGCAAAAAAGGACATAAATAAAATGAAAAGGCAACCTACTGAATATCTGATAAAGGGTTAATATCCAAAATATTTAAAGAACTCATAAAATTCAACACTAAAAAAAAAAATAATCCAATTAAAGCATGAGCAGAAGAACTGAATAGGCCTTTTTTCCAAAGAAGAGACACAGACTGCCAACAGACATATGAAAAGATGATCAACATCACTAATTGTCAATGAAATGCACATCAAAACCATAATGAGATATTGCATCACACAAGTCAGAATTGCTAGTATCAAAAATACAAGGAAAAACAAGTGTTGGTGAGGATGTAGAGAAATGGGAGCCCTGGTGCATTATTGTCGGGAATGTAAATTGGTGCAGCTACTTTGGAAAACAGTATGAAGATTCCTGAAAAGAAAATTAAAAATAGTACCATATGATTCAGTAATTCTACTGCTGGTTATTTATTCAGATTAAATGAAAGCACTAATTCAAAAAGATAAATATGCCCTTATGTTAATTGCAGCATTATTTGCAATAACCAAGTTATGGAAACAACTTAAATGCCCATCATTAGATGAATGGATAAAGAACATGTGATATATATACACAATGGAACATTACTCACCCATAAAAAAAATGAAATGTTGCCACTTGTGACAACATAGGTGGACATAGAGGGTATCATGCTAAGTGAGATAAGTCAGAAAAAGACAAATATTATATGACTTTACATATATGTGGTGTCTAAAAAACAAAGAACAAACAACAATAACAAAAAAACTCACAAAAAAAATTTACAGAAAACAAACTGGTGATTGCCAGAAAGGATGATAGTGGGGGTAGAAATATAGGTGAAATAGGTGAAGGATATTGGGAGATACAGCCTTCCAATCATAAAGCAAATGGGGGGGGGGAATCTATCATCAGGAAATATACTCCATAATATTGTCACAATTTTGTATGGTTATAGAAAGTAATACACTTATCATGGTGAGCATTTTATAATGTGTATAATTATCAAGTTGCTATGTTTTTCACCTGAAACTAATATAATATATATCAACTATATTTCAAATTTAAAAAAAGGATGCTCAACATCATGAATCATTAGGGAAATTGAAATCATTTAAAATGAGATATCTCTTTACACCCACTAGGATGGTTTAAAAAACTAAGAACTAGCATTTGTGAGGATATGGTGATATCATGCACTGCTAGTAGGAATAGAAAATTATACAGGCACTTTGGGAAATGTCTGGTAGTTGCTCAAAAATTTAGTTACAATATGACCCATTAATTGCACTCTTGCATTCAAGGGAATTGAATATATGCATCCACACAAAAACTTGCATAGAAATGTTGGTAGTAGCGTTATTCATAATAGCCAAAAAAAGGAAACAGTTCAAATGTCTATTAATTAAAGAATGGGCTTTAAAAAGCTGTATATTTTTACAATGGAATGTTATTTAACAATACAAAAATACAGTTCTGATACACGCTACAACATGGATGAAACTTCAAAATCTTATTCTAAATAAAAGCTGGTACAAAAAGGCCACCTATTGTATGACTTCATTATATAAAATTTCTAGAATGGGCAAATCTATGGAGAGAAATTAGGTCAGTTGTTTCCTGGGGATGTGGTAAAATAGGGGTGACTGCTAATGGGTAGGGAGTTTCTTTATAGGATGATAAAATGTTCTTAGATTGTGGTGATAGTTGCTCAACTCAATGAATATACAAAAAACCCCCACTGAATTGTACACTTTAAATTGGAAAGCATAAGGTATATGAATCATGTCTGAATAAAGTGGTTTATTAAAAAGAGTATAAATTTTTGGAGGGGGTGCCTAGGTGGCTCAGTAGGTTAAGCATCAGACTTCAGTTCAGGTCACCATCTCACAGTTGGTGAGTTCGAGCCCCATGTAGGGCTCTGTGCTGATAGCTCTGAGCCTGGAGTCTGCTTTAGATTCTGTGTCTCCCTCTCTCTCTTCCCTTCCCCCACTCGTACTCCATCTATCGCTGTCTCTCAAAAATAAATAAAATGTAAAAAAAAAAATTGTGAAAAAAATTTAAAAAGTATAAATTTTTACATTTTTCTCAATTTTTCTTTAAGTTTATTTTTGGGGGGGCAGAGAGAGAGAGTGAGAGAGAGAAAAGGGGAGGGGCAGAGAAAGAGTAGAGAGAGAATCCCAAGCAGGCTCTGCACTGTAAGCACAGAGACCAATGTGGGGCTCGAAACCACAAACTGTGAGATCATGACCTGAGCAGAAGTTAGACAACTTACTGAGCCACCCAGGCGCCCCCATTTTTCCAAAATTTTTTATCAGTGCAAAACCAGCTTCTTACTGATCTTTCTTCAGGAAGGCTCTTACATTAGAATAAGGGGCTTATCTCTCATCAATTTATTTTCTCCTAACACCCAGATAAATTAGAAGGAATCTTACTACTTTTAGCTCAACTATTTTTTACTTCCTATGAAGGCAAGTTTAATAAATTAAAACATTATTTATGTTAATATTATGGCTGGCCTCTGCTGACCAATATCAACTTATTTTTCTACTCCTGATTATACTCACTATCGAAATCCTTAACACTAGTATTGTCTCAGCTTCTGTTATTTTTAAGCAATAAAAAAATATCTGCTAGTACTATTTCTATAAATTTGATGAAACAATTTTTATTCCAACTTCTGAAGATTTGATACTCACAAACAAACCTATAAGCAATATCCATCAGTGAGTCACAATATAGAATTAGTGCTAAGGGTTAGAAATTTTAAGTAGACCTATAAAAATAGCTTTCTAAAATTTTGAGTGTTTTTTGTTTAGGCGTAATGAAAGAAGCCTCCTTAAGTGGATTAGACCCAGTATTGTAGATTTAGGTATGTAATGAGGCTTGGATTAGATAATCTTTCTAATACCTCCAAAACTGAGATTGTGTGAAATTTCTGGCCAACTGCCCCCACTTAATTTTCATTATATATATGAGCACAGATTTAGCACAAATTGCCATTGCGATGCACAAAAAATTCAGGTAGCATGCGCTCAAAAAAATACTTGGTGATGGATTGATTGAATCAAAGTGAATTAAGGGAACACTAAGGTTTTATATAGATTTCTTAGATAATTACTTTGTTTTTTTTTTTTTTTTTTACTTTTGATTTGACTTCAAGAGCCAGGTCTTAAAATATAACTTCACCACCAACCAATCTATCAACAGATCTCACCTTAACTTTTCTTTAAACTATTCTCTTCAGATCTCGAAAATCATTTTTTTTTCACCTGGATAATCTCTCCAATGGAGATATTATGCCAGATCATGAAACTAGAGGGGAACTTACATTTTACCCTACAGATAGAACTGGCTATACACAAAGAGTCACTGCATTGCTTGTCTCTGTCTGTATGTTTCTCTCTCTTTCACACACATACACACACACACACACACACACACACACACACACAAACTGTTTTTCTTATAGCCCCTCAACTTGTAGTCTGGTGCACTTTATTCTGGAGAGGTAATTTTTCTTTAATTTGGAAGCATAAAAAAATCACTTGGAGGGCATCACCCAATCATATCCCCATTTCTTCAAATTACAAGAAACACTGGAGCTAAAGTACCCAGCAGAGGGGCATCATATTGTGAAAAGATGCAGGTACTATAAACATTAAATATTTGAGGGCTTTTATTTAGTGTCAGAATATGGTGTTGTGTTCATCACTACACCATGATAAGCACATAGGCACAGAATCTTCCTTCTGGAAGACGAATTTACCTTCCTTATAGTAGCTTAATTACCTAAATGTTCATTAATAGAAAAAACACATACACACGGATAAAGCTAAGATCCTTATGTGTCACTGAAAGTTTACTGAGGAAGCATTATCACCAAAACTTCTGAAAACAATTGCTAATCTGCTGAAGAGTTCATGTTTTGCAGACATTATGTGAAAATCACACTCTCTCACTTATATGTAAATAAAAGAGAAATAACCACAAAACTAAGAAACCCTGTGGGTTGTAATATTAGCAGAAGTGCTAACTGAACAAAATGCTTTATAGATTTTTGTTTGACTTTATCAAGTACAACAGGGGCTCCTGGGTGGCTTAGTCGGTTTGGCATCTGACTCTTGGTTTTGGCTCAGGTCATGACCTCACAGTCCTTGGGCTTGAACCCCTGATGGGGTCTTGCACTGGCAGCACAGAGCCTGCTTGGGATTCTATGTCTCTTTCTCTCTCTGCTCCTTTCCTGCTCGTGCTTTCTCTGTCTCAAAAATAAATAAATAAACATTCATTAAAAAAATATATATATATATATGTTATATATATAAAACCAAGTACAACAAAAACAGTGTTTTACATTTTGTAAAATTTTTGATAAACAAAGTGAAGTTTTTCACTAACTCAAAGTAAAATGTGCAAAGAGCAGAAGTCCTACGCTTCATTATTTCTTATCTTAATAGAATATATAGGGGCTTCTGGGTGGCTCAGTCAGTTTGATGTCTTATTCTTGCTTTCGGCTCAGGTCATGATCTCAAGGTTCATGAGATCGAGCCCCACATCAGGTTCTGTGTTGACAGTGTGGAGCCTGCTTAGGATTCTCTCTCTCCCTCTCTCTCTGCTGCCCCCCCACTCATGCTCTCTCTGTCTGTCTCAAATAAATAAACTTTTTTAAAAATAATAAAACCATTAAATGTTGGAGCTGAGAAGGTCATGAGAGGTCATCCAGTCCTCTGGTACTCAATAGCCAGTCTTAGAATTGATTCGTACATGTCATCTAGAATTTTTTTTTAAAGCAGCCAGTTCCCAAAATCCCATCTTATGACATACTAATTCATTTGGTTTATACTAGAACTGAAAATTTGTAATTTAAAATACTATTCTTGATATTATGCTGACATAGATACAGGTTTGAGAAATGTTGATTTGTTCCAAAATGGAATAACGTTGACATACAAACTTTTCTGCAAAAACAACCAAATATAATCTATCAAAAATATATGTGTATGTAAACAATAATATATTTACATATATAAATTATAAGTTAAATTAAAGTTTATAAAAATAGATGATATATGAGTAGATAGATGGATGATAGATATAGATAGATAGATATTAGGTAATGGATGATAGATAAATAGATGATAGATAAATAGATAGATGATAGATAGATAGATAGATAGATAGATAATGTGCATCAGAGAGCCATTGAGGCAACCAGAACTTCAGGGGATAATTTTCTGGAAAAGAAGGATCCACATAGAGGTGGGGTGGCATTCTACATCCATACTTTTTTTTTCCTTTAGACATTTGCTAATACTGAACACAAGGCAAAAAGGCTGAGATTATGGACTTCCAATCCCCTATCCTTTACACAAGTAAAGAAGTTATATATAAGGCACAAAATAAAACAAAACAGTAGCTGTAGCAAAAAAAAAATAGAGACTTGAGGATCCCAGGTCCTACTAGGAATGGAATGGGGCTTTACTAATTACTCATTACCCATTACCCATAATATTTGCCAAGTTCTGAAGTTGTGTGGAGCAAGAGTTTAACTAATTAGCTAAGCAAAAAGCCTCTGGAAAACCAGTCCAGAATTTTTAACTATATGATGGTGCTGTGGAAACAAATACCTTCAGGGTGGAGAAGGTTCTGTCAAACCTTATCCCTCTGTTGTGACAACCAGAGGGCTATGTTGCAGGATATGTGACTTAGAGGCATTTGGGTCTTATACATATGGCAACATAGCCCAAAGGCAGCCCCATTTCTGAATTGTTATTAACCTCTAGCCTATATGCCTTGCAAGAAAAGAATGAACTTTTTCAGAAGGAAGAGTGTATCATTCAGAATATCTACAAATTTTCTTACACAAAGTCTGACATTTGATAGAAATGTAAAATATGTGTCTAGAAACAATATCAAATCCCCCAAATCCAAAATAAAAGAGAAGAGAAGAGACTCATAGATAATTCAGACATTGATGATAGCAGATAAAGTCTAAAAGTAGCCATGGTTCATATATTTACTAAAATAAAAAGAAACAAAACAGATGAAAATATGGAGAATCTTCCCCAGAGGATTTGAATCTATTAAAAATGAAAATGGAGTGGAAACTTTAGAATCAAAAAGTACAGTACTTGAAATAAAAATAGTATATTTAGGTTTAACAGATTAGAGTAGAAGAGGATTGTTGAACTGGAAAGCAGATCAATAGAAAAGTCCAAAGAGAAAAATAAATACATGGAAAATGCTAGAAAGAAGATAAGAGCTATATGGAATGGAATGGGATGGTTAGGGATAAGTTAAAAAATGACAGCTTACACAGTGATTCAGAACACTTGTGATTTGATTTAGACTGTAGTACTATCATATAGTCTAGTAATCTTCAAAGTGGGCATTGACAACTCTGTGGTGGGGAAGATGCAGATATTAAAACTTCTACTTATGTTTTAAACTCATTTTTAACAATTCCCATTTTTATCCTTTTTTAATATATATAAAATCATACATGGTAGTAAATGAATGTACATAAATTTAAGAAAAACATATATTTGGGTGTGAATGCATTAACAAAAAGGTTTTTCTTTATTTTTATTTTTTTTTTAATTTTTTTTTCAACGTTTATTTATTTTTGGGACAGAGAGAGACAGAGCATGAACAGGGGAGGGGCAGAGAGAGAGGGAGACACAGAATCGGAAACAGGCTCCAGGCTCCGAGCCACCAGCCCAGAGCCTGACGCGGGGCTCGAACTCACGGACCGTGAGATCATGACCTGGCTGAAGTCGGACGCTTAACCGACTGCGCCACCCAGGCGCCCCAAGGGTTTCCAAATTTTTGATCATATACCTCATTTATTTAAAGAAAAACCTTTTTGGGGCGCCTGGGTGGCGCAGTCGGTTAAGCGTCCGACTTCAGCCAGGTCACGATCTCGCCGTCCGTGAGTTCGAGCCCCGCGTCAGGCTCTGGGCTGATGGTTCAGAGCCTGGAGCCTGTTTCCGATTCTGTGTCTCCCTCTCTCTCTGCCCCTCCCCCGTTCATGCTCTGTCTCTCTCTGTCCCAAAAATAAAATAAAAAAAAAAAAAAAAAACGTTGAAAAAAAAAAATTGGAAACCCTTGATCTATTCTATATGTGAGAGTGTTTTCTTGGACATTAAATACCAGCACAGTAACTTTTCCCAAAAAAATATTATATTGTTATATAATATTATCTGAAATTACACTTTTTGAATAAATGTATTTATGGATATTTTCATTATACCAGGTGCTAAGCAAGTTATAGAAAATAAGTGACGAAGACTATTTTCATTGGCCAGAGGTCCATAGGAAAAATGGTAAAATGAGCATATTTTTTGTATAGAAGTATATATCTATTCCTTTTAGAACATCTCCCCATCTAAAGTACTTCCTACCAAGAAGACACTTATTTTCCCACCTTTCTAATTATTCTTTACCCTCCTCTGCTTTTCCCCAGTCACTCTACCCAGCCTTTGAAAAACACACTTCAAAGCTCTTTTCTTCTCATCAAACCAATAAAAACCTACAGTCTATCAATTTTGACTTTGCAACTAATTTCAAGGGTTTGCTAGTAAAGGGGAGATAATTTTATTTACTTATAAAATATGAAGCAGAAATGGCTTAAATTCCAGTTACTATGTGTTTCAATGTTTTATAAAAGTTTGTTGACCCAGTGTGGTATAAAGACATGAAGCTTGGAGTCAGAATGATATTTATTAAGTGTCCTTTCCTCTCGCTTCTAAATATAAGGCCTTGGAAATGTCAGTTAATTTTTTTTATTCTTTCTTTTCCTGTCCATAAAATGGGAATTATGATACCTATGAGACATAGAAAAAATAGTTTTATGACTCTATAGTTAAGGCTTTCTGAGAATACTTTATGTGACCTGAGTTAAAGGACATACTTTGTAATCTAAAGCATGACTAAATAGTAAGAGATTCATCTCCCCATAAAATGCCTACCTTCCAAAAGAGTATGAGACCAAAGCCATGAAGACTTTACAGGGATTTTCAACCCTGAAACATTTGTTTTCTCTTTCCCACCCACAGATATTTACTTACAACTCAAAGTTTAAAAACCTAAGGCCCTCCTCTTCCTCCTAAGGAGATTTGTACACATTAGGGAGATTAAGTTTGTAACCCTCTCTCAAGAGGGGGAGGGAAAGTGTATACAGGCACTCAGATTTTTATTTTCAGAACTCTCTTTCTTTATGTGGATGGTGACATCTTCCCCTCATCATATTTCACTGCAGAGTGTTTGGATATTTGCAGCAAAAGAACCAATCTGTTTCATGCTAGTAGTCAAAATAATTTGCCTTTAACCCAGAAATGTCATGTTAACTTTCAAATTAATACAAAAATATTGATAAAAATTTGTCAATATTTGTCTTATCAACTATACAGAGGAGGGTAAAATGAGATGGTGAAAATGGAAGGATTAAGAAACAATTTATACATCCCAAGAGATGATTTTCTCCAATTTTATTTTGTTGCTGTTCTTTGTGAAATAGTAGGATGTTTTTCATAACCTAAAGATGTCCAGAATTGGGGCGTCTGGGTGGCTCAGTCAGTTGAGCGTCCAACTTCAACTCAGGTCATGATCTCACACTCCGTGAGTTCGAGGCCCGTGTCGGGCTCTGTGCTGACAGCTCAGAGCCTGGAGTCCGCTTCAGATTCTGTGTCTCCCCTTCTCTCTGCCCCTCCCCTGCTCATGCTCTGTCTCTCTCTGTCTCAAAAATAAGTAAAAACATTAAAAAAAAAGATGTCCAGAATGGTGTACTTTCATATTTGAAATTTGCTTATGCATTTCTTGTGCCTTAACTAGGCTCCAAGTGAGGGGAATTTTGAGAGCTACTGGAACACATTTTATTAACTATAACTTGAAAATTTAAATGGATATTCCAGCTATTAGGGACAATTATTGCAAGTGTTAGAGCTGTAACTCTTAATATGTTTTTGTCAAGACATTTAAAATAATGTTTATGATCTTAAAAGAGTAGAAAAAATTACTTACAAATCATAGCACCAAGAGACAAAGTCAACATTGGTAGCCTGGGATGCTTCTTGCTGAGGTGTCATGTGGAAATAAGATTAATGCATTCACACATTGAAAAATGTCTTCCCTAAAAAGAGATAGGTTATCTGATAACATTTTTAGACCACTAAGTCATTCTATTTCATTTCAAATATTTGCTTAAAAATATTTACTTATTTTTAAAAATTGAACACAAAAATCATTTACATAGCCTAAAAGTTGAATAGTCCAAAAATAATTCACTTCATAAATGAGGCAACAGTCAAGAGCATTTCTTAGTATACCTGCCCTTCTGATAGAAAGTTCTGAAGGTATATAGCACTCCAAAGATAGAACCCTCCTTTCAAGGTAATGACATACACATTTATTCAACAAGGCAGCTATCTCTAAACGTCAGACTTTCGGCCCCAAGGCATTTCTCTGGATACACTTTAGAAAATACAGTTATTTAAATAAAACTTACATTTCCTTTGGCATTCTTTTTGATGATCCATCTCTAATAGTGAGAGTTCCAATATCCTGATAGTGCTGACTCTATAGTAAAAGGAAGGCATAGCTTATGCCTTTTAGTTATTACATCTTTTCCCCATCTTTTATATTTTCTATTATTCTCTAGATAGGTTGGTTCTCTGATGTATTAAATAAAAAAATAGCATATAATTTGGGAGATATTACTTAAGCATATTTATTACATAATTTGAATATACAAATATGTGAATATTAATATATACGTGTACATCTATTGAAGTGCCCAGTGCCATACTTTTATTAAACACTATATTAGTTTAATTTTCATAGCAGCTTTATATGATTGGAATTATTACTGTTCTCATTTTATAGATGAGAATGTTGCGACTTAAAGAGATTATTTACCCAGAGCTAGAAAGTGGGGAGCCAGGATTTGGACTGGGTCTATCTGACTCCAGTGACCAAGTTGTGAAAAACAATATAAAATGCATCTAAAGTTATGGAGAAAAATCAAAGTTTTAAAGTATTGCAGCCAAAAAATGCTGTTTAAAATGATACGTTGAGAGATTTTTGATAACTGATTCAATTTCTTTGCTGGTTATGGGTCTGTTCAAGCTTTCTGTTTCTTCCTGTTTGAGTTTTGGAAGTTTGTGGGTGTTTAGGAATTTGTCCATTTCTACCAGGTTGTCCAGTTTGTTGGCATATAATTTTTATAGTATTCCCTGATAATGGCTTGTGTTTCTGAGGGATTGACTCATTCTTATGAAGCCAGCATTACTTTGATTCCAAAACCAGAGAGAGACCCAGTAAAAAAAAGAGAAGTACAGGCCAATATCCCTGATGAATATGGATGCAAAAATTCTCAATAAGATACTAGCAAATCAAATTCAACAGCTTATAAAAAGAGTTATTCACCATGATCAAGTGGGATTCATTCCTGATGCAGAAAAAGCATTTGACAAAATTCAGCATCATTTCTTAATAAAAACCCTCGAGAAAGTCAGGATAGAAGGAACATACTTAAACATTATAAAAGCCATTTATGAAAATCCCACAGCTAATATCATCCTCAATGGGGAAAAACTGAAAGATTTCCCCTGAGATCAGGAACACGACAGGGATGTCCACTCTCACCGCTGTTGTTTAACATAGTGCTGGAAGTGCTAGCATCAGCAATCAGACAACAAAAGGAAATCAAAGGCATCAAAATTGGCAAAGATGAAGTCAGGCTTTCACTTTTTGCAGATTACATGATATTATACATGGAAAATCCGATAGACTCCACCAAAAGTCTGCGAGAACTGATACATGAATTCAGCAAAGTCGCAGGATACAAAATCAATGTACAGAAATCAATTGCATTCTTATACACTAATAATGATGCAACAGAAAGACAAATAAAGAATCCCATTCACAATTGCACCAAGAATCATAAAATACTTAGGAGTAAACCTAACCAAAGATGTCAAAGATCTGTATGCTGAAAACTATAGAAAGCTTATGAAGGAAATTGAAGAAGATATAAAGAAATGGAAAGACATTCCCTGCTCATGGATTGGAAGAATAAATATTGTTAAAATGTCATTACTACCCAAAGCTATCTACACATTCAATGCAATCCCAATCAAAAGTGCACCAGCATTCTTCTCAAAGCTAGAACAAGCAATCCTAAAATTTGTATGGAACCACAAAAGACCTCAAATAGCCAAAGTAATTTTGAAGAAGAAGACCAAAGCAGGAGGCATCACAATCCCAGACTTTAGCCTCTACTACAAAGCTGTCATCATCAAGACAGCATGGTGTTGGCACAAAAACAGACACATAGACCAATGCAATAGAATAGAGACTCCAGAATTGGACCCACAAATATATGGCCAACTAATCTTTGACAAAGCAGGAGAGAATATCCAGTGGAAAAAAGTCTCTTTAACAAATGGTGCTGGGAGAACTGGACAGCAGCATGCAGAAGAATGAAACTAGACTACTTTCTTACACCATTCACAAACACAAACTCAAAATGCATGAAGGACCTGAGTGTGAGACAGGCAACTATTGCTGGGTCATAGGGTGGAATGCAAACTGGTGCAGTCGCTCTGGAAAACAGTGTGGCGGTTCCTCAAAAAATTAAAAATAGGCCTACCTTATGACCCAGCAATAGCACTACTAGGAATTTACCCAAGGGATACAGGAGTGCTGATGCATTGGGGCATTTGTACCCCAATGTTTATAGCAGCGCTTTCAACAATAGCCAAATTATGGAAAGAGCCTAAATGTCCATCAACTGACGAATGGATAAAGAAATTGTGGTTTATATATACAATGGAATACTACTTGGCAATGAGAAAGAATGAAATATGGCCTTTTGTAGCAACGTGGATGGAACTGGAGCGTGTTATGCTAAGTGAAATAAGTCCTACAGAGGAAGACAGATACCATATGTTTTCACTCTTATGTGGATCCTGAGAAACTTAACAGAAACCCATGGGGGAGGGGAAGAAAAAAAAAAGAGGTTAGAGTGGGAGAGAGCCAAACCATAAGAGACTCTTAAAAACTGAGAACAAACTGAGGGTAGATGGGGGATGGGAGGGAGGGGAGGATGGGTGATGGGTATTGAGGAGGGCACCTTTTGGGATGAACACTGGGTGTTGTATGGAAACCAATTTGACAATAAACTTGATATAAAATAAAATAAAATAAAGTAAAGTAAAATGATATGTTGAGAAGTTTACTGAGATATATTGTCTTAACCTCGTCTTTAATTGAGAGACAGTGTTGAGTGGTATGAAAAGCACTGTATTTAGATACAGACTAGAATCTAAATTTAGATTTAGATGAGTCACTAATTCGTGTAAATTTGAGCAAGTTATTTGCATCCTCTAAGCAGAGTTAATATGAATATAACTTTAAAACTAATTTGCAGAGGGGCTCCTTGGTGGCTCAGTTGGTTAAGAGTCCAGCTCTGGATATTGGCTTCGGTCATGATCTCCTGGTTTGTGAGTTCCAGGTGCACATCAGGCTCAGTGCTGACAGTGTGGAGACTACTTGGATTCTCTCTCTGTCTGCTCCTCCCCTATACATGCTCCTGCATATACTCTCGCTCTCTCTCTCTCAAAATAAACTTTAAAAACATAAAAAGTAAATAAAAGTACTTTGCACAAATAGGTGCTCAATAATTTTGAACCATTCCTGGTATATTGCAACTTTTCAGCTTTCCACATCAAGATGGATATCAGACACTTCTTATTCTTCAGCTGTCCCTTTGACTTTTTTTGGCCAGTAGAATATAACGGAAACAACATTGAGGTAGTTTTGATCCTAGACCTCAAAAATTCTTGCATGCATTTACTCTAAGTTTTAGAATCCTACTAGAACTATCTACTGGATAATGAGAAACACATAGAATAGTTATCCTCCATTGTACCCCTGCTGCCAAGGCCAACAGTCAACCAACCACCAAAACCAGAACTGCTTGGTTAACTGGCAGCTAATTGCATACACATGACTGAGACATCAGAGGAACTGCCCAGCTGCCTAGTTCAAATTACCAACATACAGACTCATGAACTAAATAAATAGTTATTGATTAAAGTCACTAGATATTGGAGTGGTTTTATCTAGTAAAAGCCAACTTATGCAGTATTTCTATCATTCTTTTTCTTAATCAACCAAGTCAAGTACTCATGCAACACTATGCCACCAGTTAGGGGAGGGGAAATACAAAGGAATTATAAGGCATATTTCCTCCTCTGAAAGGGCCAACGTTCTTGTACATAAGATGAAAATGACACATATGGAAGAATTATATACAGGGCACAAGATAGGATATAATCAGATGCTAATTCTCAATATATATGAGCTCTTCTGTAGGAAGATTATATTATTAAGGAAGCAAATTTATAATTGCAGGCTACTCAATTCCTATTTAATGGAAGTAGCTGTAGACAGTTCTTATTCCTGTGATTCCATGGCAGTAATTGAGAGAGCTGGATTTGTGGCAGTTGATTTGAGAAAGAACTGGTGAGAGTGGATAAAACCCTTTTTGATTCCCAATAGAAAGCTCCCCATTGGGATAACTTCAGACTGGATTACTGAAAAAACTATATGAGCCACGCAAATGAACTGATAGAAAGGAGGAAAGGGAAGGCAGCCATTACCATCAGTAAGCATGCTGTGGAACTATGAAACATTTTAAGTGGACAAGCTGTTGTCATTGGTCACTTATATGCAAGCATTAATGTCTGCAGCAGCCAGAGTAGAGAGGCAGATGTAATTAAAAACATGATTTTTTAAGTCAGCTAGATCTAGGTTCAAATTAAAATTCTCCTACTTTCTTACTGTGTGATTTGGTGATTTTTTTTCAACGTTTATTTATTTTTGGGACAGAGAGAGACAGAGCATGAACGGGGGAGGGGCAGAGAGAGAGGGAGACACAGAATCGGAAACAGGCTCCAGGCTCTGAGCTATCAGCCCAGAGCCTGACGGGGGGCTCGAACTCACGGACCGCGAGATCGTGACCTGGCTGAAGTCGGACGCTTAACCGACTGCGCCACCCAGGCGCCCCAGATTTGGTTATTTTAAATAAGTTATCCTCAGTTCAGCATCCTCACTTGTAAAAAGAGGATAACGATGGCACCTACTTCATAGGTGTATTGTGAGGATAAAGGAAGGTATACACACACACACACACACACACACACACACGCACACAATATCATCATCATCATCATCATCATCATCATCTAGCCTAACAACTGGCATATAATTGATGCTCACTAAATACAATAAGCATCATTTGTGTTTATTTTTTGTTTAGTGTTTCTAAATTTAGAGGAAACAGGATTATTCAGAGAGAATACCCAAATATAGGGTTCTGGACAATTTGTCCCTGAAAAATGAGTTCAATTTGGTCTTTCCACTCACTGAAGGAAAAGAAAACAAGCTGGTCTCAATTGTACTTAAGTATCTACCATGATTAAAATGTCGCTGCATCCCCTCCCACACACACACACACACACTTTTTTTTTTAATACGAAGATTGATGCACCTTTTTTTCTGGAGTGATTTCTGCCACTCAACATTCCTAGTTTGAGTGTCTGAAATGCAAAGCATATAAGAATGAAAAAAAAAGTCCACTGTGGCCAATTGTGCATTTGGTATTTGGGCTGTGGAAGAGCTTCTAAAACATACTGAGAATCTTTCAAATGGCTTCTCATTATGTAAACAGTAAGTGGTGCTAACTAATGGGCTCATCTCTGACTTATAATTCTCTAGGCAGCACCACCCCATTTCCAGTTTCTGTTCTCTGTGAATTACTAGCTAAGAGCAGGATAATGAGTCCCTTGCCTCACACACTCTATCTCTTTTACAGAGAAAACTATAAGAGACTGCTAAGTTTTGATTATTGTCTCTTTTATGAATTGTGCATTTCTTTTTTCTTTTGCTTTCTTGTTTTCTGCTAATGATTTTCCTTTCTCATTTTTAAAGAACCTTATCTGTGGTCATGTTTTTATTCAAGCTATAGTTATAGTTCTTTGACTAGAGTTCTTTCTGTCCTCAAGTGTAGAAGAGACAAGATTTATAGCTCATCTACTCAAATGAATTCAGGAGTATTTTGTTGGTTGGTGATTACTGTTACATGGAAAAAGAAATTTTAGAAATATTGATTTGCAGAGCTCTCTTATTATGCTTCATTTCTCAAATGCTGGCAGATTTCTTTCTACCACTCATGTTACCACTCTCTGACCTTCCTCCACAGCACAAGCTCTTCAGCCAATTGTATGTGGAGGCACTTTTAAGAAGCTAAGGGATATAAAGGGTTAATGTATAAACTTCATGTTTCTCATTTTTTCTTGTGCCTCTCCCACACAACTTTAGTATGTATCCTGGGAAATCTACAGTGGTAATAATGAAAATGATTCACTCTAAAAATTCTGACAGGATTTCTTTGAAATTATGTATGTTCTCAAATGACATATACTGATGAAGTCAGGAGCTCTCAAAGCTCTTCACATCTTATCTTCATCTTCTTCATGCTTCTTTCTTCTCTTGCCCTAGTCCTAATTCCTTTTATTGCATACCATCACCTTTCAATTCTCAACCTCCTTCTCCTCCCAGGTTGCTTCATTGCTAGCAGCAGGGACAGAAGGCAGACACAAAAGAAAAGATGGAAAAAATGCATGTCTGGCTGTAATCTAAGACAAATACATGTTTGGAGAGCACCCATTATTTTCCATTAACTGTACATCTTTACTTTTATTTTGTCATTTCCTTTGGTAAGAGTTAAAAAGTGGTGGTATATACAAAAACTTAAAGCCTGGGTGTAAAATTGTTAATTAGATATCCTTTTATGTTGTGCAGGCATTATGCCTTTAAAATAATAACTGCTAACATTTCTGGACCACCTAATATTACCTAAGAACATTATGTGCATTATCTTACTTATTCTTCACAGTAACTTAATAAAGAAAATGTTATTATTCCCATTTTATAAATTGTAAACCTGAGACAAAGAATGCTTATACAAATTGCCTAAGATAAAATAGATAAGTAACATAACTGTAACTTAAGCTCATTTTTATTTCTATTTCTAGAGTCAGAGCTCTCAAAGATGTGCCTAAGCTAAGCTACTCAAGATTCAATCACTTCATACAGCACCTATAGGGGCTTCCTAACTTGCTTACACTGAGCCACACTTGTCTGCACTCACTTCAGTCCCAATGTGATGGACTCCTCCCCCAGAAGACCAGAACAAGCCCCTGCCCACACCACATCTCTAAAGCTTGGAGTTTTAAAGTTTATTTATTTTGAGAGAGAGAGAGAGAGAGAGAGAGAGAGAGAGAGAGAGAGAGTTGGGAAGGGGGAGAGAGAAGGAGAGAGTTGAGATTCCAAAGCAGCTTCTGCACTGTCAGTGCAGAGCCTGATGCAGGGCTTGAACTCATGAACTGTGAGATCAATTACCTAAACTGCAATCTAGAGTCAGATTTTTAGTTGAATGAGCCACCCAGGCACCCCTAAAGCCTGGAGTTATAAAGGTCAGCAGGTTTGAATGAAATAGAGCCAGGCTGGCATTACAATGCTCCTGGAAAGAAGGCAAGCAAACAATCTGGGGGCAGTCCATGAATCTCTTCCTTAATATTCCTCTCCTTAAATACTTCTAATGACTATAAACTCATTGTTACCTCGAGTTGTCCATTTCCTTTTCAGAAAGCATTATGATGAATGGAAGTAGGAGACTATCTTTACAACCTTGGGGTGGAAAAGGACTTCTTAATCAGGATGTGAAACTATAAGGTAAAAGATTGATATGTTTTATGTGAAAACATAAAAATAAACTTGTTCATCCAAGACACATTAGAGTTAAAACACAAGTAATAATTTGTGAAAATATTCGCATCACCTATAATTGATATAACACATCATGTGTAACCTACTTGAAAAATAATGAGAAAACACAATTAGACATTTCACAGAGAATAGAATATAACTGGCCCATGAATATATAAAATATGCTCAACCTCATTAATAAGCAATGTAATGCAATTAATAATGGTTAAATATTTTTTTTTACTCACCAGACTGGCAAAAATTTAAAAGATTGGCAATATCAAGTGTTGACAAGAACATGAAGCAAGAATTTTCATGCCTTGTTAGGGGAAGAATAAATTTCTGATGAATAAAATTTTGACGTGATCTAGCAAAACTGAGCATATGAATACCTTATGACCCAACAAAACTCCTAGGCATTTCTCTCAAGCTGTATTACCAAATGACCCATACAAGAAAGCTCATAACAGCAATGTTCATGTCAGCAAAACCTGAAGAAAAACCAACAGTCCATCAGTAGTTGACAGGAAAAAGAAATTCCATCATATTCACACTATGGATGGACTACTGTATACTAGTATAAAATTTTAATGAACCACAGATACAGATATAAGTACACATGAATCTCCAAAATACAATTTTGAGCAAAAGAAAAAAGTGAAATAAAGATGTATATAGCATCATAATATTTATATAAAGTCCAAAGCTAAGCAAAAATGGACAATGTATTGTTTAGGACTACATACATAAGAATTAAAGTATTCAAGAAAACCAACAGAATCATTGCATAACACAAAACTTAAGATTGTCGTTACCTCTGCAATGGAGGAAATATGTGATTGGGAGTAAATATAAAGGGATATTTAAATACTGGTATTCTCGTGTCTTAAATTGAGTGCAGGAAAATTGAGGGTTTTTAATAGAAGTATTTTAATTAGACTACAGTTTTATTATTTGTTCCAGGTGTACAATATTGATTCAATAATTCTTTATATTACTTAGTACTCATCATAGTAACTGTACTCTTTGTTTTTTTTTTTTTAATTTTAGTATGGCTGACACACAATGTTACATTAGTTTTAGGTTCAGGACCTAGTGATTCTACTAGTTTATACACTGGGTATGCTTACTGCAAATGTAACTACCATCTGTCAATATTCAACTCGATTACAATATCATTGATTATATTACTTATGCTGTGTCTTTTGTTCCCATAATTTATTCATTTTATATCTGGAAGCCTGTGTCTCTCATTTCCTTTCACCCACTTTGCCCAACCTCCCACCCTATTCCCCTACGGCAATCATCAGTTTTTTCTCAATATTTAAGAGTCTGTTTTTTAGATTGTCTCTTTATCCCTTTGGTCTTTAATATTACCTATTTTTAAACCACTTTATGCACTCTTTTTTGTGTATGACATACTTTATAGTAAAAAAGAAAAATCCTATACTAGTCTCCTTTTGCCTTCCAATTCAAATAAAAAGTTTCTGTCATGCTTTCTAGGCCCTGAATAATCTGGTCCTTCTCTACCAAATTATTACCTCCTATTTCCTAGTATTTATTTTACCTTCCATGTACTTTCTCATGCTAGTTCCCTTATCCTAAATGCTTTCCCACCTCATTTCTGCCTATCTACTCCAAGCCTATTTTTTTTTCCTCTTGGGAGTTTATTTTATTTAACACATTTTTAATCTAAGTTGCTGTTAAGCATGATTTCATTAAAAATCAGCATTCCTCAAGTAGTAGCCTCATTAATCATGGCAAACTCCAAGGCTGATTATAAAAGGTACTGGCTGATTTTGAAACTATTCTTGGTTTTCATATATGGTACTAACATCTGCTTCATGTCCAAAGTAACTTCCAGGCTATTCATCTTGTAGCTTTGTATAAAATCCATATTCCTTTGTAATTCATGCTCCTTGGCTAACCTAATCACTAGTTCCCCTTTGGAGTCTATGCACTCGGAAACTTATTGGTTTTGTAGCTTTGGACAAGTTAACATTTATTTTTTCCCAATATATGAAATTTATTGTCAAATTGGTTTCCATACAACACCCAGTGCTCATCCCAAAAGGTGCCCTCCTCAATACCCATCACCCACCCTAACCTCCCTCCCACACCTCATCAACCCTCAGTTTGTTCTCAGTTTTTAAGAGTCTCTTATGCTTTGGCTCTCTCCCACTCTAACCTCTTTTTTTTCCCTTCCCCTCCCCAAGGGGTTTCTGTTACGTTTCTCAGTATCCACATAAGAGTGAAACCATATGGTATCTGTCTTTCTCTGTATGGCTTATTTCACTTAGCATCACACTCTCCAGTTCCATCCATGTTGCTACAAAGGGCCATTTTTAATTCTTTCTCATTGCCATGTAGTACTTCAATGTGTATATAAACCATAATTTCTTTATCCATTCATCAGTTTATGGACATTTAGGCTCTTTCCATAATTTGGCTATTGTTGAGAGTGCTGCTATAAACATTGGGGTACAGGTGCCCCTATGCATCAGTACTCCTGTATCCCTTGGATAAATTCCTAGCAGTGCTATTGCTGGGTCATAGGGTAGGTCTAATTTTAATTTTCTGAGGAATCTCCACACTATTTTCCAGAGTGGCTGTACCAATTTGCATTCCCACCAACAGTGCAAGAGGGTTCCCGTTTCTCCACATCCTCTCCAGCATCTATAGTCTCCTGATTTGCTCATTTTGGCCACTCTGACTGGCGTGAGGTGATATCTCAGTGTGGTTTTGATTTGTATTTCCCTGATAAGGAGCGACGTTGAGCATCTTTTCATGTGCCTGTTGGCCATCCGGATGTCTTCTTTAGAGAAGTGTCTATTCATGTTTTCTGCCCATTTCTTCACTGGGTTATTTGTTTTTCAGTGTGGAGTTTGGTGAGCTTTTTATAGATTTTGGATACTAGCCCTTTGTCATTATGTCATTTGCAAACATCTTTTCCCATTCCATTGGTGCCTTTTAGTTTTGTTGGTTGTTTCCTTTGCTGTGCAGAAGCTTTTTATCTTCATAAGGTCCCAGCAATTCATTTTGCTTTTAATTCCCTTGCCTTTGGGGATGTGTCGAGTAAGAGATTGCTACGGCTGCTTTCTCCTCTAGGGTTTGGATGGTTTCCTTCTTACATTCAAGTCCTTTATCCATTTTGAGTTTATTTTTGTGAATGGTGTGAGAAAGTGGTCTAGTTTCAACCTTCTGCATGTTGCTGTCCAGTTCTCCCAGCACCATTTGTTAAAGAGACTGTCTTTTTTCCATTGGATGTTCTTTCCTGCTTTGTCAAAGATGAGTTGACCATACGTTTGTGGGTCTAGTTCTGGGGTTTCTATTCTATTCCATTGGTCTATGTGTCTGTTTTTGTGCCAACACCATGCTGTCTTGATGATGACAGCTTTGTAGTAGAGGCTAAAGTCTGGGATTGTGATGCCTCCTGCTTTGGTCTTCTTCTTCAAAATTACTTTGGCTATTCGGGGCCTTTTGTGGTTCCTATGAATTTTAGGATTGCTTGTTCTAGTTTTGAGAAGAATGCTGGTGCAATTTTGATTGGGATTGCATTGAATGTGTAGATAGCTTTGGGTATTATTGACATTTTGACAATATTTATTCTTCCAATCCATGAGCACGGAATGTTTTTCCATTTCTTTACATCTTCTTCAATTACCTTCATAAGCTTTCTATAGTTTTCAGCATACAGATCTTTGACATCTTTGGTTAGATTTATTCCTAGGTATTTTATGCTTCTTGGTGCAATTGTGAATGGGATCAGTTTCTTTATTTGTCTTTCTGTTGCTTCATTGTTAGTGTATAAGAATGTAACTGATTTCTGTACATTGATTTTGTATCCTGCGTCTTTGCTGAATTCATGTATCAGTTCTAGCAGACTTTTGGTGGAGTGTATCGGATTTTCCATGTATAATATCATGTCATCTGCAAAAAGCGAAAGCCTGACTTCATCTTTGCCAATTTTGATGCCTTTGATTTCCTTTTGTTGTCTGATTGCTGATGCTAGAAATTCCAGCACTATGTGAAACAATAGCGGTGAGAGTGGGCATCCCTGTCGTGTTCCTGATCTCAGGGAAAAAGCTCTCAGTTTTTCCCCATTGAGGATGATGTTAGCTGTGGGCTTTTCATAAATGGCTTTTATGATCTTTAAGTATGTTCCTTCTATCCCGACTTTCTCAAGGGTTTTTATTAAGGAAGGGTGCTGGATTTTGTCAAAGGCCTTTTCTGCATCGATTGACAGGATCATATGGTTCTTCTCTTTTCTTTGATTAATGTGATGTATCCCGTTGATTGATTTGCGAATGTTGAACCAGCCCTGCATCCCAGGAATGAATCCCACTTCATCATGGTGAATAATTTTTTTTTATATCCTGTTGAATTCGATTTGCTAGTATCTTGTTGAGAATTTTTGCATCCATATTCTTCAGGGATATTGGCTTGTAGTACTCTTTTTTTACTGGGTCTCTGTCTGGTTTAGGAATCAAAGTAATACTGGCTTCCTAGAATGAGTCTGGAAGTTTTTCTTCCCTTTCTATTTCTTGGAATAGCTTGAGAAGGATAGGTATTATCTCTGCTTTAAACGTCTGGTAGCACTCCCCTGGGAAGCCATCTGGTCCTGGAATCTTATTTGTTGGGAGATTTTTGATAACCGATTCAATTTCTTTGCTGGTTATGGGTCTGTTCAAGCTTTCTATTTCCTCCTGATTGAGTTTTGGAAGTGTGTGGGTGTTTAGGAATTTGTCCATTTCTTCCAGGTTGTCCAATTTGTTGGCATATAATTTTTCATAGTATTCCCTGATAATTGTTTGTATCTCTGAGGGATTGGTTGTAATAATTCCATTTTCATTCATGATTTTATCTATTTGGGTCATCTCCCTTTTCTTTTTGAGAAGCCTGGCTAGAGGTTTGTCAATTTTGTTTATTTTTTCAAAAAACCAACTCTTGGTTTCGTTGATCTGCTCTACGGTTTTTTTAGATTCTATATTGTTTATTTCTGCTCTGATCTTTATTATTTCTCTTCTTCTGCTGGGTTTAGGCTGCCTTTGCTGTTCTGCTTCTATTTCCTTTAGGTGTGCTGTTAGATTTTGTATTTGGGATTTTTCTTGTGTCTTGAGATAGGCCTGGATTGCAATGTATGTTCCTCTCAGGACTGCCTTCACTGCATCCCAAAGCGTTTGGATTGTTGTATTTTCATTTTCATTTGTTTCCATTTATTTTTTAATTTCTTCTCTAATTGCCTGGTTTACCCACTGATTCTTTAGTAGGGTGTTCTTTAACCTCCATGCTTTTGGAGGTTTTCCAGACTTTTTCCTGTGGTTGATTTCAAGCTTCATAGCATTGTGGTCTGAAAATATGCATGGTATAATTTCAATTCTTGTATACTTATGAAGGGCTGTTTTGTGACCCAGTATATGATCTATCTTGGAGAATGTTCCATGTGTAGTTGAGAAGAAGTATATTCTGTTGCTTTGGGATGCAGAGTTCTAAATATATCTGTCAAGTCCATCTGATCCAATGTATCATTCAGGGCCCTTGTTTCTTTATTGACCGTGTGTCTAGATGATCTATCCATTTCTGTAAGTGGAGTGTTAATGTCCCCTGCAATTACCACGTTCTTCTCAATAAGTTTGCTTATGTTTATGAGTAATTGTTTTATATATATTTGGGGGCTCCCGTATTCGGCGCATAGACATTTATAACTGTTAGCTCTTCCTGATGGATAGACTCTGTAATTATTGTATAATGCCCTTCTTCATCTCTTGTTACAGCCTTTAGTTTAAAGTCTACTTTGTCTGATATAAGTATGGCTACTCCAGCTTTCTTTTGGCTTCCAGTAGCATGATAAATAGTTCTCCATCCCCTCACTCTCAATCTAAAGGTGTCCTCAGGTCTAAAATGTATCTCTTGTAGACAGCAAATAGATGGGTCTTGTTTTTTTTATCCATTCTGATACCCTATGTGTTTTGGTTGGCACTTTTAATCCATTTAAATTCAGTGTTATTATAGAAAGATACGGGTTTAGAGTCGTGATGTCTGTATGTTTTGTGCTTGTAGTGATGTCTCTGGTACTTTGTCTCACAGGGTCCCCCTTAGGATCTCTTGTAGGGCTGGTTTAGTGGTGACGAATTCCTTCAGTTTTTGTTTGTTTGGGAAGACCTTTATCTCTCCTTCTATTCTAAATGACAGACTTGCTGGATAAAGGATTCTCGGCTGCATATTTTTTGTTCAACACATTGAAGGTCTCGTGCCAATCCTTTCTGGCCTGCCAAGTTTCAAAAGAGAGATCAGTCACGAGACTTATAGGTCTCCCTTTATATGTTAGGGCACGTTTATCCCTTGCTGCTTTCAGAATTTTCTCTTTATCCTTGTATTTTGCCAGTTTCACTATGATATGTCGTGCAGAAGATCGAGTGAAGTTACGTCTGAAGGGAGTTCTCTGTGCCTCTTGGATTTCAATGCCTTTTTCCTTCCCCAGTTCAGGGAAGTTCTCAGGTATTATTTCTTCAAGTACCCCTTCAGCACCTTTCCCTCTCTCTTCCTCCTCTGGGATACCAATTATGCGTATATTATTTCTTTTTAGTGTATCACTTAGTTCTCTAATTTTCCCCTCATACTCCTGGATTTTTTTTATCTTTCTTTTTCTCAGCTTCCTCTTTTTCCATAATTTTATCTTCTAGTTCACCTATTCTCTCCTCTGCGTCTTCAATCCGAGTCGTGGTCATTTTCATTTTATTTTGCATCTCATTTAAAGCGTTTTTTTGCTCCACCTGGCTGTTCCTTAGTCCCTTGATCTCTGTAGCAAGAGATTCTCTGCTGTCCTCTATACTGTTTTCAAGCCCAGCGATTAATTTTATGACTATTGTTCTAAATTCACTTTCTGTTATATTATTTAAATCCTTTTTGATCAGTTCATTAGCTGTTGTTATTTCCTGGAGGTTCTTCTGGGGGGAATTCTTCCGTTTGGTCATTTTGGATAGTCCCTGGCGTGGTGAGGACCTGCAGGGCACTTCCCTCTGCTGTGGTGTATAACTGGAGTTGGTGGGCGGAGTTGCAGTCAGACCTGATGTCTGCCCCGGCCCACCGCTGGGGCCACAGTCAGACTGGTGTGTGCCTTCTCTTCCCCTCTCCTAGGGGCGGGATTCACTGTGGGGTGGTGGGGCCGTCTGGGCTACTTGCACACTGCCAGGCTTGTGGTGCTGGGGATCTGGCGTATTAGCTGGGGTGGGTAGGCAACTTGCATGGGGGCAGGAGGGACAGGCTTAGTTCGCTTCTCCTTCGGTGATCCACTTCAGGAGGGGCCCCTCTTTGGTGGGCCTCTCGTCTGCGCTTGGCTCCGGGGAGACTCTGTTCTGCTAGTCTTCTGGTGGTTTTCTGGGTTATTTAGGCAGGTGTAGGTGGAATCTAAGTGATCAGCAGGATGCACAGTGAGCCCAGTGTCCTCCTACGCTGCCATCTTCCTCCAAGTTCCTCCAAGCCTATTCTTGAAGGCTGACTTTATGCCCCAGTGCCTTTATGAAAAGATCTGAAGGTATCCAGTCTCATATTTATTTCACCCTTTTTGCATCCTTTTTGATTTTTTTAAGTTTACTTATTTATTTATTTTGACAGAGAGAGAGAGAACAGGAGAAGGGCAGAGAGAGGGAGAGAGAGAATCTCAATCAGGCCCTTCATTGTCAGTATGGTGTCTGATGCAGGGCTGGAACTCATGAACCAAGAGATTATGACTTGAGCCAAAATCAAGAGTTGGACATTAAACTGACTGAGCCACTCAGGCACCTCTCTTTTTGCTTTTTAAAATTAGTAGATCTAGGGACACCTGGGTGGCTCAGTTGCTTAAGCATCTTACTTCGGCTTAGGTCATGATCTCACGGTTTGTGAGGTTGAGCCCCGCATTGGGCTCTGTGCTGCTGACAGCTCAGAGCCTGGAACCTGCTTCAGATTCTGTTTCTCTCTCTCTCTCTGACCCATTTCCCGCTCATGCTCTGTGTCTCTATCTCTCTCAATAATAAACATTACAAAAATTTAAAAAATACATTTAGTAGCTCTGCACCACACAATGTAGCACTTCATTGGTCTTTTGTTGTTTCATGAGTTTTTACATTTGTCTCATCAGTACTGTGCTTCTTTTGCATCTTGTTACGACCTAACATTTCTGGACTCACCAACATTCAATAAACATTTGTGGCTAGTGAAATTCGTTAAAAATCTGTATTACATAGACTTTATTTAAAGCTATACAGATTTAATGCATTGAAAAATACACAGCAAAATAAACACAAAAGTTGTCAAGTAGAGGCTCTGTTGTAATACTTAAGGATTTTTCACCTTTGACACAGACTTTATAGGCAAATTGACAAACACTATATTTAATTGAATCAACTTAAGATATTATGAGCTGGAATTAGGAACACTGAATGAGTGGTTTCATGTTAGTGAAGTTTTGAGTGAATGCTTAAGATGAAATTAAAGTAATAAATGGAATCTTATCTCATACTATTCAGATTTGCTTGCAAAGCTCCTGTCGCCAAACTGCTACTCATCTTAGGCAACAATATTACTCAGATGCATGCATAAGTATATTTCATATCATAAAATGATAGCATATGCACAGAGGCACTTCTATACTTCCTGTTTTCTTGTAGCTGCAAACCACCAAATTGAAGCAAAATTATTTCATACACAAAATAAACCATGCCTTTTGTCTTTCCTAAAGCTCTTTCTCCAGTCCAATTGTAAACTTTTGTAATGAGCTCTCACACAATAGTGCCTATTCTTTTGAAGTCTTTCTGAAACCTACAGAGTTCAATCTCTTTGAATTTGGACATAAAAATTCTAGTTTGCTAGGCACTACAACTATTCTATTGTTGTCCCCAGGCTTGCTTTCTCCAGGATATCTCTCTGTAGATGTAAAGAAAACTGATCAAATATTTGGCTTATAAATAATATTTGGAAACACCACATGACATAGCATCAGTTGGTTTGTATTTGTGATGAAAAAAAAATGAAAAAGAATTTCAGAAAAACCTCCCTTCATCAGGGTTCTAACATTTCTTTCTGCGTCTGCAGCTTATCCAACTATTTCATCTTTGTTGTATCAGTGTTACTCTCTCACCCAAAAAGTCACATACCAGATAATGGGCTTTAATCAAGAGTGGGGCCTGAAATCCAATTCTACAAAAAAAAGTAGTGGTCCATAGCAGGATGCGAAATCTGAAACTAATCATGTTGAACTTACTGTTCAATCAAAGATGATTTAGAGAATAAATCTTGTAAATTATTATTGACCAACAAAAATAGTGGGACTGGTTTTGAGGGGAGTTGAATATGGTTATTTCTTTTTCTCTAGCTGTTCTTAAGTTATTGCTCTGTTGGTCTTCTGCTCCTATCCATTTCTATATAGGAAAGGCTCTTTTAGTATATTAAATGCAATTCTTACAAAACTCTGTTTTTAAAAATCTTTCATATTGCTTACATGCAAAAATAATGTCTGTAATTCAGAAGGTTGTGCCCCTATTTTGTTTCATTTTATGCTATGAAAGATGATATTTGACATCATATCTTTTGACTAATGTAAGTCTATTCTTATTGCTTTCAAGAATACAGAGAGGATTTATAAATGGGAAATAATAATAAAAATTAATTCACATTTTGGGTGGTGTTTTCATGTAATTGAACAGTAAATAAATACTATATTCTGAAGTAAGTTACTTAAGTTATGGAATTTTATTCAAGAGATAAAGAGGCTTAAGCTCAAAAAGAAGTATTTTTCAAGATTCTTCTCCCATATAGTATGACATATTGCCAGGAAATGAAATATTTGCTAATAAGAAGAGTGAGTCAGATGAAGCGTTTCAAGTATAATAATCTAAATAAATTTTTGACTTATCATCAGCATCAATAAAACAGTTGGGTGAATTCAGATTTTATGTAATTGTGTCTTTCCAATTTACTCTCACTTTGAACCTTTCCTCTTTCCCTTAAACTCTGGAACAATAGCTTCTTCCTACCTTACAGCAATAAAGTGAAAGAAACAATGCAGTTAAGAAATGTACTCTATAACAATGGGCCATTTTAAAAATGCCCACAAAAATCTTCAGGATGAAAAGCTATTTGGCTCTTTATTTCTTTCAGATCCTGAAGTTCTTGGTGTGTGTGTGTGTGTGTGTGTGTGTGTGTGTGTGTGTATTTGGGCTGAGAGGGTGTGATGGAAGTAGAAAGTGGACAGTGATACAGAAGGTGATGAAACCTGGACATGATACAAGGATAGTAGCAAAACTTCACTGCTGGTTTTATCAAAATGCTTTCATAGTAAATTATGTCCTCTCAGGAATCATTGCCAGATGGAGTAAAGTAAGACAATCCACCATACCTGAGAATCTTACACAATGCCAGCTGGACCCATTTAGAAGCTGTGAAGAAATGTCAGTCATTATTAAAAGAAATCCGCTGAGACCAGGAAGCAGAAGATTGGTTTGCAAATGTGTCCCCTGCAGGGACTCTGGTAATGAACTGTAATCTGAACTGTGACCATCACTTATTAACTCCAGTACTGGTGCATCATTTTGTTTAATATAGCTCCAACTAATACTGATGATCCATTGATTGTACTTCATGAACCTACTTAATTCACTGGAAAATACAAGGGATGCATATTTGCTCTAGGCGTTATGTAACACATCTCTCCTGAGGATCAATGTACTAGTATTTGTAATGCACACTGAAGATGAAAATTGCTTTATAAATAATAGCCACTATCTTGTAGTATATACAGCAGCAGCTACTGCATTATGAAAGGAAAGAAAGATAGCAATATATGACCATAATAAAAAGTCAGATGCAGAAGTCCACCTCACGATGCCCTCCGTTCTACCATGCATTGAAGTAAGGTAGTTACTTATAATGCACCAAAGTTCAGTAAACCATACCTTATGAGAAAGAAGACTTCATGGTTAACAGAAAAAACAAATATCTCCACAGCCCTACTATGTTTGCAGAGTTGCATGTAGTGTAATATTGTAATCTTAGCCTGACTGCCAACCAGAAGTTTGGCATAGCAATGTTTTGCTCACTCGCTATTGTTAACCCAGTGCTGTGGTGAGTAGGAAAGGCCCTTGCCAGTCTTGCTCCCTCCCCAGATCTCTGGCATGACCACTGTTGCCATTGGGTAAAGTTACAAATGATAAAACTAAACAAAAATTTAAGTGGCAGTTCAGTTGTAATTAAAGTGCAAATGGAATTAGGAGCTTACATGGAAATGTATGACATTTGAAAATGCATACCGATGTGTTTCTAATTCCATGAGTAAACCACTAGAAAGCTCAAATAGGCAGCTGTGTGTTTTAAAAGTTTTTTTTTTTTTTTTTTTTTTTTTTTTTTTTTTTTTTTTTTTAGAAGGGTCTGAGTGGCTCAGTCGCTTAAGTGTCTGACTCTTGATCTCAGCTCAGGCTTTGACCTCAGGTTCAAGGTCGTGAGTTCAAGCCCTGTTTTGAGCTCCATGCTGTACATAAAGCCTACTAAACAAACAAAATAGAAACTTTTTTAATGAAAGTATAATTGAGATACAGTATATTAGCTTCAGGTATACAACATAGTGATTTGACATTTGTATACATTGTGAAATAATCATCACAATAAATCTAGTTACTGTCAACTTAGAAACTTAAGACAATGGGGCAACTGGATGGTTCTGACGGTTGAGCGGTCAACTCTGGCTCAGGTCATGCTCTTGCAGTTTGTGGGTTTGAGCCCCATTTCAGGCTTTGTGCTGACAGCTCAGACCTTGGAGCCTGCTTCAGATTCCATGTCTCTATCTCACTCTGCCACTCTCCCGCTCGGGCTCGCTCTCTCTCTCTCTCAAAAATAAATAAACATTAAAAAACAATTAAAGAAAGAAACTTCAGACAATAATATTGACTAAATCTCTCATGCTGTACACTATATAGCCCTATAAGTTATCTATTTTATAACTGAAGGTTTGTACTTCTTGATCCTCTTCACCCATTTCACTTCTCCAACCCCCTTCACTTCTGGCAGTCAACAATCTATTTTCTGTTTCTATGAGTCTAAGTTTTGTTGTTTTGGTTTGTTTGTTTTTTTAGGTTCCACATATAAGTGAAACCATGCAGTACTTGTCTTTCTCTGTCCAACTTATTTAACTTAGCATAATACCCTCAAGGTCCATCCATTTGTTGCAAGGTCAAACAATTTGTTGCAAATTGTTAAATTGAAAGATTTTGTTCTTTTTATGGCTAGTAGTATTCCATTCTTTGGGGTGTGTGTGTGTGTGTGTGTGTGTGTACATGTGTGTGTGTGCATACCATTATCCACCAATGGACATTTTAGGTTGCTTCCATATCTTGGTTATTGTAAACAATGCATCAGTGAATATAGGAATGCATATATATTTTTGAATAGTTTTTTTCATTTTCTTCAGATAAATAACCAGCAGAAAATTGTTTGATCATATTTAATTTATATTTTTAATTTTTTGAGGAAACTCTATACCATTTTTACAGAGGCAGCACCAGTTTACATTCCCACAAACAGTGAACAAGGGCTCCCATTTCTCCACATCCTCATGACACTTGTTATTTCTTTTTTTATATAAATAACCATTCTGATAGGTGTAAGGTGATATCTCATTGTGGTTTTGATTTACATTTCCCTTATGATTAATGATGTTGAGCATCTTTTCATGTGCCTGTTGGCACATGTCTTCTTTGTAAAAATACCTATTCAGATCACTTTCCCATTTTTTATTTTTTTGTTATTGTTGTTATTGAGTTTTATGACTTCTTTAGTTATTTTGGAAGTGCTAGCCACAGGCATTAGGCAAGAAAAATAAATAAAAGGCACCAAACTTGGAAAAGAAGAGGTAAAACTGTCATTATTTGCAGATGATATGAAACTATATATAGAATACCTTAAAGACTACTGGAAGCCGAGCTATCCCAGACTGAGTGGTAAGGCCCGGGCTGTGGATGGATTGGTGACTGCAAGGTGGCCCACCGACAGTGAAGTTTCTTGTACTCCTGCTTTTAGGTAATTTGGTCTTAATAAAGTACCTGGGGTATTGTCTGTTGGGGAATTGCCCTCGGCAGGCCCCCTGGGAAAAGAATCATTAAGGAAGAAAATAAGGTTCACAAGAAACTGAGCGGCCTTACGTTTAGCCCTTGCCATCCCCTATGGAGACTCCTCTACTTGCAGGAAGGATAACCTCATGTAATTGCCAGCAAAGGCAGCCAACTAAGGAGAGACATATGGATTTGAAAGCCTCACTCCAGCAACTAAAGAGTGTATCTCTGGGCACACATGACTTCAACCCCTAGGCCCACCTGGCCCCCCAGAGGCATTCCAGATGATGATTGAACTAGTCGGTTAAGGTACAGAATGGTTCATTGGTTCCTAGGTGCATTGTCTCTCTGAGAATGTATGGGACATGGGTTTCTAAGGCTTTTTCGGCCCCTTCCTGGCACCTCGGACTGAGGCAAACACATTGTTCTTCTGGCCTCATGTGGTTAGGAGGTCATGTCCCTGTAACTGTTCCACTTGAGGTATTGAGAAAAAGAGGGCCTTTCATGAGAACAACAAAGCAAATGCTTTGTAGATTATAGATAAACGCAGATGAATAATGGAGTAATGTAAGAAATTAATCAATCAAAGGGTATGCGGGAACTTTATGAGAAAATTGCCATGTTATTTCTTAAAGGTTGATTACACATGGGAACATTTTTAAAATTAGGCAATGTTAGAAAAACATAGATGACATATGTTACAAGGAAATCACTAGCATATATAATGCCACGTTTGCTACAATAAATCAGCCAGTTCAACACACTGCTGTTGTCTGTGTCCATTTTTATTTTTTTTTATTTTAGTTTTGTTTTATTTTTATCAACGCCACCATCCTTCGGGAACTCCTGGACCTGCTGGAGCTGGACTCCAGCAAAAAACGCCACCAAAAAGCTATTACAACTAATAAATAAATTCAATAAATTTGTAGAATACAAAATTAATATACAAAAATATGTTGTGTTTTTATACACCTATAATGAACTATCTGAAAGAAAAATAAGGAAAAGAATCCTATTTACAGTCACATCAAAAAGAATAAAATACTGGGGCATCTGGGTGGCTCAGTGGGTTGAGCATCTAACTTCAGCTCAGGTCATGATCTTGTGGTTCATGAGTTCAAACCCCACATCAGGCTTACTGCTATCAGTGCAGAGCAGCTTCAGATCCTCTGTCCCTCTCTTTCTGCCCCTCCCCATTTTGCACTCTCTCAAAAAGTAAATAAAAAACAAACAAAAAACATTTAAGAGTCTGTTTCTTGGTCTCCCACTCTCTCTCACAAAAAAAAAAAAAAAAAAAGAGAAAAGAAAAGAAAATTAAAAGAATAAAATACCTAGGGATTAAATTTAACCAAAGAGTTGAAAGACTTGAAAGACAAAGAGTTGAAAGATAAAGAGTTGAATAAAGACTTGTACACTGATAAAAGAAATTAAGGAATATATAAACAAATGGAAAGATATACCATGGAAATTGATTGGAAAAATTAATATTATTAAAATGTCCATACTACCCAAAGCAATCTACAGATTCAATGCAATTTCTATTAAAATTCCAAGGCATTTTTCACAGAAGTAAAGTAAATAATTATAAAAATTTTATGGAACCACAAAAGACCCTCAATAAACAAAATGATATTTAAAATGGGAAACAAATGCGGGGGTGTCACACTTATGGATTCAAATTATACTACAAATCTATAGTAATCAGAACAGTATGGTACTGGCATAAAAACAGGCACATAGATCAATGAAACAGAATAGAAATCCCAGATGAACCCATGTATATATGTTCAATTAATTTACAACAAAGAAGACAGTAATAGGGAAGGATAGTTTCAATGAGGAAAGTTACAATGAGGAAAAGATAGTTTCTTCAATAAATAATGTTGGGAAAACTGGGCAGCTATTATCAAAAGAATGAAACAGGGACACTATCTTAAAATATACGCAAAATGAATTAAAGACTTGATGTCAAACCTGAAACCATAAAACTCCTAGAACAAAACACAGATGATAAGGTCCTTGACATTGCTCTTTGCAATGATTTTTTGGATCTGACTCCAAACCCAAGGGCAACAGAAATGAAAATAAACCAATGTTACTAAATTAAACTAAAAAGCTTCTGCACAGCCAAGAAGACCATTGACAAAAATGCAAATGAAACCTACTGAATGGGAGGAGACATTGGCAAATCAAAATTTAAGAGCTTCTTAATGCTAAGTAGCACTTAAGACCTCAGCCTCAAATTTCAGGGGGGCTCTAGACTGGAATACATTTCTAAAACAGTTGTTTTGACATTTTTGGATTTTACACATCTTTAGAATGTGAGCATATATTTACCATGCAAACTATAATCATTTCAAAAAGTAAAGTACATTTTAAAATATAACAAATAGAAATTACTTAAACACAGAATAAGTAAACTTATAAGAAAGGGCACATAGCAAACTTAAATCCACCTTATGTATTTTGTGTATATTGGGCAAGTTACCTAACCTGCCAATTCCTACAGGAAAAAGACAATATCATTTGTTATGAGTATAGAAATTAACATATAAAGTTCTTAGACAAGTACATGCAACCCTATGTTCAATACATAAGAACATAATTCTCTCTCTCTCTCTCTCTCTCTCTCTGTCTTTGTATTTGTGTTTGTAAGTTCCTCCTTAATTAAAAAAAATCTTAGTACCATAGATTGCTGATAACATTATCTTGGACCAGCACTGGTCCTAAGACCTGCATTTGGAAACACTGGTCTAGAAGACTCACAGTGACCTGTGATACCAGATAGTTATACTAGGGAACTGCACTAGTTTGTAATAATTAAAGCTCCCAAAGGAGAAGAAAATGTTTCATCCTAATGAGTGTTGCTGAAGAATGGGTATCAATGCATTTAAAAAGTCTCCAGTGTCATATCTCATGTATTTTTATTATTTGGATGAAGAAATAGATAATAATACTACCTAAAATTAATTGAACACTTGCAAGAGTCATTCTGGTTTTCGTTTTTTTTCATCTCCAATACTCAATCCATTGGCAAATTCAGTCAAATCTAATTTCACAACATAATTCTAAATTTACCAACACCCTCAATTTACATTGTTAGTACCATAGACCAAGCTGTCATCATCTTTTAACTGTCTGCTGAAGTTCCATCCTAACTGGCTTTTCTACTTCCACTCTTGCTATATCATCCTCCATACAATAATCACAGTGATCTTTAAACAAATATATGTATATATATATATATATATATATATATATATATATATAAAATATATATGTATGTATATATATATGTGTATATATAATATATATATATATATATATATATATATATATATATATATATATTCTAATGACTTCCCATTCCACTTATAATAAAATCCAAAATATTATCATAGCATAAAATACCCTGAATGATCTAGCCCTTATCTATCTTTTTGACCACATCCGGTACTTCTCTCCTTCGTGTCCACAATGCACTAATGACACTGACCTTCATTATATACCTTAATTGCTATAATTTTTTTCTTTCCTCGTGGTCTTTAACTTATTTACTCTGACTAGAGTAGTATTCTCCCCTTCTTGTGTGCCTCTTTAAAAATGTTCCCCTTAATTTATTACCTGTTATCTCTTTAACCTATATCAATTGCCACTCTCTGAAATCATTTTATTAGTTTTTTATACATTTGTATGTTTACTGTCTTTCTCTGAATGCCTCAGAAAGTAAGCTCTTTGAAGAGCCTTTATCTGCCCTGTTTAATGGTATATACTTATCATCTGTCAGGCTTAAAACAATGTCTGAAAATTACTAGTAATTTAATAAATGTTCATCAAAGGAATCAATGATTCTTCCAGGTATCATGTTAAAACTTTCTTTATAAATATTATTACATAACATGTGCATAATAACACTACAAAGTACATTTATTATTGTCCTCATTTTACAGATAAATAAGCTGAACTTAGTTAAATAAATTCCCAAAGACAATTGAGATAATAAACATCAATGCTGGTATCCAGATACATAATTTCACTCCGACTCCAGAGCCCATTCTCTTATTCTCATATGTTACTTCTTCTTACTTAACTTAGGAAATTATTACCCAATTTTCATATTTAAAGAGTATAAAAAACAAGGAAATATATTGGAGGACTGAACTACAATACCAAAAGTTTACTACTACAAATTGGGATGATGACCCACAAATAATAAAATGAAACATAATGGGAATAATTTTGAGGTACTGCTTTTACTGTTTAAATATCATACGAGAAAGAATGAATGAGTGGAGGCTTGGCTTAAAAACAGCATTTGTAGAAGAAAAAAAAAAACCTGTAAGTTTTGACTTAACTTCATTGTAAGCTAATAGGGTGATGTGACTGCTACAAAACAAAAAACTGCTACAAATAGGCTGTATTAAAATAAATCTAGTCTCCAATACAGCTACAGTGGAATTTTCACTGGTCGGAGTGTCACAAAAAATTATGGAAGTCAAATTTTAAAAGGGATATATAGGCAAAGTAGACGTTAATCAGTGGAAAGAGACCAAGAACATGAAGTGTCTGAAATAAACACCAAATAAGTAATAGTAGGAGAAGCTAGGTGTGATTAGCCAAATCAGAAAAGGAATAGGTTGTAAGTTTTAAAAGATCACTACTTAGCAGTAGATTATGCATTATTTTTCCATAATGATGAATTGTGGTCAGTGAATAGAAACTAAAAGAATCTACATTGCATATCAATATACAGAGCATCTTTCTAATGCTTTGTGTTAAAAAAGAACCAAGTTGTCTCACAAAGGATGAGATCCTGTCACTAAAATTTTTCAAATATAATCAAGGAAGCATTTAACAGGAATGCTATAAATATATTCTGTAAAGGGAGTGGAGTTGGAATAGGCCAGTGGTTCCCAAACCTTAGTCTAATAACTGGAGTCAAATGTAAAAAACACAGATGCTGGGGAAACACCCAGTATATCTGTCGAGGTAACACAGTGATATGCATTTTTTTAAAGAACCATAATTTACCATGGAACTTTGGGGGAATTCTCAGATAAGCAGTTCACAAGTCTTCAGCATCTTTATCTGCTAGACTGCTAAAATTTCATTTATAATTAAACTGCTGGATTGTAAATTCCTTTAAGATGACAACTGTACCACTGATTTTTGTATAATGTCTAACACATCATAGGCACTCAATAAATGTTTCTTAAATATATTTAATTTTTAATTTTAATTTTAATTACAGTCTAGGTAATAGACAATGTTGTAATAATTTCAGGTGTACAAAATAGTGATTTGATAATTTTATACATTACTCAATGCTCATCATTTTAAGTGTACTCCTTAATCCCAATCACCAATTTCACCCATCCCCTCTCCCATTTCCCATCTGTTAACCATCAGTTTGTTCTCTATAATCAAGAAACTGTTTCTTGGTTTGTCTCTCTCTCTTTTTTTCCCCTTTAGTATTTTATTTCATTTTGTAAATTCTACATATGAGTAAAATCATATGGTATCTGTCTTTCTGTGACTGAATTATTTTCCTTAGCATTATATTCTCTAGCTCCATTCATGTCATTGCAAATGACAATATTTCATTCTTTTTGTCGCTGAATAATATTCTATTGTATAATATACCACAATACTTTATCCATGCATCTGTGGATGGACACTTGGGCTTCTTCCATTATTTGGCTATTGTAAATAATGCTGCAATATACATAGAGCTGCATGTATCACTTTGAATTAGTTGTTTTCTTTTTCTTACCTTTTTTGGGTAAATACCCAGTACTGTGACTGTTAGATCATAGGGTAGTTCTATTTTTGACTTTTTAAAGAACCTCAATACTGTTTTCCACAGTGACCACACCAGTTTGCATTCCCATCAGTAGTGTAGAAGAGTTCAAGTTTCTGCATGTCATCGCCAACACTTGTTTCTTCATTTTTGATTTTAGCCATTCTGAGAGTTATGAGGTGATATCTCATTGTAATTTTGATTTTAATTTCCCTGATCATGAATGATATTGATCTCCTTTTCATGTGTCTGTTAACAATCTGGATGTCTTTGAGAAAAAAAAAAAGTCTGTTCATCTCTTCTGCCCATTTCTTTGCCTTTCTTTTTTTTTTTAATTTTTAAAAAGTATTTAAATCCAAATTAGTTAACATATAGTGTAATAATGGTGTCAGGAGTAGAATTTAGTGATTCATCACTTACGTATAACAACAGTACTCATCCCAACAAGTGCCATCCTTAATGCCTATCACCCATTTAGCCCACCATCCCACCCAACACCTTTAGAGCAACCCTCAGTTTGTTCTCTGTATTTAAGAGTCTCTTATGGTTTGCCCCCACTCTCTGTTTTTATCTTATTTTTCCTTCCGTTCCCCTATGTTTATCTTCTGCCCATTTTTAATTGTATTATTTCTTTTGGGGGATGTTGAGTTGTATTGATTCATTATTTATTTTGGATAGCAAGCCTTTATAAGATATGTGATTTGCAAATATCTTCTCCCATTCTGTAGGTTGCTTTTTAGTTTTGTTGTTTTTTTCCCTGTTGTGCTTTTCCCTGTTGTGCATATGCTTTTTATTTTAATGTAGTCCTGATAGTTAATTTTTGCTTTTATTTCTTTTGTCTCAAGAAACATATCTAGAAAAATGTTGCTACAGCTGATTCTGAAAAATTACTGCCTATGTTTGCTCACTTCTAGGGATTCTATGTTTTAAGGTCTCACATTTAGGTCTTTAATTCATATTGAGGTTTTTTTTTGTGTATTGTGTAAGGAAGTGATCTATTTTTGTTCTTTTGCATGTAGCTTTCCAGTTTTCCCAATCGTAATTGTTGAACACACTTTTTCCCATTACATATTCTTACTGCTTTATTAAGATTAGTTGACCATATAATTGTGGGTTTATTCTTAGGAATTCTATTTTATTCTACTGATCTCTGTGTTTATTTTTGTGCCAGTACCATAGTGTTTTGATTGCTACAGCTTTGTAATATATCTTGAAGTCTGGAATTGTGATACTTCCAGTTTTGTTTTTATTTTTCAAGGTTGCTTTCACTAATCAGGATCTTTCGTGGATCCATACAAATTTTATGATTGTTTGTTCTAATTCTGTGAAAAATGCTGTTGGTATTTTAATAGGGATTGCATTAAATCTGTGATTGTTTTTGGATAGTATAGAAATTTTAACAGTATTTTTTTTTCCAATCCATGAGAATGGGATATCTTTCCATTTATTTGCATTATATCAAATTTCTTTCATCAGTGATTTCTAGTATGCAGAGTACAGGTCTTTCACTTCTTTAGTTAAATTTATTTCTAGATTTTTTTTGATACAATTGTAAAGTGGATTATTTTCTTAAATTCTCTCTCTGCTGCTTCCTTATTGGTGTTTAGAAATTCAAAAGATTTCTGTACATTGATTTTGTATTTTGTGACCTTAGTATATTGGTTTACCAGTTCTAGTAGTTTTTTGGTGGAGTTTTTAGGGTTACATATATATATATATATATATATATATATATATATATATGTATATATACATATATATTATCACGTCATCTGCAAATAGTGATAATATATATATATATATATATATATATATATATATATATTATCATGTCATCTGCAAATAGTGAAAGTTTTACTTTCTCCTTACCAATTTGGATGCATTTATTTCCTTTTATTGTCTAATTTCTGTGGCTAAGACTTCCAGTCCTATGTTGAATAAAATTTGTGAGAATGGACATACTTGTGTTGTTCCTGACCTTAGAGAGAAGCTCTCATTTTTCCCCATTGGGAATAATGTTTATTGTCAGTTTTTCATATATGGCCTTTATTAAGTTGAGGTATGTTCCTTTTAAATCTACTATACAGAGGGTTTTTATCATTAATGGATGTTGTACTTTGTCAAATGCTTTTTTCTGCTTCTGTTAACATAACCATATGTTTTTTATCCTTTCTTTTATTCATGTGAAGTATCACATTGATTGATTTGTAAGTATTGAACCATGAGTGCATCCCGAGAATAAATACCACTTGATCATGGTGAATGATTCTTTTAATACATTGTTAGATTCAGTTTTCTGGTATTTTGTTGAGGATTTATGCATTAATGTTCATTAGATATATGGGTCTTTGGCTCTCTTTTTTATGGTGTCTTTATCTAGTTTTGGTATCAATGTAATGCTGGCCCCATAGAATGAATATGAGAGTTTTCATTTCTCTTCTGTTTTTGGAAAATTTTGAGAAGTATAGGTGTTAACCCTTTTTTAAATATTTGGTGGAATTCACCTGTGAAGCTCTTTGGTTCTGGACATTTGTTTGTTGAGAGTTTTTTGATTCCTGTTTCAATTTCATTGCTGGGAATCAACCTGCTCTAAATTTCTATTTATTCTTGTTTCAATTTTGGTAGGTTATACATTTCTAGAAATTTATCCATTTCTTCTGGGTTGTCCAATTTGTTGGAATGGGATTTTTCATAATATTCTCTTACAATTTGTATTTCTGTGGTGTTGGTTCTTATTTCTCCTCTTTCATTTGTGATTTTGTTTGAGTCCTCATTCTATCTCTTTTTATCACTCCCTCTCTCTATCTCTTTTTTTTAATATTTAATTTGTATTTTTAATGTTTATTTTTGAGAGAGAGAAAGCGAGAGAGAGAGAGAGCTGGCGAGGGGGCAGAGGGAAGGGGAGACAGGATCCAAAGCAGGCTCCAGGCTCTGAGCTGTCAGCACAGAGCCTGATGTGGGGCTCAATCCCACAAACCCTGTGATCATGACCTGAGTTTGTGTCAGATGCTTAACCTACTGAACCACCCAGCTGCCCCCTCTCTCTCTTTTTTGATGATACTAGCTAGAGGTTTATGAATTTTGTTGATCTTTTCAAAGAACCAGTTCCTAATTTCATTGTTTTGTTCAATTTTATTTTTTTAAGTTTCTGTATATCATTTATTTCTGCTCTAAATAAATGATGTTTATTTCTTCCTTCTGCTAGTTTTGGGTTTTTATTTGTATTCTAACTCCTTTAGGTGTAAAGTTTTTTTTTTTAATTTGAAATTGTTCTTTTTTCTTGAGGTAAGCCTGTATTTCTATCAACTTCCCTGTTATAACTGCTTTTGCTAAATTCCAAAGGTCTTGACACATTGTATTTTCATTTGTTTCCATGTAATTTTTTATTTCTTCTTTGATCTTTGTTGACCTATTCATTGTTTAGTACCATGCTACTTAACCTCCATATATTTGTGCTGTTTCCAGATTTTTGCTTGTGGTTGATTTCTAAAATCATAGCATTGTGGACTAAAAAGTTGTATAGTATGACTTCTATCTTTTTATTTGTTTAAACTTGTTTTGTGGCCTAATACATGATATATTCTGTAGAATGTTCCATGTTTACTGTAAAGAATGTGTATTCTGCTGTTCCAGAAACGACTATTCTAAAGATATCTTTTAAATTAATCTGGTCCACTGTGTCATTCTAAGCCACTGCTTCTGTGTTGATTTTCTGTTTGGATGGTCTGTCCATTGATTTAAATGGGATGTTAGAGTCACCCGCTATTATTGTATCGGTATTTATCAGTTACTTTATGTTTGCTTTTAACAATTTAATGTATTTGAGTGCTCTGATGTTGGATGCATAAATATTAACAATTGTTATATTTTTTGTTCAATTGTCCCCTGTATTAATATATAGTGTCCTTCTTTGTCTCTTGTTATAGTATTTATTTAAAATTCTATTTTGTCTGATTTAAGTTTTGCTACCCTGGCTTTCTTTTCACATCCATTTGCATGATGCATGTTTCTCTATCCCCTCACTTTCAATCTGTAATTGTCTTTAGGTCTAAAATGAGTCACTTGTAGGCAGCATATAGATGGTCTTGTGTTTTATGCATTCTATCATCCTACATCTCCTGATAGGAGTGTTTAGTCCATATACATTCAAAGCAATTAATGATAAATATGCATTTATTGCCATTTTGTTCTTTGTTTTGTGGTTGGTTTTATAGTTTTTTCTCTGATCCTTTCTTCTCTTGCTCTCTTTCACAGTTTGTTGGCTTTCTTTAGGGATATCCTTGGATTCCTTTATCTTTACTTTTTTGCATATCTATTACTGGTTTTTGATTTGTGGTTACTATTAGGTTTGTATATAACAGTTTCTGTAATCCAGTCTATATGAAGTTGATGGTTGCTTATGTTTGAATCCATTCTTTACTCTTGTCCTCTAAATGTTTTAGGTATAAGGTGTCATATTTTACATCTTTTTATTTTGTGAATCTCTTGACATATTTGTACATATATACTTATTTTTACTGCGTGTGTGTGTGTGTGTGTGTGTGTGTTACTTTTCATACCCTTACTTTTGATCTTTACACCCAAAGATTTTCTTTTAATGTTTCTTGTAGGGCTGGTATAGTGGTCATGATCTTCTTTAGCCTTTGTTTGTCTGAGAAAATTTTTCTCTTCCCTATTCTGAATGATAGCCTTGCTGGGTACAGTATTCTTGGCTGCAGATTTTTCTCTTTCAGCACTTGGTATCATGCTACTCCCTTATGGCTTGAAAATTTTGTACAGAAAAATATGCTGATAGTATTATGGTGTTTCCCTTGTAGGTGACTGTCTTTTTTTCTCTTGCTGTTTAAAAAATTTCATCACTACTTTTTGCCATTTTAATTACTATAGGTGTGGTTGTGAACCTCCTTGGTTAATTTTTGGGGGAATCTCTGTGCCTACTAGATCTGGATATGTGCTCCTTTCCCCAGATTAGGAGAGTTTTCTGCTATGATTTCTTCAAATAAACTTTCTGCCCCTTCTTCATTCTCTTCTTCTGGCATCACTATAATGTGGTTGTTTTTATGCTTGATAGAGTTGCTGAGTTCCCTAAAGTTTATTCTCATTTTTGTATAATTCTTTTTTCTCTTACTTTCTCAGCTTGATTACTTTCCATTAACAGTCTTCCAGACTGTTTAGTATGTTCCAGACTGTTCAGTTTTTTCCTCTGCCTCCTCTACCCTGCAATTTATTCCATCATGTGTATTTTTAATTTAAATTACTGTGTTCTTCATCTGTTACTTTTTTTACTTTGTGAAGGGTCTCATTGATGTCATCCACTCTTTTACCAAGTCAAGTGAGTATATTTAAGATCATTACTTAAAATTCTCTATCAAGCATGTTACTTATCTTTGTTTTGCTTAAGTCTATTGTCCTTTCATCTTGTTCTTTCATTTGAGACATATTCTTCTGTCTTCTCATTTTGGCTAACTCTCTGTGTCTATTTCTGTGTTAGAAAAGTCAGTTGTGTTTCTTGTTCTTGAAAGTAGCGAACAGGGCATGCACTTTTAAGAAGATGGCACTGATCCTCTTTCACAAGGTATGGACAGCTGTCATCAAGACTGTTCCAGTCTGGGCTGCTGTGCAAAGCCTGTACGGGTAGGGGCATGGTGCCAAAAGCTGTGGGAACAGGCTCTCTCTTGCAGGGGATCTGCAGCCACTATGGAGTCTGGGCCTTTCCAGGCTGCTTCAGAAAGCACATTCAAATTGGTGGGAGGGTGAAGTTTTGATAAAGTGTGTGTGTTCTCCACAGGAGATTGGGAGATACAGCGTTGAGAAGATTGACTCCTGTCTTCTGGGAGATAGGACCCACAGCACTGGAACTGAAGCAGGCCTGGCTGGAGGGGGTAGGCCTGGTGTAAGCAAGTTAGGAAGTGAATGCAGGCACCCAGCTTGTTTCCACAGGTGGCCATGTGATTATTCAAGAGGGTGGAAGATCGAAATGGCACCTGCCAGCTCCTTTGTTAATGGAGAAGTCCCTCAGAGAACCCATAGATAAGTAACTAACTCTTGCTCCATATGCCCCAGGTGTGTTTCAAACTTCTGCTTCTAAACACTATCTCTGTGGGATGTTTGTTGTGCTGTCTCTTTAAGGGCAAGAACTCAGCTTCTAATGTCCTGGGCTCTCCTGGGGCTGAGTTTACTGATGTTTAAAATTCCAGACTTTAAGTCCCACTATTTGTAAGAGCTTATAAAATTCAGCTCTTCAGATTTTCAAAACCAAATGCTATGGGGATTATTCTTTCCCATGCACACTCGCTGGTGTGACAGTCTGTTTCTCACCCATCTCCATGCCTGTGGCTTCCTCTCTTTGGCACCTAGACCCAAGGGATATATGCCTCCACTATGTCTCTGCCCTTTCTAACCTCTTCAATGTGGCCTCTTCTCTACATTGAGCTGTGGAGTGTTTTTTTTTTTCTGCCAGTCTTTGGGTTTTCTGGGTAATTTGTGCTGATATGAGTGTCACCTGGTTGTGTCCATGGGATGAGGTGAGTTTAGGGTCCTTCTGCTTTCATTTCTGACGGTTCTGAACTTGTTACATATGTTATATATTTGTGAATAGATGAATCAAAATCCTTAGGCACATTTGCATTCAACAAAGCAATCTTCCAAGTGTCCCTAACAGGAAGCAAATAACATACATTTAAAAAGCAGGCTTTAAAGCTTCTAAATAGTACTAAAATGTTTAATTTTTTTCTACTATTTAAAGGTAGATTGTTCAAAACAAAAGGAAATGTTATTTCATTTTTTATTTTTGCTAAGAGTAAGAAATGGAAGTATTGGGAGATCTGTTAGTTTCCTGAAGCTGCCACAAAAATTTACTGCAAACCTGGTGGCTTTAAACAACAGAAATTTATCCTCTCACAATTTACGGAAGCCAGAAGTCAGAAATCAGGGTGTCAGTAAGGCTGTACTTCCTCAAAGGGCTCTATGAGATAATCCTTCTTTGCCTTTTCCAGCTTATGCTGGCTCCTGGATTTCCTTGGTTTGTGATAGTATAATTCCAATCTTCACCTCTGTGTTCATGTGAAGTTCTATCTTGTGTATCAGAGTCTCAAATATTCCTCTCTTTTCTCTTATAAGAGTGCCAGTGATTGGATTTAGGGCCCACTGTATATCCAGGATGAATTAATTTTGATATTCTTACCATAATTACATCTGCTAGGATGTATTTCCAAATAAGGTCACATGCACAAGTATGATAGGGTAAGACATGGGCATATTTTTGGTGGGGGAGAATTCAATCCATCATAGAAGTACACATTCATATAACCTTTAATAATAATAGCTAACAGTTAGTAAGTGCATATTATGAGCAAACATTCTTTAAAACACTTTAAATGCATCAATCCACTTAGTTACATGGTGACTAGATAAGATGGAAACAAACTCAGAGAGGTATTTTACTTTTCCAGTACCACATAGTGGTAAGTGGTAGACCTATGATTCAAAAACCATTCTGGCTCCAGAACTCATGTTCTTAATTGTTCTATGCTGCTTCTTAATTATTGTTAATGCTATAATAATAGTAGTAATAAAAGTAACTCTCTTTATTGAGAGCTATGTACCAGGCACTGAGTTTAGTGCTTTACATGGACTATGTCACATAACCCTCACAACAACCTTGGAACGCAATTACTTTTATGATTCCCACTTTATAGTCAAGAAAAATGAAGTACAGAGAGCTTAAGTAAAGTTTCCAATGTTACACCTATAGGCAGAGGTAGATTCAAAGTTGAGTGACCTGACTCTAGAGATGATATGCTTAGCAACTATATGACACTAACTCTAAATTGAAATTTTCATTTATTCATCATTCATCTTTCTCTTCCATAGTACCTCTGCATATTATGTGTTCAATGAAATTTCACTGAGGGAATCAATGTGACTAATAATGCTACAATAATCACATTTTGTCCAGAGTCTCAGCTGGTTTCCCTGTTCTTATTTTCCAATGTGTCAGTCTCCATATGACTCTAATGTTTCTTCATGCCCATATGTTAGTATTGACAAGTATGCCATTATTTAAGGGCTATGTAACGCAGCTAGATGGATCTATGGAAGGGAGATTCTTAAAAGGCATGTCCACAGAGACATGCTTCAAACAAGAATTCTCTTTAAATCAATCCAATTCAAATCATAGGCTTATCATACAATGTCTGAGACCAAACTGAAAACCACGCCAAATATGTTGAAAATATTCAACCAGGGTAGTCCATATGCCAAATCAACTGCATTTCAACATCTTCCCTACTGTGCTCATATTTTAACTGTCCAGTCAATATATATTTTTAAAAACTATCTAATTACTGCCTGAGAAGGAAATTAAATATGCCATCCACCAGCATTGCTTTACCTGTTCTTTTGAAACTAAAAATTGGCATCAAGATCTAACTGTAAATACAGATATCACCTAAAAATACTAATAAGAAATTAGAGGATAAATTTAAATTTACAACAGTATTCTTGATCCCAAAGGTACATTCTAAAAATCAGCAGCAATGCCAGGCATATTGTACAACTCCAGGGAGTGGATATTCCCATTAAAGTCCATGTGAATGGCATCCCTGGAGTTGTAAAGTGAACAACCTGCAGGGCAGTATCTAGAGACCCTGGTCAGCAGAACTGATTTAGGGTAACAAAGAACGAAAGCAAAAAAGCAATTGATTACAAAGAGTGCTGATCCACACCAGTGATATTTCAAGTTTTAACAAAGTCAAAGAGACTGCTATACTTACAGCTTGTTAAACTTGAGTACTAGTATAGCCTCACTTGGATGAGCTAAGAAATTCTAGTGAAGGGCAAAATTCAAAAATTTATTTTTATCTGAACTTTTTCTCAACTCTTCAAACCACCAGGTGCTAGATACCTCATGGGAAGTATCTTTCTTGTGAGATTTTGTTGTAATTTCTATTTAAGATTAAGAAGGGGGAAAATATCCTAAGAGACTAACTGAAGACACTCCAGTGCTAATAACAGCAGGAAACCTGGCCATGCATAAAGACCTAGGAGATCAAAGCCAGCTTTGTAAACAAGGAGATGTTCATGCTGGTCATGAAAATTTAGTGGCTGGGTACTTCCTATCTCTTACTTGCCATTTGGAGACAACTGCTGTAAATTGTATCCAGTTTTAGTTATTCTGCTCCTCCCCCCAATTTTCTGTTGTATTTGACTATTGCTTCTGCCTGGAAACTCTTTCCCATGGCTGGTTGGCATTTAATTTATATTTACAAATAGCTTTGGCTTGATTTTGGTTTGGATATCCAATGTGCCATAAATGGTGAAAATGACAAACAGACTTTTAAAAATGCCATATTTCATCAATTGCTACTGTGTGCCAGAAAGATATTTAAATAATTTTGTTGGGGGGCGCCTGGGTGGCGCAGTCGGTTAAGCGTCCGATTTCAGCCAGGTCACGATCTCGCGGTTCGTGAGTTCGAGCCCCGCGTCAGGCTCTGGGCTGATGGCTCAGAGCCTGGAGCCTGTTTCCGATTCTGTGTCTCCCTCTCTCTCTGCCCCTCCCCCGTTCATGCTCTGTCTCTCTCTGTCCCAAAAATAAATAAACGTTGAAAAAAAAAATTAAAAAAAAAAAAAAATAATTTTGTTGGGGCACCTGGGTGGCTCAGTAGGTTAAGTGACCAACTCTTGGTTTTGGCTCAGGTCATGATCTTGTGGTTTGTGAGTTCTAGCCCTATATCTGGGTCTGTGCTGACAGTGCAAAACCGGCATGGAGTTCTCTCTCTCAAAATAAATAAATAAACTTAAAAAATAATAATTTTATTCATTGTAGTGCTGGGAATCAAAACCAGGATTGTTTGATACCAGAGCTCATGCTATTAACAACTAAACTGTACCAACTTTTTACAAGTAGGCTTAAAAATTTATTAGATCCTTGACCATGGCCTGGTCACACCCAAAACATATACACCAGCATTCCCTCTCTTTCCCATCTCCTTCATTTATTTTAATTTTGTCATTAAGTGAAGAGGACATGGAACCTTGAAAACTAGCTCAGGAGTTTTTCTAGGCATACATTCTGATAAAAAAATAGAGAGAAGAAACAAGAAATGTTAAATTTCTCTTGGGCCATCACAATTTTGATCAATTTTGATCAATTTTGAATTTTGATCAATTCCCAACTTTAAAACTCTAATTTCTGTACATATTTTATGGCATGGAAAAAACGAGAGGTTTGTTTTCATGACTTCATTATCACCTGTAATCCTCATTATAAAAAGAAAATTTACAAAAGTTTTTGTAATGAAGTAAGAGTCGGAGAATCATTGTTACTTTCATTTTACAAAAAAGGTAACAAATAAAATGAGGCAAAATTCCCTCATCCACTTTTTAGAGGAATCATAGCATCAAAGAGTCATTTGAGCTGAAAATACCTTAAAAAGTCTTGCATTTCCTGAATAAATTCCTAAAGTTATCACAGATTCTAGCATTCAACTTTATTCTAAATTTTTCATAATGTGGTTAAGGAAACTAAGGAAAACATTGCAGTTACATCTGATACTGAATTGCAAATAGCATGTAGCTGCAGCACCACCAAATTTCAGCATCACCAACATGAGATAAAATGACATTGAAATATTTTGGATACCATGAGCCACTTTGGTTCCCTCGTCTACAATGGGCTTGGGAATTGAGTGAAGGAGAGTCTAACCTATCCTCACCGAGCCCTAGGCCACCCACCCCTCTCCAAATTCCTCCTTTTCCTTAATATTAACAATGTGACAGAGATCCAGGAGTACTGTGGTTTTCGGGCAGATGTAGATCAGGTCTTGGGAATTCATAAGGCACACTGATATTTTATGCATTTCTTGGGTAGAAACCTGTGAGGACAATAACAATTTGATTCATGTCAGCTATGTATCAGTTTTCTTATAATCATGTCCATTCTTTATCACAGTCTAATAGGTTAAGCAACACTGAGTCTCAGAGATTTTGTAGGAGTTAGAAATTGAAATTAAACTTCTTTTGACTAAGTTACAAATTCCATGATCTCCTAATGTATAAATTAAATTCCCCTTACTGCTATTTAGACCTTTTTATTGTTTGTTTTTGCTTTTGTCCTGCCTTTGGAGGAAAGAGGATGAAGAGTTTCTGTTTCTCAAACTATTTTTTTCTCTTTAAATCCATATTATTTTATTAATACTAACAAAAAAGTATAAACTGAACTTTCTTAAACCACAGAAATTTCCCAGTGTGTTTCCTAGGTTAAATTCAATAGTGGGGCAACAATTCAAGTGAGTTAATATCCCAACCACTTTAAACTAATCTTGTTTCCTTCCTCTTTCTTCTTTCTTAAAGAAGAAAAGTGAAAAGCAAAACCTGATGTAGCATCACATAAAAACATAAAAGTACATTTTATTCTTTCTCCATCACTCTCTTGTAACAAATAATAAAAAAAAAAAGTAGTTTGTGGACATCCTATTATTGTGAGAGACATTTGTCCATACTAATATCACATGGAAAGTGTTTCACCATTAGGAAGAAGTTGCTAAAATATATTCATATCTTCAACTGGATATAAATAAAAATGCCAAATATATTTTGGGATCATTTTTCCCTGCATACTGCTAGGCTGTCCCATCCCAAAGCTCAGCTTTTTTAAATTTTTTTCTAATGTTTATTTATTTCTGAGATAGAGACAGAGTGTGAATAGTGGAGGGGAAGAAAAAGAAGGAGACACAGAATCTGAAACAGGCTTCAGGCTCTGAGCTGTCAGCACAGAGCCCAACACAGGGCTTGAACCCAGAGGTCGTGAGATCATGACCTGAGCCAAAGTCAGACGCTTAACTGACTGAGCCACCCAGGTGTCCCCCAAAGCTCAGCTATTTTTAATGTTCCTGTCAATTTCTTTATTGACAGAGCTTCCTGGTTCTTCATCATCTTCCCTTACCTCTCCATCTTCCCTCTATGTCTCTCATTCTATCAAGTCAATTACAAAGGTCTTTAAGCGTGCATTGAAAGCAAGGAAATTCTGCTGCTCTATGGAATCTAACCTTCAACTGGAATTTTTGCTTGGAAAACTATATTTCTGGGCCCTGTTGACATTCACTTTTACTTTACCCTTAGGACATATGACATACTTTTATGAATTTTAGGGAGTATTTCTTCTCTTGATCCCTCAGCCAGGAAAACATCTTGATATGTGAAGCTGTAACTATTTCTTTGCCTGAAGAATTTATATGTCTTGGCACCCACTGTATGTGCTATGAAATATTAGCAAGTAGCAGCACAATTAGTCTCACAGAAGAAATTAAAAAAAAAAAAAGATTTATTCTAATACTGGCAGAAATCGTGGAAAAATGATTTATCTTTTGAGTAATTTCATTTATTGTATTTTTAATAACACAATTCTATGAATGTCTTATATTTTAATTTTTTTAGGTCATCTGTTATATTTTATTCTAAAAAACCCATATGTGCTATGCATGGAGGATAGGCAGATAACTTGAGAATTGTGACTTAGGTTTCCTCTTTGAGGGACAACTGAGTTAAAGAAGTTGGTTTCTCTTTCAACACAATTTGGCTGCCCATCAGTGAGAATATTATGCTCCTCCCAAGGGACCTCCCTCTGATAACAAGAAAAGTATTACTAGACAGGCACATGGAAGTAAGATGTGCTCTTCATTTCTTAGGAACACCTATGGCAAAGATGTGAGAAAGAGGCGTATGTGAAAAGTGGTGATGGAGGCTTAAGAACTAGTAGCAAGTTGAGGGATGTTACTCTAAACATATCCCTAGAAGAGTGAGGATTGAGTTTATCAACCTTTTAAAAGAAAAAAAAAAAAGGTAAGTTATTCAGCCAGAAATATTGAGTTTATTCAGGAATAGCTGAGGAATTGCAAATTGTGAAAAGCAAACTATGGTAAACCATAAGCAAGCCTGCAGAACAAAGGAGGAGAGCATCCTTTTATAAAGGAAAGAAGGGAGTTGGCAGGGGTTGTTTTGAACCAAAGTTTATTGAAAGAAAATGAAAGTTTAACGTGGTGGCACCTTCTTATTGGCTGTAGGCCAGCACAGCTTGCTATTGCTCAGGCAAGAGAAAGTCTTCCTTGTTCTGCTGGAATATGCAAACTGCAACAAATGGTACATGCATGAGAGTCCTCCATTCAAGGCTTTCAGACTGAAATCTTGAGTTGTTTCCTTCACACATTTTTACAAGCTCCATATACAAGATCATAGCAAGAATTAAAGAAATTGTTGCTCAGCCTCCAGCTTGCATTACTCACAACATCAGACATTTCATTTTTTTTGTCATGTCTGATAAAACTGGCCAAGTGCCCAATTCACGAAGTTGACTTAATAAAAAGAAGAGCAAATGGAAAGATTGAGGAATTGGAAATCTCTTCCTGAGTTACTCCAGAGAGTCTTTTTTTAATATTTATGTATTTATTTATGTATTTATTTATTTAGATGAAGGCCATGGCTCTAATATCAGATAACATGGCCCATGGTTGCAAACTTTAACAGCCAGGGTACAAGCAGCAGCTGCACCTTGGATACAACTCTAAACCCAGAGTGATAACTCATTAAATAAGGAGAGTAGGTCACTTTGTAACATTCTACTGCAGTAGCAGAGACAGCAGCAGCAAGGCAGCCCTTTTCTATGCATTGGCAGACTTCAAAGCTTGGTGGCAATGTTGGGGTCTTTCTTACCCTCCACATTTGTTCCAGCCAGACATTTAGGTTAAAGTGCTATAATTAACTCTTCAGGTTCTGGGGCAAATGCAAACTAGATAGAAGAATAATGAAAATATTAGCTTGCATCCTTATTGCTTTTCATTGTGATAACAGTGTTGCCTATAGTATCTCATTTAGGTCTCATAACAATCTTCCAAAGGGGATATCATGGCTCAGATATCAGGTCTGTCACAAAACCTCAGTATGCTAATTTCCTTCAACACTTAAAGTCTAAAACTCCTTTCGGTCTTATCTACTATCTGAGTAGAGACTATACAGAAAATAGAGTGAATGAGAGGATATATATTGCCATATTCAGTTTTTAATTTGCTTCTAGTGCATAGTTTTGATGTGGAAGCATTGGGGTTTGGAGCAAATGGCCAAGAAAGAATTAAGACATGTGTGATGCAAGAAAGTGGTTTTATTAAAGCACAGAGACAGGACCCATGGGCAGAAAGAGCTGCACTGGGGTTGTGACAGGTAACTGATTATATACTTTCAAGTTGGGAGGCAGTTAAGGATAGCTCTAATCCCCAAATAGTTTTGGAAACAAGGTTTCCAGGACCCTGAGGGGGCTAGCTATTGCTAGGAAAAGGTCATTTATTACTGTTTAGTAAACCCTCAGTCATGAGACCCTTCAGACATATATCAATGGGTCATATAATTGGAAGATAATTGCTAAAATACAATTGGGGGGGTAGAGATAAAGGAATTTTCCAAAAGAATTTTTATATGTTAAAGTAGAATTACAGGATCCTGGTGGGTTGGGACAATATTAAGCTAAGATCGCCTCTTGCCCTTAGCAAAGTGCCAACATCGAGGCAGTTGACCACCCAGAGGTAGGTCATTCTGCCTATTTCAAGAACTTGTCAATGGGCTGTAAGTAGTAAGGAAATTCATTTTTTTACCTTTGTTTCCCACATCAGTTTCACCTTTGTCCTTACAAATATGCCTCTGAAAGAAAGCAAGAACAGCTGCAAAATAAAGTGAGAATGGATGCCCTGAGATGCAGATGCATTTAGACAAATCCACGTGTTATCTGCAGTCCTATTGTATGCAAAAGGACCAGTTTCCATTTTCAAATGTGAGACTATAGAGTGTGTACATTGCCAATACCTAAGAATTTCTAAATTGTGATGACCAATTAGTCTTTGCTGAAGAGACATGGAGAATTATTTCCCCATGTTTTCTCCACTCAGAAATGTGAGAAGTATTCATATTCTTCGATTTTCTAAATTAAAAAAAAATAGTTGTATCATACTGCATTTGGCCCTTCTTGCTAGATCTACACTTAGTATAATAAGCTATATTGGATTCAAGAATGCTTTGTTTTAAGGGGAGGCTCTCAAGGAAGTATAAAGAGCTAATAATATATTTATAAACCTGCTGAAGTTGGTATATAGGAATGTACAGCTTACAAATAATTTACAATATATTTACAGCAAAGAAGTTAAAACACATCAATGACTCTTACAAATGCATTTATTGTAATTCTGTGTTCATACATTTTATTTAAAAATGACTTAAGTATGTTCAAGCACACTATTTATAATGAAATAGAAGCTCCAGGAATAGCAATCAATGTGTACTAAATGTTGATCAGACAAAGCTATGGTAAAGACATTTTATGTATAGACAAATCCAACTACATTTAATAATTCCTTAAAAAAATCTAAAGCCCTTGATGGGAAAGTAAAATCATATGAGAAGAAAGGAATTTTGTACCACTGATAAGAGAGGGCTTACACAACATTTCTCCTCTTTGACTACTGAGATCATGTTCCATGCACTTACCTAATGCTTCTCCAAACCTGATTCCCCCCCACCACCACCACCACTTAGATGTAAAACTGCATAAAAACTTGCTGAGTAGATATTAAAGATATTTTCTACAGGACCATATGGTATATGTTCATCTCTTTTTCCTTTCCTCAGCAAACAGTCCCAAACCCCAAATTATACCATTGTGTTTGAGAAGCCCTAAATTCTCAATAACTTTCACTCTGGAAGTGATTTGATGCTGGTCATTATGTTCATATTTTTCTACAGTGATGATCCAGAGGTAACAAAGACATATGCATTTTATTATCACTTTGCCGTATATAAATTCTCAAGATCAGTGTACAGGTTCTCTATCAACTAAACCTCAAATTTCAAGAAGTTTTTCATGTGGGCCATATCAATCTCTTCCCAACTAAAACTTTTATCTTGAAGCACTTTTGTATCAGTGTTTATGAGCTTTAAGGATGTTTTCCTATTAAAACTATCCAAGCATATATTTATTATTGATTTTGATTTGAGGACTTCTGAAAGACAAGCTTAATACTCTTACAATTTTTCTAATTATCTTACCCCACATAAAAGGTGCTTAATAAATACATCTGTTTGATAGATCATACTTCAAGTTTCATTTTACAGCCCTCACAACATAGACTGCACACTGTTATTTGTAATGCTGGAAGAAAGCATTAGTATAAAATGTAGAAAGCATCGAATTGACCTCCTTCCTTTAGGTACAGGCCTGTGGATTTGATCTGAAGTCAGTCACTTATTATGAAAGAGGCTGCTGTGCTCCATGTTGCAGAGTAGAAACTAAGCCAAGATGGAAGAGCTACCATCAGAAACTGTACCAGAAAGTGGGGTACAGTAAAAATCAAGGATAATCCAAAACTTGCATAATACTCACTAAGTCCCTGGAAAAGTTTTGATCTCAGCCCTTTGAAACAAAAGAATAAATGCATATTTCATTCCTTTCTCAGCTAGCACTGTAAGGGCTTTGAGGTTTTTGTATGTCATAACATACACAAAGTTGGAAAACACAAGATAAAATGAGACTTTCTTGTTCACGGTTATGTATTGCTTCTATCTTCCACAAGATTCATTCCTTGAAATGGGCAAAAGCTCAATGGGTTCTTTGTGATTTATCTGAACCATTCTCTGTCTCTGACCTATCTTTTGCAAAGTTGGCTGCCAGCATGAGATCTTGTTTTCTGATTCAAAATATTCAAACTCAGGGTATTGAATTTCTCATGTAAGGTGCAATTAGAAAATCTAAATGAACCTTAAACTTTATCACCTGAATTAACACATTAGCTGAATTTATTAGGCTGATTTGCACAATTATGGAGAGAAAAAAGGGAAGAGTTCAATAGTTTGAACAGTAAATTCAATGTAGGATGCATTTTAAAGGTTGAGATTGATTTGTACCAGGATTCTGGAACTTTCCCAAGTATGCAGATTGCTCTCAATGTTTCAACTATCTCAACTTTTGAAAGATGGGTGAATTCCAGCTAGATGCTGGCAGAACTGCAGCTGTTAGTGCATGCCAGCCAACCTAGCAGAGAAGCCAGGAGAGCATGGAACTAGAAATCTGCATGCTTTCTTTCCTCTAGACTAACCATCTATGTATGAACACAGAGCATTAAAGTTGTGCAGCTGTGCTGATAATGCTCTACAAAAGGGGATCAGTTATCTTCAAATGTAATTCATTTCTTTGCTGTCAATGGCCAAAACACATTGCTGAAGCAGAAGGAGGGACTTTGGGATGGGGACAGAGTGTGGGGACATTATCCTGTGTTTTTACAGAACACTATAAGCCCATGATATCACCATGATGATTTAGGCTTGGAAGGTACCTTCTAAAATCCACCTGCATTGTTTCAATTATCAGTTTGCAGGTGGTAAGCAGTAGTTACCACATGTGCTATTACAAACTCTTTGTGTCTGCAATATGAAGCAGCATTTAAAAAATGTATAGCAATGTTGCCATGATAACCTGCCTGTTTTTCCAAAAGCAATTTTGTTCAATGGAACAGCCTACACTTTGGTCCAAAACATTTACAGGAAAGAGGGGCAATCTCTGTGCTCAACTCATATGTATTCTTAATGTGCAGAGGTACAGAACATTTTAGAACTGAAAAAACACTAAGAAATTAAACCAAAAACAGATATTTACAAGCCTCCTGAAAAAAAAAAAAACAGACATTTCACTAAAAGTGGCAAACACTGTTGGGAAGACTGCAAACAATTTTGCAACAAAGTCTCAGGTAGGTTAAACCATTAGCAAAGTTAAGCTTGTGATGTATCTTCTAGTTTCCATCAGGAAAATATTGCATTGAGAAATAATGTTATCTGTCTTTGAACCTTCTAGAAAAGTTCGATAAGACATAGTTTTGTGTGTTTGTTTGTGTATTTGTTTTTCCTAAACGCTTGAGCAGAAAAATTGAAAACTGACTCAGGGATAAGTCAAGATCCAGTCAGAGAAATATTTTATTTTAAAGTCAAGGCCATAAGGAGGGGCCAAGATGGTGGAGCAGCATGGAAGGTTTTTGAGTCTCTCATCCCTCAAATGCAACTAGATCAACACCAAACCATCTCGCACACCTAGAAAACTGATCTGGGGGTTAACACAACAATCTCCATGACATGAACCACAGAACTCAGCAGATGTGTGGAGAGGTGAACTGGGGGAGAGAGAAGCCACGGAGGGTAGGGAGCTGTTTTTGCTTGTAGATAGAGGACAGAGATGAGGGGATAGTACAGGAAAAGTACTCCCCCCGAAAGCAGTTGGAGAGAAAAAGAAAGAGTGGAAACAGCCATAAGAGAATTAACAAGAAAGGGAGAAAGGAGAAAGGAGAAAGGAGAGGGTTTGGATAGCATTACGACTCTATGAACAGGGGATCTCAGAGTCTGAAATTCCATAGTTGGATACCTGGCAGAGCTCTGGTGGGAAGGGAAAATCCCCAGGAGCAGAAAGCAAGGTCTGAGAAGTCCTTGGGCCATATGGGGAGAGGCGGTTCCCCTACTGAGAGGACATTGGGTAGAGGCTGTGTGGCCTCCCCATAGGCAAAAGTTCCCAGTGAACCCCAGAGAACAGCCACATTTACTGGTGTTGGAACAAGGACCTTAGTGGGCAGTGAAGCCTGGTGCCAAATGTGTGATTTACCATAATCCCTGAAATGCTGCTGCTACACAATATTGTGAACTTTTTCTGGGGCAGTTTGGCACACAGCCGCAGTCTCTGGGCTTCTGAAGCAGTGGAGTCAGGAAACGTTCCTGGGGGCAGGCCAGCAATTGCCCATTGCTTGGCGAGACACTCCCCCAGAGGGTCGGAAAAGGTCAAAGCCACAGGACCCTAAGAAGTGCAGGGTATGGAAACAGCCAAATCTAAGATAAAATTCAGGAGGGAGGTGCCACGTAGCAGGCTGATGACTTGGTTGTAGACAAGACAAAATCAGGGAGTAGATGGAGACTGGAGACAAAGCAAGGGTGCTTGGTTGCCAGTCAGGGAGAGCACAGAATTCTGATACCAGAGAATGGGTAGCTGGGTGATACCTTTTTCAACTCTCCTGTGTATATTCATACATGTGTACACTCACCACAACAATCCACCCCAGTAAGCTAAACAGTGCTACATCAAGCCCAGTCCAACTGCACCAAATGTGCTCTAGATGAACACCACAAGTCTCTCCACCTGCTTAGTTTACAGACTATAAAGTGCTTCATAGTTTTACTTACAAGGGAAACCAGATATAATTTCAAATGTATTCCATTCTGTTTGCAGGTACATCTATTTATTTATTTTTCCTTTTCTTTTATTATTCTTGAATACAGAAGAGAAAAATGTTTATTTTAGTTTTATAAAAATATTTTCTTTAATTTTTTCTACTATATATATATATATTTACTTTTCTGTAAATTTTTAAACCCTATTTTACTTTCGTCATTTCGTTACATTCTATTTTACTGTATTCATTTCTTAAATCTTTTAAAATTTTCCCTCTTTTCTGTTTTCCTTTTCTTTCCCTTTTTCCTGTGTTCTATCAAGCTTCTTTCAACAACCAGACCAAATCACACCTAGAATCTAGCATCTTTAATTTGATTTTTCTGATGTTTTTAATTTTAATTTTTTATTTTATTATTTTCCTTCCTCCAAAATGATGAAATGAAGGAATTCCCCGAAAGAAAGAACAGGAAGAAATGACAGCCAGGAACTTAATCAGCACAGATATAAACAAGATGTCTGAACCAGAATTAGAATCACTATAATAAAAATAATAGTTGGGGTTGAAAAAAAACATAGAATTATTTCTTGTGGATATAAAACAAGTAAAATCTAGTCAGGATGAGATTAAAAATGCTATAACTGAGATGTAATCTTGAACGATAGCCACAGTGGCAAGGATGGATGAAGCAGAGCAGCGAATCAGCGGTACCAAGCAAAAACTTATGTATAAAAATGAAACAGAAAAAAGCAAAAATATGACAAAAGAGCATGACATAAGAATGGGAGAACTCAGTGACTCATTAAAAAGGAATAACATCTGAATCATAGGAGTCCCAGAAGATGAAGAAAGAAAAAAAGGATAGAAGGTTTATATGAACAAAGCAGAAAACTTACCTAACTTGGAGAAAGACACAGACATCGAAGTCCAGAATCACAGAGAACTCCCATTATATTCAACAAAAACAGACAAATCAACAAGGCATATCATAGTCAAATTCACAAAATAGACAGGAAAAGAATTATGAAAGCAGAAAGGGAAAAAATGTCCTTAACCTACAAGGGAACACAGACCAGGTTTGAAAGAGGCCTATCCACAGAAATGTGGCAGGCCCAAAAGGAGTGGCAGGATATATTCAATGTGCTGAATCAGAAAAATATGCATCCAAGAATTCATTATTCAACAAGGTTGTCATTGAAAATAGAAGGAAATATAAAAAGTTTCCCAGCAAAACAAAAACTAAAGGAGTTCATGACCACTAAACCAACACTGCAAGAAATTTTAAGGGGGCTCTGAGAGTAGAAAAGATTTAAAAAAAGACCAAAAGCAACAAAAACTAGAAAGGACCAGAGAACATCACCAGAAACTCCAACTCTACAGACAACACAACGGCAATAAATTCCTATCTTTCGGTACTCACTCTAAATGTCAGTGAACTAAATACTCCAACCAAAAGACATAGGGTAACAGAATGGATAAGAAAACAACATCCATCTATATGCTGTTTACAAGAGACCCATTTTAGACCTAAAGAAACCCTCAGATGGAAAGCAAGAGGATGGAGAACCATCTATCATGCTAATGGTCACCAAAAGACAGCTGGGGTATCCATACTTATATCAGACAATCTAGATTTTAAAATAAAGACTGTAAGAAGAGATGAAGAAGGGCATTATGTCATAATTAAGGGGTCTATCCACCGAGAAGAGCTAACAATTACAAACTGCTAACAATTGTAAACATTTATGCCCCCAATGTGTATCCCCCAAATATGTAAATCAATTAATCACACACATACAGAAACTCATTTATGATAATACCATAATAGTAGGGGACTTCAACACATCACTTACAACAACGGATAGGTCATCTAATCAGAAAATCAACAAGGAAACAATGGCTTTGAATGACACTGGAATAGATGGACTTAACAGATATATTCAAAACATTTTATCCTAAAGCAACATATTATACATTCTTCTCCAGTGCACATGGAACATTCTCCTGATACGTCACATACTGGGACACAAATCGGCCCTCAATAAGTACAAAAAGACAGAAAACATACTGGGCATATTTTCAGACCACAACACAATGAAAATAAAAATCAACCACAAGAAATAATATTGGAAAGACAACAAATACTTGGAGACTAATGGACACCTACTAAAGAATGAATGTGCTAACCAAGCAGTTAAAGAGGAAATTAAAAAGTACATGGAAGCCAATGAAAATGAAAACACCAGATCCCACAACTTCTGGGGTGCAACAAAGACAGTCATAAGAGGGAATTATATAGCAATCCAGGCCTTCCTAAAGAAGGAAGAAAGATGTCAGATAAATAACCTAACCTTACGCCTTAAGGAGCTGGAAAAAGAACAGCAAATAAAACCCAAAACCCGAAGAAGGCAGGAAATAATAAAGATTAGAGCAGAAATTGTTACCGAAACCAAAAAAAAAAAAAAAAAAAACCAAAAAACAAAAAACAAAAAACAACAAACAAACAAACAAACAAACAAAAACAACAGTAGAACAGATCAATGAAACCAGAAGCTGGTTCTTTGAAAGAATTAACAATATTGATAAACCACTAGTCAGTTTGATCAAAAAGAAAAAGTATAGGACCCAAATAAATAAAATCAAGGATAAAACAGAGACATCACAATCAACACTGCAGAAATACAAACAATAATAAGAGAAAATTATGAGCAGTTATGCAAATATATTGGGCAATCTGGAAGAAATGGACAAATTCCTAGAAACATATAAACTACCAAAAGTGAGACAAAAAGAAATAGAAAATTTGAAAAGACCCATAAGCAGTAAAGAAATTGTATCAGTAATCAAAAAGCTCCCAAGGAACAAAAGAAAATCAAAGCTGGAGGCATCACAATCCCGGACTTCAAGATGTATTACAAAACTGTAATCATCAAGACAGTATAGTACTAGCAAAAAAACAGACACTTAGATCAATGGAACAGAATAGATAACCCAGAAATGGACCCACAAGCATATGGCCAAACTAATCTTTGACAAAGCAAGAAAGAATATCCAATAGAAAAAAGACAGTCTTTTCAACAAATTGTTTTGGGAAAACTGGACAGCAACATTCAGAGAAATGAACATGGACTTTATTACACCATACACAAAAATAAAGTCAAAATGGATGAACGACCTAAATGTATGACTGGAAGCCATCAAAATCTTAGAGGAGAAAACAGGCAAAAACCTCTTTGGCCTCTGCCCCAGCAATTTCTTACTCAACACATGTCTGGAGGCAAGGGAAATAAAAGAAAAATGAACTATTGGGACCTCATCAAGATAAAAAGCTTTTGCACATTGAAGGAAACATCCGGCAAACTAAAAGGCAACTGATGAAATGGGAGAATATATTTGCAAATGACATCAATTAAAGGTTAGTATCCAAAATCTATAGAGAACTTATCAAACTCAACACCCTAAAACAAAAAACTGAGTGAAGAAATAGGCAAAATACATGACTACACACTTTTCCAAAGAAGACATCCAGATGGTTAAGAGACACATGAAAACATGCTCAACATGACTCATCATCAGGGAAATACAAATTAAAACCACAATGAGATACCACCTCAGACCAGTCAGAATAGCTAAAATTAACAAGCCAGGCAACAACAGATGTTGGCCAGGATGCAGATAAAGAGGAAACCGTTTGCACTGCTCGTGGGAATGCAAACTGGTGCAGCCTCCCTGGAAAACAGTATGGAGGCTCCTCAAAAAATTAAAAAAAAAAAAAAGAACTACCCTATGAACCATCAATTGCACTGCTAGGTATATATCAATGGGATACAGCTGTGCTGTTTTGAAAGGGCACATGCACCCCCATGTGTATAGCAGTGCTATTAACAATAGCCAAAGTATAGAAAGAACCTAAATGTCCATTAGCAGATGAATGGATAAAGATGTGGTATATATACTATGGATATTACTCAGCAATCACAAAGAATGAAATCTTGTCATTTGCAGCAATGTGGATGGAACTAGAGGGTATTATGCTAAGCAAAATAAGTCAGTCAGAGAAACACATATATAGTATAACTTCACTCATATGTGAAATTTAAGGTACAAAACAGAAGAACATAATGGAAGTGAGGCAAAAATAATATAAGAACAAGGAGGGGGACAAAATATAAAAGACTCTTAAATACAGAAAACAAACTGAGGGTTACTGGAGGGGCTGTGGGTGGGGGGATGGCTAAATGGGTAAGGGCCATTAAGGAAGAGACGTGTTGGCATGAGCACTGGGTGTTATTCATAGGGGATGAATCACTGGAATCTACTCCTGAAATCATTATTGCAGTATATGCTTACTAACTTGGATGTAAATTATAAATAAATAAATAAATAAATAAATAAACAAAAGTCAAGGCCATAAGCATGTGGAACTTCATGGGCCTCCTTATTACCAATCATTATCCCATTATAATATATACTAAGAAAAAAAATTCAGGGAGAATGTTTTTAAAAATACCTCAAACCTTTATAGGTTTTGGATACTAGCCCTTTATCCAATATGTCATTTGCAAATATCTTTTCCCATTCCATCGGTTGCCTTTTAGTTTTGTTGATTGTTTCCTTTGCAGTGCAGAAGCTTTTTATCTTGATGAGGTCCCAATAATTCACTTTTGCTTTTAATTCCCTTGCCTTTGGACATGTATTGAGTAAGAAATTGCTGTGGCTGAGGTCAAAGAGGTTTTTTCCTGCTTTCTCCTCTAGCGTTTTGATGGTTTCCTGTCTCACATTCAAGTGGAGGTTCCTCAAAAAATTAAAAATAGATCTACCCTATGACCCAGCAATAGCACTGCTAGGAATTTACCCAAGGGATACAGAAGTGCTGATGCATAGGGACACTTGTACCCCAATGTTTATAACAGCATTTTCAACAATTGCCAAATTACGGAAAAAGCCTAAATGTCCATCAACTGACAAATGGAAAAAGAAGATGTGGTTTATATATACAATGGAATACTACTTGGCAATGAGAAAGAATGAAATCTGGCCATTTGCAGCAACGTGGATGGAACTGGAGGGTATTATGCTAAGTGAAATAAGTCAGGCAGAGAAAGACAGATACCATATGTTTTCACTCATATATGGATCCTGAGAAACTTAACAGAAGACCAGGGGGGAGGAGAAGGGGAAAAACGTTACAGAGAGGGAGAGAGGCAAAACATAAGAGACTCTTAAATACAGAGAAAAAAAAGAGTGTTGATGGGGTGTGGGGGGAAAGGGAAAGTGGGTTATGGACATTGAGGAGGGCACCTGTTGGGATGAGTACTGGGTGTAGTATGGAAACCAATTTGACAACAAATTATATTTAATATAAAAATACCTCAAACCTGAAAGAAAACAGAAATGATAATAGTCATGTAAGGGAAATAAACCTTTTAAGATTATGCATGAATTTTAACTGTTACAAAACATATAAGGAATTGTCATTTACTGGTCTATTTCCAGTTATATTTTTGTGCTACATATTTACTTAAATGTAGCCCCATTTGATACATAGCAGAGAAAACATTTGATTATATTGTACATTAAATTCTATACATCAAGAGGAAGACTTAAAAACTGAATCAGACCCCTAGGCAGGAAAATTATATGTACTGTAAATACCTACATTTTGGTGTGCTTTAGTTAATAAGTAGTATTGTACTACCATGGGTATCCGTCCCTTATGGTTCAGGAAATCAGAACTTACCTGTTTCTTCTCCTTTTTGGTACATTTCTTTTTGTACCAATATTGCCAAGTATGATAAATTAGAAAAATTATGTTTGATAATTTCCATATATCAAACCTTCTGAATCCTAAGCTATATATATATACATATGTATTAGTTAACATACATATATATATGCATTAGTGTGTGTGTATGTATATATACATAGTGTGTATATATATATGTGTATATATATATAGTGTGTATATATATATATATATATATATACACATATATATGGATATATATATATAAACTTTTATTTAAATTCCAGTTAGTTCATATACAGTGTAATATTAGTTTTAGGTGTACAATTTAATGATTCAACACTTACAATACCCAGTGTTCATCACAAGTACACTCCTTAATTACTCAACCTTAAAAAAGAATTAAATTTTCCATTTGCAATGATGTGGATGGTGCTAGAGAGCATTATGTAAACAAAATAAGTCAGTCAGAGGAAGACAAACACCATATGATTTCACTCATATATGAAGTTTGAGAAACAAAACAAATGATCATAGCTCATCATATTTTTAGCTGCTAATTACTTTACAATAGAAAGAATCTTTTTTTTTTCCATGTTTGGTGTTTGATACTGCTCATTCATTGAAAAGTAGTACAGAAAGGTCAAAAGAAAGAGGAAAGCACTAACAACTTTACCATTTTTAACAACTGTAGTAAAAAAAATAAAATATTTATCTTCTTAGCAAATGTGTAAGTGTAGAGTATTGTTAACTATAAGCACAAAGTTGTACACCAGATCTCTAGAACATTTTAAATCTTATGACAGAAACTTCATACTTACCAAGTTACAGCCAACTTCCCCCTCTACCTAGCCCTAGGAAACTACAATATTACTTTGTTTTTATGAGTGTAACTACTTTAAGTAAGTGTATAAATAGAATCATGCAGTATTTGTCCTTATGTGACTGAATTACTTCACTAAGCATAACTTCCTGATGGGATGCAGGGTAAGACACCACAAAATGTGCCATTTTGGCTTAAAGATTATTTCAAGTTAAAAGTAATAAAAATCTAGCAGATTCAGGAAAGGCTCTCTGCTCCCCCCATAACTGCCTAAATTTACACTGAAAAGGAGAGCCTGCCACAGCAAGAGAAGTATTAACAGAGACCCCCTTTACTGAAGTACAATCTTGATTTAGGACAATCTTGATGTTCCAAACATCTCCTTTAATCTTCTTGCTAATGAGTTTTCTCTCCCACCCATTTCCTTAATTCATATAAACTTCATGTTGCCTCATTGTCTTTGGAATTTCACGTCTGTGTGGCTTCCCCTTACATATGCCTGTTAAATTTTATTTTTGCCTGTTAAACTGTCTCACGTCAATTTGATCCTAAATCCAGCTAGAAGAACCACAAAGCAGAGGAATGTCTTCCTCCCTGACAATCCTCAAGATTCATCTATATTATAGCATAAGACAGAATTCCCTTATGTTTTTATGGCCAAATAATAATCCATTGTATGTATACACCACATTTTCTTGATCCATTCATTCATTGAAAAACATTTAGCTTGTTTCCACCTCTTGGCTATTGTGACTAATGCTGCAATGAACACAGAAGTGCAAATGTCTCTGAAATCCTGGCTTTATTTTGTTTAAGTACCCACAAGTGGGATTGTTGGGTTATGTGATAGTTCAATTTTTGGTTTGGGGGGAATCTCCACACTGTCTTCCAGTCTGCACTATTTTGCATTGCCACCAACAATTCACAAAATTTTCAATTTCTTTACATGCAAATAAATTCTAGTTATTTCCTTTTCCTTTTTCCTTTTCTTTTCTCCTTCTTCTTCTTCGAAAATGGCCATGGTAGTTGATGTTAGGTTAGACCTCATTGTGGGTTTTATTTACATTTTTGTTACAATTAGTGATATTGAGCTTTATGAACTATACCTCTTGGCTATTTTTATGTCTTCTTTGGAAAATGTCTTTTAAAATATTTTGCCCATTTTTAATTGGTTATTTGATTTTTGTTTTTGATTACAGCAGTTTCTTATATATTTTGTATATTAACTATCAGATATATGATTTGCAAATATTTTATCCTATTCTGTAGATTACCTTTTACTCTGCTTTTTTTTTCCTTCACTGCACAGTTTTTTAGTTTGATGTAGTTTTTGCTTTCATTGCATGTGCTTTTGATATCATATCTAAGATATCAGCCTAGACAAATGAGCTTTCTCCTTGTGTCTCCTTCTAGAAGTTTTATAATTGCAGGTCTTATGTTTAAGTCTTTAATCCATTTAAAATTGATTTTAGGGCACCTGGGTGGCTCAGTCAGTTAAGCACCAACTCTAGATTCCAGCTCAGGTCATGATCTCAAGGTTCGTGAATTCAAGCTCCTCTTCTGGCTCCACTCTGGCTCAAGGTATGGAGCCTGCTTGAGATTCTCTCTCTCTGTCTGTCTCTGTCTCCCTCTCTCTGCCCCCATCTCTCTCTCTCTCTCTCTCTCTCTCTCTCTCTCTCTCAGAATAAATAAATAAACTTAAAACAAAACAAATTGGTTTTTGTGTATGGTATATGATACAGTCCAATTTCATTTATTTGCATGTAGTTTTCCCAGCACTATTTGCTGAAGAGACTATCGTTTCCCCATTGTGTACTCTTGGCATCCTTGTAAAAAACCATTTGGCTGTATATGTGGGATTTATTTCTGGACTCTCTACTATGTTCTATTGGTCTATATGTCTGTATTTATGCCAGTACCATTCTGTATTGATTACTGTAGTTTCATAATATGTTTTGAAATCAGGAAGTTTGATGCTTCCAGTTTTGTTCTTCTTTATCAAAATTGTTTTTGGCAATTCAAGGAGTTTTGTGGTTTCATAGAATGTTAGGATTGTTTTTCCTATTTTTCTAAAAAAATGCCATTGGCATTTTGATAGAAATTGCATTGATTCTGTAAATTGTTTTTAGTATTACGAACATTTTATCAATATTAATTATTCCAATCCATTAACACAGAATATATTTTCATTTCTTTCTTTCTTTTCTAATTTTGGTAATTTTCGTTGTACAAATCTTTTACCTCTTTGGCTAACTTTATTCCTGAGTATTTTTATTGTTTTTGATGCTGTTATAAATGAAGTTGTTTTGCTAATTTCCTTTTTACATTGTTTTTAGTGTGTAGAAACACAACTTATTTTTGTATATTGATTTTTTATCCTGCAGCTTTATTAAATTCATTTATTACTTGCAACATTTTTTCTTTGTGAAATGTTTAGAATTTTCTACATATAAGATTATGTTATCTGTGAATAGAGATAATTTCACTGCTTCCATTTTGTTTTGGATATATTTTCTTAACTCACCTAACTGCTTCAGTTAGGACTTCCAGGACTATGTTTAACAGAAGGGATGACAGTAGGCATACTTGCCTTGTTCCTGATCTTAGAGGAAACCTTTTCAGTTTTTCACCATTGAGTATAAAGTTAACTATGAGCTTTTCATCCATGGCCTTTATTCTAGTGAGATATTCTTCTCTGAGTTTGTGAAATTTTTTTGTCATGAATGGGTGTTAAATTTTGTCAAATGCTTTTTTGTAATCTATTGAAACATTTATATGATTTTTATGTTTTGTAAAGGTTTATGTAGTATATTATTACATTGAGTGATTTCATATATTGAACAATACTTACATTCCAGGCATAAATCTCACTTAGCCATTGTGTATGATCCTTTTAATGTGCTGTAGATTTCAGTTTGCTACTATTTGTTGAGGATTTTTGCCTAGGTTCATCAGGTATTGTGACCTGTGGATTTCTTGTTTTGTACTGGTTTTGTTTGCTGGTTTTGATATCAGCATAAATATGGACTCATAAAATGAGTTTGAAAGTTTTCTAACAGTTTGAGAAGGATTGGAGTAATTCTTTGATTGTTTGGTAAAATTCATAGTGAATCCAGCAGATTTGGGCCAGTTTTCTGCTCATACTTTTCAAAAGTAGAAATTCATTTTCTTCCCCAGATTGGGAAAGTTTTTGTATGTTATTTATTTAAATCAACTTTCTTTCCTCTTGCTCTTTTCTCCTTCTTGCACTTTCACACACACACACACACACACACACACACACACACTATATATATATATATATATATATATATATAATGCTTTATAGTGTTTTATTAAATTCCTTAGACTTTCTTCAAGTTTTTTCATCCTATTTTTCCTTTTTGTCCCTCTGACTGCATAATTTAGAATCATGTGTCCTTGAGTTCACTCATTCTTTCTTCTTTCTTCTGCTTGATCAAGTCTGATGTTGAACACTCTGGTGAGTTTTTCAGCTCAGTCATTATATTCTTCTGCTCAAATTAAAAAAAATATTTTCTATCGTTTTGTTGATATTCATTTTGTTCATGCACTTTTCTTGTTGAGTTTACTGAGCATTATAATTACACTTATTTTGTATATTTTATCAAGTAATTTATATACCTCCATTTTTTCAAAATATGAAGTTTATTCTCAAATTGGTTTCCATACAATACCCAGTGCTCATCCCAAAAGGTACCCTCCTCAATACCCATCACCAACCATCCCCTCCCTCCCACACCCCATCAACCTTCAGTTTGTTCTCAGTTTTTAAGTGTCTCTTATGCTTTGGCTCTCTTCCACCCTAACCTCTTTTTTTTTCCCTTCCCCTCCCCCATGGGTTTCTGTTAAGTTTCTCAGGATCCACATAAGAGTGAAAACATAGAATCTGTCTTTTCTGTATGGCTTATTTCACTTATTGCAATAAGTTCCTGTTCCATCCATGTTGCTACAAAGGGCCATATTTCATTCTTTCTCATTGCCAGGTAGTACTCCATTGTGTATATAAGCCACAATTTCTTTATCCATTCGTCTGGTGATGGACATTTAGGCTCTTTCCATAATTTGGCTATTGTTGAGAGTGCTGCTATAAACATTGGGGTACAAGTGCCCCCATGCATCAGTATTCCTGTATCCCTTGGGTAAATTCCTAGCAGTGCTATTGCTGGGTCATAGGGTAGGTCTATTTTTAATTTTTTGAGGAACCTCCACACTGTTTTCCAGAGTGGCTGCACCAATTTGCATTCCCACCAACAGTGCAAGAGGGTTCCCGTTTCTCCACATCCTCTCCAGCATTTATAGTCTCCTGATTTGTTCATTTTGGCCACTCTGACTGGCGTGAGGTGATATCTGAGTGTGGTTTTCATTGTATTTCCCTGATGAGGAGCGACGTTGAGCATCTTTTCATGTGCCTGTTGGCCATCCAAAAGTCTTCTTTAGAGAAGTGTCTATTCATGTTTTCTGCCCATTTCTTCACTGGGTTATTTGTTTTCCGGGTGTGGAGTTTGGTGAGCTCTTTATAGATTTTGGATACTAGCCCTTTGTCTGATATGTCATTTGCAAATATCTTTTCCCATTCCGTTGGTTGCCTTTTAGTTTTGTTGGTTGTTTCCTTTGCTGTGCAGAAGTTTTTTATCTTCATAAGGTCCCAGTTGTTCATTTTTGCTTTTAATTCCCTTGCCTTTGGGGATGTGTCAAGTAAGAAATTGCTACGGCTGAGGTCAGAGAGGTCTTTTCCTGCTTTCTCCTCTAGGATTTTGATGGTTTCCTGTCTCACATTCAGGTCCTTTATCCATTTTGAGTTTATTTTTGTGAATGGTGTGAGAAAGTGGTCTAGTTTCAATCTTCTGCATGTTGCTGTCCAGTTCTCCCAGCACCATTTGTTAAAGAGACTGTCTTTTTTCCATTGGATATTCTTTCCTGCTTTGTCAAAGATGAGTTGGCCATACGTTTGTGGGTCTAGTTCTGGGGTTTCTATTCTATTCCATTGGTCTATGTGTCTGTTTTTGTGCCAATACCATGCTGTCTTCATGATTACAGCTTTATAATAGAGGCTAAATTCTGGGATTGTGATGCCTCCTGCTTTGGTCTTCTCTTCAAAATTACTTTGGCTTTTCGGGGCCTTTTGTGGTTCCATATGAATTTTAGGATTGCTTGTTCTAGTTCTAGAAGAATGCTGGTGCAATTTTGCTTGGGATTGCATTGAATGTGTAGATAGCTTTGGGTAGTATTGACATTTTGACAATATTTATTCTTCCAATCCATGAGCAGGGAATGTCTTTCCATTTCTTTATATCTTCTTCAATTACCTTCATAAGCTTTCTATAGTTTTCAGCATACAGATCTTTTACATCTTTGCTTAGATTTATTCCTAGGTATTTTATGCTTGTTGGTGCAATTGTGAATGGGATCAGTTTCTTTATTTGTCTTTCTGTTGCTTCATTGTTAGTGTATAAGAATGCAACTGATTTCAGTACATTAATTTTGTATCCTGCAACTTTGCTAAAGTCATGTATCAGTTCTAGCAGAATTCTGGTGGAGTCTATCGGATTTTCCATGTATAATATCATGTCATCTGCAAAAAGTGAAAGCCTGACTTCATCTTTGCCAATTTTCATGCCTTTGATTTCCTTTTGTTGTCTGATTGCTGATGCTAGAACTTCCAACACTATGTTAAACAACAGCGGTGAGAGTGGACATCCCTGTCATGTTCCTGATCTCAGGGGGAAAGCTCTCAGTTTTTCCCCATTCAGGATGATGTTAGCTGTGGGCTTTTCATAAATGACTTTTATGATCTTTAAGTATGTTCCTCCTATCCCGACTTTCTCGAGGGTTTTTATTAAGAAAGATGATAAATTTTGTCAAATGCCTTTTCTGCATCGATTGGCAGGATCCTATGGTTCTTATCTTTTCTTTCATTAATGTGATGTATCACGTTAATTGATTTGGGAATGTTGAACCAGCCCTGCATCACAGGAATGAATCCCACTGGATCATGGTGAATAATTCTTTTTATATGCTGTTGAATTCGATTTGCTAGTATCTTATTGAGAATTTTTGCATCTACATTCATCAGGGATATTGGCCTGTAGTTCTCTTTTTTTACTTGGTCTCTGTCTGGTTTAGGAATCAAGGTAATACTGGCTTCATAGAATGAGTCTGGAAGTTTTCATTCCCTTTCTATTTTTTGTAATAGCTTGAGAAGGATTGGTATGATCTCTGGTTTAAACGTCTGGTAGAACTCCCCTGGGAAGCCATCTGGTCCTGGACTCTTATTTGTTGGGAGATTTTTGACGACTGATTCAATTTCTTTGCTGGTTATGGGTCTGTTCAAACTTTCTATTTCTTCCTGATTGAGTTTTGGAAGTGTGTGGGTTTTTAGGAATTTGTCCTTTGCTTCCAGGTTGTCCAGTTTGTTGGCATATAATTTTTCATAGTATTCCCTGATATTTGCTTGTATCTCTGAGGGATTGGTTGTAATAATTCCATTTTCATTCATGACTTTATCTATTTGGGTCATCTCCCTTTTCTTTTTGAGAAGCCTGGCTAGAGGGTTGTCAATTTTGTTTATTTTTTCATAAAGCCAACTCTTGGTTTCATTGATCTGCTCTACAGTTTTTGTAGATTCTATATTGTTTATTTCTGCTCTGATCTTTATTATTTCTCTTCTTCTGCTGGGTTTAAGCTCTCTTTGCTGTTCTGCTTCTATTTCCTTTAGGTGTGCTGTTAGATTTTGTATTTGGCATTTTTATTGTTTCCTGAGATAGGCCTGGATTACAATGTATTTTCCTCTCAGGACTGCCTTTGCTGCATCCAAAAGCGTTTGGATTGTTGTCTTTTCATTTTCATTTGTTTCCATATATTTTTTAATTTCTTCTCTAATTGTCTGGTTGACCTACTCATTCCTTAGTAGGGTGTTCTTTAACCTCCATGCTTTTGGAGGTTTTCCAGACTTTTTCCTATGTTTGATTTCAAGCTTCATAGCATTGTGGTGTGAAAGTATGCATGGTATGATTTCCATTCTTGTATACTTATGAAGGGCTGTTTTGTGACCCAGTATGTGATCTATTTTGGCGAATGTTCCATGTGCACTCGAGAAGAAAGGATATTCTGTTGCTTTGGGATGCAGAGTTATAAATATACCTGTCAAATCCATCTTCTCCAAAGTATCATTCAGAGCCCTTGTTTCTTTATTGACCATGTGTCTAGATGATCTATCCATTGTTGAAGTGGGGTATTAAAGTCCCCTGAATTACCACATTCTTTTCAATAAGGTTGCTTATGTTTGTGATTAATTGTTTTATATATTTGGGGGCTCCTGTATTTGATGCATAGACATTTATAATTGTTAGTTCTTCCTGATGGATAGACCATGTAATTATTATATAATGCCCTCCTTCATCTCTTGTTACAGCCTTTAATTTAAAGTCTAGTTTGTCTGATATCATTATGGCTACTCCAGCTTTCTTTTAACTTCCATTAGCATGATAAATAGTTCTCCATCCCCTCACTTTCGATCCGAAAGTGTCCTCGGGTCTAAAATGAGTCTCTTGTAGAAAGCAAATAGACGGGTCTTGTTTTTTTTTTACGCATTCTGATACCCTATATCTTTTTTAGTGGGTGCATTTAGTCCATTTACATTCAGTGTTATTATGGAAAGATATTGGTTTAGAATCATTGTGATGTCCGGAGGTTTCATGCTTGTAGCGATGTCTCTGGTACTTTGTCTCACAGGATCCCCCTTAAGATCTCTTTTAGGGCTGGTTTAGTGGTGATGAGTTCCTTCAGTTTTTGTTTGTCTGGGAAGACCTTTATGTCTCCTTCTATTAAATGACAGATTTGCTGGATAGAGGATTCTCAGCTACATATTTTTTCTGTTCATCACATTGCAGTTTTCCTGCCATCCTTTCTGGCCTGCCAAGTTTCAGTAGAGAGATCAGTCACTATTCTTATCGGTCTCCCTTTATATGTTAGAACACGTTTATCCTTAGTTGCTTTCAGAATTTTCTCTTTATCCTTGTATTTTGCCAGTTTCACTATGATATGTCATGCAGAAGATCGATTCAAGTTACATCTGAAGGGAGTTCTCTGTGCCTCTTGGATTTCAATGACTTTTTCCTTCCCCAGATCAGGGAAATTCTCAGCTATGATTTCTTCAAGTACACCTTTCCCTCTTTCTTCAGCACCTTTCCCTCTCTCTTCCTCCTCTGGAATACTAATTATGTGTATATTATTTCTTTTTAGTGCATCACTTAGTTCTCTAATTTTCCCCTCATACTCCTGGATTTTTTTAATCTCTCTTTTTCTCAGCTTCCTCTTTTTCCATACTTTTAACTTCTAGTTCATCTATTCTCTCCTCTGACTCTTCAATCCGAGCCGTGGTTGTCTCCATTTTATTTTGCAGCTCATTGATAGCATTTTTTAGCTCCTTCTGGCTTTTCCTTTGTCCCTTGATCTCTGTAGCAATACATTCTCTGTTGTTCTTTATACTGTTTCAAGCCCAGTGATTAATTTTATGACTATTATTCTAAATTCACTTTCTGTTATATTGTTTAAATCCTTTTTGATCAGTTCGTTAGCTGTTGTTATTTCCTGGATTTTTTGAGGGGAATTCTTCCGTTTGGTCATTTTGGATAGTCCCTGGAGTGGTGCGGAACATCAGGGCACTTCCCTTGTGCTGTCTTGAATAACTTGTGTTGGTGGGCGGGGCTGTAGTCAGACCTGATGTCTGCCCCAGCCCACTGCTAGGGCCAGTCAGACTGGTGTGTGGCTTCTCTTCCCATCTCCTAGGGGCAGGATTCACTGTGGGGTGGTGTAGCCCTTCTGGGCTACTTGCACACTGCCAGACTTGTGGTGCTGGGGATCTGGTGTATTGGCTGGGGTGGATTGGCAAGGTGCAAGGGGGCGGGAGGCTCAGGCTCAGCCTCAGCCACTTCTCCTTCAGAAATCCGCTTCAGGAGGAGCCCTGTGGCACCGGGAGGGAGTCAGGCCCGCTGGAGGGATGGATCCGCAGAAACACAGTGTTGGGTGTTTGCGTGGTGCAAGCAAGTTCCCTGGCAGGAATTGGTTCCCTTTGGGATTTTGGCTGGGGGATTGGCGAGGGAGATGGAGCTGGCGAGCGCCTTTGTTCCCAGCCAAGCTGAGCTCTGTCGTATGGGGCTCAAGGACTTTCCCTCCCATTGTCCTCCAGCCCTCCCGCTCTCTGAGCAGAGCTCTTAGCTTATAACCTTCCAGATGTCACGTCCCACTTGCCGTCAGAACACACTCCGCCTGGCCCGTCAGCTTTTTTAGGCCAGACTTGGGGGCTCTGCTTGGCAGGTGGCCGCCCCTCTGTCCCAGCTCCCTCCAGCCAGTCCGTGGAGCACGCACCGCCTCTCCGCCCTTCCTACCCTCTTCCGTGGGCCTGTCATCTGCGCTTGGCTCTGGAGACTCCATTCTGCTAGTCTTCTGGCGGTTTTCTGGGTTATTTAGGCAGGTGTAGGTGGAATCTAAGTGATCAGCAGATCGCGCGGTGAGCCCAGCGTCCTCCTACACTGCCATCTTCCCAGGATCCTCTACCTCCGTTTTTTATTATCATTTTCTGTGGGCTTATTTTTCTCTTTGAGCCATGTTTCCCTGTTTCTTTGTGTTTCTCATAACTTTTTGTTGGCATTTGCACATTTGAAATGTTTGCCCCTTATCCTAATTTTTTACACACTGAATTTACAGGGAAAGACCTTCTCCAATCAGCTTGGATACATTTTTCTTGGAGTCTCTGTGACTTTTTTTGGAGGATAGGGCTGTGCAAGAAATTCCTTAATAGAGTATCTTGCTGTCCCCCCCCCCCGCAGATTGTATCTCTTGCTCCTTTTTTTTTTTTTTTTTTTTTTCTGTCTGATATACTACTGATTATCTGAGCCTGGGACAAGCCAACCAGCTCTCATATGTTCTAAGTAGATCCCACATTTCTAGAATATATTGGACTCCATTTGCACTCCATTCTCTCAGGCAGCCCTCTGAAGAGTCAGAACATTGAATGCGTGTTCCACTTTTCTCTTTCTCCTCAAGAGAGAGACTATTAAGCTGTATCGGCCTGTATCTGATGTATTGTGTATCCTCTGGAACAGTAGTAAGCAACCCACTCTTCCTTGTTCTTAGTGTCCCCCAGACATCCAACTATACTGGGTCCATGCGTGCTCTTTATGAGTCAAGATAGAAGCCAGTCCTTTGAGTGGACTTCCAAAATGATGCAATATTGGATGCACACTCCTCTCTTCTATGTCCTTTCTTTCCCTCCTCCATGCAGAATTCACTAGCCAGGGTATTCTGTCTTGCTGGTGACCTATTCCAGCTTGGAGGAAGGCCTTATACAGGTGAAGTAAAATTTCTCTTTCTACGTGTTTCAGTGCAGCTGTTCTCAGCTTTGTGCTCACCTGGGATATTGCCACTTCTTGAGTCAAGAGTTCTCATAAGGTCATTTCTGCCTATATATTGTTATGAAATCAACGTATCTGTGGAAAAACAAGATATAAGACTTCCTATTCTGTCATCTTGCTGATGTAACTATAGAACATTACTGGTTTTTGTTTTTTTCAGTAGCTTCAGTACCCAATTTAATTTTTTCTACAAGGTATCAAAAAAATATTAAGTGTCAACCTACATATCTTCCTTTTCAGATAGAATCTACATTTATCCAGAAGTGAACCTGAATGTCTAGCCAATAAAAAAATAAGCTGGTAACTTTAGAAAACCAAATTGAATAACTAGTAAAAACAAAACAAAATAAAACAAAAACACTAACATATTAAATTAACTTAGTATTCACTTCCATATTTTTACTTTTTTTTCTCTGTATCCAAATAATATATGCACCAAATTTTGAGAGTCATATGATAGAGTGACCATAAATCCCAATTTGCCTGGGACAATCCTAGTTTATATCTTTCACCCTAGTCTAATTGTTGAAAACTCTTCATTTTATTTTCTATGATGTCCCTTTGTTATGATAAATTGCATGGTCATTTGGACAATAAGACTTATAATGAAAAATTATAGTTTCTGGTCCTGCCACTCCCTATTCCTGGTTTTCAACTCCCCAAGGCAAAAACTTTCAGTTTTTTTGGATGTTTTTTGGTATTTGCTTCCATGAACCAAATAATGTTTCCATTGCCATTGATTGATTTATTAATGTTAAACATAATTGACTATGTACCATAAACAATGTGTAGTTAACTTTCTCATACAACTTCCCTATATCACATATATTTCCTCTTTCCGCATCATATTAATGTAGATATATCAAAACCTGGGACCAAAATAATATTCAAAGTGTTCATATTATGACTATGCAAATGCTTTTTACACTGAGATAAGTGGTACCTAATGATTTCACTTCCTTTCTTATACAACATCCCTCCTGTATACATACTCAAAGTTAAGGATTATCTCTATTTTTTGGTTTAGTTTTATATTTAACTATTCTCAAATTCACAAAAAATATTAAAAATAAAATACTCATATATTGCCAAGTTTTATTCTAAGCATTTTACTTATACTAGCTTGGTCCTCACTATAGCTCTTCAAGGCAAACACTCATACACAGACACACACACACCATGTAGTATACAGTTAAAAAATATATTGTCTAGTATATATTGTTTTTAAATTTAAAGAAGCATATGATGCTATTCTGTAATATTATATTATATCACTAATGTCTATGCACATTGATACAGGTATCTCCTTTTTTCTCTCAATTACTGTATAATATTCTATTCTGTAAATAAACCATAATTTATTTACCCATGCTATTTTACTGATGGATAGTTGCATTATTTTCATAGTTTTGAAATTATAAACAGTTCTGTGCTATGAATAATCTTTAAATATTCTGTTCTGAACATATGTAAGAGTTTTAAGTCTATAATAATGAAAATGCTAAGCTCATATGGTATGTGAGTATTTTACTTATAAGATAATATTAGTTTTTCCAAAATGACCAAACCATTTTACAAATCCCAACAAAAATGTATGTGGCATAGTTGTTGATCCATATCTTCTGCAACACTGAATATTGTTAAGATCTTCTCTTAGTTATTTGTAGATATTATAGTCTTTTTTAAATGTTTATTTTAATTTTGTTGATGGCTTATTTTTATATGATATCTTATTTTTCTTAAAGATATAATCTTTTGGGCTTTTTGGTGGGGTGAGATCCTTGAATTTTCTGTTTCCTCTAATTTTCCAGTTTTCTCTTTTTTGAGTCATGATCTTTCATGATGAAATCCCCTTTTTTTCAAATATAATATGAGCCTTGGGTGTCCATTTATAGTTAAGACCAATGTACCAAAAACTTAATCAAAAGTTCTGTGTACTTGGGTAGAACGTAAGTATTTGTAGGCCTCACCATAGTGAAAATTAGTACAAAACTGGCCATTTCACCAGAGACCTCCAAATATCATTTTTTCAAGGCTTCAGTTTCTTCAGAAAGGAATATTTCATACTTTTGAAATTGAAATCCTGACAGTGTTCTGAGAACCAAACAGAGAGTTGTTATCTTAGCATTTAATATGTTGACTTTCACCAAGTTGTATGTTTCAGTACAGCACTTCTCCCCTCTCTTCCACTATGTTTGCTCTAGTGTCCCTAGCTTCACAGCCTCTGTAATTCTGTTACTTCAAGAATGAGTAAAGAGGCCTGAAAGTGTAATGGCTCCATAGGCAGATTTTCAGGCATTCCTCCTGTTTGAATCTGTGCCTCACCTTGGCTTCTGAAGTAACTGATGACTTCATATTTTGAGACATTCTGGAATTCAGTAACCCAAATATAATAGGTTCTGGTTGGCATTTCCCTTTGAAAACTCTTAGATTCTAATGTTCATTTATCTCTTCAGTCATCACCTCTCATGTCCACTCTGTATCCTCTTCAAATATGTGGACATCTCTTATCTACTACTGTCATTTCCTTTCTCATTACTTATATTGTTGTGGATATATCCTCTTAAAAATCCCATTTTTGCCATTTTAACAGGTTTTCTAAGGGCAGAAAAAATTAACACAATCTCATATATTTAAATAAAAGTTAGATGGGGTGCCTGGGTGGCTCAGTCTATTAAGCCCCAAACACTTGATGCCTGCTCAGGTCATGATCTCATAGTTCATGAGATGGAGCTCCACATCAGGCTTTTCACTGACAGCACAGAGTCTGCTTAGGATTCTCTCCCCCTCTATCTTGTCCCTTCTGTATCCGTGCACACACACACACACACACACACACACACTCCCTCTCTCTCTGAAAAAGAAACATTTAGAAAGAAACAAAGAAACAAAGAAATGTAGAAATTTATTTCTTTTTCAATTTATATTATTCAGGTATAACAACACCATAGCCAACACAGAATTCTGCATATGGTTGCTTTGGTAGCTGCTGATAAGGTTCAACTGGTCAAATTATGAAATAATTGATTTGGTCAATTATAGTGGTCCAAATAAATGGATCCATCTTGAAGTTATTTACTCATTTCAAGCTATCTTTATAAAGACATTGAATTGCATTGTAATATTCTATTGCTACTACAGGTAACCAAAACAAATCACCCTTACTTGATTCAAGTTTGTTATGTAGGCATGATTTTAATTTTATTTTTAAAACAGATTTGACAAAAAAAATAACTTCTATCTATGACTGAATTACACTTATTTACACTCATAAGTCTCTATTATTACCAAATAAATCACATTTTAAACTCTTCTGAGTATAATGTAAGAAAAGTAGTACATATAGGTAATTTTTGAGTTGTCCAAATGACTAACAATTACCTTTTTGCTCTTCTTATTAAAAAGAACAAAACCAATACAAGTATTTTTCAAGCTTCAATGTCTGGTAAATCATTGACCAAATATTCAAAAGTACATTTTCATTTAAATGAAGTTAACCTTATCCATTACTGAATTTCTTAAAATTGTATTTAAATAAGACTTAGTAAACAATTATGTTTTTAAATTCAATTGATATTTAAATATAATTTCTATGGTCTTCTAAAGAAAGGTTAAAATTAAGAGCTAAGAAATGGCTAATCTTTTTTCCTCATCTTACAGTGAGCATGGTGACTTAAGGAAGTTAATCAGCTGATTATATATACTTTTCTCAGTATTCTCTCTCTTAGATGGTTTATTATCTACATATGATATATGGGAACATTGATTTCTATAATGATATATGCTTTCTGAAATTTGAACAAATATCACTAAAAAAATAAAATAGAGTCTTCCATTTTTGAGAGCAAGTCATAAAAAGTTTTAAATTATGATGTTGTGATGTTTATGTATCAACATGGCTGGGCCACAGTGCCCAATATATGATCAAACATTACTCTGGATGTTTCTGTGAAGGCATTGTTTTTGGGATACGATTAATATTTAAATTAAGGATTGTTTAGTAAATCAGGTTAACTTGTATAATGTGGGTGGGTCCCAATCAATTTATTGATGGCCTTAGAAAAAACAAAGCCTAACCTCTATCAAACAAAAAGGAATTCTTCCAGCAGACAGCTTTTTAACTCAAACTGCAACTCTTCCCTATGTATGTCTGTGCATGTGTGTGAGTGTATTTGTGTGTGTGTGTGTGTGTGTGTATGTGTACACATCTTTTTGGTTATGTTTCTCCACAAAGCCCTGACTAACACAGATGTTTTTTGGTGTATTTAACTTCCCTTTGCTCCTGGCTGGCTCAGTTGGTAGAACATGTGACTCTTGATCTCAGGTTTGTGAATTCAAACCCCACTTTGGGTACAGAGCTTACTTAAAAAAAAAGTTTAGGGAAGAGCCAAAATGGCTGAAGAACATGGAAGTTTTTTTGCGTTTCTAGCATCCATGAAATACAGCCAGACCAACACTAAACCCTCCTACACATCTAGAAAATTGACTGGAGGATTAACACAACAATTTACACAGCTGAACCACAGAATTCATCAGGTATGCAGTGTGGAGAGATGAATTTGGGGAGAGAAAAGCCACAAAAGGTAGGGAACTGCTTTTGTGGGTGGAGAGAGGATGGAGACTGGGGAGAGGGGGAGAATACGGGAAAAGCACCCCACCCCAAAAGCAGCTGGAGAGAAAGTGGAAAATGGGAAACAGCCACAGGGACTAAACTAAAAAGGGAGAAAGGAGAAAGGAGAGGCTTAAATTTCATTAAGACTGTAAACAAGGGAAGCACAAAGGCTGCAACTCCACAGCTCGATACCTGGCAGTGCTCTGGTGGGAAGGGCAAATCCCCAGGAACAGAATGGGGTCTGGGAGGTGCTTGGGACACATGGGGAAAAGCAGTTCCACTGCTGGAAGGACATTTGGTAGAGACTGTTGAAGCCACCTGGTCCCAACAGACCCTGGAAGGCGGCCACATTCGCTGGTGCTGGGGCAAGGTCGTTAAGGGTGACACCTGGTGACAGATGTGTGATGTGATTTTCCATAATCCCTGAAACGCTGCTGCTACACTGTCTCATGAGCTTTTTCTGTGGCGGGCTGGCACCTGGCCACAGTTTCGGGGCACCGGCAGCAGCAGGGTCCAGCGGGCGTTCCTGGGTGCAGCCAACATTTGGCCATTGCTCATTCGGCCATTGTTCAATGAGACCCTCCCACAGAGGGGTGGAACGGGTCAAAGCCACAGTCCTTCAGAAGTAAGGGGCTGGATAAAACAGCTGCATCTGAGACAAAACTCAGGAAAGAGGTACTGCCTGGGTCTTGGTCACAGAGAATGAAAAAGTTGGGAGTGGACAAGAGCTGAAGACAGAGGATGGGTTCGTGATTGCTGAGAACAGACTGGGTAGCTAGGTGGCACCATTTTCACTGCTCCCGCACATATGCATACACACCTAGGAGCCCTGCAACAATCCACCCCAGTAGGCTAGCAGCGCCATCCATTGGAGAGCATAGATGTTACACTGAGTGCCGCCCAACTGTGCCTACTTTGCTCTTCAAGAACACAAATCTCACCACTGGCTTAATTTATGGACTATAAAGAGCTACATAGACTGACTTCTAGGAAAAAAAGCAATTTCAGTCCTACTTCAATCTGTTAGCAGGTTCATCTATTCAATTTTCCTTCTTTATTTTTTCTTCTTTCCTTTTCTTTATTCTTTTTCTCTTTGGCAATTCTTTTCATTCTCTTGAATACAGAAAAATAAAAAAAATTCATTTTTACATTCAATTTTTATTAAAAACATTTTTCTTTAATTTTTATTGCTATATTTTTTATTTTGTGTAAAATTTTTCAAAATCTACTTTACCTCCATCATTTTATTTAGTCTGCTTCAGTGTATTCACCTTTTCAAATTTTCAAACAATTTTGCTGTTTTTCTTTCTTTTTAGTTTTTTCTCTTTTTTCTCTTGTTTCTTTCTTTTTTATTTCTTTTCTCTTTGTTCTTTTTTTTCTATTGTTTCTTTTCTTTTTAATGAATGCAGAAAAAGAAAAACTTCATTTTTACATTGAATTTCTATTAAACATATTTTATTTAATTTTTATTATTATATTTTTTGGTTTTATGTAAATTTTTTCAAATACTGTTTTACTTCCATCATTTTAGTTTACTACAATGTATTTAGTTTACTACAGTGTATTCACTTTTTCAAATTTTCAAACTATTTCCTTTTTTCTTTACTTTTTCCTTTTTTAACTTTTTTCTCTTTTTTGTTTCTTTTCTTTTTCCTTAAATACAGAAAAAGAAAAAATCATATTTATGTTTAATTTTTTAAAATATTTTTCTTTAATCTTTTTCTACTATATTCTTTACTTTTGTATATATTTTTTCAAATTCTATTTTACTCCCATCATCTCATTTTAGTATACTTCAGTGTATTCACTTATTCAAATTCTCAAACAATTTCTGTTTTTTTCCCTTCCCTCCCCCCCCTTTTTTTTCTCTAATCTGTCAAACCACTTTCAACACCCAGAGCAAAACACACCTAGGATCTAGCATCATCTATTCGATTTGTGTGTGTGTGTTTTACTTTTTAATTTTAATATTTTTTAATTTTAACTTTTTTAATTTCAATTTTTCGACCTCATTAATTCATTTTCTCACTTCAAAATGACAAAACGAAGGAATTCACCCCAGAAGAAACAGCACGAAGAAATGACAGCCAGGGATTTAACAACACAGATACAACCAAGATGTCTGAACCAGAATTTAGAATCACGATAATAAGAATACTAGCTGGAGTCGAAAATAGATTAGAATCCCTTTCTGCACAGATAAAAGAAGTAAAAAATAGCCAGAATGAAAATAAAAATGCTAAAACTGAGCTGCAATCACTGATGGATACCGTGGCAGCAAGGATGGATGAGGCAGAACAGAGAGTCAGCAATATAGAGGACAAACTTAGAGTTAATAATGAAGCAGAAGAAAAGAGGGAGATTAAGGCAAAAGAGCACAATTTAAGAATTAGAGAAATCAGTGACTCATTAAAAAGGAACATCAGAATCATAGGGGTCCCAGAAGAGGAAGAAAGAGAAATAGGGTAGAAGGGTTATGTGAACAAATCATAGAGGAAAACTTTCCTAACCTGGGAAAAGACACAGACATCAAAATCCAGGAAGCACAGAAGACCCCCATTAGATTCAACAAAAACAGACCATCAAAAAGGCATATCCTAGTCAAATTCACAAAATAAGCAAGGAGAGAATAATGAAAGCTGCAAAGGAAAAAAAAGCCCCTAACCTACAAGAGAAGACAGATCAGGTTTGCAGCAGACCTACCCAAAGAAACTTGGCAGACCAGAAAAGAGTGGCTGAATATATTCAGTGTGCTGAATTAGAAAAAAAATGCAGCCAAGAATTTTTTAACCAGCAAGGCTGTCATTAAAAATAGGGGAGATAAAAAGATTCCCAGACAAACAAAAATTAAAGGAGTTTGTGACCACTAACCCAGCCCTGCAAGAAATTTTAAGGGGGACTCCCTGAGGGGAAAAAAGGTGAAAATACAAATAAATAAATAAATAAATAAATACCAAAAGCAACAAAGATTAGAAAAGACCAGAGAACATCACCAGAATCTCCAACTCTACAAGCATCATAATGGCAATAAATTCATATCTTTCAGTACTCACTCTAAACGTCAATGGACTCCATGTTTCAATCAAAAGACATAGGGTAACAAAATGGATAAGAAAACAAGATCCATCTATATGCTTTGTATAAGAGACCCACTTTAGACCTAAAGACACCTTCAGATTGAAAATAAGGGGATGGAGAACCATCTATCATGCTAATAGTCAACAAATGAATGCTGGAGTAGCCATACTTACATCAGACAATATAGACTTTAAAATAAAGACTGTATCAAGAGATGAAGAAGGGTATTATATCATAATCAAGGAGCTATCCACCAAGAAGACCTAACAATTGTAAACAATTATGTGCCAAATGTGAAAGCACCCAAATATATACATCAATTAATTGCACCCAAATAATATACATCAATTAATCACAAAAATAAAGAAACTCATCCATAGTAATACCATAATAGTAGGAGATGTCAACACCCCACTCACATCAGTGGGAAGATCATCTAATCAAAAAATAAAAAAGGAAACAATGGCTTTGAATGACACACTGGAACAGATGGACTTAACAGATATATTCAGAACATTTCATCCTAAAGCAGCAGAATAAACATTCTTCTCCAGTACACATGTGAAGTTCTCCAGAATAGACCATATGCTGGGACATAAATGAGCCCTAAGTAAGTACAAAAAGATCTAGATCACACCGTGCATATTTTCAGACCACAACGATATGAAACTCGAAATAAACCACAAGAAAAAATTTGGAAAGGTAACAAATACTTGGAGAATAAAGAGCATCCTACTAAAGAATGAATGGGCTAACCAAACAGTTAGAGGAAATTAAAAAGTATATAGAAGTCAATGAAAATGATAACACCACAACCCAAAACCTCTGGGACACAGCAAACACAGTCATAAGAGGAAAGTATATACCAATCCAGGCCTTCCTAAAGAAGGAAAAAAGATCTCAAATACACAACCTAATGTTTTGTCTTAAGGAGCTGGAAAAAGAACAGCAAATAAAACCCAAAACCAGCAGAAGACAGGAAATAATAAAGATTAGAGCAGAAAATAATGCTATTGAAAGCAAAAAAAACACTAGAACAGATCAATGAAACCAGAAGTTGGTTCTTTGAAAGAATTAACAACACTGACAAACCACTAGTCAGTCTGATCAAAAAGAAAAAGGAAAGGACCCAAATAAATAAAATCAAGAATGAAAGAGGAGAGATCACAACCAACACAGCAGAAATAAAACAATAACAAGAGAATATTATGGGAAATTACATGCCATTAAAATGGGTAGTCTGGAAGAAATGGACAAATTCCTAGAAACAAATACACTATGAAAACTGAAACAGGAAGAAATAGAAAATTTGAACAGACCCATAAACAGTAAGGAAATCGAATTAGTAATCAAAATCTGCCACAAAACAAGATTCCAGGGCCAGATGTCTTTCTAGGGGAATTCTACCAAACATTTAAGGAAGAGGTAACACCTATTCCTTTGAAACTGTTCCAAAAAGTAGATTGGAAGGAAAACTTCCAAACTCTTTCTATGAAGCGAACATTACCTTGATTCCAAAAACAGAAGAGATCACACTAAAAAGGAGAACTATAGACCAATTTCCCTCATGAACATGGATGCAAAGATCCTCAACAAGATATTAAAAAACTGGCTCCAACAATATATTTAAAAAGTTATTCACCACGACCAAGTGGGATTTATACCTGGGATGCAGGGCTGATTCAATATCCGAAAAACAATTAACGTGATTCATCACATCAATAAAAAAAAAGACAAAAACCATATTATCCTCTCAATAGATGCAGAGAAAGCATTTGGCAAAATACAGCATCCTTTCTTGATAAAAACCCTCAAGAAAGTAGGGATAGAAGGAGCATAACTCGAGATCATCAAAGCCATATATGAATGACCCGACACTAATATCATCCTCAATGGGGAAAAACTGAGAGCTTTCCCCCAAGGTCAGGAAAGAAACAGGGATGTCCACTCACGCCACTGTTATTCAGCATAGTATTGGCAGTCTTAGCATCTGCGATCATACAACACAAAGAAATAAAAGGCATCGAAATTGGCCAGGAGGAGGTCAAACATTCACTCTTGTAGATGACATGATACAATGATTCCACCAAAAAACTGCCAGAATTGATTTATGAATTCAGCTAAGTTGCAGGATATAGAATCAATTCACAGAAATCAGTTGCATTCCTTTACACCAACAATGAAACAACAGAAAGGGAAATCAAGGAATTGATCCCATTTACAGTTGCACAAAAAAACATAAAATACCTAGGAATAAATCTCACCAAGTGGTGAAAAATATGTACACTGAAAACTATAGAAAGCTTATGAAACAAATTGAAGAAGACACAAAGAAATGGACAAAGATTCCATGCTCCTGAATAGGAAGAACAAATACTGTTAAAATGTCGATACTACCCAAAGCAATCTACATATTCAATGCAATCCCTATCAAAATAACACCAGCATTCTTCACAGAGCTAGAGCAAAGATCCCTAAAATTTGTATGGAACCAGAAAAGACCCTGAAGAGCCAAAACAATCTTGAAAAAGAAAACCAAAGCAGGAGGCATCACAATCCTAGACTTCAAGCTGTACTACAAAGCTGTAATCATCAAGCCAGTATGGTACTGGCATAAGAACAGACACTCAGATCAATGGAACAGAATAGAGAACCCAGAAGTGGACCCACAAACGTAAGGCCAACTAATCTTTGACAAAGCAGGAGAGAATATCCAATGGAATAAAGACAGTCTCTTCAGCAAGTGCTGCTGTGAAAACTGGACAGCAACATGCAGAAGAATGAACCTGGACCACTCTCTTACACCATACACAAAAATAAACTCAAAATGGATGAAAGAACTCAATGTAAGACAGGAAGCCACCAAAATCCTCAAGGAGAAAGCAGGCAAAAACCTCTTTGATTTTGGCCCCAGCTACTTCTTACTCAACACGTCTCCAGAGGCAAGGGAAACAAAATCAAAAATGAACTACTAGGACCTCACCAAAATAAAAAGCTTCTGCAGAGCAAAGGAAACAACCAGCAAAACTAAAAGGCAACCGACAGAATGGGAGAAGATATTTGCAAATGACATATCAGATAAAGGATTAGTATCCAAAATCTAAAAAGAACTTATCAAACTCCACACCCAAAAAACAAATAATCCAGTGAAGAAATGGGCAAAAGACATGAATAGACACTTCTCCAAGGAAGACATCCAGATAGCCAACCGACACATGAAAAAGTGCTCAACATCACTCATCATCAGGGAAATACAAACCAAAACCACAATGAGATACCACCTGACACCTGTCAGAATGGCTAACATTAACAACTCAGGCAATGACAGATGTTGGCGAGGATGTGGAGAAAGAGGATCTTTTTTGCATTGTTGGTGGGAATGCAAGCTGGTGCAGCCACTCTGGAAAAAAGTATGGAGGTTCCTCAAAAAACTAAAAATAGAAGTACCTTACGACCCAGAAATTGCACTACTAGGCATTTATCCATGAGATACAGGTGTGCTGTTTTGAAGGGACACATGCACCCCCATGTTTATAGCAGCTCTATCAACAATAGCCAAAGTATGGAAAGAGCCCAAATGTCCATCAATTGATGTATGGATAAAGAAGAAGTGGTATATATATACAATGGAGTATTACTCAGCAATCAAAAAGAATGAAATCTTGCCATTTGCAATTACATGGAAGGAACTGGAGGGTATTATGCTAAATGAAATTTTTCAGTCAGAGAAAGACAAAAATTATATGACTTCACTTATATGAGGACTTTAGGAGACAAAACAGATGAACATAAGAGAAGGGAAACAAAAATAATTTAAAAACAGGGAGGGGGACAAAACAGAAGAGACTCATATATATGGAGAACATACTGAGGGTTGCTGGAGGGGTAGTGGGAGGGGAGATGGGCTAAATGGGTTTGGGGCATTAAGGAATCTACTCCTGAAGTCATTGTTTCCCTCTATGCTAATTAATTTGGATGTAAATTTTAAAAAATAAAAAATAAAATTATAAAATATATAAATAAACAAACAAACAAACATTAAACAAATAAAGTGATACTGCATCTTGGAGGATGGTGCCCCCCCCCAAAAAAAGAGTTTAAAGTTACTTAACTTCTATGATTCTCAGTTTAGTCATACATAAATAGGAGCTAACACATTTATATTGCAGGGTAGTTGTGAGAATGAAATGAGATATATATGAACACACTTCATTGAGTCATAAAGTACTATTTTGTCTCTTATTCTTCCAGTTTGTCAATATATATATCTCATATATGTGATTCAGTGAAATGTCACTACCACGAATTCACACCACGGTACAGGCCACTAGAACATTATTGAAAAAATGGCCTTCTCGCATCTTAGTCATAAGCTTTCATCTAGCTCTTGCCTCAGTGCCCTAGGATTCCTTCACGCTTCCCTTTTGCACTGCAACAACATAATGCCCCAAATTAAGTGAACTGTGCATCATATCATCTTTACAGTCAAGCCTGGAAATAAAAATTAACATGCAAACAAGTCACAAAAAGAGCAGTGTCCAAATTGTGATATAATTAGGATTATAAATCACTAAATTGTATATTACTGGTTGGAAAGTCATAGAGTGGTCTAGAAGGTTGATCAGAATTAGGGGCAAATAGATCCAAATCATATGTAGAAAATACTTCTCTAGCATTACTCTTTAATTTTGAAATAAATTGTGGTAAAATTGAAGAAAGAGTAGTGGACTTAGGTTCAGAAGACTTATGGTTGAGCTGGTTCTTCATTTACTAGCTAAGTGACTTTGAGCAAATAATTTCATCTCTTGAAACAACAGTTTTCTTTATTGGATGACTGTGGTGAGCAAAAAATGGGATGAGGCTTTATTTGACACTTACTAGTACATGGTACATAGTAGGTAATCAATACATGTTTTTTGACATTATAAAAATATATTTTAATTTCAAAAAAATAATATATGCTTACTCTAACAAATATATAAAAACATAGAGGGGTATATAAAAATAATCTCCATTACCTCCAAAAAGATTTATGCCCCACCATTTTTTATGGTATGAATATTTAGCATGAGATGGGGATGTTTATTACCTTCATTTTGGTGATGGTATCATGAGTGTGTGTATACATCTTATATCATCAAAATATATATTAAATACATGCAATTTTTACACATTAAGTATACCTCAATAAAGCTGAAAAAGATAAAATATTTTCTTCAATCTCATGCCTTCTCAGATAAGCAATGCTAAAAGTTACTCAGCGTTTTTCCCTCTTATACTTACACAAAATTGTACAAACGTGTATATGTAATGTTTTAATTTTGTTTTGACAAAAATTATATTATATGTATTACTTTATTTAACGATGTACCATTGCTATTTGTGTCAATACATGTAGAAATTGTCTTTCTTTTCAATAACTAAATCATATGGATGCACTATGTTATTTCTAACTGTGCAAACTGTATTTTTTCATAGCTGTTGTATTGCCCTTAAACCCTGGCAAGAATGACCCTGCTGAGGAAACTATGCTTTAAAGGGCCTCATTCTAGCACTCCTTCTGCCCTTCCACTCCCACAGAGTAAAGAGCATATGTGACCAAGGGGAGGTTCCCACCAAATTCATGAAATATCTTTTAGAAGAAACTTTGTTATTCAGTATCCCCAAATTCCCTTCCCATGTTCTTTGAGCCCTTTTCTGGTCTTGTCCAAGTCTGCACCCTAGATCTGTTCTCCCACTGTATACACCGCTGGGCCAAAGGTGTCCAAGGAACAACTGCTTTCTTCAAATACTAGAAAGAAAGTTCTGTCAACTATGAATTTTATATACAGAAAAAATATCTTTAAGGAAAGAAGGATTTGAAATAAAGACATTTTCAAATGAAGAAAAATTAATTCGTTGGCAGTAAACCTGCCAACAAGAATGGGTAAATGGAAGTATCTAAACAGAAAGGGTATAATAACAGAAGGCCTACAACTTCAGGAAAAAGAAAAATAGTATATTGGATTGAGTAAAAGGAGGAGTAAGTGGAATAAACTATTCTTATGATTTTCTTAAATAATATTTTCTTATGATTTTCTTAAATCATATTTAATGATTGAAATAGAAATTATAACACCATCTGATATGGTGCTCAGTCTATTTAGAGGAAATATTTAAGATAAATTAATTTAAAATTGGGGAGGAATAGGTCAAAGTACATAAATAGAAATAAGGTTTTCATATTTTACTGAAAATTGTAAAATATCAATACTGGTAGATCATGATGAGTTACATATGTATATTGTACTAACTAGAGAAACCTTTTAGAAAACCATATGAAACATTATATCTTAAAACATTATAAATAAATCAAGATGATATGAAAAATGTTCATGCAACTCACAGGAAGGCACAATAAGCAAACTAGAAGAAGAAGAACTAAGGGAAACAAAAAATCAAGTAATATAACTGGAGGTTTTGAATGCTCATATATCAATAATCACATTGCATATAAATTATTTAAATGTACCTATTAAAAGAAATTAGTAGAGTAAATAAATAAAAACAAAACAGAATATAATTTTTATAAGACATTGACTTCAAATATAATAACATAAATAAGTTTAAAGTAAAAAGATTTAGAGGCTCCTGGGTGGCTCAGTTGGTTAAGTGTCTGACTCTTAGTTTCTTTTTTTTTTTAAATTTTTTTTTCAACGTTTATTTATTTTGGGGACAGAGAGAGACAGAGCATGAACGGGGGAGGGGCAGAGAGAGAGGGAGACACAGAATCGGAAACAGGCTCCAGGCTCTGAGCCATCAGCCCAGAGCCCGACGCGGGGCTCGAACTCACGGACCGCGAGATCGTGACCTGGCTGAAGTCGGACGCTTAACCGACTGCGCCACCCAGGCGCCCCTGACTCTTAGTTTCAACTCAGGTCATGGTCTTGTGGTTGTGGGATCAAGTCCCATGTTGGGCTTTGCAGTCTGAAGCATGGCTGGGATTCTCTCTCACTCTCTCTCTGCCCCTACCCTACTTGCATGCTCTCTCTCTCTGTCTCAAAATAAATAAACTTTTTTTTTAAAAAAGATATTAAAAATATATATGATGATGCAAACATTAATATAAAAAGTAATAAGTATATGGATATCAGAGTAGATGTTACAGCAAGAACATGATTAAAGACAAAGAAGAATATCTTATAATGATAAAAAATTAACCTACCATAAAAACTTAACCATCTTCATTGTGTGCCCACCAAACAACATGGATACATGAAACAAAATACATGAAGCAAACTTGATAGAGTTGAAATGAGAAATAGAAAAATCCAAATTTATGATTATGGACATTAACATACTCCTCTAAGAAATTGATAGAACAACTGGATAGAAAATGAATAATGGAAATATTTGAATAATGTAATGAAGCAGTAAGATATATTATATATGTATGTATATGATACTAACATTCTGATATATTAATTAATCTATATCAATAATATATAATAATAAACAAATATATAATATATGAATATTATATGTAATATATATTAATTTATATAATTAATATAATTGTATTGATATATAATTAAATGTTGTGTATATGATATATTAATATATCATAATATATTAGTACATATTAATATATATACATACCACTACATCCAACAGCAGAATATACAATTTTTTCAATAGTCCACAGAAAATACATGAAGATACTCTAATTTATGGCCCATAAAAATGAAACTCAACGAAATTAAAATAATTGAAATAATACACAGTGTGTTCTGTGACCATTATAATATCAAATTTAAAAAATACCAATAAAATTAGAAGCATTTGTAAGTTTAAAAATATACTTCTAACTGATCTTTTGGTCAAAGAGGAAGCTTCAATGAAATAAAAATAATACATAGAATTGAATAACAATTAAAATCCAACATATCAATAGTTTCAGGATGCCTCTAAAGCAGTTCTGACAGAACAATTTTAACACTAAATCCTTATGTTGGAAACCAGGAAATATTTCTAATGAAAAATTAAGATTCTATGTCAAGAAACAAACAAAAGCATGGGAAAATAAATATGTAGCAAGCGAAAGGGAGGAAATAAAAACAGGATCAGGCATCAATAAAAATAAAACAAGAAAATGAAACAAGGAAACAAATAACTGGTTCTTCAAAAAAAACAGTAAATTTGATTACCCTTTAGCAAGACTGACAAATACAAAAGGAGAGAGAGAGCGGGAGAGAGAAGACAAAAATTATCGATTTCAAGAATGAGATAGGGATATCATTTTTAAAAAAATATTTATTTATTGGGGGTGCCTGGGTGGCTCAGCTGGAGAGACTTCGGCTCAGGTCATGATCTAATGGTTCATGAGTTTGAGCCCCATGGCAGGCTCTGTGCTGACAGCTCAGAGCCTTGATCTTGCTTTGGATTCTGTGTCTCCCTCCCTATCTTGGCCCCACCCCCGCTTGCACTCTCTCTATGTCTCAAAAATGAATAAACTTAAAAAAAATTAAATATTTATTTATTTATTTTGAGAAGAAAGCACAGAGGGAAAAGGGGCAGAGAGAGAAAGGGAGAGAGAGAAGACCAAGCAAGTTCTGCCCTGTGAACACAGAGCCCTATGCAGGGCTTGATCTCAGGAACTATGCGCTCATGACCTGAGCTGAAATCAAGGGTTGGACACTAAACCAACTGAGCAACCCAGGAGCCCCGAGATAGGGGATATCATTAAAGCTTCTGCAGCCATTAGAAAGATAATGAAAGAATACTAGGAAAAATTATTCACTCATAAGTTCAATACCTTAGAAGAAATTGGACCAACTGCTTGAAAACCACAAAGTATTAAACTTCAAACAATAAAATAGACAATCTGAATAGTCCTATAACCATTATAGAAATTGAATGTATAATTATAAAGCTCCTCAACAAAAGAAATTCCCAGGCACAGATGGTTTCACTGGAGAATTCCATAAAAGTACTTAGAAGAAAATTAACTCCAATTTTGTACAACTTATTCCAGAAAATAAAAGATGAAGAAAAACTTCCCAATTCATCTTTTGAGGTCATTATTACATGGATACAAAACTACACAAAGATAGCACTGAAAAAGGAAATCTTTAAAACAATTTTTAAAGTTTATTTATTATTGAGAGACAGAGAGAGACAGATCATGAACATGGGAGGGGCAGAGAGAAGGGGAGACACAGAATCTGAAGCAGGCTCCAGGCTCCAAGATGTCAGCACAGAGCCCGATGCAGGGCTCAAACTCACAAACTGCGAGATCATGACCTGAGCTGAAGTTGGACACTCAACCAACTGAACCACCCAGGTGCTCCAAAAAAGGAAATCTATAAAACAATATCCCTCCTGAACATAAATGAAACGTTAATCTTTCCATAATTTATATATTGTTGATAATGAGCCCAAATGTCCTTTGACTGAAGGGGTGTGGGAGGGGGGATGGGCTAAATGGGCAAGGGACATTAAGGAATCTATTCCTGAAATGACTGTTGCACTATATGCTAATTTGGATGTAAATTAAAAAAAATAAAATTAAAAAAAAAGAATGAAATCTTACCATATGGAGCAACATGGATGGAACTAGAATGTATTATGCTAAGCTAAATAAGTCAGTCAGAGAAAGAAAAATACCGTATGATTTCACACATATGTGGAATTTAAGAAAAAAAACAGATGAACATAGGGGAAGGAAAGGAAAAATAAGAGCAAAGCAGAGAGGGAGGCAAACATAAAAGACTCTTAAATATAGAGAACTAACTAAGGGTTGCTGGAGGGGAGGTGGGTGGGGGATGGGATAAATGGGTGAGGTGTACTAAGAAGGGCACTTGTTGGGATGAGCACTGGGTGTTATATGTAAGTGATGAATCACTAAATTCTACTCCTGAAACCATTACTACACTATATGTTAACTACCTTGGATTTAAATAAAATTTTAAAAAGCAATAAAATAAATGTTTATTTTTTTAAAAAAATGCAATGTTACTCAACAAAATAATAGCAAATTGAATCCACTAATGTACAAAAACAATTATACAGAATTATACACCCTGACCAAGTGGGATTTATTCCAGGTATACAGGTCTTGTTTAATATTCAAAAATCGATTAATTCTCCATATCAACAATGTAAAGAATAAAAACCATATGATATTATCAATTGAGGCAGATACTTTAACAAAAAGAAATGCAGATGGAAAAAAAAAATTGGCAACCCCACATTTTCATGATAAAATCTCTCACACTATGAATAGAGTGGAGCTTCCTCAATTTGATAAAAATTATCTACAAAAAACCCCCCATCCAAACCAAGAACCAACCAACCAAACAAACAAACCCTAGAACTAACATAGTACAAAAAACTTTTATGGGGCACTCTCTCTGTCTCTCTAAACAAACAAACATTAATAAGAAAAAAAAAAACTCTTAGAATTCATATGTGATTTCATCAAGCTTGTAAGATACAGAATTAACACACATATACAAAAAAAGAAGCCATTTACATTCAAAAACTAAAAAAACATTCAATACTATTTATAATAACTACAAAGATAAAGGAAATTGTTAGGTATAAAATGAACAAAACATGTACAGGATTTTTATGCTGAAAAGTATAAAATGCTGATGAAGGTAATAAAAAATAATTAAATAAATGGAGAGACATACCATGTTTGCATATTGGATGACTCAACATAGTAAAGATGTTAATTGTTCCTTAATTGACCTATATACTAATACCATTTTTATCAAAATCCTAATAAGCTTTTGCTTTGTTTTGTTTTGTATTTTTCAGATAGGAACAAACTTAAAATTTATATGGAAAGCATCTAATACACATGTACTCTCAGGTGCTACATATAAAGCTAAAATGGGAGGAATACTCTACCCAATATTAAAGCCTACTATATAGCTACTGTAATCAAAACAGCATGGAATTTTTATAGTGATAGACACATAGGTCAAAGAAACAGCCGATACAACCTAGAAATTGACCCACATAAAGATGCTTAGTTGATTTTTCACAAATTTGGAAAAGCAACTCAATGGAGGAAAGATAACCTTCTCAACAAGTGCTGCTGAAGCAACCAATTAAAAATTTAATCCCTAATTCAAAAATCGACTCAAATGAGTAAGAGACATAAATGCAAAGTTCAAAACTATAAAACATTAAGAAACAAAACATTGGAAATGATCTTTTAATTTAGAGCTAGGGAAAGAGTACTTAGACATGGTACCAAAATTATGATCCATAGAAGGAAAAATTGATATACTGGACATCATCAAAATTAACAACTTTTGCTCTGTAAAGTACCTGTAAAAAGATTGAAAATAAAAGGTACAGACTGGGAGAAAATATATACATATTGCATATCCAACCAAGGACTAGTATCTGGAATATATAAAGAACTCTTAAAATGCAACAGTAAAAAAAATCCAATTAGAAAATAAGCAAAAGATACAAACAGATATTTCATCAAAAGGATATATAGGTGTCCAATGAGCACATGAAAAATTGTTCAACATTTTTACTTGTGTTAGTTAGGGCTCTCCAGAGAAACAGAATCAATATGATGTGTGTATACATAGAAAGAGTTATTTTAAGAAATTGGTTTACACAGTTTTAGAGTCTGGCAATTCTAGAATTGACAGAGTGGGCAAAGAAGCTAGAGACCCAGGGGAAAAAAAAAAACAATGCTGCAGTTGAAATCTCAAATGCTGACAAAATTCCCTCTTGCTCCAGGGAGGACAGTCTGTTCTATTAAGGTTTTCAACCAATTGACTGACTCCCAACTACATTATGAAGGGAAATCAACTTTCCTCAAAGTCCACTGATTAAATGTTAATCTCATCCACCCCACCCCACCCTGAAAAAAGAAAAAAAATAAAGTCTTGCAAAGATATCTAGAATAATCTTTGACCAAAAATGTGGGTAATATGGTACAGCCAAGTTGCAAACAAAATTAACCATCTCATTACCCATTAGGTCAATGAAAATTTGCAGCACAATGGGATATTAATACATATATCAAACTGGATAAAATAAATAATGGCAGCATTAAATGCGGGCCAGGAGGGAGAAAAACTGGAACAGTCACCCATTGCTGATGGCAAAGTAAAATGGTATAGTCATTCCAGAACACAGGTCAGCATTTTTTAAGATAATAATAAACATGTACTTACCATACAACACAGGAATGTCAGTCTTAGACATTTGTGCTAGATAAATGGAAATTTTGTTCACTCAAAAATCTGTACACAAATGTTACAGCAGGCCTGTCCATAATAAGAAAATAAACAGAAAACAACTCAGGAGATTTTGACAGGTAAATAATTAAACAAATGTGGTATGTCACAAAAACAGACACATACATCAATGGAACAGAATAGAAAACCTGGAAATGGACCCACAACTATATGGTCAACTAATCTTTGACAATTTCTGAAAGAATATCCAATTGAAAATAGACGGCATTTTCAGCAAATGAGGTTGGGAAAACCGAACAGCAACATGCAAAAGAATGAAACTGGACCACTTTCTTATACCATACACAAAAATAAAATTCAAAATGGATGAAGGACCTAAATGTGAGACATGAAATGATCAAAATCATAGAGGATAACACTGGCAGCAACCTCTTTGACCTTAGCTGTAGCAACTTCTTCTAGACACATTTTCAGAGGAAAGGGAAACAAAAGCAAAAGAATTATTGGGACTTCATCAAGATAAAAAAGCTTCTGCACCGTGAAGGAAACACTCAACAAAACCAAAATGCAACCTTTGGAATGGGAGAAAATATTTACAAATGATATACAGGATAAAGGGCTAGTATCCAAAATCTATAAAGAACTTTTATAATTTAACACCCAAAAAACAAATAATCTAGTTTTAAAAAAATGGGCAGAAGACATAAATAGACATTTTTTCAAAGAAGACATACAGATGTCTAACAGACATATGAAAAGATGCTCAAATCACTCATCATCAGGGCAATACAAATCAAAACTACAATGAGATATCACTTCACACCTGTCAGAATAGTAAAATCAACAACACAGGAAACAAGAGGTATTGGTGAGGATGTAGAGAAAGAGGAACCCTCTTGCACTTTCAGTAGGAGTACAAACTGATGAAGCCACTCTGAAAAATAGTGTGAGAGTTCCTCAAAAAGTTAAAAATAGAACTACTCTACCATCCAGCAATTGCACGACTAGGTATTTACCCAAAAGATACAAAATTATTAATTCAAAGGGATACATGCACTCTCATGTTTATAGTACCATTATCAACAATAGCCAAATTATGGAAAGATCCCTAACATCCATTGACTGATGAGTGGATAAAGAAGAGGTGGATGGGGGTGCCTGGGTGGCTCAGTTGGTTAAGCGGCCGACTTCAGCTCAGGTCATGATCTCGTGGTCTGTGGGTTCAAGCCCTGCATCAGGCTCTGTGCTGTCAGCTTGGATCCTGGAGCCTGCTTTGGATTCTGTGTCTCCCTCTCTCTCTGTTCCTCCCCTGCTTGTGCTCTGTATTTCTCTGTCTCTCAAAAATAAATAAATGTAAAAAAAAAAAAGAAGAGGTGATACACACACACACACACACACACACACACACACAATGGAATATATGTGCTGCCGAAGCGAGCACACACACACACAATGGAATATTACTTGGCCATAAAAAGAATGAAATCTTGCCATTTGCAAGGACATGGATGGGACTAGAGAGTATTATGTTAAGTGAAATAAGTTATTCAGATAAAGACAAATGACATTATTTCACTCATATGTGGAATTTAAGAAACAAAATAGATGAACATAGTGGGAACAAAAGAGAGGTAAACCAGGAAACAGACTCTTAACCATAGAGAACAAACTGATGGCTACCAGAGGAGAGGTGTGTGAAGAGATGGGTTAAATAGGTGATGGGTATTAAGGAGGGCACTTGTGATGAGCACTGGGTGTTTTATTTAAATGAAGAATCACTAAATTCTATACCTGAAACTATTGTTACACTATATGTTAACTAATTGGGATTTCAATAAATCTTGAAAAACAAGAAATAAGAAATATTAAGTGAAAGAACAACAGGAAAAAAAAAAACAAATGTTGTATATACATATCATGAAACAATAGTCAGCAGGAAAAAGTAATAAGCTATCAACACATGCAATGACTTGGATGAATCTCCAGGGATATTCTGAGTGAAAAAAATCAAGCCAACAAGATTATATACTGTATTATTCCATTTGTATAACATTTTTAAAAGACACTTATAAATTGAGAAATGATTTGTGGTTGCCAGGGATTAGAGAATAGTGTTCAGGAGTTCAAGAAGGAGATGTCTGTGATTATAGAAAGACAACATGAAAGACCCTTGTCGTGATGAAACTCTTCTTGAAGTTGACTGTGGTGAAAATGTACCTATTTATTTACACAGTATACAATTATATTGCAGTAAGCACTTACCCGCTTCCCCAAACTCATACATAGAGTACAAGTGGGGAGATCTGAATTAAGATCGGTGGATTGTGTCAATGTCAACAACTTGGTTGTGCCATTGTACTATAATTTTGTAAGACTTTATTTTTAATTAATCTTTACGCCTAATGTGGGGCTCAAAACCATGACCTTAGATCAAGAGTTGTATCCTCTTCTGACTGAGCCAGCCAGGCACCCCTGTTGTGTAAGATATTACCATTAAGTGAAACCGAGTAAAATGTACATAGGATCATTCTGTATTATTTTTTCACAAAATGTAGATCTACAGTAATTTCAATGTAAAACTTTTAACTTAAAAAAGCTTCACAAGGATATTTTCAGATAATCAAAGGCTTAGAAAAATGCAATAAATAGGTGTATTGCATGATATTTGAATTATATTTCAATAAAATTATTTTTAAAAAGTATTGGAATCTGTAAAATTAAATTTACTCCAGAGCTTATTTTAATTGTCTTGTATATAAATTAAAATGAAGATTTAAAGAAAAGAGAAAGCATGGTGGTGAGTATTGAAATCTACTAAACCTATAATTAAATCATATTAAGAGTTGTGACAAAACAAAGCAAATGCCAAAAATATCTCTTGACTGCAAATTTTGAAAAAATATAAATTTAGTAAGTGTTATATTTCCCAAATTTCTAAGGTATATTAACAACAACAACAACAACAACAACAACAACAACAACAACAAAACACAGAGGAATTTTAAAGAAACAAGTCGATAAAGTGTTTGCATTCAAATATCCTCCATTTTTATATCCATATATTAAACAGCCTTTCATTCTAGATAGAATATAATGTGTTAATATTTCAAAAAAGGATCTAAACTGACAAATCACAAAAGATATTTTTTAAAAACAATAAAGAAACCATAGTTCATATATCAAAAATAGGGAAAAAGTAATCTTAGGGAAAGACAAATTCAAAATGTATAAAATAAGATTAAAAAAGTAAAGCTCTAACAAAGAAATTGTGAAAAAAATGTAAATGGGTTGAACTGTCTCATTCAAAGACAAAACTCCAAATTTAATAAAACACAAATTTCAATTATAGATCTGTATAAGATATGCAAAATACAAAAATTGCCTTAGAAAACTAAGATTCAAAGAATGGCGCATTCTGTGTAGGAAAACACAAATAAAATAGCTCACAGGTCACAATGGGTTTTAAACATAATAGTATTTGAGGCAAAATATAATAAATAGTGGAAAAGTGGGTGTATGTTTATAATGAATGAGTTTTGATCTTGGGCAAAACACAAACACAAAAGGTGAAAATAATTCAATAAATTAGAAACAGTGGAAATTGTAAAGGATACATGATTTGAATGTAATGTAAGAAGGCTTAAAAATTAGCAAAATGATACAAAAAATTGAACATTTCAAAACATTTCCCAAAATAGCTTGTGTGTATGTGTGCATGTGTATGTATGCAATCAAACTAAGGATAAATAGACTCCAAACTGTTATATGTATAGAGGTGGGTTTACACAAGGCTTTAGTTTTCTACTTTGCAATTTGGAAATGTATGAATTTTAATATCAGCTTGTATTAATTTTATTTTATATTGATTTCTACTTTATTAATTCTGTTTTAAATTTTCTAGATTTTTGAGTTATTGGTGTAGTTTAATTTCTCAAATATGTTATACATTTAAAAATTTAATTAGTTTTAATGACAAGGGTAACATACATTGTAACATGTCAAGCAATTCAGAGGTGTATAAAAAACCTAATGGTCCGCTTCTACTCCCTCATTATAATAGTAATGTAATCTTACCCCTCTGAGGCAACTTATATATACACTTAGTAGCTATTCCTCTATGTTTTTATATATGTCTATATTGCTAGGTATTTATATATGTCTATCTTCAGAGACATATATAGTTCTTAGAATAGAATCATACACAATATATACATAGTTCTGCAACTAAGTTTTCTCAATATACAATAGACATGTTTCCATAACAATATATATTATGCTAGTTATTTTAATACTGGAAAACTTTATAAAGCATATGATATATCACAACATTCCCAGGGATTTCTTTGTTGAGGAACACTCAGGTTAATTTCAGGATTTTCTAGTACAAAAAATATTATTGAACATACACCCATAGTACTGGTACTTTTATTTCTTTAATAAAATGTATTAGATTTTTATTGCTACATTACAAATTATCACAAATTCAGCAGCTTAAAAAAAGGTCCACTTATTAGTTCACATTAGTGTAGGAAAGAAGCCCAGCGAGGTGTTGCTTGATTCTCAACACAAGATGTTTCAAAACCGAAATCAGCGTATTGGCTGTGTTCTTGTCTGGAGGCTTGGCTATGGATTTATTCATTTCTGAGCTCATTTATGTTGTTGGGATAATCCAGTTTCTTGAGTTTGTAAGATCAAGATTCCTGTTTTCTTGTTGTAGCAGGAAGGTTCTCTCACCTTCTAGAATTCATTCACATTACTTGCCACATGGCCCCCAACATCTTAGAAGCCAGAATATTGACGCATTTTCATGTTGTGAATATCTGACTTCTGTCTCTGACTCAGATGTAAAGGGCTCATGTGATTAGCTCAGCCCCCAGCCAATACTTCCATTTGATTAACTCAAAAGCAACTCAATAAATAATTTAATCACACCTGAAATATCACCTTTGCTGTATATGTAACATAATTATGGGAGTGATCCCCCATCATATCAACAGTTTCATTAATCAACAAGAGGAGATAATGCAGTGTAAAAGTCATTAATAACAATTGTAGACTTTGATATACTACATATAGATTCTCAAGTGGAATTGCTGGGTCTGTTTTGGACATTGATCATTTGAACTTTATTTTCACTATTTTCTCATTTTCTCAGAATCAGAATCTATTGGAGGGAGGTTAAGAATAGTTTTCTTTCTTAAAATTTGTGGGGTTTTTTTACCACATAATTTCCACCAAGTGATACCTACATTTCTACTACAAGTTACTATAAATACTCAAGGAACATCAAAGACTTAGTACATTCAAATCTCAGCTTTGCTGTCTAATAGATTTGTGATCATAGAAACATTACTTAACTTCATTTACAATATAAAAATAAATCTTTCATAAAGTTGTTTAGAATATCAAATGAGAGGTTGGTTAAAGAGCTTTAAAAAAGGGCCTTGTATTTAGTAACTGCTCAATAAATGTTAGTTCTTTTCTTCTTTGTCTCGTTGTCCTTGTATACTCAAAGGATGGGCATGGACAGGTACTTTAGCTCAGCAAATGGGACACACTTTCCTGGGACCATGATTCCTTAGCAATCGATATAAGCACAGAAAAAAGTAGTTGTTTTCTTCTTAATATGCTTTGGAGCAGTGGTAAACTGATCTGACTGTCATTGCTACAGGCTATGTTAAGATTCTTGATTTTAAACAATGCATTATAAATTCTTGGTAGTTTGAGAAGAAAATAATTTAGTTAAAAAGCATCATATGGATTTTCATATGTGTATGTGCCATCTGTATATCTTCTTGGTTGAGGTGTCTGTTAAGGCCTTTAGCCCATTTTTTAACAGAGTTGTTTATTTTCTTATTGTTCAATTTTGAAGTTCTTTGTGTTTTTGGGTACCAGCCCTTTAGTAGACGTGTCTTTTGCAAATAATTTTCCCCCTTTTGTCGCTTATCTTCTCATTCTCTTGACATTGTCTTTTATAGAGCAAACATTTTTAATTCTAATTAAGTCCAGCTTATTAATTATATCCTTTATGAATTATATCTTTGGTGTTGTATCTAAAAGGGCATCATCACACTCAAAGTCATCTAGGTGTTCTTTATATTATCTTCTAGGAGATCTATAGATCTGCATTTTCATGATTCATTTCATGAATCTTGAACTATTTTGAGTTAACTTTCATTAAAGTGGAAAGATCTGTGTTTAAGTTCATTTTTTCTACATATGGAGGTACAGTTCTAGCACCACTGGTAGAAGAGATTACCTTTATTCCAATGTATCAACTTTGTTCTTTGCAAAAGATTCATTGACTAAATTTATGGGAGTCTATTTCTAAATGCTATATTCTGTTATTTGATCTATTTTCTAACTTAATATGGTACTGGAATAAAGTACAACACATAGATTAATGGAACGAAAGAATCTTTGTGGAGTGTCTGGGTGCCTCAGTCAGTTAAGCATCCACCTCTTCTTTATTTTGTTTTTGTTTTTGTTTTTTCTTTGTTTTTTGTTTGTTTTCTTGCATGTGTCAGAAAAAAATATTTTTAATATGAAATTTATTGTCAAATTGGTTTCCATACAACACCCAGTGCTCATCCCAACAGGTGCCCTCTTCAGTTCTCATCACCCACCCTCCCCTCCCCCCTCCATCAACCCTCAGTTTATTCTCAGTTTTTAAGAGTCTTTTATGGTTTGGCTCTCTCCCTCTCTAACTTTTTTTCCCCTTTGCCTCCCCCATGGTCTTCTGTTAAGTTTCTCAGGATCCACCCAGAAAACCGCCAGAAGACTAGCAGAATGGACTCTCCTGAGCCAAGCGTAGACAGGAGCCAACTCTTGATTTTGGCTCAGGTCATGATCTCATGGGTTGGATTCTGTGCTGACAGCAAGAAGCTTTCTTGGGAATCTCTCTTTCCCCCTCTTTCTGTCTGCCCTCCCCTGCTCGTGCTCACTTTCTCTCAAATGGGTAAACAGCCATTTGTTTTCTTTTTTTTTTTTTTTTTAAAGAATAGGATCTTTGATTCAAAACAATAGATTTCAACTCTGTGTAGGTGAAGCAAAAAAAATTGGGTCAAAAACCATCATATGACTTCCAGAATCAATGCCTAGAATAGTGAGGATCAGGACACAGACAGAAACAAAGGGAACATGCCCACAGCAAGGCTTTCATGAAAGGAACAGTTTCCAAAGGTCACTGCCAATGAAAGAAACACTTACTGCTACCTCTGCTAGCATCACTGCTGTAGAACACTTCTATACTTTCAAATTCAGTGTAGCAGCTATGAAAAGTTATGAGAACATTCGACTGTCCAGTCTAAAGTTCTTATGTCTTATCTGTCATAGACATGGAAAGGGGAACATCTGCTCACATACCCCACTGTCAGATTCTGTTGTTTTCCTGAAAATTTGAAGTGAGTTGGATACTAAAAATAGAAAAGACAAATATCTACTGCATGGAAATTGATATTAAAAGATTATATATCATCTTCCATATTAGCAAAAATAAAAGTCTTGCAAGATAAAGTACTGGTTGAAATATAGGGAAAGAAGGATGCTCATACATACTCTGGTAGGAATGCAAATTGATGCAATCATTTATAATTGTAATTTAGTATTATAAAATAAAGTTGAAACAACGCATATCACATAAGCCAGGTATTCTGATGAGAGATGTATATTTTAGAAAAACTCTTGTAATTGTGTAATTGGAGACTTGTAGAAGTATACAAATTATAAAAGTTAAAAGTTGGAAAATAAATAAATAAATTATGGTTTATTTTTATTGCTGAATTACCTGATACTCTTACAATGAATGAACTTGATCTAAATGTATCAATAAAGATAGTAATAAAAATGTAATTTTGAATGAAAAGCTGGTTGTAGAATGATATTAGAGTGTGATGACATTCGTATAGTTTTTTTTTTTAAATATACCAAGCAACATTGCATTGCTCACAGATACATATATCAAATAAAAGTTAAAAAAAATATTTGGGGGGTGCTTTAGTGGCTCAGTCAGTTAAGCATCCGACTTTGGTTCAGTTCATGATCTCCAGGTTTGTGAGTTTGAGCCACGCATCGGGTTCTGGGCTGAAAGCTCAGAGCCTGGACCCTGCTTCAGATTTGATGCCCCCCTCTTTGTCCGCCAAACACTTGCTTGTGCTCTGTCTCTGTCTTTTGGAAATAAACATTAAAAAAATTTAAAAATATATTTGGTGAGGCACCTGGGTGACTCAATCTGTTAGGCATTTGACTCTGGGTTTGTTTTGGCTTAGGCCATGATCTCATAGTTCATGACATCAAGTCCCATGTTGGGATGGATCTAAATAAAAAATTAATTAATTAATAAACAAACTTTTAAAAAGTCATTAAAAAAAACAATTGGTAGGTGTAATGGTAATTTCATATGTCATCTTCACTGGGCCATGGAGTACTGGGTATATGATTTAACACTACTCTGGGAATTTCTGCCAGGGTGTTTTTGAATGAAAGTAGCATTTAAATTCATAGATTGAGTAAATCACATTGTTCATCCTAATATAGGGGGTTTTCATCTAATCAGTTGAAGGCCTAACTACAACAAAATCTCTGACCTTTCTCAAATAAGACAGAATCTTTTGTCTGATGAACATTGGCTTTTCCCTGCCTTCAGACACAAATTGAAACATCAGATCTCCCTGGGTCTTGAGCCTGCTGGCTTTCTGTCTAGAACTAAATCATTAGCTCCCTTGGGCCTCCAGCTTGCTGACTCACCCTGCAGATCTTGAGGCTTGCCAACCTCCATAACTATATGAGTCAATTTCTTGTTTTAATTCTATCAAAGGATGAATCTCTGTATCTATAGGCAGAGGTAGATTAGAGGGAAAGAGAAATATATAGAGGGATAGAGATAATAGAGATAGAGATAAAGATATCTTATTGGCCCTGTTTTTCTGGCAAACCCTACTACTTTTAGGATACATATATATAAAATCTCCATTCATGAGAGAAGATGATGCCAGGAAGGTAGGGAGGAATATGGGATTGGTGAGAAGGAAAAGGAAAACCAAATTTACTTCCTTGATCTTTGCGTTTAAATTAAAAAAAAAAAAAACAATAAAGAAAATGATAAAACATTAACATTTTAATAATGAAAAAATTTGCTGTATTATTTTATGTATATTTCTGTATTTTAATGCTTTCCTTAATAGCCAGTTTCTCTGCATAGTATTTTAATTGATATTCAATTATGAATATTCCATCATTTTTATCTTTAAATTGAATTATTTAGTAATGCATTTGGGAATTTAAAAATCTTTAAATGTTTCTTTCTGATTTATTTACATCCTAATCAGAACTGTTGTGTGAATGTTACCTATTATTTGAATTCTGTTAGGGATTTTGTGACCTGGTATGCAGTCACATTTGTAAATCTTCCTTGTGTACCTGAAGATAGTTTTTGTTATCTACTTGTTGAGTGTTTGACAAATATTATTACTACTCTAATGCTGCATATCTACCAAGTTTTTGTGTGATTCATTAGTTTCTAATGAAAATCTATGAAAATCACCTACTGTCTTTTATGATTTTGGTGTGAGGGCATCGATAGATCCAGAATTATTCTTATTGTTCTGTGAACACTAGAATGTTTTCCATATTCATGGGCAAAGAAACTTCACCATTTTTACCATATTCCAAGTACTAGAATAAAAGAAAGAAGAAGCAGGGGTGGGGGGTGTCTGCTAACCTTAAGAATATGTTCCAGGGGCGCCTGGGTGGCTCAGTTGGTTAAGCGGCCGACGTCAGCCCAGGTCATGATCTCGCGGTCCGTGAGTTTGAGCCCCGCGTCGGGCTCTGTGCTGACAGCTCAGAGCCTGGAGCCTGTTTCAGATTCTGTGTCTCCCTCTCTCTGACCCTCCCCCGTTCATGTTTTGTCTCTCTCTGTCTCAAAAATAAATAAATGCTAAAAAAAAATAAATAAAAAGAATATGTTCCAGAAATTTCACACATCACCTCTCATTCTATGTCCTTGGCCCAAACTTGGTCCTATGCCACACAGTGATATGAAGAAGATTGAGAATGGTAGAACTGACCACCTTATTCTTGGGGGTCATGTGTAGAGTTCAAGTTGGTGGTAGTAACACTGAGAGAGATGGGAATCTAGGATTCAGGAAGCAAGTAGGAGTTTATATAAGTCATATCAGGAAGCCATTTCTGAAACAGATTAATGCCAATTATTTTAAGTATCTTTGTCCTTCATCTCAAGATTCAACTTCAGGGAAGAAGCATATAATTGCATAGCATGTGCTTATTCATTGGCTAGGGGTGGAGTGGAGATGGATGCTGATTACTTTCCCACCAGATTGCTTTAAATGGGGAAAAAGCAATTGATCAAAATGAAATTGGAGAACTCTTTGGAAGAATTAATTCATGCTAAACAATAAAAAATCCAGCAAATATCCATTATAACAACAAATATGAAATTTATTCAACGATAAAGATTCATTTGTTGAGCTACAGCTATTCACCAGGGATTATGCTATATACTACAACTATAAAATGAATAAGGTGCCACCCATATCTTCATAAAACTCATAATCAAATGGAAGAGCTCAGAGTTCTACAATATAATATATATGGAATTTTATAAAGCTAGATTGTGTGGGCGTGGCTCAGTTGGTTAAGCATCTGACTCTTGGTTTTAGCTCAGGTCATGATCTCACAGTTTTGTGGGATTGAGCCCCGTGTGAGGTTCTGCGCTGACAGCACAGATCTGCTTGGGATTCTCTCTCTCCCTCTCTCCCTCTGCCCCTTCCCCACTAAGAAAGACAAATATAATAAATACTAAAACTCAAAAAGAAAAGATAGATAATGTGAATACATTTGTCTTGCATAATGCCTCAAAGTAAGCTTTCTAACAATATTATAAAATCTACGGGGCAAAAACCATTCTGAGTTTACTAAAAAAATCCAGTTGACTCATTTCCTCAGCATTTTTGTCTCTGTAAGTCATAAATAATTACAGATATTTCTTGAAATACAAACACTCTATATTTTGCAGCAGAAATTATTTTCCCTTTATAAAGTTTCTTTTTTTTATTTTGAAATAATTTGAGTTGCAAGAAGTTGCAAAGCCAGTGCAGAAAGCTCCTGTGTACTCTTACCCCAGCTTCCTCCAATGATAATCATTTACATGACCATATTACATTGCCCAGACATCTCTTTAAAAACCTATTTTTATTGTCAAGGGTATGCATGTATACACATATGCCTGTGTTAGGGTTTTCCAGAGTAACAAGACAAATAAAAGAAAATTTGTGATTATAGAGGCTGAGGTATGTGACAATATGCCATCCGCAAGCTGAGAATTAGGAAAGCCAGTGGTATGATTCAGTCTGTGTCCAAAGGCCTAAGAACGAAGGGACTGCTGGTATAAGTCTTAGAGTCCAAAGGTCACAAAACCAGTAGCTCCAATGTCCAAGGGCATGAGAAGATGAACTTTCCAGCTCAAGAAGAGACATAATTCTATTTGAGAACTGTAGAACTGACCTTTTGTTCTATTTTATTCTATTCTGACCCTCAAGTATTAGATGAGATGATGATTGCCCACTTTGGTGAGGGTGAATCTTCTTCACTCACTACTGATTCAAATGTTAATCTTTTCCAGAAAAGCCCTCATAGACACACTCAGAAATAATAATGTTTTACTAGCTTCTGGGAAAAATCTTAGCCTAGTCAAATTAACACATAAAATTAACCATCACAACACCTTTATTGTGTTATCCTACGTTTCTCTTAATAATCCTTCTGTGACCAACTTAAATTACCTTAAGTGGCATGGTTATATATTTAAGAGCTGCATATTGCATTTCACAGTTTTAAGAATTTTTTAAAGAAAAGCACTTTGCATAGTTTGTCTAGCCTGTAGGTCTCCCATTTAGCATGTGCACATATGTGTGTGTGCACACTTGTGTGCGTGGGTGTGCCTGTATGGGTGGAGACAGAGAGAGAGATAGAGAGAGGGTTCATAAACACTAGTAAGTAGCTTACATAAGTCTTCCCTAAACTTTATAAATGAATCCATTTCATTACCTAGGTTTTGGAATAAGTATTAGATTCCTTTTCTAAAATCCAAAGTTTGCTACTTAAGAAAAAAATCTTCTAATGGAACATAAAAAGCACAGATGGTATTAGCTGTCTAATTTTTATTTTTTTCCTGGTCAACAGTTTGTGTGTTGCCAAATACTATCAGGAAAAAAATTGTTTCTTCTTCAACCAAAATGTATAGAGTAAGATTGGCTACGGACTAAACCGTTTTTAGGAAATCACCTATCCTGTTATAGTAAATCAGGGCCTGTGGCAGTAAATAGTAAAAATAACTAATATATAGGTACTTTTATACTCATTTGACTCCCTCATCCATTTACTAACTTACTTATATATAAGGGGGAAAATGTAGCTGGGATAACAGTGATCCCTTAAACACTTTTCTTGAAGAAATGTTATAGCTAGTAGTTAAAAAAAGTCCTCTTACTAATGGAAATGGGCTGACCAAAATTAATACGAATCTTCCCTCCCCTCCACCCCTCTATGAATTTAATATGGACTAAGGGAAAGAAAAGTTATCATTTAAATGCTTTTTTTTCAATATATGAAATTTATTGTCAAATTGGTTTCCATACAACACCCAATGCTCATCCCAAAAGGTGCCCTCCTCAATACCCATCACCCACCCTCCCCTCCCACCCACCCCCCATCAACCCTCAGTTTGTTCTCAGTTTTTCAGAGTCTCTTATGCTTTGGCTCTCTCCCACTCTAACCTCTTTTTTTTTCATTCCCCTCCCCCATGGGTTTCTGTTACGTTTCTCAAGATCCACATAAGAGTGAAAACATATGGTATCTGTCTTTCTCTGTATGGCTTATTTCACTTAGCATCACACTCTCCAGTTCCATCAACGTTGCTACAAAGGGTCATATTTCATTCTTTCCCATTGCCATGCAGTACTCCAATGTGTATATAAACCACAATTTCTTTATCCATTCATCAGTTGATGGACATTTAGGCTCTATCCATAATTTGGCTATTGTTGAGAGTGCTGCTATAAACATTGGGGTACAAGTATCCCTATGCATCAGTACTCCTGTATCCCGTGGATAAATTCCTAGCAGTGCTATTGCTGGGTCATAGGGTAGGTCTATTTTTAATTTTCTGAGCAACCTCCACACTGTTTTAAAGAGTGGCTGTACCAATTTGCATTCCCACCAACAGTGCAAGAGGGTTCCCATTTCTCCACCTCCTCTCCAGCATCTATAGTTTCCTGATTTGTTCACTTTGGCCACTCTGACTGGCGTGAGGTGATATCTGAGGGTGGTTTTGATTTGTATTTCTCTGATGAGGAGCAACGTTGAGCATCTTTTCATGTGCCTGTTGGCCATCTAGATGTCTTCTTTAGAGAAGTGTCTATTCATGTTTTCTGCCCATTTCTTCACTGGGTTATGTGTTTTTCGGGTGTGGAGTTTGGTGAGTTTTTATAGATTTTGGATACTAGCCCTTTGTCTGATATGTCATTTGCAAATATCTTTTCCCATTCCGTTCGTTGCCTTTCAGTTTTCCTGATTCTTTCCTTTGCTGTGCAGAGCTTTTTATCTTCATGAGGTCCCAGTTGTTCATTTTTGCTTTTAATTCCCTTGCCTTTGGGGATGTGCCAAGTAAGAATTTGCTCCGGCTGAGGTCAGAGAGGTCTTTTCCTGCTTTCTCCTCTAGGGTTTTGATGGTTTCCTGTCTCACATTCAGGTCCTTTATCAATTTTGAGTTTATTTTTGTGAATGGTGTGAGAAAGTGGTCTAGTTTCAACCTTCTGCATGTTGCTGTCCAGTTCTCCCAGCACCATTTGTTAAAGGGACTGTCTTTTTTCCATTGGATATTCTTTCCTGCTTTGTCAAAGATTAGTTGGCCATACGTGTGTGGGTTTAGTTCTGGGGTTTCTATTCTATTCCATTGGTCTATGTGTCTGTTTTTGTGCCAATACCATGCTGTCTTGATGATGACAGGTTTGTAGTAGAGGCTAAATTCTGGGATTGTGATGCCTCTTGCTTTGGTCTTCTTCTTCAAAATTACTTTGGCTATTCGGGGCCTTTTGTGGTTTCATATGTATTTTAGGATTGCTTGTTTTGGTTTTGAGAAGAATGTTTGTGCAATTTCGATTGGGATTGCATTGAATGTGTAGATAGCTTTCGGTACTATTGACATTTTGACAATATTTATTCCTCCAGTCCATGAGCAGGCAATGTCTTTCCATTTCTTTATATCTTCTTCAGTTACCTTCATAAGCTTTCTATAGTTTTCAGCATACAGATCTTTTACATCTTTGCTTAGGCTTATTCCTAGGTATTTTATGCTTCCTGATGCAATTGTGAATGGGATCAGTTTCTTTATTTGTCTTTCTGTTGCTTCATTGTTAGTGTATAAGAATGCAACTGATTTCTGTACATTGATTTTGTATCCTGCAACTTTGCTAAATTCATGTATCAGTTCTAGCACACGTTTGGTGGAGTCTATCGGATTTTCCATGTATAGTATCATGTCATCTGCAAAACGGAAAGCTTGACTTCATCTTTGCCAATTTTCATGCCTTTGATTTCCTTTTGTTGTCTGATTGCTGATGCTAGAACTTCCAGCACTATGTTAAACAACAGCAGAGAGAGTGGGCATCCCTGTCGTGTTCCTGATCTCAGGGGAAAAGCTCTCAGTTTTTCCCCATTGTGGGTGATGTTAGCTGTGGGCTTTTCGTAAATGGTTTTAATGATGTTTAAGTACGTTCCTTCAATCCCGACTTTCTCAAGGGTTTTTATTAAGGAAGTGTGCTGGATTTTGTCAAAGGCCTTTTCTGCATCGATTGACAGGATCATATGGTTCTTATCTTTTCTTTTATTAATGTGATGTATCACGTTGATTGATTTGCGAATGTTGAAGCAGCCCTGCATCCCAGGAATGAATCCCACTTGATCATGGTGAATAATTCTTTTTATATGCCGTTGAATTCGATTTGCTAGTATCTTATTGAGAATTTTTGCATCCATATTCATCAGGGATATTGGCCTGTAGTTCTCTTTTTTTACTGGGTCTCTGTCTGGTTTAGGAATCAAAGTAACACTGGCTTCATAGAATGAGTCTGGAAGTTTTCCTTCCCTTTCTATTTCTTGGAATAGCTTGAGAAGGATAGGTATTATCTCTGCTTTAAACGTCTGGTAGCTCTCCCCTGGGAAGCCATCTGGTCCTGGACTCTTATTTGTTGGGAGATTTTTGATGACTGATTCAATTTCTTCCTGGTTATGGGTCTGTTCAAGCTTTCTATTTCCTCCTGATTGAGTTTTGGAAGAGTGTGGGTGTCTAGGAATTTGTCCATTTCTTCCAGGTTGTCCAATTTGTTGGCATATAATTTTTCATAGTATTCCCTGATAATTGTTTGTATCTCTAAGGGATTGGTTGTAATAATTCCATTTTCATTCATGATTTTATCTATTTGGGTCATCTCCTTTTCTTTTTGAGAAGCCTGGCTGGAGGTTTGTCAATTTTGTTTATTTTTTCAAAAAGCCAACTCTTGGTTTCGTTGATCTGCTCTACAGTTTTTGTAGATTCTATATTGTTTATTTCTGCTCTGATCTTTATTATTTCTCTTCTTCTGCTGGGTTTAGGCTGCCTTTGCTGTTCTGCTTCTATTTCCTTTAGGTGTGCTGTTAGATTTTGTATTTGGGATTTGTCTTGTTTCTTGAGATAGGCCTGGATTGCAATGTGTTTTCCTCTCAGGACTGCTTTTGCTGTATCCCAAAGCGTTTGGATTGTTGTATTTTCATTTTTGTTTGTTTCCATATATTTTTTAATTTCGTCTCTAATTGCCTGGTTGGCCCACTGATTCTTTAGTAGGGTGTTCTTTAACCTCCATGATTTTGGAGGTTTTCCAGACTTTTTCCTGTGGTTGATTTCAAGCTTCATAGCATTGTGGTCTGAACGTATGTATGGTATAATTTCAATTCTTGTAAACTTATGAAGGGCTGTTTTGTGACCCAGTATATGATCTATCTTGGAGAATGTTCCATGTGCACTCGAGAAGAAAGTATATTCTGTTGCTTTGGGATGCAGAGTTCTAAATATATCTGTCAAGTCCATCTGATCCAATGTCTCATTCAGGGCCCTTGTTTCTTTATTGACCGTGTGTCTAGATGATCTATCCATTTCTGTAAGTGGGGTGTTAAAGTCCCCTGCAATTATCACATTCTTCTCAATAAGGTTGCTTATGTTTATGAGTAATTGTTTTATATATTTGGGGGCTCCCATATTCGGCACATAGATTTTATAACTGTTAGCTCTTCCTGATGGATAGACCCTGTAATTATTATATAATGCCCGTCTTCATCTCTTGTTACAGCCTTTAATTTAAAGTCTACTTTGTCTGGTATAAGTATGGCTACTCCAGATTTCTTTTGGCTTCCAGTAGCATGATAAGTAGTTCTCCATCCCCTCACTCTCAACCTAAAGGTGTCCTCAGGTCTAAAATGAGTCTCTTGTAGACAGCAAATAGACGGGTCTTGTTTTTTTATCCATTCTGATACCCTATGTCTTTTGGTTGGCGTATTTAATCCATTTACATTCAGTTTTATAGAAAGTATGGGTTTAGAGTCGTGATGTCTTTATGTTTTATGCTTGTGGTGATGTCTCTGGTACTTTGTCTCACAGGATCCCCCTTAGGATCTCTTGTAGGGCTGGTTTAGTGGTGACGAATTCCTTCAGTTTTTGTTTGGGAAGACCTTTATCTCTCCTTCTATTCTAAATGACAGACTTGCTAGATAAAGGATTCTCGGCTGCATATTTTTTCTGTTCATCACATTGAAGATCTCGTGCCAATCCTTTCTGGCCTGCCATTTTTCCAAAGAGAGATCAGTCACGAGTCTTATAGGTCTCTCTTTCTATGTGAGGGCACGTTTATCCCTTGCTGCTTTCAGAATTTTCTCTTTATCCTTGTATTGTGCCAGTTTCACTATGATATGTCGTGCAGAAGCTCGATTCAAGTTACGTCTGAAGGGAGTTGTCTGTGCCTCTTGGATTTCAATGCCTTTTTCCTTCCCCAGTTCAGGGAAGTTCTCAGCTATTATTTCTTCAAGTACACCTTCAGCACCTTTCCCTCTCTCTTCCTCCTCTGGGATACCAATTATGCATATATTATTTCTTTTTAGTGTATCACTTAGTTCTCTAATTTTCCCCTCATACTCCTGGATTTTCTTATCTCTCTTTTTCTCAGCTTCGTCTTTTTCCATACTTTTAACTTCTAGTTCACCTATTCTCTCCTCTGCCTCTTCAATCTGAGCCTTCATTGTTTCCATGTTATATTGCTTGTCGTTTAAAGTGCTTTTCAGCTCCTGGTGACTGTTCCTTAGTCCCTTGATCTCTGTAGCAAGTGATTCTCTGCTGTCCTCTATACTGTTTTCAAGCCCAGCGATTAATTTTATGACTATTATTCTAAATTCATTTTCTGTTATATTGTTTAAATCCTTTTTGATCAGTTCATTAGCTGTTGTTATTTCCTGGAGATTCTTCTGAGGGGAATTCTTCCGTTTGGTCATTTTGGATAGTCCCTGGAGTGGTGTGGACTAGTAGGGCACTTCCCCTGTGCTGTGGTGTATAACTGGAGTTGGTGGGCGGGGCCGCAGTCAGACCTGAATTCTGCCCCCAGCCCACCGCTGGGGCCACAGTCAGACTGGTGTATGCCTTCTCTTCCCCTCTCTTAAGTGTGGGATTCACTGTGGGGTGGCGTGGCCCGTCTGGGCTACTTGCACACTGCCAGGCTTGTGGTGTTGGGGATCTGGTGTATTAGCTGGGGTGGGTAGGCAAGGTGCACGGGAGCAGGAAGGGCAGGCTTAGTTTGCTTCTCCTTCAGTGATCCACTTCAGGAGGGGCCCTGTGGCAGCGGGTGGGAGTCAGACCCGCTGCCGGAGGGGTGGCTCTGCAGAAGCATAGCGTTGGGTGTTTTCGAAGAGCAAGCAAGTTCCCTGGCAGGAACTGGTTCCCTTTGGGATTTTGGCTGGGGGATGGGCGAGGGAGATGTCACTGGTGAGCACCTTTGTTCCCCACCAAACTGAGCTCTGTCGTCCTGCGGCTCAGCAACTCTCCCTCCCTTTGTCCTCCAGCCCTCCCGCTTTCCGAGCAGAGCTGTTAACTTTTGACCTCCCAGATGCTAAGTCCCACTTGCTGTCTGAACACACTCTGTCCGGCCCCTCCACTTTTGCAAGCCAGACTTGGGGGCTCTGCTTGGCTCGCGGGCCGCCCCTCTGCTCTGGCTCCTTCCTGCCAGTCCGTGGGGCGCGCACCACCTCGCCGCCCTTCCTACCCTCTTCCGTGGACCTCTCGTCTGGGTTTGACTCCGGAGACTCTGTTCTGCTAATTCTCTGGTGGTTTTCTGGGTTATTTAGGCAGGTGTAGGTGGATTCTAAGTGATCAGCAGGAAGCGCAGTGAGCCCAGTGTCCTCCTATGCTGCCATCTTCTGAACTCTTTAAATGCTTTTCTGGATGCTTTAGTGGTCAAAAGGTAGACTACAAAGGTTGATAGTTCTGTTATTTGGAACAGGAATGGTAATGAGGCCCATTTCTTATTTTTTTTATTTTTTTTTTCAACGTTTATTTATTTTTTGGGGACAGAGATAGACAGAGCATGAACGGGGGAGGGGCAGAGAGAGAGGGAGACACAGAATCGGAAACAGGCTCCAGGCTCTGAGCCGTCAGCCCAGAGCCCGATGCAGGGCTCGACTGCGAGATCGTGACCTGGCTGAAGTCGGACGCTTAACCGACTGCGCCACCCAGGCGCCCCAGAGGCCCATTTCTTATTGATTGACTTTTGGTATGGATTATATACCTCTATATCTATCTATCTCTGTCTTTACAATCTATATCTATATCATCTATATTTATAGCTATACCTACACCGAATTTACCTAAATGAGTATAAGGAGAGGTGACACTATTCTTTTTTTTTTAATGTTTATTTATTTTTGAAGGAGAGAGAGACAGAGCATGAGTGGTGGAGGGATAGAGAAAAGAGGAAGACACAGAATCTGAAGCAGGCTCCTGTCTCTGAGATGTCAGCACAGAGCCTGATGTGGGACTGAGCCCACGAGCCCTGAGATCATGACCTGAGCCAAAGTTGGACACTTAACTGACCGAGTCACCAGGTGCCCCAAGAAGTAACACTATTTTGAATAATAATGTAAAAAGTTTTCTGTACTATAGGTAGAGTATATCTATGCTACTTCTTAATATAAACCTAGACTCTCTTGACTGTAATAATTATGATTTTTCCTTGATAAGTATACATGTGTGTGTGTGAGAGACAGAGGCAGAAGCAGAGACAGAGAGAGAGAGAGAGAGAGAGAGAATAGTTAAACTTTGGATGATCATAAGACATAAGTTTAGAGAAAGAACTATCCTCATCTTCCACTCAGAGAAAGACTTTAAGCAAGTGGATGTTTGAGAATCAAAGTCCATATTTCAGTATTCTGGTAAAGAGTTAATTTTCCTTCCCCAAACATATTTATGACTGTAGTTTTTTATTCATAACTCAGACTTTGGAAATGCACTGTTCCACGTGATTGTATCCTATGGATTGCACTTGGTGGTAGTGCTTATGGGGGTGGATCCTGAAGAAAATTTAATCCCTGTACTTAGAACAGGATTTCCCAATGATTTAAAGGGTAATTGAAAACTGGTACTATAGAATTTTTAAGAAGATAAATTTCTCAAAAGAGAGTGGAACGATTAGATCTTTATAGAGGGGAGCAAGGCTAGGAAGTATTGGGTTTCATGAGTAAAAACTACATGAAGAACTTAAGGTATTTTTCCATTGGGGGAGCCTTGTGGTTCAGTCATCTGATCATCCAATTCTTGATTTCAGTTCAGGTCATGATTCCAGGGTCTTGGGATCAAGCTTTGCATTGGGCTTTGCACTGAATGTGGAGCCTGCTTGAAGTTCTCTCTCTCTCTCTCTCTCTCTCTCTCTCCCCGCCCCCTTTGTCACTCTCCCCCTCTCATGCTCTCACTCTAAAATAATTTTTAAATTATTTACAAATGTATTCCTTGAAATACTGGTCCAATCATAGTTAGCATAGAGTTTTACATTTTTCTGACATTGTATTTTTTTATTTTTTGGAATATTTTATTAAATATTATTGTTGTATGTTTTAAATCCTTACCACCACTATACTGTGCATAAGTAACAAAGACAAAGGTGGCCATTACCACACCACTGCTCCATACAAGCAAATGTATTGGTAGCAGAATAATATCAAGAAATAAATAGCCTCAGAGTTCCAGACAGTGATGTGCACCAAAGGAAACAGAGATCTTCAATGAAGGTAAAAGCAACAAGGAAGAACATATCAGATTGACAAAGAGCTATCAAGTGAATAATTCATAAACAAATGTGAGAAAAAAAACTATTTTTCCCATATATGTTAGATGCAGGTAAGTCTTGGGGGTAGGGGAAGAATATTTTGACTTTATATTACTACCATTATATTAATGCATTTTTTTCAATAAACTTAGGTTTATTAAGACAGCGACATTAACAGTGAAGTATCCTTTCTGTTCTTTGAAGCTTCCCACAGTCAAGAATAAAAAGGTCTCTCTTGTGAGAGTCAGCGAAACTGACCCTAGGGCTATCATCCATGCAGTGGAAACTTTCTATCAGTCAAGAGCTGGAAACCAATGGGTAAAGCAGGGTCTAAGGTTGCCTACTTTCGTCAAAACTATATTTTTTTAAGTTCCCTGTTATGAGTTCAAAGAACTAAATACTGATTATGGTGACATTAGTTCTGATCATGTACTAAATGATATTCAGATGGCTAGCAGTTCACCAGTAATGGAATTCCTTTTTGCCTGATGCACAAGTCCCCTCCCTTATTACTCATTTTGAAACACTAAAGGATTGAGTCACTCTTTTCATTAGTTGTTGACCATCATTACTGCATTCTGCATTGCCATTTAGAGTAAAACCAGGATTCATAACAGCCTAATGAGTTAATGCCTACATTTAATTCAGTTTTTTTCTATGATCTTTGTTTATGAAAAAGAAACAAATTGCAAGAAAATAAGTACATATTAGGGCTTTGTAAGTTTATTATTATTATTATTATTATTATTATTTGTTTCTTATATAGCCCTCTTGTCCTGGATATATCCACTCAATTTGAGTTTCTATACCTTTTGTACTTAAGAAAGGAAAATCCTATGAATAGAGTATGTAATAATTGCCTACATAATACAACCAACTACCAGTAATTTCACTGTTATGTTATCTCTTTAGGCTCTTTCTTATCTCTTTTTTTTAAGTTTATTTTTATTTATTTTGAGAGATAGAGAGCAAGCTGGAGAGGGGCAGAGAGAGAGGGAGACAGAATCCCAAGCAGGCTCCATGCTTTCAACACAGAACCAGATGCAGGGCTTGAGCTCACAAACCATGAGATCATGACTTGAGCAAAAGTCAAGAGTAGGACACTTAACCGACTAAGCCACATAGGTGCCCCCTCTTCTTTTTTATGACTCCCCTTTTAACACTGAGAGAAGCTGCCTTAAATTGGTTGTTTTCTAGCACACTAATTAATAGGTATCAACTGAGTTGACATCTAGGTGACAACAGACACTGCCTAGAAAATAGGCAATTGGGTAAGTAGAAGAGCATGCCAAAAAGGAGAAGATGCTGATGGAGATCAAGGATGTAGGAAAATAACCAAGGACAAATTTGGCTTCCCTCACAGTTTTTTGTTGGCAGCTAGGCCTTATTTATATTAGCAAGGGTTAGTGTTAACAAGGACTAGCCTACAGCAATAGAACAATCTCAACCCATTAATGAAAATATTTAATTCTGTTGATTAGGTTGTAGTTACTAAGGTAAAAGAATGGATACATGACTTTTAATAAGTGAGTCACAAGCCAATTCACAAGAGAAAATATAATTCAAAATGAAGCTAAACTAACATTGCCAGTTTTGTTGGGGCATGGATATATAATCTCTAAGTTTTTTTTTTTTTTTTTTTGTCTTCCCTTTGATCTCTATTTCATGTGTCAAGTAAGTTTTCAAATATTAATTACCTGATATGTGTACATAAAAATATTTAACAAGTCCTACAAAAATACATTCAATACCCATTTTTCATGTTAACAATTACAGAATAAATGAGTTCTAGAAAAAAATTATATATGTAATACAAAGAAAGAATTTATCACTCTACATTTACAACATTTTTTGCATCCATTATTTTATTTGAGATAGAAGAAATATGTCATCATTCCCCACTTTCAGATGGTGATACTGGGCACAGAAATGTTTAATAACTTGTTGAAACTCACTGTGCTAATAAGTAACAGAATCAGATATCAAACCTCAAATCTTTTTCCTCCAAACTCATCCACTTTTCATCATACTTTGCTTTTTAGGTTAATGGTAAGAGCTTATCAGAGGAAGGTACTTTATTTTTTTTTTAACCAATGTCATTTTTTCCTAGGTTGGTCTGGAGAAATATGCAGTTATCAGAGTGCAATGATACCCTATGAAACCTGCTTCAGGGCCTTCAGTAACTCACTTAAACATGTTCTTTTTTGAAAGACAGATTGGGAGTTGGTGGGTAAGCAATGATCTTTGGGACTAAATACCAAACTGGAAGTATTATCAGAAAACAACATCCATATTAGTTATTGCCTTATCTTTAAACTTATCACAAAGGTTAAGTTTTACTAGGGCCCTGTCCTTGATTTCCATTGTCACCTTGTGAAAACATTGCCTATCCTATTAGAAATCAAGTCCCTTAAATTTATACTTAATTATAAAAGTCAAGTACACTTTCATTTACCAACAGCTACTGATACTTCTAATGAAGTCAGGTGACTGCAGTTCAAATAAACAAATGATTATGGTTGACAGCAAAAGTGTAAACAAGGTCCTAATTAAATTAATGAATATGCTAACTGCTGTGGTTGTCCCCTGGGACACAACATGTATTTAGTTATCATGATTCCCACACAAAGGGAAAAAAATGAATGCCTGTGGTTAGAAAGTTAAAGTCTATAGGCTGGTGAACAGTAAAATATTAGAAATCACTGGCATTTTTTCATTTTATACTCTTTCTACATGCAAACAGATACTTATATTATCCTTTAACTTTTCATGCAAACTGTTCAAAACAGAACTAAAGGCATCCCTTCAGGCTTACACTATAGTTGCCATTCAGTGTTAGGAACAAAGCTCATTACACAACTCTATTCTCACATTCTAATAAAACTTCTGGGTTTTGAACAAAAGTGAAAAGCTCTGAGCATATAGGTTTAAATAAGCATGCAATTTATAATGGAATAAAAATTTGATTATCATCAGATTTTTTGCAATACTTTATGTCACAAGTAAATGAGTTGATATATTTAAGGTACCCAAGAAAAGAAAATATGACTCAAAATTTTGTATCCAGTAGAACTGACTTTTGACTTAAAGACTCATAGAAATAGAAAAACAGCCCCAAAACTCATAGACAATTACAAAAGACCTCAAATAATCTAAGCATTCTTGAGAAGCAACAAAGCTGAAGCATCACACTTCCTGATTTCAAACTATATTACAATGTTATAATAATCAGAATAGTATGCAAACTGTATTACAATGTTGTAGCAAACAGAATTGTATGGTACTGACATACAAACAGACATGTAAACCAGTGGAACAGAACCAACAGCTCAAAAATAAATCCATGAATATGTGGCCAACTAATATTTGACAAGGGAGCCAAGGATATTCAATAGGGAGAAGGTACTCTCTTAAATAAACAGTGTTAAGAAAACTGGATAACCACATGCAAAATAATAAAATTAGACCCCTATCTTATATTCACAAAAATCAAATCAGAATGCAATGAGTTAAAGACCTAGAACCATAAAACCCCTAGTAGAACCATATTTAAAAGCTCCTTGATATTAGTCTTGGCAATGTTTTTTTTTAAATTTTTAAATGTTTATTTATTTTTGAGAGAGACAGACAGACAGACAAAGTGCAAGGAGAGGAGGGACAGAGAGAGACACACACACAGAATCTGAAGCAGGCTCCAGGCTCTGAGCCATCAGCACAGAGCCTGATGCGAGGCTCAAACCCATGAACACTGAGATCATCACCTGAGCTGAAGTCGGATGCTTAACTGACTGAGCCATCCAGGCGTCCCTATGATTTTTTTTTTTTTTTTGGAACCAAAAGCACAAGCAACAGAAGCAAAAATCAACATGTGGGACTACATATAACTAAAAAGCTTCTGCATAGCAAAAGAAACCAGCAACAAAATAAAAAAAAAAAAATTACAGAAAAGGAGAAAATATTTTCAAGCCACATATCAGATAAGGGGTTAATATTCAAAATATATAAATAACTCTTACAACTCAATAGCAAAAATTAAGAAGAAAATCTGATTTGAAAACAGGCAAAGAACCTTAAGAGAGATTTTTCCAAAGAAGACATACAAATAATGAACAGGTACGTGAAAGGTACTCAATGTCACTAATCAGGAAAATAAATGTGAATCAAAACCACAATGAGATATCACCTCAAGCTATTATCAAAAAGACAAAAGAGATACTATGGCGAGGATATGGATAAAAGAGAACCCTAGTGCACTGTTGGTGAGAATGCTAATTGGTACAGGCACTATGGAAAATAGTATGAAAGTTCCTAAAAAAATTAAAAATAGAACTGCCATATGATCCAGCAATCCCATTTATGGGTATATATCCAGAAATGAAATCATTACCTTGGAGTTGTATCTGCACTCCCACATTAATTGCAGCATTATTCACAATAGCCAAGACATAAAAACAACCTAAGTGTCCAACGAAATGACTAATAAGTGGGTAAAGAAGATGTGGTATATAAATACAATGGAATATTATTCAGCCATAAAAAATAAGGAAATCTTGCAATTTACAATAACATGGATGGACTCTGAGGGCATTATGCCAAATGAAATAAATCATACAATGTAAGACAAAACTGTATGATCTTAATTATATGTGAAAACTTAAAAGAAAAAAAACTTATAGAAACAGAGATTGCAAGGGCTTAGGGTAGAGGGAAATGGGGAGATTTTGGTTAAAGGATACAAACCTTCAGTTATAAGATGAATACGTTTGGGTGATCTAATGTACAGCATTTTGTTCGGTTATTTTTATATATGAAAATTATGTAAGAGTAGAGCTTTAATATTCTCACCCTAACAACAATGACAAAATGGTAATTATGTTAAGTAAAGTATGTGCTAACTAATCTTATTGTAGTAATATATTATCACATTGCATACCTTAAAATAACACAATGTTAAATGTCAATTATATTTCACTAAAACTTGAAAAATGAATGAAAGGTGTAAATGGCAAAAAAAAAAAAAGTAATTCACACTCAAGAACTCAAAAAAATATCTTTCCCAAGATCATTTTCTAAAAAATCTAGAGAATAAGCTAAAAACAACCGAAATGACTACAGGTTATGGCAACATAAAAACTGGTAGTGACCAATACTTTTATAATAATTGTGGAATTGAGACTAAATGAATGCCTTAATAGGAAAAGTATGTATTTAAATGGTTATGTTTTATATAAAAGTAGATATAGCACAGTTATAAAAACATGAAAAGGCACAGGGAGAAAGCATATGCAAAAAATTTAACTGTTTTCAGTAATAATATTGGGACAATAGTTTTAGTATTGTCATTCTGGGACTGTTCTGTGTGCTATCAGATCAAGAAAATGAACAGTTGTGTTATAATTGAATTCTATCATCCTATGTAGTTTTGAGAAGCAGGGTTCTTCATGTAAAACGGAAGAGGTTTAGATGTAATATAGTGAAAGATAAGTAAAAATCTCATACTACTGTATTAGAAATACAAATATTAATATGGATTCATAATTATATATAGAGATAGGAGATTATTTGTGCACATATAAGTTATATGTAAAATTATTGTGATATAGTATGCATGTTTTATATATATAATTTTATGTTACATTTCATATATTATAAACATATCATTTATATATAATGTATATATTCTATAAAATATATATGTACAATTATAATTTTACATGTAATTTATATATCATGTATATACATATAATAATATTCTGATTTTGTTTATTGAAATGCCTAGAAACAATGGCTAACCCTGAACAATGGTCTTTAAATACCATTTTACATGAAAATAAAACAGGTCATTTTAGAAAAATGGCTGATTCTATTTCTCTACAGAGGAAAGATCTGGGGTGAGAAAAGTACATGATGAACTTGTAACATGTGATTATATCATATAGCAAAGAAGTTATAAAAAAACTACTTTGGTCTCAAATTGAACTCATGAGCAAAATTAAAGAGGCTCCCAGGGGGGCAGAAGTGGATAGATTTAAGCTTCAATGGGAATTACAATTAAAGTATGAAGCCTATCAAATATGTTTAAACATACAACTTCATAATGATATTAATATACAGTAATTAGTAACCTAAATAGGATGATAGTTAACCAATTTCATTTTCAAGTAAAGAAAGGGAAAAACGTACAAGCATTTATTCTACCTTTCCCATATAATTTTTACTATTGGGTAACCCATTAGTATATGTAGAAAAGTGTTTATGAAAGTATTCCAAGTAATAATTGAAACAGAAATGATAGATTAAAATATCACCATATTCCAAATGGAATCAATTAATAAATGTAGGCAGTGAGCTTTACTTGTTAGTAGCTTGAAGTGTTACTAAAAATAAGAGAGATAACCAGGGGTCACCTGGGTGGCTCCGTTTATTAAGCATCTGACTCATAATTGTGGCTCAGATCATGATTTCAAGTTTGTGAGTTAGAGCCCCATGTAGGCTCTGTGTTGATAGTGTAGAGCCTGCTTGGGATTCTCTCCCCCACCCTCTCTCTCTCTGCATTCCCCCTGCTTGCACATACCCTATCACAAAAATAAATAAACTTTTAAAAAAAGAAAGAGATAGCCAGATCTTATGTGTCTCCTGAGAAAATAATACAATATGATCCTATTTTTTAAATGAGAGACAGAGAGAGACAGAGAGAGCTCAAGGCTCTGAGCTGTCAGCACAGAGCCGAATGCAGGGCTCCAACTCACAAACTGTGAGATCGACCTGAGGCAAAGTTGGGACACTCAACCAACTGAGCCACCCAGGTGCCCCACAGTATGATCCTATTTTGCCAAAAGGATCAAATTCGAGTTTATCAAACTGTGGATACAGTTGCCAACTTGCAAGAAATGTCGAGGAGAGAGGAATATATTAAACAGCACCATAATAATGCAATCAGGAGGGTCCAAACTGTGGAAAACTGTAGGTAAAATGGCCCAAGTTGGTAACCAATAAATCACAAGGGAGTTTTTTTAAATGAAAGATAAATTTGTAGATTAAAAAAGGCCTGAAGTACATATCAATTGAAAAAGTGAGAATGATTAAACTATGATATCTAGGGATTCACATTTGTGCCATAAAACTACAAAGAAGTGTGAGGAATCATTTTACTGTGTGGTTACTTGGAGTTTAGGGGGGTTGTGGTTAAGTAGGGATGCACAGAGGGTGGATTTTTGAGTGGCTAATGAAATTCTGTTTTTGGTCCTAGATGGTGGTTACAAGGATGTTTGCCTCATAACATTTTTTTGAGCTATGTGTGTGTGTGTGTGTGTGTGTGTGTGTGTGTGTGTGTGTATGTGTGTGTGTGTGTGTGTGTGTGTGTGTGTGTTGTATTTATGTTTTGTTTTCCAGTGAAAATATTACTTCAAAAATAATTGCAGTCTATGTGAATGAAAGATCAAAATATGATCAAATTGCGATATCTGGAAATAAATTTGACATAGCTAACAGTCTCAAACCAAAATTAAAGTAGCAACCTCTAAGGTCAAAGGAAGAGTTTTGTTGGGACTGGGTACATGAATGGGTTCCCAGGCGGGGGGTGGGGGGTGGGCAGAGACAGAGATAGGTTAATTGGAGAATGCTCTTGGGATCTTCACCCAAGAAAGGGAAGGGAAGAAAGTAAAATTGGGAATGAGAATTTGGGCTGTGAGAGAGTCTCAGGGAAGTTCTTAGCTGACTCCATGGGAATTCAAAATTAAATGTGGCTCTGCAAAATTGTGGCAGCTTGGACAAAGGGGCCAGAATTTTCTATTCCTCCCCACTGGATAAGTTTCTCTGGGATGTGTATAGATTGAACAGAGCCAAGGCAATTCTGAAGAAAGCTGAAAGCTGAGAGACATCTGCTCACAGCAGTTCTAGAAGCTGGAGGAATAACTTCTTCAACTGCAAAAGGGATCTGAGTGGTGTAGCACTTCATCTTCTACAGTGACTCTTTTCTGCCCCTGTTTCCTTTTCTGATTCCTTCTATATGCATCTATATTTTAACTATTCTATTCATATTACAAACACAAGGTTATAAATCTCAGCATACTTGTGACTTGGAGAAATCTTGTTCCCATTTAACAAATAATGAAAAGCGGTTCAAAAAAGTTAACAGACATAGTAACCCTGGGTTCTGGGCCACCTTTGGGTCAAGCATGTTACCTTCGTTATTTCATTTGAGTATGTTAGTAAACTTACGAGTTAAGCACACTTTATTTCCTTATTTTACAGATAAGGAAGATGAAAGCCATAAAGGTTAAATTTTAGCCCAACTAATCAGTGGTGGAGCCAGAATTCTAATTAGATCTGTATGAATCCAACACTCCACTCTCAACCAATATAGCATGCACCACTGCAGAAATCATCTAGAAATAAGGAAAAAGATAATCCAGGAATTTAATTCTGATTCCCATTTTTCAGTCCCTCTCCAATAACTTCTTCAAACGTATATAATTTTCCCTCAAAAAAAGTTTTATTGAAGGAATTAATGGTTACCCCTTTTAGCTAGCAAATAAGCGTTTTCTTTTTCTTTTTTTTTAAATTTACACCCAAGTTAGTTAGCATATAGTGCAACAATGATTTCAGGAGTAGATATCTTTTTTTTTAAATTTTTTTTTCAACGTTTATTTATTTTTGGGACAGAGAGAGACAGAGCATGAACGGGGGAGGGGCAGAGAGGGAGGGAGACCAGAACCGGAAACAGGCTCCAGGCTCTGAGCCATCAGCCCAGAGCCTGACGCGGGGCTCGAACTCACAGACCGCGAGATCGTGACCTGGCTGAAGTCGGACACTTAACCGACTGCGCCACCCAGGCGCCCCAGGAGTAGATATCTTAATGCCCCTTACCCTTTTAGTCCATACCCCTCCCACAACCCCTCCAGTAACCCTCTGTTTGTTCTCCATATTTAAGATTCTCTTATGTTTTGTTCCCCTCCCTGTTTTTATATTATTTTTGCTTCCCTTCCCTTGTGTTCTTCTGTTCTGTGTCTTAAAGTCCTCATATGAGTGAAGTCATATGATATTTGTCTTTCTCTGACTAATTTTTCTTAGCATAATACACTCTAGCTCCATCCAAGTAATTGCAAATGGCAAGATTTCATTCTTTTTTATTGCCAAATAATACTCCATTATATATACACACACACACCACATCTTCTTTATCCATTCATCCATCAATGGACATTTGGACTCTTTCCACACTTTAGCTATTGTTGAATGTGCTGCTATAAACAGTGAGGTACATATGCCCCTTTGAAACAGTACTCCTGTATCCCTTGGGTAAAATCCTAGCAGGGCTATTGCTGGGTCATAGGGTAGTCCTAATCTTTAATTTTTTGAGGAACTTCCATACTGCTTTCCAGAGTGGCTGCACCAGTTTGCATTCCCACCAGCAGTGCCAAAGAGATCCACTTTCTCCACATCCTTGTCAAAATCTGTTGTTGCCTGCGTTATAAATGTTAGCCATTCTGACAGGTATGACGTGATATCTCATTATGGTCTTGATTTGTATTTCCCTGATGATGAGTTATGTTGAGCATTTTTTTCATGTGTCAGTTGGCCTTTGGATTTCTTCTTTGGAGAAGTGTCTATTCATGTCTTTTGCCTATTTCTTTACTGGATTATTTGTTTTTTGGATGTTGAGTTTGATAAGTTCTTTATAGATTTTGGATACTAACCCTTTATCTTATATGTCATTTGCAAATATCTTCTCCTGTTCCGTCAGTTGCCTTTTAGTTTTGCTGATTGTTTCCTTCGCTGTGCAGAAGGTTTTTTTTTGTTTGTTTTGTTTTGTTTTTTTTTTGTTTTTTGTTTTTTTGATTAGGCCCCAATAATTTATTTTTGCTTTTGTTTCCCTTGCCTCTGGAGATGTGTTGAGTAAAACGTTGCTGCGGCCAAGGTCAAAGAGGTTTTTGCTTGCTTTCTCTTCAAGGATTTTGATTGCTTCCTGTCTTACCTTTAGGTCTTTCATCAATTTTGAGTTTGTTTTTGTGTATGGTGTAAGAAAGTGGTCCAGGTTCATTCTGCATGCCGCTATCCAATTTTCCCAGCACCACTTGCTGAAGAGACTGCCTTTATTCCACTGGATATTCTTTCCTGCTTTGTCAAAGATTAGTTGGCCATACGTTTGTGGGTCCATTTCTGGGTTCTCTATTCTGTTCCATTGATGTGAGTGTCTGTTTTTGTGCCAGTATTATATTGTCTTGATGATTACAGCTTTGTAGTACAGCTTAAAGTCTGGAATTGTGATGCCTCCTTCTTTGGTTTTCTTTTTCAAGATTGCTTTGAGTATTTGAGGTCTCATCTGGTTCCATACAAATTTTAGGATTGTTTGTTCCAGCACTGTGAAGAATGCTGGTGTTATTTTGATAGGTATTGTTTTAAATATGTAGATTATTTTGAGTAGTATGGACATTTCAACAATATTTGCTCTTCCTATCCAGGAGCATGGAATCTTGTTCCATTTTTTGTGTCTTCTTCAATTTCATTCATAAGCTTTTGATACTTTTCAGTGTATAGACTTTCACCTATTTGGTTAGATTTATAGGTATTTTATGGGTTTGGGTGCAATTGTAAATGGGATCGATTCCTTGATTTCTTTTTCTGTTGCTTCATTGTTGGTGTATAGGAGTGCAACCTATTTCTGTGCATTGATTTTATATCCTGCAACTTTGCTGAATTCATGGATCACTTCTAGAAGTTTTTGGTGGAATCTTTTGGGTTTTCAATATAGAGTATCATGTCATCTGGGAAGAGTGAAAGTTTGACCTCCTTCTGGTCAATTTGAATGCCAATTTTTTCTTCGTGTTTACTTATTGCTGAGGTTAGGACATTAAATACTATGTTGAATAACAGTAGTGATAGTGGACATCCCTATCTTGTTCCTGACCTTAGGGGAAAGCTCTTATTTTTTCCCCATTGACGATGATATTAGCATTGGGTCTTTCATATATGGCTTTTATGATCTTGAAGGTATGATCCTTCTATCCCTACTTTCTTGAGTTTTTTTTTTTTTATCAAGAAAGGATGCTATACTTTGTCAAATACTTTCTCTGCATTATTGAAAGAATCATGTGGTTCTTGTCCTTTCTTGAATTGATGTGATGAATCACAGTGATTGTTTTGCAGATATTGAACCAGCCTGGCATCCCAGGTATAAATCCCACTTGGTCGTGGTGAATAATTTTTTTAATGTATTGTTGGAGCCAGTTGGCTAACATCTTGTTGAGGATTTTTGCATCCATGTTCATTATGGAAATTGGTCTATAGTTTTCCTTTTTAGTTGGGTCTCTGTCTGGTTTTGGAGTCAAGGTAATGCTGGCTTCATAGAAAGAGTTTGGAAGTTTTCCTTCCATTTCTATTTTTTGGAACAGTTTCAAGAGATTAGGTGTTACCTCTTCCTTACATGTTTGCTAGAATTTCCCTGGAAAGCCATCCGGCCATGGACTCTTGTTTTTTGGGAGATTTTTGATTACTAATTCGATTTCTTTACTGGTTATGGGTCAGTTCAAATTTTCTATTTCTTCCCATTTCAGTTTTGGTAGTTTATATTTTTCTAGGAATTTGTACATTTCTTCAAGATTGCCCATTTTATTGGCATATAAATGATCATAATATTATCTTATTATTGTTTGTATTTCTGCTGTGTTGGTTGTGATCTCTCCTCTTTCATTCTTGCTTTTATTCATTTGGGTCCTTTCCTTTTTCTTTTTGATCAAACTGCCTAGTGGCTTATCAATTTTGTTAATTCTTTCATAGAAGCAGCTTCTGGTTTCATTGGTCTGTTTTGTTTTCTTGGTTTTGATAGCATTGATTTCTGCTCTAATCTTTATTATTTCCTCTCTTCTTCTGGTTTTGTTTTGTTGTTGTTTTTTGTTTGTTTTTTTTGTTTTGTTTTGTTTTGTTTTCTCTCTCTCTTTCTCTCTCTCTTTTTTTTTTTTTTTTTTTTTTTTTTTTTTTTTTGCTTTTCTTTTTCCAGCTCTTTAAGATGTAGTATTAGATTGTGTATCTGAGACCCTTCTTCCTTCTATAGGACGGCCTGGATTGCTATATACTTCCTTCTTATGACAGCTTTTGCTGTGTCCCAGAGGTTTTGGGCTGTGGTGTTATCATTTTCATTAGCTTCCATGTACTTCTTAATTTACTCTTTAACTCTTTGGTTAACCCATTCATTCTTTAGTAGGATGTTCTTTAGTCTCTAAATATTACTTACCTTTCCAAATTGTTTCTTGTGGGTGATTTTGAGTTTCATAGCGTTGTAGCCTGAAAATATGCACCATATGATATCTATTGTTTTGTAGTTGTTGAGGGTTGATTTGTGTCCCAGTATGTGATGTATTCGGGAGAATGTTCCATTTGCACTGGAGATACATGTCTTTTCCATTGCTTTAGGATAAAATGTTCTGAATATATCTGTAAAGTCCATCTGGTCCAGTGTGTTATTCAAAGCCATTGTTTCCTTGTTGATTTTCTGAATACATGATCTGTCTATTTCTGTAAGTAGTGTTTTGAAGTCCCCTACTATTTTGGTATTATTCTCAATGAGATTCTGTATGTGTGTAATTAATTGCTTTGTATATTTGGGTGATTCCACATTTAGAGCATAAATGTTTATAATTGTTAGGTCTTCTTGGTGAATAGACCACTTAATTATGATATAATTCTCTTCTTATTTTAAAGTCTAGATTGTCTTATGTAAGTGTGGTTACTCCAGCTTTCTTTTGTTGACCATTAGCATGATAGATGGTTCTCCATCCCCTTATTTTCAATCTGAAGGTGTCTTTAGGTCTAAAGTGCATCTTTTGTAAACATCATATGTATGGATCTTGTTTTATTATCCATTCTGCTACCCTATGTCTTTTGATTAAAGCATTTAGTCCATTGATGTTTAGAGTGGGTACTGAATGATATGGATTTATTGCCATTATGTTTCCTGCACAGTTGGAGTGTCTGGTTGTGTTCTCTGGTCCTTTCTAGTATTTGTTGCTTTTAGTATTCATTCATTCATTCATTCATTCATTCATTCATTTTTGTCTTTTCTCCCCTCAGAGAGTCCCCCTTAAAATTTCTTGCAGGGCTGGTATAATGGTCACTAACTCTTTAATTTTTGTTTGTCTGGGAAACTTTTAATCCCTCCTTCTATTTTGAATGACAGCTTTTCTGTATAAAGAATTCTTGGCTGCATATTTTTCTGATTCAGCACATTGAATATATCCTGCCAAACTTTTCTGGTCTGCCAAGTTTCTGTGGATAGGTCTGCTATAAATCTGATCTGTCTTCCCTTGTAGGTTGAGGACTTTTTTTCCCTTGCTGTTTTTATGATTCTTTCATTGCCTGAGTAATTTGTGAATTTAATTATGATATGCCTTGTTGATGGTTGTTTTTTGTTGAATCTAGTGGGAGTTCTCTGTGCTTCCTGGATTTCGATGTCTGTCCTTCCCCAGGTTAGGAAAGTTTTCAACTCTGATTTCCTGATATAACCCTTCTATCCCTTTTTCTCTCTCTTCATCTTGTGGGACCCCTATGATTCTGGTGTTGTTCCTTTTTAATTAGTCACTGAATTCTCTAATTCTTAAATTGTGCTGCTCTTTTGCCTTAGTCTCCCTCTTTTATCCTGCTTCATTATTCTCCATAAGTTTGTTCTCTATATCAATGATTCGTTGCTCTGCCTCATCCATCCTTGTCGCTGTGGCATCAGTTCGAGATTGCAGCTCAGTTATAGCATTTTTCATTTCATCCTTACTAGTTTTTAGTTTTTTTTTTTTTTTATCTCCGCAGGAAGGGATTCTAATTTATTTTCCACCCCAGCTAGTATTTTTATTATCGTGATTCTAAATTCTTGTTCAGACATCTTGCTTGTATCTATCTTAGTTAGTTCCCTGGCTGCTGTTTCTTCTTGCTCTTTCTTTTGGGGTAAATTCCTTCATTTATTAATTTTGAAAGAAGAAAAGGAATTAATGAGGTAAAAAATAAAATTAAAAAAATAAAATTAAAAAATTAAAAACAACACACACATACAAATCAAATAAATGATGCTAGATCTTAGCTGTGTTTTGTTCTGGATGTTGAAAGTGGCTTGATAGATTAGAGAAACTGGGGGGGGGAGGAAAACGTTGGAAATTTGAAAAATGAATACAATGAAATACAATAAAATGTAATGAAGGAAGGAAAATATAATTTGAAAAATTTACAAAAAGTAAAAAATATAGTAGAAAATATTAAAGAAAAATATTTTAAAGAATTGAAAATAAAATAATTTTTGTCTTTCTGTATTCAAGAAAAAAAATGAAAATGCCAAAAAAAAAAGAAAATTGAAGGACCAACGAACAGACTGAAATAAGATTGAAATTACATCATTTTCCCCTAGAAGTCAAATTGTGAAGCATTTTATCATCTGTAAATTAAGCAGGTGGAGAGGCTTGTATTCCTGAAGACCGAGGTTGGACCAGTAGGGTGGGGCTTAGTGTAACGGCTCTTCCCCACTAGATGGCACTGCTTAGCTTACTGGGGTGGATTGTTGTGGCACTTGTAGTTGTGCATGAGCATGCATGGGAGGGATGAAAATGGCCTCACCCAGCTACCTAGTGTTTAGTATCAGAACTCTGTTCTCCCTGATCAGTAACTGTGCACCTATTCTTTGTCTCCAGCTTCCATCTGCTTCCCACTTTTACTCTGTCCTTGACTAAGCTGTCAGGTTGCCATGAGTCACCTCCCTCCTGAATTTTATCTTAGATATGGCTGCTTTTCCCAACCCCTTACTTCTGAGGGGCTGCAGCTCTGACCTGTTCTTCCCCTCTCCGGGAGGGTCTCTCTGAGCAATGGCCATGTGCCAGCCACACCCAGGGACATTCGCAGGATCTTGCTGCTGCTGCTGCTGCTGCTCAGGGACTGTGGCTGGGTGCCAGCCCACCCCAGAAAACGTTCATGCGATTGTGTAGCAGCAGGGTTTCAGAGAGTATGGAAAATCACAACACACGTCTGGCACCAGGCTTCACCCTTCACGACCTTGTTCCAGCACCAGCAAATGTGGCTGTTCTCTGGGGTTCACTGGGGCCTTTGCCTGTGGGGCGGGACTGCACAGCCTCTACCAAATGTCCTCCAAGCATGGGAACCGCCTCTCCCCATGTGGCCCAAGGAGCCCCAGACTTCACTATTCTCCTGGGGATTTGTCTTTCTCACCAGAGCACTGCCAGGTATCAAGCTGCAGTGTTTCAGATTCTGCACTTCTGCTGTTTATAGAGTCTTAATGGAATTTAAACCCTCTCCTTTCTCCTTTTTCCCTTTTAATTCAATCCCTACAGCTGTTTCCACTTTTCCATTTTCTCTCCAGATTCTTTTTGGGGGGCGGGGGGTTATTTTCCCATACCCTCCCCCATCTCTGTCCTCTCTCCACAAAAAAAAAAAAAAAAAAAAACAGCTCTGTGCCCTCCGTGGCTTCTCTCTCCTGTAGTTCACCTCTCTGTGCCATGTACATGCTGTTTTCTGTGGTTCAGGTTGTGCAGATTATTGTGTTAGTCCTCAAATCAGTTTTCTAAGTGTGCAGGATGGTTTAGTGTTGATCTGGCTGTTATTTCATGGACTTCAGACCCAAAAAAGCTTCCATGCTCTTCACCATCTTGGTTCCTCTGCAAATAAGGGTTTTCAGTCACTTAATCCAAAGAAGTCACAAAGGTAAATGTTGTATGTGAACTGTTGAGTTAATAGGGACAAGTGTTTGGGGGAATGGATGCCTTTTGGACCTCTAAGATGCCACCGCACACTCTATACCAATTCTTCTTATGTGGAGGTCAAGTCTACAGGCTGTAGAATATTAAGGGGATAGAGGACATAATCAATAATAACAAACTAAAAAAGATCAAAAGTCTTCAGATTGGACGATATTAAGATTAAAGATCAATTTTTCTAAGGTAAGAAAAATTCTACATTGTGTAGAAAAGATGAAAGCAGACATCACATGTTTCAGAGCATTAAGAAGTAAAAGTCAACTTTTTAAAGACTCACAGAGGTCAATTTTAGGAAAATAGAAAGGAAAAATTACTCTAAACTGCAGGTAGTTAACTACTGAAGCTCATTCACCTTAAAAAGCAATATAAGCTGTCATAAATTAGTTCAAGATGGTTTTAGTCAATTTATAGATGAGAAATTCAGAATAAGATAAGGGCCACAGATGGCCCTGTGTATGGATTGTGGAGGAAAACTTTTTCTTTTCTCATGTTGTCCTTTGGTATACCTTTCTGAAATGCAGTTCTGGGATATCTGGACTATGACCCTGATTTCTGCTACATTCAGGCTTCCTTTATCTTCTCTGAAACTACCAACTCCTGTTCCTCAGGGCAGTTACGAGTGTTTGGAATGTTATTCCTTCTATTTTTGTAAATCTGGCTCCTTCTCATTTTTTACTTCTCAGTTTACAGATTACCTCCAGCTCCTACTTTAAGTCCTGTCATTTTCACAGTCTGTCATTCAAGTTGTGTATTTATCTGTTTACTTATTTATTATCTGTTTCTACAATTAGAAGGTAAACCTCATAAGGACAGGGCACTTAGAAATTTTTGCTCCCAACAGTAATTCCTGCATCTAACCTAGTACCTGTTATAAACACATATAATTATCGAGTGAATGCTGGGGATCCTGGGTGGCTCAGTGGGTAGAGTACCTGACTTGATTTCAGCTCAGGTCATGATCTCGTGGTTTTGTGAGTTCAAGCCTGTCGTTGGGCTCTGTGCTGGCAGTGCAAAGCCTGCTTGGGATTTTCTGTCTCTCTCTTTCTCTCCTCCCCTCCCTCTATCACAGTCTCTGTTTTACTTAAAAATAAATATATAGTGCTCGCTTCGGCAGCACATATACTAAAAATAAATATATAAACTTAAAAAATAATTATGGAGTGAATGAATGAGTAAATATATAAATTATTCAAGAATATCATTTTGAGTAAAGTAAAAATCCTTCCCCTTAAAATAAGGTGCCATCACTTAGGATTTTTATTTTAATTTTTTAATCAATTTTATTTTTGAGATGTGCTCTTTTTTGTACTTTTTTCTGATAACCTTCTAAGAAATAATTTAATATATTAGCATGGACACACATACACAAGAAAAAAGAAAGAAATCTCGCCTCTTTTCCTTATGGAGAGTCTTGATGGGGATGAACAAATATGCATGCATTAAGTATGCATATCCTGGGGTGCCTCAGTGACTCCATCCATTGAGCGTCCAACTCTTGGTTTCAGCTCAGGTCATGATCTCAGGGTTAATGAGATTGAGCCCCGGCTGGGTTCTGTGCTGACACCATGAAGCCTGCTTGGGATTCTCTCTCTCTCTCTCTCTCTCTCCTTTTTTTTTTCTCTCTCTCTCTTTCTCTCAAATAAACTTTTTTTAAGTATGCATATCTGGTCTTGGGTGCTTTGCTCATCACTTTTTCTGTAACACATATTCAAATCAGCCTTACACTAGCAACATCCCAGGCCCATCTGGTTGCTCAAGGACTTACGTACATAGCATGTTACTGCAGAGCATGCTGTACTTCATGGCAGTCTCTTAAAGTGCAATACCTGGAATGCTAGTAAATCTGCTTCCTCTGAAGAATCCTTCCTGAATTGGAATAGACACCCCATTACTATGGTTGCCAGAATGCATGCATCATCTGGTAGCAAAAGATGGCTTTGTAAAGTGATAGTCCCTTCAATTTAGAGCAAGTAAATAACTACGAAGATAAGTAAGTGAACTAAATAGATGAAGTAAAATCATGAGGATTCTAGTACTTTACAATCAAGTCTATAGATCTAAATGTTTGTGACTTGTAAAATCTGGAGATTTCAATTTTTCAAAGTGAATTCCAATATTCCTTAGGATTAAAAGCTCTTAACTTTGCAGTCTCTCCAGGGTACTGCTCACTATAGACAACTCACAGTTTTCCAACTTATCAGAAGTGTCATTTCAGAGTTTGTGTTGATTTAGACATGAATATTGAGGAAGAAAAGGCCTCAAAGGGCTCTCCTTGTAATTTGTTCTGTAACAATAGGCTAGACATGCTCCTGTGGGTTCCTTTTTTTCTGTAGATTCTACAGCCCCACAATGCACTAAGAGGTATCTCAGCACCTTAATGGTGTACAGCCAGTGTGCAACTGTGAGCATAGGGCCAGTTAGGATATTTTAGGCTCTGCTGCTGGGAGTGTTAGCAACTGATAATGTAAAAATGGATCATTAAGATTTAGCTGGAGAAAATGAAACCCATTATAAACCTTCTTGGGAAAGAAATTATAGCACCTGTCAGCTGAAATCCAACTACTTCAGGAAATAATTTTAAAAAGTCTGATGGGGGGCACCTGGGTGGCTTAGTGGTTTAAGCATCCGACTTCAACTCAGGTTATGATCTCATGGTTTGTGGATTCTAGCCCTGTGTCAGGCTCTGTGCTGTCAGCTCAGAGCCTGGAGCCTGCTTCAGATTCTGTGTGTGTCTCTCTCTCTGCCCCTCCCAAGCTGTCTCTCTCTCTCTCTCTCTCTCTCTCTCTCTCAAAAATAAATAAACAGGGGCGCCTGGGTGGCGCAGTCGGTTGAGCGTCCGACTTCAGCCAGGTCACGATCTCGCGGTCCGTGAGTTCGAGCCCCGCGTCAGGCTCTGGGCTGATGGCTCGGAGCCTGGAGCCTGTTTCCGATTCTGTGTCTCCCTCTCTCTCTGCCCCTCCCCCGTTCATGCTCTGTCTCTCTCTGTCCCAAAAATAAATAAACGTTGAAAAAAAAAAATTAAAATAAATAAATAAATAAATAAACATTAAAAATTCAAAAAAAAAGAAAAAGTCTGATGATGGGAATGGGATACAGGAGAATAAGATATAGAAAGGGAGTTGATTCCTGTAAGATATCTGTGTTTTGTTATCATTGCTTTTTGTACTTTACATCACAAATTTTCATTTCAAATACGTTATGCCCTTGAACCTAAATTCCTAAGTCTATAACAAACTATGATTTCATTTTTCATAAATTCAAGAATCATTACATTGTTAGTGGATCGTCTTTTAATAAAAATAATGAGAAATTCAGACAACTATACTCTAAATATGACAATTACGGGAACACCTGAAAACACTTGACCAAACAGATGAGAGTAAGTGGGAAATTTCTGCCAACACTTTTCTTTTGTTGATACACAGCTCTGCTGCCCCTTTCAGAGAATCACTTCAAGCTTTCACAGAAAGGCAGGAGGCAAGCAAGGATTTGGAAGAGTAATAACATAAACAATGTAAGCAGCTGGATGCCAATAAGAGTTCACTGCTAAAAAGAATTTTGTAATTAAACCCCACTTAATTCCTGTTTCAGTTGAAATTTACTTAAGAAAATATTTCATTTACTTTATCACTCAAATAAACCATATTATACAGAGCATGAACAAAAAAGTAACCAAGATGCCATGTAGTAAACACCCATGTCACTGATAAGACTAGTCAGAAGGTTTTGATCTTTTTAGTAAGAACTCAAGGTATGAGGACTGCTCCAGTGTGGTGCAGTGCTTGAGTTTGAACCTATTCCAGAATGTTATTAAGATGTCAAATGCCATAAGAAGCAACACTGTGACACTGGAGACATAACTTTTCTAAATCACTCTCAAATGACTCTTTCATAAATGCAAACCAAACAGCACAACAAAATAGGAGCAGCATAAACTGCTTCAGTCCCCTATAAGCACCAACTTCTGTCCTTTTGAAAAGCTTCACACATGTAAAACTAAATTTGGAAATTTGGTGAATTTATTTTTATACTTATTCCAGTGCCAGATAAAACCCTGGGTTCAGATAAAGCTTTTACCTCTATATATTCATAGATTTCTCACCTTATGGGCAGTCAATATTGAGGTGAGGACAAAGAGCTCATACATGTGAAATGAAATTAATTACATCTGGGTAACAATCATGATAAACACTCTTGTCCCCTCTACCAGAAGTTATCTTCAGTAGCCATTTCTATAATGCCCTCTCTGGCATATTAATTATGATCTTAATTCTTCTCTTTCTCTGTTCTGTCTCCTCATCCTCCCAACACACACACACACACACACACACACACACACACACACACCTGCACCCTTGAAAAGGAATGTGTTTTCTCTAAAGATCAAGGAAATTTCACTATTCTTTTTGGTTGCGGTAGGACAAATTTCTCTCCAAAGAACCTATCTACAGCTTCCAGTTTAGAACTTATCTCTCTGCTGTGGAGAACTTAAACTTCAAAAGTGTTGGTGCTAAGGGAATGTTGCTGCACCTTCCAGAGAGGTAAAGTACCTAGTAAGTGATCAGCAGGAGGCATGCATTCTTCTTCTTTTTCTATTACCATATAAAGAGAGCTGAATTTTCTCACTTTGGTCTACAGTTGTATAGCCTACTATCGAGACCATGGGGAGGAGAATCATAAAGATTTTTTTCTTACTCAGTTAATGAGGAAAACAATGATGATGATAATGACATTGAAGACATCAGAGACCAAAAGTCTTCAAACCACTATATATGCAGCATTTTTCAAACCACACAGAGGTTAGAACAGGAATGCACATGGCTTATCTCATGACTCTCTTCTTTCGTCTCTAATAAAGATCTGCTTCCATTGGTTCTTAAATTGGCTTGCTCCCTGGGTTTGGTATTTAAGATAACAACTCTTATTTTTTTTTTCCTGAATCTTTTCTGAATATTTGCTCTCTGTCTCAGATTCTGCGTCTGGGATTGTGTTCTAACTTCACACCCATGCCATGACCTGGTATGCTCCTAGACTCTTCCTCTGCCAATTTATGCTGATCAGACTGAAGATGCTAGATCCTCTTGCTTGTATTGATGCCAGGCTCTGCTTGGGAAAGTATTTTTTTTAACTTTTATTCATTTTGAGAGACAGAGAGACAGATCGTGAGCAGGGGACGGTCAGAGAGAGAGGGAGACACAGAATCCGAAGCAGGATCCAGGCTCTGAGTTGTCAGCACAGAGCCCAATGTGGGGCTTGAACCCACGAACTGTGAGATCATGACCTGAGCTTAAATCAGACACCTAACCGACTGAGCCACCCAGGCACCCCGGGAAAGTATTTTTAAGATGCAATAATGTCAACCTCATGCTTATGGTTAAAGGCTCCTCCTTATAAAGGTAATACAGAATAGTGTTCCCTGAAGATGCATGCATGCCATTTCAGCGGTATTTCAGGTTCACAGAGCACTTCCCTGAGAATTATTATGTCTACATCCTTGGAGCCTAGAGCTCTATAACCAATTGCTATTGTGGAAAAATATATATCCATAACATTCTGAGGGAGTCAGCTAACTGTGTTGTGACTTTTCTGTTACCCCATCTATAAACCACAGGGTTTACACGTCACTTCAGGGAGGTATTATGGGAGTTAATGAACCAGAGGTTGTAAGGGGGATTTAGCCTGTCAGATGAAAGGTGCTGCTTAAGTATAGAGAATTCCAGTTTTATTCAAGGCCAAAGCAACAAATCAGGAAGTCATGGTACTTTTATGAAAGGGCAGAGGGCACCATCAGTACATTCTCAATGTAAACTGTGAACAATCCCCAAAATGAGTGATTTGGGGTTTACAAACTTATGGTTCAGTGGTGGCTCCTTTTTTCCTGCAGCTGCCACATCCTGTGCATGATAAAATTAGTTTCATTTTGTCCAATTTGCTCTTGGTTCCCTTGACACAACATGCATTCCTTTAAAATCCCTTCTGGATGAAACTATGGTACAGAAATATAATGTGTACAAATACATCTGCTAAAACGGATGATAAAAGTACAAACCTGCAGGACAAGCTGTGCCTCTGGCATGTTTTTAGCTGTTCCTTTTGAGATATACAAGCAAGAAGACATCTGCAGCTAAAATACATTAAAGAGTTTTTGTTTATCACATCGGTGAGAGAAGGTACAGAAAGGCAAATGGGGGAAAGATAATATGCCACCTCTTGTAGCATTTTTGAGATTTGTTACACAGAGGAAAAAACACTTGAATTATAAGTCCTTTCCACCCATTTTAATTGGATTACTTGTTTTTTTGAGGGGGTGTTGAATTTCATAAGTTCTTTATATATTTTGGACAATATCCCTTTATTGGATATGCCATTTGTAAATATCTTCTCCCATTCAATAAGTTGCCTTTTAGCTTTGTTTGTTGCTTCCTTCACTGTGCAGAAGATTTTATCTTGATGTAGTCCCTATACTTTCTTTTTCATTCTGTTTCCCTTGCCACAGGAGACCTATCTAGAAAGAAGTTGATATGGCTAATGTCAAAAAATGGCCAGAAGACATGAATAGATGTTTTTCAAAAGAAGACATCCAAATGGCCAAGAGACACATGAAAAGATGCTCAACATCACTCATCATCAGGGAAATACAAATCAAAACTACAATGGCCAGAATGGCTAAAATTAACAACACAGGCAACAACAGATACTGGAAAGCATGTGGAGAAAGGAAAACTCTTTTACACTGTTGGTGGGAATGCAAACTGGTGCAGCCACTCTGGAAAATAGTTTGGAGGTTCTTCGAAAGTCAAAAATAGAACTGGTCTATGATCCAGCAATTGCGCTACTAGGTATTTAACTAAAGAATAAAAAAAAAAATACTAATTCAAAGGGATACATTCACTCTGATGTTTATAGCAGCATTATCTACAGTAGTCAAATTATGGAAAGAGCTTAAGGGTCCATCTACTGATGAATCAATAAAGAAGATAAAGAAGATAAATGGAATTTACTCAGCCATAAAAAATAATCAAATCTTACCATTTGCAATGGTGTGGATAGAGTTAGAGAGTATTATGTTAAGTGAAATATGTTAGATGAAGACAAATACTATATGATTTCACTCATATTTGGAATTTAAGAAACTAAAACAAACAAAGGGGGAAAAAAAGAAGCAAACCAAAAAACAGATTCTTAACTATAGAGTACAAACTGATGGTAACCAGAGGGGAGGTGGGTGGGGAGATGGCTTAAATAGTTGATGGTGATTAAGGAGTGCACTTTCTGTGATGAGCAGATGTTGTATGGAAGTCTTGAATCACTATATTGTACACGTGAAACTAATATAACACTATATGGTAACTAACTGGAATTTACATAAAAGCTTAAAAAAAGAAGTCCTTTCTAAAGACTCTCATTCAGTTTCCATAACATTGTGACAATTCTGCAGGGCTCATTTTATTTGACTTGGGGTTTGCTTTCTTCTGAGCTGATTCCCCTACTGACCACTTCAATTCTCATCTGCTTTGAGTTCAGCCATTTCTGTCCTCCACTGCTTGCTATCAAAAGGGTCCTGCTGAAGCAACTAGAGTTCACTATTTTGGGGAATATTTATTTATTCACATTTTAAATTTAGTGTGTTTTGAATATATTCTTGCCTACCATTGAAGGAAAGTTTACATAATGATATTAGCTGTAAGGAATTTAGAATGCATTTCATTTTGTTTGTAATTTCAGCAGACAATTCTCACTTTCCATAATAAAGCTGGTTTTCCTAACCAGGGAAAAAGACCATAAATATTCACAAGTTTGATATATATTTGAGTAATGAAAGAAAAACCAGCAGTGTGAAAATAGAAGTCAGGGAACTGTGTTTCATGCTTTGTCCCCCTCTGTGCATGCTTCTTGCATTCTTTCCTTTACTTAGCCCTACCTTCCTTGTAAGAATAAGAAACATAGAAATAAAAGACTCTTTCTTGATTTTCCCCGACTCTGAGATACCCTAAGGCTTACAAGATGATACTTTCTCCATTATAGTCAGCCAGTCCTGTAAATCATCTGTGTAATTAAGAACACTTGAATCTTTCTAGAACTGTTTGTTTACAAAGTTTTACAAGCTGGAAAGCATAGGCTCTTTGGGTACTAAGGGGTGTTTTAAAATTAAAGTACTTCTGCCTGATGCCGTGAATACAGCTACAAAACAACAACAACAACAACAACAAGAAAACAAACAAACAAACAAAAAACCCACAGAAAACAAAACACAAAACGCAGTTTTCTCTTTCCTTTGCCCTAGAGCTGGGACGTTTCCCAGGAGTCTTTGACACTTTCTATTTTATGCACCACTTCCTCTGATAGTGTATCCTCTCTTTCATTTTCTTTCTTGAAATACTTTAGCGTTCAGCATTCATTCACATTTCAATGGGAAGACAACAAAGTTTTTCATGGTTTTGAAGACTGACAGTATTTACTCCCAATGATACATAGTTAAACCACTTTGGTTACTGCCTACATTTGGTCTCTGCTTCAGAGGCAGGGGAGATACCCATGCTGTTACATCTCAACTCTTCAGGTACCTGTTCTGCTTTGAGAAAAGACTTCAGGCCATTGAGATGTATATGGAATGGCATAGTGAAACTCGTTTCTTTTGTAGGCCATGAGACTTAAAGTATCTGAACTTTCAGCGAGTCAAATATCAAGAAAGATGTTTCTTTCATTTTCCTTTGCACTAGTTAATTTGCAGAGGTGCTGATTTTTCTCTTCAGATTTATAAAGCTGGAGACACATTTCTGAAATTGCACAAAAGAATCATAAGGGAGAAAACCGTCTAACAGGAAGGAAGAGAGTCAGATATATCCTAACAGGTAAATTCTAGTTGGTGTTTGGTTTTGTTCTGTTTTGCCTCCATGACTACGCAAGTTTGAGTCTATAAAGATACCCTGTTGCTTTTAAAGTGTAGATCAAAGGGCTGATTTATTTGCACCTTTGCCATTTGGTGCCATACATGAAATATCAGCAAAGGTCTATCATGTTGTGCGTATAAGTTCTTTGCTGAATTTAACTTCAAATTGAGCATTGTGTTATTGGCTTGGAAATGTTTTCTTCTAAAAGTGCGACAGAAAGAAGTTATCTTTTGGCAAATAATATATATGAAATAAATGAGAAGTTTCATAGCATAGATCATTAAATGAATTCAAGGACCAATTTGCACTAGGGAATCTTGTCATTGAATAAAGAGGTTCAAAAGTTCTTGGGTGGTTTATTTCAAAATTTAACTCTATAAGAATCTTTGAACTATAGAATGCCCTTTATGATCTGGAAGTAAGCACCTGAGGAAGAAATAAGTTCTTGTAAAGTTCAATTAATTAATTACTTTCAAATGAATCTGTTTTTATGATATGTCAATGCAGAATGAACAAATCTTTTAGAATTTGTTCTTGAAGGAAAGAGTTTCATTTGAGCCCAAGTGAAGACATCTGCCAGGTATACACAATCTTCTCAAAGAAGAGAGTGCTCCAGAAAAGGAATGTTAAATACAGGGATATATATATTTTTGTCACATTAAGAGTTACAAATCATCATGATGAAGGACATTTCAGAAAATTACAAAGATTATCTTATGCTTTTGTATGTACAAGGTTGCAGGATTCAGAGGTATGGGAATGGAACGTAGGGAGATTTTTACTCTTATCTTTAGTTTGACATGTTTCTTTCAGGGTATTTGCTAAAGAAGCAGATGTACAGTGTGTGCTCAGGGCAGAAATAGACTTCATGCTCTGAAGTTTGATGAAGTCATTCTGACGTTAGTAGAAGTATAGCTATCCCAGAAACCCAAGAACAGGGCTCACAAATACTAAAAGTTGAAGTTTTCCTTCATCAGATACTACCAGGATTTTGTGAACATGTTCTAGTGTCCACGCACTGTGACCAAGAAAGAGGATATAAAAACAAAACCCTAACTCCATAATAACAATGGTCAAACTTTGAATCTGAAGAGAATATTTCTTATTGAGTCCACACTGAGCTTTGCGTCTTTCCTCCTCCTCTGCTTTCCTCCATACCCTCTATCATTTCCTTCATTCTTTCCCTTTATTATTGTTATATGCTGATACCTAACTTCACTCACTACCTTCTCAATTCTATTGAGAGTATTTATTCACCTCAGAGGATGTAGGTAAGCAAAAGACATTAAGTTGATAGGCAAATACATATAATTCATTTTTCATTGTCACCATTTTACAAAACTCTCACATTTTTTCTACTTTCTATTTTGTATACAAAGTCTCTGTCACTATAACTCCTGAGGTGCACCAGCTGTATGTCTATGTGTGAGGGTCAATGATGAGAACAGATTGAGAGAACACAACCTATTTTAGCTCTATCAGTATGCAGTTGAATGCTGCCAATAAGATCAGTCATAGAAATCTTTTATCATAGTTCCTGGCACATGGTAAGCATGCAATAAATGGTAGTAGATGCTCCTGTTATTGCTGTTGTTTTTATGATCATTATGCTTATTCACTTACACATAGCACTTTTTATTATAGACGTCCTTGGAGAAAAAAAAAAAGTCTACTTTTTTATAGACATACCAGTATGCGACATAAAGTTACTCTCTCTTTTCACCCATTGAATATACCGTCTCAAAGTTCTTTATTAGTGAAATTCCTGGAAACCTGTATTCACACTATATATTTTTTTCCCATCCTTATTTTTGCTCTCCTCTTATCCTATTTTCACACCATAGGCCTTACCATGGTGAGATGGCAGGTACAGATGATACAGAAACTGCCCTGAGTCCTCACACTTAAATAATATTTTCTATTTCTTATCAAATTTTCAATTAGAGGGGTCAAAACATTTCCAAACTCTTTGATGTATCGTGTATTTTAAATTAAATATTAAAGGGGCCCCAGGGTGGCTCAGTTGGTTAAGCGTCTGACTTTGGCTCAGGTCATGATCTCATGGTTCATTGGTTCAAGCCCCACATTGGGCTCTGTGCTGACAGCTCAGAGCCTGGAGCTTCCTTTGGGTTCTGTGTCTCCCTCATTCTCTTTATCTCCCCACTTGCATTCTGTTTCTCTCTCTCTCTCTCTCAAAGTAAATAACCATTAAATTTTTTTTAAAAATAAATGAAATACTAAATTAAAATTATCATTTTGAAGTCAAAATATATGAAAACATGGTGAGTTTTGGTTTTCTATAAAAGATCCTCTTAATATCTAGAATATCCTCACAAATGTGATCCATAGAGTTTATTCAATAGAACCAGAAAACTAGGGTCCCAACAGGAAAATTATTCTTGTTGGATAAGATGGATTCAAATGAATTCTTGGATTCAAATGAATTCATGCTAAGAATTGCATTTATCATTTCATGCTACTTTGTTTCCAACCACTGTTGAATATGTGTTAAGAAATCCATAAGGGCTTCTGCAGAATTATATCATCTACATATAAACCCAGAATTTTTTTTTTGGCTTAAAATATCATCTTGCATTTAGCACAGTTATTTCTGCAATAGAGAAAATGTATCATGATTACAGAAATACTGTACCTGTTCTAAGTAATCAGAGCAGACATCGGGGGGGAGGACTTTGAGTGCATTTCTGCTGATGTCTAACTATGAGCATTGATATTCTTTTCCTGAGTACTCTTCTCAGGAAACAAACATTTATTTTTTTTTCCAAGATTGGTATTTGGAGTATGTTTTACACATTTTGAGAAGTAAGGCATTAATGAAATGATAGAAAATGATTGTACTTCAAGTAGGAGGATATTTGTCATACCTACTAGGCCTCAGAGTAATTATGCCTACTCAAAAATCTTATTAAATGTGGCCTGGCTTAGACTAAGTGGTGAACACTCTAACCTCTAGAAAACTCAAGGCTTTACACCTTTTCACAGGCCATATAACCCTTCAGGAATAAAATTCAACAACAGAACCAGGAGGTGTGGCTTTCAGTGAATGGGATAAATGAATTCTAAATAGAACTTAATTAAAGCCAGAAATCTTTCGGTTTTGAATTTGCTATTGAATTTATTTGAATTGTCATCTTCTTCCTTCTCTTTTATGAGAAACTGATGTAATAAGATAAGCCCATGAAAAAAGATGCCCTCCTAATTTCCCACTGCTGCCCTTAGAGTAAACTGAGATCTAAGGAAGGCCTCCCCAAAAAAGTAGAACAAGGGGCCACAAGACCACTGGACTTACTTTGTCACTGACCTTCACCAATATTTGTTGTGTACCAACTCTGTATCAACAACTTCTTTAGGCACTGAGAGACAGCAGTGAACAAGATCAACAGGGTCCCTGCCATCCTGAAACTTAAAGTATACTTAAGGGAATAGGCAACTCAAATACTTCTAGTCCAGTACTAACACTAGAGGAGAAAAAAAAAAAGTTCCATGCTCACATTTATTCTTAGAGTTTCAAGTCAAATTTTCAGCTACAAATAAGTATTTTTTTTTGTATTTTTCTTTTAAAGAGAATTTTTTGTTAAAGAAAAGCTGGATACCTCTGTAACCCTAGGCCTATGGTCAGAAATTTGGGCCTTTTGGATCTTGGCTTTCCCCCCCAAATATTGTGACTCTCAGTGTGGGTTCTGCACCTGCTGAGACTGGAAGGAAAAAAAATGGGCATCTCTTTTTCATTTAATGATGATGTACAGAAGAGCAATGGTTGAACAGAAACACCTCATTTTTATGCTACCAGGGGTTTCTCCCTGTGCTACATTTGGTCAATATTCTCTCAATCAGGGTAATACAGAGAAAAATGTTTAACTAATTTTTAACACTTTAAGACCATTTATTGTCATACAAGGAGAATGGAATTTTATAGATGAATTTTCTGGATTTTTATTTTCTGTTCCTTTTTTTATTCTCTTTTATTTACATTTTTACTTTCTTTTTTCCTGAAAAGCATATTTTGAAAGCTAAAAAAAGGTCAAACATGTACTTCATTTTATTAGGCCATCAATCTTCTATTCTATTGCCCTTATTCTTTTTTTCCTTCCTTCCTTCCTTCCTTCCTTCCTTCCTTCCTTCCTTCTCCTTGTCTTCTTTCTTGTATTATCTGGTTATTTTATATTTATGTGTTTTTAGATATCAGAGGAACCTAACTAGAGATTCCCTTTTCTAGTGCATTCTTATAAAACTTATTCATGTGCAATAGTTGTAACATTAGTACAGACTCTTGCCTCTTTATAGTTACAGATATGAGAACCTAGATGATATTTGCTTTACTCCCATATCTGCCATATTTCAAACAAAAATCTTGTTTTTGCAACTTCTGTTCCTTTAAGTTTCCTAATCTTATACATACTGGTCTTCTCATCAGACTACTAATATGACACTGTTTCATGGGGAATTTTGACATTAAAATTTCCACAAAAAGTCATCATTTTCTCAAGCTCAATCATTAGATAATTTACTGCATGACTTAATTTGGCTTTTTTCCTATTTGGCTTTAAAAAAGAGTAAGAACATGACCTCTCTCAATTGCTAATATAAAATTTTGATTTGGGTTTTAATAGATGCACTTGTGCATTTACAAATAGTTGAAAAAATTAAGTAAATAGGAAGATGAAATAATCTTCTACACATTATAGCTTGAGAAATGTTATTTAGATACCCATACCCAAAAATATCTCCACATACGGAAGTGGAGTTTCAACTTCTTGTCTTTCATTCATTTAATGACCTTTTATTGAATTATGGGCCTACTCTGTTCCTGTACTTGTTCTAAACATTAGAGGAAATACAAACAGGAGAAAAAAAAAAGAAAGGAAAGATGAAGGAAGGAAGAAAGGAAGGAAGGAAGGAAGGAAGGAAAGAAGGAAGGAAGAGAGAGGGGTAAACAAATAATGATTCCACAGTGTAAGTAATATGATATAGAAGTAAGAACAATTTTACAAATTATGGGTGGGTAGGGGACAAGAGGAAAAAGAGGAACTTGGGGGATTTTGATAGGAAAATACTCAGGTAACTTATCCATATAATTAGTTGGTACAATATAATTTAATTGGTACATATGGAGTTCTTCATTCAAGTCCACCCTGACCCACTGTAACCTTTAATTAATTAGCACGAAATGTATTAAAAACTATTAACCAAATATTTTCATGTTAGAAGTTGTAAGTTATTCTGTACCTACAGAGACCTACAGAATTATAATTACCCCAAGTGTTGGGAACCAACAATCTCATATTAAATCTTTGGTATTAAAATATATCATTGGAGAGAAAGAATGAAATATGGCCCTTTGTAGCAACATGGATGGAACTGGAGAGTGTTATGCTAAGTGAAATAAGCCATATAGAGAAAGACAGATACCATATCGTTTCACTCTTATGTGGATCCTGAGAAACTTAACAGAAACGCATGGGGGAAGGGAAGGAAAAAAAAAAGAGGTTAGACTGGAAGAGAGCCAAAGCATGAAAGACTCTTAAAAACTGAGAACAGAATCCTGGGAAGATGGCGGTGTAGAAGGACGCTGGGCTGACCGCGCGTCCTGCTGATCACGTAGATTCTACCTACCCCTGCCTAAATAACTCAGAAAAACGCCAGAAGACTAACAGAACTGAGTCTCCAGAACCAAATGCAGACGAGAGGCCCACAGAAGAGGGTAGGAAGGGTGGAGAGGCAGTGCGCACTCCACGGACTGGAGGGAGGGAGCCGGGATGGAGGGGTGGCCTGCCAGCCAAGCGGAGCCCCCGAATCTGGCTTGCAAAAGTGGAGGGGCTGACAGAGTGTGTTCAGACAGCAAGCGGGACTTGACATCTGGAAGGTTATAAGCTAACAGCTCTGCTCAGAGATTGGGAGGGCTGGAGGACAACGGGAGGGAGAGTTGTTGAGCCCTGGAGGACACAGCTCAGCTTGGCAGGGACAAAGGCACTCGCCAGCACCATCTCCCTCGCCCATCCCCCAGCCAAAATCCCAAAGGGAACCAGTTCCTGCCAGGGAACTTGCTTGCACCAGGCAAACACACAAAGCTGTGCTTCTGTGGATCCATCCCTCTGGTGGGTCTGACTCCCTCCTGGTGCCACAGGGCCCCTCCCGAAGCGGATCTCCAAAGGAAAAGCAAGCTGAGCCTGCCCCTCCCGCCCCTAAGCACCTTGCCAATCCACCCCAGCTAATACAGCAGATCCCTAGCACCACAAGCCTGGCAGTGTGCAAGTAGCCCAGATGGGCCACGCCACCCCACAGTGAATCCCGCCCCTAGGAAAGGGGAAGAGAAGGCACACACCAGTCTGACTGTGGCCCCATCGGTGGGCTGAGGGCAGACATGAGGTCTGACTGCGGCCCTGCCCACCAACACAAGTTATTCAAGACAGCACAGGGGAAGTGCCCCACCGTCCTGAACCACTCCAGAGACTATCCAAAAAGATGAAACGGAAGAATTCCCCTCAGAAAAAGATCCAGGAAATAACAACAGCTAACAAACTGCTCAAAAATGATTTAAACAATATAACAGAACGTGAATTTAGGATAATAGTCATAAAATTAATTGCTGGGCTTGAAAACAGTATAAAGGACAGCAGAGAATCTCTTGCTACAGAGATCAAGGGACGAAGGAACAGCCAGGAGGAGCTAAAAAATGCTATCAAGGAGTTGCAAAATAAAATGGAGACAACAACGGCTCAGGTTGAAGAGGCAGAGCAAAGAATAGGTGAACTAGAAGATAAAATTATGGAAAAAGACGAAGCTGAGAAAAAGATAAAAAATCCAGGAGTATGAGGGGAAAATGAGAGAACTAAGTGATGCACTAAAGAGAAATAATCTACGCATAATTGGTATTCCAGAGGAGGAAGAGAGAGGGAAAGGTGCTGAAGGTGTACTTGAAGAAATCATAGCTGAGAACTTCCCGGATCTGGGGAAGGAAAAAGGCATTGAAATCCAAGAGACACAGAGAACTCCCTTCAGACATAACTTGAATCGACCTTCTGCATGACATACCATAGTGAAACTGGCAAAATACAAGGATAAAGAGAAAATTGTGAAAGCAGCTAGAGATAAACATGCTCTAACATATAAAGGGATACCTATAAGACTCATGACCGATCTCTCTACTGAAACTTGGCAGGCCAGAAAGGAATGGCAGGAGATCTTCAAAGTGATGAACAGAAAAAATATGCAGCAGAGAACCCTTTATACAGCAAGTCTGTCATTTAGAATAGAAGGAGAGATAAAGGTCTTCCCAAAAAAACAAAAACTGAAGGAATTCGTCACCATTAAACCATCCCTACAAGAGACCTTAGGGGGATCCTGTGAGACAAAGTACCAGAGACATTGTTACAAGCATGGAACCTACGGACATCACAATGACTCTAAACCCGTATCTTTCTATAATAATACTGAATGTAAATGGACTACATGCTCCAACCAAAAGACATAGGGTATCAGAATGGATAAAAAAACAAGACCCATCTATTTTCTCTCTACAAGAGACTCATTTTAGACCTGAGGACACCTTCAGATTGAGAATGAGGGGATGGAGAACTATTTATCATGCCACCGGAAGTCAAAAGAAAGCTGGAGTAACCATACTTATATCAGACAAACTAGACTTTAAATTAAGGTGTTAACAAGAGATGAAGAAGGGCATTATATAATAATCACAGGGTCTATCCATCAGGAAGAGCTAACAGTTATAAATGTCTATGCGCTGAATACAGTAGCCCCCAAATATATAAAACAATTACTCACAAACATAAGCAAGCTTATTGATAAGAATGTGATAATTGCAGGGGACTTTAACACTCCACTTACAGAAATGAATAGATCATCTAGACACATGGCCAATAAAGAAACAAGGGACCTGAATGACACATTGGATCATATGGACTTGACAGATATATTTAGAACGCTGCATCCCAAAGCAACAGAATATACTTTCTTCTCGAGTACATATGGAACCTTCTCGAAGATAGATCACATGCTGGGTCACAAAACAGCCCTTCGTAAGTATACAAGAATTGAAATCATACGATGCATACTTTCAGACCACAATGCGATGAAGCTTGAAATCAACCACAGGAAAAAGTCTGGAAAACCTCCAAAACCATGGAGGTTAAAGAACACCCTACTAACGAATGAGTGGGTCAACAGGCAATTAGAGAAGAAATTAAAAAATATATGGAAACAAATGAAAATGAAAAGACAACAATCCAAACGCTTTGGGCAGTCCTGAGAGGAAAATACATTGCAATCCAGGCCTATCTCAAGAAACAAGAAAAATCCCAAATACAAAATCTAACAGCACACCTAAAGGAAATAGAAGCAGAACAGCAAAGGCAGCCTAAACCCAGCAGAAAAGAGAGAAATAATAAAGATCAGAGCAGAAATAAATAATATAGAATCTAAAAAAACTGTAGAGCAGCACAATGAAACAAAGAGTTGTTTTTTTTGAAAAAAGAAACAAAATCGATAAACCTCTAGCCAGGCTTCTCAAAAAGAAAAGGGAGATGACCCAAATAGATAAAATCATGAAAGAAAATGGAATTATTACAACCAATCCCTCAGAGATACAAGCAATTATCAGGGAATACTATGAAAAATTATATGCCAACAAACTGGACAACCTGGAAGAAATGGACAAATTCCTAAACACCTACACCCTTCCAAAACTCAATCAGGAGGAAATAGAAAGCTTAAACAGACCCATAACCAGTGAAGAAATTGAATTGGTTATCAAAAATTTCCCAACAAATAAGAATCCAGGACCAGATGGCTTCCCAGGAGAGTTCTACCAGACGCTAAAAGCAGATATAATACCTATCCTTCTCAAGCTTTTCCAAGAAATAGAAAGGGAAGGAAAACTTCCAGACTCATTCTAGGAAGTCAGTATTACTTTGATTCCTAAACCAGACAGAGACCCAGTAAAAAAAGAGAACTATAGGCCAATATCGCTGATGCATATGGATGCAAAAATCTCAATTAGATACTAGCATATCGAATTCAACAGCATATAAGAATAATTACTCACCATGATCAAGTGGGATTCATTCCTGGGATGCAGGGCTGGTTCAACATTCAATGATACATCACATTAACAAAAAAAAAAAAAAGAAGAACCATATGATTCTTGTCAATCGATGCAGAAAAGGCCTTTGACAAAATCCAGCACCCTTTCTTAATAAAAACCCTTGAGAAAGTCGGGATAGAAGGAACATACTTAAACATCATAAAAGCCATTTATGAAAAGCCCACAGCTAACATCATCCTCAATGGGGAAAAACTGAAAGCTTTTTCCCTGAGATCAGGAACACAACAGGGATGTTCACTCTCACTGCTGTTGTTTAACATAATGTTGGAAGTGCTAGCATCACCAATTAGACAACACAAGGAAATCAACGGCATCAAAATTGGCAAAGATGAAGTCAAGCTTTCACTTTTGCAGATGACATGATATTATACATGGAAAATCCAATAGACTCCACCAAACGTCTGCTAGAACTGATACATGAATTTAGCAAAGTTGCAGGATACAAAATCAATGTACAGAAATCAGTTGCATTCTTATACACTAATAATGAAGCAACAGAAAGACAAATAAAGAAACTGATCCCATTCACAATTGCACCAAGAAGCATAAAATACCTAGGAATAAACCCAACCAAAGATGTAAAAGCTGTGTATGATGAAAACTATAGAAAGCTTATGAAGGAAATTGAAGAAGATATAAAGAAATGGAAAAACATTCCCTGCTCATGGATTGAAGAATATTGTCAAAATGTCAATACTACCCAAAGCTATCTACACATTCAATGCAATCCCAAGCAAAATTGCACCAGCATTCTTCTCAAAACTAGAACAAGCAATCCTAATATTCATATGGAACCACAAGAGGCCCCGAATAGCAAAGTAATTTTGAAGAAGAAGACCAAAGCAGGAGGCATCACAATCCCAGACTTTTGCCTCTTCTACAAAGGTGTAATCATGAAGACAGCATGGTATTGGCACAAAAACAGACACATAGACCAATGGAATAGAATAGAAACCCCAGAACTAGACCCACAAACGTATGGCCAACTAATCTTTGACAAAGCAGGAAAGAATATCCAATGGAAAAAAGACAGTCTCTTTAACAAATGGTGCTGGGAGAACTGGACAGCAACATGCAGAAGGTTGAAACTAGACCACTTTCTCACACCATTCACAAAAATAAACTCAAAATGGATAAAGGACCTGAATGTGAGACAGGAAACCATCCAAACCCTAGAGGAGAAAGCAGGAAAAGACCTCTCTGACCTCAGCCGTAGCAATCTCTTACTCGACACATCCCCAAAGGCAAGGGAATTAAAAGCAAAATGAATTGCTGGGACCTTATGAAGATAAAATCTTCTGCACAGCAAAGGAAACAACCAACAAAACTGAAAGGCAACCAACGGAATGGGAAAGGATATTTGCAAATGACATATCGGACAAAGGGCTAGTATCCAAAATCTATAAAGAGCTCACCAAACTCCACACCCGAAAGACAAATACCCAGTGAAGAAATGGGCAGAAAACATGAAAAGACACTTCTCTAAAGAAGACATCCGGATGGCCAACAGGCACATGAAAAGATGCTCAACGTCGCCCCTCATCAGGGAAATACAAACCAAAACCACCCTCAGATATCACCTCACGCCAGTCAGAGTGGCCAAAATGAACAAATCAGGAGATTATAGATGCTGGAGAGGAGGTGGAGAAATGGGAACCCTCTTGCACTGTTGGTGGGAATGCAAATTGGTACAGCCACTCTTTAAAACAGTGTGGAGGTTCCTCAAAAAATTGAAAATAGACCTACCCTATGACCCAGCAATAGCACTGCTAGGAATTTACCCAAGGGATACAGGAGTACTGATGCATAGGGGCACTTGTACCCCAATGTTTATAGCAGCACTTTCAACAATAACCAAATTATGGAAAGAGCCTAAATGTCCATCAACTGATGAATGGATAAAGAAATTGTGGTTTATATACACAATGGAGTACTACGTGGCAATGAGAAAGAATGAAATATGGCCCTTTGTAGCAACATGGATGGAACTGGAGAGTGTGATGCTAAATGAAATAAGCCATACTGAGAAAGACAGTTACCATATGTTTTCACTCTTACATGGATCCTGAGAACCTTAACAGAAACCCATGGGGGAGGGGAAGGAAAAAAAAAAGAGGTTAGAGTGGAAGAGAGCCAAAGCATAAGAGACTCGGAAAAACTGAGAACAAACTGAGGGTTGATGGGGGGTGGGAGGGAGGGGAGGGTGGGTGATGGGTATTGAAGAGGGCACCTTTCGGGATGAGCATTGGGTATTGTATGGAAACCAATTTGACAATAAACTTCATATGTTGAAAAAAAATAAAAAATAAAAAGATAAAAAAAACTGAGAACAAACTGAGGGTTGATGGGGGGTGGGAAGGAGGGGAGGGTGGATGATGTGTATTGAGGAGGGCACCTTTTGGGATGAGCACTGGGTTTTGTATGGAAACCAATTTGACAATAAACTTCATATATTGAAAAATAAAATAAAATAAAATAAAATAAGATAAAATAATCATATATATACATATATGGACTCCATACATACATTGGACTCCAATGATATATATACATATATATATATACACACACATATATATATATATACACATATATATATATATGTATATATATCATTGGAGTCCAATGGTAGTGCAGTCTTTAGTTCTATGACTTCCTCAACTTTCAACACGATTAATACTCTACTTTTACCTATGGGGAAACTTCTGTTAGGATTTTGGATGTAAGATGATTATTTGCTTCTAAATCCCACGAGCCTCCTTCATCTAAAGGATGCATTTAGCATTTAATACTGGCAAAATGTATTATGTATTGTTTTTCAGGAGCACATGTCACATCCAATGTAAACTTGACGTTTATAAAGCCAGAACCTATAAGTAATACTTATTTTTGCCCCTCACTGATTCAGTCATAGTCCCTTGTATATAGTAGACTTGAAAAAATACGTTGTTTTTTAGTAACCTAGAAAAAGAGATAGCATCCCAGGAAGTATGGTATAGGAGTAAAAATCTATGCTCTAAAAGCAAAAAGACAAAAGTAGCTGCCAAGATTGCTGCTTAAAAATATGGAGGCAGCATTTTGACTATTCCAAGATTAGTGTTTACATTTATCACACATTAACAAAAAATATCTTTACACGGCATCCACTAGAGGGCAATCAATACATTAGACACAAACATTCCCCCTCCTGCCCCACCACGGCCCTGACAGGGAATCTAGTAACTTTAAGGGGTTCAGGGAAAAACAAAGAAGAAGGAGGTATATATGGAATTCTCCTCACCAGAAACAGCAGTCGTCTCTATTGGACTACCTTCATGGATAGTGGGACTGGAAGAGCCAACTAAAAGTGAGCTAGACCTCTTCTTTTGGTGTTAACTACGGTCTTCCACAGATTTAATGTAGCTCACAAGTAACTTACTTGTAGGTAAAGAAGCATTTACCTGAGGTAAGTGAGATTTCACTCTAAATGAAGTTGGTCACAGAGTTCACTATATCCACTGCCCCTGCCAGGAAGCAGTGGTAATACACATATAGATACAAGTATTGTATAAAATTCTTGTCAAGCCATCTTGGCGATTAGACTATTTCTCTCCTGACTTCTCTGTTAAAAAAAAAAACAAAAACAAAAACAAAAAACCTCTAGCTTTTATTAACACTATTATCATGAGCATGAAAACGGTTTTAGGAAGAGAATTTTAACACTTTTTATGATGAATAGAATACTGAAAGGACTTGGAAACAGAAAAAAAAATTCTTGTACAGGGAGCACTCACATCAAGTATGGTTAACACTGTGGACAGTTTTTCTGGAGGCTTTAGAATTTTAGGAAATCTTCTATTATTTCATTGTAGAAGCAAGGTCCCAAATCAGTTGTAGGCCACTAGTTTCTGTTGTATGAATGGGTATGATACCTACTCATTTCATGCATAGGACTTCATGAATTTGTCACACACACACACACACACACACACAAAAGATTCTCCAGCATACCAAGATATCTTCCTTTGAAATTGACTATGAAAACATATGTGCACATGGTATTGGTTCACTCATTTGCATATGATAAAGTTGTAGATGTGTTCCTCCACAAATAAAAGACACCATTATAGAGTTAAATCTTTCTTAGGAATGTAACAAAACTGTAAAAAATTTGTTTATTTCTTTTGAGGGAGAGAGAGAGAGCACAGAGGAAAAGCAGACAGAGAGGGAAAGAAAGAATCCCAAGCAGGCTCCATGCTGTAAGAACAGAGCCATATGTGGGGCTCAGTCCCATGAACCATGAGATTATGACCTGATCTGAAACCAAGAGTCAGACACTTAACCAATTGAGCCACCCAGGTGCCCACCAAAACTTCTAAATGTGAGACAGGAAACCATCAAAATCCTACAGGAGATAACAGGCAGAAACTTCTTTGACTTTGGTTGTAGCAACTTCTTACTTGACATGTCTCCAGCGGCAAGGAAAATAAAAACAAAAATAAACTACTGGGACCTCATCACGATAAAATCCTTCTGCACAGCAAAGGAAACAATTAACAAAACTAAAAGTAACTGATGGAATGGGAGAATATATTTACAAATGGAACATCAGATATAGGGTTAGTATCCAAAATTTATAAATAACTAACCAAACTCAACACCCCAAAAATGTGAAGAGATGGGCAGAAGACATGAATACTTTTCCAAAGAAGACACCCAGATGGCTAACAGACACATGATACGATGTTCAACATCACTCATCATCGGGAAAATAAGAGTCAAAACCACAGTGATATACCAACTCACACCTATTAGAATGGGTAAAATTAACAACTCAGGAAATGACAGATGTTGGCAAGGATGAAGAGAAAGAGGAACACTTTTGCACTGCTGGTGGGAATGCAAACTGGTGCAGCCACTCTGGAAAAGTTTGGAGTTTCCTCAAAAAATTAATAATAGAACTACTATATGACCCAGTAATTTCACTACTAGGTGTTTATCCAAAGGATACAAAAATGCTGATTTGAAGGGGCATGTGCACCCCAATGTTTATAGCATTGCTATCAACAATAGACAAATTATGGAAAGAGTCCAAATGTCCATCGACTGATGAATGGATCAAGAAGAGTGGTACACACACACACACACACACACACACACACACACAATGGAATACTACTCAGTGACCAAAAATAATGAAATCTTGTCATTTGGAAAAATGTGGATGGAGATAGAAGGCATTATGCTAAGCAAAATAAGTCAGTCATAGACAAATATCATGATTTCATTCACATGTGGAATTTAAGAAACACAACAGGTGAACACAGGGGAAGGGAAGGAAAATAAGATAAAGATAGAGATGGAGGCAAACCATAAAAGACTCAAAAACACAGAGCAAACTGAGGAGTATTGGAGGGGAGGTGGGTGGGGGATGGGTTAAATGGGTGATGGGCATTAAGGAGGGCGTTTTTAGGGATGAGCACTAGGTGTCATATGTAAGTGATGAATCACTGGATTCTACTCCTGAAACCAAAGCTACCCTGTATGTCAACTAACATGAATTTAAATTAAAAAATAATAAAATTTTTAAAAGTGTATATACATATTCAGAGTATATTAGGTTCACTGAAAATGAAAATTAATCATAATTCTCAAATAACTTTACAAAATAAAGATACTAGAATCTATGGAAATTGTTTTGTGAGACTAGTTCTTAATGTTTTCTTGATTTAATGATAGTGGTTATTCAACCTGAGCTGGTTGACACCTCCTTAGATACCTTAGGACTCTTTTCTTAGGGAACACCTACTAAAATTAATGCAGCAAACTTGTTTCAGGATTTCCATTGATATAATATGAATTTCTAAGCTCTTCCTTTCCTCTAGATTTAATTAATGTATCTAATCTCTGGAACTACAAGCACACACTAACACATTGATTTATATCCATTCCTAACTTCCTCAATTCTTCTAATTTTAAATCGAAGATAACCCTCCTAATATTATTTCTAAGGTAAACACTTAGAAATCACTTTTTTTTATCACTTGTATATAGTGACCTCTTTCTAGATAGTTTTAAGCTCCCTGCTTAACATAAAGCTTACAAAGCGAGATAAAAAGACATCTGTGTTATACTGGAATAAACATTGGACTTGAAATCAGACACATGGGTTTGACTCTTGGCACTTCATTCTTAATACTAACTTAGTGAACTTGAGCAAGTGTTCAACCTTTCTGAGATTCCCATTTTCCATCTATAAAAAATAAAGATAACAGCAGTTATCTCCTTGGGATGTTGTAGGGATTAAAAATATATAATATACAATTAGTGGTGACTTCTTCCTTTTAGCTAAACCTACATGTTCAAGTATGCCAACAAATATTTTGTTTGCTTCTTGGTCCTTTCCTATCCCCTCTTTACCATCCAATAAAATCTTAGACAAACTGCTTTTTAAAAAAAAAATTAACGTTCATTTATTTTTAAGAGAGAGAGAGCAGGGGAGGGACAGAGAGAGAGACACACACACAGAATCTGAGGCAGGCTCCAGGCTCTGAGCTGTCAACACAAAGCCCGATTTGGGGCTTGAACCTTTGAACCACGAGATCATGATCTGAGTCGAAGTCAGATGCTTAACTGAGCTACCCAGGTGCCCCATAGACATACTTTTAAATTTCCTATATCTTCTCTTTTGTTTAAAACTAGAAAACTTTGGGGTGCCTGGGTGGCTCAGTCAGTTAAGCGTCTGACTTGGCTAAGATCATGATCTCATGGCTTGTGAGCTCGAGCCCTGCATAGGGCTCTGTGCGGACAGCTGAGAGCCTGGAGCCTGCTTTGGATTCTGTGTCTCCCTCTGTCTCTGCCTCTCCCTTACTTGTGCTCTCTCTCTCTCTCCTCTCAAAAATAAATAAACATTAAAGAAATTACAACAAATAAAACTAGAAAGTATATGTTATTAGGTATCAAATAAAAATAATTACTATATGGTAAATACATCTTTTTTAATTTTATCATAATAATTTAGTTTAATTCTATGAAATTTAGTGTCTATGATGTACAAAAATGCTGTGATGGGCTCAGGAGAAATATTAAGTTATTTCTCTGTTCTTGAGGAACGTGTGATCTAGTTGGGGAGACTGACACCTGCGTCATGACTCTGGCTCAAGGTTGACTGGAATAACCATTATCATATGGGTGTAAATGAAGTGTTTAGGGCTATGTGCCTTCATACATTTTGAATTTGTAGTGGTACAAGTCTGAGAAAGGACAGAAAGCAGGCTTTCTTCTGAATCAGAGACACAGAAATTTCTATGAGGAGTTAGGCAAATATAAGATTGCATCAGTTTCTCTAATCCCTGAATTAGTGTTTAATTAAATTGTCTAAACAACAGAACATTTTTAATGCCATGCACTGTTCCATCAATTTTAGTACAGTGTTGTTCCCCTACCATATTCCTATCAATGTCCAAAGCCATACTGCCTTCGTTTCAGTAGACATCTCTGTTGGTGCCTATTCTAGGTGGCACAGAGCACTCCTGCAGTGAATTGTCATTGTACTACAATCCTATCTTCCCCTATAGTCACTATTACAGAAAAAGAAAATACCTAGTGCAGAAAGCTAGTGATAGCCTTAGGGAAACCTATAGAGGCAGTCATTAAATCTGAGCAGTAATCCAGGGAGCAGTGGTGGGTGGCATTGAGGCTGGTAAAGCTGTTAGCTACTTAAGTGCATTGGCATTCTCCAAAATTGGCTTGGACTCCACAGGTTACAGAGAGTAGAGGTTCTTTTTGCTTTCACAAAATTTTTCATGCTACACTAAAACAAAAGCATACACTACACTCTATGTACCATACACTAAATATAGTGTATATCACATTTAAGAAAATAGTTAAATTTAAGTATATTTCCCCTTTCTTTTCATGTAATAGTGATCTACTGATTTGAGCTTTTCTCAGAAGGAAGGGTGCTTAGAAATTGGGTTTTACTTTGGTTTGGATTTCCCTCTAGGAATTTACTTTGATAATAAAATTTTTTATATGTCACATTCACATTTATGTAGAGGTGTTGAACCATTATGAAAGGCATTAGCATTGTGCTTTTTTTTAAACTTAAGAAATTATTGAGGAAAACATGTATCTAAATAATATATATAATTGTTTATTTATATGAATTTCCACATGTATTGAAAATGTTTGTTTGTTTGTTTTCAGGCAAGAGATATTTCTCTTCCAAAACCTAATAGTATGCTGGTAGTATGTACTATGAGTCTCGATGGATATAGTGACTTATATAATGGCCATAAATCCACTGATGACTGGCTATATGAGCTTTCATTTTCTAATCTGTTGATGAGTTTTGGCCTAACTACCTCATCAGGATGTGAAAATCAACCAAGTAATATGAAAATATTTTGAAAATATAAAGCTATGCAAAACTATAATATAAAAATATGATATATAAAAATATAAAGCTCTGTAAAAAGTGAACAGACATAAAAGGAATAACTACTTTGTGCCACGGGCAATTATATTTTCCCACTCTGCACAATAACTCTGTAAAGTAAGTACTGTTATCTTCATTTACAGTGAAGAATTGAGAGTTTAACTCATGCAGTTCGTACAGCTAGGAAATGAAAGAGCTGGGCTTCGACCCCAGGTGGAGCTGATTTCAAAGCTAGCTAACACTGCCTCCCAGCAACCAAAAAAATTAACTTTTTCTGAAGAGCAAAATAAAATCTACTTTTTGTTACCAAACTCTGATCTCTGTTGATTTTGGTGACATATGACAGGGGGCAAGGATTAGTTGATTATCCAATCATTTGAATGGAATTTAGCCTCAAAGGGTACTGTGGTTATGAAATGTCTACAAAATTCAGATTAAATTGTGCAGATTGAAATATGATACAGGTATGACAATGACACAGTGTCCAGCATGCCTTGGTTTTAGAGGGATGGTGAAATATAACTTATCAGTATATCAATTAACTTAACACAAAAAAACTTTTTTCCCTTTAAACAAATGCTTAAACACCCAATCTCACTCAAACACACACACACACACACACACACGTGTGCGCGCACACACACACACATACACACTGCTTTTTAATTTATGGATGTGGTTGCTCTGAAAATATGACCAGTGCAATAAAGAATAAAAACAGACTTTTCCAATATATCTCAACATTCTTGATATTAATTTAAATGCAATAATTATGGGCTCCTGGGGGGCTCATTTCATTGAGCATCTGACTCTTGATTTTGGCTGAGGTCATGATCCCAGAGTTGTGGGATTGAGCCCATATGCTAAGCGTGGAGCCTGCTTAGATCCTCTCTTTTTCTCTGCCTCTCTCTGCCCCCTCTCTATAAAATAAATAAATGCAATAACTATGAACATGGTTTCTTATGAACGTACAGTATGCTACATCTACAGTATCTTAGCAGTACTAAAGCACAGTGGCTATGTGCTCTCAATGTTAGCAAGCTACATTCAGAGACATTCTAAATATATTCATGGTGCCAATGAGTTGGATAGCAGGAAAGTAGGAGAAAAATGATTTTAAAAAGCAAACAGAGAAAATATCCTTATTATCCTGAGCTCGAAAAACAAGTAGAAATCTGAAACTGCTATTTCTTGCATAGTGACTCAATATATGGGGATGAGTATTAATTCACAGAACTCCAGATTCTTCTTGGATATTTTGCCTCTTTGGGATTATTTTTTTTTTAATTTTCTTAAGTGAGGAGTAAGTACACATAGAGAACATCATTCTTAAGCATTTCACTGCATCAGAATTCATTAGAGGAGATCTGAACATTTCATTATTCTTTAAGAGTACATTAATAAAACCACCACACACTTATTTTTAATACTGTGTATATGCATTGTCCTGATAGTCAGATACAAAGCCAACATATCAATCCTGCAATTAAAAATGTAATAAGGGGGAGCCTGGGTGGCTCAGTCGGTTAAGCGTCCGACTTCAGCTCAGGTCACGATCTCGCGTCCGTGAGTTTGAGCCCCGCATCAGGCTCTGGGCTGATGGCTCAGAGCCTGGAGCCTGCTTCCGATTCTGTGTCTCCCTCTCTCTCTGCCCCTCCCTCATTCATGCTCTGTCTCTCTCTGTCCCCAAAATAAATAAACATTAAAAAAATTTAAAAAAATGTAATAGGATATACTGGTGGGTTGTAGCCACCACAGGCCAAGCCAAATAATAAACTTTCTATATACTTTCATCTGAGCTACTTAACAGATGAAAAATGATAGCAGCCACTAAAGTGGCAAGAAGCTAGATCCTAATTGTCATTTGAATAAAAACAATACATTTCACATACCAAATATTATTTCTTTCCAGCCCTGTAGTTTCTTGTTCCCTACACAAGTATCCCCTCCCAAAAGCAAGCTTTCAATCATGCCACCTGTGCTTACAATGTCCATTTGTGAAAATCATTACAAAATATTTATAGCTCAGACAACACAGAAGTGGCAGTGGCAATCTTTGTATTTAGTTTTCCTTTATGAAGATGTAACAAACCATATTTAAAAAATACTTGGAATCAAAATGTGTTACTAACTTATTGCTTCATGAAGTAACATTCCACACTAGATTGCATCAGTTTTCCAGGCCTAATCCAGCTTCCCTCAGTGGCCCTTGTGCCCAGGGGAGAGATACTGTATCTGTTTCATTTATGAGTAGGAAGATAAATGGTTTTGCCCTTAACAAATGTAGAGGACTAGATGAAGAGCTCAGGACAACATGCTTTTTACTCCCTTAAGCTGCAAGACCTTTTTAATCCTCCTCATTCTCTCCCCCACTAATTTTGCAAGAACTATGCTTTAAGCCACATAAGATGATGAATGTTTGAAATAGTCCAATAAGGCTGAGCTAATGAGAGTGTTGTCATTAAAACTGTGCACTATCGCTAAGAGGCAGGACCCAAACTTCTGAGAACAGTATGGTTTTATACTTTTTTTCCCCACTTCTGCTGATGTAGCAGTACAGATTTAGTCCTTTTCAGCACTGGGGCTTAGTCAATGAAGACAATTTCTCATTTAGTGTCGATGATATTTTTGAATGCCCTTAGATAGGGTTTTAAACATTTCCTCTGTTGCTGCAGGGTTCTGAGCATTCCCTGTGCAGCAGCTGCATGTGAAGCTGTTCACACTATGAACTGTGACTGTTAATAAACTATATGCTGTATGTCCTTTTACAAGTTACTACATTTTTTTCAAGTAAAGAAGAATACATGGAAGGGTCAGGTATGAAGTTAAAATGTTTTATATCTTATTAGGGAAAATCATGTGACTTCCAGAGAGGCAGTTTCTAAACTTTGCTTTAATCAACTAGGACACATAAAAACATAATAGACTAAAATTAGTTGGTCAGTGGTAATTACATTCATCAATTATATTGGTTTATATATTTATTTTTCTGAGTTTATAAAAGGTGCTCATCATTGCGCACACTTTGGGCACAATTAAAAAAGTTAATTAAAAGTTTGGTGTAGTAGAAGAGTTCATTTTATCTACTTCAATAAATCCTTACTATTCAAAATAGATTGGTGGTACAGTTCAATATTAAGTTTAAATGTCTACTATATGGTTCCTCTTTTCTATCTAACACAGTGGTTAGCAGCATATGTGGATGCCCTGGATAAAAGTCTATGAAACCATGAGGAAAACCAAAAGGAATATTGTCTCAGCTTTATATGGGACACCAAATGCCCTTAGTGTAAATATACCAGGTTTTGTAGATTAGAATTTTCACAAATATTGCAATTTTAGTATTTCTGTAAAGATCTCTTTTAAAAAATTTTTATGTATTCAGTTTCTGAAAAGGACAATTGGTAATTTACTGCAGTCATATCTTCATTGTCTTCATGATAAAGAGTAATTATCAACAAAGCAAAAGCAACTAAAACAAAAAGCAATCAAATGGCAATCTGTATGTCTAATTTTATTTTATTTTTTTTAAAAAAATTTTTTTCAACGTTTATTTATTTTTGGGACAGAGAGAGACACAGCATGAACGGGGGAGGGGCAGAGAGAGAGGGAGACACAGAATCGGAAACAGGCTCCAGGCTCTGAGCCATCAGCCCAGAGCCCGACGCAGGGCTCGAACTCATGGACCGCGAGATCGTGACCTGGCTGAAGTCGGACGCTTAACCGACTGCGCCACCCAGGCGCCCCTGTATGTCTAATTTTAAAATTGCATAGTTGGGGCACCTGGGTGGCTCAGTCAGTTAAGCGTCTGACTTCGGCTTAGGTCATAATCTCGCAGTTTGTGAGTTATATCCCCACGTTGGGCTCTGTGCTGAAAGCTCAGAGCCTGAAGCCTGCTCCCTATTCTGTGTCTCCCTCTGTCTCTGCCCCTCCCCCACTCACACTCTGTCTCTCTCTCTATCAAAAATAAACATTTAAAAAAATTAAAAAAAAATAAAATTGCATAGCCATTTCAGGATCTGTTTATTATATCCCCTGGTTTGAATGAGGCCAATCTGACATCAAATTACTGATTGATTCATCAGCTCTGTCTAGCAATCATTTATCTAGTGGAATAACTTGTTGTAATAGTTGATGGACTGAGTTGACAATTAAATTCCAGGCAATATTTAATCACTTCAGTATCACCATTTATATACAACAAATATATTTTAGGTGTAATTCCTAAATTATGCCCATAAGGGAAAAAAAAGAAATAAAATCTGTCATCCTAGTATTTTTAGCTGCCTTAGGTATTAAGGAATATCTAATCTAGAGTCATTAATACGACTGAATTGTGGATTAACCAGAAACTGGCCATATAGTCAAACATGAGGGCCAATTATGTCATAGTGTCAGAAAAGAATACAAAAAAAGGGAAAACTTATATTTTTAAGAAGATAACAACCAGATTTCTGACTCATGATATATATCACATATAACATGTATGACTTAACACATATACAATTTTCATTTTGTTCAATTCGGTACTTTCTTATAAAATATCATGAATAATTTAATATTCAGAATAGAAAAGATTTTTAGTTTATCTAAAGGATACTTCCCTGCATGATTTCGAGACTTTCCATCTCATTAAAATGAAAAAAAAAAAAAAGAAAAACTTGTAGCACTTATCATCTTGGAGAGCAAGGAAATAACCACAAAACCATAGAATATAGGCTTATTGAATAATACATAATAAGGTCAGTTGAAAATTGATGTCACAGCCTATAAAGTTAGTCATTGCATATAGATTGTAGTAGCAGTGACACAAGCAGAATTAGGTATTTTTCCATTGAGCCCCATTCTAACGTTCTCAAATGACTTTGTTTTGCTGGACCAAGCTACTATCCTGACCTATATGATAGTTCATTTATGTATTACCAAAATAGCCAGGGATGCTGCTGTGTCTAGCATGGCAATTTAATAAGAATTCACTACAAATTCAAATACACAGAAAATTTTTAAAAATCAACTTCCTTGCATTTGTTACACTATATACCAGCAGTTACTGCACTTCGAGTAAGGTAAAAAAGAGATCCTAGACATCACATAGATTGATTTTCTTTTTCCAGTAAACAGAAACAGCCACCAACAAACACATTGATAGCTAAGCCTATACCTGAAAAGTTGAACCAAGTATTTTGCCCTCTACCTTCTATCTCATTCTCAGAATTAATGCACTGTAACTAAAAAATGATACAGCTAATAAAAGAAAAAATTAATCTGAGCCAATCACCTTTTTTTTCTTTTTTTAAGACTGCATTTTAATTCCAGTTGGTTAACTAATAGTGTAATATTAGTTTCAGGTGTACAATATAGTGATTTAACACTTCCATACAACTGGTACTCATCACAAGCGGACTCCTTAATCTCCATCACCTATTTAACTAATCCCCCCACCCAACTCCCCTGCGGAACCATCGGTTTGTTCCCCATTGTTGAGAGCCTATTGCTGGCTTTGTCTCTATCCTTTTTCCCTTTGTTTGTGTGTTTTATTTGTTAAATTCCACATATGAGGGAAATCATAAAGTATTTGTCTTTCTCTGACTGACTTATTACACTTAGGGTAATACTCTCTAGTTCCATCTGTGTCATTGCAAATGGAAAAATTTCATTATTTCTAGGGTTAAGTAATAGTTATATATATATATAATCACATCTTCTGTATCTATTCATCAACTGATGGACACTTGGGCAGCTTCCATAATTGGATATTGTAAATAATACTGCTGGAAACATAGTAATGCATGTATCCCTTTCAACAATTGTTTTTGTATTCTTTGGGTAAATACATAGTAGTGCAATTGTAGGATCATAAGGTAGTTCTGTTTTTAACTTTTTGAGGAATCTTCATACTGTTTTCCAGAGTGGCTGCACTAGACTACATTCCCAATAACAGCACAGGAGAGTTCCCCTTTCTCCACATCCTCCCCAACACTTGTTGTTTCTTGTGTTGTTATTAACCATTCTGACACATGAGAGGTGCTATATCATTATAATATTGATTTGCATTTACCTGATGGTAAGTGGGATGAGCATCTATTCATGTGTTTGCTGGCCATCTCGAAGTCCTCTTTGGGGAAAGTTATGTTCATGTGTTCTGCCCAGTTTTTAATTGGATTGTTTGTATTTTGGGTGTTGAGTTTTATTAATTATTTATATAGTTTGGATATTAACCCTTTATCAGATATGACACTTGCAAATATCTTCTACAACTCAGTAGGTTGCCTTTTAGTCTTGTTGATTGTTTCCTTTGCTGTGCAGAAGCTTTTTATCTTGTTGTAGTGCCAATAGTTTACTTTTGCTTTAAAAATTTTTTTTGATGTTTATTTATTTCTGAAGGAGAGAGAGACAGAGCGTGAGGAGGGAGGGGCAGAGAAAGACAGAGACACAGAATCTGAATCAGGCTTCAGGCTCTGAGTTCTCAGCACAGAGCCTGATGCAGGGCTTGAACCCGTAAATCACGAGATGATGACCTGAGCCAAAGTCGGCGGCTTAACCGACTGAGACACTCAGGTGCCCTTACTTTTGCTTTTATTTCCCTTACCTCAGGAGACTTATCTAGAAAGCTTTTACAGCTAAAGTCAAAGAAGCTGCTGCCTGTGTTCACTTCTAGTATTTTTTTGGCTTTTGTCTTCTTTTTTCTTAATTAAATTATTTTTATAATTTGCATCCAAGTTAGTTAACATTTAGGTAAAAATGATTTCGGGAGTAGAATTTAGTGCCTCATAACTTACATATAACACCCAGTGCTCATCTCCTTAATGCTCCTTTCCCATTTAGCCCATCCCCCCACCAAGCACCCCTCCAGCAACCCTCAGTTTATACTCTGTATTTAAGAGTCTTTTATGGTTTGTCTCCCTCCCTGTTTTTATATTATTTTTGCTTCCCTTCCCTTATGTTCATCTCTTTTGTATCTTAATTCCATACATGAATGAAGTTGTATGTTATTTGTCTTTCTCTAATTTCACTTAGCATAATGCCCTCTAGTTCCATCCATGTTGTTGCAAATGGCAAGATTTCACTTTTTTTGATGGCTGAGTAATACTCAATTATATACACACACACCACCTATTCTTTATCCATTAATCAGTCGATGGGCATGTAGGCTCTTTCCATAATTTGGTTATCATTGATAGCACTGCTATAAACATTGGGGTGCATGTGCCCCTTCAAAACATCACCCCTATATCCTTCGGATAAATACCTAGTAGTGCAATTAAGGAAACTCCATACTGGTTTCCAGAGTGGTTGTACCAATGTGCAATCCCTCCAGCAGTGCCAAAGGGTTCCTCTTTCTCCACATCCTCACCAACATCTGTTGTTGTCTGAGTTAATTTTGCCATTCTTATAGGTGTGAGGTGGTATCTCATTGTGGTATTGATTTGTATTTCTTACATGTAAATATTTGTGGAGTGATGTTGAGCACTTTTTCATGTCTGTTAACCATATGGATGTCTTCTTTGGAAAAGTGTCTCTTCATGTCTTTTGACCATTTATTCACTGGATTATTTGTTGTTTTTGGGTGTTAAGTTTGGTAAGTTCTTTACAGATTTTGGATAATAACCTTTTATCTGATATGTAATTTTCAAATATCTTCTCCCAATCTGTCAGTTGTCTTTTAGTTTTGCTGATTGTTTTCCCTCACTCTGCAGAAGCTTTTTATCTTGGTGAGGTCTGAATGGTTAATTTTTGCTTTTGTTTCTCTTGACTCTGGAGACATATCAAGTAAGAAGTTGCTGCATCTGAGGTCAGAGTGGTTGTTTCCTCTTTTCCCCTCTAGGATTTTGATGGCTTCCTGTCTTACATGTAAGTCTTTAATCCATTTTAAGTTTATTTTTGTCTGTGGTGTAAGAAAATGGGTCAAGTTTATTCTTCCGCATGTTGCTGTCCAGTTTTCCCAGCACCATTTGTTGAAGAGACTGTATTTTTCCATTGGATATTCTTTCCTGCTTGTCAAAGATTAGTTGCCCATATGTTTGTGGGCCCATTTCTGGGTTCTTTATTCTCTTCCATTGATCTATGTGTCTGGTTTTGTGCCAGTACTATATGGTCTTGATGATTACAGCTTTGTAATACACCTTGACATCCAGAATTGTGATGCCTCCAGTTTTGGATTTCATTTTCAGGATTGCTTTGGCTATTCAGGGTCTTTTCTGGTTCCATACAAATTTTAGGAATGTTTGTTCTAGGTCTGTGAAGAATAATGGTGTTATTTTGATAGGGATTGTATTGAATATGTAGATTGCTTTGGGTAGTATCAACATTTTGACATATTTATTCTTCTAATCCATGAACATGGAAAGTTTTTCTATTTTTGTGTGTGTCTCTTCTTAAATTTCTCTCATAACCTTCATATAGTTTTCAGAATATAGACTTTTCATCTCTTTGGTTTGGTTTATTTCTAGGTATTGTATGGTTTTTGGTTCAACCATAAATGGGATTGATTCCTGGATTTCTCTTTGTGCTGCTTCATTATTGGTGTATAGATATACAACTTATTTTGGTACATCGATCCTGCATCTTTGCTGAATTCATGTATCAGTTCTAGCAGTTTTTTGGTGGACTCTTTAAGGTGTTTCACATAGAGTATAATGATATCTGCAAAGAGTGAAAATTTCACTTCTTCCTTGCCTATTTGGATGCCTTTTATTTCTTTTTGTTGTCTGATTGCTGAGGCTAAGATCTAGTACTATGTTAGTAATGGTGACAGTGGATATTAGGTGTGTGCCTTTCATATATGGCTTTTGTGATGTTGAGGTATGTTCCTTTTATCCCTACTCTCTTGAGGATTTTTATCAAGAAGGGATGATATATTTTGTCAAATGCTTTATCTGTATCTATTGAGAGGATCATGTATAGCTTTTATGCTTTCTTTTATTAATGTGATGTATCACATTGATTTATTTACAGATATTGAACCAGCCCTTCATCCCAGGAATAAATCCTACTTGATCGTGTTGAATAATTATTTTAATGTATTGTTGGATCCCTTTAGCTAGTACCTTGTTAAGAATTTTTACATCCATTTTCACCAGGGAAATTGGTCTGTAGTTCTCTGTTTTAGTGGGGTCTTTGTATGTTCTTGGAATCCAGGTAAGGCTGGCCTTGTAGAATGAGTTTGGAAGTTTTCCTTCCATTTCTATTTTTTTGAACACCTTCCCAAGAATAGATATTAACTCTTCTATAATTGTTTGCTAGAATTCCCCTGGAAAGCCATTTGGCCCTGGACTATTGTTTGTTGGGAGACTTTTGATTACTGATTCAATTTCTTTACTGGTTATGGGTCTGTTCAAATTTTCTATTTCTTCCTGTTTCTGTTTTGGTAATTGATATGTTTCTAGAATTTGTCCATTTCTTACAGATTGCCCAATTTATTGGCCTAAAATTGCTCATAATATCTTCTTCTTGTTTCATTTCTGCAATGTTGGTTGTGATATCTCCTTTTTCTTTCATGATTTTATTTATTTGGGTCCTTTCCTTTTTCTTTTTTATCAATCTGGCTATGGATTTATCAATTTTTTTAATTTTTCAAAGAACCAGCTTCTGGTTTCATTCATCTGTTCTACTAATTTTTTTATTTCTATACCATTGATTTCTGCTCTAATCTTTATTATTTCCCATCTTCTGCTGGGTTTGGGCTTTATTTGCTGTTCTTTTTTCAGCTCTTTTATATGTAAGGTTAGGTTTCGTATCTGAGAACTTCCTTCCTTCTTTAGAATGGCCTGGATTGCTGTATACTTCCCTCTTATGACTGTTTTTGCTGCATCCCAGAGGTTTTGTCCTATTGGATATTCATTTCAATGGCTTCCATGTACTTTTTAATTTCCTCTTTAATTTTTGGTTAACCCACTCATTCATTAGTAGGATGTTCTTAATCTCCAAGTATTCATAGTCTTTCCAATTTTTTTTTCTTGTGGTTAATTTCAAGTTTCATAGTATTGTGGTCTGAAAATGTGTGCGGTATCATCTTGATCATTTTACTTGTTGAGGGCTGATTTGTGTCCCAGTGTATGATCTACTCTGGAGAATGTTCTATGTGCACTTGAGAAGAATGTGTATTCTGCTGCTTTAGGACAAAATGTTCTGAATATATCTGTTAAGTCCATCTGATCCAGTGTGTCATTCAAAGCCATCATTTCCTTGTTGATTTTTTGTTTAGATGATCTGTCCATTTCTGTAAGCGGGGTGTTAAAGACCCTACTATTATGGTATTATTATCAATGAGTATCTGTATGTATGTGATTATTGATTTATATATTTGGGTGTTTCACATTGGGTGCTTAAATGTTTATAATTGTTAGGTCTTCTTGGTGGATAGACCCCTTAATTATGATATAATGCCCTTCTTAATCTCTTGTTACAGTCTATTTTAAAATCTAGATTGTCTGATATAAGTATGGATACACCACCTTCCTTTTGGGGACCATTAGCATGTTAGCTGTTTCTTCATCCTTTTACCTTTCAATCTGCAGGTCTCTTAGGTCTAAAATGGGCCTTTTGTATGCAGCATATAGATGCATCTTGTTTTATTATCCATTCTGATACTCTATGTCTTTTGATTTGAGCATTTACTCCATTAACATTTAGAGTGAGTACTGAAAGATATGAATACTGAAAAATATGAATTTAGTGCCATTGTGTTGCCTGTAGAGTTGGAGTTTCTGGTTATGTTCTCTGGTCCTTTCTAGTGTTTGTTATTTTTGGTCTTTTTTGTTTCATTTCATCTTTTCTCATCTCAGAGAGTCCCCCTTAAAATTTCTTGCAAGGCTTGTTTAGTGGTCACAAACTCATTTAGTTTTGGTTTGTCTGGGAAATTCTTCTCTCTCCTTCTATTTTGAATGACAGGCTTGTTGGATAAAGAATTCTTAGCTGCATATTTTTTTTCAATTCAGCACTTTGAGTATATCCTGTCCCTCCTCTGGACTGCCAAGTTTCTGTGGATAGGTCTGCTGTGAACCTGATCTGTCTTCCCTTATAGGTTAAGGGTTTTTTTTTCCCTTGCTGCTTTCATAATTCTTTCCTTATCTGTGTATTTTGTGGGTTTGACTATGATATACTTTGGTGATGGTTGTTTTTTGTTGAATGTAGTGGGAGTTTTGTGTGCTTTTTTAATTTTTATGTCTGTGTCTTTTCCCAGATTAGGAAATGTTTCTGCTCTAAGTTGCTCACATAAACATTGTGCCCATTTTTCTCTTCATCTTCTGGGACTCCTATGATTCAGATGTTATTCCTTTATAATAAGTCACTTAGTTCTCTAATTCTTGTATCATGCTCTTTTGCCTTAGTCTCCTTGCTTCATTATTCTCCATAATTTTTGTCTCCTATGTTGCTGATTTGCTGCTCTGCCTCACCCATCCTTGCTGCTGTGGCATTCATTCAAGATTGCATCTCAGTTACACCATTTTTTATTTCATTCTGACTAGATTTGACTTCTTTTTTCTCCATAGAAAGGGATTCTATGTTTTTTTTTTCAACCCCAGCTAGTTTTCTTAGTATCATTGTTCTAAATTATAGTTCAGACATATTGTTTAATTTGTGTTGATTGGCTGTCATTTCATTCCTGTTCTTTCTTTTGGGTGAATTCTTTCATTTTGTCATTTTGGAGGAAGAAAAATAATAAATTAAAAAATAAATATTAAAAAATTAAAAACAACACAAAAAATCAAATAAAGGTAGGATATTCCTAGGTGTGTTTTTGTCTGGTTGTTGAAAGAAGCTTGATAGAATAGAGAAAAAAGGTAAATAAAAGAAAGAAAAGAGAAAAATAGGTTAAAAAAATTAAAAAAATGTATATAATAAAAACAAAAAATGAAGAAAATAAAATAGAATAAAAAAATTTACAAAAAAAATTTAAAAACATAGTAAAAAAATTTAAATTTTTTTTCTAATAAAAAGAAAATAGGAGCACCTGGGTGGCTCACTTAGTTGAGTATCTGATTTTGGCTCATATCATGATCTCATTGCTTATGGATTCGAACCCCATGTCAGACTCTGCACTGATAGCTCAGAGCCTGGAACCTGCTTCAGATTCTGTATCTCCCTCTCTCTCTGCCCCTCTCTTCAAGCCTCCTCCCTCAAAATAAACACAATAAAAGAAATTCCAAAAAATAAAAAAAATAACAAAAAGAAAACGACTTTTTTCTCTTTCTGTATCCAAGACAAAGAAAAGAATGGAGATAAAAAAAAAACAATTTAAACAAAGACAGAATTAAAAAAAAAAGATGATACAGCAAAGAGAATGAGACCCAAATAAAGTTACATCCAGTTTTCCCTAGAGATCAAACTATGAAGCACTCTATATAGTCTGTATAGTAAGCAGGTGCAGCCACTTGTGTTGATCTTCTGGGGTATGTGCTTCACGTGTGCAATTGGGTAGGGCTTGGTGTAAAGACTCCATTCTCCACTAGGTCATGCTGCTTAGTTTACTGCAGTGGATCAGTGTGGTGCAAATGCACAATTGTGTGCATATGCATGGAAAAGGTGGAAATGGCTTCACCCAACTTCCTAATCTCTGGCATAGGAACTTCACACTCTCACTGACTCACAATCAAGCACCCCTCCTTTGTCTCAGGCTTCTGTCCATTCCTCACTTCTACCCTGTCTGTGTCCAAGCTGTCAGCCTGCCAGGTGGCATGTCCCTCTAGGATTTTATCTCAGATGGGGCTGTGTTTCCAAACCCCTCACTTCAGAGAACCTTGTAGCTTGGACCCTCCTCTGGGGGAGGGTCTCACTGAGCAATGGGCAGGTGCCAGTATGACTCAGAAAATGTTCCTGTGATCATGCAGTGGCAGAGGTTCAGAGATTATGGCACACACACACGGTGCCAGATTTTACCCCACTCTGGCATCTTTGTTCCAATACCAGCAAATGAGGGTACTCTCCAGGGTTCACTGAGACGTTTGCCTGTGGGAAAGCTGTATGGACTCTACAAAATGCACTCCAAGCAGTATAACTGCTTCTCCTGTATGGCCCATGGACCTCTTGGACCCTGCTGCCCACTTCTGGGGATTCACCCTGCTTCCTCACCAGAGCACTGCCAGGTATTAAGCTCCAGAATTTCTGACTCTGTGCTCCACTGTTTATAGAATCCTTTTTGTATTGAAACCCTCATTGATAGTTTTTCCCTATCAATGGTTTTGGGGAACATATTTCCTGATCAGTCCCCTATGAGTATTTCATTTCTTCTCTTTCTCTCCAGCTACTTTCAGGGTGAGTGCTTTTCCTGTACTCTCCCAATGTGCCACCCTCTTTCCCCCTTTCTCTGCCCTCTCTCTGCAAAAACAGCTCCCTAACCTCCAGGGCTTTTCTCTCCCCAAGTTCACCTCTCCACACCATGTACCTGCCCAATTCCTTGGCTCAAGTTATGCAGATTGTTGTGTTAGTCCTCATATCAATTTACTAGGTGTGCAAAATGGTTTGGTGCTGATCTAGCTGTGTTTCAGAGTTGAGACAAGCTGAGAACTTCTATGCTGCTCCACTATAACTTGAAGTCTGGAATTATAATGCCTCAGTATTGCTTTTCTTTTTCAGTATTTCATTGTCTATTTGAGGTCTTTTGTGGCTCTGTACACATTTTAGTTTGTTGTTCTAGCTCTGTGAAAAATGCTGCTAATATTTTGGTGGTGGGTTGCATTAAATGTGTAGCTTGTTTTGGGTAGGATAGACATGTTAACAATATTTGTTTTTCCAGTCCATGAGCATGGAATTTCTTTCCATTTCTTTGTGTCATCTTCAATTTCTTTAATCAGTGTTTTATAGTTTTCAGTGTATAGATCCTTCACCAGTTTGGCTAGGTTTATTCCTAGAAATCTCATTGTTTTTGGTGCAACTGTAAATGGAATTGATTCCTTAATTTCCCTCTCTGTTGCTTCAGGATTGCTGTGTAGAAATCCAACAGATTTCTCTATGTTAATTTTGTATCCTGTGTGATGTTATTGAATTGTTTATCAGGTCTAGCAGTTTTTTGGTGTTGTCTTTGAGGAGTTCTATATAGAGTATCATGTCATCTGCAAATACCGGAAGTTTTATTTCTTCCTTGCTGATTTGAAATGTGTTTTATTCCTTTTTCTTGTCTGATTATTGTGACTAGGACTTCCAGTATTATGTTAAATAACAGTGGTGAGAGTGGAAATCCCTGTCTTGTTCCTCACCATAGAGGAAATTCTTGCAGTTTTTCCCTGTTGAGAATGATATTAACTGTGGGTTATATATATATATATATATATATATATATATATATATATATATATATGGCCTTTACTGTGTTAAGGTGTTTTCCCTCTGAACCTTTGTTGAAAATTTTTATCATGAATAGATGTTGTACTTTGTCAAATGCTTTTTCTGCATCGATTGACAGGATTATATGTTTCTTTTCCTTTCTTTTATTAATATGGTGTATCATTTTGATTGATTTGTTAATACTGAACCATTCATGCAACCCAGGAATAAATCCCTCTCGATTTTGTTGAATTATTTTCTAGTGAATTGTTAGATTTGGTTTGCTAGTATTTTATTCAGAACTTTTACATGTATGTTCATCTGGGATATCGGCATGTAATTCTATTTTATTGGAGTCTTCACCTCATTTTGGTATCAAGATAATGCTGGCCTCATGGAATGATTTGGAAATTTTCTGTCCATTTCTTTTTTGAAACAATTTGAGATGAATACATATTAACTCTTCTTTAAATATTTGGTAGAATTTGCCTGTGAAGCCATCTGACCCTGTCCCTTATTTGCTAGGTGTTTTATGATTACTGATATAATTTCTCTGCTGGTTATCAGTCTGTTCACATTTTCTATTTCTTCTTGTTTCAGTTCTGGGAGTTTATATTTTTCTAAGAATTTATCCATTTCTTCCAGGATGTGCAATCTGTTGGCATATAGTTTTTTGTAATAGTCTCTTATAATTATTTGTATTTCTGTGGTATTGGCTGATATTTCTCCTCTTTCATTAGTGATTTTATTTATTTGGGTTCTTTCCTTGTCATTTATGATAGGTCTGGTGAAAGTTTTATCAATTTTATTAGTTTTTAAAGAACCATCTCTTGATTTTATTGATCTGTTCTTTTTTTTTAGTTTCCATATCACTTATTTTGTTCTAATATTTATTACCTTATTCTTTCTGCTGGCTATAGACTTTGTTTTTCTTTTTCTAGCTCTTTTACATGTAAAGTTAGGTGGATTATTTGATATTTTCCTTTCTTCTTGAGATAGACTTGTATTGCTATATATTGCCCTCTTAGTACTGCTTTTCTTGCATCTTAAAGGTTTTGGACCATTGTGTTTTCATTTTCAATTGTCTCAATGTATTTTTCTAATCTCTTCTTTGACTTCCTTGTGACCCATTGATTGTGTAGTAGCATGTTGTTTAACTGCCATGTATTTGTGGTCTTTCCACATTTTTTCTTACAGTTGACTTTAGTTTCATAGTGTTGTGGTCAGAAAAGGTGCCTGGTATTATTTCATTATTTTTGTATTTGTTGAGGCCTAATCTGTGACCTAATATGTGATCCATTCTGGAGAATGTCCCATATACACGTGAAAAGAATGTGTATTCTGGTGTTTTTGATGGAATGTTCTGAATATATCTTTTAAGTCTCTCTGGTTAAGTGTGTCATTCAAAGCCATTCTTTTCTGGTTTATGTTCTGTTTAAATGAGCTGTCCATTGATGTAAGTGGGGTGTTAAAGTCCCCTACTATTATTGTGTTATTTTAAAATATTTTCTTTACATATTTGGGTCCTCACATATTGGGTCATAAATATCTAAAATTATTAACTCTTGCTGGATTGTTCCCTTTATGATTATACACTTTTTTGTGTCTTTTTACAGTCTTAGTTTTAAAGTCTACTTTTTTCTGATATAAGTACTGCTACTCTGGCCTTTTGACATCCATTTACATGACAAATGTTTTTCTATCCCAAAACTTGATCTGTAGGTGTTTTTAGGTGTCTTTTGTAGGCAGCATATAGATGGGTCTTGTTTTTGTTTTTCTTCTATTATGACACCCTGCCTTTTTAGTGGAGCATGCAGTCCATTTACATTCAAAGCAATTATTGATAGATATGAATTTAGTGCCATTTTATTACTTGTTTTGTTATGGTTTCAGGACTATTTCTCTGATCTGTCTTGTCTTTGTCACTTTTTATCTCTCCAGTTGCATTGAAGGACTCGCCTTAATACTTCTTGCAAGGCTGGTTTAAGGGTCATGAACTCTTTTAGCTTTTGTTTGTCTAGGAAACACTTTATGTCTCCTTTTGTTCATATTGATAGATTTGCTGGATATGGTATTCTTGGCTGCAGGCTTTTCCCATTCAGTACTTTCATTATATTATGCAACTCCCTTCTGACTTGCCAAGTTTCTGTTGAGCAATCTCTAGCTAGTCCAATGAGTCATACACGGTATGTTAAGAACTTCTTTTTTCTTGGGTCGCCTGGGTGGCTCATTCTGTTCAGCATCCAACTTCAGCTCAGGTCATGATCTTGCAGTTTGCAAGATTACACCCTGCATTGGGCTGTCTGCTGTCAGCATGGAACCTGATTCCGATCCTCTGTCCCCCTCTTTCTCTGCCCCTCCCCCACTTGTGCTTTCTCTCTCTCTCTCTCTCTCTCTCTCTTAAAATTAAAAATAAACATTAAGAAACTCTTTACTGTTTTTAAGATTGTTTCATCCTCACTATGTTTTACACATTTAATTACAATATGTCCTGGTGCTGGCCTGCTTTTGTTCATTTTGATGGAAGTTCTCTGTGCCTCCAGGATTTAGATATCTGTTTCCTTCCCCAGATTAGGGAACTTTTCAGTTATTATTTCTTCTTATATATTTATTGCCCCCTTTTCTCTGTCTATTTTTGGGATTCCTATAATACAAATGTTATTCATTTGAGGAGTCACTAAGTCCCTCTATCTATTTACATTTTTCATTCTTCTTCTCTCTTTTGTTCAGCTTCACTGTTTTCCATTACTTTGTCTTCATTCTTCTGCTACTTCCATCCTGCTCCTTGCATCAAGTATGTTTGTAGTCTCGTTTATTGTATTCTTCATTTCTGATTGATTCTTTATTTAACTTGTTTATCTCTGTGGTAAGGGTCTTACTGATGTCTTCCATTCTTAAATCCAGCAAGTATCCTTATGATTGTTGCTTAAAATTATCCATCAGGCATGTTACTTATATGTGTTTCAGGCATGCTACTTTTATGTGTGTTCACTTAGATATCTGGCAGTGGCTTTGTCTTCTTTCATTTAGGATATGTTCTTCTGTATTGGCATTTTGTCCAGGATCTGCCTTTTTTCTGTGTTAGAAAAACCAGTTTTGTTTCCTGCTCCTGAAAGTAACAACCTTTTGAAGGAGAGGTTATGTAGTGCCCAGAGTCTGGAGCTGCAGGGAGTATATTTGGTGTTTTCTGTGCACACTCTGCTGTTGTATTCTTGCTGTTCTATCTTACAAGCCAGTGGTGTGGAAAGGCTTTCTTTGCTTTTAGTGGGTAATGTTTGGTCCCTGATCTGGATGTGGTGAGTTTTAGCTACATGTACTCTGGTCTTCTTGTGAAATGAGACCTGAGACCTCCTCCACCAAACCTGAGGCCCTTACAGAACTCTCTGGTAAGAACATGTGGTGTGGATAGGGTTTTATATTTGTTTTCTGGGAGGGGCCCACCATGCTAGATTAGTGGAAACTTGACTGAGAAAGCAATTCCCACAAAGTGCAAGGGGTGCACTTGGTATAAGCAAATTAAGCACAGTGTCCATGCTGTGCTGCTTCCTGCAGGTTGTTCTGTGTTTATGCTGAAGGGCTCAGAGGGAAATGGGTTTTACAGTATCTTTGTTCCTGAAGAGGGGTCTCTTGTTAAAGCTTTCTGTCAGGGAAGATCTGAGAAGAATGAATAATTTTCCTGCTGTGTGCCCCAGGCATTTTTCAGGTTGCTGTTTCCTTGCTGTCTGCCCTTGGGTTGTTTGCCTGCCTTTAGTCCAGGAGAACCACAGTGCCCTCTGGGCTTTATCCCAGCCAACCCTGTTGACCTTTAAAATTCCAGGCTGTAAGTCCCACCTGTTTCAAGAACTCATATAATTCACCCCCTCTCATTTTCCAAACCAAAAGCTTTGGGGAAACATTCTCCTTGTGCATTATCCTGCATGCTACTCTTTCTTTCTCTCTTGCCCTTCTCTGCAACCACAGCTCCCTCCCTTCTGTAGCACCCACAATCTGTTTCTCCCCTAAACCATGTCTCTGCACTTACTACCTTCTTTGATGTGACCTCTTCTCTCCCTTTAGTTTTGGCATTTGTTCTGTTTGTCTTCAGGTCGATTTCTGGTATTTAGGGGTATTTAGGGGTGTTTAGGATACCAGGGGTATTTAGGATGATTTGATAGCTATCTAGTTTGTAATGCCTGATGTTCTAAAACCTCCCACAAAAGACCACCAGAGTCGTGAGTCAAAGCCAAGCGGCAAGGGTCGTTTATTGCAGGTTCGAACCTGGACCTCTGCGCACTCGTTGCCGGTGACACACAGAGGCCCCGATCAGAGTTGGTATAGGGTTTTTATAGACAGGAACAAACAGCATAGGTGAGTGAGGGTCCTGATAGGTAAATTCTAAAGTAAGGACATTTGTGGTTTTCTGATTGGGCGTCCTTTGTCTGTTACTTGTGGTGGGAGAGAGAAAAAAAAGGGGAAGGGGATAGGTGAGGAATGTGTTAAACAAGCAAGATTACAGAAGCGAGAGACGCCAGTTGGTTTAAGTACAATTACTCATTTCATTACATATCAGACTACGTTTAGGAAGGTTTACAACCCATTCTACTACACAGCGGGTTACTTTCAGGAAAGGTCTCAGCAAGCAAAACAGACTTCTCAGCAATTGTATTCCTTATCAAAGATCCATAATAAGCAGAAAAGAGAACCTAGCTTTAAACTAAGGTAGGGCTGTCATTTGGATTGTTCCTTACAAGTTGTGTCCATGTGATGAGAAGAGACTAGCATCCTCCTACTCCACTGCCATCTTCCTCTCTTCTACAGCCAATCATTTTTAAAAGACACTCCCTGTTCTTGATCTGTAATTCTAATTTTTCACTAATGACCTACACAAAAACCAAGGGTAACAGGATATAACCCTATTATTATTTGCTTACATTCTAAAATATATAAAATTTCCAAAGTAATTTTTAAATCCGGAGCTATTGACTCCTATTTTTTACAGAGAAAGATTTCCCTTCCTCCTGCCACCAACATCTGTAGTTATACATGTTTGAAAATGAAAATTAATATGAAATGCTAGTATATTAATAAATAGCTCTTCCTAACTCTTAACTCTTGAAGAATTTCTAAGTGGATTTGATGTGGTACCTTTTACTTAACGTAATAGTTAAAAATTTTTCAGTTAAAAAAATTAGTGGAACTGCTTGGAATTTCATGGCTTTATATTTTCATGCTGATATTGGTTTTAATTCATTTCTTAAACAAATTAAAACTCTTGGGGCGCCTGGGTGGCACAGTCGGTTAAGCGTCCGACTTCAGCCAGGTCACGATCTTGCGGTCCGTGAGTTCGAGTCCCGTGTCGGGCTCTGGGCTGATGGCTCAGAGCCTGGAGCCTGTTTCTGATTCTGTGTCTCCCTCTCTCTCTGCCCCTCCCCCGTTCATGCTCTGTCTCTCTCTGTCCCAAAAATAAATAAACGTTGAAAAAAAAAATAAAAACTCTTACTTGTATAGTTATTATTCAGATAATCCTAACCTTTTTCCAATTGCTAATTCATTAAAGCAAAACACAGGTAGAAAATATTCTAATGTTATTTTCAAGTGGATAACTGACTCCTAGTGAGCCTGAATTTTCCTAGGTAACCTGGGAATAAGTAAGGGCACTTTATCAGTTAATTTACACTCTTTGATAAAGTATTTTTTGCAAATCATCATTTGTTAGCCATTACATTGTGTTTAGGTGGATCTATAGCAATACATTTTGTCATGCTACTGACTCATTAATATGTGTAGCTGTTACATTTAGACTGCATTCTCCATAAACCTGTATTATTTATTCTTCCTCTGATGCTATTATTGGATATCAGGTATATGCCCATACATTTGGTGGAGCACTCGTTTTGGAAAGACACAATATGCTTCTTTTAGAATCATTGTTTTTTTCTCAATATAAACATATTTATGGACATTTTATAAAATAATATTTTGGATAGGGGCATTTGGGTGGCTCAGTCAGTTAAGTGTCCAACTCTTGGTTTCGACTCATATCATGATCTCATGGTTTGTGAGTTCAAGTCCCACAATGGGCTCTGCGCTGACAGTGCAAATCTTGCTAAAATTCTCTCTCTCTCTCTCCCTATCTCTCTATCCCTTCCCTGCTTGTGCTCTCCTTCTCTCTCAAAATAAAAATAAACTTAAAAATATTTGAAAATATTTTAGATAAAAGAGGCTCTAATGGCTTGTTTAGAATCATCATGGACCATCAAGTCTCAATGTTTCCTACATAATAAAGCCACTTCTTTTTTCTCAATTGCCTGATCTTTTAGAGCCCCATGCTGTAGAAGATGGATGCAAGCAAATGATGGATTTTTGTTTGTTTTCATATTCTTGAATCAACACATATTACAGCATGATATTTGGTGTGTGACAAAGTTAACAACACTCCCACTTCTAGTTCTCTAGAGTGGCAATATTTACAGTACTGACTGAACAGGCATTCTGAAGTCCAGAGTTCTTAGACCCAAATCTTGGCTCTATCATTTATTAATTTGATGACCTTAGGCAAGTTGCTTCAGTTCTCTATATTTTAATTTGCTCATTTATAAAATACATATAGTAATAGTGTTACTCTCCCAGTTTGATTTAGTGAATATCCAATAAGTTAATAACCTGGGAAAGTTAGGGCAGTAACCGATATAAAACAAAGGATTCAGTAAATATTAACTATCATCATCATTATTAACTGTACATAAAGTGATGACTAGACAAGAGAAACTTGAATAAAATGGACTGATGCTGGTTGGGTAAAACATGAAACTTGATCATATGTCTAATGGCCTTCTTTACTACCTGATGCAAGATGCCAAGAATATTGAGTTTGGATTCAGGAGAATACAGAGGTTGAATGGTAATTAATTTGGAACATAATCCACATATCCTCTCTGAATTTCAGTTCTCCTTCTCTCTCATAAAAAAAAAAAACAAACATAATTTGTACTGTCTTCCTTCAAGACCTCTTGGGAAAACCACATTAAAGTATGTCTTTGAAAATTCTTTGCATACTGAAAAGCTCAACACAAATTTGAAGTGCTATTTTCAAAATGACCTTAAGCTCAATTGCTCAAAGAAATATTAAGCCATACTATTAATTACAACATTTAGATGCCTGTTATTGCACCTCCAGTTTGGAGTGTCTTCCTTTTTCCAAAAAGAGTAGGAAAATCACTGACCTGAGAGTCCACTGATTGAGATTCTCTTTCTTGGATTGCTATCTATTACCTATGCAACCTGGGAGTAGTCATTCCTTATTTCTGTGTCTCAGTTTCCTCATGTAAAATTAATACCTGGATTCAATTGATCATTAAGGTGCTTTCCAGTTCTGACATCCAAGAACATTAACTAATCCCTGGAATTAAGTCTGATAGGTTTCCCGAGAAAGAGGAAGGGCATGTATCACTGAGTATGCTTCTAAAGCCAGCAGTGAAATTATATTTTTACTTGAGATCTTGAGTTCCATCAATATTAATATCCACAGGGGAACACACAGAATCAAGCTCTGATTTTAGTTCAAAATTTGACCAGAGCATAGGTAATGTGGCTGGTGTAATAAATCTCCAACAAATTTCTTATATTGGAAAGAAATTCATAAAGTCATTCTTAGACTTTATTTGTGGACTGGTAAAGATGTGTGATCCCCTTGGTGCTTTCCTCATGGAATGAAAACCAGATCTTATTTAGAACTACTCAAGCTATATTCATGGGAGCTCATTATGTGCCATCCCCCCGCCCACCACCCCAGAACAGTATTTCTGTCTGAGACTTCAAGTAGTAGGGAACTTAAGTGAGGAAGTTAAATATCACTGACTGCCCTGCTGTAGCTTTCCACAGTGTATGGGGTAAGTCATTTGGAGACTTTAGGCTTTCAGTCATCCTGTTAGAATTATTGGAGCAATTACTTAAGAGGCAAACATGGACTAATCATTTTGAAATTTCAGTTTAAGCCCACAGTCTTTTTGAGTCACACAAGCACTAAAATGATCACAAGAGATTCTTGTCTGAGGGCCTGGTGACAGCCTACAGCCTAGCACTGCTGGCAAATCTTTCAGTACCACACATGTATAAAAGTGCTTTCCTTTACTTCCCCACTCTTAAAAACACATTGCCAGAGAATCAAGTAGCTTTTATAATGCAGATAATACAATCCTTAAGACTCAAAGATGACTCCAAACTTGAAGAGAACATTCTCATTCTTGAATAGTTATTAATAGCAAAGGGACAGCCAGACATATATTTAGCACTGATGAGGCTCATCATTCATGGCTATGAACTTACAAAATGTATCATTTGATTTATGAACTTGGGAATAATCTTACATCTATAAAAGTAACATCAGTACCTATTGTTACAGTACTCAATATTTAACAGTGATGTTAAGGTTAATCATAAGCAATTCAACATGAAGTCCCCTTTTGACTTAAAAAATGTCATGGTAAGTGACATTCACATGAGTGAAGCATATAGGAAAAAACATGCTGGTAAATTAAATGTGCATTTCCATTGGTTGTAAGGAAAAGAATCATTCCTATCTTAGACGAATCAGAACTGGAGAGTACTACTAAAGTGTTTCCAGTTCTTAAAATGGGTATTTCAAGGCTAAGCTGGCCAAGTGAAAAATAGAGTGGGGCCTCCATATGCGAGCTGTGCTACAAATTTATTTTCAAGCTTTAGAATATTTTCTTAGCCAAACCTAAATAAATTGGAAAATGCACAGGGCCTTGCTTCTTGAGGGGATTTCTCCACAGTATTTCTTCCACAGAATATTCCCTGACAATCCAAGTACACAAGAAAATATGCTTTCTCTAACTCTGGTTAAAAGTCTCATCTCTATTACCCAAGGGTTAATTAACTACATTTTATTTTGTTATTTATTTAATGAATTAGTTTTCATTATCTCACTAGAGCCTAAATACCTTTCAAGCAGGGGACAGGTCATATTTCACTTGCACCCATGCCCCACAGGTGCTGGAGCACATTCTTTTGCACATAGCAGGTGCTCAATAAATCACTTCTGGGTGATTGCTTTTCTTCATACATACAAACTAGGAGCTATATCTAATTGGATAACATAGAAAGTTTATTTAATTCGAAAATATTAATTTATCAGCTAATTCTTATTCGTATTTGGCTTCTTTGATAGTGTCTACTAAGGAGAGAAGACAAACTGCTTCTTCCTGGGGTCATAAGATTTCACAGTATACTTCTTCCTGAAACAATGAAGTTGACACTTTTTTATCTGCCAGTCTTTCTAAATGCTAACAACTTGTATACAGTTGTACTTAATATGAAACACCCTGTCTTTTGAGGAGGAGGCTCTCATTCTAATTCTGCACTAAGGGGTGCAAGATCAAGTTACCAGATCAGTTAGTACACTCACTGTAAGGCATTCTGTTACTGGCTAGATCTCAGTGCTTGAGAGTGAATGGCAAACTGAATGTCATCTACTTCACAAGCTTCTAATCATGACCGGCTGGTGTTTATAGATCTTATGCCAACGAAGGTGTCCCAAAATGACAACTGTAACTGGATCAGAGAGCATTTGGCTACAACTCACTGTCAATTAGAAATAAAATGAGGGATTCCAGATCATTAGTTTTTTTTTTTTTTTTGAATTGGTGTATATATCAAATTTCTACCCCAAACAAATCTCTGCAATGCAGCAGAAAAGACCATCATTTGAAAAGCTCATTCAGGATGTGAAGAGACAACTTTATTTTCTAATTGTTTTCATTTCTAAATGGTTCCAGTTTTTGTGTTCTTCCTTTCCAAATCTTAATACTGCCCTACCTAATGGAAAAAGACTTGAGTAGAGAAGAGGAAGTGTTGTATTTTAACTTGGCTTCTACAGGCAGAAAAACAGCATGAAGAAAAATGGGTGAAGGAGATAAGCTCTCTATGAAAACCGATTTCATATCTAAATGTGGAATCTTTCAAATTCTTCCCTTTATGTCACTGGTTAAAAGTCAATGTTATCTTTTAACTGCATATTCAATGATAAACATAGTCCTAGGTGCTATAGATCAGCACTAGAGGAATAAAAGATACTTTCTATTCTAGAAGAATAAATAATAGTATTTGAGAGAGCCAGGAGAGACATTTTAGGACTGCCTAATCAATAAGTACAGATCCGCATTTGGAACTGAGAAATGAGTACCAACAGAGTTCTTAGTGAACAGAAGGGGGATCAATCACAGAAGGTTTATAGAATATCTGTTGGAATTATTAACTTCCATCCAAACCTATCACCAGGATTCTAGTCCAGTAAGCCATGGTCTCTCAAATGGACTCTGAAAGACATGCCTAACTGGTTTCAATTCTTCCTGTCTTATACCCTTCCTATCAATATCCCAAGTGGTAGTCAAAATGACTTTTCTAAAGTGCAAATTTTATAAATCTGTCATTCATTTCCCAAAGTTTGTATACAGCTTCTCATTTCTTTCAGGATAAAGTTCAAGCTACTTATCATTTGCCTAATAAAGGCCCCTAGAAAAGTTTTATGATCTGATCATAAAAAGTCAACTTCTTTCTCATTTCTTATTATTCCCATTGCTATAATCTATGAATAATTCACTCATTCATGTATTTATTCAATAACTACTGAGCACTATTGAGCACTATTTATATCAGGCACTGTTATAGGTACTGATGATACAATAAAAGGTATTAAAATTTTTCAATCTTCACGAATATTACATTCAAGTGGGAGCTACAAATTGAAAATATCTAAGGCAGAGCCTTTTTTGATGTATTTAAAAAAGCAAGAGACCATGTGGTTGGAGATGTATGAGTGAGGAGAAAGTAATAGGTGAGGGATTCAGAGAGGGGGAAGTTTGTGTAGGCCTTGTGGACCATTATTGAGGACTTGGCTTTTTTTTCTTAGCACACTGGGGAGCCATTGTACACTTTGAGCAGAGAGACAAAATAGTCTCACTTGCTTTTCAAAATATTCAAATTCCTTGGTTTCCTATTATTTTCCTTTTTAAAATTGATTTATAATATATATACATTAAAATTCACTTCTTCAAATGTACAGCCTTGAGTTTGAAAAATACACACAATCATGTAATTACCATGAAAATCAAGATACGGAAGAATTTCATCACTTCCCCAAATTCTCTGCAGCCTATTTGTAGTCAACACCTGGCCCCATGCATAGCAACTGGTAACCACTGATCAGTTTCCTACTTTGTAATGTTGCCTTTCCCATGTGTTATATAAGTGGGATAATACTATATATAGCCTTTTGAGTATGCCGTCTTTTACTTAGCAAATGAATTTGAGATTCAGTCATGTTATATGTGCATCAGTGATGCATTCTTGTTTATTGCTGAGTATAATTTCATTATATATATGCACCTGTTTATCAATTCATCTTTGGAAAAAAAAATTGGGCTGTTTACACCTTTTGTCTATTATAAACAATAAATAATGTTATGAACACTCACATAAAAGTCTTTCTGTGGACATGTTTCCATAATCTTGGATAAATACCTAGTAGTGGGATTGTTGGGTATTATGATATATATATGGCAAATTATTTTCCAAAGTAGTTGTAATATTTTACATTACTATCAACAATGTATTAGAGTTGTTGCTTATCATTCTAGGCAAAATTCAACAGTTTTTTTTTTCACCTTAATATGCATATACTGGTATCTCTTTATGGATTTATTTTGCTTTTCCTTAATGAATAATGACATTGAATATCTTCTCATATGCTTATTTGGCATATATATATCTTTTTTGGTGTAATTTCTATTCAGATCTTCATCCTGGTTTGTTTTATTCAGTTGTTTTCTTAATATTGAGTTTTGAGAGTTCTTTATATATTCTAGGTTCAAATCTTTTACCAGATATGAATTTTGAAGGTATTTTCTCGCACTTTATTGTGTACCCTTTCATTTCTTAACAGTTTCTTTGCATTTTACAGCTTATTGACATATAATGTGCATCCAGTGAACCGCACATTCTTGAAGTATACAACTTAATAACTTGATAAGTTTTGACATATACATACATGCATAAAATCATTACCACATTTTAGATGGCGAACATATCCATCACCCTAAAAGATTTTCATACCCACTGCAATTCATCCCCTCCATCCCTCCATGCTCCTTATTCCCAAACACTGATATACTTTCTGTCACTCTTGAATAGTTTGTGAGTTTTAAAATGTTATAAAGTGGAATCACACAATATTTACTTTTTTATTGTGTGGCTACTTTGATAATTATTTTAAGCTTTTCCCAAGTTATTCTGTGCATCAATTGTTTATTTTTTTTATTAGTTTTATTTCATTGTATGAGTACACCACAATTTATTCAGTCATCTATTGATAAACATTTAGATTGGGAGCAGTAACTTTTGAAGAACAAACATAAATTTTGAGGAATTCAAATTTTCACTTTTATTGTATCTTAGGAATTTTATATTTTGTTTTGTATCTAAAAAATTACAGAACCTTGCAAGGATATGAATGCATTATCTTACGTTTTACCTTAGAAGTTTGATGGTTTTTGATTTTACATTTAATTCTATCTCATTTTGGTATATAATGGAAGGTATGAATTGAGGTCATTATCTTTTTGCATATTTATTTCCAAATACTAAAGCACCATTTGTTGAATAAAGTATGCTTCAGGGCACCTGAGTGGCTCAGTGGTTTAAACATCTGATGCTTGATTTTGGCTTAGGACATGATCTCATGGTTTGTGAGTTTGAGCCCCACATGGGACTCTGTGTAGACAGGTCAGAGCCTGCTTGCGATTGTCTCCTTCTCCCTGTCTTTCTACACCTCCCCCATCACTCTCTCTTTCAAAATAAGTAAACTTAAAAAGTAAAAATAAATTAGAGTATGTTTCGACATTTAATTGTCTTTGCATTTGTGTCGAAATTCAATTGACAGATACAACACTAAAGTAAACAGTGTATCTCCCAATTTCACTCTCCTCTTCTAAAATTGTTTTGGATATTTTAGACACTTTGTTTTTACATAAATTGCATTGAATTTATATATCACCTTGGGAGGGAATGACATATTAACAATATTGAGTCTTCCAAACCATAAGTACAACATATAGCATATCTCTCCAATTACTTAGGTCATCATTGACTTTCCCCTCAATGCTTTGTGTTATTCAACATACAATTATTGCACACATTTTCAAAATTTTACATCAAAGTAACTCAAAGGGCACTATATTTTATTTATTTTTTAAAGTTTTTTTAAGTTCTAGTTAGTTAGCTTTTAGTGTAATATTGGTTTCAGGAGTAGAAATTAGAGATTCATCAATTACACATAACCCCCAGTACTCATCACAAGTATCCTCCTTAATGCTCATCACACATTTAGCCCATCCCCTGTCCACCTCCACTTCAGCAGTTTGTTCTCTATAGTTTAGAGTCTCTTATGGTTTGCCTCCCTCTCTTTTTAACCCTGCCCCTATGTTCATGTGTTTTTTTTTTTTCATCAATTCCACATATGAGTGAAATAATATGGTGTTTGTCTTTCTCTGACTTCTCTGCCTTAGCATAATACACTCTAGTTCCATCCATGTCATTGCAAATGGCAAGATTCAATTCTTTTTGATCACTGAGTAATACACACACACACACACACACACACACACACACACATATCACATCTTCTTTATCCATTCATCAGACAATGGATGGATGTTTGGGCTCTTTGCATAATATGGCTATTGTTGATAATGCTGCTATAAACACGTACACCTTCAAATCACATTTTTTTATCCTATGAGTAAATACCTAATAGTGAAATTTCTGGGTCATAGGTTAGTTCTATTTTCAACTTTTTGAGGAATCTCCATACTGTTTTCTATCATGGGTGCACCAGTTTGCATTCCCACCATCAGTGCAAGAGGGTTCCCCTTTCTCCATATTGTTGCCAACATCTTTTGTTTCCTATGTTGTTAATTTTAGCTGGCAGGTGTGAGGTGATATCTTATTGTGGTTTTGATTTGTATTTCCCTGATAATGAGTGATGTTGAGGATATTTTCACGTGTCTATTGGCCATCGGTATGTCTTCTTTGGAAAAAAATGTGGATTCATGACTTCTGACCATTCCTTAACTGGATTATTTGTTTTTTGGGTATTGAGTTTGTAGAGATTTTGCATACTAACCCTTTATCATATATGTAATTTACAAATATATTCTCCCCTTATGTAGGCTCCCTTTTAGCTTTGTTGATTGTTTCCTGTCCTGTTCATAAGCTTTGTATCTTGATGAAGTTTCAATAGTTCATTTTTTATTTTGTTTCCCTTGCCTCTGGAGACATATATATTAAGAAGTTGCTACAACCAAGGTCAAATAGGTTACTTCCCATGTTCTCCCTTTTGATTTTGATGATCTGCTGTAACACATTTAAGTCTTTCATCCATTTTAAATTTATTTTTGTGGATGGTATAAGAAAGTGACAGTTTCATTCTTCTGCATGTTGCTTTCCAGTTTTCCCAACACCATTTGTTGTAGAGACTTTTTTCCAATGGATATTCCTTCTTGCTTTGTGAAATATTAACCATAGAGCTATGGGTCCATTTCTGGGTTTTCTATTCTGTTCCATTGATCTATGTGTCTGTTTTTGTGCCAGTACCATTCTATCCTGATGACCACAGATTTGTATTGTACTTTGAAGTCTGAAATTGTGATGTCTCCAGGTTTGGTATATTTTTCAAGATTGCTTTGGCTATTCTGGATCTTTTGTGTTTCCATACAAACTTTAGGATTGTTTGTTCAAACTGTGTGAAAAATGTTGGTGGTATTTTGATAAGGATTGCATTAAATGTGTAGATTGCCTTGTGTAGTATAGACATTTTAACAATGTTTTGTCATCTAAATCATTAGAATGGAAAGTTTTTCACTTCTTTGTGTCATCATCAGTTTTTTCATAAGTGTTCTATAGTCTTCAGAATACCTACATTTTACCTCTTTGGTCAGGCTTATTCTTAGGTATCTTATCATTTTTGGTGAAATTGTAAACGGGATTGATTCCTTGATTTCTCTTTATGCTGCTTCATTATTGGTGTATAGAAATACAACATATTTCTGTAACGTTGATTTTGTTTGTATCCTGCAACATTCCTGAATTCATGTTTCAGTTCTAGCAATTTTTTGGTGGAGTCTTTCAGGTTTTCTACATAGAGTTTCATGTTTCTTTCAATAGTGAAAGTTTGACTTCTTTGCTGATTCCGATGCCTTTTTTTCTTTTTATTCTCTGATTCCTGAGGTAGGACTTCAGGACTACCTTAAATAAGAATAGTGAGAGTGGAAATCCCAGTCTTGTTCCTGACCATCAAGGAAAAGCTCTCAGTTTTTCCCCTTTCAAGATGATAGTAGCTGTGTGTCTTTTGTATATGGTCTTTATGATGTTGAAGTATGTCCCCTCTATTCCTACTTTGTTGAGGGTTTTTAGTAAGAAGGGTACTTTATTTTGTCAAATGCTTCTTCTGCATTTATTGAGGGGATCATATGTTTCTTACATATCCTTTATTAATACGGTGTATCACATTGACTGAGTTGTGAATATTTAACACCCTTGCAGCCCAGGAATAAATCTTACCTTGCTTTAATTTACTGTTGGATTCAATTTACTAGTATCTTATTGAGAATTTGTGCATCCATATTCTTCAGGGATACTGGTTTGTAATTCTACTTTTTTTTTTTTAATTTTTTTTTTTAACGTTTATTTATTTTTGGGACAGAGAGAGACAGAGCATGAACCGGGGAGGGGCAGAGAGAGAGGGAGACACAGAATCGGAAACAGGCTCCAGGCTCTGAGCCATCAGCCCAGAGCCCGACGCGGGGCTCGAACTCACGGACTGCGAGATCGTGACCTGAGCTGAAGTCGGATGCTTAACCGACTGAGCCACCCAGGCGCCCCTGTAATTCTACTTTTTAGTGAATTCTTTGTCTGGTTTTGGAATCAAGGTAATGCTGGCCTCATAGAATGAGTTTGGAAGTTTTCCTTCCATTTATGTTTTTTGGGAACAGTTTGAGAAGACTAGGTATTAACTTGTCTTCAGATATTTGGTAGAATTCCATGGGGAAGTTATCTGACCTTGGCATTTTGTTTTTTGGGAAATGTTTGATTACTGATTCAATATCTTTGTTAATTGTGTGCCTGTTCAAATTTTGTGCTTCATCAGTTTTCAGTTTTTGAAGTTTTAAATCTAGAAATTTATACCGTTCTTCCACATTGCCAAATATGTTGACATATATATTTTCATAATAGTCTTTCATAATTCTATGTATTTCTGTACTTTTGATTGTGATCTCTCCTCTCTCATTTGTGATTTTTTTTTAAATTTGTGTCTTTTCTCTTTTCTTTTTGATAAGTCTGACTAGGTAATTATCCATTTTAGTAATTCTTTCAAAGAACCAGCTCCTAGTTTCATTGATCTGTTCTACTGTGTTGTTGTTGTTGTTGTTTGGTTGTTGTTGTTGTTTTTTTTAGTTTCTATATCACTTATTTGTGTTGTAATGCTTATTGTTTTCCTTCTTCTGCTGACTTTAAGCTTCATTTGAGGTTGCTTTTCTGACTCTTTTAAGTGTAAGTTAAGTTGTATATTTGAGACTTTTCTTGTTTCTTGATGTAGGCCTGTATTGCTATGTATTTCACTTTTATGACCACTTTTGCTGCATACCAAAGTTTTTGACTGTGTTTGCACTTTTCATTTGCTTCCATGTATATTTTTTAATTTCTTCTTTAATTTCCTAGTTAACCCATTAATTCTTTAGTAGGATTTTCTTTAGCCTCCATGTATTTTTGATCTTTCCAACGTTTTTCTTGTGGTTGACTTCAAGTTTCATAATGTTGTGTTCTTAAAATATGTATGGCATGATCTCAATCTTTTTATACTTGTCAGGCCTGATTTGTTACCCAATAAGTGATTTACACTGGATAATATTCCATGGGCACTCAAAAAGAATGTGTATTCTGCTGCTTTAGGGTTAAATGTTCTGAATATATCTGTTAGTCCATCAGGTCCAGCATCTCATACAAAGATATTGTTTCCTTATTGATTTTATGTTTAGATGATATGTGCTTTGCTTTAAGTGGGTGTTAAAGTACCCTACTATTTTCATATCATTATCAATCTGTTCCTTTATGTTTGTTATTGATTTATATATGTTTGTGTGCTTCCAGGTTGCAGCCATAAATATTAACAATTGTTTGATCTTCTTACTGGGTAGATTCTTTTATTATGACATAACTCCCATTTTTATCTTTTTTTACAGTGTTTACTTTATAATATAGTTTGTCTGATGTTAAGTATAGCTACTCCAGCTTTCTTTTGATGCCAGAGAGCATGATAAATAGCTCTCTATACACTCACTTTCCATCTTTTAAAATTTACTTTACTATTATTTTATTGTATTTATTTTGAGAGAGAGTGTGTGTGAGTGGGGGAGAGGGGTAGAGACAGGAAGAGAGAATCCCAAGCAGGCTCTGTACTACCAGCACAGAGCACAACGTGGTGCTCCATCTCACCAATTGTAAGTTTATGGCCTGAGCTTAAATCAAGTTGGACACTGAACTGATTGAGCTACTCAGGCACCCCTCCATCCATTCCCTTTCAATCTGAAAGTTTCTTTAAGTCTAAAATGAATTGTTTGTAGGCAGCATGTAGATAGGTCTTATTGTTGTTGTTTTTAATCCATTTTGATACCCTATGTCTTTTGATTGGAGCATTTAGTCCACTTACATTCAGAGTGATTATTGATAGGTATGAATTTAGTGTCATTATATTACCTGTACAGTTGGAGTCTGGATGTTTTCTCTGTTCCTTTCTAGGCATTGTTGCTTTTGTCTTTCTTTCCCACTCAAAGAGTCCCCTTTCTTTTAAGTCTGGTTTGATGGCCACAAACTCCTTTAGTTTTTGTTTGTCTGGGAACTTCTTTATCTCTCCTTCTATTCTGAATGACAGCCTTGCTGGATAAATATGTTTTTTTTCTTTATCAGTATATTTTGCAAATTTAATTACAATCTGTCTTGGTGTTTGCCTGATTTCATTGATTTTGTTGGAAGTTCTCCATGCCTCCTGGGTCTGGATGTCTATTTCCTTCCCCCAAATTAGGAAAGTTTTCAGCTATAATTTTCTCAAATATATCTTCTTCCCACTTTTCCCTCTCTTTTTCTGGGACTCCTATGATAAAAATATTATATACTTTATGGAGTCACTGAATTCCCTAAGTCTACATTTGTGATCAAAGATTTAGTAGAATTTTCTTTAGCCTCCATGTATTTGTGGTCTTTCCAACTTTTTTTTCTTGTGGTTGACTTCAAGTTTCATAGTGTGGTCTGAAAATATGTATGGTATGATCTAAAGATCCAAGATTTTTTCTCTTCTTTTCAGGGTCATTATTTTCCATAATTTTATTTTCTATATCACTTATTCATTCCTTTGCTTTTTCTATTCTTGTAGTCATTTACATGCAGTCAGGTTTGAATCAGTTATTGCAGTTTTCATTTTCACCTGACTAGTTTTAGGTATTTTATCTCTATGATAATGGTCTTCCTCTTATATGCTTTTCTCAAGCTCAGCTAGTATCCCTATGATTGTAGCTTTAAATTCTCCATCAGGCATATTTATTTTTTGTGTTTTTATCAGATCTTTGGCTGTGTCCTTTTGTTATTGTTATTGTTCTTTCTTTTGGGATAAATTGCTCCATCCTGGCATTTTATGTAGGTTTTTCTTCTATGTGTTAGGAAACTTGTTGTGTTTCCTGCTCCTGAGAGTAATGGCTTTATGAAGAGGTTATATACTATCCAGGGCCTGGCACTTCAGAAAGTGTCTCTGGTGTATGCTCTGTGCATTCTGCTGCTGTGTATTGGCTGCTCATTTCCCCTGGTCAGTCCTCTGCAGAGTTTATCCTGTCTGCAATGGGGAGTGTTTGAACTTTGACAAAAAGTAGTGAGTTTTAACTAGGTGTGCTCTGGATTGCTTTTTAACAGATACCTGATGCTATTTCCACTAGAGCTGACGCTTGCAGAACTGTATGTCAGTAGACATAATGTGTGCAGGGCGTTTGTGTTGGTCTTCTGGGGCACGAGTCTGCTGCACGTGTTCTCAGGCACACTTGCTTGGGAAAAGCAGCACCAACAGAGTGCAAGAAGGTGGGGCTTGGTGTAAGTAGTTCAGACCATCAGTGTTGGGGCTATGCTGCTTTCTGAAATTAGTTTATGCTGAGAGTTTGGGGGACAAATGATGCCAACCAGTCCTCTTTTCCTCAGTGAAGGGATTTCATGCCCACCTCTAAGAAATCTGTCCAGAAGAGTGAACCATCTCCCAACCAATGTCCCAGGCATCCCCAAGATTGCTGCCTTCATCCTGTCTGTGTATAGTCCATTTGCCTGCCTGGAAGCACAGTGTATCTTGGTCTCTATCCCAGACAGGCCATCTGAGTTTAAAACTCCAATGTTTCAGAACCTGATATTATGGAGACCCTCTTTTGGAGGAGGGTCTCATGACTTTGGGACTGATGAAGGTTTGTCCCAGAAGAGAAGCTGTACCAAAGCCCAGGGTCACTGATTTTGGAGTAAGAGCCAGTGTCCAAGTTAGCTGCCCACAGCAGTGTCTCTGTACCTATGTTGAGGGGTAAGGAAGGGAAATGGAGCATGCCAGTTCTTTTGTCCAATACCATATCTCCCAGATTCACTCCAAGAAGAGGGAACAGTTTCTCCCAGTGTATCCCAGTGTATTTGATTATTCTATCTTCCCTCCTTTCCACAGGAGCACTGACGTGCCCTCAGTGCTCCACACCAGCCACACCACATACCTCTAGAACTTGTCTTTGCCCTGCTGGTTGTAAAAACTCACGAACATCAGTCCCTCTAATTTTTCCAGTCAATAGCTTTGGAGAAGTGCTCTTGTGTGATCCCCTGTAAGCTCTTCTCCCTCCCCCTGCCTCTCTCTCTCTCTCTCTCTTTCTCTCTCTCTCTCTTGATCCATATCTCTCTCACTTGCTCCATCTCTTTCTCGCACTCTCTCCTGTCTCTGATTTCAGGGCTTCCTCCCTTCCACAGCACCGTGATCCATTTATTTCCCATGTCTCTGCACCTTCTACCTTCCACAATATGGCCTCTTCTCTCTCTCTCTCTAGTTTTTCAGTTTGTCTTGTCACTCCTCAGATCGATTTCTTGGGTATTCAGAATGATTTGCTATTTATCTAGCTGTGTTTGAGGAATGAGACAAACATAGTGTCCTCCTACTACTCTGCCTTCTTAGCTTCCCCTGAAAAATTGTGATGATTTTTTAAAAAATTGTGATAGTGGTGATAGAATCAGACAGATTTTGAATATATTTTGAAGGTAAAGTTAACAGGATTTACTTACTGGTTGGATGAAGAGTGTGAGAGAAAAGGATCAGTCAGAGATTTTTCTAAGATTTTGTTTTGAGTAAGTAGGACAGAATTGTCATTTATTGAAATGGGTAAGTCTATGAGTAGACTTGATTTTGGAAGAAAATCTAGGAAGATTTTTTTTGAGCAGGCATGTTATGTTTGAGGTGTCTGTTATATATTCAAGTAGGATATATGTCTAAGAATATAAGAAAGTATGTTCAAACAAGTCTAGACTAGATATATTAATTAAATAAGTCTAAGCTAGATATATTAATTTGATATAAATTATCAGAATATGGATAATGTTTAAATCCCCAAGACTGGATGAGGTCCTCAAGAGAATATGCAGGCATCAAAAAGATAAGAGGTTTAAGGACTGATGCCAGGGTATCTTAACATGAGGTGGTTGAGGAGATAAGAAATTACGAAAAGAGACTGATATGGACAAGCCTAAAGTGTAGAAATAAAATTTTAAGTGTGAAAAGTTCAGGATTAAAAAAAATGTTTCAAGAAAAAAGAATGGGTTAGCTATAGTAAATTCTGCTTATATGTTGAATAAGATGAGAACTGAATATTGACCAATGTCCTTGATTAGGCAGGAGGGGGTAGAATTTTTCTCATACATAGAGTGTTGCACGTTTGATAAGTATAGATAAATGTCATACATCACACATTATAGGAGGGAAAACAACAAATATGTACTATAACTGCTGGGAGTAGTTAGAGGCAGTATAATCATGTGGGGTGTATGAGTGTGCGTGTGTGTGTGTGTGTGTGTGTGAGAGAGAGAGAGAGAATTAAGAAATAAAATCATCAGCAGGGAGTAAATACTAGAAATAGTAATTTGAAGATTTGAGGAGAGAACAAAGTGTGAAACAGTCATCTAGATGACTGAATAGATTAGGAAACTAGATTCAGATTTATAAGCATATAAGGATTTTCTGTGTGATTTGTTAGTTAATTGTCCTTGGAGAAATTTTTGACAAATGAAAACATAAGTTTATGGATAAATTCATTTTCCTTCCTCTAAGACATAGATTACAAATAGCCTATATTTTAATTTTTCCATCAGTAATAGAGTCTATTTTTTACCCCTTGCATCTGTGTTGCTCTTGTGACTTACTTTCACCAATTGAATGCAACAGAAATGAGGTTGTGTAAGGTTTCAAGAAGCTTGCAGCTTTCACTCTTAGTTTTTTAGAATATTGTTGCCATGTGAAAATTATCATAAGGTTCCTTGAGGATGAATGACCATGTGGAGACAGAGGCACAGTCATTCAATAATGTCAGCTGTATCAGCCTTTCCAACCTTCCCAGATGATTAATCTAGCTGTCCTTTGTGTAAAACCAGTGGATACCATGTGGAGCAATGATAAACCTATTCAGCTGGATACAACTCAAACTGGTAACCTATGAAATCCTGAGCAAATAAATTCTTGTCATTTTAAGCCACAGATACAGCAGAAATAAAAAGAAACACCCTCACCCAAGTTCAAGTGGTTTCCTCCAAGACAGTCTTGCAAGATTAAATAATTGTTATACTTTATATCAAGTGATGATTAGCACTTTAAGAAGCTGCCAAGGACCTCACTGCAGTGCTTTAAGTGACTGTGATATGTGATTTTGTAACTATATATATATATATATTCCACTTTCACATAACTTAATTGTAGCAACTACTTCTTTTTCTCCCAACAGACTGAAAACCCAGTGAGGGAAGAGTGATTCTACATTATTCATTGTTACATCTGTCACATGAATAGTGTCAGATATGTTTCATATGTATGGTATTTGTTAAAACAATGAAAATTAATAAGCATTGTCTTTCTCTATACTTTTCTTCTTTTTTCTAAATTATTTCAAAGAAAAGTTTTAGAATTTAGGAGTACAAACTCCTAAGTTGTCACAAGACCAACTTATCTTAGTTTTCCTGGAATAGTCTTGGTTTTATTACTAGAAGTCCCATGTCACCATAACCCACTCAGTCCTGGACAATCCTGGATAATTGGTTACCCTGTTAATAATGGATATTATAAATATTATTCTCCATAATAATAAGAATTATTTTTAAAAGCAATTGTCTATCTTGTGAGAGTTCTCTTGCACTAGAAGAGTATGAATAGAAAGTGGTGAGTACAGTCCAGTCCAACAGCTACAGAGATTATAATTAGACATTTATATATCTAAGAGGAAGCCAATTTCTCAAGATGTGGTTTGTGGTCCTGACTACTTGTCTAAAATGCCTAAATACAGGCTTACCCCAGATCTGCTCAATAAATACCTTTAGAGATAGGGCTTGAGCTTCCACTTTTTAATTAGCTGCAGAGGTTAGTTTGATGCACAGCAGAGTTTGAAAGTTAAACACTGGAATTATCACGTGAGAAACAACACGATTACAACAATGTAATCACATTGTTACTGAACGTGGGTTGATTTTCCTGAGGGAAGGAGGCAATATGAGGAAGGAAATAAATTATATTGTGACCTACTAACAATAATAAATAACTGTTGGAGTATTTACAATATATTGGGTTCTGAGAAAAGTGCTACATTTGTAGTCTCACTGAGGGTCTGAAATTTGGTCAAATTAAACAACTAACCCCCAAATAAATTAAATTCTTCATTTTTCAAGTCCTATAAACTGGGGGTAAACATAAATAAAATGGAGGAAAGTTGCTATAAGATATATTAGAGAGTAAAAAAAACTAACACATATTCGAGAAATTTTAAGCAGAAATGTAACAACAGGAAATTGGAAAATATATCAGGAATACTGTCAAAACATTTTGACATAGCTCACCTGGCAACAAACCACACAAGATCAGGGATAACTAGGGCTCAGAAGCAGGAACAGAATTACTGGATTTAGGAAATAAAGGGCCATGGAAAAAAGTCATATCATCAAATGACAGTCTTTGCAAACTTTGTAGCCATTATTATACCCTCCTTGTATCTTCTCTTTTCCAGGTAAAGAATCCACTATTTTTTTTATTACTATTCATATCACTTGGTTTCCAGACCCTAGTTGCCCTCTGCAACTTTATGCTTTTCCATTTCTTGTTATATTAATTGTAAACTGTATTTTTTACTGTTTTTAAAAATAAAGGAGGTAATTCTATCTCAACACATGCCTGATAGTTTGGCTGCCTAGAGACTTTTACAATAAAATCATTTTCCCTCAGATATTTGAAGGCATTACTGCATACCCTTCTGGAACCTAGCTTTGCTGAGGATAAATCTGCAGCCAATCTGATTCATATTTCTTTGGAGGTTATCCCATATTTATTTTAAACTGTGGAAGCTTTTAAGATTTTATTTTTATTCTTAGTATTATAAAATTTCATTAGGAAATACCTACATAGGTCTTTTTATTTTTTCTCCCTTTCTGAAAGGCATTTGCTCTTTCAAGCTGACAATTTTAGTCTCACTTAAACTCTGAGATATATTATTCTATTACTTGTTCCATTATGGGGTACCTGGGTGGCTCAGTGGGTTAAGTTTCTGACTTTGGGTCAGGTCATGATCTCACAACTCGCGAGTTGAAGCCCCACGTCCAGCTCTGTGCTGACAGCTCAGAGCCTGGAGCCTGTTTGGATTCTGTGTCTCCTTTTTTCTATGCCCCTTCAACATGATCTCTCTCTTTCTCAAAAATAAATAAACATGAAAAAATTAAACGTAAATATTTGTTTTATTAATTTCTGTTGGATATCTTGGATTTCTCTTCTAAAACTTCTTCTTTCAGTGTATATCTCTATATCATGGGATTTACCTACACAGATAATCCTTAAACTATTTTTTTCTGACCCATAGGAGACTGACACAATAATGCCATAGAGAATGAATACAACTCAAATCAGGGAGGTGACCATAGAAATGGAAAAGAATCGGTACATCTGAGAGTGAGTTTAAGACTTAACTCACGATTGTTGGGGGGAAATAAACTGAAGATAGCAGCGTAGGAGGACAGTAGGCTCACCTCATCCAGCTGATTGTGTAGATTACACCCACGTGTGCCTAAATAACCCAGAAAATCACTGGAAGACTAGCAGAATGGACTCTCCAGAGTCAAGCATAGACAAGAGGCACATGGAAAAGGGTAGGAAGGGTAGAGAGGCGGTGCTTGCTACACAGACTGGCGGGAGAGAGCCAGGCGGTAGAGGGGCAGCCCACTGGGCAAGGCAGAGCCCCCAAAGTCAGCCTTGCAAAAACAGAGGGGCCAGACTGCATGAGTTCTAACAGCCAGCGGGACTTAACATCTGGAATGTTAAAAGTCAATATCTCTGCTCTGGAAGAATGAGGAGGGTGAGAGGAAATGAGGAGGGAAAGTTGTTGAGTCCCAGAAAGACAGAGCTTGGTGGGGGACAAAGGTGTTGGAAAGCACCATTTCCCTCTCCCATCCCCCCAGCTGAAATTCCAAAGGGAACCAGTTCCCGCAACTGAACTTGCTTGCACCCCGAAAAAGCCCAAAGCTGTGCTTCTATGGATTCATCCCTCTGATGGGCCTGCCTCCCTCCTGGTGCTGTAGGACCCCTCCCACAGGGAACCACCTATGGCAAAGCTAGCTAAGCCTGCCCCTCCCTCACCTGTGGACCTTGAAGTTCCACCCTGTCTAATACTTCCTTGGCCAGATCGCATCCAAGCAGCACCAAAAGCCTGGCAGTGTGAAAGTAGCCCAGACAGGGGCACACCACTCTGCAGTGAGTGCTGCCCCGGGGAGAGGGAAATATGAGGTACACACCAGCCTGACTGTGGCCCCAGCGGTGGGCTGGGGGCAGACATCAGGTCTGACTTTGGCCCTGCCCACCAACACAAGTTACTCTGGACAGCACAGGGGAAGTGCCCTGCAGTTTGGAGCTACCACAGGGACTACCCAAAACGAAAAAATGGAAGAATTCTCCTCGAAAGAACCTCAAGGAAGTAGCGACAGCTAATGAATTGATCAAAACTGATTTAAGCAATATAACAGAAAAAGAATTTAGAATAATACACATAAAATTAATCGCTGGGATTAAAAAAAGCAGAGGACAGCAGAAAATCTATTGCTACAGAGATCAAGGGACTAAGAAATAGTCATGATGAATTTAAAAATGTTATAAATGATGTGCAAAATAAAATGGAGGTGACTGTAGCACGGATTGAAGAGGCAGAGGAGAGAATATGTGAATTAAAAGATAAAATTATGGGAAAAGAGGAAGCTGAGAAAAAGAGAGAGAAAAAAATCCAGGAGTATGAGGGAAGAATTAGAGAACTAAGTGATGCAATCAAACAGAACAATATACATATCATAGGAATTCCAGAAGAAGAAGAAGACAGAGAAAGGGGCTGAAGGTGTACTTGAACAAATCACAGCTGAGAACTTCCCTGATCTGGGGAAGGAAACAGGCAATGAAATTCAAGAGGCACAGAGAACTGCCTTCAGACATAACTTGAATCAATCTTCTGCACCACAAATAATAGTGAAACTGACAAAATACAAGGATAAAGAGAGAATTCTGAAAGCAGCTAGGAATAAGTGGGCCCTAACATACAAAGGTAGAAACATAAGAGTAGTCACAGACCTATTTACTGAAATTTGGCAGGCCAGAAAGGGATGCCAGGAATTCTACAATGTGATGAACAGAAAAAATATGCAGCTGATAATCCTTTATCCAGAAAGTCTGTCATTCAGAATAGAAGGAGAGATAAAGGTTTTCCCAAACAAACAAAAACTGAAGGAATTCATCACCACTAAATCAGCCCTACAAGAAATCCTAAGGGGGACTCTGTGAGTGAAATGTTGCAAGGACCAAAAAGTACCAGAGACATCACTATAAGCATTAAACCTACAGACATCACAATGACTCTAAACCAATTTTTCTATAATAACACTGAATGTAAATGGACCAAATGTTCCATCCAAAAGACATAGGGTATCAGAATGGACAAAAAGCAAGACCCATCTATTTACTGTCTACAAGAGACTCATTTTAGACCTGAGAACACTTTCAGATTGAAAGTGAGGGGATGGAAAACCATCTATCCTGCTACTGGAACACAAAAGAAAGCTGGAGTAGCCATACTTATATCAGACAAACTAGACTTTAAGTTAAAGGCTGTAACAAGAGATGAAGAAGGGCATTATATAATAATTACAGGGTCTATCCATCGGGAAGAGCTAAGAATTATAAACGTCTATGCACTGAATAGGAGAGCCCCCAAATGTATAAAACAATCACAAACATAAGCAACCTTATTGGTAAGAATGTGGTAATTGCAGGGGACTTTAACACTCCACTTACAACAATGGATAGATCACTGAGACACAGGATCAATAAAGAAACAAGGGCCCTGAATGATACATTGGATCAGATGGACTTGACAGATATATTTAGAACTCTGCATGCCAAAACAACAGAATATACTTTCTTCTCGAGTACACATGGAACATTCTCCAAGATAGATCACATACTGGGTCACAAAACAGCCCTTCATAAGTTTACAAGAATTGAAATTATACCATGCATACTTTCAGACCACAATGCTATGAAGCTTGAAATCAACCACAGGAAAAAGTTTGGAAAACCTCCAAAAACATAGAGGTTAAAGAACACCTTACTAACGAATGAGTGGGTCAACCAGGCAATTAGAGACGAAATTAAAAAATATATGGAAACAAACGAAAATGAAAATACAACAATCCAAACGCTTTGGGACGCAGCGAAGGCAGTCCTGAGAGGAAAATACATTGCAATCCAGGCCTATCTCAAGAAACAAGAAAAATCCCAAATACAAAATCTAACAGCACACCTAAAGGAAATATAAGCAGAACAGCAAAGACAGCCTAAATCCAGCAGAAGAAGAGAAATAATAAAGATCAGAGCAGAAATAAACAATATAGAATCTAAAAAAAACTGTAGAGCAGATCAATGAAACCAAGAGTTGGTTTTTTGAAAAAACAAACAAAATTGATAAACCTCTAGCCAGGCTTCTCAAAAAGAAAAGGGAGATGACCCAAATAGATAAAATCATGAATGAAAATGGAATTATTACAACCAATCACTCAGAATACAAGCAATTATCAGGGAATCCTAAGAAAAATTATATGCCAACAAACTGGACAACCTGGTAGAAATGGACAAATTCCTAAGCACCCACACACTTATAAAACTCAAACAGGAAGAAATAGAAAATTTGAACAGACCCATAACCAACAAAGAAATTGAATCACTTATCAATAATCTCCCAACAAATAAGAGTCCAGGACCAGATGGCTTCTCTGGGGAATTCTACAAGACACTTAAAGCTGAGATAATACCTATCCTTCTTAAGGTGTACTAAAAAATAGAAAGGGAAGGAAAACTTCCAGACTCATTCTATGAAGCCACCATTACTTTGGTTCCCAAACCAGAGATCCAGGAAAAAAGAACTACAGGCCAATATCCCTGATGAATATGGATGCAAAAATTCTCAACAAGATACTAGCAAATTTTTTCAACAGCATACAAAAAGAATTATTCATCATGATCAAGTGGGATTCATTTCTGGGCTGCAGGGCTGGTTCAATATTCACAAATCAATCAACGTGATACATCACATTAATAAAAGAAAAGATAAGAACCATATGATCCTGTCAATTGATGAAGAAAAAGCATTTGACAAAATCCAGCATCCTTTCTTAATAAATATCCTCCAGAAACTCGGGATAGAAGGAACATACTTAAACATCATCAAAGCCATTTATGAAAAGCACACAGCTAATATCATCCCCAATGGGGAATAACTGAGAGCTTCCCCCTGAGATCAGGAACACGACAGGGATGTCCACTCTCACTACTGTTGGTTTTTTTTTAATTAGAAAAAAACATTTGTTAAATAGCTGGAGGCATTATGTTAATATTATTATAAAATACCTCATCTCTAGGGTCTCTTTTTCCTTCATATACATACCTCCAAAGTGCATATACAGAAGAGTTTAAAGAGACATGGATTAAAGGTGCATGAATTTGTCATAACATATTTTGAGCGTTCTTCTTCTTTCTAGATATGGCAGTGCTTAAATCATTAAAACTTTAAAAAGTGCTCTTTTTACAAGGTTATTGACAGAGAATTTCTCTTAATTTTCCTGGCATGGTAGTTATATATTTAGATTCCAAAAGGAAGAGAGAAATGTGACAGACATTTGCCATTATCTGGGACATATAATGAACTGTTTCAGGTCTCCCAAGCTTAATGAAACAGAAATAAATACCATGAAATCAAAATCTCTAGTTCAGGTTTTCTTTTCTTTTTTTTCTTTTTTGGCAATCTCTTGTGCATTATGTACATTTGTAAAATATAATAACATGAGTTCTTATACAAATGACTTATTGATCTTTTGCCCTATCCCTAGAAAATATAAAGTGAAAAATTATTTTTAAAAAGTCAAAATGTAAGCCCAAATATCTTATTATTAGGTTGAGAAGATATAAAATAATGCCAAATGGCTATAGTTTCTAAATACGTACAATTTCTGCATTAATCTCTTTGTGGACTGGTAATGGTTTGTGGATCAGCATTGCTGTGGATCATACTTTGAAAACCTCTGAAATATACAGTACAGAGATGAAAAAAACAAGAGAATCTCTTTTCCTGTTTTATTTGCCTTATCTGGCTTGCAATTTAAACACTTACAGTTGTGATCTCTATTTTTAGGGGGTTATGGAAGAATCTGGGAATTCTAAAAATAAAAAAAAGCCAGTGGATGGGAAAAAACAGTTTTCATAAATATATAACAATTAGAAGTGTTAAACATGGGGAAAAGAAGAGAATACTTTCTTCAGAAATACAATGATTTGTTTGCTTTAATTTTTACTTTTTTGGTGAAAATAAAACAAAAGCAAAAAAAAACCTACACAAAACAAATTTATAGCTTACCTTATTTGTTTTCAAAGTAGGGTCCATGTCCAGCATGGGGCTTAAACTAACAACCCTGAGATTAAGGGTAAATGCTCTACCAACTGAGCCAGCCAGACAACCATGTAGCTTACCTTATAATGAGGCAAACACCCTTGTAACCACCACCCAGATCAAGAAATAGAACTTTGTCAGCCATACCAGAAACACCTCTATGTGTCCTATTCATATCATAGCCTCCTTCCTCCTTCCAAAAGTAACCACAATCTTGATTTTTAAAAGTATCTGGCTTAAATTTCGTCATGGTTATATCACTAAATTTTCCTTCCATCTCTTTCTTTTCCTTATAATTTATCTGCTGATTTACCTGTATTTTGCTGGTTTCAGACTCATAAACTGTTCAAGTTGTTCCTCTTATCTTTGTGTTCTGCAAACTGATTGCTGGATCCAGAAGCTTCATCCAATTCAGTTTTGATCCTTTTGCAAAAGATGTAGGAAGTGATGTGAGATTTTTAATGAGGAGATATAATATTTGATTTCACTCTTTTATTTAATTGTGGATTTAAAATGGTGATAATTTATTATCTTGTTTTATTTTTTTAGCTGCATTAGTTTTACATAGAGACATTTCCCTTCATATAATATGGGTTAGCCAGTGGCACAGAACATATATAAATGGCAGGAAAAGTGTTTATTTTTTTACTTTTATTTAGCTAGTTTTCAAGATAATGAATTAGCTCCCCATCCTCTTCAAGTAACAATTTAGTTTTTTTTTCCTTTGAGTTAATAATTTCCCAAGTTTAAATTCAAGACTAAAAATTTTTACTTAATCTCTTTCATATTAAATACATTTCTTACTTATTATTTCATATTAAATACATAACTATTTTCTTCCACACCAAGAATCCTGATTCTCAAATACACAAGGAATGATATAAATATAACAATCCATAATTACTCATTTGTTTTATCCCAAAGGACACATGAAACAGTCTCAGAGTAACAATACTATTGCTAGTACTTATTATTGAAGGTTAAGGGGAAAGGAAAGCTTGCATAGGCTTTCTATAATCTTATATTTTTTAAGGTTGCACTATATCTACATTGTTAGATCATATAGCCATATTGTATTATAAATGCTACCTTTAACTCTCGTTTAGTTTTAATTTTGCATATAACTATATATTTAATTCTCACTACTAGCCTTATATTACTGTCTCTCTGGTCATTTCAGGTACCTGAAACTTGTTCTCCATATGTTATTTAGGAAGAACCCCTGGGAACAACATTTGCTAAGTTCTCTGTTATTGGTAATTTTGAAGTTTGTCTTGTGGGATTCAGGAAGAGCCAAAACTAATGCTACCACCAGCACCACCATTTTACCAGAGTCCATTTTTCTTTTCTTTTCTTTTCTTTTCTTTTCTTTTCTTTTCTTTTCTTTTCTCTTCTCTTCTTTTCTTTTCTTTTCTCTTTTTTCTTTTCTTTTCCATTTTTTTTAATTTTAAGAGCACTGAACACTTTATTCTCCACAAAGGACTGAGTGGAAATTGTCTTAAATTAAGGCATAAGGTGTTTCAGACTAAATTTCTTGAAAACTGTGTAGCTACAATATATGAAGAGAAGAATAAATGTTCTTCTTCCCTGGTACAATTAGCAGATCATCTATATGAAAGCTATGGGAAGAAACTAGATGATCCTTCCAGATTTCTTCCAACTGTAAATATCTAGGACATGGAATTAAGCTCTCCACATAAGAATAGTTCCAATTTATATATGGGTACCTCTCAGGTTGTTTGTCATGCTGGTTAGGACAGAATTAGAAGTTGCGATCCCTATGGGTTACCAACTCATCTTGTCAGATTTGTTCATCCTGCAAAGTCCTCCACTATTTCTTCTAAAATAAGTCATCAAAACACTGTCGCTGTTTTTTCAGTTCCATAGCATGAACTCAAGCAAGTTATAAGAAGGTGGGAATAAAATAAATATGTTGAGGAGCTATGGAGGTATATATTGTTAAAAGGTAAATTAAGACATATTAAAAATTTTACGTGCTTTGAGCAAAAATGTATTTGAATTGGGCAGCATCTAGCTTAGCAAGTAGAAAAGAGCTCTAAGCAGATGTACAAGAAATACTTTTGTAAAAAGAAGGAAGCAGGAACAAGGAAGCTATACTAGGCAAAAATGTGGGTTGGCGATTGCCTTTAGGCAATATCAGGAATTTATTAGGTAGATTACCTAAGTAGTGCTGTTCTGGCTATTCCTGATTGACTGTTTAAAGATTCAACTTCTGGTAGAGACTAAGCTATAATTATCTCTCAGTTTAGTGAGAGGGTGCCTAGCATAAGTGACTACATTTTGGGCATTTTGTCTTGTTTTTAACAATGCAAGGTTGGAGTCAAAGAGATGAGAAAGTGAAAATAAATTCGGCTTTGCACAAAGAAAATATATTTGTTTCTTGCATTTTGCACCGAGAAGAACCCATTCAATAGTAGCACAACGGAAATCCAAGTATGAATGTACTGATTCTGCAAAAATCCATCTCTTTGTTTTGTAAAGAAAAATTTCTCTGGTTATAATGATTTCTTTCTGTGCTACGAAGATATTCTTTTCTGTTATAATTCAGTCTGAGATTTTGAGATTTATTTTTTTATATTCAGATTTTTATGACAATTCAAGGCTTGACGATCCCATATTATACTCTTTATTTGGCATGTTCTGCATAAACTAGACCAAGCCTAGAGTATTGTGCTTTATTGAGTGTACCACTATTTAAAAGGTTGATTAATGAACTGCCATTTTTTCCAACTACAAAGGTAAAGGATCTGAGTTTACATGGGGATAGTTAATACATAATTTTCTTAGCCTGAGAGAAGTCACTGAATCATAGGATTTAAAACATACTGAAATATTTGATACATAAAAGAAGGGATTACCTACTCTGAATCAAGAAAAGAGAAGTAGATCCAAAGAGTGAATATATTAGGAAAACAAATTTTTAGATAAATATCAGGAAAATCAGTAAGAACAATTTACCAAATGAAATGGGCTTTCTTAAAAAGTGAGTTTCTTGATACTGAAAGAAATTTATTGGAGGCTGGCTGAGTATGTTTGTATCTGTGAAAAGATTTTATGGAGTATTTGGAAAGGAAGGAAAGACAGTTTTAACACTGCCCTGCATAGGAGATTTATATGGTGTATATGGTTTCAGGCACACATTTTGAATACAAGTGCAACACATTAAATTGGACCACAGATAATTTGTAGTGAAATTCTATTTGGCTTTCACTTTCCCCTGTCATTTAAAATCAAGGTATGATAATACTCCCAACCTAACATTACATTTCAAAACTTTAATCCATGGTATACATAAGACTGAATTTCAATGCAATGTCATTTTATTAAAACTTAGGACACTCATGTCTTTAAAGATTTCTTCCATTTTTTAAAAGATATTATGAAATATGATTAAAATGTTATAACAGTCAAGTTTCTTAATAAACTATTTTTCCAAAATAATGCATAAAATAGCAATGTAATAAGTGCAACAATTGGAAGTTATTTAGAATACCGACAATGAGATACACCATCAATGAGGTATTTATGGTGATAAAATAGTCTGTATCTTGTTTGCAGTGGTAGTTACATGAATCTACTGATGCCTATTTTCTGGTTTCATAAGATATAATTATGGGAAACTGATTGAAGGGTACATGGGACCTCTCTGAACTATCTTTGCACACTTTTGTGAATTATATTTATTTTCAAATATAAAGTTTAAAAAGAAATAGTAATAAAATACATTCTCAGGTACTTACCATCCAGGTATATTTCCCTTTAAGTATTGTTTAATCAGCAGTTCTGAAGTGCTTTAGGATACCTTTACGCTTGTAAAATTATCAAGAACCTCAATGAGCTTATGTTTACCTAAGTTATATCTATTAATATCTATGTACTAGAACTGAAATCTGAGAACATTTAAAAAGTATTTATTAATTTTCAATTTAAATATAATAATAAATCCATTACATATTAATTTAACATTTTATTTTTAATGCTTTTATTTATTTTTAAGGGAGAGAGATAGAGTGAGTGGGGGAAGGGCAGAGAGAGAGAGGGAGACATGGAATCTGAAGCAAGCTCCAGGTTCTGAGCTGTCAGCACAAAGCCCAACATGGGGCTCAAACTCACGAGCTGCAAGACTATGACTTGAGCCAAAGTCGGAAGCCTAACCAACCAAGCCACCCAGGCACCCCTAATTTAACATTTTAAAACTATATTTTACAAAAATTGTAATACACAACATAGCATTGTTTTTCATTTTTAGGACTTTCTTTAATACGTTGGTTACTGAAGTCAGCTGGATATTATGATCCACTTCTACATTTAACCCAGTGCATTGTGTTATGGCGGTTGAAGGATATGAAGAAAATCTCACACAGATATGTAGCTGGGAAAGAAAATGTTAATAGACTTTTCAGAGTGTGTATATTCTTCTAGAATACTGGATCAAAACTCCAAAAGTGGAAGTCTCCTAAAGGTTAATCACAATGCCTAATCAGAAGCCATATCCGTGAACTTCTCATACTGTTTCCTTAAAATCTATTGTTTAATCTATAGTTTAGTGACTTATCCATGCATATATTTGTAATAACATGTGTTGGTCATATATTTAGTAGCTTTTAATGTTATGTTCATGTTCCTTATAACTTTATCTATACTAAATAACTAAAGCTATTATTTAACATGCCTTACTTCAAAAGACTAGCATTTGCTTCTCTCTATTACCACTTGAAAACTAAAACTTCAAATTCTTTATTTTTTATGGGAAAAAGTCATGCTGGTTTAAGAAATATCCCAAATCTGTCTGATTGGAGCAGATTGGCGTATCCATTTCCTTTGGCTGCCATAATAAATTGTCACAACCTAGGTAGTTTAAAGCAACAGAAATTTATTGTCTTTATAGTTCTGGAGGCTAGAGGTCTAGTATAAAGGTTTCACCAGGACAATGATCTCTGTAAAGACTCTGGGGGAGGATTCTTCCTTGATTTTTCTTAGCTTTTGGTAGTTGCCAGCAATCCTTAGTGTTCTTTGGCTTGTAGACATAACACTACAATCTCTGCCTCCATTGTCACATGGGGTTCTCTGTATTTTTTCTCTTCTTTTTACAAGGACAGCACTCCTATTGGATTTAGGGCCCCCCTTATTCCATTATGATCTCATCTTAACTAACTGTATCTTCAATGACCCAATTTCCAATTTCAATAAGGTCACATTTTCAGGTTCTGAAAAAATCATGAATTTTTTTCAGGATTGAGGGACTATCCAAACCAGGATATTTGTTTAGGAATTGTCAAAAGACATTTTTATTTATTTCTTATTCATTCAATCATTTATTTATCTTACATAGAGCTAAGGAAGAGACAGGCATACATCTCCACCATCTACCTCTATAGATTATGTTTCTACTTCATTTACTAATGGTGAAACTCTTCGTGAGTACTCCACATAAGTTCCAAATGCTGAAGTGTCTCAAGGGTCTGTCATGAGCCCTTTTCTCTTTGGGTTTACATTCATATTCAAAGTAGTCTTATGTATTCTTATAGCTTCAAGAAACACTTATACACTGGTAATACCCAAACTGTATCTCAACCTAAATATCTTTCTGAGCTATGAATTAATAGAGAGCTGCATGACTTTTACACATGGACATCTCATAGGTGACAACTTTTTATTTGTCAGTTCCCTTGTTCAGTACCTGACCCCTCACAAATACTGTCTACTTTCTATCACTATACTGTTACCTTTACTAGAATTATATATAAATGACATCATGTAGTATGTATTTTCTTTGTGCCTGGCATCTTTCACTTAGCTTATGCTTTTGAGTTTCATTGACATTATTTTGTGTCAGTAGTTTGTCCCCTTTGCTGAGTAGCATTCCGTTGTAGACATTTACCACCTTCTTATTTTTTTTATTTTTTTTGATTTTTATTTTTTTTATTTTATTTATTTATTTATTTATTTATTTATTTATTTATTTATTTATTTTAATATATGAAATTTATTGTCAAATTGGTTTCCATACAACACCCAGTGCTCATCCCAAAAGGTGCCCTCCTCAATACCCATCACCCACCCTCCCCTCCCTCCCACCCCCCATCAACCCTCAGTTTGTTCTCAGTTTTTAACAGTCTCTTATGCTTTGGCTCTCTCCCACTCTAACCTCTTTTGTTTTTTTTTTTTCCTTCCCCTCCCCCATGGGTTTCTGTTAAGTTTCTCAGGATCCACATAAGAGTGAAACCATATGGTATCTGTCTTTCTCTGTATGGCTTATTTCACTTAGCATCACACTCTCCAGTTCCATCCACGTTGCTACAAAAGGCCATATTTCATTTTTTCTCATTGCCACGTAGTATTCCACTGTGTATATAAACCACAATTTCTTTATCCATTCATCAGTTGATGGACATTTAGGCTCTTTCCATAATTTGGCTATTGTTGAGAGTGCTGCTATGAACATTGGGGTACAAGTGCCCCTATGCATCAGTACTCCTGTATATCTTGGGTAAATTCCTAGCAGTGCTATTGCTGGGTCACAGGGTAGGTCTATTTTTAATTTTCTGAGGAACCTCCACACTGCTTTCCAGAGCGGCTACACCAATTTGCATTCCCACCAACAGTGCAAGAGGGTTCCCGTTTCTCCACATCCTCTCCAGCATCTATAGTCTCCTGATTTGTTCATTTTGGCCACTCTGACTGGCGTGAGGTGATATCTGAGTGTGGTTTTGATTTGTATTTCCCTGATGAGGAGCGACATTGAACATCTTTTCACGTTCCTATTGGCCATCCGGATGTCTTCTTTAGAGAAGTGTCTTTTCATGTTTTCTGCCCATTTCTTCACTGGGTTATTTGTTTTTCGGGTGTGGAGTTTGGTGAGCTCTTTATAGATTTTGGATACTAGCCCTTTGTCCAATATGTCATTTGCAAATATCTTTTCCCATTCCGTTGGTTGCCTTTTAGCTTTATGGGTTGTTTCCTTTGCTGTGCAGAAGCTTTTTATCTTCATAAGGTCCCAGTAATTCACTTTTGCTTTTAATTCCCTTGCCTTTGGGGATGTGTCGAGTAAGAGATTGCTACGGCTGAGGTCAGAGAGGTCTTTTCCTGCTTTCTCCTCTACGGTTTTGATGGTTTCCTGTCTCACATTCAGGTCCTTTATCCATTTTGAGTTTATTTTTGTGAATGGTGTGAGAAAGTGGTCTAGTTTCAACCTTCTGCATGTTGCTGTCCAGTTCTCCCAGCACCATTTGTTAAAGAGACTGTCTTTTTTCCATTGGATGTTCTTTCCTGCTTTGTCAAAGATGAGTTGGCCATACGTGCGTGGGTCGAGTTCTGGAGTTTCTATTCTATTCCATTGGTCTATGTGTCTGTTTTTGTGCCAATACCATGCTGTCTTGATGATGACAGCTTTGTAGTAGAGGCTAAAGTCTGGGATTGTGATGCCTCCTGCTTTGGTCTTCTTCTTCAAAATTACTTTGGCTATTCGGGGCCTTTTGTGGTTTCATAGGAATTTTAGGATTGCTTATTCTAGTTTTGAGAAGAATGCTGGTGCAATTTTGATTGGGATTGCATTGAATGTGTAGATACCTTTGGGTAGTATTGACATTTTGACAATATTTATTCTTCCAATTCATGAGCAGGGAATGTCTTTCCATTTCTTTAAATCTTCTTCAATTACCTTCATAAGCTTTCTATAGTTTTCAGCATACAGATCTTTGACATCTTTGGTTAGATTTATTCCTAGGTATTTTATGCTTCTTGGTGCAATTGTGAATGGGATCAGTTTCTTTATTTGTCTTTCTGTTGCTTCATTGTTAGTGTATAAGAATGCAACTGATTGGGGCGCCTGGGTGGTGCAGTCGGTTAAGCGTCCGACTTCAGCCAGGTCACGATCTCGCACTCCGTGAGTTCGAGCCCCGCGTCGGGCTCTGGGCTGATGGCTCAGAGCCTGGAGCCTGTTTCCGATTCTGTGTCTCCCTCTCTCTCTGCCCCTCCCCCGTTCATGCTCTGTCTCTCTCTGTCCCAAAAATAAATAAACGTTGAAAAAAAAATGTAGTTTATAGTCATTTAAAAAAAAAAAAAAAAAGAATGCAACTGATTTCTGTACATTGATTTTGTATCCTGCGACTTTGCTGAATACATGTATCAGTTCTAGCAGACATTTGGTGGAGTCTATCAGATTTTCCATGTATAATATCATGTCATCTGCAAAAAGCGAAAGCTTGATTTCATCTTTGCCAATTTTGATGCCTTTGATTTCCTTTTGTTGTCTGATTGCTGATGCTAGAACTTCCAGCACTATGTTAAACAACAGCGGTGAGACTAAGCATCCCTGTCGTGTTCCTGATCTCAGGGAAAAAGCTCTCAGTTTTTCCCCATTGAGGATGATGTTAGCTGTGGGCCTTTCATAAATGGCTTTTATGATGTTTAAGTATGTTCCTTCTATCCCAACTTTCTCAAGGGTTTTTATTAAGAAAGGGTGCTGGATTTTGTCAAAGGCCTTTTCTGCATCGATTGACAGGATCATATGGTTCTTCTCTTTTTTTTTTTGTTAATGTGATGTATCACATTGATTGATTTGCGAATGTTGAACCAGCCCTGCATCCCAGGAATGAATCCCACTTGATCATGGTGAATCATTCTCTTTATATGCCGTTGAATTCGATTTGCTAGTATCTTATTGAGAATTTTTGCATCCATATTCATCAGGGATATTGGCCTGTAGTTCTCTTTTTTGACTGGGTCTCTGTCTGGTTTAGGAATCAAAGTAATCCTGGCTTCCTAGAATGAGTCTGGAAGTTTTCCTTCCCTTTCTATTTCTTGGAATAGCTTGAGAAGGATAGGTATTATCTCTGCTTTAAACGTCTGGTAGAACTCCCCTGGGAAGCCATCTGGTCCTGGACTCTTATTTGTTGGGAGATTTTTGATAACCGATTCAATTTCTTCGCTGGTTATGGGTCTGTTCAAGCTTTCTATTTCCTCCAGATTGAGTTTGGAAGAGTGTGGGCGTTCAGGAATTTGTCCATTTCTTCCAGGTTGTCCAATTTATTGGCATATAATTTTTCATAGTATTCCCTGATAATTGTATCTCTGAGGGATTGGTTGTAATAATTCCATTTTCATTCATGATTTTATCTCTTTGGGTCATCTCCCTTTTCTTTTTGAGAAGCCTGGCTAGAGGTTTGTCAATTTTGTTTATTTTTTCAAAAAACGGACTCTTGGTTTCGTTGATCTGCTCTACAGTTTTTTTAGATTCTATATTGTTTATTTCTGTTCTAATATTTATTAGTTCTCTTCTTCTGCTGGGTTTAGGCTGCCTTTGCTGTTCTGCTTCTATTTCCTTTAGGTGTGCTGTTAGATTTTGTATTTGGGATTTTTCTTGTTTCTTGAGATAGGCCTGGATTGCAATGTATTTTCCTCTCAGGACTGCCTTCGCTGCATCCCAAAGCGCTTGGATTGTTGTCTTTTCATTTTCGTTTGTTTCCATATATTTTTTAATTTCGTCTCTAATTGCCTGGTTGACCCACTCATTCGTTAGTAGGGTGTTCTTTAACCTCCATGCTTTTGGAGGTTTTCCACACTTTTCTGTGTGGTTGATTTCAAGCTTCATAGCATTGTGGTCTGAAAGTATGCATGGTATAATTTCAATTCTTGTGAACGTATGAAGGGCTGTTTTGTGACCCAGTATATGATCTATCTTGGCGAATGTTCCATGTGCACTCGAGAAGAAAGTCTATTCTGTTGCTTTGGGATGCAGAGTTCTAAATATATCTGTCAAGTCCATCTGATCCAATGTATCATTCAGGGCCCTGGTTTCTTTATTGACCGTGTGTCTAGATGATCTATCCATTTCTGTAAGTGGAGTGTTAAAGTCCCTTGCAATTACCACATTCTTATCAATAAGGTTGCTTATGTTTATGAGTAGTTGTTTTACATATTTGGGGGCTCCGGTATTCGACGCATAGACATTTATAATTGTTAGCTCTTCCCGATGGATAAACCCTGTAAGTATTATATAATGCCCTTCTTCATCTCTTGTTACAGGCTTTAATTTAAAGTCTAGTTTGTCTGATATAAGTATGGCTACTCCAGCTTTCTTTTGGCTTCCAGTAGCATGATAAATAGTTCTCCATCCCCTCACTCTCAATCTGAAGGTGTCCTAAGGTTGAAAATGAGTCTCTTGTAGACAGCAAACAGATGGGTCTTGTTTTTTTATCCATTCTGATACCCTATGTCTTTTGTTTGGCGCATTTAATCCATTTACATTCTGTGTTATTATAGAAAGATACGGGTTTAGAGTCATTTTGATGTCTGTATGTTTTATGCTTGTAGTGATGTTTCTGGTACTTTGTCTCACAGGATCCCCCTTAGGATCTCTTGTACGGCTGGTTTCGTGGTGATGAATTCCTTCAGTTTTTGTTTGTTTGGGAAGACCTTTATCTCTCCTTCTATTCTAAATGACAGACTTGCTGGATAAAGGATTCTCGGCTGCATATTTTTTCTGTTTAGCACACTGAAGATCTCGTGCCAATTCTTTCTGGCCTGCCAAGTTTCAAAAGAGAGATCAGTCATGAGTCTTATAGGTCTCTCTTTATATATGAGGGCACGTTTATCCCTTGCTGCTTTAAGAATTTTCTCTTTATCCTTGTATTTTGCCAGTTTCACTATGATATGTCGTGCAGAAGATCGATTCAAGTTACGTCTGAAGGGAGTTCTCTGTGCCTCTTGGATTTCAATGCCTTTTTCCTTCCCCAGTTCAGGGAAGTTCTCAGCTATAATTTCTTCAAGTACCCCTTTAGCACCTTTCCCTCTCTCTTCCTCCTCTGGGATACCAATTATGTGTATATTATTTCTTTTTAGTGTATCACTTAATTCTCTAATTTTCCCCTCATACTCCTGGATTTTTTATCTCTCTTTCTCTCAGCTTCCTCTTTTTCCATAACTTTATCTTCTAGTTCACCTATTCTCTCCTCTGCCTCTTCAATCCGAGCTGTCGTCGTTTCCATTTTGTTTTGCATTTCGTTTAAAGCGCTTTTCAGCTCCTGGTGACTGTTCCTTAGTCCCTTGATCTCTGTAGCAAGAGATTCTCTGCTGTCCTTTATACTGTTTTCAAGCCCAGCGATTAATTTTATGACTATTATTCTAAACTCACTTTCTGTTATATTGTTTAAATCCTTTTTGATCAGTTCATTAGCTGTTGTTATTTCCTGGAGATTCTTCTGAGGGGAATTCTTCCGCTTGGTCATTTTGGATAGTCCCTGGCGTGGTGAGGACCTGCAGGGCACTTCCCCTGTGCTGTGGTGTATAACTGGAGTTGGTGGGCGGGGCCGCAGTCAGACCTGATGTCTGCCCCCAGCCCACCGCTGGGTCCACAGTCAGACTGGTGTGTGCCTTCTCTTCCCCTCTCCTAGGGGCGGGATTCACTGTGGGGTGGCATGGCCCGTCTGGGCTGCTTGCACACTGCCAGGCTTGTGATGCTGGGGATCTGGCGTATTAGCTGGGGTGGGTAGGCAAGGTGCACGGGGGCAGGAAGGGCAGGCTTAGCTGGCTTCTCCTTAGGTGATCCACTTCGGGAGGGGCCCTGTGGCAGTGGGAGGGAGTCAGATCCGCTGCCGGAGGGGTGGCTCTGCAGAAGCATAGCGTTGGGTGTTTTTGAGGAGCAAGCAAGTTCCCTGGTAGGAACTGGTTCCCTTTGGGATTTTGGCTGGGGGATGGGCGGGGGAGATGGCGCTGGCGAGCGCCTTTGTTCCCCACCAAACTGAGCTCTGTTGTCCGGGGGCTCAGCGGCTCTCCCTCCCTTTGTCCTCAAGCCTTCCCGCTTTCTGAGCAGAGCTGTTAACTTATGACCTCCCAGACGCTAAGTCGCGCTTGCTGTGGGAACACAGTCCGTCAGGCCCCTCCGCTTTTGCCAGCCAGACTCGGGGGCTCTGCTTGGCCGGCTATCTGCCCCTCCACCCCGGCTCCCTCCTGCCAGTCCGTGGAGCGCGCACCGCCTCGCCGCCCTTTCTACCCTCTTCCGTGGGCCTCTGGTCTGTGCTTGGCTCCGGAGACTCTGTTCTGCTAATCCTCTGGCGGTTTTGTGGGTTATTTAGGCAGGTGTAGGTGGAATCTAAGTGGTCAGCAGGACGCGCGGTGAGCCCAGCGTCCTCCTACGCTGCCATCTTCCCTCTCCTCTCACCACTTTCTTTTTTTAATTTTATTTTCTATTTTTTTTTTAATTTACATCCAAATTAGTTAGCATATAGTGCAACAATGATTTCAGGAGTAGATTCCTTAGTAGCCTCTACCATTTAGCCCATCCCCCCTCCCACAACCCCTCCAGTAACCCTCAGTATGTTCTCCATATTTATGAGTCTCTTCTGTTTTGTCCCCCTCCCTGTTTTTATATTATTTTGTTTCCCTTCCCTTATGCACATCTGTTTTGTTTCTTGAAGTCCTCACATGAGTGAAGGCATATGATTTCTGTCTTTCTCTGACTAATTTCACTTAGCATAATACCTCCAGTCCCATCCACTTAGTTTCAAATGGCAAGATTTCATTCTTTTTGTTTGCCAAGTGATACTCCATTGTGTGTGTGTGTGTGTGTGTGTGTGTGTGTGTGTGTATACCACATCTTCTTTATCCATTCATCCATCGATGGATATTTGGGCTCTTTCCATACTTTGGCTATTGTTGATAGTGCTGCTATAAACATGGGGGTGCATGTATCCCTTCAAAACAGCACACCTGTATCAGGCGGATAAATACCTAGTAGTGCAATTGCTGGGTCGTAGGGTACTTCTATTTTTAGTTTTTTGAGGAACCTCCATCCTGTTTTCCAGAGTGGCTGCACCAGCTTGCATTCCCACCAACAATGCAAAAGAGATCCTCTTTCTCTGCATCCTTGCCAACATCTGTCATTTCCTGAGATATTGATTTTAGTCATGGTGACTGGTGTGTGGTAGTATCTCATTGTGGTTCTAATTTGTATTTCCCTGATGATGAGTGATGTTGAGCATTTTTTCATGTATCTTTTAGACATCTGGATGTCTTCTTTGGAGAAGTGTCTATTTATGTCTTTTGCCCATTTCTTCACTGGATTATTTGTTTTCTGGGTGTTGAGTTTGATAACTTCTTTATAGACTTTGGATATTAACCCTTTATCTGATATGTCATTTGCAAATATCTTCTCCCATCCTGTTGGTTGCCTTTTCGTTTTGCTGATTGTTTTCCTTTGCTGTGCAGAAGCTTTTGATTTTGATGAGGTCCCAATAGTTCATTTTTGCTTTTGTTTCCCTTGCCTCCGGAGACGTGTTGAGTAAGAAATTGTTGCAGCCAAGATTAAGAGGTTTTGCCTGCTTTCTCCTCTAGGATTTTGATGGCTTCCTGTCTTACATTGAGTTCTGTCATCCATTTTAAGTTTATTTTTGTGTATGGTGTAAGAAAGTGGTCCAAGTTCATTCTTCTGCATGTCGCTGTCCAGTTTTCCCAGCACCACTTGCTGAAGAGACTGTCTTTATTCCATTGGATATTTTTTCCTGCTTTGTCAAAGATTACTTGGCCATGCATTTGTGGGTATATTTCTGGGTTCTCTATTCTGTTCCATTGATCTGAGTGTCTGTTCTTGTGCCAGTACCATACTGTCTTGATTATTACAGCTTTGTAGTATAGCATGAAGTCTGGGATTGTGGTGCCTCTTGCTTTGGTTTTCTTTTTCAAGATCACTTTGGCTATTTGGGGTCTTTTCTGGTTCCATACAAATTTTAGGATTATTTGTTCTAGCTCTGTGAATAATGCTGGTGTTACTATGATAAGGACTGCACTGAATATGTAGATTGCTTTGGGTAGTATCGACATTTTAACAATATTTGTTCTTCCTATCCAGGAGCATGGAAACTTTTTCCATTTTTTTCTCTCTTCAATTTCTTTCATAAGCTTTTTATGGCTTTCAGTGTATAGATTTTTCACCTCTTTGGTTAGATATATTCCTAGGTATTATGTCTTTTTGTGCAACTTTAAATGAAATCGGTTCCTTGATTTCTCTTTCTGCCACTTCATTGTTGGTGTATAGGAATGCAACCGATTTTTGTACGTTGATTTTATATCCTACGAATTTGCTGAATCCATGAATCAATTCCAGCAGTTTTTGGTGGAATCTTTTGGGTTTTTCACATAGAGTATCATGTCAACTGCAAATAGTGAAAGTTTGTCCCCCTCCCGGCCAATTTAGATGCCTTTTATTTCTTTGTGTTGCCTGATTGCAGAGGCTAAGACTTCCAATACTATATTGAATAACAGTGGTGAGAGTGGACACCCCTGTCTTGTTCCTGACCTTAGGGGGAAAGCTCTCAGTTTTTCCCCATTGAGGATGATATTAGCTTTGGGTCATTCATATATGGTTTTTATGATCTCAAGGTATGCTCCTTCTATCCTTACTTTCTTGAGGGTTTTTATCAAAAAATGATGCTGTATTTTCTCAAATGCTTTCCCTACATCTATTGAGAGGATCATATGGTTCTTGTCCTTTCTTTTATTGATGTGATGAATCATGTTAATTGTTTTGTGGATATTGAACCAGCCCTGCATCCAAGGTACAAATCCCACTTGGTCGTGGTGAGTAATCTTTTTTAATGTATTGTTGGAGCCAGTTGGCTAATATCTTGTTGAGGAATTTTGCATCCATATTCATCAGGGAAATTGGTCTATGGTTCTCCTTTTTAGTGTGGTCTCTGTTTTTGGAATTCCAAGAAAGACTTTGGAAGTTTTCCTTCCATTTTTATTTTTTAGAACAGTTTCAAGAGAATAGGTGTTAAATTTTCTTTAAATGTTTGGTAGAATTCCCCTGGAAAGCCATCAGGCCCTGGACGCTTGTATTTTTGGCAGATTTTTGATTACTAATTTGATTTCCTTACTGGTTATGGGTGTTTTCAAATTTTCTATGTCTTCCTGTTTCAGTTTCGGTAGTGTATATGTTTTGAGGAATTTGTTCATTTCTTCAAGATTGCCCTTTTTATTGGCATATAATTGCTCAAAATATTCTCTTTTTATTGATTTTATTTCTGCCGTGATGGTTGTGATCTCTCCTCTTTCATTCTTGATTTTATTTATTTGGGTCCTTTCCTTTATCTTTTTGATCAAACTGGCTAGTGGTTTATCAATGTTGTTAATTGTTTCAAAGAACCAGCTTGTGGTTTCATTGACCTATTCTACTGTTGTTTTGTTTTGTTTTGTTTTGTTTTGTTTTGTTTTGTTTTTTTGGTTTCCATAGCATTATTTTCTGTTCTAATCTTTATTATTTCCTGTCTTCTTCTGGTTTTGGGATTTATTTGCTGTTCTTTTTCCAGCTCCTTAAGGCAGAAAGTTAGGTTGTGTATCTGAGATCTTTCTTCCTTCTTTAGGAAGACCTGGATTGCTATATACATTCCTCATATGACCGCCTTTGAGGCGTCCCAGAGATTTGGGGTTGTGGTGTTATCATTTTCATTGACTTCCATATAGTTTTTTTTAATTTCCTTTTTAACTTTTTGGTTAACCCATTCATTCTTTAGTAAGATGTTCTTCAGTCTCCAAGTATTTGTTGCTTTTCCAAATTTTTTCTTGTGGTTGATTTTGAGATTCATAGTGTTGTGGTCTGAAAATATGCACGGTATGATCTCAATCTTTTTGTCATTACTTAGGGCTGACTTGTGTCCCAGTTTATGGTCCATTCTGGATAACATTCCATGTGCATTGGAGAAGAATGTATATTCTGTTGCTTTAGGATGAAATGTTCTGAATATATCTGTGAAGTCCACCTGGTCCAGTGTGTCATTCAAAGCCATTGTTTCCTTGCTGACTTTTTGATTAGATGACCTGTCCATGGCTGTGAGTGGGGTGTTGAAGTCTCCTACTATTATGGTATTACTATTGATGAGTTTCTTTATGTTTGTGATTAATTAATTTACATATTTGGTTTCTTCCACATTTGGTGTATAAATGTTTATAATTGTTAGGTCTTCTTGGTGGACAGACCCCTTGATTATGATATAATGCCCTTTTGCATCTCGTGATACAGTCTTTAGTGTAAAGTCTAGATTGTCTGATGTAAGTATGGCTACTCCAGCTTTCATTTGTTGACCATTAGCATGATAGATGGTTCGCCATCCCCTTATTTTCAATGTGAAAGTGTCTTTAGGTCTAAAGTGGGTCTCTTGTACACAGCATATAGATGGATCTTGTTTCCTTATCCATTCTGTTACCCTATGTCTTTTGATTGGAGCATGAAGTCCATTGACATTTAGAGTGAGTACTGAAAGATATGAATTTATTGCCATAATGATGTTTGTAGACTTGGAGTTTCTGGTGGTGTTCTCTGGTCCTTTCTAATCTTTGTTGCTTTTGATAAATATATATATATATATATATATATATATATATATATATATATCCTTTCTCCCCTCAGAATGTCCCACTTAAAATTTCTTGAGAGCTGGTTTAGTGGTCACAAACTCCTTTAAATTTTGTCTGGGAAACTTTTTATGTCTCCTTCTATTTTCAATGACAACCTTGCTGGATAAAGAATTCTTGGCTGCATATTTTTCTGCTTCAGGACACTGAATATATCCTGCCACTCCTTTCTGGCCTGCCAAGTTTCTGTGGATAAGTCTGCTGCTAACCTGATCTGTCTTGCCTTGTATGTTAGGGACTTTTTTTCCTTGCTGCTTTCATGATTCTTTCCTTGCCTGAGTATTTTGTGAATTTCACTATAATACGCCTTGTTGATGGTCCGTTTTTGTTGAATCTAATGTGGGTCCTCTGTGCTTCCTGGGTTTTGATGTCTGTGTCTTTCCCCAGGTTAGGAAAGTTTTCTGCTATGATTTGCTCACATAACCCTTCTACCCCTATTTCTTTCTCTTCCTCTTCTGGGACGCCTATGATTCTGAATTTGTTCCTTTTTAATGAGTCACTCATTTCTCTAATTCTTAAATTGTGCTCTTTTGCCTTAACCTCCCTCTTTTTTTCTGCTTCATTATTCTCTATAAGTTTGTCCTTGATATCGCTGATTCTCTGTTTTCCCTCATCCATCCTTGCCGCCGCTGCACCCATCCATGATTGCTACTCAGTTACAACGTTTTTAATTTCATTATGGTTATTTTTTACTTCTTTTATCTCTGCAGAAAAGGATTCTAGTTTATTTTCAACTCCAGCTAATATTCTTATTATTATGATTCTAAATTCTGGTTCAGACATCTGGCATGTATCTGTGTTGGTTAATTCCCTGGCTGTCATTTCTTCTTGCTGTTTCTTTTGGGGTGAATTCCTTCGTTTTGTCATTTTGAAGGGAGCAAATGAATTAATGAGGTAGAAAAATTGAAATAAAAAATAAAATTAAAAAGTATTAAAATTAAAAATTAAACACACACATACACACACACAAATTGAATAGATGATGCTAGATCCTAGGTTTGTTTTGCTCTGGGTGTTGAAAGTGGTTTGACAGATTAGAGGAAAAAAAGGGGGGGAAGAAAAAAGAAGTAAATCATTTGAGAATTTGAAAATATGAATACACTGAAGAAGTCTAAAATGAGATGATAAGGGTAGAAGAGAATTTGAAAAAATATACACAGAAGTAAAGAATATAGCAGAAAAAATTTAAAGAAAATATTTTTAATAAAAATTAAAAATAAAAAAGATTTTCTTTTTCTCTATTTAAGAAAAAAGAAAAGAAACGAAAAGTTGAAAAAAAAGAAAAAAAGAAAAAAAGGAAAACGTTTGAAAATTTGAAAATGTGAGTACACTCTAGTAGACTAAAATAAAATGATGGAAGTAAAATAGAATTTGAAAAAATTTACATAAAAGCAAAAAATATAGTAAAAATTAAATAAAAATATTTTAATATAAATTGAAAGTAAAAACAATTTTTTCTCTTTCTGCATTCAAGAAAAAGAAAAGAAACAAAAAAAAGAAAAAAGAAAAAGAAAGAAAAAAGGGAAATTATAGATTTTAAAAGGTGAATACACTGAAGTAGACTAAAATAAAGTGATTGAAGTAAAATAGAATTTGAAAAAGTTTACACAAAAGTAAAAAATATAGTAATAAAAATTAAAGAAAGATATTTTTAATAAAAATTGAAAATAAAAATGAATTTTTTCTCTTTCTGTATTCAAGAAAAAGAAAATAAGTGTAAAAGAGAAAAAGAAAAAAAAAGAAAGAAAGAAAATTGAATAGATGAACCTAACAGATTGATGTAGGACTAAAATTACTTCATTTTCTCCTAGAAGTCAGTCTATGTAGCGCTTATAGTCTGTAAAATAAGCCGGCAGTCAGACTTGTGTTCTTGAAGAGCAAAGTTGGCCCATTTGGGCGGGGCTCAGTGTAACAGCTCCTGCACTCTGCACTAGATGGCACTGCTAGCCTACTGAGGTAGATTGTTGCAGCCCTTGTAGGTGTGTATGCACATACGTGGGATCTGTGAAAATGGCGCCACCCAGCTACCCAGTCTGTTCTCCCAGATCTGCAATTGCGAACCCATCCTCTGTCTTCAGCTCTCGTCCACTCCCGCTTTTTCACTCTCCGTGACCAGGCCCCAGGCAGTACCTGTCTCCCAAGTTTTGTCTCAGATGCGGCTGTTTTCCCCAGCCCCTTACTTCTGAAGGACTGCGGCTTTGACCCGTTCTGCCCCTCTGTGGGAGGGTCTCACAGAGCAATGGTTGATAGAGCAATGGCAGAATATCGGCTATACCCAGGAACACTTGCTGGACCCTGCTGCTGCCCATGCCCCGAGACTGCAGCCAGGTGCCAGCCCACCCCAGAAAAACTTTGTGAGATAGTGTAGCAGCAGTGTTTCAGGGATTATAGAAAATCACAACACACATCTGGCACCAACCTTCACCCTTAATGACCTTGTTCCAGCACCAGCAAATGTGGCCATTTTCTGGGGTCTGCTGGGACCAGGTGGCTTTAACAGTCTCTACCAAATGTCCTTCCAGCAGTGGAACTGCTTTTCCCCGTGTGGCCGGAGCACCTCCTGAACCCCACTCTGTTCCTGGGGATTTGTCCTTCCCACCAGAGCACCACCAGGTATAGAGCTGTGGAGTTGCAGCCTTTACGCTCTCCCTGTTTATAGTCTTAATGGAATTTAAACCCTCTCCTTTCTCCTTTCTCCCTTTTTAGTTTAGTCCCTGTGGTTGTTTCCAATTTTCCACTTTCTCTCCAGCTGCTTTTGGAAAGGGGTGCTTTTCCCGTATTCTCACCCCTACCCTGGGATCCATCCTCTCTTTGCCCGCAAAAGTGGCTCCCTGCCTGCCATGGCTTCTATCTCCCTAAGTTCACCTCTCTGTGCTGTGTACCTGCTGAGTGATTTGGTTCAGGTGTGCAGATTGTTGTGTTAATCCTCAGATCAGTTTTCTAGGTGTACAGGATGGGTTAATGTTGGTCTGGCTGTATTTCATGGATGCAAGACACACAAAAACTTTCCATGCTGTTCCATCTTGGTTCCTCCCCCACCACTTTCTTTATCCATTCATCAACTGCTAAATATTTCATTTGTTTCCATCTTTTGGCTGTTGTGAATAAAGTTTTTTAAGAATATTTGTAAGTAACTCTTAGTGTTATGTTCTCACTGTTCTTGGGTAAACATTTAGAATTAGAATTGCTATGTTACATACTAAGTTTGTGGTTAACTCTTAAAGAATCTGACAAACTGTTTTCTAAATTAACCTGAATATTTTGCTTTCCCTCCAGAAATGTGTTAAAGTTCCAGTTAATCCAATATCTTGTTATTGTTATTATTTTAAATTTAGACAATCTAGTGAATATATAGTGTACCATATTATGGTTCTGATTTAATTTTACCAATAGACAGTGCTTATTTGTTATCCATATATATTCCTTGATAAATATCTATTTATATATTATGTAAATTATTCTAAAACTTGGTTGTCTTCTTTGTAGTGATATATATATACATATGTATATATATTTGTACATACATATATATACAAATCCTTTGATATATTTTTTCAGAATCTTTTTCACAGCATGTGCCTTACCTTTGCATTTTCTTAGCTGTGTTTTTCGAAAAGTAAAAGTTGATTTTGATGAAATTCAATTATAATATTTTCATGGTTTGTGATTTTTGTGTTTAATTTTAAAATATTTTCTTAAACCCAGGTTACTAAAAATTCATCTCATTTTATTCTAGAAGGCATGGTTTTAGCTTTTACATTCGTGTCTATGTTACTTTTTGTATATGGTATAAGGGTAAAATTTGTTTTTTTACATATAGACATGTAAATTCCTCTATTATTTTTTGAAAGTATAATCCTTTTCATATTGGTTTTCCTTGAAATCTTTGTCCAAACATCAATGAACCATATATGTATGAGCTATTTAGATTTTCTCATCTGTTACCTTTATTATATGTCCATCCCAGGGTTGATTTTCAAGGATTATGTGTAATAGGGTTGGTGGGTGATGGAAATAGGGCAAGTTAAAATGCCACAATTGTTACTGTCCTTACCAGGATTAAAGCAATTTTCTTGAATAAATATTTCATGGATTGTTGCAAGTATTTCATTAATATCCAGTGTTCTAAAAGAGTTGACTCTGATAAATTGTGCCAGTGTTCTCATGGCTTTTATGGATGAGAGGATTTTCAAAGATACTTAATTTTCCATTCCTTTTGCTGTCCACTGGAGCCTTTTTTTACATGTCTTCCTTATTATAACCACATATCTAATATATGGCCAAATAGTAAAGACTATATGCTCATAGAAATTCTTGAATTACTTTACTTTATATCCTATATTAAAACCCTAATCCAAATCACCAGAATCTCTGGTCTGGAAAACTGCAATGGATTGCTTAATATTTCTCCCAAACTCTTCCTTGTGCTCCCCCCCCACTACATCCTACCACAGTAGACAGAAAAAAAGAAATTTAATGCCAACTCCTTGCTTAATATGGTTTATTGATCTTTATTAAATCTAGTAATAGAACATGACAATTTTAATATGACCTATACAATCCTTCAGGAACTTGCCTCTGTATACCTCTGATTTTATCCAAAACTACTATTCATTTTCATCCTCTGTGCTCCAGTTTTACTAATAATCTTTCAATTTCTAGAGTATGCCAGACATTTTTGCACTTTTGTACCTTCATTTATGCCATCTGTGTACAGCATATTATTCCTCACTCTTTGGATGACCAAAACTAAGTTATTTTTATAAGTGTCAGTTTACATATCACATCTTCATAAGAGATCTCATATGAACTCTCAACTGAAATTAGGAGTCGACTTGGTGCAAACACTGTGGAAAACAGTATGGAGGTTCCTTAAAAAACTAAAAGTAAAAATACTATGCAGCCCAATATTTCCACTACTGGATACTTAGCCAAAGAAAACAAAAATACTAATTCAAAAAAATATATGCACCCAGGAGAGGAGCCAAGATGATGGAAAAGCATGGATTTTTTTTGTGTGTCTTACATCCATGAAATATACCTAGGTCAACACTAAACCATCCTGCACACCTGGAAAACTGATTTCAGGATTAATACAACAATCTGCACAACCTGAATCACAGAACTCAGCAGGTATGCAACACAGAGAGGTGAACTGGGGGAGGGAGAAGCCATGGAGGGCAGGGAGCTATTTTTGCTTACAGAGAGAGGATGGAGATGGGGGAGAATACAGGAAAATCAATCCTCCCAAAAGCAACTGGAGAGAAAGTGGAAAAGTGGAAAAAGCCACAGGGACAGAACTAAAAAGGGAGAAAGGAGAGGGTTTAAATTCCATTAAGACTCTATAAACAGGGGGAGCACAGAGTCTGAAACACTGCAGCTCAATACCTGGCAGTTTTCTGGTGAGAAGGTCAAATCCCCAGGAGCAGAGTGAAGTCCAGGGGTCCTTGGGCCATATGAGAAAAAGAGGTTCCCCTGCTGGGAGGACATTTGGTAGAGTGTGTGCACTGCCCCTTAACACACACACATAGGCAAAGGTCCCAGTGGACCCCAGAGAACAACCAAATTTGCTAGCGCTGGAATAAGGTCATTAAGGGTAAAACCTGGTGCCAGATGTGTGTTGTGATTTTCCATTATCCCTGAAATGCTGCTGCTACGCAATCACATGAACTTTTTCTGGGTCAGGCTGGCACCCAGCTTCGGTCTCTGGGCATCAGCAACAGCATGGTCCCATGAAAGTCCCTGGGTATGGCTGACACGGGCCATTGCTCAGTAAGATCCTCCTGCAGAGGGGAAGAATGGTTCAAAGCCGCAGTCCCACAGAAGTAAGGGATTGGGAAAAACAACCAGATTTGAGTTAAAACTCAGGAGGAAGGTGCTGCCTGGCAACCTAATGGCTTGGTCACAGAGTAACAATGGGGAACAGACAGAAAATGGAGACAAAGGACGGGTGTGCAATTGCTTATTTGGGAGAACAGAGTTCTGATACCAGAGACTGGGTAGATGGGTGAGGCCATTTTCATCCCACTTGTGCATGTGCATACACACCTACAAGCATCACAACAATCCACCCCAATAAGCTAAGCAGCGCCATCTAGGGGAGAAGGGAGCCGATAAACTAAGCCCCACTCAACTGGGCCAACCTCATTCTTCAGGAACACAATGAATCAGTGATATAGAGGACAAACTTATGGAGCATAATTAAGCAGGATAAAAGAGGGAGACTAAGGCAAAAGAGCACGATTTAAGAATTAGAGAATTCAGTGACTCATTAAAAAGGAGCAACACCAGAATCATAGGGGTCCCAGAAGATGAAGAGAGAGAAAAAGGAATAGAAGGGTTATCTGAGGAAATCATAGTTGAAAACTTTTCTAACCTGGGGAAGAGAAACATCAAAATCCAGGAAGCACAGAGGACTCCTACTAGATTCAACAAAAACCAACCATCAGCAAGGCATATTATAATCAAATTCACAAAATACTCAGCCAAGGAAAGAATCATGAAAGCAGCAAGGGAAAAAAAATTCCTCAACCTAAAAGGGAAGACAGATCAGATTTGTAGCAGATTTATCCACAGAAATTTGGCAGGCCAGAAACAAGTTGCAGAATATATTCAGTGTGCTGAATCAGAAAAATATGCAGTCAAAAATTCTTTATCCAGCAAGGCTGTCATTCAAAATAGAAGGAGAGATTAAAGGTTTCCCAGACATACAAAAATTAAAGGAGTTAATGACCATTAAATGAGCTATGCAAGAAATTTTAAGGGGGCCCCTCTGAGGGGAGAAAACATAAAAAAAAGCAAACAAACAAACAAATAAATAAATAATACATACATACATATATACATAAATACATAAATACCAAAAGCAACAAAGACTAGAAAGGATCAGAGAACATAACTAGACACTCCACCTGTACAAGAAACATAATGGCAATAAATCCATATCATTCAGTACTCACTCTAAACATCAATGGACTAAATGCTGCAATCAAAAGACACAGGGTAGGAGAATGGATCAGAAAACAAGATCCATATATATGTTGTTTACTAAAGACTCACTTTAGACATAAAGACACCTTCAGATTGAAAGTAAGGGGATGCAGAACCATTTATCATTCTAATGGTTGACAAAAGAAAGCCGGAGTAGCCATATCAGAAAATCTAGACTTTAAAATAAGAAGGGCATTATATCAAAATTAAGGGATCTATCTACCAAGAAGACCTAACAATTATAAACACTTCTGCTCCAAATGTGGATTCACCCAAATATGTAAATCAATTAAACACACACATACAGAAATTCATTATAATATTACTTCTATAAAACAAATGTTATTGCTTTTTTTTTTTTTAATTTTTTTCAACATTTATTTATTTTTGGGACAGAGAGAGACAGAGCATGAACGGGGGAGGGGCAGAGAGAGAGGGAGATACAGAATCGGAAACAGGCTCCAGGGTCTGAGCCATCAGCCCGGAGCCTGACGCGGGGCTCGAACTCCCGGACCGCGAGATCGTGACCTGGCTGAAGTCGGACGCTTAACCGACTGCGCCACCCAGGCGCCCCTAAATGTTATTGCTTTTGATGGAGTTACAGAATTTCCTAAATCTATTCTCTGTTTCATGATTCTTCTTTCTCTCTTTGTTTAGTTTCATCATTTTCCATTATTTTGCCTTCTATATCACTAATTGTTTCCTCTGCTTCTTCCAGCCTGCTGTTCATTGCATCAAGACTGTTTCCATTTCATTTATTGCATTCTTCATCTCTGATTGATTCTTTTTAACTGTTCTATATCTGTGGTAAGAGTCTTCCTTATGCTTTCCATTCTTTTCTGAAGCCAGTGAGTATCCTTTAATTGTTGCTTTAAATTCTCCATCAAACATATTATTTATATCTGTGTCACTTAGATCTCTGACTGTGGCCTTATCTTGTTCTTTCATTTGATATAGATTCCTCTATCTTGCCATTTTGTCTAAATATCTGCTTTGTTCTCTGTTAGAAAAGTCAGGTTTTTTTTTCCTCCTCCTGAGAGTAATGGTTTAATGAAGAAGAGGCCATGCAGTATCCAGGCCCTGATATTCAGGTAGTGTCTTTGATATGTACTGCATGTACTCTGCTGTTTTGTTTTGGCTGCTCTATCCTTCAGGCCTGCAGAAGTTCTCTTTGCCTGTAGTGGGCAGTGTTTGGTCCTTGGCCTGAATGTGGCAAGTTAAATGAGACCTGATACTACTTCCACTAGAACTGAAGCCCTGCAGAACTCTCTGGTTAGGAGACATTGTGTAGGCAGGGTTTTCTGCTGGTCTTCTGGAGGAAGTACTTGCCACACTTCAAATGAGGCAAGTTTGACTGAGAAGGGCAGTCCCACCAGAGAGCAAGGGTGTGGGACTTGGTGTAAGCAAGTTTGCCAGACAGTATTGGCACTGTGCTGCTTGTCGCCAGTGACTCTGTGTTTAAGCTGAGGGATTTGGGAGGGAAATGATGTCAGCCAGCTCCTTTGTCCCCAGAGAGGCAACCCTGTGAATGCTGCCTCTCAGGGAAGCACTCTGAAAAGAGTGAATAATCTCCCCAATGTGTGCCCCAAATGTTTTTCAGATTGATGTTTTCATGAAGTCTTCCTCTGGAGTTTTTGCCTACCTTCTCTGTAGGAGAAGCACAGTGCCCTCTGGATTCTTGGATAGTATTTTTAAGTGTTCTTATGTTGTTGTTGTTGTTGTTGTTTTTATACTGGATCTGATCTTGAAAACCCACACCAATTTTTATGGATATTTCTCCAACAACCTTTTCAACTTAGTTGATCTATTCGACCTAGTATGATTTTATTATTAATGGCAACATTCGGTAAATTTAAATCTCAGATTGAAAAAAAATGCTAGTCATTTAAGATTATTCTGTCTTCTTGGATTCAGATAACAGTTACTTTTTACTGGATGTTTCATATAAAATCATTGAATAACTAAACTTTAAGACATGAAAAACATATAACATAGAAAAAGTATCTATTTTAAATGTTGGCTCAGGAAACACTTTTCCACACATTGAGATTTACCTCCAGATGTGTTATGAATAGTAATTGGTTATTGACATTCTTTAAAGCACCCATATTTAAAGTTTCCTTTGTTCAGAAATGTGAAAATTCTTTATATTTGAGTGGCTTCAATGAATTATGTTTAATATATTTCTATCTATCTATCTATCTATCTATGATCTATCATCTATATCTGCCTGTCACCCATCTATTTGTATAGATTGAAAGGTCTATAATATTTGTCCTTCCCTGCTAAGAACAAAAAAGGAAGTAATTCATCTGAGCCTTGGTCTTTCAGAATGTGAGTTATTAAGAAAAAGGAACTCTATTCACAAAGAGGGTAAGCTAGGTTTAAACTGTAGAACCTCAGAACTGCCAGAATATCAAAGTACATTCTTTCTCATCAGTTTGTAAGTTAACAAGAGCCCAATACTAAATGGTCTGAATGTGGAAAGAGAGACATACATTTCTTTGTATTTAACACTAAATTTCCAGATAACAACTAAACATATCATGGTACCCAATTAAATTAAAAGGAATATAGAATGTTTTATATTGCCAAATTATTCCCCCAGTGCCACTTGTGATTATTGGAGAACTAATTTTGGTTCATTGTCTTCAAACAGCAACATTTAAATCAATTTTTGTGCCAGACATGAAAATCTTACATGATGAAAGTTACACTATCAAAATTCTATTAGTCTCATTTCTTTTGGCTTTGCAGAGTGGAATGATGTATTTCAAGGGGCAGGGAAGAAAGAACTTATACTGTAACAAATACATCACAGCTCTTCCAGCCTGGACCTTATATGTAGAACAGAAACATGAACTGAGTCCCTGCCATTCAGTCAAAACTAATTTTCAATTCTAATTTTAATATATCTCATATAAGTGGTCTGGGGGACTGTCACCATAGCAAAATGTTCAGAAAATGTGTATGGCCATCAAGATCCCTGTTATTGGAATTTAATCAGGAATCTAGCTTGATTACTAGATTCTATTCTTTTTTCAATATTACTGCATAAATTTCTCTAAACAAATTTCCCTCAGATTTGTATTGATCCAAGAATGGCAATCGTTATTGCTGAATAGAAATCATTCACTAATTATATAACACAAAAATTGAGCCAGAATCTGCTAGATGAGGAAACCACTTTAAGGGTACTCATGGGACACTTTGAGCCACAATGGAAACATTTAGAACAATGTGGAATCAAGCTAATAAAAAGGTAATGTTTGAAAATGTATGCCAATGTCTAGTATCTGACTTCCAAACTTGTCAAACCTCCTTATATATTTATGAAGAAATCAATAGAAACTAGTGTTTCCCTACTTTGTGAACAGTAGATGCACAGAGACAATAGAAGATTGTCTCCACATAACTTAGTGACAAGTGCAGGAGAAGAATTCATGTCATTTATTTCTCAGTCTGAACCTCTGACTAAGCTGTGTAGCTTTAGAATAAATAAGGAATATGAAAGCCCCTGGTTTATTTAAATGACTATAATTGCATTAAAAACATTTTAGCTGCAGTTTATACTTTTTACATATACTGCAACATGAAAAAAGATACAATAAGTGAAAATGATCATACACTGAATCCCACGGATCACAATGACACTGGCTTACATTATTTCTTTTTGTTTCTTCCTGGTGTGCATACCTGGGTGAAATCTAGAAGAGCTCCAGCTAGTGTCCTATAGAGCAGTCTACTTGAAGAGTAATATTAAACATATAAACCAAAGCACATCTGTACTTCATTTGCTCCATTGAATTTAACCCAAGGCATAGAATATTATTAAGGTGTTTGTATACTCATAGCATAGTGCTAGATATGAAGGTGGTTACAATAATCAATGAAACATGATTCTTGCTTCTATAGGAATATTGTCTTCAGGGTAACCTAAAGGTTTGGGATCTTCTGAAAATGGTGTTTTCCTGACATGTACCTAACTCTGACTCTTATTTCAAGCAGAAATATTCACTGAATTATTTCAGTCATCCATCTACCCACCCATCCATTAATTCATTCTAAATCATTTATGTTGCGCACACCATGTGCCAGGGTCTAGGCAATATTCTGGGGATAGAGATGAGCAAATCACAAGTGCTGTCTCAAAGGTGCTCAGAGTCCATTGGAAGGAACCAGCATAAAAAGTAACTGTAACACAGTGTATTAATTTGTAAAACACTTTATAAATGTAAATATTTACATGGGAATTTGATTACAGAACACACTATCCATGATATCTTGTATTTTTTATAAATAAATTAACTAGAGTGCACAATGTGTGTGTGTGTGTTATTTTTTCTTATATAATTGAATTCTGAAGAAAAAAAGAACAGTTAAAAATTTTTGGTACTTTCTTTTAGAATAAGTCCAGATAAAATTCATATGATTGGGTCTCCAGGAACCACATCTAATTTTGCTTCTAAACAGGCTTATCTTTAATAATCTTTTTATATGTTTTACTAAGACAATAAAGGGGGAAAGTATTTGTTCAAAAATATAGTGAATGCACACTTTGCCTATTGATATAGTACTTATTCAGTAAAGACTCTTTCAAAGTGTTTATAATATCCATCAAATAGCTTTGCCAAAGATGTGCCATTTCCCCAATCAATTAAATAAATTTCAAAAGGAACAATTAATAGTTTAATTGACTTAGTACATTATACTTTTCCCTGAAAAACACATTTTTACAGTTTTGAAATTTTTCAAAAATACATAACAGTAGAATAATTTATTGAATAAAATGACACAAGTGGGGTAAAATCATAAAAAAATGTAATTTGCTTACAATATTCCTTCAGACCCATTCAATAATATATATATTTTGACAACTTCTTCAGATGATCCACCAGCTTTTGTGGTAAATTTCAGGTTTTAACACGGTCTTACTCATATGTTTTAAAAAGTCCAGTCTAATCTGTATAAAAATTCTTTCTCACAATTAATTTAAACTGTGTTCCTACAAAGAAGCCTTGTCCTGAATAAGTTTCAAAGTGTTAAAATGGAAAGATGGGAAGACATGTATCTATTCTTCCTGTTTCACCTTTTCTACTTCTGTTTCCTCCAGCTTCAGGTTGGAAAAGAAGTTGAGGTGAAAATATTGAAAAAATATTACCTGACCAAATGTAATCTATATTTTTTGATTATTATGTTGTGACCTGGAATTGGTGTCCTGTGCAGGACAGATGCTCAGACTCTGGCTTTTCGTTTATGCAGCAATTTGTTGGCTTCACTGGGGGAAGCCTGTGGGGACTTCCCATTACACTAATTATTTGAAAAAGGAACTCACTTTCTGCTTACTGCTTCTAACTCCCTTTAAATCTTGGTCCTGGCAATAAATTCAGCACCGATCTTTCTGTTGGGTTTATTGCATGCTGGCAGACACAGGTCTTTGGGTGGGATGCTGGTTAAGATACTGTATGCCCAGTTACTTTCTTTAGTGCTCATTCTGGCCCATGGGAAATATGGGCCACTTCCTATTCAGCCTTTACTACTGCCACTATCAACCAGTAATTTACATTCTGTCTTTATGAACTTGCTTATTCTGGATAATTCATGTAAATTAAATTATACAATATGGTTTAGTTTCTGACTTCTTTCACTGAGCATGTTTATAAGGTTCATCCACATTGTAGCATGTATCAGAAGTTTATTTATTATTGCCAAATAGTATTTTATTGTATGAATACATCAGATTTTGTATATGCATTCATCTATTTATAGATATTTGTGTTCTTTCTGGTTTTTTGATATTATGATTAATGCTGCTATGGATATTGGTGTACAAGTTTTTGTATAAACTCATGGTGAAATGCATAGGAACAGAATCCCTGGGCCATTTAGTGAATGAGTTTAACTTTTTGAAGAACACTTAAACTGTTTTCCACTAATTTTTAGTTATTTTACATTTTTACTATCAGTGTGTGAGGGATCCAATTCCTCTACAAATTTGCCAATACCTATTACTGTCTTTTTTCTTTTTTTTAGTCATCCTAGGGGAGGTGAACTGATATCACATTGTGATTTTGATTTATATTTCCCTTTTATTAATGATGTGGAGCAACTTTTCATGTGCTGGTTGGCCATTTGTATATCCTCTTTGGAGAAATGTCTATTCAAATAATTTTCCTATTATTTAAATTTGGTTATCTTTTTTATTGTTGAGTTTCAAGAGGATTTTACACATTTTGTTTATATATCCAAATCTATATCATTTTATTGTTGACTTTTAAGAGTAATATATATATATATATATATATATATACACATATATATATATGATACAAGTCTTTAATCAGATATATGATTTGCAAATATTTTCTCCCATTCTGTGGGGTGTCTTTTCACTTTTTTGATGAGATCTTTTCAAAAACAATATTTTTCAAATTTTAATGAAGTCTAATTTATATATATATACATATATACAAATATATATATATACATATATATATATATATTCTCACTTGTACTTATGGAATTACATCTAAAAAATGATTGCCTACTTGAGATTATGAAGATTTACTGCAATGTTTTCTTCTAAGAATTTTAGTTTTAGTTCTTACATTTAGGAATATCATCCACTTTGAGTAATTGTTTTAAATGTGATATGAGATATGGATCCAAATCAATTTTTTAGTATGTGAGTATTCTGTTGTCTCAGAACTATTTGTTGTAAAAACTATTCTTTATTAAATTATATTGGCAACTTATAAAAATCAATTGACTGGAAATATAAAGGTATATTTCTGGACTCCCAAATCAATTCCATTGAAGTGTATGCCTATTTGTATCCAGTACCATATAGTGTTGTTTCCTGTAACTATGTAGCAAGGTGTGAGATCAGACTGTGATTTCACCAACTATGTCTTTTGCATTAATTTTGTTGTTGTTGTTGTTATTATTCTAGGCCCACTGAGATTCTGTATGAATTTTAGGATCTACTGGTCAATTTCTACATAAAAGCAGCTGGGATTTTGACAGATTATGTTTGATCTGTACATCAATTTGGGAATATTGTCTGTGGGGGATAAGCTTAGGAATACCCCAGGCTTACACTAATGGGTTAACAAGGCATAAAGAAATACAAAGTCATAAAATGCTCACACCCAAGTTTGGGTAAACCAGATTGGCACCCCAAAAATAGGGGGTGCAAAGGCACCCCAAGAATAGAGAGGTGCAAAGGCATCCCAAAATAGAAAGGGGCGCAGAGCCCTTAGAATAGAGAGGGAGGGGCAAAGTCCCAGAATAGGAACTGGTACAAAGTTGCCCAATACATAGGTATATGAAATAAACAAGATTAGATATTCAGGGTGGAAGCACCCTCAGTTTAGTACTATAGCAGAAAAGCTGCTTTCAAGGAGGATAGGGAGAAGTTAGGGAAATTGGTGAAATGGACTATGGATCATTGTGCTGCAGGCAAAGCAGACCAGAGCAGAGATGGTTAACAAAAGAAAAGGTGCTTTATTAACCCTGAGGTTATTCCCCTTATCTGTCTCATCCCATAGACTAGCTAAGTTAAACAGACACAGTGCCTCCTGTATGCCATTAACAACCATCTGCCCATCTGCCCGAAGCCAAGATTTTGTTTTATATTGACCCAAACCCCAAACCCCAAACACTGTGTATCTTCAAAACCTCCCTCTTCCCTCATGTCCCCAAGTTAATGTTCACAGATTCTTTGTCTCTTTGTAGACACTCATCACGTTTGTAAGCCTTCTGATCTAAATAAATACAGGGCAAGAACCCTTATTAGGGCCTCTTGTCTTTTCCCAGACATTAGCCATCTCTCACCCTTAATACTGTCTGCTCTTTTGCTGGCCAAAAGAGAACTTTAGACTTCAATTCTAGGACAATTGTCACCTAACAATTTAAGTGTTTATACTACATGAACAAGGGATGTTCTTATATTTATTTAGGTCTATTAAAAATTCTTTCAAATTTGTTTTGTGGGTTCTATTTGTAATTATTTTTGTCATTATTTAATTCTAATAAGTTAACAGTGTTGTAATAGTTTCAGTTGTACAATATATTGATTCAACAATTCCATACATCACCCTGTGATGATCACAAAAAGTGCACTCCTTAATCCCCATCACCTATTTCACCCATCCACATACCCCTTCTTCTCTGGTTATCATTAGTTTGTTCTCTATAGTTAAGAGCTTGTTTCTTGAATTCTCTGTCTCTTTTTTCTCTTAAATTTTGTTTCTTAAATTTCACATATGAATGAAATCATATGGTATTTTTCTCTGACAGACTTGTTTCACTTAGCATTATACTTTCTAGTTCTATCCATGTCCTTAACATGGCAAGATTTCACTCTTTGTTTATTGAAGAGTAATATTCCATATGTTTATACATCACTTCTTCTGTATTCACTCATTAATCAATGCATACTTGGGCTACTTCCATAATTTAACTATTGTAAATAATGCTGATATACACATCAGGGTGCATGTATCCCTGTGGATTAGTGTTTTTGCATTCTTTGGGTAAATAACTGGTAGTTCATTTGCTGGATCATAAAGTAGTTCTATTTTTCACTTTTTGAGGAACCTCTATACTGTTTTCCAGAGTGGCTGTCCTGGACTTTTGTTGTGGACATTTTTTTATTACTGACTCAATTTCTTTGCTGGTTAAAGATTGTTCAGGTTTTTTATTTCTCCCGTTTCAGTTTTAGAAATTATATTTTATAGGAATTTATTCTTACTTCCAGGTTGTCCAATACGTTGGCATAATTTTTATAATGATCTCTCATAACTGTGTGTATTGCTGTGGTGTTGGTTGTTATTTCTCCTCTGTAATTTGTGATTTTATTTATTTAGGACTTTTTTTTCTTTCTTTTTGATAAATCTTATTACAGGTCTATCAATTTTATATTTTTTTTTCCAAAAATCAGCTTCTGGTTTCATTGATCTGTTCTACTGTGTTTTTAGTTTCCATATCATTTATTTCTTCTGCTATCTATTATTTACTTTCTTCTGCTGGCTGGCTTTGGACTTCGTTTTTGTTTTTGTTTTTTCTTTTTTAGCTCCTTTATGTGTAATGTTAGGCTATTTATTTCAGATTTTTCTTGATTCTTGAGGTATATCTGTATTGCTATTACTTCCCTCATAGAACCACTTTTGCTGCATTCCAAATATTTTGGACCATTGTATTTTCATTTTAATTTGTTTCCACGTATTATTTTTATTTTTTCTCTTATTCCTGGCTGACCCATTCATTGTTTGTAGTGCATTATTTAACCTCCATGTATTTTGGTCTTTGTGCTTGTTTTTCTTGTAGTTGACTTCATATTTCATAGCCTTATGGTCAGAAAAGATGTCTCCAATTTTCATGAATTTGTTGAGGCCTGATTTGTAACCTAGTATTAATGTACTCTGGAGAAATTTCCATGTGCACTTTAAAAGAATGTGTATTCTGTTATCTTATGATGGAAAGTTCTGAGTATATCTGTTAAGTCCATCTGGTATACTGTGTCATTCCCATCTGGTCTACTGTGACATTCAAAGCCATTGTTTCCTTGTTGATTTTCTGTTTAGATTATTTGTCCACTGATGTAAGTGTGATGTTCAGTTCCCCTACTATTATTGTGTTATTATCAATTAGTTTCTTTATTCTTGTTTTTAATTATTTTATTTGAGTAGCACTCCTATCTGGGTGTTTCCATATTGGCAGCATAAATATTTACAATTATATCTTCTTGTTGGATGGTTCCATCTATTATTATATAGTGCCCTTCTTTATCTATTGTTATAGTCTTTGCTTTAGAGTCTAATTTGTCCAATACAAGTATGTCTGGGCTAGTTTTCTTTTAAACATCTATTGCATGATAAACATTTCTCCATTCTCTCACTTTCATACTTCAAGTGTCTTTAGGTCTAAACTGAGTCCCTTGGCCTTTGGTGGAAGATGGCGGCCTAGGAGGACGCTGGACTCACCGCGTGTCCTGCTGATCACTTAGATTCCACCTAAACCTGCCTAAATAACCCAGAAAAACTCCAGAGGATTAGCAGAAAGGAGTCTCCGGAGCCAAGCGCAGACAAGAGGCCCACGGATGAGGGTAGGAAGGGCGGCGAGGCGGTGCGTGCTCCACGGACTGGCGGGAGGGAGCCGGGGCGGAGGGGCAGCCTGCTGGAAAAGCAGAGCCCCCAAGCCTGGCTGGCAAAAGTGGAGGGGCCAGACAGAGTGTGTTCCGACAGCAAGCGGGACTTAGCATCTGGGAGGTCATAAGTGAACAGCTCTGCTCGGAAAGCAGGAAGGCTGGAGCACAAAGGGAGGGAGAGTTGCTGAGCCCCCGGACAACAGAGCTCAGCTTGGCAGGGAACAAAGGCGCTCACCAGCGCCATCTCCCTCACCCATCCCCCCACCAAAATCCCAAAGGGAACCAGTTCCTGCCAGGGAACTTGCTCCCTCCACGCAAACACCCAAATCTGTGTTTCTGCTGAGCAAAACCTCCGACAGCGGGTCTGACTCCCTCCTGCTGCCACAGGGCCCCTCCCGAAGTGGATCACCTAAGGAGAAGCGAGCTAAGCCTGCCCCTCCTGCCCCCGTGCACCTTGCCTACCCACCCCAGCTAATACGCCAGATCCCCAGCATCACAAGCCTGGCAGTGTGCAAGTAGCCCAGACGGGCCACGCCACCCCACAGTGAATCCCGCCCCTAGGAGAGGGGAAGAGAAGGCACACACCAGTCTGACTGTGGCCCCAGCGGTGGGCCGGGGGCAGACATCAGGTCTGACTGCAACTCCGCCCACCAACACCAGTTATACACCACAGCACAGGGGAAGTGCCCTGCAGGTCCTCACCACGCCAGGTACTATCCAAAATGACCAAGCGGAAGAATTCCCCTCAGAAGAATCTCCAGGAAATAACAACAGCTAATGAACTGATCAAAAAGGATAAATAATATAACAGAAAGTGAATTTAGAATAATAGTCATAAAATTAATCACTGGGCTTGAAAACAGTATAGAGGACAGCAGAGAATCTCTTGCTACAGAGATCAAGGGACTAAGGAACAGCCAGGAGGAGCTGAAAAACGATTTAAACGAAATGCAAAACAAAATGGAAACGATGACGGCTCGGATTAAAGAGGCAGAGGAGAGAATAGGTGAACTAGAAGATAAAATTATGGAAAAAGAGGAAGCTGAGAGAAAGAGAGATAAAAAAATCCAGCAGTATGAGGGGGAAAATTAGAGAACTAAGTGACACACTAAAAAGAAATAATATACGCATAATTGGTATCCCAGAGGAGGAAGTGAGGGAAAGGCGCTGAAGGGGTACTTGAAGAAATAATACCTGAGAACTTCCCTGAACTGGGGAAGGAAAAAGGCATTGAAATTCAAGAGGCACAGAGAACTCCCTTCAGATGTAACTTGAATCGATCTTCTGCATGACATATCATAGTGAAACTGGTAAAATACAAGGATAAAGAGAAAATTCTGAAAGCAGCAAGGGATAAACGTGTCCTCACATATAAAAGGAGACCTATAAGACTCGTGATTGATCTCTTTTGAAACTTGGCAGGCCAGAAAGGATTAGCACGAGATCTTCAGTGTGCTAAACAGGAAAAATATGCAGCCGAGAATCCTTTATCCAGCAAGTCTGTCATTTAGAATAGAAGGAGAGATAAAGGTCTTCCCAAACAAACAAAAACTGAAGGAATTCATCACCACGAAACCAGCCGTACAAGAGATCCTAAGGGGGATCCTGTGAGACAAAGTACCAGAAACATCACTACAAGCATAAAACATACAGACATCAAAATGACTCTAAACCCGTATCTTTCTATAATAACACAGAATGTAAATGGATTAAATGCGCCAACCAAAAGACATAGGGTATCAGAATGGATAAAAAAACAAGACCCATCTGTTTGCTGTCTACAAGAGACTCATTTTCAACCTTAGGACACCTTCAGATTGAGAGTGAGGGGATGGAGAACTATGTATCATGCTACTGGAAGCCAAAAGAAAGCTGGAGTAGCCATACTTATATCAGACAAACTAGACTTTAAATTAAAGGCTGTAACAAGAGATGAAGAAGGGCATTATATAATACTTACAGGGTCTATCCATCAGGAAGAGCTAACAATTATAAATGTCTATGCGCCGAATACCAGAGCCCCCAAATATATAAAACAATTACTCATAAACATAAGCAACCTTATTGATAAGAATGTGGTAATTGCAGGGGACTTTAACACCCCACTTACAGAAATGGATAGATCATCTAGACACACGGTCAATAAAGAAACCAGGGCCCTGAATGATACATTGGATCAGATAGACTTGACAGATACATTTAGAACTCTGCATGCCAAAACAACAGAATATCCTTTCTTCTCGAGTGCACATGGAACATTCGCCAAAATAGATCACATACTGGGTCACAAAACAGCCCTTCATAAGTTTACAAGAATTGAAATTATACCATGCATACTTTCAGACCACAACGCTATGAAGCTTGAAATCAACCACAGGAAAAAGTCTGGAAAACCTCCAAAAACATGGAGGTTAAAGAACACCCTACTAAAGAATGAGTGGATCAACCAGGCATTTAGAGAAGGAATTAAAAAATATATGGAAACAAACGAAAATGAAAATACAACAATCCAAACGCTTTGGGACGCAGCAAAGGCAGTCCTGAGAGGAAAATACATTGCAATCCAGGCCTATCTCAAGAAACAAGAAAAATCCCAAATACAAAATCTAACAGCACACCTAAAGGAAATAGAAGCCCAACAACAAAGGCAGCCTAAACCCAACAGAAGAAGAGAAATAATAAAGATCAGAGCAGAAATAAACAATATAGAATCTAAAAAAACTGTAGAGCAGATCAATGAAACCAAGAGTTGTTTTTTGAAAAAATAAACAAAATTGACAAACCTCTAGCCAGGCTTCTCAGAAAGAAAAGAGACTGTCTTTTTTCCATTCGATGTTCTTTCCTGCCTTGTCAATTAGTTGGCCATACGTTTGTGGATCTAGTTCTGGGGTTTCTATTCTATTCCATTGGTCTATGTGTCTGTTTTTGTACCAATAAAAAATGATATCTATCATATCATGATAGATAAAATCATGAATGAAAATGGATTTATTACAACCAATCCCTCAGAGATACAAACAATTATCAGGGAATACTATGAAAAATTATATGCCAACAAATTGGACAGCCTGGAAGAAATGGACAAATTCCTAAACACCCACACACTTCCAAAACTCAATCAGGAGGAAATAGAAATTTGGACATACCCATAACCAGCGAAGTAATTGAATTGGTTATCAAAAATCTCCCAACAAATAAGAGTCCAGGACCAGATGGCTTCCCAGGGGAGTTCTACCAGACGTTTAAAGCAGAGATAATACCTATCCTTCTCAAGCTATTCCAAGAAATAGAAAGGGAAGGAAAACTTCCAGACTCATTCTAGGAAGCCAGGATTACTTTGATTCCTAAACCAGACAGAGACCCAGTAAAAAAAGAGAACTACAGGCCAATATCCCTGATGAATATGGATGCAAAAATTCTCAATAAGATACTAGCAAATCGAATTCAACAGCATATAAAAAGAATCATTCACCATGATGAAGTGGGATTCATTCCTGGGATGCAGGGCTGGTTCAACATTCGCAAATCAATCAACGTGATACATCAAATTAATAAAAAAAAAAAAAGAAGAACCATATGATTCTCGTCAATCGATGCAGAAAAGGCCTTTGACAAAATCCAGCACCCTTTCTTAATAAAAACCCTTGAGAAAGTCGGGATAGAAGGAACATACTTAAAGATCATAAAAGCCATTTATGAAAAGCCCACAGCTAACATCATCCTCAACGGGGAAAAACTGAGAGCTTTTTCCCTGAGATCAGGAACAGACAGGGATGCCCACTCTCACTGCTGTTGTTTCACATAGTGCTGGAAGTTCTAGCATCAGCAATCAGACAACAAAAGGAAATCAAAGGCATCAAAATTGGCAAAGATGAAGTCAGTCATTCACTTTTTGCAGATGACATGATATTATACATGGAAAATCCGATAGACTCCACCAAAAGTCTGCTAGAATTGATACATGAATTCAGCAAAGTTGCAGGATACAAAATCAATGTACAGAAATCAGTTGCATTCTTATACACTAACAATGAAGCAACAGAAAGACAAATAAAGAAACTGATCCCATTCACAATTGCACCAAGAAGCATAAAATACCTAGGAATAAATCTAACCAAAGCTGTAAAAGATCTGTATGCTGAAAACTATAGAAAGCTTATGATGGTAATTGAAGAAGATGTAAAGAAATGGAAAAACATTCCGTGCTCATGGATTGGAAGAATAAATATTGTTAAAATGTCAATACTACCCAAAGCTATCTACACATTCAATGCAATCCCAATCAAAATTGCACCAGCATTCTTCTCGAAACTAGAACAAGCAATCCTAAAATTCATATGGAACCACAAAAGGCCTCGAATAGCCAAAGGAATTTTGAAGAAGAAGACCAAAGCAGGAGGCATCACAATCCCAGACTTTAGCCTCTACTACAAAGCTTTAATCATCAAGTCAGCATGGTATTGGCACAAAAACAGACACATAGACCAATGGAATAGAATAGAAACCCCAGAACTAGACCCACAAACGTATGGCCAACTCATCTTTGACAAAGCAGGAAAGAACATCCAATGGAAAAAAGACAATCTCTTTAACAAATGGTGCTGGGAGAACTGGACAGCAACATGCAGAAAGTTGAAACTCGACCACTTTCTCACACCATTCACAAAAATAAACTCAAAATGGATAAAGGACCTGAATGTGAGACAGGAAACCATCAAAACCTTAGAGGAGAAAGCAGGAAGAGACCTCTCTGACCTCAGCTGTAGCAATCTCTTACTCGACACATCCCCAAAGGCAAGGGAATTAAAAGCAAAAGTGAATTACTGGGACCTTATGAAGATAAAAAGCTTCTGCACAGCAAAGGAAACAACCAACAAAACTAAAAGGCAACCAACGGAATGGGAAAAGATATTTGCAAATGACATATCGGACAAAGGGCTAGTATCCAGAATCTATAAAGAGCTCACCAAACTCCACACCCGAAAAACAAATACCCAGTGAAGAAATGGGCAGAAAACATGAATAGACACTTCTCTAAAGAAGACATCCGGATGGCCAACAGGCACATGAAAAGATGCTCAACGTCGCTCCTTATCAGGGAAATACAAATCAAAACCATACTCAGGTATCACCTCACACCAGTCAGAGTGGCCAAAATGAACAAATCAGGAGATTATAGATGCTGGAGAGGATGTGGAGAAACGGGAACCTTCTTGCACTGCTGGTGGGAATGGAAATTGGTGCAGCCGCTCTGGAAAGCAGTGTGGAGGTTCCTCAGAAAATTAAAAATAGACCTACCCTATGACCCAGCGATAGCACTGCTAGGAATTTACCCTAGGGATACAGGAGTACTGATGCATAGGGGCACTTGTACCCCAATGTTTATAGCAGCACTCTCAACAATAGCCAAATTATGGAAAGAGCTTAAATGTCCATCAACTGATGAATGGATAAAGAAATTGTGGTTTATATACACAATGGAATACTACGTGGCAATGAGAAAAAATGAAATATGGCCTTTTGTAGCAACGTGGATGGAACTGGAGAGTGTGATGCTAAGTGAAATAAGCCATACAGAGAAAGACAGATACCATATGGTTTCACTCTTATGTGGATCCCGAGAAACTTAACAGAAGTCAATGGGGGAGGGGAAGGAAAAATAAAAAAAAAGAGGTTAGAGTGGGAGAGAGCCAAAGCATAAGAGACTGTTAAAAACTGAGAACAAACTGAGGGTTGATGGGGGGTGGGAGTGAGGGGAGGGTGGGTGATGGGTATTGAGGAGGGCACCTTTTGGGATGAGCACTGGGTGTTGTATGGAAACCAATTTGACCATAAATTTCATATATTGAGAATAAAATAAAATAAACTGAGTCCCTTGTAGCCAACATGTAAATGGGTCTTGTTTTTTTGTTTTTTTGTTTGTTTTTTTTTTTTGGTTTTGTTTTGTTTTGTTTTATCCATACTGACAACATATGTCTTTTGATTGGAGCATTTAGTTCACTTCCACTAAAAGTAATTGATAGATGTGTGATAAAAGCTCTTTTATTACTTGTTTTATTATTTGTTATTTCTTGAGATCTTCTGTGATCCCTTCTTATCTTTCTATCTTTCATGGTTTGCTGGTATTCTTTACTGGTATATTTGGATTTTTTTCTTTATTATTTGCATATTTATTAATAGTTTTTGCTTTATGGTTACCATTAGGTTTGTATATAACGTCTTCTGCATACAGCAGTTTATATTAAGTTGATGATTATTTACATTTGGACTCATTCTTTTCTTCGGTCTTCCCCACATTTTAGGTATATGTTGTCATAAATTTACATTCTTTTATTTTGTGAGTTATTTGACTGTTTTTTAATTAACTTATTAATTTTAATGCTTTTATGTTTTCTACTTTCGTACTGTCACATTTGGTCTTTCTTTTCCACTCACAGAATCCCCATTAGTAGATATTGATGGACTGGTTTAGTGTTCATGAACATCTTTAGGTTTTGTGTGCCTGTTAAACTCTTTAGCTCTCCTTCCATTCTGAATGTTAACCTTGCTGTATAGAATATTCTTCACTGAATATTTTTCCTATTCAGTACTTTGAATATATCATGCTACTCCCTTCTGGCTTGGAAAGTTTTTGCTGAAAAACCTTGTGATAGCTTTATGTGCCTTCCCTTTTACATAACTATCATCTTTTGCCTTACTGTTTTTAAATTTTTTTCTTTACATAATAGTTGCTTTAAATTCAGCTTCAGATATATCACTTACGTCTGTTTTGCTTAAATCCCTAGCTGTGTCCTTATCTTGTTCTTTCAATTGGGATAAATTCTTCCATTGGCATTTTGTCTAAGTCTCTGCCTTCTTCTCTGCATTAAAAGAGCTAGTTATGTCTTCTGTTCCTGAAAGTAATGACCATATCAAGAAGAGGTTATGTAGTTCTCAGGGCCTGGAGCTTTAGGGAGTGTCTCTTTTGTGTGCTCTGTGTGCTTTGCTCTTGTGTTCTGGCTGCTCTATAGTTCAGGCCAGTCATCTTCAGAGACTCTCCTTGCCTGATGTGGACAGTGTTTGGTCCCTCGTCCAAATGTGGTGAGTTTTAACTAGGTGTGCTCTAGTCAGCTTGTGAAATAAGACCTGTCACCACCTCCACTGGAACCAAGGTTTGCAAAACCTTCTGATTGGAATCTGTTTGCAGACACAGATTTGTGCTGGTCTTCTGGAGGATGGGTTCTACCACACTGGAACTGAGTAAATGTGAGTTGATAGATAGGGAGGTGGGGCTTACTGTAAGCAAGTTAGGCAGCCAGTGTTCCCACAGTTTACTCTGTGTTCATTCTGAGGGACAGAGGCGGTAAGTGCTGCCTGCCATCTCCTTTGTTTCTGGAGATGTGTTCTCATGAATGTTGCCTCTCAGGGACATGCTCCAAAAAGAGTTAATAACCTTTCCATTGTGTGTCCCATGTACTACTCAGATTGCTGTTCCCATGCTGTATGTCCCCAGGTTGTTTGCTTGCCTTCTTTCCAGGAGCAGGGCAGTACCTTCTGGGCTCTATTCCAGCCAATCCCACTGACCTTGGAAACTGCAGGCTTTAAGCCATGCTCATCTTAAGAATTCTGGAAATTCAGCCCCTTTCATTTTCTCAGCTAGTGGCTTTAGGAAATGTCTTACTTGTATATTCTCTTGTGTGTCCCTGTCTCTCTCACCCTTTTCCACGACCATGACTCCCTCTCCTCCACAGCAGTCAGGATTCATTTTTCTCCTAAACCATATCTTCATACTTCCTATGCTCTTTGATGTGGACTCTTTCCTACCTTTAGTTGTGGAATTTGTTCTTCCAGTATTCAGGTTGATTTTTGGACTTTTTAGAATGGTTTGCTATTTATCTAATTGTGTTCTTGGCAAGAAGCAAGCCTAGGATCTGTCTATTCCACTGCCACCTCCCCCCTCCCTGATATTAATCTTTGGCTTTAGAATCCCTCTGATAAGCCTACATCAAACATTATCCAGTAGTCCTTAATACACACTTTGGCATTCAAGATGCACACTTCTGTTGGTTTCTTAGTCCATTTTACCAAAATAATTTGAAATGTCTGTTGACCCTATTGGGGAACTTGGTTTTCTAAAAGAATTTCTAAATCCAAAACTTCACTTAGCTCAGATTCAGTTCAGAATACATTTTTCTTGATGGTCATGCATTGATTTAGATTTACAAGATATCAGTTACAAAATCAAGGAAAGCTTTTTCCATGTTTTTTTGAATGTCTGTTTATTTAATTTGAGAGGGAGAGAAAGCAAGAGCATACACAAGCAAGAGAGGGACATAGAGAGAGGGAGAAAGATAATATCAAACAGATTCCATGCAGTTGGTGCATACCCCAGTGCAGTGTTCAATCCCACGTACGATGAGATCATGATCTAAGCCAAAATCAAGGGTCAGATGCTCTACCAACTGAGCCACCCAGGCACCCTGAGCTTTTTCCATGTTCTTAAATAAAGGTTTACTAATGAGTCACCATGCTGGTAATCAAAGAACTCTTGGTAGTTTACTTCATTCTTTAAGCATCTACTAATATGCCTGAGTGAGAAAAATGTTTTCCTTCACCCCTAATTGCTTTCTTCTGTTGCTGTTTTCTGTCTTTCTCTAATTTTGAAACTTGTTATGGTTCCTTTTCTATATTTTTTTCTTTATGCATTGAATTATTTTATGTCACATTTCTATCCACTTTTATAGTGAAATTTTATATGTAATATTGTTTTTTGTGTTTTTCTGTGCAATCAAGTTTCAGTTCACATTCTTTTTAAACTAAATTACAAAATACATATATGACATATAATGGCTACATGCACATGATATACACTGTTTAAATATATATGATACATAATGTTGATATGTATATATATATATTTATACATACATACATACACATACACATACATATATACACACATACATGTACACACAGTTGTCTTATATGAGATGTGTGTTAAATGTTGTGTATCATTCAGAATTTTTATGTCATTGTTCTATATCATCCTGTAAGTTAGTTCATTCCCAATTAGGGCTCTTTCAATTTTTCATAAATTCTCAAGTTTAAGAACTCCTCAAAGTTACATTTTCACTTTTAAAGCCTATATATAGTCCTATATAAAGCCTATATATAGGCCTGTTTAAAGCCTATATATATAACTATTGCAGTCAAGATGTTCACAACCAGAGAAACATAACCAGCTAAGTTCAAACTGTCATAGAATGTTACTTTAGCAAGACTTATTTCTATATCGGTAAACTATGCATGTCACATTTACCTGTATGATAACTTTTGGAAGAAGTAAGTTTATGTGAAGGTAGCAAATGAATAAAAGTAAATTGTCAAATAAAGTCTGAACAGCTAATCTTTGGGTTTTCCTTAACCTTTGTCATTAATTTTATAACTTAAATATAAACTCCACCTTCCAAAATACAGCTGCCTTTTTGATATCTCCATTTGAAAGACTGAAAGTATTCTCCAGCTTAAAATATTCGAAATTAAGCAACACAAATGTCCACCAACGAAAGAATAGACAAAATGTAATATATACATACAATGGGATACTATCCATTAAATATAAGATGAAAAAGTTCTCTGGATCTGTTGCACTATAATGTGAGTATACTGAATATTGTTAACCTGTATATTTAAAAAATTTTAAATTGTCAATTTTATAATTTTTACACAATTATAAATTAAATACATGTATCTGAAATTAATGCAAACATAATTATATGCTATATAAAATTCATACATATATGAAGTTAAATTTGTATTCTTCACCCCAAATCTACTTTTTCTTAAGTCTTCTAAATGTCTCCAGCATAACTCAGGTGGACAAGCCAAACATTTGTGACTCAAATTATAAATGTCTCCCTATCACTTCCCAAAACCAATCCATCAACAATTCTGACAAATTCCATCTGTAAAGTATTTCTTAAATATGTCCATTTATTTTGAATTTCACTACCCCAAACTTAATGCAAGTCATTATCATTTCTTATGTAATCTACTAATGTGTTTCCTAACAGTTTTGCTATACTTCAATACAGTATTCTCACAGCTTACAATATCTTAAAAATAGAAGTAAATTGAAATATGCCATGCTGCTTATTAAAATTCTTCTGTGTCTTCCCATTACTCTTGGGACAAAGTTCATAATCATTAACATGGTCTTTAAAGCTGTACACCAGCCTCATCTCATGTCATTTTCACTTTCATTTTTGACATTCCTGCCAGCCTGGTCTCCTTTTATTTCCTCCAAAATGTCATTTTTTTCCTACCTCAAGGATTTCATGCATGGTGTTTCCACTGCACTAGTTTCTTCTGAAAAAAGTCATATTCATCTTTCTGACCTTACCTTAAATGTAACTTGTTCGCAGGGCTCTCATTTAACCATTAAACAGTGTTTAGTTCTGTTCTTTTTTTCTTTTTTTTTTTTACACACACATGCATACAGAAAAGTGCATATATCAAAAGAGTAGAACTCAATTAGTTTTTAGAGCCTTAGAAACAAGCATGGCACCAACACTCATATTAAGAAACAGAAACTCTCTTAAGCTCTTTATTAAACACAAACCCTATTTTTAACAGGATAGATCAGTTTTACCATATATGAATTGTATATACATGAAAAAATGCTACATATATAATTTTTTGTGAATACTTTATGCTTCATATTATGTTCATTAGACTCATGCATATTGTTATTCTGGTTGTTGTTAATTTTAATTGCCACATGGTATATTATTACATAAGTAAACCAAAATGTATAAATCCATTTTATTCTAAATGGGAATTTGTTTCCAAATTTGCTTATGTTAATATTGCTATATACATTTATAGCATTTGTGTGTGTGTGTGTGTGTGTGTGTGTGTGTATGATCAAACGTGCAAATGTCTATTGGATATTTGCTGAGGAGTGAAATCACTAGGTCATAAAATAAACCCTGGTTCATCTTTAATAATACTGTTAAATGGTTTTCAGAGTTTATACCAATTTACAGTCTCACAAGTATTCTATGAGAATTACAATTTCTCCATATTCTCACCAATACTTCAAATTTAATGTCTTTCATGTAACAATTCTAGTGTGTATGTATTTAAATTTATATCTTCTTTTTTTTTAATTTTTTTAACGTTTATTTATTTGTGATACAGAGAGAGACAGAGCATGAACGGGGGAGGGTCAGAGAGAGAGGGAGACACAGAATCTGAAACAGGCTCCAGGCTCTGAGCAGTCAGCACAGAGCCCGACGCGGGGCTCGAATTCACGGACTGTGAGATCATGACCTGAGCCGAATTCGGACGCTTAACCGACTCAGCCACCCAGGCGCCCCAAAATTTATATTTTCTTGATAATTAGTGAATTTAACACCTTTGAATCTGTGTATTGGTTTTTAAGATGCACTTTTTCTGAACAGTCTAATGAGGTCTTTGTCCAAATTTCTATTGGGTTTTCTGTTTTTCATCTTCCTTTTGAAATTCCTTTCTTTTTTAAAAATAGATGTCAAAGAATTGCTTATATATTCTGGATATAAGTTTTCTACTGGGTATATGTATTACAAACAACTTTTCACACTATGAAACTTGATTTTCATGCTCTGCATGTCTTTTGATAGATGAAGATTCTCAATTTAAATACATTCAGTGAAGGAAACAATCAACAAAACTAAAAGGCAACCCATGGAATAGGAGAAAGTATTTGCAAATGACATATCTGATAAAGGCTTAGGTTCCAAAATACATAAAGAACTTACAAAACTCAACACCCAAATAACAAGTAATCCAAGAACAAATGGACAGAAGGCAAGAACAGACATTTCTCCAAAGAAGACATCCAGATGGCCAATATACACAATAAAATGACCAATGATGGTCAACATCACTCACCATCAGGGAAATGCAAATCAAAGTTACAATGAGATATCACCTCACATCTGTCAGAATAGCTAAATTCAATAATACAAGAAACAACAGGTGTTTGTGAAGATATGGAGAAAAGGGGACCCTCTTATACTGTTGATGGGAATGAAAAATGGAGCAACCACTCTGGACAAGAGTATGGGGGTTCCTCAAAAACTTTATAAAGGAACTACCTTATGATGCAGCAATGGCACTACTAAGTTTTACTCAAAGAATACAATATTACTAATTCAAAGTGATATATGTATCCTGAGGTTATAGCACCATTATCTACAATAACCAAATTATGGAAAGCATCCAAGTGTCCATCTACTGATGAATAGACAAAGAAGATGTGGTATGTATATATACAATAGACTATTAGTCAGCCATTTAAAAAGAATGAAATATTGCCATTTATGATGCAATTAATGGAGCTACCGAGTATTATGCTAAGCAAAATAAGTCAGTCAGAGAAAGACAAATGACATATGATTTCACTTATATGTGGAATTAGGAAACAACAACAACCAAAAAAACAAGCATAGGGAAAAAAAGAGAGCGGGAGGCAAACTTAGAAACAGACTCGTAACTATAGAGAAGAAATTGATGTTTATCAGAGGAGAGGTTTCTGTGGAGATGGGTGAAATAGGTGATGGGGATTAAGGAGTACACTTGTGATAAGCACAGGATGGTGTACGGAAGTGTTGAACTACTGTATTGTACACCTGAAACTAATATTACATTTTATGTTAATTAACTGGAATTTAACTAAAAACTTGGAAAAGAAAAACAAATAAATAAACGTGGCCTAAAATAATAAAAATGTAAATGAATAAATGAATAAATTCCATGTGATCATTTTTCCCTTTATGGTGTACATATTTTGTGCCCCCTTTAGGAAATCTTTGCTTAACTCCACTTTATGTAGATTTTCATACTTTTGTAAAATATTAAATGGTTTTGTTATACATTTAGGCTTATAATATAAATTTGTTTTTGTATATGATATAAAGTAGCATCAAGTTTTTTTACATGGCTATTAAATTAAATCAACAAAATTTATTGAGAAGACCATTTTCCCCTACACTGCAATATTGTTATTTTTATCATAAATGGGTTGACTGATAAATATGTGGATTTACACCTGGATTCCACATCCTGGCCCTTAATCTGTTTGCATATACTTGCACTAATACAATGCACATTAAATTTTATAATTTTGAAAATAGATATTAATATATAAAAATCTATGTCTTCTCATTTTCTTTTCTTAATCAACATTTCCTTCACTATATTTTCACTTCCTTCAAAAAAGCCGTAATTTTCCATAATAAAATATTATACCGTACCTTTGTAAATGTCACCATTAAGTATAATGTTTACTGTCAGGTTTTAGAGATCATCTGTATTATACTGAAGATGTTTCTTTTCTTCCTATGTGTGTTGTTGTCTTATCACAAATATGTTATCTAAAAAATTTTTTTTCTACATTGATCATGAGAAACATGATATTTTATTAAAATAATGTAATTTTCATCAACCAAAAAATCAAATAAGGAATAATAAATTACATGGGAACAAATTGATATGAAAACACAACATTCCAAACCTTTGGGATGCAGCAAAAGCAGTTCTAAGAGGAAAAGTATAGCAAAGCATACCTACTTCAAAGAGCAAATGAAATCTCAAGTACACAATCTAACTTTCACCTAAAGAACTAGAAATAGAACAATAAAAAATAATCCCAAACCAAAAGAAGGAAGGAAATAATAAAGATTAGTGGAGAAACAAATGATACATAAAAATTAAAATAACAATAGAAAAGATCAATCAAACCAGAAGATGGTTCTTTGTGTTTTTTTCTTAAGTTTATTTATTTATTTATTTTGAGAGAAAAAGAGCATGAGCAGGGTTGGGGCAGAGAGAAAGGGAGAGAAAGAATCCCAAGCAGGCTCCTTGCTGTCAGTGTGGAACCCATGCAGGGCTCAATCCCATGAACCATGAGATCATGAACTGAGCTGAAACCAAGAGTCAGATGTTCACCTGACTGAGCCTCCCAGAAGCCCCAGAAGAAGGTTCTTTGAAAATATTGACAAAATTGTTAAATCTCTAGCAAGACTTATCAGATAGAGAGAGAGAGGGAGAGAAGGCAAGAGGACTCAAATAAACAATATCACAAATGAAAGGGGAGTAATAACAACCAACTCCATAGAAATACAAACAATGTAACAAAATATTATATAAAACTGTGTGCTACCTAATTGTACTACCTAGAAGCTATGGATAAATTCCTAGAAGCATAAATTAAAAAAAAAAAAACTGAGGGAAGAAAAACTAGAAAATTTGAATAGATTAGCATCAAAGAAATTGAATCAGTAATCAAAAAACTCCCAAACAAAAGTCCAGGACCAGATGGTTTCACAGGTGAATTCTACCCAAAATTTAAAGAAGAATTAATATGGGGCACCTGGGTGGCTCAGTCGGTTAAGCATTTGACTTCAGCTCAGGTCCTGATCTCATGGCCTGTGAGTCTGAACCCCATGTTGGGCTCTGTGTTGACAGCTCAGAGCCTAGAGTTTGCTTGGGATTCTGTGTCTCCCTCTCTCTCTGCAACTCTCCAATTCATCCTCAGTCTCTCTCTGTCCCTCAAAAATGAAATAAACGTTAAACTAATTTGAAGAAGAATTAATATCTATTCTTCATAAACTATTTTAAAAAATATAAAGAGGAAGGAAAACTTCTAAATTCATTCTATGTCACCAATATCACCCTAATACCAAAAACAGACAGCACACACACACACACACAAAAATACTGGTCAATATCTCTGATGAACATAGATGCAAAAATCCTCAACAACACACTAGCAAACTGAACCCAATAATAAATTTTTAAAAATTTTTTTTTCAACGTTTATTTATTTTTTGGGACAGAGAGAGACAGAGCATGAACGGGGGAGGGGCAGAGAGAGAGGGAGACACAGAATCGGAAACAGGCTCCAGGCTCTGAGCCATCAGCCCAGAGCCTGACGCGGGGCTCGAACTCACGGACCGTGAGATCGTGACCTGGCTGAAGTCGGACGCTTAACCGACTGTGCCACCCAGGCGCCCCAAAATTTTTAAAATTACTTAACAATATCAAATGGGATTTTTTATTTCTGGGGTGCATGGGTGGTTTAATATTCACAAATTAATCAAAGTGATATATCACATCAACATGAGAAAAGATAAAAAAAACATATGATCATTTTAATAGACAGGGAGTAATCATTTGACAAAGTACAACATCAATTCATGAAAAAAAAAAACCCTCAACAAAGCGGGTCTAGAGGAAGGAAGCTTAACATAATAATGGTCTTACATGAAAAACTTACAGCAAACATTATGCTCAATGGTGACAAACTGAGAGCTTTTCCCCAAAGGTCAGGAAAAGACAAGTATGTCTACCGTCACCATATCTTTTAAACATAGTCCTAGACACATGAGTGAGACAATAAAAAGAAAGAAAAGGCATCCAAATTTCTAAGGAAGAAGTAAAATTTTCACTATTTGAATATGACATGATACCATATCTAAAAAACCTGAAAGACTCTACCAAGAAACTACTAGAGATGATAAATGATTTAAGTAAAGTCACAGGATACATAATCAATGGAAATAAATCTGTTGCATTCTTACACACTAATAATGAAGCAGCAGACCGTGAATTAAGAAAGAGTTTCATTTAAAATTGCACCAAGGACAATAAAACATTTAGGAATAAGCTTAGCAAAAGAGGTGAGAGATCTGCACTCTGGAAACTATAAAATATTGATGAAAAATTTGAGATGACAAAAAGAAGTGGAAACATTCCATGCTTATGATTGGAAGAACAAATACTATTAAAATTTCTGTACTTCCTAAAACATCTACACATTTAATGCAATCCCTGTCAAAACACCGGGGTGCCTGGGTGGCTTAGTTTGTTAATCATCTGACTTTTAGTTTTAACTCAGGTCATGTTCTCCTGGTTTGTGAGACTGTGGCCTCACATTAGTCTCTGTGCTGACAATGTGGAACCTTCTTGGGATTCTCTCCTTATCTCTTTCTCTGCCCCTCACTGGATCATGTCCTCTCTCTTTCTCTTTCACACTCTCAAAAATAAATAAATACACTTTAGAAAATACCAAGAGCATATTTCACAGAACTAGAACAAACAATTCTAAAATTTTATGGAATCACAAAGACTGTGAGTAACCAAAGGAATCTTGAAAACAAAAACGAAAACAAAACTGGAGTTATCACAATTTCATTATAAAGCTGTAGTGATCAAAAGAGTATGGTACTGGCACTAAAATAGACACATAGATCAATAGAAAAGAATAGAAAACACAGAAGTGAACCCAAAAGTATTTGTTCAATTAATCTCCAACAAAACTGGAAAGAATATACAATGGGAAATACCAGTCTCTGAAACAAATGATGCTGGGAAAACTGAACAGCAACATGCACAAGGATGAAACTGGACCAGTTTTTTTTATACCAAACACAACAGTAAACTCAAAATGGATTAAAGACCTAAATGTGAGACTTGAAACTATAAAAGTCTTAGAAGAGAGCACAGATGGTAATTACTCTGATATGGGCTGTAGCAACTTTTTTCCTGGTCACTTCTCTTTAGGCAAGGGAAACAAGAGCAAAAATAAATTCTTCAGACTACATCAAAATAAAAAGTTTCAGCCCTGCCAATGAATTACTCAACTAAACTAATAGGCAACATACTCAATAGAAGTTATTTGCAAGCTAAGGTAGGAGAATGCATGACTAATCCTTTGAAACCATATGAAGCTCAAAGTTAGAAAGTCAACATTTGCATTTTTCATACTTATAATACAACAGCTTCTTCCAGAAAGTAGGCGGTGAGAGAACATGTCTCAATTATTTTTTTGAACTCATTCCACACTAATAATAAGACCATACAAATTCAGGAACAAAAATAAATCTCCTAACCAATAACTCTCATAAACTTAAAGGCAAAAACTAATCAATATAATACAAATAAACGGAAATCAGCAATGTATAAAAAGAATTATGCAATATGACCAAATGGTATTTATTCCAAGTATGCAAGATTGGTTCAGCATTCAAAAATCTATCAATGTGTTAGGGCTGAAACAAGTTGCCTAACTTTCTCACAACAAATCACACATCCATGTGTTTGCCTCAGTTTCAGCAGAGTAGGCCCATTCCACGAAGACCAGCAGAAAACCCTGCCACATTTCCTGACAAGATTTGGAGGGTTTTATTCTACTGGAAGTAGTATCACGTCGTATTTCACAAGCAGATAAGTGCACACTTAGTTAAAACTAGCCACATTCTGGCCAAGGACCAAATACTGTCCACTTTAGGCAAGGAAAGCCAATCCAGACTACAGGATATCCTGAAGGATAGAGCAGCCAAAACTCAACAGCAGAGTACACACAGCACAAACCAGAGACAATTCTTAAAGTGTCAGTCACCTAACACTACATGATATCTTCTTCATAAAGAAATTATTCTCAGGGGTACCTGGGTGATTCGGTTGGTTAAGCATCCGAATTTGGCTCAGGTCATGATCTCATGGTTCGTGGGTTCGAGCCCTGTATCAGGGTGTGCTGAGAGTTCAGAGCCTGGATCCTGCTTCCAATTCTGTGTCTCCATCTCTCTCTACCGCTCCCTGCCTGTGCTCTGTCTCGCTGTTTCTCAAAAATGAATAAACATTAAAAAATTAAAGAAATTCCTCTCAGGAACAGGATACATCACTGGCATTTCTAACACATAAGAAGACAGAGACTTAGACAAAATGTCATGATGGAAGAATTCATCCCAAATGAAAGAACAATATAAGGCCACGCCTAGAGATCTAAAATAAACAGGTATAAGTAACAACTTGATGGAGAATTTAAAGCAACAATTATAAAGATACTCACTGGGTTTCAGAAAGAATAGAAGACTTCAGAGAAACCCCTACCACAGAGGTAAAATAGTTTAAAAAGAATCAATCAGAAAGGAAGAATGCAATAAATTATTTGGAAACACCTTTGATGCAATAAATAGCAGGCTGGAAGAAGAGGAGGAAAGAATTAGTGGTACAGAGGACAAAATAATGAGAAAAAATTAAGCTGAACAAAAGAGAGAAAGAATTATGGAACACGAGAATGGACTTAGGGAACTCACTGACTTCACCAAATTTAATAACATTTGTATAATAGGAGTCCCAGAAGAAGAAGACAGAGAAAAGGGGGCAGAAAATTTATTTGAGGAAATAATAGAAGAAAACTTTTCTAATCTGAGAAAGGAAACAGACATGCAGATCTAGGAAACACAGAGAACTCCTATCAAAATATAGAAAAGCCGGCCGACACCAAGACATTGAAATTAAATTTGCAAAATATAGTGATGAAGAAAAAATCTTAAAAGCAGCAAGACAAAAGAAGTCCTTAACTTACAAGGGAAGACCCATAAGGCTAGCTGGAGATTTCTCAACAGAAACTTGGTAAGCCAGAAGGAAGTGGCATAATATATTCAAAGTGCTGAATGGGAAAAATATGAGGCTAAGAAAACTCCGTCCAATAAGGCTATCATTCAGAATAGAAGGAGAGATAAAGAATTTCCCAGAGGAACAAAATCAAAAAGGGTTTCTGACCACTAAATGATCCCGGCAAGATATATCAAAAGGGAAACTTTGAATGCAAAGGAGAGACCAAAAGTGACAAGAACAAGTATCACAAGAAATCTCTTGAAACAATGACAAAACAAATAATAAAATGACGTGACATACACATCTATCAACAAACACTCAGAATGTAAATGGACTAAATACCCCAATCAAAAGTCATAGGATGTCAGAATGGATGGAAAAACAAGAGCTATCTATATGCTACTTACAAAAGACTCATTTTGGATTTAAAGACAACTGCAGATTGAAAGTGAGGTGATGGAGAAACATTTATCACACAAATAGATGTCAAAATAAAGGTGGAATATCAGACAAACTAGATTTTAAACTAAAGACTGTAACAAGAGATGAATGGCACTATATCATAATAAAGGGGAAAATCCAAAAACAAGATCTAACAATTGTAAATATTTATGCACCCAACATGGAAGAACTCAAGTATATAAAACAACAATTAATAACAAACATATCATTGGCAATGATACAATAAAAGTAGATAACTTCAAAATCCTCCCTTAGATCAATGGAGAGATCATCTAACCAGAAAAATCAACAAGGAAACAATGTCTTTGAATGGCATACTGGATTAAATGGACTTAAAAGATATACTCAGAACTTTTCTTTAGGAAGCTAAAGCAGCATAAAACATTCTTCTTTTTTTAATTTTAAATATTTATTTATTTTTGGGGCGCCTGGGTGGCGCAGTCGGTTAAGCGTCCGACTTCAGCCAGGTCACGATCTCGTGGTCCGTGAGTTCGAGCCCCGCGTCAGGCTCTGGGCTGATGGCTCAGAGCCTGGAACCTGTTTCCGATTCTGTGTCTCCCTCTCTCTCTGCCCCTACCCCGTTCATGCTCTGTCTCTCTCTGTCCCAAAAATAAATAAACGTTGAAAAAAAAATAAATATTTATTTATTTTTAAGAGACAGAGACATAGCACAAGTGGGGGGAGGGGCAGAGAGCGAGGGAGACACAGAATCTGAAGCAGGCTTCAGGCTCTGAGCTGTCAGCACAGAGCCCGATGGGGGGCCCTAACCCATGAGCTGTGAGATCATGATCTGAGCTGAAGTCAGACGCTCAGCTGACTGAGCCACCCAGGTGACCCATAAAACAATCTTTAAGTGCACATGAGATATTCTCCACAATTACATCACATACTAGGTCACAAATCTAGCTTCAGCAGATACAAAATTTTGAGATAATACCATGTAAATTTTCTGACCACAACTCTATGAAACTTGAAGTCAACCATCATAAAAAATTCAGAAAGGTCTTTGGGGTGCTTGGGTAGCTCAGTCAGTTAAGTTTCTGACTTTGGCTCAGGTCATGATCTCACAGTCTGTGGGCTCAAATCCCACGCTAGGCTCTGTGCTGACAGCTCAGAGCCTGGAGCCTGCTTCATATTCTGTGTCTCCTTTTCTCTCTTCCCCTCCCCTGCTCATACTCTGTCTCTCTCTCTCTCTCAAAAATAAACATTATTTTTTTTTAATCTTCAGAAAGAAGATTAAACAACATGCTACTACACAATGAATGGGTCAACCAGGAAATGAAAGAAGAAATTAAAAAAAAAATACATTGAAACAAATGAGAATAAAAAACACGATGGCCCAAATCCTTTGGGATGCAACAAAAGTGTTCCTAGTGGGAAGTATATAGCAACATAGGCCTAACAGAAGAAACAAGAAAAATATCAAATAAACACTCTAATCTCACACATAATGGAGCTAGAAAAAGAAAAAACAAACAAAGCCTAAAGCCAGAAGAAATAAGGAAATAATAAAGATTAGAACAGTAATAAATGATATAGAAACTAAAAACCAATAGAACAAATAAATGAAACCAGGTGCTTGTTCTTTGTAAAATTAATAAAATTGATAAACTCTTAGCTCAACATCAAAAAGAAAAGAGAAAGTACAAAAATAAATAACACCAGAAGGGAGAGAGGAGAGAGAGCAATCATCAACACAGAAATTCAAGTATGAGAGAATATTATGAAAAACCTTTGCCAACAAATTTGACAATTTGGAAAAAATTCATAAATTCCTAGAAACATATAAACTGCTCAAACTGAAACCGGGAGGAAAAACAACTTGAACTGACTCTTAAGCAGTAAAGAAACATAATCAGTTATAAAAAAAAATCTTTTAACAAACAAAAGTTCAGAATGAGAAGGCTTCACAGGAAAATTTCAGCAAAGATTTAAAGAATAATTACTTCCTTTTATTCTAAAACTATTCCACAAAATAGAAAAAGAAGGAAAATTTGCAAACTTTTTCTATTGGTCCAGCATTATCCTGATAACAAAACCAGATAAAGACTCCACTAAAAAATAGAAATATAAGCCAATATCCCTGAGAAACATGGATGCAAAAATTCTCAATAAAATGCTAGCAAACCAAATCCAATAATACATTAAAGAATCATTCACCACAGGCAAGTGAGAATTATTCCTGGGTTGCAAGGGTGGTTCAATATTTGCAAATCAATCAACATGATACAGCACATTAATAAAACAAAGGTTAAGACCTTTATGATAATTTCAGTAGATACAGAAAAAGCATTTGACAACGTACAATATTCATACAAAATAAAAACTCTCAACAATGTAGGTTTTGAGGAAATATACCTCAACATAATAAAGGCCATGTATGAAACACCCAGAGCTAATATCATTGTCAATAGGGAAGAAACTGAGAACTTTTCCTCTACAGTCAGTAACAAGACAGGGATATTCACTCTTGCCACTGTTATTTAACATAATACTGGAAGTACTAGCCAAGCAATCAAAAAGAAAAAGGAACAAAGGGTAATCAAATCAGCAAGGAAAAAGTAAATCTTTCACTATTTGAAGGTCACATGATACTCTATATAGAACACCTGAGAGATTCCAGAAAAAAAAAAAACTGCTAGAAGTGATATGAAAATTCAGTAGAGTTGCAAGACACAAAATCTATGTACAGAACACTGTTGCATTTCTATACACCAATAATGAAGCATTAGAAAGAGAAATGAAGGAATTGATCCCATTTACAATTGCACCAAAAACCAAAAGATACCTAGGAATAAACCTAACCAAAGAGATGAAAAACCTGTACTCTGAAAACTATAAAACACTGATGAAAAAACTTGAAGAGGACAAAAAGAAATAGAAAAACATTCCATGCTTATGAATCAGAAGAACAAATTCTGTTAAAATATACTACCTAAAGCATGTACACATTTAATGCATTCCCCATCAAAATATCAACCAACATTTTTCAGAGAGATAGAACAAACAATATTAAAATTTGTATGGAACCAGAAAATAACTCGAATAGCCAAATCAATCTGAAAAAGAAAACCAAAGCTGGAGGCATCAGAATCCCAGACTTCAAGATATACTACAAAGCTGTAATCATCAATACAGTATGGCACTGGCACAAAAACAGACATTCAGATCAGTGACACAGAATAGAGAACTCAGAAATGGACCCACAAATGTATGGCCAACTAATCTTTGACAAAGCAGGAAAGAATATACAATGGAATAAAGACATCTCTTCAGCAAATGGTGCTGGGAAAACTGGACAGTGACATGGAGAAAAATGAATCTGAACCACTTTCTTACACCATACAGAAAAATAAACTCAAAATGAATGAAAGGCCTAAACGTAATACAGGAAGCCATCAAAATCCTGGGGGAGAAAGCAGGTAAATACCTCTCTGACCTTGACCACAGAAACTTTTTTAAAAGTTTTTTTTAACGTTTATTAATTATTGAGAGACAGAGAGACACAAAGCATGAGCAGGGGAGGGGTAGAGAGAGGGGGAGACACAGAATCTGAAGTAGGCTCCAGGCTCTGAGCTTTCAGCACAGCGCCCGATACGGGGCTCAAACTCACAAACTGTGAGATCATGACCTGAGCCGAAGTCGGTTGCTTAACCAATTGAGTCACCCAGATGCCTCTGCAGCAACTGTTTACTCAACATGTCTCTAGAGGCAAGGTAAACAAAAGCAAAAATGAACTATTGGGACCTCATCAAAATCAAAAGCTTCTGCACAGCAAAGAAAAACAATCAGCAAAATGAAAAGGCAACCAACAGGATGGGAGAAGATATTTGCAAATGACATATCAGATAAAGGGTTAGTATCCAAAGTCTATAAAGAAGTTATCAAACTCAACACCCAGAAAACAAATAATCCAGTGAAGAAATGGGCAAAAGACATAAATAGACACTTCTCCAAAGAAGACATCCAGGTGTGTAAAAGATACATGAAAAAATGCTCAACATCACTCATCATCAGGGAAATACAAATTAAAACCACAATGAGATACTACCACACACCGGTCAGAATGGCTAAAATCAATAACTCAGGAAATGACAGATGTTGGCAAGGATGCGGAGAAAGAGGTTCTCTTTTGCTCTTCTGGTGGGAATGTAAACTGGTGCAGCCACTCTGGAGAACAGTATGGAGGTGCCTCAAAAAATTAAAAATAGAACTACCCTATGACCCAGTAATTTTACTACTAGGTATTTACTCAAGGGATACAGGTGTTCTGTTTCAAAGGGACACATGCACCCAATGTTTGTAGCAGCACTAATCAACAATAGCCGAAGTATGGGAAGAGTCCAAATGTCCATCGATGGATGAATGGATAAAGAAGATGTGGTATATATACACAACGGAGTATTACTCAGAAATGAAAATGAATGAAATCATGTCATTTGCAACTATGTAGATGGAACTAGAGGGTATTATGCTAAGTGAAATTAGTCGCAGAAAGACAAATATGATATGATTTCACTCATATGTTAAATTTAAGATACAAAACAGATGAGCATAAGGGAAGGAAGGCAAAAATAGTATAAAAACAAGGAGAGGAACAAAACATTAGAGACTCTTAAATACAGAGAACAAACTAAGGGTTGCTGGAGGGGTTGGGGGTTGGGGTATTGGCTCAATGGTTAAGGGGCATTAAGGAGGACAATTGTTGGGATGAGCATTGTGTTGTATACATAGGGAATGAATCACTGGAATCTCCTCATGAAATCATTATTGTACTATATGCTAACTTGGATGTAAATTATAAATAAATAAATAAATAAATAAATAAATAAATAAATAAATAAAATAAAAACTAAAACTCTGAGACAAGAAGAGAAAAAAAAATGGAATAACAAGCTCAATGTGAGACATGTAACCATTAAGATCCAGAGAAGAACACAGACAGTGACTTCTTTGACATCAGCCATAGCAGCCTCTTACTAGATATGTCTCCTGAGGCAAGGGATACAAAAGTAAAAATAAACTATTGGGACTTCATCAAGAGATAAAGCTTATTCACAGCAAAGGAAACAATCAACAAAACTAAAAGGCATCCTATAGAATGGGAGAAGATATTTTCAATTGGCATATCTGATAAAGGATTAGGGTCCAAAATTATAAAGAACTTATAAAGCTCAATAGCCCCAAAACAATCCGATTTAAAAAAAAATCATCAAAAGCCATGAATCGACATTTTTTTTTCAAAAGAAGACATCCAGATGGCCAACAGACACGTGAAAAGATGCGCAACATCACTCACCATCAGGGAAATACAAATCAAAATTACAATGAGATATCACCTCACACCTATCAGAATGGCTAAAATGAACACAAGAAACAACAGGTGTTGGCAAGGATGTTGAGAAAAGTGAACCCTCCTGCACTGTTGGTGGGAATGCAAACTGGTGTGGCCACTTTGGAAAATAGTATGGAGGTTCCTCAGAAACTCAAAAACAAAACTACTCTACAATTCATCAATTGCACTAGTGGTTATTTACTCAAAGAATACAAAAATACAAATTCAAAGAGATACATGCTCCCTAATATTTATAGCTTCATTATCTCCAATAGCCAAACTATGGAAACAGTGCATGTGTCTATGGACAGATGAATAGGTAAGAAAGAGTGGTATATGTATATACAATGGAATATTGTTCCACCATAAAAAAAGAATGAAGTCTTGGCATTTGCAATGATGTGGCTGGAACTAGAGAGTATTATGCTAATTGAAATAAGTCAGTTGGGGAAAGAAAAAAATATCATGATTTCACTCACATATGGAATTTAAGAAAAAAACCACAAATGACATCAGGAAAAAAGGGGGGGAGGCAAACCAAGAAACAGGCTTTAACTATAGAGAAAAAATGATGGTTATGAGGGAGGGGGTCAGTGGGGGTATGGGTAAAATAGGTGATGGGGGTTAAGAAGTGCATTTGTTGTGAGGAACACTGAGTGATGTATAAAGTGTTGAATCACTAAATTGTACACCTGAAACTAATATTGTACTGTATGTTAAATTACTGGAATTTAAATAAAAATTTAAAAAAATTAATCAATGTAACATACCATATTGACAGGCTAAAAAATATATACTCATTCCAACTGATGCAGAAATGGCTTTTGACAAACATCTAACATGCATTAATAAAAAAAAAAAAAACAACACCCTCAGAAAACTAGGAATAGAGAATAACTTGCTCATTTTGATAAGAGCATCTACCAAAACCTATAGCTAGCATCACACATAATAATTAATTTTTTTTTTCAACGTTTATTTATTTTTGGGACAGAGAGAGACAGAGCATGAACGGGGGAGGGGCAGAAAGAGAGGGAGACACAGAATCAGAAACAGGCTCCAGGCACTGAGCCATCAGCCCAGAGCCTGACGCGGGGCTCGAACTCACGGACCGCGAGATCGTGACCTGGCTGAAGTCGGAGGCTTAACCGACTGCGCCACCCAGGTGCCCCAAATAATTAAATAGTTAATGTGTGCACCCTAAAATCAGGATCAAGGGAAGATTGTTTGCTGTCGCTACTTTTTATTTTCAGGGAGAACGTATCATTCTATTTATTTTTTTTTCCATTTTATTTTTTGTAAATTTATTTAAATTCAACTTAGTAAACATACAGAGTAGTATTGGTTTCAGAATAGAGCCCAGTGATTCATTACTTACACATAAGACCCAGTGCCCACCCCAACAAGTGCCCTACTTAATGCCCAACACCCATCTAGCCCATCCCCCAACCACCTCCCCTCCAGAAACCCTCAGTTTGTTCTCAGTATTTAAGAGTTTCTTATGGTTTCCTTCCCTCTCTGTTTTTATCTTATTTTTCCTTCCCTTCCCCTCTGGTCATCTGTTGTGTTTCTTAAATTCCATATATGAATGAAATTATGAGATATTTGTTTTTCTCTGACTTATTTTGCTTAGCATAATACATTCCACTATTATACATTATACATTATAGAAGTAATACATTCCTTCTATACCTGCTGTCTTGAATGTTTTAACAAGGAAGGATGCTGTATTTTGTGAAATGCTTTTTTTGCATCTATTGAAAGGATCATATGGTTATTATTCTTTCTTTTATTAATATGGTGTATTGCATTGATCGATTTGTGAAAATTGAGCCAGTCCTGCAGCCCAGGAAAAAATCTCACTTGATCATGGTGAATATTTCTTTTAATATACTGTTAAATTTGATTTGATAGTATCTTGTTGAGAATTTTTGCATCCAGGTTAATCAGGGATATTGGTCTGTAATTCTCCTTTTTAATGGGATCTTGGTCTGTATTTGGAATCAAGGTAATGATGGTTTCATAGAATGAGTTTGGAAGATTTCCTTCCTTTTAACAATGAGCTTCTTTATGTTTGTGATTAATTGAATTATATATTTGGGGTCTCTCCAGTTGGAGGCATAAATATGTACAATTATTAGTACCTCTTGATGGATAAATCTGTTAATTATGATATACTGCCCTTCTTCACCTCTTGTTATAGTCCTTGTTTTAAAATCCAGTTTGTCTGATATAAACCAGCTACTCTGGCTTTCTTTTGACCTCCATTAGCATGATAGGTGGCTCTCCATCCCCTCACTTTCAATCTGCAGGTGTTTTTAAGGTCTAAAATGAGTCTCTTATAGACAGCGTATAGATGGATCTTGCTTTTTTGTCTATTATGATACCCTATGTCTTTTGATTGGAAGATTTAGTCCATTTATATTCAGCATGATTATTGAACAATATGAATTTATTTCCATTGTGTTACATGTAGAGTTTGCTTCTGGTGATGCCCTTTGTAGCCTTTGTTGCTTTGGTCTTCTTTCTCCTGCATTCAGAGAGTCCCCTGTATAATTGATTGCAGGGCTGGTTTAGTGGTCACAAACTCCTTTAGTTTTGTCTGTGAACATCTTTATCTCTCCTATTCTGAATGACAGACTTGTTGGATAAAGGTTTCTTGGCTGAATATTTTCCCTATCCAGTGCATTGAACATTTCCTGTCACTCCTTCTGTTCTGCCAAGTTTCTGTGGACAGGTGTACTACTAAACTTATATGCCTACCCTTTTAGGTTAAAGATCTTTTGTCCCCATCTGCTTTCAGAATTATCTTTATCTTTGTATTTTGCAAGTTTCACTATGGTATTTTGTGGTATTTACCTGTTTTTGTTGATTCTGAAGGGAGTTATCCGTGCCTGTTGGACTTGGATGCCTGTTTCTTTCCCCAGATAATGATAAGTTCTCAGTTAAAATTTGTTCAAATAAACCTTTTGCCCCTTTTTCTTGTTCTTTTTTTTCTTTTGGGACTTATATCATAGGGATATTGTTTCATGTTATGGAATCAATTACTTTTCTAAGTCTCTGCTCATATTCTAGTAATTTCCTTTCCCTGTTTTTACCTTCATTATTTTCCATAATTTTAGCCTCTATATTACCTATTCTCTCCTCTGCTTCTTCAGCCCTTGCTGTCACTGTATCCAGTTTATTTTGCATCTCAATTATAGCATTTTTAATTCATCATGACTAGTTCTGATGTTTTTGATCTCTGCAGCAAGGGTTTCTCTGGTGTCTTCTATGCTTGTTTTCAAGCTCAGCCAGTATTGTTATGACTGTTCTAAATTCTTGTTACAATATATTACGTATATCTGTTTTGAGCAAGTCCCTGGCTGTGATTTCTTCTTGACCTTCCTGTTTTGGGGGGAGAATTCCTCTCTCTTGTTATTTTGGCTAACTTTATATCTTTTGCATGCTCTAAAAGCTTCTTATATTTCTGCACCTGAGAGTACTACTTTATTAGAAAATGGCCATACATTGTCTAGGGCCTGGTACTTCAAGAAGTGTTTCTGGTGTATGCTGTTGCATTTTGGCTCCTCTTTTCCACTGATCAGTTCTCTGTAGAGCCCCTATTGCTTGCAGTGGTGGAGTGTTTGGACTTTAACTAGGTGTGCTTTGATTTGTTTTTTGAAATAACCCTGGAAAAAATAGTCAGTGTGGGGGAAGCCTGATTTTATTCCCAACATAAAAAGGAAGGAAAAATAACAAACCAAACAGAGAATCAAAAAATATATAAGGCTGATTCTAAAAATAATAATAATAATAATAATAATAATAATAGAAAGAAAGGAAAAAGGAAAAGGAAAAAAGCAGAAGAAAGTAGAAAAGAAGGAAAAATAAAATAATAAAAAAGGCTTATTAAAAAAATAATAAACGAAATGACAAAAAACAAATAAGAAACTATGAGTCTAATTCCAAGAGAAAAAAAGAAGGAGAAAAAAAGAAAGGAAAAAAAATTGTCTGTTTGTGCCTGGGAGGTGCTGGCTGTGCTGTTCTCAAGGTGGTATCAGCTGCGTTGGCTCAGTCAGTCTTTCCCCAATAAATAAGCAGTTGCCAAGCACGGGGGTGGGGGCAGGGTTTGGTGTTAACAGGTCCCACTTTCACCTGTGTCTTCTGTGTTTCTCTCTGAAGTCCCATCATGTTGGTATTGGAGGATAAACTGGTGCCACTCCAATCTCTTGTCTCCAAACTAGAGATCTCAGCTCCAGCTGTTTATGTAGCCGTTGCAGAATAGCAAGAGCAGTCAGCTGACCCTGCACCACAACTCTCCTGCATTTTTTCTTTGGCATGTGGCTAGTATGCAAAACCCAAAGTCTTAAAAGACCAGGCACTTCATGGATTCACTTCCCTCCTCTGGAGTAGTGCCTCTCCACCGTGATGATGAAAGGCTTTTGGGTGGCCCCTGCAGGGTCTTTTCTCTTTGGGCAGGCAATAAACCCTCTTTCAAAAGTACTCCAGGAAGAGGTCTGTTCTTTCCCTGTGCACCCTGGAGATCTCTACACCATGCTATGCACTCCTGGGCCAGCTCCATCCTCCCCAGGCGCATGCACCACAGTTCAGCCCTTGAAAAAGTCGTGCACTACCAAAACCTCAGAGTTTGAACTCCAAAAGCTGTTTGACTAAAAAAACTGGGACACTCAGTACTTCGTGCTCCCTAATATGTGGTCCAGAGAGGTTTTCCTCGTGTATAAACTAGATGCTGCACTATCTCAACCTCTCTCTCTTTCTGTCCCTTTTGTCTTTCCACAGAAAGGGTTCCCTCTCCTCCATGATACTGCCATTCTTCTCTTCTCCTATTCATAGCCACACACCTCAACTTTCCAGACTGTCTCCCTCCAACTGTGGAGATCCTTCTGCCACTCTGCAGATCTATTTCCTTGGTGTTCCAAATAATCTGACCTCAATACACCTTTGTTTGAAGGACAAGGAAAGCTCAGGGTCTCCCTACTTCTCCACCATCTTAACTCCTACCCCAGCTACTGTCACTACTTTTATTCAACATTCTACTGGAGGTTCCAGCCAGGGCAATTAGGCAAGGAAACAAATAAATGTCAAACATTTTTGGGAGGGAAAAAATAAATCTGTCCTTATTTCTAGATGACATGATTTTCTATGTCGAAAATCCCAGGGAATCTACAAAAATAACTCCCAGAACTAATGAATTCAGGAAATTTAACTAAGTCATGATCAACACACACACACAAAATCACATTTATATATATTAATAATTACTACATGGAAATTGAAATTTTAAAAATGCAACTGGTAATTGTTCTCAAATACTTGAAATACTTAAATATAAGCCTAACTTAACAAGTCCAGGATCTATATGTTGATCATAAAATGTTGATGAAAGAAATCAAAGAATATCTAAATAAATGGAGACACATGTTATGTTTATGATTTGGACACTCAACATGGTATAAGTGTATTTCCCCAAATTAATCTATATACTTAATTAATTCTTATCAAAATACTAGAAAATCTTTTTTAAATTTATTTTTAAAGTTCATTTATTCTGAGAGAGATAGAGAGAGAGTGCAAGTGGGTGAGGTTCAGAGAGAAAGGGAGGCAGAGGATCCAAAGCAGGCTCTGTGCTGACAGTACAAAGCCCAGTGCAGGGATCAAACTCATGAACCATGAGATCATGACTTGAGCCAAAGTCAGTCGCTTAAACAACTGAGCCACCCAGGTGCCCCTAGAAAATCATTTTACAGCATAAACAAGCTTATTATAAAATTTTATGGAAAGAAACCAGGTATAGAAGGGCTAAAAAAAATCTTGAAATATGACAATTGAGTGGGAGGAACAACTCTTCTTGATATTAAAGCTTCCTATGTAACTAGAGTAGTCAAGATAGTTTGATATTGATGGATGGCAAAGAGTTTCATGGCATTACTCAGCCATAAAGAATGAAATCTTGCCATTTGCAATGATGTGGATGCACCTAGAGAGTATTATGCTAAGTAAAATAAGTCAGTTCAGACAAAGACTACCATATGATTTCGCTCATATGTGGAATTTAAGAAACAAAACAAATGAGCAAATGGAAAAAAAAAGAAGAGAAAGGGAGGCTAACCAAGAAACAGACTCTTAACTACAGAGACAAACTGATAAGTACCAGAGGAGAAGTGGGTGCTAGTATGGGTGAAATATGTGATGAGGATTAAGGAATGCACTTGCTGTGATGAGTAACAGGTGTTGTATGGAAGTGTTGAATCATTATACTGAACACTTGAAACTAATATTACACTGTATATTGACTAATTGAAATTTAAATAAAAATTTAAAATAAATTTATATAGATATAGATATAGATATAGATGATATAGATATAGATATAGATATAGATATAGATATAGATAGATATAGATAGATCCATGGAACAAAAAAGTTTAACCAGAAATACAACAACCATCCAAATATGCCCAAATTATATTTGAGAAAGATTCAAATGTAAATCAAAGGAGAAAATATACCCTTTTCAACAATTAGTGCATGAGAAATGAGACATCTATAGGCAAAAATAGGCAAAAATAAACAAATAAAAATGCACACATTTAACATCAACAAAAATACCAGCAAAACCTGAAATCAAAACAAAAGCAAACCAAAATTTTAAAAAGGAACTCTGTGTAATGTCACACTTCCTACAAAAATTAACTTGAGGGGCGCCTGGGTGGCTTATTCGGTTGAGTGTCCAACTTTGGCTCAGGTCATGATCTCACAGTTCGCAGGTTTGGGCCCATGTCAGGCTCTGTGCTGACAGCTCAGAGCCTGGAGCCTGCTTCAGATTCTGTGTCCCTCTCTCTCTCTGCCCCACCCCTGCTTGTGCTCTGTCTCTCTCTGTCCTTCAAAAATGAATAAATTTTTTTTAAAAATTAACTTGAAATGATCATGGACTTGACATAGAAAATATTATCCATAGAAGGAAAAAAATGATAAGTTGGATCTCTTAAAAATTCAAAAACAGAAAAAAACTTATATATATATATATATATATATATATATATTTGAGAGAGAGAAATAATATATCTTTAAAAATATATTTAAATGTTAGAGTGAGATACTTAAAACCAACATGAGTTGCTGATGCAATCAAAATGGTATAATAAAAATAAATATTTTCTGTGAATTCAAAATTAGTGAAGAGGCAGATTCCTGGGCAAGCTGTAATTTCACTTTTAAAGTTGAGGAAAGCTTTCATATGAAATATTACCCTAAGTTTGATCTGGATACAATACAGGGTAAATCAGTGTGTCAAAAGTAGTGAGGCCTTAAGCATGTTTCAAGATATTTCCAAAGACAGCTAATGTAAGGTACACAATAGAAAGATGTTTTAACATGTGATAGATATGGCCCTCAAGAGGGAAATGGTGCAGATCAAGCAAATCTTGAAGTGGCATGCTCTACACTACCATAGAACTGCAATATCATCAAAATTAAGAGATAGTGATCGAGTCCTGAGGATCTCTGCTAACACTTGAAACTGTACAATCACAATTTGACAGGGCCAAGACCAGGGCCAATAAGGTACAGCTCTCAACTTGCAACAAGCTACTCTTGTGAAATAAATGGGTGTGGTAACATCTGGATACAATCTGAAGAAACTCAATTTGTTAGAAAGAACAAGTTATTTATAGGTGTGCTGTTTTGTTTGTTTGTGTTTCCCTTCAGATATAACAAGATTCATGATAATAAAAGTTATTATTTTATTTGCAAAAATGATTATTTTATTTGAAAAATGACAACAAAAAGCAAATAATAAGCAAATATCCAAGTCAATTGCCTGTGTGATAGCTAGATGAAAGGGAAAAAAAGTAGCTTTAAGTGACTTTTTTGACTCTATGGAATATACTGTTATTGCAGAGCATAGGAATGCTTCTGGCAAAGAGTTATAAAAAATTTGATTGACATCTTCAAAGTTACACAGGGGTTAGGTAATTAAAATCTTGTCAGGATTCCCTTTTAGTTCTATGCAGTAACATGAAAATCAAAGTTTCATTTGAAATTAATGGCTGTCAAATTTGTATGTAATAAAAAAAATATTACTATTGCTGTGGTCAATGTGAGGCAGACTGTAGGACTGATATAGGTCACAGGGGCCAATTCTGTAGTCAGTTCTGGGAAGGACTTGGTAATTTTATGACCACTAATAATGCTTGTATATTTCATGCAAGCTAAGCTAATAAAGAGGGTAGTCAAAGCCATGCTGCACAGTGTAGCCATCTTCCATATCTTAAAGGAATAATTCATTTTCACCTTGCACCATTAACTCAGGCAAAAAGATTATTTTGCCCATCTGGGAGATTCTAACCTAGGTACTGTGTTGTATAGAGTCACCATGTGACTTAATTAATGACATTAATAGAAATAGTTTACATTTTTACAGTAATTAACACCTCCAAAATACTTTATATCTAATTATTAATTTACTCTTCATAGTACCCTAAATAATGATAATCCCATGGAATATTATTCTTACTTTTTTTAAACATGAATAGAATACAGGACCGACATTTCTTAGAACTCAGATAAAGTCCTTTATTATTGATGGTTATATGATCAGAGCACAGGGCTAAGAAGGCTAAGTAATTTCACTGCTCTCGATCTCAATTTTCTCATCAGTAAAATGGAGAAGATTATCCCTAAGTTACCTCCATTTCTAACATTATAGAACGCTATGGGTGTAGGTTACTATCAAGGCCAACCTCATTTTAACATCAAATCCTTCAAGCCTGACAGTTTAATAACGCTCTATCATCCTTGTAATACTGAGGAAAATGTACATGCACTGTTAAAAGCTGATATGCCCGTTTTCTCACTAATGTGTTTTACTTCTTAGGCAGCAGACTGTCAATATTGCATGGAACCAGGCTTATTTTCTTTTCCTTTTATTCTTTGTTCAAATAAAATCTTATATAGAAAGTTGATATATTTACACCATGTTCAAGTTTCAAGGTACAATGAACTTAGGTGTTTAAGCATGTAACTTATATTTTCCAAAAACTAATTTCTACTGGAGTCCCCATTTTGTCTGAAGCAGAAACAGTAATCAAGGTACTTTCAGACAAACTCAATCATTTTTATTATGTTTCACAGTAATTTCAACTTAAATGTGATCAAATCCAGGATATTCCTCTTGCCCTTCCCTTCTATGTGGTATATTCTATGCTCACAAGGGGGCTTATACGCATGCCACATTGACACTCAGTTTAGCCACTTCACAGCTTCCAGAAACCCAGGGTACCTCTCTCTGATACTTCTATTGTTAGAAATGTCATAGTATCCATTTTTGTAACATGATGTCAAGGGAAAACTTTTCCATGACGCTTTCAGACTACCTGTGTTTCATCAGACATATTCAAATATTTTCTCATGAGTAAACCCAAAATTAAAGGGGATAATTTCCCCTACTTCCCCAGATTTTAGACTGGGCTCCCACATTGTTCCTAAATTTACATTGTCTTCAAATTATTAATGCCTTTTATTTAGCCCATAGAGCTCTGTTTTCCTTCTCCCACGACAGGAAAAAATGGTTAGGTAAGTATTTGTACAAACACAAGCTTTATGGTAGGATCTGGGACCTTGGAAGCTCAATGTCAGTAATATATTTTTATTAGTTTTCTTTAAATTTCAGCTATGGCCTCACTTTTCTGCATATTGGAGGTCAAGTTGAGTTTAAATGGGACCCAGGGTGAGGCAGAGGGCACCAAAGAGAAGTGGGAAGGGTGCCAAATTAAACAAATAAACAACTAGAAAGAATAACAATAGTAAAGAAGCAAACACAAAGACTAATAATTTGCATATAACCTCTCTATATACAGATAAATAAAGTAGGAGCTATTCAGAGACCCACTCACTGTATTTTGTTCTCTTTCTCTTGCAACAACCACTAGGATTTCAAAGAAACTATAGTAATCCTTGGAGCACAGTTTGAAAACTACTGGGACACATTCAAAATTTGGGTTTAATACTGGTTCTACCATTAACTATCTATGTAACTTTGATTAGGGCACTTAATCTCTCCTACCTTATGCTTACCACACTTTTTTAGTAATAAGAAAAAAATGGTCTAATTAGACCTTCTATGTGTAACTCATAGGCTAGTAAAAGGGAGACACTAATAATAGATGTAAAGCACTACTATAGTCAAACAGTATAGTCAAGAGAAATATATGTGTACATAAACATTATTTATACACAAACACACATATATACATATGTATACATGCATATATGTGTACATATGTATATATATACATATGTATACATGCATATATGTGTACATATGTATATATATATACATATGTATATATATATACATAGAGACACACATATAGAGAAAGAATATTCATTTTCTTTTAGTTTTCACTCTGCCTGTTACTTTCAAGATCTCAGTACTTCATTAAAAAACATTTTCCCACTAAAAAGCTGAAATTTTGGTGTGCTTTTGGAATGCTCAGAGCCTTAATTAACACAACTTTCTCTGCATAGTCTCCACAATCATACCCCATTTATACGATCCCAATAAATCAAAATGTTCAGGGGGGCCTGTGTGGCTCAGTCAGTTGGGCATACGACTTCCGCTTAGGTCATGATCTCACTCACAGTTGGTGGGTTCGAATTCCATGTTGGGCTCTGTGATGGCAGCCCAGAGCCTGAAGCCTGCTTCAGATTCTGTGTCTCCCTCTCTCTCTGCCCCTCCCCTGCTCTCACTCTGTCTCTGAAAAATAAACAAACATTATTTTTTTTAAATAAAAAAACCCAAAATGTTCAAAACCTTTGCCTCATTTCCTTCTCCATCAAAACTTACCATTCATTCAGGATATCGACCTCTGTTCCTCCATTCCTAATAATTCTTGTTATCTTGGCAAGGATCATCTAGAAGTGATGATGCAAATTAGATTAGCAATTCTACTTGTATAAATTGAACTCAAATTGTGGATATTAATATTGTGGAAAGGTATTTGAAAAAGTTAATAGTGACATCAGAAGTAGGAAAAGCAGGGTAGATGGGCAGGTAAAAGGACTTTTAGTATGTCATAAATAACACCAAATTATATTAAATTGAGCTCAGCCTTTAAATATTGAAAAAAATATATTGATCTAGAAAGCAGGTACTATTAGTAATCTTGAATATTTATCAAAGGATTAATATCTGGGTAATAAATTAGTGTGTGTGTGTGTGTGTGTGTGTGTGTGTGTGTGGTGTGTGTGTGTGTGTGTGTGTGTGAAATTTGTGCATACATCCTGGTGAATGGAGAAAGATAACATAATTTTTATTCTTTCCATAAAAATTTAATCTTTTTCAATTCAGACAAGATTTTTATGAACATTTAACAGAACAGGGGAAACCAGCAACTGAACCTGCAAGAAATGAATTAAGGGACAGTATTACTGAGCAATAATGTGCAAGACATTTTGGAATATACCACTGCTTTGTTGAGTCATTTCTTTCCCCTGCTGTTGTTTCAAATCCCATGAACAGATTAGGAATGTCCCCAGCCTACAATATTACTATCACTTTATGCTTTAGACAGATCAAAGCATTTTTTAAAAGAGATATAACCTTTGACCATATTTCTTTGCTGGCTCCATATTCAATTAGCTTTGCCATGCTTTTTAGAAACAGGGTTATAGTTGAGACTGATATAAAGTATTTTTTGTGGTGGAAGGTTAAAAAATCTGGTGAAAATCTTGCCATATCTTTCCCCCAAAGAAATCTCATTCTTCATTCAAAAACCAGCCTATCAGGCTCTAAGCAGGAAACTCAGTAAAAGTGATGGCAATTGGAAAAAAGCAAAAACAAAAACAAAAAATTTCTCATCTGTAGCAACAACTGGGAATGGGTATTAAAACTAAGTGCCATTCAGATGCTGTAAAGTTGATAAAAGTGGATGAAACTGTACAACTTAATCGTGTGAAAATATTGGTTAAGCTATTTGTTCAGAAGAAACATTTCAATAATTTGCTGAATGTATTTCAAAGTTGCTGTCATCATTTTGTGTTTTTCAAATGCCAGTTATTTGGGGGTAGATGGCAGAAGTGGTAGATACCAAACCATCTCTTTTTCAGAAAAGATTCCATTATCAGTAATGAAGACCTGAGTTCCTCTGCATGGAACTTGTCAGTGGAATTCAGAACAAGCATCAAATTCTCTGAAGTTGTAGCTATGGGTATTTAAACATGACTATTGGGTTGGTTTGGTAAAGTGTAAGTATTTTATTTTATTTTTTTTTATTTTCCATGTATTTATTAAGAAATATCAAAAGTTCATTACAGTTCCATACACAGTGTTACAAAGTTCAGGTGAAGGAAAATGTAGGGATGCCATCATATGCATGTTTGAACCCTACAGTGGCTTGCCAAAGAGGAAACCCTACTATTGTTATGTTAAGAGTGGACCCCAACAGTGCCTTTTTCTCAATTAAAATAATTTAAATGTGTTATAGATACTTCTTAAATATTTGTCCTTTTATTTTGTCATTAATATTCCCCCCAAAAGCTGAGCTGTTTATAGGAAGCACATTTGAGTCCCACTCACTGTTGTTTGTAGTGCATTTTCACCAAGCCTGATTTGAAAGCCTTTAACATTACAAACTACATGTTACCATAGTAGATTTCAGAGAGAATCCACACACATTTTTATTTTTTATTTAGCATTTAATAAAAAAGGGGGGAATCACTCAACTTGGACACAAAACACCAGTCATTCAGTGGAATCATTAAGTATGGAACGTGTTTGCCAATTCCACTGAGTTCCTCACAATAAGTCATTGGCATGGCTAAGAAAAATTGGATCCAGGAACACCAACACAGAAAACAGAAAGGGATTTTCTTGGGTATTATACACCACAATCTTTTATGTTATGGACATTGCATCAGAAGGGAATTACACTTTCAAAATAATTGGGGCTAGTAGGTCATTGGCATCTGATAGGAAAAAGCAATGGTGTGGTGCGCCTTGGTGAAGGCTTGTGCTGGGTTATCTAAAAGTAGATTTTTGAAGAGGTTGTCCAGCAGCATCAGAAAATGTCATCTTCGGAGGAAGGACTCCTTGTTCACCCACCTGAGACTGAATGTTTCATTGGACTTGCATTCATATTGAATAACAGACAAGGGCCTTCCACACTGGCAGTATCTTGCTTGTGGTAATTGTAGAACTTGACTTGCCACACCGTGTCGAAGGTCCCAATGTCAGTGAAGGGCATTGTGATCTGAATGGGTTGCTGTTTTCCACTCTTAGTTGGGGCTATACCTTCTGTGTCATATGTGCCTGTACAAACAATTCTGTCCCCTTCAGACTCTTCAGCTGCAGTGGGAAAAGCGAACCACCAATGAAAATGTTCTCCACCTTCAGTGTGATGGGTTTAATGGTGAAGTGAAAGTCCTTATAAAATTCTTGACTTCATTGTTAGAAACAATGATAATGTCATTTAAAAAACTGAAGCACAAATAATTATAATCCCCCACCTCCTTCCATGGGCATGTACATGACAGGGGAACAGAGAGGAAATATTGCCTTTATCTAATAAAATGATAATATGTTCAGTATTTGACATACTGCTCTCATAAACAAAGGAGTGATAGGACTAAATTTACCTAGAGCAATATAATCCAATATGATTCATCAAGAATAAGGCAGAATTTCATTTCTGTTGTATAATGGGAAGTAACTGAAAAATAAGTATCTAGTCCTTGATTTAGAAAAAAAAAAGTCATATGAAAGCTGCAGACACATCCCTTCTAGATCAGCTCTGTGTGAAAAGATTCTCAGCATACTTGAATTAAGCATGATAAAAGTCAGTTAGACAGATGGGTGGGAATTCCTAAATGGAGACAGAGTTGCTTTTTCAAAGTCACTAAATCAAATCTCAGCTAGGTAAGTAGATACTGAGGGTCACTAACATTTTGAGACTACTTATGAAGCAAAATGAAATGAGTCAGTGTCAGATATGGCCAAAAGCACCAAAAAAATTAGTATTAATTAGATGTCTGGTTGGCAGTCTTAGGGAAATGGTCAATTCCATTGTTATAGGAGAGGCCAGCTCATGAAAACTAACATTCTACTTCTTAATTGCAGAAGTGATGCCTTCAGAAGTAAGTTGTGACAGTTTTGCTTTAGTAAGCCAAGATTCTCAATCCTCAGTATCTTCAAATAATCACTAAAAACAAATCTGATTTTCATATATTACCTTTAAATGCATTTATTACAAAGATTTCTATTTTAATTTCCTTTCTTGGAAATTTTATTTTATTTTTTTCTTTTGAGATTTGATTTAAATTCAAGTTAGTTAACACATAGTATAGTATTGGTTTCAGGAGTAGAATTTAGTCATTCATCATTACACATAACACCTGGTGCTCATCCCAACAAGTACCTTCCATAACCCCCCCACACACACCTTCTCTCCAATAACCATCAGTTTGTTCTCTATAGTTAAGAGTCTCTAATGGTTTGCCTCCTTCTCTGTTTTTATCTTATTTTTACTTCCCTTCCCCTATGTTCATTTGTTTTGTTTCTTAAATTCCACATATGAGTGAAATCATATATTTCTTTTTCTCTGCCTGATTTATTTTGCTTAGCATAATACATTCTAGTTCTATCCACATTGTTGTAAATGGCAGGATTTAATTATTTTTGATGGCTGAGTAATATTCCATTATATATATATATATATATATATATACATACACATACCAATTCTTTATCCATTCATCAGTTAATGGACATTTGGGCTCTTTCCATAATTTGGCTAGTGTTCTCTATGATTTGGATGTTTTCCTGTATCACATTTAAGTCTTTCATCCATTTTTAATTTATTTTTGTATGTGGTGTAAGAAAGTGGTCCAGTTTCATTATTCTGCATGTCACTGTTTAGTTTTCTCAACACCATTTGTTGAAGACACTGTCCTTTTTCCAATGGATATTCTTTCTACATTGTCAAAGATTAGTTGACCATATAATTGTGGGTTAATTTCTTGGTCTTCTATTCTGTTCCACTGACCTATGTGCCTGTTTTTGTGCTGGTACTATACTGTCTTGATGATTTCAGCTTTGTAGTACTGCTTGAAGTCTGGAATTGTAGTGCCTCCAGCTTTTTTTTTTTTTTAACATTACTTTAGCAATTTGGGATGTTTTCTGGTTCCATACAAATTTTAGAATTGCTTGTTCTTGCTTTGTGAAAACCACTGTTGTTATTTTGATAGGGATTGCATTGAATGTGTGGATTGCTTTAATAATATTTGTTAAAATGCCTTTCTTGGAAATTTTAATTAAATATCATAGTAGTATGTAAAGGTCCAAAGTATTTCAGTCTGTTAAAGAGTTAAGTTATGAGCACACTATCCAAATTTTCAATTGACATTGTGTTTAGTTTTGTAAGCCTTACATCTTAATTTTTCAGCAATAATAACTTTTTGCAAAGTCATGACTTAAAGAAAATCATACCATATTTGACCACAACTAAGATATCTTCATAAAAAAAATATTAAGGTGCTACACCAGGAGCTAGTTGAAAAGTTTAAAAAATGAATGCAGTTTGGCTAAACAATGCAAACATTTTCATAGCCTTCATAATTTCTATATTGTGTCAGGGATTTCAAACTTGCAAAATGGTCAACAGAAGTGTGCATGTGAGAGAGAGAGAGAGAGAGCATGGAGAGGAGAGGTGAGAGGAAGTTGGCCAATAGTATTTTTTATAAAAAGTGTTTTAATATTTTATTTAGAAAAAATTTAGATTTACAGAAAAACTAGAAAAGTATTACAGACTCTTTAACTTCACTCAGTTTCTTCACTTTAAAGCATTTTACATGATTTATCAAACCAAAAATTAACACTGGTACATTATAATCATCCAAAGTCCATTTTTTCAGTTTTCTTTGTTGCCACCTAATATCTTTTTGTGTTGCAAATTATTATCCAGGATACCACATTTTATTTGGTCATTGTGTCTTCTTAATCTCCTGTGATCTATGACAGTTTCTACAGTCTTTTCTTGTTTTTCATGACCTTAGGTGTTTTGAAGAGTACTAATATTTTGTAGAATGTCCCTTAATTTCATTTGTCTGCTTTTTAAAATAATTACACTCGTATAGGGGTGCATGGGTGGCTCAGTCAGTTGAGCATTTTACTCTTGATTTGAGCTCAGGTCATGATCCCAAGGTTGTGAGATCAAGCCCCACATTAAGCTCTGTGCTGAGTGTGGAGTCTGCTTAAGATTCTCTCTCTCTCTGTCTCTCTATATGTCTCTCTCTGTCTCTTTCTTTCTCTCTCTCCCTCTGCTCTTCTCCCTCATTTGTGTTCTGTCTCTCTAAATAATACTAATAAATACTAATACTAATACTAATACTAATACTAATACTAATACTAAATTTACAGTGGTGTTATGAATTTTAGGGGAAAATGCCACGGATGTAAAGTTTTCTCGTCCTATCATGTTTAGGGGCACCTGATGAAATATCCACGTAAATTACTACTGGTGGGGCGCCTGGGTGGCGCAGTCGGTTAAGCGTCCGACTTCAGCCAGGTCACGATCTCGCGGTCCGCGAGTTCGAGCCCCGCGTCGGGCTCTGGGCTGATGGCTCAGAGCCTGGAGCCTGTTTCCGATTCTGTGTCTCCCTCTCTCTCTGCCCCTCCCCCGTTCATGCTCTGTCTCTCTCTGTCCCAAAAATAAATAAACGTTAAAAAAAAAAAAAAAAAAAAAATTACTACTGGTGATGTTAATATTGAACATTTGAACTATATCTTCACTGTAAACTTAGTATTTTTTTTTTTCCTTTTTCATACTCTATTCTTTGGAAGTAGTTCACTAATTTCAGCCTACTCTATGGAAAGAATGATGGTTGGAGATGATGAGGGGAATATCTATGCATATTATTTGGAAGTCTCCTATAAGAAAGATCTGTCTATTCTCCTCCATTTATGTATTCATTAATCATTCACTTATATCAGCCCAAAGTCCCATATATTTATTTATGATTTGGTTTATAATTCAACACTACTTTATTTATTTTGTTGCTCAAATTGTTCCAGTTTTTACTATTGGGAGCTATTTCAGGTTGTTTCCTATATCCCATTGGCATGCCCCATATTTTGTTTTTTAAAGACTTCCTTTAGGATTAGAATACCATAGAATTATCCAGGCCTAGAATTAGAATCCCATAGAATTATTCAGGCCTATTGATATATTCTCTGCTCTAGCTCTCGAATCAGCCATCAAGGATTCAAGGTTGATTTCTTTTAGAGAATATTGTTTATCTATTATCTATCTATCTATCTATCTATCTATCTATCATCTATCTATTCATCTATCATCTATTATAATCTATTTATCTAATTATGAAATTCCTTTTTTTAGTTTTGAAAGTGTGTTTTTTTAAATTTTTTTTAACGTTTATTTATTTTTGAGACAGAGAGAGACAGAGCATGAACGGGGGAGGAGGGTCAGAATCAGAAGCAGGCTCCAGGCTCTGAGCCATCATCAGCCCAGAGCCCGACGCGGGGCTCGAACTCACGGACCGTGAGATCGTGACCTGAGCTGGCTTAACCGACTGAGCCACCCAGGCGCCCCAATGTGTTTCTTTTTTTTTTAATATGAAATTTGTTGTCTAACAAATCTAAGAATCCAAGAATCCAAGGTTCTCGGCTGCATATTTTTTCCGTTCATCACATTGAAGATTTCCTGCCATTCCTTTCTCGCCTGCCAAGTTTCAGTAGATCAGTCTGCCACAACTCTTATGTGTCTACCTTTGTAAGTTATAGCCTGTGTATCCCTAGCTGCTTTCAGAATTTTCTCTTTATCCTTGTATTTTGCCAGTTTCACTATGATATGTGGTGCAGAAGATTGATTCAAATTATGTCTGATGGGAGTTCTCTGTGCCTCTTGGATTTTAATGTCTTTTTCCTTCCCCAGATCAGGGACGTTCTCAGCTATGATTTGTTGAAGTACACCTTCATTCCCTTTCTCTCTCTCTTCTTCTTCTGGAATTCCTATGATACGGATATTGTTCCATTTGATGGCATCAGTTAGTTCTCTAATTCTCTCCTCATACTCCTGGATTTTTTTATCTCTCTTTTTCTCAGCTTCCTCTTTTTCCATTATTTTATCTTCTAATCCACCTATTCTCTCCTCTGCCTCTTCAGTCCTTGCTATGGCTGCCTCCATTTTATTTTGCACCTCATTTATAGCATTTTTTAGTTCCTCATGACTATTTCTTAGTTCCTTAATCTCTGTAGCAATAGATTCTCTGCTGTCTTCTATGCTTTTTTGAAGCCCAGGGATTAATTTGATGACTATTATTCTAAATTTTTGTTCCATTATATTGCTTAAATCGTTGTTGGTCAATTCCTTAGCTGTTGCTACTTCCTGGAGTTTCTTTTGAGGAGAATTCTTCCATTTCATCGTTTTGGGTAGTCCCAGGGGTGGCGCCAAACTGCAGGGCACTTCCCTTGTGCTGTCTGGACTAACTTGTGTTGGTTGGAGGGGCCGCAGTCAGCCCCAATGTCTGTCCCCAGCCCACCACTGGGGAAGTCGGACGGGTGTTTACCTTATCTTCCCCTCCCCACAGTCAGACGGGTGTGTACCTTATCTTCCCCTCTCCCAGGGGCAGCACTCACTGTGGAGTGGTGTGGCCCCTGTCTGGGCTACTTGCACACTGCCAGGCTTGTGGTGCTGCTTCAATGGGATTTGGCCAAGGGCGTATTAGAATGGGTGGATCTGCAAGGTGCAAAGGGGTGGGCAGGGCAGGGATAGGTAGCTTTGCCATAGGTGGTCCCCTGCAGGAGGGGCCCTGAAGCACCTGGAGGGAGGCAGACCCATTGAAGGGATGGATCCACGGAAGCACAGAATTGGGCGTTTGCATGGTGCAAGCATCTTCTGTGATGGGAACTGGTTCCCTTTGGAATTTCAGCTGGGGGATGGGAGAAGGAAATGGTGCTTGCCAGTGCCTTTGTTTCCGCCCCACCACCCCGCAGAGCTGAGCTCTGTCCTTCAGAAGCTCAACAACTCTCCCTCCTGCTGTCCTTTCACCCTCCTGGCTCTCTAAGACCAGAGCTTCTGACTTTTAACATTCCAGACGTTAAGTCCAGCTGGCTGTCAGAACTCATGCAGTCCAGCCCCTCCGCTTTTGCAAGCCAGACTTCCGGGGCTCTGCCTTGTGGGTGGCCCTCCATAGCCCCAGCTCCCTCTCACCAGTCCGTGTAGCATGCACTGCCTTTCAGTCCTTTCTACCCTCTTCCATGGGCCTCATGTCTATGCTTGACTCCAGAGAGTCTGTTCTGCTAGGCTTCTGGCAGGTTTCTGAGTTATTTAGGCAGATTTGGGTGGAATCTAAGCAATCAGCGTGACAAGGTGAGCCCAGCGTCCTCCTACATTGCCATCTTCCATCTGAAAGTGTTTCTAACAGCACAGGTAGGGAACCAGAAAGTTCTAGATAAATATCAGAAATTTCCTTTTATTCCATGCTTCATGATTCAAACACACTCTTAATAAAACTGGATTTGGGTAGTAGGAGATAATATTAAAGGGGAAGTTCAAATTTTAAAAATTAACTCTTTCTCTTGGTATTAGTTTGTAAATTTTCTTGCAACATCTAGTATCATGGTTGGAGAAAACCTTTGCATTCCTTTCTCCTCCCCTAAGTCTATGAGTTTTCCCAGTTCCAACATTTCTACATGGGTGGTATGCAATGTGATTCAAGGAGTGGAGACAGTTGATATTCTTCATGTAAGTATTGTAGCTTGTTAATTGCTCCTTAAATCAACTTCCAAGAAACTTTCTATTTGCAAACTTTCTGAATGAATGTTGGATTTCAATTATTGTCAGGTGTTAAGGATTAACAAGGATTAGTATAGCAAACAATAAAAAAAAAGGATTAGGATAGCAAATCAACTATGGGTTCTTAACATTTTGTGTTAAGTGTAATCATTCATTTTCATCAATATATTCCGTGCTCCAGCCCCAGAATCAGCCATTTATTCAAGGATCCCCAGTTACCTTTTTTGTTTGCTTGTTTGTTTGTTTGTTTGTTTTAGAGAATGTTATTTAGAAACCAAGATCTGGGTACTTGGTGTGTTTACTGCTGTTAGAAACATATTGTTTTAAAAATACCTATATTTGAAAACTATTGGATGTGTTATAGGCCATTTAAATGATTGCACTCCTCACTTGTCTTTACTGAATTTTTACCTGACCTCTTTATAATTTTTTAATTAGGTTTTTATCCCCACAAAGATATTTCAGAGATATACAACATTTATGCGGGCATAGATCAGGTTTTAATCTCATTTGATTAGCGAAGAATTTGGAGGTAGTGGTAATAATTTTAGCATACATAAAATTAGTTCATGTTAGAATGTGAGCCTATCACTAATGTGAATAAATAAACGGCTTGGTAATAATATGTGGCTCTGCATTTTTTTTGTGGACGGCATAATATGGACATTATATCCTGGGCATTTACAAAATTAAAGGGACAATTTGTGCAATCATGCTAATGTAGATTAAATAATTTATGAATAAAATTTTGTTGACTTACTATTGGATATATTTTCTAACAAAAAGTTCATAATATTTATTGCTTTATATTATAAAAGTAATATATGCTGATTTAAAAAAATGGAACTGTATGGAGCAAAATGAAAGTTTTCATTACCTGCCACTTCTAATCCCAATATGTGCCACCAAAGTAACTATCATTTACATTTCACATTATTTCCACATTTATTTGTGTATATATAAGTGTATAATTTCACTTGAATATTTAATTGTTTTATATGAATAAGATAATAATTTGCATTTTGTTCTGCAACTTTCATTGTCTATGTCTCCATATACCATAGAAATAGTTTCATATCAGCACATGTATCTCTACATCATCTTTTAAATTAATCTATAAAATTTCTTTTTTATGGACATTCCATTATTTATTAAACTAGCACTGTACTCATCGACAATGTGAGCTATTTCCAGTTTTTTTCAGGATATTAGTAATAAAATTTATTTTCATTTGCAGAGATGCTTGTGACATAGATTCTTAAAAGTTGAATAGGTGAGTCAGAGTATATGCATTTATAAAGAAATAAATACTTAAAATGAACTCCCCAAATCATAAAAATTATCATTTCTTAGACTATATAGGTGCTTTTCTATCTACATCCTCATGAACACCAAACATTATTGTCCTTTATGAATTTTAAATCTAAAAACTGTGTTTTATTTGGTTTAATTTGTATTTCTCTATAAGCTTTATTGATACTTTTTATGTGCTTATATGCTATTTATATTTCTTCTCTTTTGAATTTTTTGTATACTTTTATGTTTTCACATTTGTTTATTTGTGGGATGTATTTATATATTATTGGCAATCATACTTTATCTTCTACATACATCACAGATATTTTCTCCAGCACCATCATTTACTCTTTAAGTGTATTTTGTGGTTTTCCATTTTATGATAAGTCAATATCTTCATTATTATACTATATATATATTGCTCAATGATTAGGAAGTAGTGTACTATGTTTACATTTTCTTTCTAATATTGCTTATTGATTAGCTTAAAATAATTTTACTATTAAAGAATTTAAGGTAGGAATTTAAATAGGAATTTAAATAGGAATTTACAATTTTAATGAAATTAAATACTTTATAATTTTTATAATTTTAAACTTTTTATAATTTTGCCTTTGAAGAGTCTAATATCAATATAACCAAATTCAATCATACACAACTTGTTTTTTTTTTCTCTTTCTGAAAATTTTAAGGATCTTCTCTTTATTTCTTATATCCAAAAATGTCATCAAGTCATTTGGTATTTTTCTGTATTTATTGTATAGAACACTTGATATATTTTTTCCATCTGGAGGGTAATATGCTTTAGTTTGGAAATTTTTATCCTATAGTATGACATATTTAGAATTTCTTCTTTCTCAATTTCGTGTGCACTCTCTGGAAATGCTAATAATTAGATACTGTCTCTCTTAAATATATCCTGTAATTTCCTTACTTTTTTTTTCATTATACATCACTTTGCATATATGTTCAATATTTAAAATTTTATAACTTAATCATCCAGAACTATATTGTTTTCTTACATAAAGTTTTTCATATTGGAAGTTTTATATTTAGAGAAAAATTGCAAAGATACTAGAGAGAACTCCCATATTTGTCACACTCAGTTTCCCCAATTTTTCACATCTTACATTCCCATGGTACATTTGTCAAAATTAAGAAATTAAAATTTGTAGATCACTATTACTTAAAGTTTATACTTTATTCAAATTTCTCTAGGTGTTACCTAATGTTCCTTTATTTTTCCAAAATTGGATCCATTAATGCACATTACACTTAATCTTTTATTAGTTTCCTACTGCTACTGTAACAAATTATTACAAATTTGGTGGCTTAAATAACATAAATTAATAACCTTATAGCTGTGGTGGTCAGAAGGCCAAAACCAAGGTGTTGATAAAGCTACAATCCTTCAGGACAGTCTAGGGTAGAATCTGTTTCTTGCCTTTTCTAGTTTCTAGGGGCTACCAATATTCCTTGGCATTAAGTGCTCTTCAGCAATTGCATTCCTTAGACCTCTGCTTCCTTCATCACATCTGCTTCTCTCATTCTGAAACACCTTTTTTTTCTTTCACTTTTATATGAACATTTGTGGTTACATTGGTCCCACCCAGATAACTCAGAAAAACAGGATAATTTCCTCATTTCAAAATCATCACTTGAATCACATCTCTAAAATCCCTTTTATCATATATGATAACATATTCACAGACTCTGCAGCCTAGGACATAGACTTATTTTTGTATTTTAATGTTTATTTATTTTTGAGAGAGAGAGAGATAGAGTGCTAGTGGGCTAGGGGCAGAGACAGAGTGAGACACAGAATCTGAGGCAGGCTCCAGACTCTGAGCTCTCAGCGCAGTGCCTTGCACAGGGCTTGAACTCATGAACCCTGAGATCATGACCTGAGTTGAAGTCAGATGCTTAACTGACTGAGCCACCCAGGCGCCCCCATAGACTTCTTTGAGGAAGGATGTCATTATTCTACCTGACACAGATGTCATGTCTCCTTAAGCTCTTTTTGGCTGTGACAGTTTTTCAGATAATCCTTGTTTTTGATCACCTTAACACTTTTGAGTATTTCTGGTCAGGTATTCAGTAGGGTGTCCCATAATTAGGATTGTTTTGATGTTTTTCTCATTATTAGACTGGAATTAGAAGTTTGGGGGAGGTAGACAGCAGAGGTAAAGTGTTGTTTTTTTTTAAAATTATCAGCATGACCTATCATTGCAACTATTGACCTTCATTACATTTCTGTGGTGATATTTATCAGGTCACTTCCCTGTCAAAATACTCTTTTCCTCCGATTTCTATACTGTATTCTAGAAATGAGTCACTATGTGAAGCCCACATTTGATTACTGGGTAGATATGCTCTACCTCCTTCAGAAGAGTATCTGTAAAGTTTATTTGGAGTTCTTCCACAGGGGAAATTTTCTTTTCTTTAAATTTTAAAAATTTATTTACTCAATCATTTATTTAAATCACTATGGATTCATAGATATTTAATTCATATTTCGTGTTATAATACAATACTTTGTTTATTTTGTTTTTCAAATAGTTCCAGGTTTGTCCATTGACAACTCTTTCAGTTAATTTCTGTGTCCCTTTGACATATCCATATCAGTGTGTGTGTGTGTGTGTGTGTGTGTGCACGTTATTTTGAGCACTCCTTTATTTTCTGGCACTACAAGATGTTCCAAGCCCATTTTGTACATTTCCAATCCTAGTCCTGGTCTGTCTTCATTGGAGAATTTTATTAGAAACCAAGATCTAGGTGCCAGATGTGCTTATTAATACTGGATTGTTATTTCTTTTAGACCCTCTAAGTGGACAGAGTAAATAAATATATGTGGGTACACTAATGATGGTATATATACATATCTATATATTTTTTATTTTATATATGTTATTTTTGATAGAGAGAGATAGAGCACAAGTGGGGGAGGGGCAGAGAGAGAAGGAGACACAGAATCCGAAGCAGGCTCCAGGATCCCAGCTGTCAGCACAGAGCCTGACACGGGGCTCGAACTCACAAATTGTGAGATCGTGACCTGAGCCAAAGTCACACACTCAACTGACTGAGCCACCCAGGCGCCCCTACATATCTATATTTATATGTCTATATATTTTTCTATGTAACCATCTGTATCAATATTAAGCAAAATAGGAATTCTTATTAATGTCTCCAGGTCTAATCCATTGTCACACCCATTTCAATAGTGAGAAATTTGCCTGTACCAGCTGCCATCCATTTGTTTAATTGTTCAATTCCAGTATATGTACTGTAGTATCAAAATTGTTACCAGCATGGGAAACAATTTCATCAATGAGAGTACTGTGATTATGCATGGTTGTTTTTGCCTTTAGTTTTACAGACTCCACTCATTTTCATAATGATTTAAGTCAGAATCATTCTCCCCACACATTTCAGTGAGTCTGTTTCATATGTTTATAATACAGTTACATGGTTTTATCATATTCTGCATTACATCTAGAGATTTCCTGATCTTCTAAATGATTTTATTGACTTACATATATGAAGGTTTACTTTTTTTCAGTATAAAACTTTATGGTTTTGGCAAATGCAGTCATGTATCCACCATTAAATTATTATACAAAATAGTTTCACAGTCCTAACTACTCTCTGTACTTCACATCATCAATCCTTCCCCAAGCCCCTGGTAGCCACTGATATTTTTACCATTGCTACAGTTTTGTCTATTACAGACCTAATATAAGTCAGATTTGCTTTTTTTTTAATTTACCAATATGCATTTAAGAGTTATTCATGTCTATGTGTGGCCATATAGTTCATACCTTTTTACATTGCTGAATATTATTCCATTGTATGCTGCTGTTTATCTGTACACTTACTGAAGAACTACTTGGTTGTTTCCAGTTTCTGGTGATTATGAATAAATCAGCTATAAACATTTGCATGCAATTTTTAAATGGAAATGAATTTTTGAATCAGTTGGGTAAATACCTGGGAGTGTAATTGATGGGTCATGTAGTAAGAGTATGTTTAGCTTTATTTTTTTAATGTTTATTTATTTATTTTTGAGAGAGAGATACAGAGACAGAGACAGAGATCACAAACAGAGGAGGGGCAGAGAGAGTGAGAGCGAGACACAGAATCCGAAACAGGCTTTAGGCTCTAAGCTGTTGCACAGAACCAAACAGGGGGCTTGAACTCACAAGCTGTGAGATCATAGCCTGAGCCAAAATTGGACGCTTAACATACTGAGCCACCCAGGCACCCCATTAAAAAAAAGATGTTTGTTTATTTATTTATTTTTGAGAGAGAGAGAAAGACAGAGAGAGAAGAGTATGTTTAGCTTTGGAAGAACTACTGAACTGTCTCCTAAAAAGGCTGTTCCTTTTTAGAATCCCACCAAAAAGGAATGAAAGTTTATTTGTTTAACATTTGCACTAGCAAATGGTATTGTCAGTTTTTATCTATCATCTATCTATCTATCTATCTATCCATCCGTCTTTTGTTTGTGTGTTTGTTTTGGATTTTTGTCATTCTAATAAGTATGAAGTGGTACATCATTGTTTAATTTGCACTTCCCTAATGACAAATGATGATGACAATATTTCATTTGCTTGTTTTACATCTGCCTGTATGTGTTGATGAGGTATCCAGATCATTTTCTCATTTTTGGTAAGTTTATTTTTTTTTATTTACTTTGAGAGAGACTGCATACAAGTGGGGAGAGAGCAGAGAGAGAGGGAGAGAGAGAATACCAATCAAGCTTCATGCTGTCAGCATGGAGCCCAACTCAGGCTCCCATGAAACGCGAGATTATGACCTGAGCCAAAATCTAAAGTCGACTGGTTAACTGACTGAGCCACCTAGATGCCCCCATTTTCCCATTCTTAATTGGGTTGCTTGCTTTTTATTATTGAGTTTTAATGACTCTTTGTATATTTTGCATATGTCCATTATTAGTTTCTTTGAAAGTAATTTTCTGCCATTTGAATTTGTGCTGTACAGAATAGAAGGTTTACTTTAAAAAAAATTAATAAGCCTAAACACTTTTATCTTTTATAAATCATGTTTTTCGAGTTGCATATAAAAACTCATCACCAGGGGCACATGGGGGCTCAGTTAAGCAGCTGACTCTTTTTTTGTTGTGGTTAATTTAATTTAATTTAATTTTTTATTTTTTAAAATTTACATCCAAATTAGTTACAATATAGTGCAACAATGATTTCAGGAGTAGATTCCTTAGTGCCCCTTATCCATTTAGCCCATCCCCCCTCCCACAACCCCTCCAGTAAGCCTCAGTTTGTTCTCCATATTTATGAGTCTCTTCTGTTTTGTCCCCTCCCTGTTTTTATCTTATTTTTGTTTCCCTTCCCTTATGTTCATCTGTTTTGTCTCTTAAAGTCCTCATATGAGTGAAGTTATATGATTTTTGTTTTTGTCTAATTTCACTTAGCATAATACCCTCCAGTTCCATCCATGTAGTTGCAAATGGTGAGATTTAATTCTTTTTGATTGTGGAATAATACTCCATTGTGTGTGTGTGTGTGTGTGTGTGTGTGTGTGTGTGTGTGCATCTCACATTTTCTTTATCCATTCATCCATCGATGGACATTTGGCCTCTTTCCATACTTTGGCTGTCGTTGATAGTGCTGCTATAAACATTGGAGTGCATGTGTCCTTTTGAAACAGCACACTTGTATCCCTTGGATAAATACCTAGTAATGCAATTGCTGGGTCTTAGGGTAGTTCTATTTTTAGTTTTTTGAGGAAACTCCATACTTTTTTCCAGAGTGGCTGTACCAGCTTTCCTTCCCACCAATGATGCATAAGAGACCCTCCTTCCCCACATCCTCGCCAACATCTGTTGTTCCGAGTTGTTAATGTTAGCCATTCTGACAGGTGTAAGGTGGTATCTCACTCTGTGTTAATTTTTTAAATGTTTATTTTTGAGAGAGAGAGAAACAGAATGTGAGTGGGGTAGGAGCAGAGAGAGAGGGATACACAGAATCCAAATTAGGATCCAGGCTGTGAGCTCTCAGCACAGTGCCCAACGTGGGGCTTGAACTCACAACCCGCAAGTTCATGATCTGAGCCAAAGTAGGACACCCAACTGACTGAGCCACTTAGGTGCCCCGAGCAGCTGGCTCTTTATTTCAGCTCAGGTCATGATCTCACAGTTCGTGGGACTGAGCCCCACATCAGACTCTGGACTGACAACATGGAGCCTGATCAGGATTCTCTCTCCTCTCTCTCTCTCTCTCTCTCTCTGCCCCTCTCTTGCTTGTGCTCTGTCTCTATCAAAATAAATAAACATTTAAAAAATGCAATCACCAAACTGAATGTCATATGATAATCTTCTGTTTTATTCTAGAACTTTTCTACTTTTGCATTTTAAATTTTGTAGATTTTTCATTTGTTTTTGCATATGGACTTCTAAGTGTTCCAGCAACATTTGTTGAAAATACTATTCTTGCTCCATTGAATTGCTTTTGGACACTGCCAAAATATCAGTTGACTATATTTGCGTGGGTCTATTTCTGGACTCTCCGTTCTGTTGCATTTATTGATGTGCTTATTCCCCATTCTCATGATCAATTGGTTAGTGTTTCTTTATAACAATTCTTGAAATTAAGTAGACTGAATACTCCAATATGATTTTATTCTTCAGTATTATGTTGCTCTTATAGGAATTTTGCTTTTCCATATAACCTTTAGAATTAGACTATTGATATATACAAAATAGCTTCCTTAAAATTTAATTGGGATTGCATTGAATATATAGGTCTTGTTGGTAAAAATTGAAAACTTATCAATATTGTATTTTCCAATCCAAAAACACAGAATGATCTCTCCATTTATTTAGATGTTTGATTTTTTTCATAACTGTTTTGTAGCTCTCCACACAGATATTTTATACATATTTGGTTACAGATATACTTAACAATTTTAATTCTTGGGGTTCTAATCTAAGAAATTGTTTTAATTTTTTATTTAATTTAATTTATTTATTTATTTATTTATTTATTTTATATATGCAATTTATTGACAAATGGGTTTCCATAAAACACCCAGTGCTCATCCCAAGGGTGCCCTCCTCAATACCCATCACCCACCCTCCCCTCCCTCCAACCCCCCATCAACCCTCAGTTTATTCTCAGTTTTTAACAGTCTCTTATGTTTTGGCTCTCTCCCACTCTAACCTCTTTTTTTTTTTTCCTTCCCTTCCCCCATGGGTTTCTGTTAAGTTTCTTAGGATCCACATAAGAGTGAAACCATATGGTATCTGTCTTTCTCTGTATGGCTTATTCCACTTAGCATCACACTCTCCAGTTCCATCCACGTTGCCACAAAAGGCCATATTTCATTCTTTCTCATTGCCACGTAGTATTCCATTGTGTATATAAACCACAATTTCTTTATCCATTCATCAGTTGATGGACATTTAGGCTCTTTCCATAATTTGGCTATTGTTGAGAGTGCTGCTATAAACATTGGGGTACAAGTACCCCTATGCATCAGTACTCCTGTATCCCTTGGATAAATTCCTAGCAGTGCTATTGCTGGGTCATAGGGTAGGTCTATTTTTAATTTTCTGAGGAACCTCCACACTGCTTTCCAGAGTGGCTGCAACAATTTGCATTCCCACCAACAGTGCAAGAGGGTTCCCGTTTCTCCACATCCTCTCCAGTATCTATAGTCTCCTGATTTGTTCATTTTGGCCACTCTGACTGGCGTGAGGTGATATCTGAGTATGGTTTTGATTTGTATTTCCCTGATAAGGAGCGACGTTGAACATCTTTTCATGTGCCTGTTGGCCATAAGGATGTCTTCTTTAGAGAAGTGTCTTTTCATGTTTTCTGCCCATTTCTTCACTGGGTTGTTTTTCGGGTGTGGAGTTTGGTGAGCTCTTTATAGATTTTGGATACTAGCCCATTGTCCAATATGTCATTTGCAAATATCTTTTCCCATTCCGTTGGTTGCCTTTTAGTTTTGTTGGTAGTTTCCTTTGCTGTGCAGAAGCTTTTTATCTTCATAAGTTCCCAGCAATTCACTTTTCCTTTTAATTCCCTTGCCTTTGGGGATGTGTCGAGTAAGAGATTGCTACAGCTGAGGTCAGAGAGGTCTTTTCCTACTTTCTCCTCTAGGGTTTTGATGGTTTCCTGTCTCACATTCAGGTCCTTTATCCATTTTGAGTTTATTTTTGTGAATGGTGTGAGAAAGTGGTCTAGTTTCAACCTTCTGCATGTTGCTGTCCAGTTCTCCCAGCACCATTTGTTAAAGAGACTGTCTTTTTTCCATTGGATGTTCTTTCCTGCTTTGTCAAAGATGAGTTGGCCATACGTGCGTGGGTCGAGTTCTGGAGTTTCTATTCTATTCCATTGGTCTATGTGTCTGTTTTTGTGCCAATACCATGCTGTCTTGATGATGACAGCTTTGTAGTAGAGGCTAAAGTCTGGGATTGTGATGCCTCCTGCTTTGGTCTTCTTCTTCAAAATTACTTTGGCTATTCGGGGCCTTTTGTGGTTTCATAGGAATTTTAGGATTGCTTATTCTAGTTTTGAGAAGAATGCTGGTGCAATTTTGATTGGGATTGCATTGAATGTGTAGATACCTTTGGGTAGTATTGACATTTTGACAATATTTATTCTTCCAATTCATGAGCAGGGAATGTCTTTCCATTTCTTTAAATCTTCTTCAATTACCTTCATAAGCTTTCTATACTTTTCAGCATACAGATCTTTGACATCTTTGGTTAGATTTATTCCTAGGTATTTTATGCTTCTTGGTGCAATTGTGAATGGGATCAGTTTCTTTATTTGTCTTTCTGTTGCTTCACTGTTAGTGTATAAGAATGCAACTGATTTCTGTACATTGATTTTGTATCCTGCAACTTTGCTCAATTCATGTATCAGTTCAAGCAGACTTTTGGTGGAGTCTATCAGATTTTCCATGTATAATATCATGTCATCTGCAAAAAGCGAAAGCTTGACTTCATCTTTGCCAATTTTGATGCCTTTGATTTCCTTTTGTTGTCTGATTGCTGATGCTAGAATTTCCAGCACTATGTGAAACAACAGTGGTGAGACTAGGCATCCCTGTCGTGTTCCTTATCTCAGGAAAAAGCTCTCAGTTTTTCCCTGTTGAGGATGATGTTAGCTGTGGGCTTTTCATAAATGGCTTTTATGATGTTTAAGTATGTTCCTTCTATCCCAACTTTCTCAAGGGTATTTATTAAGAAAGGGTGCTGGATTTTGTCAAAGGCCTTTTCTGCATCGATTGACAGGATCATATGGTTCTTCTCTTTTTTTTTTGTTAATGCGATGTATAACGTTGATTGATTTGCGAATGTTGAACCAGCTCTGCATCCCAGGAATGAATCCCACTTGATCATGGTGAATAATTCTTTTTATATGCTGTTGAATTCGATTTGCTAGTATCTTATTGAGAAGTTTTGCATCTACATTCATCAGGGATATTGGCCTGTAGTTCTCTTTTTTTACTGGGTCTCTGTCTGGTTTAGGAATCAAAGTAATACTGGCTTCATAGAATGAGTCTGGAAGTTTTCCTTCCCTTCTATTCTATTCCCTTCTATTTCTTGGAATAGCTTGAGAAGGATAGGTATTATCTCTGCTTTAAACGTCTGGTAGAACTCCCCTGGGAAGCCATCTGGTCCTGGACTCTTATTTGTTGGGAGATTTTTGATAACCGATTCAATTTCTTTGCTGGTTATGGGTCTGTTCAAGCTTTCTATTTCCTCCTGATTGAGTTTTGGAAGAGTGTGGGTGTTTAGGAATTTGTCCATTTCTTCCAGGTTGTCCAGTTTGTTGGCATATAATTTTTCATAGTATTCCCTGATAATTGTTTGTATCTCTGAGGGATTGGTTGTAATAATTCCATTTTCATTCATGATTTTATCTATTTGGGTCATCTCCCTTTTCTTTTTGAGAACCCTGGCTAGAGGGTTGTCAATTTTGTTTATTTTTTCAAAAAACCAACTCTTGGTTTCGTTGATTTGCTCTACAGGTTTTTTAGATTCTATATTGTTTATTTCTGCTCTGATCTTTATTATTTCTCTCCTTCTGCTGGGTTTAAGCTCTCTTTGCTGTTCTGCTTCTATTTCCTTTAGGTGTGCTGTTAGATTTTGTATTTGGGATTTTTCTTGTTTCTTGAGATAGGCCTGGATTGCAATGTATTTTCCTCTCAGGACTGCCTTTGCTGCGTCCCAAAGTGTTTGGATTGTTGTATTTTCATTTTCGTTTGTTTCCATATATTTTTTAATTTCTTCTCTAATTGCCTGGTTGACCCACTCATTCGTTAGTAGGGTGTTCTTTAACCTCCATGATTTTGGAGGTTTTCCAGACTTTTTCCTGTGGTTGATTTCAAGCTTCATAGCATTGTGGTCTGAAAGTATGCATGGTATGATTTCAATTCTTGTAAACTTATGAAGGGCTGTTTTGTGACCCAGTATATGATCTATCTTGGAGAATGTTCCATGTGCACTCGAGAAGAAAGTACATTCTGTTGTTTTGGCATGCAGAGTTCTAAATATATCTGTCAAGTCCATCCGATCCAATGTCTCATTCAGGGCCTTTGTTTCTTTATTGACCATGTGTCTAGATGATCTATCCATTTCTGTAAGTGAGGTGTTAAAGTCCCCTGCAATTACCACATTCTTATCAATAAGGTTGCTTATGTTCATGAGTAATTGTTTTATATATTTGGGGGCTCTGGTATTTGGAGCATAGACATTTATAATTGTTAGCTCTTCCTGATGGATAGACCCTGTAATTATTATATAATGCCCTTCTTCATCTCTTGTTACAGCCTTTAATTTAAAGTCTAGTTTGTCTGATATAAGTATGGCTACTCCAGCTTTCTTTTGGCTTCCAGTAGCATGATAAATAGTTCTCCATCCCCTCACTCTCAATCTGAAGGTGTCCTCAGGTCTAAAATGAGTCTCTTGCAGACAGCAAAGAGATGGGTCTTGTTTTTTTTATCCATTCTGATAGCCTATGTGTTTTGGTTGGCGCATTTAATCCATTTACATTCAGTGTTATTATAGAAAGATACGGGTTTAGAGTCATTGTGATGTCTGTATGTTTTATGCTTGTAGTGATGTCTCTGGTACTTTGTCTCACAGGGTCCCCCTTAGGATCTCTTGTAGGGCTGATTTAGTGGTGACAAATTCCTTCAGTTTTTGTTTGTTTGGGAAGACCTTTATCTCTCCTTCTATTCTAAATGACAGACTTGCTGGATAAAGGATTCTCGGCTGCATATTTTTCCTGTTTAGCACACTGAAGATCTCGTGCCAATTCTTCCTGGCCTGCCAAGTTTCAAAAGAGAGATCAGTCACGAGTCTTATAGGTCTCCCTTTATATGTGAGGGCACGTTTATCCCTTGCTGCTTTCAGAATTTTCTCTTTATCCTTGTATTTTGCCAGTTTCACTATGATATGTCGTGCAGAAGATCGATTCAAGTTATGTCTGAAGGGAATTCTCTGTGCCTCTTGGCTTCAATGCCTTTTTCCTTCCCCAATTCAGGGAAGTTCTCAGCTATTATTTTTTCAAGTACCTCTTCAGCACCTTTCCCTCTCTCTTCCTCCTCTGGGATACCAATTATGCGTAGATTATTTCTTTTTAGTGTATCACTTAATTTTCTAATTTTCCCCTCATACTCCTGGATTTTTTTATCTCTCTTTCTCTCAGCTTTCTCTTTTTCCATAACTTTATCTTCTAGTTCACCTATTCTCTCCTCTGCCTCTTCAATCCGAGCTGTCGTCATTTCCATTTTGTTTTGCATTTCTTTTAAAGCGCTTTTCAGCTCCTGGTGACCATTCCTTAGTCCCTTGATCTCTGTAGCAAGAGATTCTCTGCTGTCCTTTATACTGTTTTCAAGCCCAGTGATTAATTTTATGACTATTATTCTAAATTCACTTTCTGTTATATTATTTAAATCCTTTTTGATCAGCTCATTAGCTGTTGTTATTTCCTGGAGATTCTTCTGAGGGAAGTTCTTCCGGTTGGTCATTTTGGATAGTCCCTGGAGTAGTGAGGACCTGCAGGGCACTTCCCCTGTGCTGTGGTGTATAACTGGAGTTGGTGGGCGGAGTCGCTGTCAGTCCTGATGTCTGCCCCCAGCCCACCGCTGGGGCCACAATCAGACTGGTGTGTGCCTTCTCTTCCCCTCTGCTAGGGGTAGGATTCACTGTGGGGTGGCGTGGCCCGTCTGGGCTACTTGCACACTGCCAGGCTTGTGATGCTGGGGATCTGGCGTATTAGCTGGGGTGGGTAGGCAAGGTGCACGGGGGCAGGAGGGGCAGGCTTAGCTCGCTTCTCCTTAGGTGATCCTCTTCGGGAGGGGCCCTGTGGCAGCGGGAGGGAGTCAGATCCGCTGCCGGAGGTTTGGCTCCTCCGCAGAAGCACAGAGTTGGGTGTTTGCGCGGAGCGAGGAAGTTCCCTGGCAGGAACTGGTTCCCTCTGGGATTTTGGCTGGGGGATGGGTGGGGGAGACAGCGCTGGCGAGCGCCTTTGTTCCCCACCAAACTGAGCTCTATCGTCCTGGGGCTCAGTAGCTCTCCCTCCCTTTGTCCTCCAGCCTTCCTGCTTTCCGAGCAGAGCTGTTAACTTATGACCTCCCAGACGCTAAGTCGCGCTTGCTTTCGGAACACAGTCCGTCAGGCCCCTCCGCTTTTGCCAGCCAGACTCGGGAGCTCTGCTTGGCCGGCGAGCCGCCCCTCCGCCCCGGCTCCCTCCCACCAGTCCGTGGAGCGCGCACTGCCTCGCCGCCCTTCCTACCCTCTTCCGTGGGCCTCTCGTCTGCGCTTGGCTCCAGCGACTCCGTTCTGCTAATCCTCTGGCGGTTTTCTGGGTTATTTAGGCAGGTGTAGGTGGAATCTAAGTGATCAGCAGGACGCGCCATGAGCCCAGCGTCCTCCTATGCCACCATCTTCTCATAGTCTAATTTTTTATTTTAATTCCAATACAGTTAACATACAGTGCTATATTAGTTTCAGGTGTACAATATAGTAATTCAGCAACTCTATAATTACTGTTCATCATGATAAGAGTATTATTTATTTATTTATTTATTTAGAAATTAAAAATACAACTACCCTACAACCCAGCAATTGCACTAAGTATTTATCCAAAGGATGCAAAAATGATAAATCAAAGGGACACATGCACTTCAATGTTTATACCAGTACTATCAACAATAACCAAAGTATGGAAAGAGCCCAAATGTCCATTGAATGAGTGGATAAAGAACATGTGGTACATATATACACTGGAATATTACTCAGTGGTCAGAAAGAAAGAAATCTTGCCATTTACAACAATATGGATGGAATTAGAGTGTATTATGTTAAGCAAAATAAGTCAGTCAGAGTAAGAGAGGTGTCGTATGATTTCACTCTTATATGGAATTTAATAAACAAAACAGATGAACATAGGGAAAGGAAAGCAAAAATAAGATAAAAAAAACAGAGAGGGAGAGAAGCCATAAAAGACTCTTAAATACAGAGGATGAAATGAAGGTTGCTGGTGGGGTACTGATGGGCACTTTTGGGGATGAATACTGGGTGTTATATGTACGTGATACATCACTAAATTCTATTTCTGATTTATTTTTATTTTTGCATTTTGAAAACCAGTTTTTTCAACACAATTTGTTGAAGGCACTATTTTCCCATTTTGTGGTCTTGGCACCTTTGTCAAAGATCAGATGACCACATATACATGGATTTATTTCTGGGCTTATTATTCTGTTCCATTGATCTACATGTCTGTCTTTATGTCAGTATCACACTGTTTTAATTACTATATATTTGTAATATTTTTTTAAATTATGAAGTGTGATGCTTCTAGCTTTGTTTTTACTTCTCAAATTTTTTTTTTTTGGCTATTTTGAGTCCTTTGAGATTCCTTAAGAATTTTAGGATTTTTTTCTATGTGTTTAAAAGAATGTCATTAGAATTTTGAAGTAATAGCATTGAATTTGTAGATCAATTTTGGTAGCACAGACATTTCAACAATATTAATTAATATTAATATTATTTCTTCAAATCTATGAATACATGCCTTGGCATTTATTTGTGATTCCTTTAATGTTTTTTTGTTTGCTTGTTTGTTTGATTCTTTCTTTATTTATTTTAGAAAGAGAGAGAGACAGATAGAGCATGAGCAGGGGATGGGTAGAGGGGGAGGGAGACACAGAATGCGAGGCAGTCTCCAGGCTCTGAGCTGTCAGCACAGAGCCCGATGTGGGGATTGAACCCAACGACTGTGAGATCATGACCTGAGCAGAAATTGGACACTTAACTGACTGAGCTACCTAGGCTCCCCTATTTGTGTGTCCTTTAATTTCATTTGTCAATGTTTATTAGTTTTCAGTTTACATTTTCTGTACCTTCTTGGATAAGTTTGTTCTTCAGTATTTTACTAGTTTGATGCTATTATAGATGGGATAGTTTTATTAATTTCTTTCTGAAATGGTTCATTGTTATATCAAAACACAACAGATTTGTGTGTGTTGATTTTGTATGTTGCAACTGCCTGAATTTATTTATTAGTTGTACCAGGTGTGTGTGTGTGTGTGTGTGTGTGTGTGTGTGCAGTCTTTGGAGCCAAACTGGTTTCCATACAATGCCCAGTGCTCCCTCCAACAGGTTCCCTCCTCAATGCCCATCACCCACCCTCCCCTCCCTCCCACTCCCTTCCCTCCCCCCCCCACTCCCCTTAGTTTATTCTTAGTTTTTAAGAGTCTCTTATGCTTTGGCTCTCTCCCTCTCTAATTTGTTTTTCCTTCCCCTCACCCATAGTCTTCTGTTAAGTTTCCTAGGATTCACATACGAGTGAAAACATATGGCTTCTGTCTTTCTCCGTATGACTTATTTCACTTAACATAACACACTCCAGTTACATACACATTGCTACAAAAGGCCATATTTCATTCTTTCTCATTGCCAAGTAGTTTTCCATTGTGTATATACACCACAATTTCTTTCTCCATTCATCAGTTGATGGACATTAAGGATCTTTCCATAATATGGCAATTGTTGAACGTGTTGCTATAAACATTGGGGAACCAGTTCCCCCATGCATCAACACTCCTGTATGCCTTGGGTAAATTCTTAGCAGTGCTATTGCTGGGTCATAAAGTAGGTCTACTTTTAATTTTTTGAGGAACCCCCACACTGTTTTCCAGAGAGGCTGCACCAGTTTGCATTCCCACCAAAAGTGCAAGAGGTTTCCTGTTTCTCCACATCCTCACCAGCATCTATAGTCTCCTGATTTGTCCATTTTAGCCCCTCTAATCAGTGTGAGGTGGTATCTCAGTGTGGTGGTTTTGATTTGTATTTCCTTCATGAGGAGTGACATTGAGCATCTTTTCATGTGCCTGTTGGCCATCTGGATGTCTTTACAGAAGTGTCTATTCATGTCTTCTGCCCATTTCTTCACTGGATTATTTGTTTTTCAGATGTGGAGTTTGGTGAGTTCTTTATAGATTTTGGATACTAGCCCTTTGTCTGATATGTCATTTGCAAATATCTTTTCCCATTCCATCAGTTGCCTTTTAGTTTTGTGGATTGTTTCCTTTGCACTACAGAAGCTTTTGATCCTCATGAGGTCCCAATAGTTCATTTTTGCTTTTAATTCCCTTGCCTTTGGAGATGAGTCAAGCAAGAAATTGCAGTGGCTGATGTCAAAGAGTTTTTTTCCTGCTCTCTTCTCTAGGGTTTTGATGGTTTCCTGTCTCACATTCAGGTCCTTCATCCATTTTAAGTTTATTTTTGTGTGTGTTGTAAGAAAATGGGTCAAGTTTACTCTTCTGCATATTGCTGTCCAGGTCTCCCAGCACCATTTGTTAAAGAGACTGTCTTTTTCCATTGGATACTCTTTCCTGCTTTGTCAGAGATTAGTTGGCCATACTTTTGTGGATCCAATTCTGGAGTCTGTATTCTATTCCATTGGACAATATGTCTGTTTTTTTTGTGCCAATACTATGCTGACTTGATGATTACAGCTTTGTAGTAGATGCTAAAGTCTGGGATCGTGATGCTTCCTGCTTTGGTCTTCTTCTTCAAAATTACTTTGGTTATTCGGGGCCTTTTGTGGTTCCATATGAATTTTAGGATTGCATGTTATGAGAAGAATGCTGGTGCAATTTTGACTGGGATTGCATTCAATGTGTAGATTGCTTTGGGTAGTATTAACATTTTAGCAATATTTATTCTTCCAATCCATGAGCAGGGAATATTTTTTCATTTACTTATATCTTCTTCAATTTCCTTCATAAGATTTCTATAGTTTTCAGCATACAGTTCTTTTACATCTGTGGTTAGGTTTATTCCTAGGTATCTTATGATTCTTGGTTCAATTGTGAATGGGATCAGTTTCTTTATTTGTCTTTCTGTTGCTTCATCATTAGTGTATAAGAATGCAACTGATTACTGTACATTGATTTTGTATCCTGCAACTTTGCTAAAGTCATGTATCAGTTCTAGCAGACTTCTGGTGGAGTCTATCAGGTTTTCCATGTATAATATCATGTCGTCTGCAAAAAGTGAAAGCTTGACTTCATCTTTGCCAACTTTGGTGCCTTTGATTACCTTTTGTTGTCTGATTGCTGATGCTAGGACTTCCAAAGCTATGTTAAGCAACAGTGGTGAGAGTTGACATCTCTGTCGTGTTCCTGATCTCAGGGGGAAAGCTCTCAGTTCTTCCCCATTGAGGATGATGTTAGCTGTGGGCTTTTCATAAATGGCTTTTATGATCTTTAAGTATGTTCCTTCTATCCCGACTTTCTCAAGGGTTTTTATTAAGAAAGATTGCTGCATTTTGTCAAAGGCCTTTTCTGCATCGATTGACAGGATCATATGGTTCTTTTCTTTTATCAGTGTGATGTATCATGTTGATTGATTTGCAAATGTGAACCAGCCCTGCATCCCAGGAATGAATCCCACTTGATCATGGTGAATAATTCTTTTTATATGCCGTTGAATTTGATGTGCTTGTATCTTATTGAGAATTTTTCATCCATATTCATCAAGGATATTGGCCTGTAGTACTCTTTTTTTACTGGGTCTCTGTCTGGTTTAGGAAACAAGGTAATACTGGCTTCATAGAATGAGTCTGGAAGTTTTCCTTCCCTTTCTATTTTTTTGGAATAGCTTGAGAAGGATAGGTATTATTTCTGCTTTAAACGTCTGGTAGAACTCCTCTGGGAAGACATCTGGTCCTGGACTCTTATTTGTTGGGAGATTTTTGATGACTGATTCAATTTCTTTGCTGGTTATGGGTCTGTTCAAGCTTTCTATTTCCTCCTGATTGAGTTTTGGAAGAGTGTAGGTGTTTAGGAATTTGTCCATTTCTTCCAGGTTGTCCAGTTTGTTGGCATATAATTTTTCATAGTATTCCCTGATAATTGTTTGTATCTCTGAGGGATTGGTTGTAATAATTCCATTTTCATTCATGATTTTATCTCTTTGGGTCATCTCCCTTTTCTTTTTGAGAAGCCTGGCTAGAGGTTTGTCAATTTTGTTTATTTTTTCAAAAAACCAACTCTTGGTTTCGTTGATCTGCTCTACAGTTTTTTTAGATTCTATATTGTTTATTTCTGCTCTGATCTTTATTATTTCTCTTCTTCTGCTGGGTTTAAGCTCTCTTTGCTGTTCTGCTTCTATTTCCTTTAGGTGTGCTGTTAGATTTTGTATTTGGGATTTTTCTTGTTTCTTGAGATAGGCCTGGATTGCAATGTATTTTCCTCTCAGGACTGCCTTCGCTGCATCGCAAAGCGTTTGTATTGCTGTATTTTCATTTTTGTTTGTTTCCATATATATTTTTTAATTTCTTCTCTAATTGCCTGGTTGACCCATTCATTCTTTAGTAGGGTGTCCTTTAAGCTCCATGCTTTTGGAGGTTTTCCAGACTTTTTTCTGTGGTTGATTTCAAGCTTCATCGCATTGTGGTCTGAAAGTATGCATGGTATGATTTCAATTCTTGTATACTTATGAAGGGCTGTTTTGTGAACCGGTATGTGATCTATCTTGGAGAATGTACTATGTGCACTCGAGAAGAAAGTATATTCTGTTGTTTTGGGATGCAGAGTTCTAAATATATCTGTCAAGTCCATCCGATCCAATGTCTCATTCAGGGCCCTTGTTTCTTTATTGACCATGTGTCTAGATGATCTATCCATTTCTGTAAGCGGAGTATTAAAGTCCCCTGAAATCACCACATTCTTATCAATAAGCTTGCTTACGTTTGTGAGTAATTGTTTTATACATTTGGGGGCTCCCGTATCGGCGCATAGACATTTATAATTGCTAGCTCTTCCTGATGGATAGACCCTGTGAATTTTATATAATGCCCTTCTTCATCTCTTGTTACAGCCTTTAATTTAAAGTCTAGTTTGTCTAAGTATGGCTACTCCAGCTTTCTTTTGACTTCCAGTGGCATGATAAATAGTTCTCCATCCCCTCACTCTCAATCTGAAGGTGTCCTCAGGTCTAAAATGAGTCTCTTGTAGACAGCAAATAGATGGGTCTTGTTTTTTTTATCCATTCTGATACCCTATGTCTTTTGGTTGGCACATTTAATCCATTTACATTCAGTGTTATTATAGAAAGATGTGGGTTTAGAGTCATTGTGGTGTCCGTAGTTTCCATGCTTGTAGTGATGTCTCTGGTACTTTGTCTCACAGGATCCTCCTTAGGATCTCTTGTAGGGCTGGTTTAGTGGTGATGAATTCCTTCAGTTTTTGTTTGTTTGGGAAGACCTTTATCTCTCCTTCTATTCTAAATGACAGACTTGCTGGATAAAGGTTTCTCGGCTGCATATTTTTTTCTGTTCATCACATTGAAGATCTCCTGCCATTCCTTTCTGGCCTGCCAAGTTTCAGTAGAGAGATCAGTCAAGAGTCTTATAGGTCTCCCTTTATATGTTAGAGCACGTTTATCTCTAGCTGCTTTCAGCATTTTCTCTTTATCCTTGTATTTTGCCAGTTTCACTATGATATGTTGTGCAGAAGATCGATTCAAGTTACGTCTGAAGGGAGTTCTCTGTGCCTCTTGGATTTCAATGCCTTTTTCCTTCCCCAGATCTGGGAAGTTCTCAGCTATGATTTCTTCAAGTACACCTTCAGCACCTTTCCCTCTGTCTTCCTCCTCTGGAATACCAATTATGGGTAGATTATTTCTCTTTAGTGCATCACTTAGTTCTCTAATTTTCCCCTCATACTCCTGGATTTTTTAATGTCTCTTTTCTCAGCTTCTTCTTTTTCCATACTTTTATCTTCTAGTTCACTTATTCTCTCCTCTGCCTCTTCAATACGAGCCGTGGTTGTCTCCATTTTAGTTTGCATCTCATTGATAGCATTTTTTTTAGCTCCTCCTGGCTGTTCCTTAGTCCCTTTATCTCTGTAGCAAGAGATTCTCTGCTGTCCTTTATACTGTTTTCAAGCTCAGTGATTAATTTTATGTCTATTATTCTAAATTCACATTCTGTTATATTGTTTAAATCGTTTTTGATCTGTTCCTTAGCTGTTGTTATTTCCTGGACGTTTTTCTGAGGGGAATTCTTCCGTTGCATCATTTTGGATAGTCCCTGGAATAGTGAGGGACTGCAGGGCACTTCCCCTGTGCGGTCTTGAATAACTGCGTCGGTGGGTGGGGCCACAGTCAGACCTGATGTCTGCGCCCAGCCCACCGCTGGGGCCACAATCAGACTGGTGTGTGCCTTCTCTTCCCCTCTCCTAGGGGCAGGCAGGATTCACTGTGGGGTGGTGTGGCCCATCTGGGCTACTTGCACACTGCCAGGCTTGTGGTTCTGGGGATCTGGCGTATTAGTTGGGGTGGGTAGGCAAGGTGCACGGGGGCAGGAGGGGCAGGCTTAGCTTGCTTCTCCTTCGGTGATCCACTTCACGAGGGGCCCTGTGGCAGCGGGAGGGAGTCAGACCCGCTGCCGGAGGGGTGGCTCTGCAGAAGCACAGCGTTGGGTGTTTTCAGGGAGCTAGCAAGTTCCCTGACAGGAACTGATTCCCTTTGGGATTTTGGCTGGGGGATGGGCAAGGGAGATGGCGCTGGCTAGCGCCTTTGTTCCCCACAAAACTGAGCTCTATCGTCCTGGGGCTCAGCAACTCTCCCTCCCTTTGTCCTCCAGCCTTCCTGCTTTCCACGCAGAGCTGTTAACTTATGACCTCCCAGATGCTAAGTCCCGCTTGCTGTCGGAACACACTCTGTCTGGCCCCTCCGCTTTTGCAAGCCAGACTCGGGGGCTGTGCTTGGCCTGCGGGCCCCCCTCTGCCCTGGCTCCCTCCCGCCAGTCCACGTAGCAAGCGTCGCTTCTCCGCCCTTCCTACCCTCTTCCGTGGGCCTCTTGTCTCTGCTTGGCTCTGGAGACTCCATTCTGCTAGTCTTCTGGCAGTTTTTTGGGTTATTTAGACAGGTGTAGGTGAAATCTAAGTGACCAGCAGGATGTGCGGTGAGCCCAGCGTCCTCCTAGGCTGCCATCCTCCCAGGATCCCCTCTTCTATCTTTTTTTTTGGGGGGGTGGGGGGAGAAGTGTTGAACACTCGAAACCTATGGGTCTGTGTGTTTCACCTCTAAGTTCTATCAGGTTCTGACTCATGTATTTTAAAGCTCTGCTGAACAACACAGGATGCAACAAATGTTAGCAAAGATGTGGAGAAAGGGGAACCCACTTACACTGCTGGAGAGAAAGCAAACAGGTATAGCCACTCTGGAAAAGAGTATGGAGGTTCCTCAAAAAGTTCAAAATAGAACTATCTTATGACCCAGTAATTGCACTACTGCTACTACTCAAAGGCTCCAAAAATATTGATTCGAAAGGATACATGCACCCAGATGTTTATTAGCAGCATTGTCAACAATGGCCAAATTGTGGAAAGAACTCAAATGACACTGTACTGATGAATGGATAAAGAAGATACGGTATAGGGGCACCTGGGTGGCTCATTCGATTAAGTGCCTGACTCTTGATTTTGGCCCAGGTCATGACCTCATGGTTCATGGTTTTGAACCTGTGTTGGGCTCCACACTGGCAGTGCAGAATCTACCTGGGATTCTCTCTTTCTCTTATTCTCTCTCTCTCCCTCAAAATAAATAAACTTAAGAAAAGAAGACATGGTATATATAGACAACGGATTATTTCTAAGCCATATAAAGGGGTGAAATATTACAATTTGTAATAACATGATTGGAACTAAAGAGTATTATGTTAAGCAAAATAAGTCAGACAAAGATAAATGCAATATATTATTCATATGTGGAATTTAATAAATGGAACAGATTAACATGGGGGTAAAAGAGGCAAACCATAAGACACTGTTAACTATAGAGAACAAACGGAGGGTTGCTGAAGGGGAGATGGGTGGGGGGATGGATTAAATGGAGGAGGGAAATTGTGACGAGCACTAGATGTTGTATGTAAGAGATGAATCAATAAATTCTACATCTGAAATGAATATTACACTCTATATTAACTAACTGGAATTTAAGTAAAAGCTTGAAAAAAGGAAAAAGAAAATTCTGCTGATAGCTATACACTTTTATGATTGTTATGTCTATTTGGAGCCTTTATCATAATGTAATGTGCATCTTAATCTTTGATAATGTTATATCTTTTCTTCTAAAGTCTACTTTTATCTGATATTAATATAGATATTCCAGCTATTAGTTTTTGCAGTGGATATCAATATTCACCACTTTACTTTTAATCTATTTATGTCTTTAACTTATTTTAAAGAATTTTATTTTATTTAAAAAAATAATGCTTTCTAAATTTTTTTTAACATTTATTTATTTATTTTTGAGAAACAGAGAGAGACAGAGTGCCACCGGGGTAGGGGCAGAGACAGAAGGAGACCAGAATCCGAATCAGTCTCCAGGCTCTGAACAAGCTGTCAGCACAGAGTCCAATGAGAGGCTTGAACCCACAAACTGTGAAATCATGACCTGAGCCAAAGTCAGACGTTCAACCGCCTGAGACACTTAGGCGCCCCTGTTTATTTTTGAGAGAGAGAGAGAGAGAGAGAGAGAGAGAGAGATTGAGAGGGGCCTGGGGAGGAGCAGAGAGGGAGACACCGAATCCAAAGTGAGCTCCAGGTTCTGAGGTGTCAGCACAGAGCCCAATGTGGAGCTCGAACTCAGGAACTCAGTCTCAGGAGCTGAGATCATGACCTCAGCCAAAACTGGACATTTAACTGCCTGACCCACCCAGGAGCCCCTACGTATTTACCTTTAATGCAGATTTGTTGTAGACAGCATAATGCATTTAATTTGCAAATGTATATCTTGTAGCTCATGTGCTTAGAACTTTCATATTTATTTTGATCATTGATGTGGTTGAATTAAATTGCACCATTTTAGATATTGTTTATGTGTTCCATGTGTTCGTTGTTGTTTTTTTCAATTTTTTTATCTTAGATTAATTGAGCATTTTTGTGATTTCATTTGATCTGTCTTTGATTACTTATTTATACATCTTTTAAAAATTCTTTCATGAATGCTCTACAGTTTAACCTTTAATTATTGAGAGTTTATCTGCAAATAAAATTATAACACTTCTCATGTAATATAAGAACTTTAAAACAATATCTTCCTAATCTTTATCCTTCCCCAACTCCTATCTTTAATACCATATTGTGATACATTTTATCTTTAAATGTGATAAACACAAAATTCCTTGCTACTATTTTTGCTTTTTATTTTTTCTCTGGCTGCCTTTAAGATTATCTCTATATTTTTTTAGCAGTTTGAATTTGATATGCAGTGGGATGTATTTGTGTGTATATATCTGCTGCTATTTTATGCTCCTTGGTGTTTTCCAAACTCTTTGGATATATGGTTTGGTGTTTGACATTAATTTAGAAAAGTTATATCCTATATTCTTCATATATTTCTTCTCCAGTATCTCTTCCTTCTCCTGGGATTCTAATTATCCATCTATTAGACAACTGTTTAATGTTCCACAGCTCTTAGATGATTTGCCCCCCTCAACTTTTTTTGTGCTTCTTGTATTACAATTCTGGTTATTTCTATAGGCTTATCTTGAAGTTCTCTAATTCTTTCCTTGGCTGTACTAATTCTAAGATGTCTCTCAAAATCATTCTTTATCAAGGGTACTGTGGTTTTTCATTTGTAACATTTCCATTTGATCTTCTAAAGATAGCTTGCATTTATTTATCTATTTATTTATTTATTAATTTATTTATAAATATGAAATTTATTGTCAAATTGGTTTCCATACAACACCCAGTGCTCATCCCAGCAGGTGCCCTCCTCAATACCCATCACCCACCCTCCTCTCCTTCCCACCCCCCATCAACCCTCAGTTTGTTTTCAGTTTTTAAGAGTCTCTTATGTTTTGGCTCCCTCCCTCTCTATCCTTTTTTTTTCTTTTTTTTTTTTCCTTCCCCTCCTCCATGGTCTTCTGTTAAGTTTCTCAGGATCCACATAAGAGTGAAAACATATGGTATCTGTCTTTGTATGACTTATTTCACTTAGCATAACACTCTCCAGTTCCATCCACGTTGCTACAAAAGGCCATATTTCATTCTTTCTCATTGCCACATAGTATTCCATTGTGTATATAAACCACAGTTTCTTTATCCATTCATCAGTTGGTGGACATTTAGACTCTTTCCATAATTTGGCTACTGTTGAAAGTGCTGCTATAAACATTGGGGTACAAGTGCCCCTATGCATCAGCAGTCCTGTATCATGGGTAAATTCCTAGCAGTGCTATTGCTAAGTCATAGGGTAGATTTTTTTAAGTTTTTGAGGAATCTCCACAATATTTTCCAGAGCGGCTGCACCAGTTTGCATTCCCACCAACAGTGCAAGAGGGTTCCCGTTTCTCCACATCCGCGCCAGCATCTATAGTCTCCTGATTTGTTCATTTTAGCCACTCTGACTGGTGTGAAGTTGTATCTGAGTGTGGTTTTGATTTGTATTTCCCTGATGAGGAGCGACGTTGAGCATCTTTTCATGTGCCTGTTGGCCATCTGGATGTCTTCTTTAGAGAAGTGTCTATTCATGTTTTCTGCCCATTTCTTCACTGGATTATTTGTTTTTCGGGTAATAGCTTGCATTTAGAATGAAGGTTTGGCAGTAGGTTTTATTTTCTAATGTCAGTTATACCCTTAGCCTTGATACTTCCCTTTGTATTTTGCCTCAGAGAGAGTATCTATCTCACATAGTACTTGATCCTCATTGCTTTTTTAGCTTAGTGGAGGTTTGGATTAGGGTGAAGTCATTGTTTTTATTAAGACTCAGTATTAAGCAGGTAGTTTGTCCCTGGTATGCATGGGGACTGCTCTTACCGCTGTCCCTCTCCCAGCATAGTTTTGAACCCAAAACCTATTCTTTCCCCTCTCTATTACTCCTCTCTCCTTTCTCCTTCTCCTAGATACAGTCAAATTTCACTAGTAGTTTGAGGATGGCAGTGCTTGTGGCCCCTTCTACCACAAATTAGGGTTATCATTTGGTGGATAAAATAAGAAAGTGGAGTCCAAAGGGAGTTTTTTATCCTTTCCGCAGTGTTTACTGTCCCTATCCACCAAGTATATGACACAAAGGAGAATTTCTCAGGATTCTCCCAATCTAGTCTGGTGATCATCAAGTAGGGTCTGTGAAGAAAAAGTGTGAAAAATGATGTGAACTTTATATTTGTAACCAAAATAGGCTTCACTCTATTATCAAATATATAATTTACTGAACTCCACCAATTGGCCAATTATCCCAGGTGACCTCTTTTTACTATTGTCCCATTGTATCATATCCAAACAATCCAGTGCTTGGATATCATGTCTCCCAGAAAGTGGCTGTCTCTTTCTAGATTCTATCACTTAAGATGTCAGTACTATAATGGATTGAAGAAAACATAACTTGCTGTTGGTGCAACTTGTTTTACTGTAAGGTTGAGAGTAATTCTCTTTCTAACACTCTTCTATATCTAAATTAAAACCAGAAGTGTCACTCAATAATTTTTATTCCTAGTTTTTAAAACATCAAGACTCATTGCTTCCAAATTTTAATCAGATGTTCCTATCCTTTTTGCTATACTGGCATATTTCCTCCTCTTCTAAGGTACCAACTATGAATAAGCCTCATATATCTGTTCTTTCTGGATGCCACCATCTATATGGCCAGCAGTAATATCAAAAACAAAACAATCATCTCTTCCTCCCCATACAGGTGTCCACTTTCCAAAATATATTTATTTCCATAATTAAAATAAAGAAAATAGAAAAAAGTATGTATATTCTGTATCTTAAAACATTATATTTAAAGTTTTATCTGAATATGATTTTTTTAGAAAATGAATCCAAATGTAAATAAGGTTATTAATGTCTAGAATGCTAGCTTACTAAATGATGTTTGTGATGCCAGGAGATTGACATTGTATACAATACTAAAACTTTTCTCATCTTTTCTCATTGCTTACAAGAATGTGTTTCCTGGATTCTGGGATACCTGTGTGGCTCAGTCAATTGAGCCTCTGATTCTTGATTTTGGCTCAGGTCATGATCTCATGGTTTGTGAGATTAAGCTCCACATCAGACTCTCCTCTGACAGCATGGAGTCTGACTGGGATTTTCTTTCCCTCTCTCTCTTCCCCAAATCCCGCTCATTCTCTCTCTTTTTCTCTTGCAAAATAAACATTTTAAAAAGGAATGTGTTTTCTGGATTCTGAATTTTGGTAATGAATCTACAGGGAAAAAAAAGTAGATGCTGTAATTGCACTCTCAACAACAGCCAAATTATGGAAAGAGCCTAAATGTCCATCAACTGATGAATGGATAAAGAAATTGTGGTTTATATACACAATGGAATACTACGTGGCAATGAGAAAAAATGAAATATGGCCTTTTGTAGCAACGTGGATGGAACTGGAGAGTGTGATGCTAAGTGAAATAAGCCATACAGAGAAAGACAGATACCATATGGTTTCACTCTTATGTGGATCCTGAGAAACTTAACAGGAACCCATGGGGGAGGGGGAGGAAAAAAGAAAAAAAAAAAAGAGGTTAGAGTGGGAGAGAACCAAAGCATGAGAGACTGTTAAAAACTGAGAACAAACTGAGGGTTGATGGGGGGTGGGAGGGAGGAGAGGGTGGGTGATGGGTATTGAGGAGGGCACCTTTTGGGATGAGCACTGGGTGTTGTATGGAAACCAATTTGACAATAAATTTCATATAAAAAAAAAGTAGATGCTGTAAAATCAGTTAATTACCAATTGTGCCATCTTGGGTTACTAATTTAGCTATTCTCAATCTTAGCTATTCACAATACTTACAATACTTCCAATTTAGCATGGGATGCAGTATCAGGTAAAATATTTACTCAAAATGAAATAGAATCAAACTTTTCTCTGATTAGAAGTGAATTAAGAGTATTACTGAGTTTCACAGATTCTATGTTTTCAACTCAAATACCAGTATTCTGGAGTTGGCTCATGCAAGTTTATAAGATCTCATTGTTAAATTTTCCATAATTTTGCAAACTGGTGTTGCAATTATTAGAAATTTGAAATTGTTTCATGGTAGAGGTGCTTATACCAAAAAAAAAGTGCTACAAATTAGAGCTCCTTTTCCTCCATTAGTGAACCAGTTTACCAGCACACCATTGCATATGCCTGGGCAAGTCAACCATATTAAACCCATAAAGTCACAGATGGATTAAACTGAGCTCTCCATCTAACAGTTTTCTCATGATCAGAAAAAATGGATCAGTCAGTTGAGAAGTAAAACACTGATGGGTCATTAGTCCATCTTATTCACTGTATGATAGAAGTGTGCATAGATGTATGACAAGATAATGAAATCTGGCTTTTTCTTCTCTTATGTTACGAAACAACTTCAGGGAAACCTGAATTTACAGGTAATAAAAGAAGCACCAAAAAATTTACAAAGCTATCTTATGTAAATGAACTAAACAGAAGATGTACAGAATAAGGGTGCAATTATAAGTGTAGAATGTTTTAAAATGTTAGGCACCATAATTTTTCTATAAGAGAAATTTTCATTTTTAATTTTGACAGCTTTACTGTTTTTTAATTTATTTTAAATTATGTATGTATGTATGTATGTATTCATCTTTTATTGAAGTTTACTTGACATACAATACCTTGTTAACTTCAGGTGTACATCATAATGACTCACTATTTCTATACATTTTGAAATGATTCCCATAAATCTAGTTACCATCTGCAACTACACAAAATTAGTAAAATATTATTGGCTATTTCCCTTATGTTGTACATTACCTTCCCATGAGTATGTTACTTTATAACTAAAGGTTTGTACCTATTAATCCCTTCCATCTATTTCACCCGCCCTTTAAATTCAACATATTTTTATTGAATTTAATGAAAATAATCCCCAAATTATATTTTTCTCTTGAAAGAAAAGTGTATTTGTTTGTTCATATAATATACACTTAGCACCATGGTCATCACAGAACATTTGGGATATACAGTAAAGTAGCAGAAAAATACATCACCCAGCCTTCACCCAGAAAGACAACCACTGCTAATATTTCAGTTTGTTACATTTCAAAGTTTGTTTCATTTTCATTTTCTCTTTTATTTTGAACTTATATTTTTTCCACAATTTGCATTACATGTACTTATGATCATATGACATATAATATATACATACAGAATTATGTACATATTATTTTGAAATGAATTTATACTATAAAATTAGTACATTCTTAGTGTAGAAAACACAGAAGAGTACATTAAAGAGAAGTATATTAGGGGCACCTGCGTGGTTCAGTCAGTTAAACGTCTGACTCTTGGTTTCTGCTCTGGTCATGATCTTATGGTTTGTGGGTTTGAGCCCCATGTTGGAGTCCACATTGATGGCACAAAGCCTGCTTGGGACTCTCTTTCTCTTCCTCTCTCTCTGTACCCCCCTCAAAAATAAATAAATAGAGTTTTAAAAAACTAAAGAGACTTACATTAAAAATAAGAAAAAAATAGAATATAAGTTGTTAATTATATTAAAAAAGATTTTAGGAAAATATACCAGTGTTAATAGTGTTTATTACTGGGTGGTGGTTATATTTAGTGTTTTTAAAATGCTTAACATAAAAATGCATTAACATATTTGAGATTAAAATAAATTGTATATATAGATATTTCAGCATAATAATCATAAACATTCACAGGTATTTGGTGAAAAATGGTAGATAAGGCTTGTTACAGATAATAGCTACCAACTGAAAAATTATTCTTCTTGCCCAATTAAAAACAAGTATTTAATATAAGTTTATATAATGCATAAAATCACTTCTCAAGTATTTTGATAATAAAAATGGTTACTATATTCCTTTGCAATTTTACTTTTGTGGAGTATTTACAAATAAATTTCTTGTTTACAAATTTTGCTGGCAGAATGCAAATGTAGTAATGATTATTAACAAATATTAAACAAATATTAACAAATATTAAAATACTACTTCCTGTTTTTAGTGGTCAAAAATATACACAGAGATTTTAAGTGCTTGTTTGGTAAATACTTTAAAGTACTCACTTTTTAAGAAGATAGAAAATTCAATTCCAAACACAATGAATCCAATAAATCCAGAATGTGGTGCACAGTTTAAGCTAAAGACTACTCAAATCTCTTGGAAATTTTTGTGACTAGCTAAACACATCACACTGCACATTTTATTTTGTGTAGTCACCTTCTGTGGTAGGCAGAATTCTAAGATGGCCCCAAACATTCCTGTCATCGGATATACACATACGGTCCCCATTTTATTCAATGAGACACTAATCTAAATACTGTCAGAAATGGATTTTGCAGATGTAATTGAGGTCCAAGTCAATTGAATTTAAGACAGGGAGAGGACCCAGGTGGGCTTAACCTAATTAAATTAGCTGATTAAAAGCAGCAAGTGTCCAGCTGGTGAAACAAGAGGGTGCAACTAGGTCTGCTGGGAACAAAGCAAATATCCATGTTGTTGCCTGTTTATGGGGTCCACATACCAAAGTACTGTGAGAGTCTTCTAAACCTGTAGGGTAATCCCTACTGACAGTTAAAAGGAAAACAGCAGCCTCAGTCCTACAATCACAAAGAACTGAATTCTACCAAGGCAGCTTGGGATAGTACTCTGAGCAAGATTAAAACTGCAACCCCTGCTGATATCTTGATTTCATTCTGGTAAGAGACTCTGAGAAAACTATCAATCCATGTCATACCCAGACATCTGACCTATAGAAACTGAGATTTAAAAAACAGAACGTTGGGTTGGACTTCCTTGGGAAGCTCCCTAGGAATGGAGAAGATTCACTGGCATGCATTTTGTTTCTACTCTCCCTTCTTCCTTCTTCCAGGCTAACACTTAATTTCACTATCTTTTTGTCAGGGGAATTAGAAAAAAGGAGTTATATTACAAGTAGACTAGATTCACTTCCAATGACTAGTGGACCCTTCCCCCAAACAAATGAAGATTGAAAACACTGATGGCAGCATGAAGTCACCACATTAGCCCTGAATTGTCTACCTACAGGTTTCTGCTTATGTAAGAAAAACAAATGAACAAATAAAACCCTGTTTAGTTGTTTCTTTAAATTACATTTTCTGGTACACATAGCTAGATCTGTTCTTATACAACATATTTTACATTAATTAAACAAACACAACAACACTGTAAGGTGAATAAAATTATCTTCATTTTAGAAATGAAGAAACAGTCATGGAAAGTATAGGTAAATATTCTAAGGTTTGCACAGCTACAGAGCCATCATTTAAAACTAGACAATTTAGTTTCAGATTTAACACTCTCTTTTTTTGACATTTATTTATTTTTGAGAGAAATTGAGAGCACAAGCTGAGGAGGTGAGAGAGAGAAGGAGACAGAGAATCCAAAGCAGGCTCTGTGCTAACAGTGCAGAGTCCGACACTGGGCTCATCTCATGAAATGTCAGATCATGACCTGAGCAGAAGTCGGATGCTTAACTGACTAAGCCACCCAGGCACCCCAAGATTCCACACTCTTAATTCCAATTCTGTACTGTCTTAGTTCCATGCTAACAGTTTCAAATCAGTAGTTTTTCACCAGGAATGTAAATTCTTGCTCTTTTGAAGTTGTTGCAATATGGCTATATTGGCTTAAAATAGTCATATTCCTGTCATCTAGACAGCTTCTAAAAACTTACCCACATTTATTAAAACCTTTGACATATGTTTTATAATCTTTATCTCCAACCTAGACTTTGGTGTTTATCTGCATGCCTTCCTTGAATCTTTTTTTACCTTCAAAGAATTTCACTGTGTCATTTTAGCCACACATCCACCAAGTCCAATGGGTATACTGCACACCCTGAAAACTTTTACAAAGACATTGCCTCTGAAATTCTGAACTCAGATATTCCATTGTGTGACTACAATGCTCTGTTAATATATTCTCTCATTAAGTTACTACTAATATACTTGTTTCTCTCACCCAAGTCACTCAAGCCTACTATATATCTCCCATCTGTCAACGAGTCATCCTCTTTTAATTGATTTTCATATTCCATTTGGATTCTTCAACATACTTTTCAATCATTTCAGTGCCAATATATTTAAATGCATTGCTTGTATCCATTGTCCTTGTAGAACGCTACTCCTGCAACCTTTATACAGATATTTAATAAGGAATAGAGAAAACTACATCACAACGAAGGAGAAACAATAGAAATCCATACTCTACAAATTTATCTTGACTTTTCCTTATCCATAGTAACTTTTTCAAACTCTCTTCATTTTTCTCAAAATTCCAAAAATTTTATTATCACTTTTACCAGACACCTTTCCTTCTACTTCAAAGAGAAAATTGAACACACCAAATGAGAACTCCCTTAAATCTCTTCTACCAAAGAAGAGTACCTTTATTTATTATTTATTATTTTACCAAAGACTAGATCTCTTCCATTTATGTATACCATCCGCACACAGTAAAAGTACCATTTCAGCTCATGCCAAGCTAAAAATTTTAATTGGATCCTTAAAAATCTTCTCAACTTACTTTCCCCCAAATATTCCTGTTCTCTAAGGTACTAGAATTTTACTTCAGTTCCTAGTGTTCTTTTTAAATTTTTTTAATCAAAATTATGTTATATTAAGGAAATATACTTCTGGACTCTTGGGAAGATGGCGGAGTAGGAGGACGCTGGGCTCACCGCGCGTCCTGCTGATCACTTAGATTCCACCTACACCTGCCTAAATAACCCAGAAAACCGCCAGAGGATTAGCAGAACGGAGTCGCCGGAGCCAAGCGCAGACGAGAGGCCCACGGAAGAGGGTAGGAAGGGCGGCGAGGCAGTGCGCGCTCCACGGACTGGTGGGAGGGAGCCGGGGCGGAGGGGCGGCTCGCCGGCCAAGCAGAGCTCCCGAGTCTGGCTGGCAAAAGCGGAGGGGCCTGACAGACTGTGTTCCGAAAGCAAGCGCGACTTAGCGTCTGGGAGGTCATAAGTTAACAGCTCTGCTCAGAAAGCAGGAAGGCTGGAGGACAAAGGGAGGGAGAGCTACTGAGCCCCAGGACGATAGAGCTCAGTTTTGTGGGGAACAAAGGCGCTCGCCAGCGCCGTCTCCCCCACCCATCCCCCAGCCAAAATCCCAGAGGGAACCAGTTCCTGCCAGGGAACTTCCTCGCTCCGCGCAAACACCCAACTCTGTGCTTCTGCGGAGGAGCCAAACCTCCGGCAGCGGATCTGACTCCCTCCCGCTGCCACAGGGCCCCTCCCGAAGAGGATCACCTAAGGAGAAGCGAGCCAAGCCTGCCCCTCCTGCCCCCGTGCACCTTGCCTACCCACCCCAGCTAATACGCCAGATCCCCAGCAACACAAGCCTGGCAGTGTGCAAGTAGCCCAGATGGGCCATGCCACCCCACAGTGAATCCCGCCCCTAGGAGAGGGGAAGAGAAGGCACACACCAGTCTGACTGTGGCCCCAGCGGTGGGCTGGGGGCAGACATCAGGACTGACAGCGACTCCGCCCACCAACTCCAGTTATACACCACAGCACAGGGGAAGTGCCCTGCAGGTCCTCACCACACCAGGGACTATCCAAAATGACCAACCGGAAGAACTTCCCTCAGAAGAATCTCCAGGAAATAACAACAGCTAATGAGCTGATCAAAAAGGATTTAAATAATATAACAGAAAGTGAATTTAGAATAATAGTCATAAAATTAATCGCTGGGCTTGAAAACAGTATAGAGGACAGCAGAGAATCTCTTGCTACAGAGATCAAGGGACTAAGGAACAGCCAGGTGGAGCAAAAAAAACGCTTTAAATGAAATGCAAAACAAAATGGAAACCACCACGGCTCGGATTGAAGAGGCAGAGGAGAGAATAGGTGAACTAGAAGATAAAGTTATGGAAAAAGAGGAAGCTGAAAAAAAGAGAGATAAAAAAATCCAGGAGTATGAGGGGAAAATTAGAGAACTAAGTGATACACTAAAAAGAAATAATATACGCATAATTGGTATCCCAGAGGAGGAAGAGAGAGGGAAAGGTGCTGAAGGGGTACTTGAAGAAATAATACCTGAGAACTTCCCTAAACTGGGGAAGGAAAAAGGCATTGAAATCCAAGAGGCACAGAGAACTCCCTTCAGACGGAACTTGAATCGATCTTCTGCACGACATATCATAGTGAAACTGGCAAAATACAAGGATAAAGAGAAAATTCTGAAAGCAGCAAGGGGTAAACGTGCCCTCACATATAAAGGGAGACCTATAAGACTCGTGACTGATCTCTCTTTTGAAACTTGGCAGGCCAGAAAGAATTGGCACGAGATTTTCAGTGTGCTAGACAGAAAAAATATGCAGCCGAGAATCCTTTATCCAGCAAGTCTGTCATTTAGAATAGAAGGAGAGATAAAGGTCTTCCCAAACAAACAAAAACTGAAGGAATTTGTCACCACTAAACCAGCCCTACAAGAGATCCTAAGGGGGACCCTGTGAGACAAAGTACCAGAGACAACACTACAAGCATAAAACATACAGACATCACAATGACTCTAAACCCGTATCTTTCTATAATAACACTGAATGTAAATGGATTAAATGCGCCAACCAAAAGACATAGGGTATCAGAATGGATAAAAAAACAAGACCCATCTCTTTGCTGTCTACAAGAGACTCATTTTAGACCTGAGGACACCTTTAGATTGAGAGTGAGGGGATGGAGAACTATTTATCATGCTACTGGAAGCCAAAAGAAAGCTGGAGTAGCCATACTTATATCAGACAAACTAGACTTTAAATTAAAGGCTGTAACAAGAGATGAAGAAGGACATTATATAATAGTTACAGGGTCTAGGGGCGCCTGGGTGGCACAGTCGGTTAAGCGTCCGACTTCAGCCAGGTCACGATCTCGCGGTCCGTGAGTTCGAGCCCCGCGTCAGGCTCTGGGCTGATGGCTCAGAGCCTGGAGCCTGTTTCCGATTCTGTGTCTCCCTCTCTCTCTGCCCCTCCCCCATTCATGCTCTGTCTCTCTCTGTCCCAAAAATAAATAAACGTTGAAAAAAAAATTAAAAAAAAATAGTTACAGGGTCTATTCATCAGGAAGAGCTAACAATTTTAAATGTCTATGCGCTGAATACTGGAGCCCCCATATATATAAAACAACTACTCACAAACATAAGCAACTTTATTGATAAGAATGTGGTAATTGCAGGGGACTTTAACACCCCACTTACAGAAATGGATAGATCATCTAGACACATGGTTAATAAAGAAACAAGGGCCCTGAATGAGACATTGGATCGGATGGACTTGACAGATATATTTAGAACTCTGCATCCCAAAGCAACAGAATATACTTTCTTCTCGAGTGCACATGGAACATTCTCCAAGATAGATCATATACTGGGTCACAAAACAGCCCTTCATAAGTTTACCAGAATTGAAATTATACCATGCATACTTTCAGACCACAGTGCTATGAAGCTTGAAATCAACCACAGAAAAAAGTCTGGAAAACCTCCAAAAGCATGGAGGTTAAAGAACACCCTACTAACGAATGAGTGGGTCAACCAGGCAATTAGAGAAGAAATTAAAAAATATATGGAAACAAACAAAAATGAAAATACAACAATCCAAACGCTTTGGGATGCAGCGAAGGCAGTCCTGAGAGGAAAATACATTGCAATCCAGGCCTATCTCAAGAAACAAGAAAAATCCCAAATACAAAATCTAACAGCACACCTAAAGGAAATAGAAGCAGAGCAGCAGAGACACCCCAAACCCAGCAGAAGAAGAGAAATAATAAAGATCAGAGCAGAAATAAACAATATAGAGTCTAAAAAAACTGTAGAGCAGATCAACGAAACCAAGAGTTGGTTTTTTGTAAAAATAAACAAAATTGACAAACCTCTAGCCAGGCTTCTCAAAAAGAAAAGGGAGATGACCCAAATAGATAAAATCATGAATGAAAATGGAATGATTACAACCAATCCCTCAGAGATACAAACAATTATCAGGGAATACTATGAAAAATTATATGCCAACAAATTGGACAACCTGGAAGAAATGGACAAATTCCTGAACACCCACACTCTTCCAAAACTCAATCAGGAGGAAATAGAAAGCTTGAACAGACCCATAACCAGCGAAGAAATTGAATCGGTTATCAAAAATCTCCCAACAAATAAGAGTCCAGGACCAGATGGCTTCCCAGGGGAGTTCTACCAGACGTTTAAAGCAGAGATAATACCTATCCTTCTCAAGCTATTCCAAGAAATAGAAAGGGAAGGAAAACTTCCAGACTCATTCTAGGAAGCCAGTATTCCTTTGATTCCTAAACCAGACAGAGACCCAGGAAAAAAAGAGAACTCCAGGCCAATATCCCTGATGAATATGGATGCAAAAATTCTCAATAAGATACTAGCAAATCGAATTCAATGGCATATAAAAAGACTTATTCACCATGATCAAGTGGGATTCATTCCTGGGATGCAGGGCTGGTTCAACATTCGCAAATCAATCAACGTGATACATCACATTAACAAAAAAAAAGATAAGAACCATATGATCCTGTCAATCTATGCAGAAAAGGCCTTTGACAAAATCCAGCACCCTTTCTTAATTAAAACCCTGGAGAAAGTCGGGATAGAAGGAACATACTTAAAGATCATAAAAGCCATTTATGAAAAGCCCACAGCTAACATCATCCTCAACGGGGAAAAACTGGGAGCTTTTCCCTGAGATCAGGAACACGACAGGGATGCCCACTCTCACCGCTGTTGTTTAACATCATGCTGGAAGTTCTAGCATCAGCAATCAGACAACAAAAGGAAATCAAAGGCATCGAAATCGGCAAAGATGAAATCAAGCTTTTGCTTTTTGCAGATAACATGATATTATACATGGAAAATCCGATAGACTCCACCAAAAGTCTGCTAGAATTGATACATGAATTCAGCAAAGTTGCAGGATACAAAATCAATGTACAGAAATCAGTTGCATTCTTATACACTAACAATGAAGCAACAGAAAGACAAATAAAGAAACTGATCCCATTCACAATTGCACCAAGAAGCATAAAATACCTAGGAATAAATCTAACCAAAGATGTAAAGGATCTGTAGGCTGAAAACTATAGAAAGCTTATGAAGGTAATTGAAGAAGATTTAAAGAAATGGAAAGACATTCCCTGCTCATGGTTTGGAAAAATAAATATTGTCAAAATGTCAATACTACCCAAAGGTATCTACACATCAATGCAATACCAATCAAAATTGCACCAGCATTCTTCTCGAAACTAGAACAAGCAATCCTAAAATTCATATGGAACCACAAAAGGCCTCGAATAGCCAAAGGAATTTTGAAGAAGAAGACCAAAGCAGGAGGCATCACAATCCCAGACTTTAGCCTCTACTACAAAGCGGTCATCATCAAGACAGCATGGTATTGGCACAAAAACAGACACATAGACCAATGGAATAGAATAGAAACCCCAGAACTAGACCCACACACGTATGTCCAACTCATCTTTGACAAAGCAGGAAAGAATATCCAATGGAAAAAAGACAGTGTCTTTAACAAATGGTGCTGGGAGAACTGGACAGCAACATGCAGAAGATTGAAACTAGACCACTTTCTCACACCATTCACAAAAATAAACTCAAAATGGATAAAGGTCCTGAATGTGAGACAGGAAACCATCAAAATCCTAGAGGAGAAAGCAGGAAAAGACCTCTCTGACCTCAGCCGTAGCAATCTCTTACTCGACACATCCCCAAAGGCAAGGGAATTAAAAGCAAAAGTGAATTGCTGGGACCTTATGAAGATAAAAAGCTTCTGCACAGCAAAGGAAACAACCAACAAAACTAAAAGGCAACCAACGGAATGGGAAAAGATATTTGCAAATGACATATCAGACAAAGGGCTAGTATCCAAAATCTATAAAGAGCTCACCAAACTCCACACCCGAAAAACAAATAACCCAGTGAAGAAATGGGCAGAAAACATGAATAGACACTTCTCTAAAGAAGACATCCGGATGGCCAACAGGCACATGAAAAGATGTTCAGCGTCGCTCCTTATCAGGGAAATACAAATCAAAACCACACTCAGGTATCACCTCACGCCAGTCAGAGTGGCCAAAATGAACAAATCAGGAGACTATAGATGCTGGAGAGGATGTGGAGAAACGGGAACCCTCTTGCACTGTTGATGGGAATGCAAATTGGTTCAGCCGCTCTGGAAAGCAGTGTGGAGGTTCCTCAGAAAATTAAAAATAGATCTACCCTATGACCCAGCAATAGCACTGCTAGGAATTTATCCAAGGGATACAGGAGTACTGATGCATAGGGGCACTTGTACCCCAATGTTCATAGCGGCACTCTCAACAATAGCCAAATTATGGAAAGAGCCTAAATGTCCATCAACTGATGAATGGATAAAGAAATTGTGGTTTATATACACAATGGAGTACTACGTGGCAATGAGAAAAAATGAAATATGGCCTTTTGTAGCAACGTGGATGGAACTGGAGAGTGTGATGCTAAGTGAAATAAGCCGTACAGAGAAAGACAGATACCATATGGTTTCACTCTTATGTGGATCCTGAGAAACTTGGCAGGAACCCATGGGGGAGGGGGAGGAAAAAAGAAAAAAAAAAAAAAGAGGTTAGAGTGGGAGAGAGCCAAAGCATGGGAGACTGTTAAAAACTGAGGGCAGGCTTAGGGTTGATGGGGGGTGGGAGGGAGGAGAGGGTGGGTGATGTGTATTGAGGAGGGCACCTTTTGGGATGAGCACTGGGTGTTGTATGGAAACCAATTTGACAATAAATTTCATATAATAAAAAAAAAAGGAAATATACTTCTTTGTTTTAGTATGTTTGAGATTATACCCTTTTTTAATGTAAATTAAATTTTCTTTTTATTGTTGTTTATTTTTGCTTATTTTTGTGGAATTCAGAATTAAGAGAGTAAGATCATGCTCCTACGTTACTATCTTAATAAATGTTGCAGCCCTTTTAAATTTTTAATAAGGATATATGGCCTTTATTATTACAGTTGTGACCAAACTTTTTCAATTTTCTTCTTGTAGTAGTAGATCGCATTGTTTTTCTTTCTTATTTACATACCGCTGACATCACATTTATCTCTTTGTTAATAAAGACTACATTCTCAATATCACTAATTTAATTAAAATACATACTTATTTATAACTTTTACAGCCATCAGTGCAGATCTCATTACTCACATATTTTTCTTAGTTTCCCTGTAGTCCTTCTTAGTCTCATCTTAATCAGTTATCTGTTCATATCAAATTGTTCTCTCTTATTATCTTTTTTACTCTCATTTCAGAGGCCTTGAATGTGTTTTATTTTGATAGAGACTGTAACAATGCTCCACTCTTCCTGGTTATTTGAAGAGATTATTTACCAAATTCATTTTTAGTTTTGAAAACTCTGGAGAAATAAAGAATTTCTTCATAAGCTCTATGTTGTTTTGTTACTGTTGCTGTTTTGCTAGTTACTTTTCTATTAATTCTCAAATGAAGCTACTATAAATAGTTTTTGTACTGGAAATTACTTGACTTCATTCTCATTCCACTTAATTCTAGGAAAATCCCTCTCTTAAATTTACAGTAAGAAATGAATTAGATATGTTTAGCTCCCAGTGCAATATTCAGTCATTCACTTAAGATTCATACAATGAACTGGAGAAAAAATTTCCTACCTCCATTGATTGGATCTCAGATATTCTTTTTTTAAATTTTTAAATGCTTATTTATGAGAGAGAGAGAGAGAGAGAGAGCGCAGAAACGGGGGAGGGGCAGAGAGAGAGAGGCAGAGAGAGAGAGGGAGACAGAGAATCTGAAGCAGGCTCCACTCTGACAGGCTGATAGCTCAAAGCCAGACAGCCTGGTCAAACCCATCAACTTCAACTGACTGAGCCACACAGGCAACCTGGATCTCAGATATTCTAAATTAAATAGACCATAGTGAAAAGTACAGTCCCTCGTCCATACCTTTCACCAGGCTTTTCTTATTCTGTCCTTCCCATCCCCCAAATCCAACAAAATTTGATTCGAATAAATTATTAAATATTCTAATATCCAAGGTACCAGAAATTGTTCTTCCCCTACTAACGGGTTAGTTGTTTTCTTTAACTTTCAGTGTGAAGTTGGTACAGGTGCACAGAAAACAGAATAGGAAACTAAAACTAGCTTCTTCAAAGACAGTGTGCATTGCTGGGGTGGTGTGCTATAGATACAGACTTTATGTAGCTAACAAATTGTTGTCTTTAAACATTGTTTTCATCATACTGTGCCCTATTCAAATACTTACAAGATAAAATCTAATTCTCTTAGCTTATCATTCAAAGGTCACCTAAATAATAATCCATTCCCATTTTAGCACTCTTGATTATACTGCTTCTTTCTTTCCTTCCTCTCTGCCTACCCCTTAATTTTTAAGTCAAATTACAAAGTCTATGATTGTTGGCAATACTCTGTCTTTTGACATGCATAGCACTTATTTTCTACACTCTATGCCCTGTAGGAAGTAAGCTCCATGACAGCAGGAATTATGCTTAACTTGTTCTCCTTTCCTTTTTATTGTTTTACTTGCCAGAACCTACAAAAAGCTATGGTTTATGCTCATTTTTTATCTCAAAGGCATAATGTAATTTTTATATAGATTATTAACAGATACTTGTTAAATGCACAGATTTTGATTGAATGAGTACCTTTGTCATAGACCTTGAGAACTTTTAATATTATATATTTTTGAGAACTAACCTATATCTTCTTATAAAGATAGATCATCACAATTTCAAGTGACAATTATTTTTATTTAAGAAAGTATACAGGAAACATATATTTATAATGCTATGCCCCTATTGGAATGATAAGTACTACTATTATATTGGAAAATTGGAGGAAAAAAAGGAAAAAAAAATGTTTGAATTTGTATGAGGAAAAGATGTAAGGTGTATTATATACTTCAGACACGTGCCTGAAAATTGCTCAGTTAAAAGTTTTCCTTTTGTAATGTTTATTATTTTTATTTTAAATAGTGAAGAAACACCATACGGTATTCTAAAGAGTACTGGAGTGCTCCTCAAACCTGGATTTCAATCTGATCTTTGTTACTAACAGAACATGTGATGTCAGGCAAGTCACAGAACTTCTACAAGCTCAGTTTCATAACTTATAAAGTGCATATTCCTACCAATCACAGGGTTTTGTGAGAAGCAAATGAAATAGTAAACATCAAATAACTATAAAACTGTTAAACATTATTTAGAAATAAGAGATTATTATCATTATCAATAAATGGTCAAAAGAAAAAAATCTCAGTTTAAAAAAATGAGAAAGTCTGCAAAGGAATCTAATATCAAGTGCCATGCAAATACTTTTTTTTAAAATATTGAATTGCAAGAGTCAGAAAGCTTATTAATATAGAGCTGCCAGTGTCTCTGTGTCCCAAATTCATATTCTGTCAGGAGAAAAGCTATTTGATTTTAGTCTAACCAATACAGTACTAGTTTTATCAGCATAGTACTAGGTCAATGTGTCTACAAAGTTATCAATCACTCAGAATATTTAACTTAAATATCTCAATCATAGTGACTTTTTAAAACCATGCCCAGTGCAAACAACTCCCTTAGATTATCTTTGTTATTAGTTGTGGAATTTTTCTATTAAATATATTTAGTTAAGACACTTCTTTAATGTCTGAAGCACCAAATCAAAGACAACATATTAACATTTCATTGAAATGTCCCCACTTTCACATATACAACTGCAATACTTTGAGTACTGAAAATTTGATTATATATTGAAAAATATCTTGATGGTATATTGAGAAAGAGCTTCCCACAGAAATATTGATTGCATTAATAATTCAATCTTATGTGTATATATGCTATTATGGAAGCATTCAGTCATGTATAAATGAGAGATAAATTTTCTTCATAGAAAAGCCCCTTGAATTGTTTTTAAATGTTAGTAGTTGAAAACAAAGTCAAGCCAAGCATCTTTTTCCAAGGACCAAATGTTACACATTTTGAATTGCCACTGATATTTTTTTTCAAATCAGTAGTTTGAAATGAAGACATTTAATATTCTAGATAACCACATTCTAAGCTATTAAAATTAAGTATACAATGCGCACAGAAAAGCATATGCTTTATTTATGCAGGTAACATGATCCTCATTATCATTAAAAATTACTAACATGTCAATTACCCATTTCCCAGCATAATTTTCATTAATTTTTGCTTACTACCTTACTAACCCAGAAGGACTACTTTCTCCACTTGTCTATTCTGCATTAGTGAGCCCTTGTTTATAAGCCAATACACATGCTTCTGTATTTTCATAAATTTAGGTGTCAAATATCTGAAGCTATATTATTTTCACCACATTCAGATAAGATTTGCCACCAGAGTTTTTTGTTTATTTGTTTGTTTTGCATTGTGTTCAACTAAAACTTAATTTAACATTTATAAACATATGTCAATATGTCTAAAATTTAAGTTAACATTTATAAACATATGTCAATATGTCATAGTTTTCTTCCTTTATGTACTTGTAAATCAATCATCTTAGTCACAAACATGGGGAAAATCTAAAGAGCTACAGTGTAGTAAAATAGATAAACATGCTCTCATCTTAGGGTCATAGCACTATTTCCTCTGGCTCAGATAGATTCCCTTACCCCTCACTCCCTATGTCACCTTTTTCAAATCTTTGCTCAAATGTCACATTTTCAATGACGTCTGATCTGACTGCGCTATATTCTGTCATTACAGGTGACACCTTTTTGGGTTACTGTTTTTTGTTTTGTTTTGTTTTTGCATAACCCCTATTTTTACCTGTTTTGATTATTGTCTTCCCTACTGCTGTTATCATGTTGTTGTTGTGAATGTGATCTTTTTGATGTTATATTTTCTACATGGCTATAGATGAAGTTTAGGAATTTAATTGACTTTTATTGATTTTATTTGATTTTCTTGGACTTTTATCCACCTTCCTTGCTTGATTCAATCAATTCTTAATTCAATAATACATCTGTATATATTTTTAGAATGTTTATTTTGATTCTTCCTTTTTAATCTCATTACCTATCAGTTATTTTCTCTAGTACCATGTTAAAAAAAAAGTGGTGAGAGAAGACAGTCTAATCTTGTTAACAATAATTCCCTATATTTTCACCATTAAGTATGAGAATTACAATGCATTTTGATGAATTTTCTTTATCAATTAAAGGATGTTTCTTCCCAAATCTAGTTTGTTAAGATGTCTTACCAATAATAAGTGTTAAGTGTACAAGAATGTTTTTAATGCAACCACTGAGAAATAGTGCTTTCCTATGGTAAATTTTATATTTATATATTTTATATGTAATTATACATATTAAATTGTCATATTTAATATCATCTAAACAATAATGGATCACAGAACTAAGTGTAAAATTCCATAGCATAAAACTTTTAGTAGAAAACATAGGAAAATAACCTTGTGACCTTAGATTAGGTAACAAATTCCTAGCTTTGGTGCTAAAAGAAAGATATAATTAAAAAAATCATAAATTGGATCTTGTAAAAACAAACAAAATTTTGCTTTTTGAAAAACTCTATTAAGATAATAAAAAAAATATAAGTCACAACCTGGGAGAAAATAATTGAATCACATTTCTGACAAAGGATATGTATTAAAAATGTACAAAACTAAACAACAATAAACAAATAGCACAATTTTTAAAATGGACAAAATACCAGAAGACATACTTCTCCTGAGAAATATATGTATGAAAAATGGGCATAATAAAATAATACTTAATATCACTAGTCATTAGAAAAATGCAGAATAAAATCATGATGAGATACCACTAGACATCAATCAGAATGGCTTTAAAAAATAAAAGAAAGGGGAAAAAGAGACAATACCAATTGCTAGCAATAATATGAAGTAACTGAAACTCTCCTACATTGTTAGTGGTTATACAAAATGATACAGACACTTTGAAAAAGTTTGTAAATATCTTCTTATAAAGTTATATTAACACCTACCATATTACGTTGCATCTTCTTTGCAATGATGTGGATGGAGTTAGAAAGAATTATGGTAAGCAAAATAAGTCAGTCAGAGAAAGTTAAATACCACATGATTTCATTCATATGTCTAATTTAAGAAACAAGTCAAAGAAACATAGCGGGGTGGGGGGGAGAGGGAAGAGAGGAAAACCAAGAAACAGAGGGGAGATGGATGGGGGACTTAGTTAAATAGGTGCTGGGGATTAGGTAGGGTATTTGTTTTGATGAGCACAGTGTGTTGTATGTGATGAATCACTAAATTCTATACCTTCAACTAATATTACACTGTATGTTAACTAACTAGAATTTAAATAAAAACTTGGAAGAAAAAAATTTTATATGTGAATGTATACAGTAGCTTTATTCATAATCTCCAAAACCTGGAGGCAACAAATATATCCTTCAATAGGTGGATGAATAGCAACCTCTATTACATCCATACAATGGAATTCCAGTCAATGTAAATAGGAATTAGCTTTCAAACCCTACAAAAACTGTGGATGAATCTCAAATGCATTTTACTAATTTATTTTTTAAATGTTTTATTTATTTTTGAGAGAGAGAGAGAGAGAGCATGGGAGGGGCATAGAGAAAGGGAGACACAGAATCTGAAGCAGGTTCCAGGCTGTGAGCTCTCAGCACAGAGCCCAATGCAGGGATTGAACTCACAAACCTTGAGATCATGACCTGAGCTGAAGTTGGATGCTTAACCAACTGAGCCACCCAGGCGCCCCTGCATTTTACCAATTTAAATGAGCCAGACACAAGGGCCACATATTTTATGATTCCATAAACTGCTTCTGAAATTCTGGTATATGGGAATTAATTACAGATGAAGTTTGCCTAATAACTATTTAATTGAACCTTAGACATAATCGTAGTAGATTGCTGATGTTGAGAACACCATTCCTGGTTCTCTGATACCTTTAAGATTAAGTCCTGGGAGATTCAAATCACTTTATACATTTTCAAGGAGGCCCTGTGGCTATCACACTTTACATTCAATTGTCAAGTAATCATTCACAGTGTCACTGTCTTTCTCTAATACAAGAATAACCTCTAGGGGCTGTTTTATATTCCACCCCACACCCCACCCCACTCCACCTATTTCCCTTATCCCATCCCCATAAACCTTTAAAATACCTGAGATACTGCATCAACCAGTGTATCCCCTTCTATAAGTATCTTTTTGTAGTTTATCACTTTAAAGTTTTAGTAATTGCTCCACTACTGCACTTAACAAGGGGCTGTTTTCCACCAATCATAAATGATGAAGTCCTTATTGACACCTGAATGGTGGTTAAACAAGCTCCAAAATCTCATTTTAGAGTCTGCTTCCTAGGAACCCTTGTGGCACCAACTGTCATTGTTTCCATTCCCCTGGAAAAATAATCTGAGTTGACTTATTGTAGAATTTTTTTGGAGGAAAAAAAACACCATTAAGGATGAAGGGAGAAGGATTGGACAGAATGTTGAACTCTGATTCTGGGTCAAACTTTTAGAAATGTCTCAGACTGAGGCAGGAGGATCAGGCTTTTTCATCTTAGCATCAAAGAGTCTTTAGATAAAAGCTGACCCAAGGGAGGGTCATTTATTTTGACCAAAGCAGCTCTCTTGAACTAAGGGCAGTTCCCAGAGAACCATCCAGCAGGCACAACCCCTAGCACCTGGGATAATGAGGACCTCAGTTCTGAAGGGAAGACCTTATCGGTGTAATACAACATCCAATACAATGTCTCAGGTGGGTAATGAACTACTCTGAGCCTAATGTATTCATTTTACAAGTTTTCAGGTGCCATAAAAAGCAGTCATCCTTCTTTGTAAATCTTATAATTATCATTGACCCATCATGATTACCACTGTATTGCTTGATTTCCCAAACCTTTACCATCCACATGGAGCTTATCCCAATTAACCACAGGTAAATTCTTAGAGCAGATGTGATGCCACTGCATGTTAGAGGTTACCATCTCATGTATCACCAGGAATCAAGTCTTTATTTCCTTCAGAAGAGTAGACAGAAAAAAAAATCCAAACTCTCATGTTAAGAGACTATCTTTGGGATACACTTCCCCAATTATATTAGCTCAAATTCCCTAGAATACAGAACCTGAGATAATGATTAAGTGGTATGTTTTGTTAAGGAAGCAGAGTCCCAGGATAGTAAGAGTGAATCAAAAACAAACAAACAAACAAACAAACAAAAAAGGAAACAGGGAATTAATGAGGGAGCAAAAGGCAAGCTGAAGAGTATAGCACAGGCAAGCTCCCCTCCCTCCCAGGTCAGGCGGGATATGTTTGATATTCCTCAGGCACTCCTGGCTGACCAAAAACAAAGGAGGGAAAACAAACTGTTAACTGATAGAGATCACAGCCATGCAAGACATGAGTCTCCATCAGTTTACATATGTATCAGTAAATTACAAGAAAAAGACAATCATCAATAGCCTAATCTTCAGAAACCCATAGACTCAGTTTCCTGGAGCCCCAACATCACCCTCCCCTCCATTGTGATGTGGGGAAAAAAGGCAAGAAGGAAATGGCAGATAAAGTTAAATTTCCTTATAATCTGCACCCGATTGACAAATACTTGAGGCAAATACAGAGTATAACAGTTCTTTAAGAACCTCCTACTCTCCTAATGTTAATAATGCCTTAGAGGAAAAACAACCTAAGTTTGACAATAGCTAGGCCTCAGGTATCTCAGGAGTCTTAAGTAGCATATTTAAGTCCTTCTGGAGGCCTCCCTTTTGCCTTTACCTCCCTCAACTCCATAGTGTATAATCAGTCAATCCTCACAACCCCAGTGCAGCTCTTTGTACCCAGAGGTCATGTCCCAATGCTTTAATAAATTCACCTTTTTGCACCAAAGACATCTCAAGAATTCTTTCTTGGCTGTCAGCTCCTGACCCCCACCACTCCAAAAACCCATCAAGGGGAAGCTATACAAAATGATATAGTAACATACTAGCCTCTGCTTCATAAAAAGCCCCCAAGAGACATTGCTGGTCATTTGGTTGATGCTATAATGGATTCACCTGGGAAGACTGGAGCTGATCATGGGATCCTGTTTCCATTGGCCAAAATTTATTCCACAGGGAGTGAATTCATCTGTACTTCCAAATGGCATCATGCAGAAACCACCAGTATCAGGAAGTCAAATCTCAATAAAAATCAGAATTCAGGATATGTGGTAATCATCCTGGCCATATAACATCAGTCAAAAGAAGACCCTTCTGGTAAATGACTTAAGAGACCTAGGATGCAGAATCATATAGGTCAAAACAAACTTCCAGGAGACTATGGCACTGAGAATATGGAGGCACAAAAGTTGTGGCCAATGCAATATCTAAGTAGTGATTATCCTAAGAATCCAAGGTTGGATTAATATAAGGAAAGAAATAAATGTCATTCAACTTGATATAATTCAACACATATTCCACAAACAAGCAGATGGAATCTTTTATCTAAGTAGAAGTCAGAGAGAAAATCCTGGGAACATAAATTGAAAACACATAAATTATTGAACAATCTATTGAAATCTCTAAGATGAGTGATTGTAGAAAAGAGTTCAACAGTGCCACTACAGTAAAAACAAATATTTTTGTTGCCAAAAAATGTATGCCTTTGTTACTGCTGTTTCCTGCAATCCAGGACAAACATATTCTGTGGGAGGGATGAAATTCTTTAGGCAAAGTAAACAGGTATTTCATGCATATAAACACTGCTGTCTATAGCTATTCAAATCTCCCTATTTATATATATATATATATATATATATATATATATATATATATATAATTGACATACAATAATGTAATTTTTAGGTGAAATTTAGTAAGTATGCAAAGCACAGGATAGAATTTATACATGAGGAAATATAAACCATAGTATGGAATATGCACAGATATCTTGCCAATCATACTGATGCAAATTAAAATAAAGATGCTGTGACAAATTTGTTAAAATAAAAAAGTTAATCAACATAGATGAATAAAAATCAATAGCGCTAGGGCTGCAGGAAAACAGTCTCATATTAATGGTTACACTATAAACTAAATAAACTTTCTTGATAGAAATAAATTAAATTGTACCTATAACCATCAAACCATTTCTATAATTTGATGGAACCATTATAACAAGCAGTGTCAAAATATTACAATGGCTCAAACATAATAAAAGTAAAGTGCTTCACAGCTACCCTGCTAATTGTCATTATGGGCCCAGGTTCTATTCATCTTGATGTTACACCATCTTTAATATACTGCTTCCAATGTCACAATGCTCATTTGCATTCAGCTAACAGAAGGGGAAAGAGCACTGGGGGCATATGTAGGAGGTTTTAAATAACCTAGAAATAGAAAATTTTGTTTATACTTAATTCTATTATTTGCAGTTTAATCACATACCCACACCTAATGGGAAGTTGGGCTGAGGAACATACACTAGCTGTGTGTTTACAAAGAAAAAGAGAAAGTGGATTTTCTGAATAACTATCCAGTCTCTGCCAGACACTAATTTTTCACTTTTTTCCACCACAACTAATCCAAGAAAATAACCCAGAAGGACATAAAGAGTATTTTTATAAAGATGTACATGTTAGTGCTTTTTTAAAATTTTTTTAAATGTTTATTTATTTTTGAGAGAGTGTCATCAGGGGAGGGGCAGAGAGAGAGAGGGAGACAGAATCTGAAGCAGGCTCCAGGCTCTGAGCTGTCAGTACAGAGCTCGAGATGGGGCTTGAACTCACAAACCATGAGATCATGACCTGAGCCAAAGTTGGATGCTTAACCAACTGAGCCACCCAGGTGCCTCTAGTGCTTTTTAATAGATGAAAGTGTCAGAACTTTTTCTTCCCTCACTAGAATATAAGGTACATTAGGACAGGATTTTTTTAGGCTTGGTTTACTGCAATACTCCATATCTGGAATAATGCCTGAAATTTAGTATGATTTGACAAATATTTGCTAATTGAATGAAAGAATGAAAGAATGACTCAATTTATCTGTCAGTAGCAAAATAATCAGGTATTGGATAGTACAGCAATACTGTGTGGTTGCACACAGTAGTGACTGGTGAAATTTAAAGTAAGGAAGTATGTAGAACTTCAGAAAAAAATTGCAGAAATAAATTATGGTATAGATAATCAGACAATCATTTTCAAGGAGATATAGTATGATATAAAAAATTATTTTGTTATAAATTGTAGGCAGCACAAAGTAATAGAGGAACCTAATGGAAGATATTGGTAAATCTGTGGCAGCTGGAGTTCATTGAGAGAACACCAATTGTCAAGAGAACTGGTAAATCTAAGAAGGGTAATGATTCCAGAGAACTAGGTAGTAGGTAAATTTTATTTTATTTCTTATTTTTCAATTTAATAATTTTGACATGTTATATTTTGTAGATTTAAGGTATACAGTGTGTAACTTTCATGTATTTATGTCATATAATTGCCATTAAAGTGATATTTATCACATTAAATCATTATAGTAAAATATTATATATATACAAATACATACATATATATACATATATATATATATACATACATACATATATATATGTGTGTGTGTATATATATATATATATATATATACACACACAGGTCTTGAGACCTGATTTGTGACCCATTATGTGATCTATTCTGGATAATGTCCCACACGTATATATATGTATATATATACATATACAATTTATATATATATATATATGTGTGTGTGTGTGTGTGTATGTGTATATATATATATATATATATATATATATATATATATAATAGTACTATGTATTAGATCCCTTTGGCTTATTTATTACTCGTTACAAGTTTGAACCCTGAGTATAATAATCATCATGGAGATGCAAATAAATACTGCAATGAGATATTACCTCATAACTGCTAGAATAGCTATCATCAAGAAGACAAGAGACAAGTTCTGGTGAGGACCTGGTGGAAAAAATAGTAGGTAAGCTTTTAATTTGGAAATTCAGGCATTCATATGATCCAGGAACTGAAATCATGGAACCAGAACACAAGTTCAGAAGTAGGCCAGAAATAAAGTTGATTTGACTCCGAACTTTTAACTCCAGAATTGGCCCATAGATTTAAGATGAGTATAACTTAGTCAATGTTAGTTTAACGTTCTAGTATAGGTTTTTAGCAACTATCAGCTATTGAATGATGTGTTTTATTATAGCAACAACATAAATAATTAATGTGGTTGGATAAGCAGACTAAGAAAATATCATGATATATAACATGATGGACGTTAACCCAAAAGAGGTTTTTTTATACTTCCCTCTTATGGAAGCTTTATCTACATCCCAATGACTTGGTACTGTTGTGTTATAATTTTCTTTTGGTTCCATATATTTATTTTTTCTTCTTTAATTTCCTGGATAACTCGTTCATTCTTTAATAAGATGTTCATTAACCTCCATGTACTTGTGGTCTTTCCAAATTTTTTCTTGCAGTTGACTTCAAATTTCATAGTTTTATGGAATGAAAATATGCATGCTATGATCATAATATTTTTGTACTTCTTGAGACCTGATTTGTGACCCATTATGTGATCTATTCTGGATAATGTCCCATGTGCACACTTAAAGAATGTGTATTCTGCTGCTTTGCGATGAAATGTTCTGAATATACCTGTGAAGTACACCTGGTTCGGTGTGTCATTCAAAGCCATTGTGTCCTTGTTGATTTTCTGCTTAGATGATCTTTCCATTAATGTAAGTGAGGTGTTAAAGTCCCCTTCTATCATTGTATAATTATCAATGAGTTCTTTTATATTTATTATTAATTGTTTTATATATTTGGTGTTCTAAGTTGGAGGCATAAATATTTACAATTGTTAGATCTTCTTGTTGGATAGACCCCTTTATTATGATACAATGTCCTTCTTCATGTCTTGTTCCAGTCTTTGGTTTACATTCTAGTTCGTCTGATAGAAGTATGGCTACTCCAAGTTTTCTTTTGGCATCCCTTAGCATGATAAATGGTTCTCCACCCCCTCTCCCTACAGTCTTCAGGGCCCTATAATCTTCAATCTGGAAGAGTCTTTAGGTCTAAAATGAGTCTCTTCTAGGTAGTATATAGATGGGTCTTTTTTAAATCCATTTGATACCTTAAGTCTTTTTACTGGAGTATTTACGTTCAGAGTGATTATTGACAGATATAAATTTAGTGCCATTGTTTTACCTATAACATTGGGGTTTCTGGAGATTTTCTCTGTTCTTTTCCATTCTTTGTTGCTTTTGGTCTTTCTTTCCCACCCAAAACGTCCCCTTTAATATTTCTTGCAGGACTGGTTTAGTAGTCACAAACTCCTGTAATTTTTTTGTTTGTTTGCTTCTTTGTTTGTTTTTGTCTGAGAAACCCTTTACCTATCCTTTGATTCTGAATGAAAGCCTTGCTTGATAAAGTGTTTTTGGCTGCATATATATATATATATATATATATATATATATATATCATGCCACTCCCTTCTAGCCTGCCAAATTTCTTTGGAGAAGTCTGCTGCCAATCTCATTTGTCATCCTCTGTAGGTTAAGGATTTATTTTCCTTTCCTGCTTTCTGGATTCTTTTACTTTCTTTGTATTTTGCAAATTTTACTATGATATGTCTTGGTGTTGTCCTGCTTTTGTTGATTTTGATGAGTGTTCTCTGTGCCTCCTCGGTTTGGATGTCTGTTTCCTTCCCCAGATTAGGGAAGTTTTCAACTACAATTTGCTCAAATATTCCTTCTGTCCCTTTTCCCCTCTCTTCTTCTTCTGGGACTCCAACAATGCAAATATTATGCTTTATGGAATCTCCAAGTTCCTACATCTACATTTGTGATCCAATATCTTCCCTTCCCTCTTCTATTCATTTTCATTATTTTCCAGAATTTTATCTTCTATGTTACTAATTCATTCCTCTTCTTCTTCCATTCTTGTGGTCATTTTATTCAGTTAGTTGTGCCTCTCTGTTATAGCATTTTTTATTTTGGCCTGAATGTTTTTTTTTTTTTTTGTCTTTTATCTCTGTTGTAAGGGACTTCCTGGTGTCTTCTTTGCTTTTCTCAAGCCCAGCTAGTATCTTTATTATTGTTGTTTTAAATTCTTATTCAGGCATGTTGCTTATATCTGTTTGGATTAGATCCTTGACCATAGCCTCTTCTTGTTATTTCTTTTCGGATGAATTCCTCAGTCTTGGCATTTGTCTAGGTCTCTGTGTTTTGTGTGTTCATAAATCCTGTTGTGTTTTCTGCTCATGAGAGTGATTCCTGTATTAAGAAGCCCTATATGCTTTAGGGCCTGGCACTTCAGGAAATATTTCTGGTGTATGCTGCCTGCACTCTGCTTTTGTATTTTGGATGCTCTTTGCCTCATGTCAGTCCTCTGCAGAGATTCTTCTTTCCTGCAGTGGAGAGTGTTTGGTCCTTGTCCACTGTGTGGTAAGTTTTAATTAGGTGTGTTTTGGTCTGCTTGTTAAAAGAGGTTAGAGCCTATTTCCCCTAGAGCTGAAGCTTTGCAACGCTCTATGATCAGTAGACTCAGTACCTGCAATGAGGCTTATGCTGGTCTTCTGGGAAAGGGTCCTGCTACTGCTATGGTTCTGAAGCAAGCTTGCCCTAGTTCAGAAACACCTAAAGAATGCAGTAGGGTGGGGCTTGGTGTAAGCAGCCCAAGCCTCCACTGTGGGTGCTGTGCTGCTCACCGGTCAGTCCATGCTGATGAGCAGTGGTGGGAAAAATGGCATCAGCCAGCTCTCTAGTCCTTGGATAGGAGATTTTGTGCCTGCCACTGTTCAGGAAGCCCTCAGATAATAGCGAAGAATCTCCCCCCCCCCAATTAGTCCCAGGCATCATTCAGTTCCCTGCCATCACCCTATCTGTGTCCACACCATCTGCACCCCTGGTGGCACAGTATTCCTGTATTTTATCTCAGGCATGCCATCCGGGTTTCAAAACTCCAAATTTTAGGAACCCAGCATGGCACAGACCCCCACTGATCCTCTGGGGGAGGGTCTCACAGTACTGGGGCTGGTGCTGGTTTGTCCCAGAAGGGTAGTCATACATAAGTGCAGAAGCTTTAGCTTATGGTAAAACCCAGAATAAAGCTGGCATCCAGGTTAGTGGCTTTCAGGAGGTGACTTTTTCCTGTGGTAATGAATGGAGAAGTTCAATGATGTCCACTGGCTCTTTTTTCCTTGAACAGCAGTGCCACCTCTCCCAAATGCCCCCCAAGAAGACAAACTGTCTCTTCCAGTGCAACCCAGAGGATTCTCAGACCACACTGTCCACTCCTGGGCCTCTGCCCTCCTTCTTCACAGGAACATGTCTATGCCTGACAGGCTCTACCAGGCAATGTTGTGGACTTTGAAAACTTCAGAATTTGAGTTCTGATGCTTTTAAGCACTTGCTGTAATTGGCCTCTCTTGTTTTCCCCATCAATGGTTTTGGGGAAGTGTTTTTCTTGTGCAATGCCCTGCACCCTGTTCTCTCTCTCTCTCCCAATTTCTCTCCTCTCTTCCTGATCAAGGCTCCCTCCTTTCTGCAGTGCCCATGATTCATTTCTCTCCAAAATCACATCTCTGCACCTCCTATCTTCCATGATGTGGGCTCTTTTCTCCCTCTAGTTGTGCAGTTTGTTCTTTCTGTCCTCAGATCGATTTCCTGGGTGTTCAGAATGATTTGATATTTATCTAGCTGTGTTCAAGGGATAAGGCATGCATAAGGTCCCCCTACGCCTCCTCTATATTAACTGTATATCTTTGGATGTCCTCTTTCATAGCATGCCTATTCATGTATTGTGTATTTTTTTTTAATTTTGGTGGTCTTGTTTTACTTTTTTTTGTTATATTTCTAATGCTTTTTTTTCACCTCCATTGCTTATTTATTTTATAACTGGAAACTTGTACTTGTTAATGCCTTTCATTTATTTCTGCCATCCCCCCAACCACTTCCCCCTGGCAACTACCAGTTTGTTCTCTGTATTTAAAAATTTGTTTTGATATTTGTTTTCTACATATAAGTAAAATCATATGGTATTTGTTTATCTCTGTCTGACTTATGTCACTTAGCATAATACTCTCTAGGTCCATTAATGTTGTCACAACTGCCAAGGTCTCATTATTGTTTATGACTAGGTAACATTTCATTATATATATGCCACATCTTTTTTTTATTCATTTATCTTTCAATGAACACTCACGTTGCTTCCATATCTTAGCTATCATAAATAATTGCAAAAAACATAAGTGTTATATGTATTTTCAAAACTGGAAAGTTTAAAAGCAAGTGGAATTAACCACTGCACTTTTTAACAACCAAAATATTAAATTAAAAAATCATAATAAAACCCAGAAATAATAGATGAATAAAAATGAAAATAGAACAGAAGCTTATGGTATACAATGAAAATCATGATCAAAGGTAAGTTTATAGCCATAAATGCCTGCACTAAAAAAGTAAAATATAAAATTAATCATCTCACTCTATAATATAAGGGATTATAAAATAAAAAATAAACCACTAAAAGCAGAAAAAAATCATTAAAGATTAGCGTGAAGATAAATAAAATAGAGAATGGAAAAACAATAGAGAGAACCAATGAAAAAAGTTGATTTTTAAAAAAGTATATTAATAAAATTGGCAAACTCTTAGCCAAATTTACTAATAAAACAGAGAAAAGATGCAGGTAACTAAAATAAAAAAGGAAAATGAGGTGTTACTACCAACTTTGTAGAAATATAACAATTTTTAAGAGAATGTTATGAATAATTGTGTACCAGCAAATTGGACAAACTAGAACAAATGGATAAACTCGTGGAAGCACACAAATTACTAAAACTAACTCAAGAAGGCAATGTCTGGTCAGACCTATAATATGTAAAGATATAGAGTCAGTAATTTTTTAAAAATCGCAAAAAGTAAAAGGCAAGGACCAGATGGCTTCATTGGTGAATTCTACCAAACACAAAAAGAATTAACACTAGCCTGTCTTAAAGTCTTCCAAATAATAGAGGAGGAAACACTTCATAACTTATCCTATGAAGCCAGTGTTACTCTACCATCAAAAACAGACAGAAGCAACACAAGCAAAAAAATTATAGACCCATATCCCTTAAAAGCATATATGTTGAAAAAAAAGAACATAGTTGTGAAAAACATCAAAAGCATACTAACAAACTGAATTTAATTATATATTGAAAAGATTGTACATGATGATCAGTTGGAATTTATCCCAGAAGTATATGAATTGCTCAACTTAAGAACCAATTAATGTAAATATATCATTTTAATAAAATGAAGGAAAAAAAGCCACTTGACATTTTAATTGACACCCAAAGAATATTTTACAAAATACAACACCTTTTCTTATAAAAACATTCATTAAAGTAGGGGAAGAATGAAACTTCCACATGACAAAGGACATTTATTAAAGACCCCACAGGTGATATTATGATCAATGGCTAAAGACTAAAAGTTATTCCACTAAGATCAGGGACAAGAAAAGAACGCCCACTTTAAACATTTCTATTCAACATAGCACTGACAATAAAGCTGGAGTACTTAGGGAGGAAAGAAGAATAAAAGGTGTCCAAATTGGAATGGATAAAACGTGAATATCTCTACTCACAAGATGGTATTTTCCTATATATAGAACATCCCAAAGAATTAAAAGAAAAGAAAGAAAGAAACTACTAGGCCTAACACATGAGTTCCACAGTTACAAGGTATAAGATCAATTAAGGAGTGCACTTGCCATTACGAGCACTGGGTGATATATGGAATGGTTGAAACACTATACTATACACCTGAACCTAATATAACACTGTATGTTAACTAACTGGATTAAAATTAAAATTTTTAAATGGAAAAAAAAAACATAAAAATCAGTTGTATTTTTATATACCCACAGTGCACTTTCCAAAAAGGAAATTAAGAAAACAATTATATTTACAATAGCATCCAAAAGAATAAGATCTTTAGAAATAAATTTAACTAAGGATGCCAAAGGCATATTCATGGAAAGTTATAAAGCATAGCTAAGAGAAATTAAAGAAGTCCTAATACATGGAAAAAAAACAATCTTGTATCATGAGATGGAAAACCTGATATTGTTAAGAAGTCAATAACTACCCCCAAACAATCCACATATTCTATGCAATCTCTATCAAAATTTCAATGGCCATTTTAGCAGAAATAGAAAACTGTCCTCAAATTCATATGAAATTGCTAGTGATATCAAACCAAGCTCTTGGGCTCTTTAAGTAATAGGAATTGACAAAAGGCTGAAGGGGAGTTCCCAGGCAAGGCGTTTTTGGGGTTTATGCTTGAGTACTAGGGGGATAGCACAAAGGAATGAATCTTTAAGCTGACTCCACAAGGACAGTTTGGGGAGAGTTTTAAAGAGGCTTAGGTGGGATAAGGGTGATGTTTAAGCATGTGGAGGCAAGGATTTATTGGCACCTGTGCAGTTAAAGGTTATGCTTCTTCATATATCACATGCTTAATTAGCATGTTGAATCTCCACACCAGGGTGTGATTTTTAATATTTTAATGAGGGACAAAGTCAGTGAAATTTCAGCACAGGGTTTGATCTTGGTGGACTGATTTGATTTGGTCTTGGCAAGTCTTCATAGTCAAGTCCCTCCTTTTGGTAAGCACCCTGCCTCTGCATTCCTGCAAAATAAGCTGCTCAAGGAGAATAGAGTCTCAGCTATCAAGAAGCAGTGGAATTTTGTAGTTTGTAGTTAGTGCTGAGGGGACCTGAGTCCAGTCCCTTCTATGTTTCACAAGGGCCCCAAATAACCAAAACAATATTGCAAAAGTAAAGCAAAGGTCTTACATTTCCTGATTCCAAAACTTACTCTAGAGATACAGTAATCACAAGTGTGGTACAAGGTTAGATGCACAGACCGGTGGTATAGAATTGGAAGTCCAGAAATAACCCTAAACACCTCTTGTCAATTGATTTTCAGTAAAGGTGTCAAAATCACCCAATGAGGAAATATAATGGTCTCTTTAACAAATAGTGCTGAGACAACTGGATATCCACATACAAAATAATAAAGTTGGACATGTCTTTCACATATTATTCAAAGAAAATTACTGAAAATGGATGAATGAAATAAACATCAGAACTAAAACCACAACACTCTTAGAAGAAAACATAGGGGTAAATATTTGTGACCTTGAATTTTGGTTTCTTAACTATAACAACAAAAGGAAACAAAAAAAAAAACATAGATCAATTTGATTTCATCAAAATTATATAGATTTGAACATCAAAGGACACTATCAAGACAGGGAAAATACAACCTATAAAATGGAAGAAAATATTTCTAAATTGTGTTTTGTAAGGTTCTAGTATGCAGAATATATACACTACCAAATCATCAATAGAAAGGAAAATAGTTCAGTTTAAAAATGGGAAAAACACTTGAATAGACATCTCTTCAAAAAGATATATAAACAGTAATAAGCATATGGAAAGATGTGCACCATTATTCATCATCAGGAAAATGTAAATCCAAACCATAACAAGATACCACTTCACACCTATAAGGATGGCTAAATATTTTTTTTAATTAAAAAAAAGAAAATCAATATTGGTAAGAAATTGGGAAACTGTATTATATATTACGGGTGGGAATGTGAAATTCTTCAGTTGTGAAAAAAAATTTGTTGATTCTTCAAAAAGTTAAACATAGCATTACCATATAACCTAACCAATTCCACTGCCAACTAAATACCCAAAATAATTGAAAACAGGTACGTAAACAAATATTTGCACGTGAGTGTTCCTGGTAGCACTATGCAAAAGAAGAAAATAGTGGAAACAATGTATCCATCAACAGATGAATGGATAAACAAGTTGTGGTAGATACATGTAATGGGAAAATATTTTGTCATAAAGAACAATGAATTACTGATACATGCTACAATGTGGATGAACCCTCCAAAATTATGCTAATTGGAAGAAGCCAGACACAAAAAAGTACACATTGTATGATTCCACTTATATGAAATATCCAGAGTAAGTAAATTCATAGAGATAAGACAGATAGGTATATGCCAAGGTCTGGGAGGAGAGAATGGGTAATAACTATTTAACAGGTCTGGGGTTTTCTTTTGGAGTGATGAAAATGTTTTGGAATTAGATGGATTAAGTGCTTGAATAACATTGTGAATGTACTAAATACCATTGAATTGTTCACTTTAAAATGGTTAATTTTATGTTATATGAATTTTGCCTCAATAAAAAGGAGAAGCTGTTATCTATACATAGTCATTTATGAAGGAATATCTCTGGCATAATATATAAGGGAGTGGATTCAACATTTGTCTCTCAGTATCAAACAAGTAAGGGTCAGATGAGCGTTGGAGACATACGATTCTGTATATCCTTTGTGCTTCTTGTATTCTTTACCATGTGCATACTTTATCATAAAAATAAAACAAAACAATTTTTAAAAATAAGAGAAGATACTACTACATAGTAGTAACATTTGCTGATAAGAGTCGGTATAAACAAAAGGCAAGTAAAGTAAAGCAAAATACCATTTCTAGCAGTATTAAGAAGGTGGATGAAAGGCTATCATTGAACAAACTTTAGGAAAGTTTAGGAAGTTTAGGAAATGGGGATGGAATGGAAAAATGCGTATTGACCACCATGAAGTATAGGAGTTGGAAGTTAAAAAGATTACTTTACCCTACATCTTTTGTGGTGGATAAATAGGCCAATTATGCATAACAAACAAAATAACCCAAAATATAATAGTCCATACCTCATAGAACAAATGTTGTATAAAAGATTAATTTTAGCAGACATTTTTGAGCAACTACTAGAAAAAAGCCACCATAAACCTTTAAGTAAAACAAAGAGCAGCAGCATGCTGAAATGATTCATATCAGGTTTTCCACTAGAATCAAGGTGTGGCAATTGTATTCCCAAAGTCATTTTAAAAATCAAATCTTGCAGTTCTAGGAAAGCAAAGTTATCTAGTATTGCAAAATGGTCTGGTGCAAAAAAAAAAAAAAAAAAAAAAAAAAAATATATATATATATATATATATATATAGATGCGAAAATTTGCCATCAAAACAGTATTCACAGTGCACCATAGAAATGTGTCTCTAAAAGGAACTCCAGTGAGACTGACTTCTTTTGTCAGGCAAAGATTCTTTTAAAATGGGTCCCCTGCTTCATGAACATAATTAAAGAGCTTCTCTTCAAAGTGACTTCATGAATTCTCCGTGATTAAAAACTTTTTGTTTACTATGTGTATATTTTTATTGTGCACTGTAGCAGAAGTTTTCTCTGTTTACAGAAATAAGTATCTTATACCTATAAAATTGAAAAACTATGCAGTACACACCCACAGTAATGATAAATTGTTCAACATCACTGTTTGATGAGAAAAGGCTGTGTTGGAACCTGAACAAATTAAGCAACCTTAAATTAAAAAGAGGAAACCCCACCAACAGCAGAGATTGCAAATGTGCAAAAGACTTTAGAACTAGATGAAAAAAAAATTGGATTCTTTGAAAAGAATCCATTTTCAGCTCAGATAACATCTATCTAAAGATTTTTACCTTACGAATTAGTAGTATAAAAGTCCCAGGCTGTGATAACTCTCATTCAGAGCTATTTTGTATTTACTAAATGGAATGTGACAGGGATCTGAAATAGTGCTGTACTACAGAAAATAATTAGTGAGAACTAACTTGAGAATTTTACCACTGAGAATGAACTGAAATCAACCTTCAGTTTAATTATATGTAAAGAAGAAGTATAATTACCTGTACAGATAGTAATCAGGAAAAATGAAAATACTCTTCTCTGTTATGTGGTAGATAGCAAGCTAGCTTGTTTAATATGTTCACCTCTTGTATAATAAAAACAACAAATTAATTACTGCAAAGCCATAAAAATCTCACCCTACAGTAAAACTTTAGGAAAAAATAATGAATTTTATTATTTGTAATAAAATATATTTATTAATAACATACTTTTTTTCTCTGTTGGTATGTAGCCTAACCACGCAAATTTAAGCAATTTCCTCATGAGAATTCTTCCCAGGATATTAAGATAACAGCATCTTGGCAAACTCATAAATGACTGGAGACTTCAATCCAGGCAGAAAAACATTAAAGCTGTTAGAATAATATTATGCTTTTTCTCATCCTGATTTAAATTCAGGGGCTGTTGCTTTTTTAATAGTAAAGAAATGGGACTTCCTTGGATTTTAGATATCGTGTACCATGAACTTTTGGATTGTGTCTACGCACTCAACGGCAATACTGTATTCACAGAAATTTGGGTTGACCCAATAAGTTGCAGCGGGCATACACAGCAGCAGAATTGGAAAGCACCAGTGCTTTTAGCTGCTACTATCACAGGCTCATCTGTTGGGCTGCAAGTTACAGCCAAGTTGTGGAGCCACCATACATGAGGCTGCAATATCTTACCCTGCTTTGTGAAACAACTGGAAATTTGGATAGTCACATGAAAGGGAGTTGACATATACAAGGGAAACTGAAGGAGGCCTTTCTGAGAGTTGTGTTTCAACTGTCAAGCCACTGACACAAATTCACAGTGTCTATCTAAAGTACTAGGACAGGTGGCCATATTCAGTAATTTCACATTTCTTCTGCAAGCCTGTTCTTTAACTCAGGGCAGCCAAAAGATGATGGTCTAGTTGGGCAGTAAAGATGCCAAGGAACAGGCTTCTTTGCTTCTTTCCACAGCAACACTTTTGGATGTGCTGAAATCACACCAGTTTTATTTAATGTTTTTCATTCATGTCCCTAATCCCTCTAGATTATGAAAAATAAAAAGTCTGCAGTTTAAGAACTATCTTGAGACAATGAGTTGCTGACTTCTATTATTTCATTCTTCACAGTTCCTCATGGTTTGCTATGTGTCAAGCACTATACAAAATAAATCTGTATCACATGGTTAAAATAGCTGGGACTTAAAGCCACTGACAGAAATAAACTGCTGCTTAATAAGGACTCCATTGGGTTTTCATAGCAGTTAGACAAACTGGCAGCTAGATTAATCTACTTCCGAATTAGGACTAAAAGGATTGTCAACAGGGAAAAATAATAAGTCTCCAAACATTTTGGGATTAAGAGCTCCCCATTCTTGATACAGTCTCCTATCTATGGCATTTAAAAGAAAGTGTGCAAAGAGAAAAAAAAAGAAAAAGAATTCTTTTAAGGTTATTAAAACAATGAATGGTATGAGAGAACAAAAGGAAGCAAGAGGGTAATGCAGGTAGCTAGAATCGGTAAAAACCAAAGTGGATAATATCCTCTGACTAAATGTGTTATAACCGTGTGCAATCTTAAAAGAGATGGTAAGGAAGTTTACTGCTTTAATCATGTTAAACATGGGGTTTATTAATAACTCCCTGGAGAAAGGAGACATATTTATTGGCACATGAAACAAGTTTAAACAAAAAAAGGAAGATGAGAAGGAAAACACTGAAATCTAAAATTGTGCAACATTTTCCCTTCTGGTGGTAGAAAAAAAAAAAAAGAAATGTTAATAGTAAAATCAAAGATGCTTCAGGAAACTAAGAACTTGTCAAAGTACCAATGAATATTCAGAAAGGCCACTCAGATAGAATTTTATAGATTCAAGCTGAAAACAAAGATATTTTGGGATAAAGTTGGCAGAGGTGAAACCAACCTTAGATATGCAAAAAGATCATATATTTCCCCAAATTCCAAGCAGAATGAGTTGTCCGAGAAAGAGAAGTTTGGATTGAGAGAATTGCAAGTATGGGGAATGAATAGAGGGACTCAACCCTTCTTATTTTATGCATTTTATTCTGATCCAAAGAAATGTGTTAGAATACCAGCTGGTGGTTTCAGGAAAATTAAGAGGGAGGAGCAAATGTAAATGTTAGCACACAAGTTTTCCTTGGGCAGGTTATATTGAAATGTTGCAAGTGCAAAGGCCACAGAACAAATCAATGTATCTAAGGTTTAAGGTCATATGGTTTCCTATGTACTCATTCCTTTGTAACTTATTCTGTGCTGCTTACAGTTTTCCCTTCTTAATTCTGAGTCTTGTTCCCCAATGTATAGAACTGATCACTATCTCATATTAAATTGACACTCTACCAGAGAGATAGATGATTGGTTCAATGAACTATTTTGGAGAAAAGCCAAAGCTATGTAATGAAAACATAGGTTTAGAATTTCATATATAAATTGGCTAGAGAATAAAGCCAAGTGTGTCTGCTGGATTCAAGACAGAAGTTCATGTTTTCAAATGAAATGTGACAGTTTACATATAGAATGGTATCAGAAATGACTCCAAACCAAAACACACACACAATAAAACATTAAAATAAGAGAACTGCATTCATTTCACTCCTGGAAAGAAAGGCTGTCAAGAAAAGCTAATTAATTATGAGAAAATGTGAAATTAACAGGAGCATTAATTTTATATTTGAAGATTAAACGGAACATTTTGTTTTGTACCTCGATTTGTATCAACTTCAAAATGAAGAAAAATATATATGTCTCTATAAGGATAAATAAAAATGATAGTGTAATATATATATGCATTATATATAAAGATATTACTGATATTACTGATAATAAATATATAACAGCTGCAGCTTTGCAGCACTCTATGATCAGTAGACTTGTTATGTGCGAGGGATCTGTGCTGGTCTTCTGGTTGTGCGGCCTGCTGCCCTGATCTTAGGGGGACTTGCCATAGTGAAAATGCACCTGCAAGGCGCAGGGAGACAGGGCTTGGTGTTAGCAGTTCTGGTCTCCAATTGGTGGCGCTGTTTTGCCCGCTGAAGTGGTCAGTGTGTATGGGCGGGGGGGAAATGATGTCTCCAAGCTCTCTCCTCTCTCGACTGGGGAGCTGGTGCCTGCCACTCCTCAAGAAGCCCTCACAGAAGAGCAGTCATTTTTCCTGCGTCCCTGGATTCCATCAGATCCTTGCCTTCACCTTGTCTGTGTCTTAGCTGTCCACCGGCCCGGTGGCACAGCACATCCGTTTATACTTTAAAATATAAAGTAAATTATAAAATTCTCCCACGTGGGAGTTTTTTTTCAGCTTTATTGATATATTATTGGCATATAACCTTGTGTACGTTTAAGATGTGCAACCTATTGATTTGATATATATTGCAAAATGATTACCACCATAGCATTTGCTACCCCCTCCATCATGCTCAATAATTACCATTTCTTTGTTGTAATGAGAACATTTAAGATCTACTGTCTTATACACTTTTCTTAAAATTTGAAATAATTTTGAAATAATTCTAAGATTACAGAAAAGGATTAAAAATAGTGCAAAGAACACCCACATATATTTTATCTAGATTTTCCAAATTAAAAATTTTTTGCTTTATTTACACCCTTCCTCTATCGTCTATGTATCTACCTATCATTTATCTGCATCCACAGCCAGAATAGTACATAATGCTCTGTCCTCACTTTCTCAGTGTGTTGCAACTAGAAGCACATAATGACAATCTGTGATTTATTTATGATGTTAATTCTGGTCACCCGGCCAAGGTATTGTCAGGTTTCTCCACTGTATAGTTACTAACTTTTCCCTTATAACTAATAATCTCTCTTTGTAGAGACACTTTGAAGCCATGAAATTACCTTGCTCCTTGCCAATTTCTCATTCCTCCTCCCTGGATTTGACATCCACTGATGATTCTTCCCTGAACCAATCATTAAGATAGTGGTTACACAATGGTGTTTTTTTCCCCAACACTACCACTTCCTTCACATTTATTAGTAAGAAGTCTACTCTAATAAAGCACTTTCTCACCCCTCTTAATTTATGTATTTATTATCTATTCATGATCATTATGACTGCACAGATTCCTATTTTTTAAATAAATAATAGGTTATATTACATTGCTCCAATTGCCCTAGATTTGACCAGTAAGAATACCTTCAATCTATATATATTTTTAATTTTTTAACATTTATTTATTGTTGAAAGACAGAGAGTTAGTAGGAAAGGGACAGAGAGAGATGGAGACAAAGAATCCAAAGCAGGCCCCAGGCTCTGAGCTGTCCCACCCAGGGCTCAAACACACAGTGAGATCATGACCTGAGCTGAGATAAGAAACTTAACCAACTGAATCACCCAGACACCCCTCAGTTTATATTTTTGATAGGATTTTTTTTAATTATTTGAATGCTTTCTTTAGTTTATTAGAACAAGATGTTCCAGTCTCATCTTGTGTTTTACTTGATGTCAATCCGGGCATAAACATTTCTTCAAAGTTAGCTATGGTCCTATCAGTGGGGATTGATAGAACACAAAATCTGAATGCTATGCCAAATATTATTGCTTTTAAGCCCTTTCAGCTGATAGAGCTAGAAAATCTTAAGTCTAGAAAATTCTAGTCTATCCCCACATAGATCTTAACCTTTTTAATTTCAGTTATATCTCCTTTCTCCCATAATAAAAACTCAAGCCCCCACTCCAAAATACACATTTATATGTTTGATTGATCCTACAATACATGCATACTCTTTTTAAAATATCTATCTATCTATCTATCTATCTAGCATCTGTCTATATCTCATCTACCTACCTATCAAAATGTGTTCAAGAGTTATTTACAATTCTACTTGAAGTTCTTTTATCCCCTTACATTGAAAGTAGATAGTCAAACTACTGTGTTTAAATGTTGCATGGATTAGTTCTTCATTCCCTTTAACTTTGATTATATTATTCATTTGGAATACAGCTGAGTATATTTGTGTCTACCTGCATGCAGTTTTAGAGTTTTACTCCATTCTGGTTTATTTAATTTTATTCTTTGTATATATAGATTGTTACTTCTTCCCCATTCCTTCCACATGTTTTAGCCCTACACACATGACTTATGGGTAACTAGTTTTATAGATTTTTATTTAACGATTTATGTTATTTTTGTAAGATATAGGAATGTTTTCAATTTTACCTTTTTCATTTAAAAAGTAGCATATTATAAATAAAGATAGAGGCTTTTAACATTCTGTTATATGTTTTCTATAAGCCATAATGTTGAAAATCAATATGTCATAATTTCTGGATCTATTATATACATTATTAGATGAGGTTAAAAACATTGTTTAACCATAACTATTTGTACTCATAAAACATCAAAATGAAAAGCGGGGGTGGAATAAGTTAGCTCTAGGCATCATTTGGCCTTCCTTATACGGATATTTTTGTTCTTTTCTAATAAGAATATAAGCTAAAGGTATTACCATGAGTGATCAAATATTCTTATGGTTGTAGTATATTTACAAGGTAATGTGTTATTATAACAAAATCATTTATTGTATTTCATCACAGCTATATAGACAACATTACTCAATTGAGAGCTGATATACATAGACAGATACACAGACATAAGATCCTCTGAATATTACAGTAAAGAACTGGAATTTAAACTATAGGATTTTATTTTAGAGCCAAAGACATCTCAATTTATCTTCACAGTAGTTCCTAGAATTTAAATTTTAGACAAATTAAAAAAATATTTTTAAAATTATTGAGTCTCAGGTCACCTGGGTGGCTCAGTTGGTTAAGCACCTGCCTCTTGAGTTTGGCTCAGGTCATGATTTCACAGTTATGAGATTGGCCACGCTTCAGGTGTGGAGCCTGCTTAGGATTCTCTCTCTCCCTCTCCCTTTGCCCCTGCACTCTCTCTCTCTCTCTCTCTCTCTCTCTGTCTCTCTCGCTCAAAAAATAAATAAATAAAAGATTAAAACTCTTGAGTCTCACACAGGAAAAATGTACATATACCATACAAAATTTCCTTCCAATTTTAGGGATTTCACAAATATCCTAGAATAAGAATTACTGGTGTTTTGTTCTGTTTTAATCATGAACTTATATAAGTTCCTTCAATACTTGTGTTTAATTGGTTAGGAGATCCCTGGGTGACAGGGAAATGCAAGAGTAAACCTGTTCCTAGGTTGCCCAAAGGAAAATGACTAAGTAGAGCATCTCTTTTTCATAAAATGACCTGTTTTTCAAATCTCCTATGACTCCTTAATTGAAACTCTTTTGGGAATGTGGATGAAACCAAGATTTAGGGGTGGGATGCCAATTTGAAGCTATATATAATTATTTGGTAAGTAATTTTAAAAGGAGCTAATTTTTTTTATAATACTTAAGAAAAAGGGAATGTTGATAATCTAAATTCAAAAATATTTATCTCTACATAACCAATATTTTCTCTTTCTCATCTTAAAATCATTAAATTACTCTCTCATCTTAGGGAAAAGTTTAAATTTCTTTAGATAACATTCAATGCTCTGCTACAAGATTCTGCCTACTGAAAGAGCTTAAATACAGCATGATCTCAATGCTTCCAAATCATTGCATATGCTTATCCTGGAATGCAACTTCTCCCTTAACCATGTCCCTCAGTTCTAGCTTTTTTTTTCAGAATTAACTCATATTTTATTTCCAACAGAAAGATTTCAAAGTTTTAGTTTCCACATCTATAAAATTGAAGTTCATAGTGTCTTTCAAAAATAGTTTCCCTGAGTATGTATGCAATAAAAGTTAATTTATTTTCCCACCCTTCTCTTCTCTCTTTCACCTTCTAGACTGTAAATTCTTGTAGGGCACAAATTATTTTTTGTGTGTCTCTCTATCCACAAGATCTTGCAGATATTAAATGCTCAATAATTATATGCTTAATTAAATTGTACAAAGACATACTTGATAATTATAAATTATTTTATAATAAATTTGTACTCATGTGACTGTACTCCCTGGATATAAACTAGACCAGCTTAAAGGAATTTAATTAAATGTACAATGAAACGTGAGATATGGAAATTCTTCTTCAGTACAGATATTACAAAATATTCATTTAGGCCTGGAATATAAACAGACTTTAAAGAGGAATTGAGGGAAGATAGGTAATTATTTGCTTCTCAGTATCATGATAAAAAACCAAGTGTCCGAAATTGCAAGAATAAAGTTTTCCAACAAACATCTTTCAAGTAATATTTGAAAGTAATATCCTACTTTTAGAATATTTTTTATTATTAAACTATTTTAACTTTAACTTTTTATTTTATTTGAAAAATTTGTAAAATAGTATGAAAATCCCTGTATACCCTTCATTCATCTTATATAACCACAGTATACCAGTACCTACTCGTTAATATACTTATCAACATCAGGAAATTGATACTGATACAATACTATTAATTAATCTGCAGACCTCATTTAAATATAACCAATTGGGCCACTAATGCCCTCTTTATGTTCCAGGATGTATTCCAGTGTCTCATATTGTATTTAGCTATCATACTTTTTTTTTTCATTTCCTTCAATATGGGACAATTTCTCAGTCTCATTTTGTGTTTAATGACTATTAATTTGCTAAGACTGTCATAACAAAGTGCCACTGACTGGATTGTTTATATAAGACAAATTTATTTGCCCATAGTTCTGGAGCCTAGAAGTATGAGATCAAGGTTTTGGTAGGGCTGATTTCTTCCAGGGTGTTGCTTCTGGGCTTGTACATAACCATTCTCTTCCAGTGTCTTCACATGGTATTCCCTCTGTCCCTGTCTGTGTCTTAATCTCTTCTTTTAAGGACACCACTCATATTAAATTAGAACCTAGACTAAAGACTTCATCTTACTTTACTTACCTCTTTCAAGGTCCTATCTTTAAACATAGTCATCTTCTGAGGTACTGAAGGTTGGAACTTCAACATTTGAATTTGGAGGAGGGAGTTCACAAATCAGCGCATATCAATGAATTTGGCCTTGTGAAGAATATTGGCCAGTTATTTTGTAAAATACCCCTTAATTTGGGTTTAACCAATGTCTACTCATGTTTATCATCAAGTTATGCATTTTTGACAGTAATACCACAGAAGTTAAGTTGCACCTTCTTAGTGTATTATATTCACAGGTATATATGATATTGATATGTCTTATTGTGATTTTAACTTTGATTACTTGGTTAAGGTAGTGTCTATCAGATTTCTCCACTGTAAAGTTATTATTTTTCTCTTTGTAATTGATAAGTATCTTATAGGAAGATACTATGCAAATATTCTTTCTCATAACATTATCTACTAATTTTGGTATCCATTGATGATTCTTGCCTATGGTGATTATTACATACCAAGTGACAATTTTCTAGTTCCATCATTTGTTTTGCATTTATCAGTTGGAATACTATTTTAAGAAAGAGTTTTCTTTACTTTCTCATTTATTTTGTTAATATTTATCAATATGGACTCCAGGATATTTATTTCATTCTACAGGTTATATTCCATTCTTCTTCTTCTTCTTCTTCTTCTTCTTCTTCTTCTTCTTCTTTTCTTAATTTTGTTGTTTACATTGTTTCAACATTGAGCATTGCAAGATCCCTTAAGTTGGCTCACATGTCCTTTCAACAAGTTCCTAATATTTTTTGAGCATTTCCTTACTTCTTTGCATAGCAAGATGTTTTGGACTTATTTAGTACTTTCCGTGACCCAATTCTAGAATAACCAATTTCTCCAAAAAGCTCAGTTTCCCTATAGTGAAGACTATTACTTAAAATATAAGACTTCCATTGCTACTATTACCAAAGACAAGCCCACACATTTCTGTAACAACTATAAGGGACTTTGACAAAATGACTAATTTAAACAAGTTATACTGCTCTTCTATTTTTCAAACACTTTCTTGTCATTAGACCAAATCTTAAATAAAATTGTGGGATCCAATCATTTGGGACTAATTTTTGTCAATACTATTATTTCCTCTTCTGAAACCCCAGAAACATGTAAGTCTCTAATCATCAAAGAATACATGTACCGTTCAGAAGTTATTTTTTCACCACAAAGGGGAAAGAGATTCACTATTCTGTGCACAATATACAGCTTATGGATTTTAAAGAAGGGTTAATAATATAGTCTGTCCTGTATAATTACTTATTTTGTCACCTACAGGATTCTTTACACTTTTATTCTTTTATGAGAATTAATTTCCAATCACTTTCACAGATCTTTTTACAAGGAATGTTGAATTCTGCACAACTAAAGAAAGTCACGTTAGAGAAAGAAAGAAAGAGAAGAGAAGAGAAGAGAAAATGTTTACAGAGGGAAAAATTATTTCTCCTTTATTGTGGGTTTCTGTGTACAATTCGGCAATCACAAAACCATCCATTAATTTCTTGATGAATAAAATGTGTCACTCATAAACACTTCCAGAAGTGCTCTGATAGTTGTCAGGAAAGTATTTGCCAGCTATTCAAATAAAGACAGATAACTTGGATAGCAAAAGCAATCTGGCTTGAGATACCAGCATCTGGCCACTTAGTAATATCTTTATCTCCCTGAAATCTCAAGATTAAAGGTTTATTGAAATGGAGGCTTAGGTGTTCCTTTTGTGTCCTAGCCCAGATTCCAGTCCTTCATTTCTCAACCCAGGATGCTACAGAGAAGAGTTTTCTGTGTTCATCAGAGTTCATTTGGCACTCTCACAAATAGATGTCTTTTCAACTAAGCATAAATTTCCAATTTTATGTTAAATTAAACCGATTTCCGTTTCTGTAAAACAACAAAAGGCATCATTTTTGACAACATTATAGTACATAGTCTCCACACAAACTGTGAAAACATCTGTCTAATGCTTTATTTAATGGGTTTATTTTTCATTCAGGATGTGTGTAAGGAAGCCACCATGTTTCTCCTTCCCTCAGCTGCAAAGGATACTTTCCTTGGACTTGGTTTGAGTATCTGAAATGGAAACGTTACTTTTAAAAGTATTGGGAGTGCTTAGAAGGTTCTCAATTTTTCTCAATTTTATTTTATCTTTTTCCAAAGTATTCCAGAGTGTGATTTCCTAGACAATATATTTAGAAAATGTGGAGAAGGATAAGATGGAGTGAGCTGGGGTCTTTGGTTATTTTGACATTTGATTTTTAACTTTTTCCTTTCTCATGGCTTTATGACACTGGATCTCTGCTTCTTTCATTATGCCTCTTTCACGGATGATTGCCTCATTATCTACACACCTTTTTAGTTGCTGACCCAATGTCGTATAACTGTTAATGTATTTTCAAATGTTACACAGATTATAGGAATCAAGAATACATAGACAAGGAAAATGAAAGTATAGACAAATATTCTTTTTTAAAGATGTATATTTGCTATAGTATCTTATTATCTAGACGTCAATAAATTCCACTAAGACCCTGGGCTTATAATCGGTATTTTTTGTCTAGTTTAGTACATACACTTATTTCTTAAAATGGTGTAAAAGATAGGAGTAGTAGTTGAGATTATTTTGGTTGATCAATTAGACATGCATTTTGGAAATGATATAAGATTTACACTACAGCTAATTTGCACTAGATATGGAAAGATGGGAGGACTCCAATTACCTTTCCCTTTTCCCTCAGCTTGCAAGGACTAAATCTTAAGAGCAATTTGGAACCTCCAGGAGTATGGTTCAAATGCCTGAGGCAGCAGTGAGAAACATGAGAAATCCTTTGCTCAGAAGTCCTTAGAGAGATTTGGAAGCAAAAAAAATCCAGATTGTGGGAGGCTGCTTACTGCCAGTTCTCTTCTGTTTTGCCAAAGAAAAGGGTCAGATTACCAATGTCTCATGAAGAGAGCCAACTGTTCAGTATGGTAGGAGAAAAAACACACATACACACAAACAGGGGTTATTTTTCAGCTCATTTCTATGGCAAATCCTCTGCACTGGCTATACTTTGCATTAGAAGTTCTGGAGTAGTGCATAGCTTAAACAGTAGCATATTCTCCTCCCTCATATGTCCCCCCACTAAAGAATACCCTTCTAGTGGGGCAGCTGGGTGGCTCAGTTGGTTAAGCATCTGACTTCAGCTCAGGTCATGATCTCACAGTTTGTGAATTTGAGCCCTGCATTGGGCTCTGTGCTGACAGTTCAGAGCCTGGAGTGTCTTTCAGGTTCTGTGTCTCCCTCTCTCTCTCTGCCCCTCCCCTGCTTGCACTCTGTGTCTTTCTCTCTCAAAAATAAATAAACATTTAAAAAATTAAAAAAGAATACCCCTCTAGAACATCCTTGCCTCTTAATGTTTAAAAGTATCAAATACACCTAGGGCTAATGCAAAATATTGTTTCTACAGTTACCTGTGTAATTAGAGTCAAAATAATTAAAAAGGAATGTCCCTCATGGTTAGTACTTTCTTAGGTGAGGAAAAGAGAAAACATTAGAAATCATTTCACTTATACAATTTGATTCATTTTCCTATGGAAGGAATACTTTTTAAGCCTCAACTAAAATTAATAATAGTTACACAAATAGACAATTTATGGGTAATACACTATTCCAAAACAAAAATCTTTAACTTACAAGGAATAAAGGAAATGTTAATATCAAGAATCCCCACATTAGGGATACTCTATGAAATATCTGACTCCTATGCCACTTCACATATGTTAGAAGTACGTTTTTAGCAGTACAAAACATGCTGTTACCACGCTCAGAGGCTTTAAAAAGTTTTCTTGGGGCAAGCATTTCTAAATTTCTCTCATTTACAATAACACTCCTTATTCAGTTTTTTTCCTTCCTTCCTCCCTCCCTGCCTCCCTTCCTTCCTTCCTTCCTTCCCATTTTTGTCTTTTTTTTCCCCAGGTGAATATCTGCTTATGAAATCATAAAGCCAATATTGAAGGAAACCAAAAATAATAGCAGATATATAGTGCATACTTGCATGAATAAATTACAGAAGTCCCAAAGAGCTGGAGCAGCAAGAAATGTTACATTTTAAAATTGTGGAAGAGGGTAATGGTCTCATCTTTTTAAGGGCTGAAAGCTTTAAAGAAAATACCAAATCAAATACCACTTGTGCTGTTATTCCAGGATTTTCATTAATAATATGCTTCTCTGCTTTTTTCTTCTTTTTGTTTTTTTTCTAGAGCATGTGATTTGAGTTCTTGTTTTGTAGCTCAATATTTCTCTTTCCTCAGTGGAATGTTGTTGGTGTTGTTATTTAAAGGCACTATGTTATTTCATCATTTTTTTATTCTTTCCATTTCATAGGAATTACTGAAAGGAAAGTCTGTGAAATCCCAATGGAGGTGGAGGCTCGTATAAATACCCAAAGGCAATTCTTTACAAGCAAAGTAGCCTATATTAAAAAAAAAAACAAACTTTCTTTTTTAAGTTTTCTTTCACATACCATTGATTTCTATTATCTCATTACCATTCTGGAGGAATCCTTTGTGTGTGTGTGTGTGTGTGTGTGTGTGTGAGAGAGAGAGAGAGAGAAAGAGAGAACAAATGTACATAGATTAGATTCTAAATATGGCATATTTCATTTATTGTGTTTTGTTTTATTTAACTTTGCAGACGGTACGTTTTGTTTTGTTTTGTTACAAATTGAAGGTTGTGGCAAACTTTTATAACAAGTCTATCAGCATCATTTTTCCAATAGCGTTGCTCTCTTTGTATCTCTGTGTCAGTCACATTTTGGTAATTCTCACAATACTTCAAAATTATTTATTACTATTCTATTTATTATGGTAATCAGTGATCAGTAATTATGACTCATTTTTAATTAAGGTACATAACTTAATTAAATGTTATAATTATGTATTGGAATAACATAATGTTATTTCACACTTAATAGACTACAGTCTTCAGAAAAGTATTAAATAAACAGGGCCTATACATCCTTCTGTCATTAGGTCTCTAAACCTGAGACAATATAAAAAGATCACTACTTTTTTAAATTATATAAATGTCCGAATTAAAGATACATTACACAAGGGAATTCAGATCTTTCCATTTTCAAACAAAATTATTTCCTGTATCTTTATGATTAAGGACTTACCCAAAATCTTGAAGAGGTTCAGGACAGGCCCTCCTCTTCCATATTGTGTCACTGTGGCATGTAAACTATTTTGAGCTGAAGGCACTTGAGACCATGTGGGCTCAAAAAAAATTTTGTTCCTTCCTTAACTACATAGAATAATCTAAACTGGGGGTCTATCCCAGAATCCGGGTTATTAGCAGAGATAAATTTTATCTGAGAGACCCATCTATGTGGTAGGACAAATTTCCAATTACCAAATATCTACTCTTATCACCCTGTGAAACACATTCTTTTCCTCTGAAAGCCCAGACCCTTACTTAGTTCAGAACGACAAATATACCTCATTTTGACTGTCTTTGGAATTTCCATGTCTATGTGGATTTCCTCTGTATATGCCTATTAAATTTAATTTTTTTTTCTGTTAATCTGTCTCATGTCAATTTGATTCTTAGTCCAGCTAGAAGGACATTTGAAGGGATATATATACTTATTCCCCGACAATTGGCATAGTTGGCAGGATGACTTTAACTCACTGGACACTGCTCACCCTGGACACTGTTGCAGCTGAGAGTTCCTTGGGACATCTGACATACGGCTGGCAAAAGATAAGATTTCTTACCATGTCAGCCTCCTGGAATTTCTATCTGCAGATACCAATGGAGTAAGAGTGGAAAGAGTCCTTTTTCTTTCTTTATAAATCTAGATTAGCAGGAGAAAATATTTGTGGAACTAGTTCCTTGGGCCTGGTGACTCTGGTCAAATTTGGTAGAGTAGTTTTTGGTTACTTATTTATTTCTTCTTAGAGATGTTCTTTGTTTTCCTTTGTCTATGTCTCTTATGTTATTTGTCATCTGTTGTTAAGGGATATTTTGGAAGCCAAAGCTGCAAAATTGGTGGGCATGGGTCAAGCACTTAAAAGCTGTTAGAGCACTGGAAAACTCAAGAATACACCCATGATAGAATAAGTTGGTGACAGAATGTTATATCGACACTAGTTCACCTACCAACCTAAAGGAAACTTTTGTGCATCAAGGTACACTGTAAAACAACACACAACCCCAACCCCATGACATATATCCTTCCCAAGTATTAGTGTGGCTACAAAAGACCCAAAGTTTAGATTAAATGTATAGAATTTTCCTTTTGTCTTGTTCTATGTCTTAAGAGCTTGGCTTTGTAACCAGTAAGAATATTCTCTTTGGTCTCTACCATTCAGAGGGTGCACTTATCAGGGTGCACATTGGTAGCCAGTCAAATAAACTGGGAATACAAGTTTCTCTCCTGTGTGGTTGTACAAGCTTTCAGAGGTGTTTCTCATGAGACATTACAACTCATAAGAACCTTTGTCATCTCAATTTTTGTTGGTTGGTAGTGTTGGAAAGTCCGAGTCCAGAAATGCCTGTCCAGTGTCATAGATTAGTGGGTCTGTGACTGGAGGCATCTCATGGGAGACCAAAGACACGGTTTTCACTATACCGCCCTTACTACCTGTACAAAGAAGGTCTTTGCTTTCTTAGACTAATTTTGGAAGTAAACTTTGAATGTGGGAGTTACATCATCTATGCCCTGTCTGGATGCCTCTTGGGTCTTTGGTTAAGCCACTAAGTCACTATTAAGAGATCCTACTCATCAATGGCCAGGTGACCGATTGTTTAAATTGGTTATGTTAAAATATATATATTATAAAGAGATCTCGATTGTCTTATTAGTATCATAGCTAGCTTTAGGGACTTCCTTGACAGGATGAAAGAAGTTAGACTTAAAACAAAAATAAATGTCCCCATCCAATGTAAATTCCCCTTCTGAAAGTCTAGCTTCATATGCCTGTTTTAGCTTTCCTTTCCCTACAATATTTACAGAGATCACTCTGGCCTAATCTCTACTTCAAAGTATACAGTGTGTTCATATAAATGCTATAAGCCAGAAAATGAATTTAACAAAAGCACTCAAGATTGGCAACTATGCTCCCTTTGCTCCTACATTCCAGCACTCCCTAATCAGGGTCTGACTAGCCTCAAGCATTCTTATACAATGTCCTTTAGAGGAGTATCCTAGATAACCCCCTTCACAAAAAAAAAAAAAAAAAAAAAAATCTGTCCCCTGGATAACATCAGAGCTTTTAAATTACAAAGCACATTTACCTCTACTTTCAAAAGATTATTTGGCTCTATATTCACAACCTTCTCTTCTAAGTAAATAGAGGACCAATATTTCTCTTAGGCCTCCTAGAAATGATGCACAAAAAGCCAATATTCAGAGGCTAATAGAAGCCAAGGTTAAATTACACACACACACACACACACGCACGCGCACAAGACTTTTGTTTAAAAACTTCATACAAACTTATAAGTACATAAATCTTTCGGTTCCCATTTTAGTTAAAAATTATCCTTGATATATAAAAGTAAATTTATTTATAAAGATGCATCTGTCCCTTGATATTCAGGTTGTAATCCAGTTCTTTGAACCAACTGCCTTTATTTTACCAATCTTTGCAAAACCAGAAATACAACTCTAGAAACAAGTTAAAGTCCACCTATCCTTACCAGTCTCCAAACCTTGCATATTCCTCTCAAAATGTTTGTGAATATTTTAAAAAATCAGTATATCAGAACAAAATTATTTTGTACTTAAAAAAGGGTACATGTTAAATAGCAATTATCCTGAAATTCTAAAGAGAAAATCTTTACATTCTTTATCTGTTCCTCGCAATTATAAATTTTATTATGTCTTTGAAATGTAAACACAGCTCTCAATCTCCCAAGACTGAGATAAAAAAGGGAGGAGGGGGAAGCCTTTTTAAAATACAAACTGGTTGAAAGGTTTTCATGCCCAGAATCTAACACATCTTTTAATAAGCAAATATGCTCCAAATACCCACATTGGAGCAAACTTAGATACTCTCTTTCTGCATTTGATATAAATTTTCTACCCTCATCTTCTCTAAGACTTGAAAACTATTCTTTGGCATGTAGGAAAATGTTGTTCATAAAGTTGATATAAAGATAGATAGATAGATGATAGATAGAGAAATGAAAAGATAAAGAATTAAATGGAAGTATTACAAATCGGGCATATAATGTCCTGTCCAAAAATATTAACAAGAACCAAAATTAAGATTTTATTTACATCTCGTATGTGTGTGTGCATGTATGTTGTAAATGTGAAATATTTTCTCTACTTCAGAATGACATAACTAAAATTAATATGTGAAAGAGCTCTATTTAGTTGGTTTGAAGGCAGGAACTTTTAAGGATTGTCCATTCTAAAACTCAGAAAGATAGGACCTAACCCAAAGTTCATGTGACTTGGGCAAATATTCAGTATTAAAAGTTAATTTAGGGGTGCCTGAGTGGCTCAGTCACTTGAGCATCCAACTCTTGATTTCAGCTCAGGTCATATCCCAAGATCATGGGATCAAGCTCTTTGTCAGGCTTCATGTTGAGTATGGACCTTGCTTAAGATTTTCCTTCTCTCTCTCTCTTTCTCTATCTCTTTCCCCCTCTGCACTCTCCCCTGCTTGTGCTTTCTCTCTCTAAAAGAAGGTTAATTTAAGTTTGTTAGTTTAATTAAAACAGGCATGTCTTTAGAATTATTAGCATTAAATATAAAGCTTTATTTATTTATTTATTTATTTGTTTTTTAATTTTAGAAAGAGAGAGCATGAGGTGGGGAGAGGGGCAGAGAGAGAGAGAGAGAGAGAGAAAATCTTAAGTAGGTTCCACACTCAGTGCAGAGCCCAACACAGGGCTCAATCCCATGACTCTGGGATCATGACCTAAGACAAAATCAAGAGTCAGATGCTTAACTGACTGAGCTACCCAAGCACCCCTAAATCAACTTTTAATACTGAATATTTTCCCAAGTCACTATATATAGAAAACCCTAAAAACTCCACCAAAAAACGACTAGAAATCATAAATGAATTTAGTAGTGTCACAGGATACAAAATGAATGTACATAAATCCATTGTATTTCTATACACCAATAATGAAAGAACAGAAAGAGAAATTAATAAATCAATCCCATTTACAATTTCACCAAAACTAATAAAATACCTAGGAATAAACTTAACCAAGGAGACAAAAGACTTCTGCTCTCAAAACTATAAAATATTGATGAAAGAAATTGAAAATGACCCACAAAAAATGGAAAGAAACTCCATGCTCATGGATTGGAAGAACAAATATTGTTAAATGTCCATACTGCTCAAAGCAATCTATATATTTAATGTAATTCCTATCAAAATACCAATAGCATTCTTCCCAGCACTAGAACAAATAATCCTAAAAGTTGTATGGAAACACAAAAAAAAAAAAAAAAAAAAAAAAAAAAAACCTAAAAAGCCAAAACAATCTTGAAAAAGAAATACAAAGCCGGAGGTATAACAATTGTGTTTCAAGTTATAGTTCAAAATTGTAATCAAAACAGTATGATACTGACACACAAGTAGATACATAGATCAGTAGCACAGAATAGGAAACCTAGAAACAAACCCATAATTATATGATCAATTAATCTTTGACAAAAGAGGCAAGAGTATGCAATGGGAAAAAGTCTCATCAACAAATGGTGTTTGGAAAACCGGACAGCTACATGCAGAAGAATGGAACTGGATCATTTTCTTACATCATACACACAAATAAACTTAAAATGGGGTAAGGACCCAAATGTGTTACCTGAAACCATGAAAATCCTAAAATACAGCACAGGTAGCAATTTCTCTGACATTGGCCCTAGGAAAATTTTTCTAGATAATTCTCCTGAGGCACATAAAATAAAAGCAAAAATAATAGATTGGGACTACATCAACATAAAAAGCTTCTGCACAGCAAAGAAAACAACCAATAACACTAAAAGGCAATTTACTGAACGGGTGAAAATATTTGCAAGTGACATATGTGATCAAGGGTTTGTATCAAAAATATAGAAAGAACTTATACAACCTAACACCAAAAACAAACAAACAAACAAAAAAACAAGTAATCCAAGTAAAAAAATGGGCAGTGGGCAGAAGACGTGAACAGACATTTCTCCAAAGAAGACATGCAGATGGTCAATAGACACATGAAAAAATGCTCAAAATCAGAAATCATCAGAGAAATGCAAATCAAAACCACAATGTGATATCACCTCATATCTGTCAGAATGGCTAAAATTAAAAACACAAGAACCAACAAGTGTTGGCAAGGATGTGGAGAAAAATAAACCATCTTGCACTGTTGGTGGAAATGCATACTGGTGCAGTTACTGTGGACAACAGCATGAAATTTCCTCAAAAATTTAAAAATAGAACTACCCTATGATCCAGTAATGGCACTACTGGGTATTTACACAAATAATACAAAAACACTAATTTGAAAGGTTAAAGGCATATCTATATTTACTGTCACATTATTTATAATAGTCAAACTATGGAAGCATCCCAAGTGTCCATCAATAGATACAAGTCTAAAGAAATGTTACTCTATATTTGCAATAGAATATTATTCAGCCACAAAAGTTAAATCTATTTGCATCAATATGGATGGAGCTAGAGAGTAGTATAATGCTAAACAAAAATCAGTTGAGTAGTATAAGGCTAAACAAAATCAGAGAAAGAAAAGTACCATATGATTTTTCTCATAAGTGGAATTTAAGAAACAAAACAAACAAACAAAGGGTAAAAAAAGAAACAAACCAAAAATCTCTTAACTATAGAGAACAAATTGATAGTTACCAGAGGAGAGGTGGGGAGGGAGATGGGTGAAATAGATGATGGGATTAAAGAATATACTTATCAAGATGAGCACTGAGTAATACATAGAATTGTTGAATCACTATATTGTACACCTGAAACTAATATGACTTTGTATGTTAAATATACTGGAATTAAAATTAAAAAACATAATAAAAGGGTGTCCGGGTGGTTCAGCTGGTTGAGTGATGACCTAGGCTCAGGTCATGATCCCATGGTTCATGGGTTTGAGCCCTGCATCAGGCTCGCTGCTGTCAATGCAGAGTCTGCTTTGGATCATCTGGTCTCTCATTCTACCTCTTCTCCATTCTCTCTCTCTCTCTCTCTCTGTCTCTCAAAAATAAATATCTGTTAATTAAAAACCATAATAAAAAAATGTTCAACCTAGAGATTACTTATGAAAAGTTCAAACAAAGCAAGTTTTAAAGAATGTATATGGTGAACTACTATTCTTATGGCACTTATGTAAATAATCAAGTCAAGATTTTTTTGAAACTAGACTTATTTGGTAAACAAATTGGAGCTAATTTGGCTATCTTTGGTAAAAATTAGTTTAATTATAGAGAGAAGATATGTTTTAATAACACATCTTTGTAGATATTATTTCTTAATACTATTCATTATAAACTGGACTTGATCCTCATTTCTTCTAGTGTCTTCCAATGCCTAACTACAACTCTGCAAGCTAACACTTTTTTTTTCCACACATTTCTAACTTGAAGTCATTTGAGAACTAAAATGGCTCTTTTTTCTGATGCTCCACGAACTAAATGTAAAACACCTAGGGTAAAGAGATACTCATGATAGCTCATGCATAGAAAATCTGTTGCTCTATGGGCCACTTGAAAGGGCACCAGAGACATCTGAACTATAAACCAGGAAGATCAGTCAGTTTGCCATTAACTGTTCTCAATCTGAAGATGCTTCAAGTCTGCCACTCTAGAAGTTTTGTCAATCACATTTTATAAACTGGCTACCCTCAGAACTCAGAAACTGGCTTAACTTTTGATCCAAACATTAACCATTGTTTTTCTTTTCTTTCCACAGAAATGACTTTTATTCAATGCCTGATTATTTGAAACATAGGCCTAACTTTGAGAATAAAACTGCATCACTCGCTCCTGAAATAAGTTTGAGTAAACTGACCTATTGTCAAGACTAAGAGACTGAATCAAAGAGATGAAACCACCTACCAGCTCAACGTTTAAAATGTGAAACCTCCAAGGAAATTTCAGGTGGAAGAACTGAAAGGGTTCAGGACAGGCCCTCCTCCCATAATGTGCCACTTTGGATTATTTTTAGCTGAAGGCACTTGAGACACTACAGGCTCAAAAGAAACCTTTTCCCCTCCCTTAACTCCATAGAAGAATCTAAATTAGGGGTCTTTCCCAGAATAGGGGTTATTAGAAGACACAAATTTTATCTGAGTGACCCATCTGTATGGTAGGACAAACATCTAATCACCAAACATCTGCTCTATTTATCACCCTGTGAAATGCAATCCTCTCCTCTGAAATCCCAGACCCCTACCCCCTTCTTCTTAGTTCAGAATGACATAGATACCTCAGTTTGCCTGTTTTTGGAATTTCCATGTCTATGTGTACTCCCTGTATGTACACGTAATTAATTCTTTTTCTATTGTTCTACCTCATGTCAATTTAATTCCTAGTCCAGCTTGAAGGACCTTTGAGGGGACAGGAATTCTTGCTACCTGACAGGCTATTGTCTAATGCACTATGCAATTTTAAATGTCTCCAGAACTTGTACATACATCCTGTCATCAATTACAAATATGGAATTTTTATCTAAAATTATGTACACAAAAATTGATCCCATTTCTTTCTTTCCTTCTTTCCTGCCTTCCTTCCTTCCTTCCTTCCTTCCTTCCTTACTTCCTTCCTTCCTTCCTCCCTCCTTCCCTCCTTTCTTCTTTCTTTCTTTCTTTCTTTCTTTCTTTCTTTCTTCCATGTCTATGAGCCTCAGTTATATTTTTGAAACTTCCCTGACTGCTTTTATTTTTCACTTTTTTATGGTTCTATACCTTTGAAAGATGTAAGGAAAATACCATGTCCTATATTTTTATGCTTACTATTAGTAATTCTGTAAGATTGTGTTATTAGCATAGGCAGTACCTTATACAGGTGAAAAGCCCAGGGTCCAAAATAAGACTGCCTGGATTTGAGTCCTAGATCTGCCACACACGTCTCTATGTCTCAATTTACTCATCTGTAAAATGAAGACAATCATAGCACATGTATAACTCCTAGGAGACTAATTAACACATACATGTTCACATATTAATTTTCATTATGATCTCCAGAATGTAACAAAGAGCATGGGTTTCTCAAAGGAAAAATAGTTGTATAGTATAAATATGGTCATTAAATTTTAGTAAATTCATCTACAGATTATTTATACAACATACTTTTTTTTCTACCACTCCTTATTTAAAAAAAAATCCCCATCACTTCAAATTATGGTAAAAGAGAAGGAGCAGGATTTTTTTTTTCACCGTTAAGTTATTTTTGAGAGGCAGAGAGAGACAGAGCATGAGCAGGGGTGGGGCAGAGAGAGAGGGAAACACAGAATCTGAGGCAGGCTCCAGGTTCTAAGTTGTCAGCACAGAGCCTGATGCGGGGCCTGAACCCACAAGCTGAGAGTTCATGACAGGAGCCGAAGTCGGACACTTAACCAACTGAGCCACCCAGCCGCCCCAGAAAGAGCAGAACTTTTATTTAGAAAATCTGTTCAGGTTTCTCCTATCATTCAAAATTAGAGCATTCCTGGGAAGCCTGGGTGGCTCAGTCAGTTAAGATTCTGACTCTTGATTTTGCCTAATGTCATGATTTCATGGTTTGTGAGATCAAGCCCTTCTCTCTCTCTCTCTCTCTCTCTCTCTCTCTCTCTCTGCATGCTCTCTCTTCTCTCTCTCTCTCCCTTTCTTTGCCTCAAAATAAATACACTTTGAGAATAAAGTTATAAATAATAAATATTTTAAGGCAGATAAAATCAAAGGAAATGGGACTTTCTGATAAAGAGAAAACCTGAATTTTGCATTTTGTTATGCATTTTGCTTTCTTCCCATGAGTGGGAAATTATTTTCCTAAATCAAAAACTGAAAGAAGATAATTGTTTTCTTTTTTTTTTATTTTTTTTAACATTTATTTATTTTTGAGACAGAGAGAGTCAGAGCATGAATGGGGGAGAGTTAGAGAGAGAGGGAGACACAGAATCCGAAACAGGCTCCAGGCTCTGAGCTGTCAGCACAGAGCCCGATGCGGGACTTGAACTCACGGACTGCGAGATCATGACCTGAGCTTAAGTCGGACACTTAACCGACTGAGCCACCCAGGTGCCCCAAGATAATTGTTTTCTATTAATTTATTTCTACTTAATTTATTTTACAACGTTTAAAAATGGAATGGAAATCCTAAGCGAAAAAGATCTAGAATATTCTCACATTAGAGTATAAGTTTTCATCTTCTTTAGGATAATGGTTCCCTGGTATTTCTTGGCCTTGAAATGTGATACTTTGTAAAACTGTTGCCTACTTGGAAAAATAGATCAATGACCTTGTTCCTTTTAATATTTGATTTTAGTGTACACTTCTCCCTCTTTTTTCTCTGCCTTGGAAAAAATTCAGGTGTATAAAAAAAACAGTCCTTAGGTACCCACTCAGTATAAATGTTTTCTCATTCTATTTTACATAGGTTTTACCAAGAGCTCAAGAAATTTCTTCAGAATATTAATGGCTTTAAGCAATTCTACTCAAAATGACATTTGACTTTTTATTTAAATTTCATATGTGTTTCTTTTTTGTATAAATATTCACTGCCCATATCACCTTTTCATTTCTTTTCCAACAGTCTACTTCAGTGTATATGTGACAATTATTTGTTGCTTCATGCCAAATATTTCTAGTATAATGTGTTTATGTGTTGATTTGGGGATTTTGTTTTTTGTTTTTTTTTTTGCCTTCTATAAGAAAAATTTCTTTTGTTTTTTTGTTTGGCCAATAAACAAGCATTTGCAAGACAATAATTTACTGTCCTGATGCCTTGCCATAATAAGATAGGAGACCATTTCACCACCCCAAATTTGGAAAATCTTTTTTCTCTTTCCATTTTCTAGAAGTGTCAGTTGCTTTATTTGAAGAAGCACTCAGATACAGCATGATCTCAGATAGAAGGATTTAATACACATCATGGGATTCTGAACTATATACATACTGTATCTTAGTAAAACATATTTTGACATAATTGGTGTTTCTGGAATTCTTCCCAGAAGTTTAGAAGTGCCTACAATGAGGTAAAACTGAACTGCCAATTCTAAATCTAGACACCCATCTGAGGCTTTTAATTCTTCCATATGCAAATGTTTTTCCAGGCCTTAAAAATACAGAAAAAAAGCTTCATTCAGAATGTTTAAGCATATCAGAGTTTCACTGCTACTGCCAATGTTCATTGTTAAACACAGGGGACCTCGAAGGAAACACAGGCTGCTTGGAAATAGAATATTCATCAAGTTATAATGGTTGATAATTATATTGATACATCCCCAAGTTGTTTCACAAATAAATTGCGAAACAACACTTAACATGTTTGCATCATGTTACCACCAACTGGCCAAGAATGTTTATTAGAAAAGTTTACTAGAAAGAAAATCAATGTTTACAAGGAAAACAAACAGGAATAGACAAAAAACAAAACAAAACAAAAGAAAACAAAACAAAAACCTTCCATTATTTGAAAAACTCATGGAGAATCCAAATGCTCTGAAGTTGCCATTTTTGGGGGCAATTAAGAATGAATTTCAACAACTTGAAATCTAAGGAATGTCGGCAGCTGAGAGTCTGCTGTTTTTGCAAGTAAGTCCACCATTTGTCAATCTTTTGGCCTTAACATATTGTGAAGAGTTGGTTCACTGAGTTTGTTCGCTCCTTTAGGAACTCTGTCCAAAGAGACTATTTAAGGTATTCATTTGGTGACATTAAACATTCCAGCACTTTTATAAAGGCTTCTGTTTCCCGGCAGCTGATTAGACTTAATTTAAAACATTCAGATATCCTTAAGGGTATTTCTTCTCTACTCTCTGATCTAGATAATCTGTGTACACTGGCTTAGAGAATTTCACTTGGATATGTAAAATTCCAGCACCTGGTTTCCAGAGAAACTATCAACTTATAAAACTGGAAACCTGATTGAATTTATTAACCCAAAGAATTTAGGGTTTACAAATAACATACAACATTGTTTTTTTTTTAAATTTTTTTATTTAAAAAAAATTAATGTTTATTTATTATTGAGAGACTGAGCATGAGCATGAGCATGGGAGGGGCAGAGAGAGGGGAGACACAGAGTCCAAAGCAGGCTTCAGGCTCTGAGCTGTCAGCACAGAGCCTGACATGGGGCTCGAACTCACAAACCACAAAATCATGACCTAAGCTGAAGTTGGATGCTTAACTGACTGAGACACCCAGATGCCCCATAACATATAACATTCTTAAAGATTAGTTCTACTTTCAGAATCCTACAGTGCTTACCCAGAAGTGATATATTTCTATTTTTTATCAAAACCTCAGGTTCACCTTTTCACTGACAAAATTCACTATTAAACACACCATGTGTCTTGTCGATACTACTACTTAGATGATTATGTTAGCTATCACATCTTAATCTTTATTTCATTCTCAATAAAATCATTTGGCTCTGGGCAAGGGAAATAAGAGTTCTGAGTCTATAGTATAGACGGACACATAAAAATTGCTATCTTATTTAGCTGTGTCCTTATTTGCCTTTACCTTTTTTCTGTTCTCATTCTCTACTAAGGAAGCATGGCTTCTAATAGCAATTACATTCAACCCATTGTCTCAATTCTGGTTTCCACTATTGTCTTGTTTGCAAGATTACAACAATCTCCACACTAAATTCCTAGTCTCAACTGTCTTTACGCGTGAATCCACTCTCTGTATCACTGCCAAATTTATCATCACCCTCAAAGTTATCTTTTCAAGCACCACTTACAACCTGTAATCCTCTATGACCACATTCTTAAAAAGGCATTCTCTTGTTCACTGAATCAAATCCAAACTCATCATTTGACAAGTCAACCCCCATAATCCAACACAACACCCCTCTCTAGCCAGTAATGTTGACCTTCGGTCGGGTTAGATCTCTTCTTTTCACCTCATTCCCACTCTTTATAAATTCTTGACACATGTATGTGATTCTGGTATTCATTCATACTCAATTATGAATATTATATTAAAATAACAGAAAAAATCCTAGAGAAAATTGCCCACACACATATAACAATCAGATATTTTGATTTTCTTTTTCTTCATATAATAATAACAACAGCAAATATTGATACAGCATTACAAAACAGACACATCGGCCAATGGAATAGAATATAATACACATTTTCAAAACTCAAACAAGAAGAGATAGAAAACTTGAACAGATCCATAACCAATGAGGAAATTGGATCAGTTATCAAAAATCTCCCAACAAATAAGAGTCCAGGACCAGATGGCTTCCCTGGGGAAATTCTACCAGACATTTAAAGAAGAGATAATACTTATCCTTCTCAAGCAATTCCAAAAAATAGAAAGAGAAGGAAAACTTCCAGACTCATTCTATGAAGCCAGCATTACTTTGATTCCTAAATCAGACAGAGACCCAACAAAAAAAGAGAACTACATATCTCTGATGAATATGGATGCAAAAATTCCCACTAAGATACTAGCAAATCGAATTCAACAGCATATAAAAAGAATTATTCACCATGATCAAGTGGGATTCATTCATGGGCTGCAGGGCTGGTTCAACATTCACCAACAATGTGATACATCACATTAATTAAGGAAAAGATAAGAACCATATGATCCTGTCAATCAATGCAGAAAAAGCATTTGACAAAATTCAGCATCGTTTCTTAATCAAAACCCTCGAGAAAGTAGGTATAGAAGGAACATACTTAAACATCATGAAAGCCACTTATGAAAAGCCCACAGCTAATATCATCTTCAATGGGGAAAAACTGAGAGCTTTCCCCCTGAGATCAGGAACACGACAAGGATGTCCACTCTCACCGCTATCGTTTAACATAGTGTTAGAAGTCCTAACATCAGCAACCAGACAACAAAAGGAAATCAAAGGCATCAAAGTTGGCAAAGATGAAGCCAAGCTTTCACTTTTTGCAGATGACATGATATTATACATGGAAAACCTGATAGACTCCACCAAAAGTCTGCTAGAACTGATACATGAATTCAGCAAAGTCGCAGGATACAAAGTAATGTACAGAAATCAGTTGCATTCTTATACACTAATGATGAAGCAACAGAAAGACAAATAAAGAAACTGATCCCATTCACAATTGCACTAAGAATCATAAAATACCTAGGAAAAAACCTAACCAAAGATATAAAAGTTCTGTATGCTGAAAACTGTAGAAACCTTGTGAAGGAAATTGAAGAAGATACAAAGAAATGGAAAAAAATCGTGCTCATGGGTTGGAAGAATAAATATTGTTAAAATGTGTATAGGAGCCAAAGCAATCTACACATTCAATGCAATCCCAATCAAAATTGCACCAGCATTCTTTTCGAACCTAGAACAAGCAATCCTAAAATTTGTATGGAACCACAAAAGACCCCAAATAGCCAAAGTAATATGGAAGAAAAAAACCAAAGAGGGAGACCTCACAATCCCAGACTTTAGCCTCTACTAAAAAGCTGTAATAATCAAGACAACATGGTATTGGTACAAAAACAGACACATCGACCAATGGAATTGAGTAGAGACTCCAGCATTGGACCAACAAAAGTATGGCCACCTAATCTTTGACAAAGCAGGAAAGAATATCCAATGGAAAAAAGACAGTTTCTTTAACAAATGGTGTTGTGGGACCTGGACAGCAACATGCAGAAGAATGAAACTAGACCACTTTCTTACACCATTCACAAAACTAAACTCAAAATGGATAAAGGACCTGAATGTGAAACAGGAAACCATGAAAACCCTAGAAGAGAAAGCAGGAAAAAACCTCTCTGACCTCAGCCACAGCAATTTCTTGCTTGACTCATCTCCAAAGGCAAGGGAATTAAAAGCAAAAATGAACTATTGGGACCTCATGAAGATGAAAACCTTCTGCACTGCAAAGGAAACAACCAACAAAACTAAAAGGCAACTGATGGAATGGGAAAAGATATTTGCAAATGACATATCAGACAAAAGGCTAGTATCCAAAATCTATAAAGAACTCACCAAACTCCACACCCAAAAAAACAAATAATCCAGTGAAGAAATGGGCAGAAAACATGAATAGACACTTCTCTAAAGAAGACATCCAGATGGCCAACAGGCACACGAAAACATGCTCAATGTCGCTCCTCATCAGGGAAATACGAATCAAAACCAGACTGAGATACCACCTCACGCTGATTAGAGGAGCTAAAATGGACAAATCAGGAGACTATAGATGCTGGTGAGGATGTGGAGAAATGGGAACCCTCTTGCACTTTTGGCGGGAATGCAAACAGGTGCAGCCTCTCTGGAAAACAGTGTGGAAGTTCCTCAAAAAGTTAAAAATTGATCTACCCTATGACTCAGCAATAGCTCTGCTAGGAATTTACCCAAGGGATACAGGAGTGCTGATGCATAGGGGCACTTGTACCCCAATGTTTATAGCAGCACTTTCAATAATAGCCAAATTATGGAAAGAGCCTAAATGTCCATCAACTGACAAATGGATAAAGAAATTGTGGTTTATATACACAACGAAATACTACTTGGCAATGAGAAAGAATGAAATATGGCCTTTTGTAGCAACGTGGATGGAACTGGAGCGTGTTATGCTAAGTGAAATAAGTCATACAGAGAAAGACAGATACCATATGTTTTCACTCTTATGTGGATTCTGAGAAACTTAACAGAAGACCATGGGGGAGGGGAAAGAAAAAAGTTAGAGAGGGAGGGATCCAAACCATAAGAGACTATTCAAAACTAAGTATAAACTGAGAGTTGATGGGGGGTGGGAGGGAGGGGAAAGTGGGTGATGGGCATTGAGAAGGGCACCTGTTGGGATAAGCACTGGGTGTTGTTTGGACATCAATTTGACAATAAATTTTATTTAAAAAATAGTGATACAAAATTTTTCAGGTGTCATAAAAAGCCATATTTTAATGGATTTAAAATATTTTCTTTATAGCTAGCACCTATTTTGATTGGTTTGGTGCCTGTGCCATACTGATTATTAAATATAGTGGATATCATCCTTGGAAACAGGAGTGGTCAGAAAAGGGCTTCATCTGTGCTGAGTTAAAATCAAGAATACTAAAAAAAATCAGACAAAATAAGGGATATGCCAAGGAGTATCACAGTTCAAGATAACAAACAAAGGAAATTGGAAGTAAGTCAGTATGTCTGGAGTGAAATTGAAATAGTGGAATAAGAAAGAATGCTAGAACGGTATGCTCTAGTAAGATGATTACAGACCTTGAAAATTATTGGAACAAAAAAGGAAATAAAATAAGGAAATAGTATGTTCAGGTTAATATTTTAGAAACAACTCCATCATCAGTGTGGAGATTTAACAAGTTAGGTTGTAGACAAGGTTATACTCATGAAGAGAACTCTTTTTGTATTCTGTCACCTTTGTCTATCTCAAATTCTGTCAGCAGTATTGAGGTGATATCTCTTTTCAAATGCAAGTGAATACATCATTTCATATTACTCTAAAATAGTCTCATGTCAGTCCAACTGGAATGCCCATCTCTATTCTGTATTCATATCACTTTTCAGTTCATTTTTTTCTAAAGACTTGCTATCAATGTAAAATCTTAAGTCCTAGTTTTGGCTTACAAAGTCTTACATGATATTTTCTCTGGTCATGTTTATGTGCTTGTCTCATATCATTCTCACCCTCACTTACATGGTCCAGCCGCACTGGACTTATTTTATTACATGAAAAAAATGGGATTAGTTGTTCATTTCTTCCAGGAATGTACCAACACTCTCCCTCTTTATCTAAAACTACGATTACCAGATCCTTCTTGTTCTTCATATGTCAGCTTAGATATCATGTTAAAGAGGTCTTTCCTAGCCAGTAAAAAAAAAGAGGCAAACAAGACACTTGCATTATTCTTTTTTAAAATTCTATGCATAGTACACATTCTCTGATACTCTGCTTATTATTTTTACCTTGTTAGTAAGTATATTTGTTGATTGTTTGTCTCCCTTCAACACTAGAATATACACAAGAGAAGACAAGAACCTTGCCTATATTATTTAATATTGAATTGCCACAGACAGGGACAAAGTAGGTGTTCAATAAATATTTGTAGAAGAAATAAATGAATCAAGTGCACACTGTCCACATTGATTCACCTAAAATAAAAACTACAGCTCTGTTGAATGAATGTCAGTAATAATAGTATCAAATAGTCCTTATGGGGTTAATTCTTTATGCTTGATTTTTTTCATATCAATATACAACTGATTCATACACACGATGTGAACATCAAAGAATAACGCTCTTATCTTATACCTTGTAAACCCTTAAAGTGATGGAGTTTTTGGAGCTTCTCAAGTTGAAAGAAAAGTATAAAAGAAATCTGATAAGCTACTAATAATTTATGAACAAAAAGTAAGGGTAATGTGTCAAAGTGCAATTTTGTGGACCTTGATCCACATTTGCCAATTTTTTTTTATTGTACACGTTATTACTTAAATTTTATCACACAAATGTGTGATATTTTCTGGTGGATATAAATAATGTGACACTTCCTACGAACTCTTGGTTACAAAATAAACCCAGTTTTTTATGGGGCCCTATTGTTTCCTCGAGGTTTCATACCAACTTACACATGTGCAAATAAACCTTGCATGCACTCACGTATTCAACAATTATTGATTATTGCAGACAAAGAACATTGACCAATAAGATAGAAGAGAAAGTTCAGAAATAGATCTATACATTTACTAACATGAGATTTATGACAACTAAATAGAAACATGGGAAGAAGACATGAATAACCAATTCACAAAAAAAGGGTATCTAAATGATTAAGAAATGCATGAAAATGTAATAAAGCTTATTCGTTATCAGGAAAAGTGCAAATTAAAACCACAATAAAATACCCTACGAATCCACCAGTAAAACTAAAATGAAGAAATAGAAAATATATGTTGGAAATTATGTAAAACAACTATAACAATCTTACCCTATTGGTGGAAGTTCAAATTGATGCAGCCACTTTGCAAAACTGTTTGGTAGTACCTCCTAAAACTGAACATATGCCTACTCTAACTCAGAAATTGTACTTTGGCCCTTTGGCATGTAATTAAAAGAAATGCCTACATTTTGTTTCTTCAAAGAACATGAATTAGAACATCTATGGAAGCACTGTTTGTAAAATCCTCAAACTTGATATTGTTTATAAATATTAGAATAAGTAAATATTAGTATATTCACAGAATAAAATATTGCATAACAATCAAAAAGAAAAACTGCAACACCAATAAACATGGGTAAATCTTACAAACGTAATGCTGAGTGAAAGAATCTAGACACAAAGAATACCTACTGTATTTTCCAATTATATAAAGTACAAAAACAAACAAAACTAATCCTTACTGGTAGATATCAGGATAGTGGTTACCCTGAGGCATGGTTAATGATAGGCAGGGAACACAAATGGGTTTCTAGAGTGTTGGTACTATTATGTTTCTGGATCTAGATACTGGTTACATAAGTGTATTCAGTTGGTATCATTTATTGAGTTGTATACTTAGAAGATCACTTTTCTGTGTGTATATTGAAAATTTATGCACAAATTTGTAAACGTTTTCCTATGTGCTTACTATAGTCTAGAATTTTTCAAAAAATGTTTATTCATTTTTGAGAGGAGAAAGAGAGAGAGAGAGAGAGAGTGCAGGAGAGGGGTAGAAAGGGAGAGAGAGACAGACAGACAGACAGACAGAGAATCCCAAGCAGGCTTCTTGTCAGCACAGAGACCGATGCAGGGCTCAATCTCACAAACTGTGAGATCATGACCTGAGCTGAGATAAGGAGGCAGACACTCAACCAACTGAGCCACCCAGGTGCCCCTATGCTCTAGAACTTGTTAAAGATGAGGGGAAGATAAAGATGAACAAGCTGATATGGTCTCTGCTTTCAGAGAATTTACCTTTTAGTTAGGGAAAATAGGAAGGCAAATAATAATTATGTAAATAAAATAATAAAATAGTGTTATGATAAACACAACAAAGATATTGTCTAACATCACTGAGCTTACTGTCCAACAGAAAAGCTAGAAAGTTAAACTGTTAATTTCAACAAAATGTCATAACAGTTGTGATTCAAAAGTACAATGCACTGAGCTAATCTAGGAACTGCAGAAAAGAAGCGACATTTGAGCTGAGACCTGAAGCATGAGTGAATAGTTACATGGAAAATGGAGAAGGGAGTGTATGACCTTAAGCCAATTCTGTGCCCTGAAGCTCTAGTTTGAATAATGGAATTGTTTAAGCTTAGAGACCAAAGAAAAAATGAAACAGAATGGAACTACAGCAATAAACAAGAATCAAATCAGGGGGCACTGTGGACCAGATTAAAGATATAGTATTATATCCTACATGTAATTAGAAGTCAAATTTTAAGCAGTGGGGGTGATATAATTTGATTTACAGTTTTAAAAGATCATTTTGGCTGCAAGGTGTAATGAATTGAGAGTTAAACATTTTAGTACACGAGTATAGATAACTTAGAACAAAGTGATAACAATTGAACTGGAAAGATGTAGAGTACTATCGAATGTATTTTAAAGTTAACGCCAATTCAATTAGGTCTCATTTTAAAGAGTAGTAAGAGAATACAAAGAATCAAAGAAAATTCATAAGTTTGGGACTTGAGCAGCTGGATAATGCTCATTACATAATTCTCATCAATATACACATGGCTCACTCCCTCACTTCATTTTGGTCTCTATTCAGATGTCATCTAATCAGAAAGGGTTTTCCTGACCTCCCTATATTAAATAGCAATTTTCACCACTCTTTATCCCTTATCCTACTTTATTTTCCTTCTTAGAACTTTTTATCTGATATTTTATTTTTTATTTGTTGATCTTGCCCCATAAAATCATGATTACTGTCTGTTTTGTTTACTGATGCATCTGTTGTATAAAATATCATCTAGCAATATATCATCAATTAATATTTGCTGAATGGATAAATTTTCTGAATATAGAGAATATTAATGGAAGTATAAATTGGGAAAAATAAATATTTTTATCATTTTAAGTTTGAGATATTTGTTACACATCCAAGTAGACAAGATGAGTAGGCAGCGAAATACCCAAGTTTTGAGATCAGAAAATAGTTAATGAGAAAGATACGAATTCAACTGTCACCAGAATATTGATAGTATTTAAAGTGGTTGAACTGCATGGTGTCCTGGTACTATATTGGGGCTTTGAAATTTTGCTGTTGCCCTCTTAGAATGTTGTCTTGAGAAATATTCTCTTGAAGAAGCTGATTCAAAATATTGGAGGATAAGAGACCATATGGATGAGAACTGAGGTGCTCCAACCAACTGTTAGCACCAACTGGAAAATTTGTGTGATATTATCTTGGACCTTAAAATCATCATGGCTGCCACCTCACTGTGATTGCATAAGTAAGACCAGATGAGAACAGCCAAAGAACTTTCCATTCAGCTCGAAGATTCACAAACAATAATAATTCAGTGTGTTTGTAAGCCACTAAGATTTAGAGTAGTTTTACTACATAGCAATAGCTAACTGAAGCAGTCTCCAAATGTGAGACTGAAGAAAAATGAGGCAGTTAGATGAAGGAATTAGAGGAATAATGGATAAATATATTTTGACATATATATTTGGATGGCAGAATGAATCAAATGATGATGGAATGGATGGGGATAGTAAATGAAAGGAGTCCCTAAGAAATTCTTTTTTTTTTTAAATTGTTTTTTCAACGTTTATTTATTTTTGGGACAGAGAGAGACAGAGCATGAACGGGGGAGGGGCAGAGAGAGAGGGAGACACAGAATCGGAAACAGGCTCCAGGCTCTGAGCCATCAGCCCAGAGCCTGACGCGGGGCTCGAACTCCCGGACCGCGAGATCGTGACCTGGCTGAAGTCGGACGCTTAACCGACTGCGCCACCCAGGCGCCCCAAGAAATTCTAATAATTATGATTTATTATAAAAAGAGGTAGTAACAAAATAATGCCTTTCAAAGAAGTGGTCAAAGGGATAAAAGGAAAAGCAGGCAAATAAAATGTCACATAAAGGAATATAGTATTTCATATAAAGATTGGTAAATTTTATAAACAACTTTTGATAGGTGAAAAAGACTAATTAAAAAATTAATTAATTGGAGAGAGAGAGTTTGAGCAGGGCAAAGGGAGAGAGAGAGAAAGAGAGAATCACTCCAATCAGCATGGAGTCCAACATGGGGCTTAATTCCAAGATTCTGGGATTATGACCTGAGCAGAAATCAACAGTTGGACACCCAACCAACTGAGCCACCCAGGTGCCCCAAAGATTAATATATTTAAATGATTGTATTTATTGAGATCACATAAACAAAAATAAATGTAATTTATTGTTGTAATGAACTGCTTTATATATATATAATATATATATAATATAATATATATAATTATATATATTATGTAATTATATATATATAATATATATAATTATATATATTATAATATATATATATTATATTTATATAATTCCAAAAACTTAAAGCCTACATTATACAAGCATCACTGATAGTTGATTTAATACATTTATAAAAGTTAAAAGTATGGTCATTGTACCCTTTACCAGTAATATAATCTCTTACTATGAAATTGTTCCTATGAGAAAATAATTATTTTATTTAATGTCATCTTGAAATTGTTTATAGGAAAAATTGACAACTTTGAAGAACGTATTTGATTGGGTAAAATGTCTGGTAATCATGAAGGATACTGTGATATTTGCTATTTTTGAGTGGATTTTAATCTGTAAAACATAGTTTTCAAAATTCTCTCATAAGAAGTTACCTTTAAATGCAAGAATTTTTCCTGTAAAGCTAAAATGTATTACATCAGTATCTTTTTTTTTCACAAGTGGACAAAAGAAAGCTTATTTACTTTTTTTTCCAAAATATAATTGTAAAAATATTTATGCATCTCATAAATTTATGATAAACTGAAAGTATACAGAAAAGAAAATAACATTTAGAAACAAAAATCTTGTAAAAGAAATCCTAAGCATCTTGGGTATGTACCATTGATTTTTTTACACTGTCCAGTCATGTGAGAATCAATATGAGGCTGTATTTGAAACTAACCTACAATTATGCTGCTTCCCATAGCTGCTTACCTTTGGGTTTAGTGCTACATCCCTACTTATGTATTATTATTAATTTGGTGTTTTAATTGTCAGAAGTATACATAAAGCCAGAAATATATGGACCTTTCAATTTATTAAATTACTGTACGTAACCTCACTATATAAGGGAGGCTATCAATGCAAAGACACTTACTGATATAGTGGAAACATTTTCTCCCTGTATGTGCTGAGCATTTGCAACTACTGTAAATGAAACTTAAATAGAAAGGCAAACAAATGCAAAAAAAAAAAAATAACTATTGAGCCCCAACACTATAGACTCTTCAATCCCGTACTTCTCAACCTAAATCCCATTATGTTCTCAACACCAATGAAGTGTATGGAAATATTTATAGTTTAAAATGGTGAAGTTAACTTGGCATTTTTTCCCTTCCTCTGTATAAATCACTGCAAACAAGAAGAGTGAGAAACGGAAAAACAAACTTCATTTGCAACAAAACCAAAAAATATCTCAAATTCCAAATGATAAGTCAGAAGAAAGACTGCCAAAATCATTGGTGGTCAAGTAGAATTGAGAGACTGCAAGGAGACAGTATACCTGTAGCTAAAAATCTCAGTAAAACCTGGCAAGTGGGATAGCCTGAAATGCAAAACCAGTGATGACTTATTTTCAACAACAGGAAAAAATATTAAAGAGTAGTAGTTGAAGGTTTCCTGGATCCCTGTTAAACATGGAATCTTGAGAAACTGGAAATGAGACCAAATCAGAAATGATGTAAATTTTTAGCATTTACAGTAATTTAATAATTACTAATGTGTTATTATATAAATTATATATTATATAATTTAATGTAAATTATATATATAAATTATTAATAATTATTATGAATCAATCAATGAGTCAGGGAAAAATAGACCCCACCTGTCCTGATTTTGGTTTCCAAAGTCTAAAACATCACACTCTTTTTTTTTTAATTTTTTTTTCAACGTTTATTTATTTTTGGGACAGAGAGAGACAGAGCATGAACGGGGGAGGGGCAGAGAGAGAGGGAGACACAGAATCGGAAACAGGCTCCAGGCTCTGAGCCATCAGCCCAGAGCCTGACACGGGGCTCGAACTCATGGACCGCGAGATCGTGACCTGGCTGAAGTCAGATGCTTAACCGACTGCGCCACCCAGGCGCCCCTAAAACATCACACTCTTACATAGTCCTTTGACATCAGGAGAATATCTGATAGTTTAGATTATCTTCTAGATTCTTCACTCACACAAACTTCCTAAATAGCCATCCCAAGAAGAAAGTAATGCATAGTTGAATAAAGAAATTAGATCTTACATTCAACTCTGATATATAAATTCCTTTGAGTTGTCACTTATATTCTTACAACGCATATGTCTGAAGACAACGAAAAAATAATTGTGATGAATTTCAGGAGACTATGAACTAGCATTGAGAATGACAAAGCCCTGGGGGCCACAGTCTAAGGGATGCCCCTATTCCATGCAAACCTAGAAATCCCATTGAGGCTTTCCTGGTAGCAAGTCAATAAAGATCTCTCTTGGCTTCTCGTATGGAGGAAGAAAGAGTAACCATTTTGACATACTCGCAAATAACTCTCCTCACCTAAGAGGGGAAAAAAAACCAAATACATTTGAAAGTAATAGAACAAGAAAGGACACATGTCTATTAAAATATTGAGATTTAGTCATATTATAGAATGTTTTTCCTCCTCCACATCTTACCACCACACAACAGAGTATATCCAGTATAAACAGAGCTGAAAGAACTATAAAATTTAGACTTTCTCTGAGGAGTAGTGCAAAGCCCAAAGTCAAGAGAGGACACAAAAATTAAATGATAGGAATTTGAACTGATTGGAAATTTGTATGATTCCATACAAATTTTACATGTAGCCAACAGTAAATAAATCTGACTCCTAGCCAAACTAACATAACCATTCATACTAGATGCATATTTAGTTCCTATTACTTACTACATGTCTGGATTTTTTTTACAAGTTTTTCTTTAAATTCCACACAGTTAACATACAGTGTAATATTAGTTTCAGGTGTACAATTTAGTGATTCATCACTTACATACAACACCCAGTCCTCATCACTACAAGTGCCCTCCTTAACACATCAGCCATTTAACACAACCCCCACACACTTGATCTCCAGTAACTTTAAGTTTCTTCTCTATAGTTAAGAATCTGTTTCCTAGTTTGACTCTCTCTTTTTACCTGTATGTTCCTCTGTTTTAGTTCTTAAATTCCATGACTGTGTGAAGCCACATGGTATTTATCTTTCTCTGAATTATTTTGCTTAGCATAATACTTTCTAGTTCCATCCACATCATTGCAAATGGCAAGATCTCATTTTTTATAACAGAATAATATCCTTATCCATTCATCAGTCAATGGACATTTGGGCTCTTTCCTTAATTTGGCTATGGTTTAGAATGCTGCTATAAACAATGGGATGCATGTGCATGTGATCCCTTTCAAAGTAGTGTTTTCATATCCTTGGGAGTACAAAATACAAAGTAGTGCACTTGCAATTGTAGGGGAGTTCTATTTAAAAAAAAATTAAATTAAAATTTAATTTATTTATTTTGACAGAGAGAGAGTACAAGCAGGGGAGGGACATACAGGGAGAGAGAGACAGAGAGAGAGAGAGAGAGAGAGAGAGAATCCCAAGCAGGATGTCAGGGTGGAGCATGACTCAGGGCTTGAACTCACAAACCATGAGATCATGACCTGAGCTGGAACCAAGAGTCTGACACCTGACTGAGCCACCCAGGGGCCCCTATTTTTACCTTTTTAAGGAATTTCTATACTCTTTTCCAGATGCATCTGGACCCCAGGGACCCCAGGGGCCCCTATTTTTACCTTTTTAAGGAATTTCTATACTCTTTTCCAGATGCATCTTTTCCAGGTGCATCATTTTGCATTCTCACCAACAATGCAAGAGGGTTCCCCTTTCTTCACATTCTCGCCAATACCTGTTGATTCCTGTGTTGTTAATTTTAGCCATTCTGAGGGTGTGAGGTAATATCTTATTATAGTTTTGATTTGTACTTCGTTGAAGGTGAGTGATGTTGAGAATCTTTCAAGGGTCTATTAGGCATCTGTATGTACTTTGGAAAAATGTCTATCATGCCTTCTGCCCATATTTTAACTGGAATATTTGTCATTTGGGTGTTCATTTTGATAAGATCTTTACAGATATTGGATACTAACCCTTTATCGGATATGTCATTTGCAAATATATTTTCCCATTCTGTAGGTTGCCTCTTTTTTTTTATTTTTTTTTCAACGTTTATTTATTTTTGGGACAGAGAGAGACAGAGCATGAACGGGGGAGGGGCAGAGAGAGAGGGAGACACAGAATCGGAAACAGGCTCCAGGCTCTGAGCCATCAGCCCAGAGCCTGACGCGGGGCTCGAACTCACGGACCGCGAGATCGTGACCTGGCTGAAGTCGGACGCCCAACCGACTGCGCCACCCAGGCGCCCCTGTAGGTTGCCTTTTAGTTTTAGTGATTGTTTTCTTCATATTGCTGAAGATTTTTATTTTAAATCAATCACAGTAGTTAATTTTTGCTTTTGTTTCCCTTGCCTCAGGAGATATATATAGTAAGAAGTTGCTTCAGCCTATTTTAAAGAGGTTATTAACTATGTTCTCCTCTAGATTTTGGTGTTTTCCTGTCTCACATTTAGGTCTTTTATCAATTTAGAATTAATTTTTGTGTATGCTGTAAGAAAGTTGTCCAGTTTAATCCTTTCACATGTTGCTGTCCAGTTTTCCCATCATAGAAAAGATTGTCTCTCTTACATTGGATATTCTATCTTGCTTTGTCAGAGGTTAGTTGACCATATAGCTGGGGGTACATTTATGGACTTTATATTCTGTTCCATTGATCAATGGAATTGATCCAGAATTGTGATGCCTCCAGCTTTGTTTTTCTTTTTCAAAATTGCTTTGGCTATACAGGGTCTTTTTTGGTTCCATACAAATTTTAGGATTCTTTGTTCTAACTCTGTGAAAAATGCTGTTGGTATTTTGATAGGGATTGCATTAAATGTGTAGATTGCTTTGGGTAGTATACTCATTAAAAAAAAAAAGAAAAAAAACTTGTTCTGGGGTGCCTGGGTAGCTGAGTCAATTGAGTGTCCAACTCTGGATTTTAGCTCAGGTCATGATCGCCAGATCATGGGATCAAGCCCCACATCAGGATCCATGCTGAGCATGGAGCCTGCTTAATATTCTCATGGGGCACCTGGGTGGTTCAGTTGGATAAGCGTCCAACTTCAGCTCAGGTAATGACCTCGTGATTCGTGAGTTCAAGCCCTGCACCGGACCCTGTGCTGACAGCTCAGAGCCTAGAGTCTGCTTTGGATTCTCTCTCTCTCTCTCTCTCTCTCTCTCTGCCCCTCCCATGCTTGCTTTCTTTCTCTCTTGAAAATAAATAAACATTAAAAAAATAAAAACAATTCTCTCTTTTCTCCCTCCCTATGACCTATGCCCCAATTTCTCTCTCTCTCAAATATATATATATATATATATATATATATATATATATTTGATTTTCCAATTCATGAGAAAGCATTTTCCATTTCTTTCTGTCATCTTTAATTTTTTTCATCAGTGTTTTATAGTTTTCAGAATACAAATCTTATACCTCTTTGACTAGGTTTATTCCTAGGTATCTTATGGTTTTGGGTGCTAATGTAAATGGGATTGATCCCTTGATGTCTCTTTCTGCTGCTTCATTATTGGTGTATACAAGGGCAACAGATTTCTCTTCATTGTTTTTGGGATCCTCAACTTTACTGAATTTGTGTATCAGTTCTAGCAAATTTTTGGTGGAGTTTTTTGCATTTTCAATATAGACTTTGATATCACCTGCAAAAAGTGAAAGTGACTTCTTTGCAAATTTGGATGTCTTTTATTTAGTTTTGTTGTCTGATTACTGAGGCTAGGATTTCCAATATTATCTTAAATAATAGTGATGAGAGTGGACATCCCAGTTTGTTTTGAACATACAGGAAAAGCTCTCAATTTTTTCCATTGAGGAGGATATTAGCTGTGGGGATTTCATATATAGCCTTTATGATATTGAAGTATATTCCCTCTATCCCTACTTTGTTGAGGGTTTTTTATCATTAATGAAAGTTGTACTTTGTCAAATGCTCTTTCCACATATATTGAGAGAATCATATGGTTCTTATCTTTTCTCTTATTAACGTGGTGTATCACATTGATTGATTTGTGAATATTGAACCATCTTTGCAGCCCAGAAATAAATTCTATTTGGTTGTGGTGAAAGTTTCTTTTAATATACTGTTGCATTTGATTTGCTAGTTTTTTGTTGAGAATTTCTGCTTCCAAGTTTATCAGGGGTATTTTCCTGCAGTTCCCTTTTTTAATGGGGTCTTTGTCTGGTTTTACAATCAAGGTAATGTTGGCTTCATAAAATGAGTTTGGAAGTCTCATTCCATTTCTATTTTTTTGTATAGTTTGATAATAGATATTGGCTGGTCTTTAAATATTTGGTAGAATTCCCTGTGAAGCCAACTAGACCTGGAGTTTCATTTTTTTGAGAGATTTTTGATTACTAATTCAATTTCTTTGCTAGTTATCTGTCTGTTCAAGTTTTGCATTTCTTGTTTCAATTTTGGTAGGTTATCTTTTTCTAGGAATTTATCTATTTCTTCCAGATTGTCCAAATTGTTGGCATATGCTTTTTAATTATATTCTAATTGTTTATATTTCAATAGTGTTATGATCTCTCCTCTGTTATTAGTGATATTATTTATTGTGGTACTTTCTTTTTTTTTTTTCTTATAGATAAGCCTGGCTAGGGATTTATCAATTTTGTTAATTTTTTCAAAGAACCAGCTCCCGGTATCATTGATCTGTTCTATTGTTTTTGTTTTTAGTTTCTATATCACTTATTTCTGCATTTTTGCTCTAATATTTATTATTTCCTTTCTGCTGGCTTTAGTCTCCATTTCCTGTTCTTTTACTGCCTCCTTTAGTTGTAAGGTTAGTTAATGTATTTCATATTTTTCTTTCCTCTTGAGGTAGACCTGTATTGCTACATACTTCCCTCTTATGACTGCTTTTGTTGAATACCAAATGTTATGTACCACTGTGTTTTCATTTTTATTTCGTTCCATGTATTTATTTATTTCTCATTTTATTTCTGGGTAACCCATTCATTTTTTAATAGGATGTTGCTGAACGTCTGTAGGGTTTTTTTTTGTATTTTTGTTTGTTTGTTCGTTTGTTTGTTTGTTTGTTTATCTTTCCACATTTTCCTGTGGTTGACTTCAAGTTTCATAGCATCATAGCCAGAAATGTGCATGGTATGATCTCAATCTTTTGTACATGTTGAGGGTTGATTTCTGACCCAGTATGTGATTTATTCTGGAGAATGTCCCATATGCACTTGAAAAATGTGTATTCTCTTGCTTTAGGTTGAATGTTCTGAACATATCTGTTACGTTCATCCAGTCCAGTGTGTAATTCAAAGCAATTTTTTCCTTGTTGATTTTCTGTTTAGTTGGTATTTCCATTGATGTGAATGGGGTATAAAGTACTCTAATATTATTGTATTATTATCAATGAGATATGTTTTTATCAATTTTATTATCAATGAGATATGAGTAAAACCTTTATGCTTTACTAAGTGTTTTATATATCTGGGTTCTCCCATGTTGGGTGCACAAATATTTACAACTGTTATATCTTCTTGTGGATATACCCCTTTATTATGATACAGTGCACTTCTTCATCTCTTGTTACGCTCTTTGGTTTAATATCTAGTTATTTTTATGTAAATATTGTTACCTTGGTTTTCTTTTGATGTCCATTTGCATGGTAAATATTTCTCTATCCCCTCACTTTATATCTGCAGTATCTTTAGGTCGAAAATGAGTCTCTTGTAGGCAGTATATAGATGGGTCTTTTTAAAAAAAATTTTTAAATGTTTTATTTACTTTTAAGACAGGGAGAGACAGAGCATCAGTGGGGATGGGGCAGAGAGAGAGGGAGACACAGAATCCAAAGCAAGCTCCAGGCTCTGAGCTGTCAGCACAGAGCCTGACAGGGGGCTCGAACTCATGGACTGTGAGATCATGACCTGAGCTGAAGTCGGACACTTAACCGACTGAACCACCCAGGTTCCCCTCAAAGTAATTATTGATAGATACATATTCAGTGCCATTTTATTACTTGTTTTGCCATTGTTTCTGGGGATTTTCTCTGTTCTTTTCTAGTCTTTGTCACATTTGATTTGCCTTCCCACTAGAGTCACATTTAATATTTCTTGCAGAGCTGGTTTAGTGGTTATGGAATCCTTTAGTTTTTCTTTGGGAAACTTTTTATCTCTCCTTCTATAGTGAATGGTGTCCTTGCTGGCACAGTATACTAGGCTGCAGATTTTTCCTATTCAGCATGTGAACTTTTCATGCCATCCCCTTCTGGCTTCCCAAATTTTTGTTGAGAGATCTGTAGATGTTCTTATGGGTCTCCCCTTGTAAGATAGGGACTTCTTTTCCCTTGCTGTTTAGTATTTTTCTTTATCACCAAATTTTGCAAATTTAACATGTTTTTGTGCAGGCCTGCTTTTGTTGATTTTGGTGGTTGTTCACTGTGCCTCCTGAATTTGGATGTCTCTTTTCTTCCTTGTTTTAGGGAATTTTTCAGCTATGATTTCCTCAAATAAATTTTCTTTCCCCTTTTCTCTCTCTTCTTCTGAGACTCCTATGATAAGAATGATATTACTTTTGATGGAGTCACTGAGTTCCTTATGTATATTCTCATGACCCATACTTCTTTTTCTCTTTTGTTCAGCACCAATATTTTCCATAATTCTACCTTTTATAACACATATTCATTCTTCTGCATCTTCCATCTTTGTGGCCATACATCCAGTGTGTTTCAAATCTCAGTTATTGCATTTTTTTCTGCCTGATTAAAAAAAAAACTCCTTTATTTCTGTATTAACAGTCTCCCTGATGTCTTCCATGCTTTTATCAGTCCAATGTTCATCCCTATGATCACTGCTGTAAATTCTTGATCAGACATATTTCTTATATCTGTTTCAATTACATCTTTGGCCATGATGTAATTGTTCTTTCTTTTGGGATGATTCCTTCGTCTTGGAATTTTGCCTCAGTCTCTGTCTCTTTCTGTGTGCAAGGAAAACTTGCTGTGTTTTATACTTTGCTAAGTAATGGTTTTAAAGAAGAGGTACTATAGTGTATGGGCCTTGTGCTTCAGGGAGTGTCTCCATTATGTGCTGAGTGCACTATGCTGTTGTGTTTTGGCTGCTCTCTCCCTTGACTCAGTCATCTGCAGAGGTTCTCCTTGCTTGTAGTGGGCAGTGTTTGAACTTTGGTCAGAGTGTGTCAAGTTCTAACGAGGTGTGCTCTAATCTGCTTGTCAAATGAGAACTGATGCTACTTCCACTAGAACTGAAGCCTTGTAAAACTGTATGGTACATGTGTGTGTGTGGGTTTCTGCTGGTCTGGTGAAGGGACCCAGTGTGCCGGTCCTTAGGCACACTTGCTCAAGAAAATCAGTGTTAGCATAGCGCAAAGTGGTGGGACTTGGTGTAAGCAAGTTAGACATCCATTGTTGGTGTTGTGTTGTTTACTGATATTGGTTTATGCTGAGGGGTAGGGAAGGAAATGGTGCCAGCCAGCTACTTTCTCCCCAGACAGGAAACTCCATGCTCCCTGCTCTCAGGGAAGCACTCCCAGAAGAGTGAATAAATTCCTCTCCTGCATCCCAGGCATTTTTTGGATTGCTGTTTTCATACTCTCTGTCTCCAGGTTGCTTGATTTCCTGGAGCAGTGCAGTTCACTTTGGGCTCCAACCCAGGCAATACTCCAAAGTTTAGGGACCTGATGTGGTAGAGATTTGCATTGTTCTTCTAAGGAAGGTATTACCTCACTGGGACTGATGCAGGTTTGATCCAGAAGGGCACTTGTGCCAGAGTTTAGGGTGTGGGATTTGGAGCAAAGCAGGCTAAACAACCAGTGTCTAGGTTAACTGTCTTCAGCAAGTGTCTCTGCACCAATGCTTAGGGGCAGGGGAGGGAAATAGTGTCCACTGATGTTTTTGTCCCCAGAGAGGCAAGTCTGAAAATACCACCTCTCACAGTTGTTCTCCATGTAGAGTGCACAGTTGTGTTCCATGTAGAGTCTCTTCCCATGAACCTTAACTCCCAGTGTTGCTTGTGTGTCTTCTATCCAGGAGTATGGCAGCACCCTCAAGACTCTCTCCCAGCCAAGCCTACCAAACTCTAAACTCCAGTCTTTGAACCCTGCAGGTTGCAAAAAGTCATGAAAATTAACCCCTTTACTTTTCCCAGTCAGTGGTTTTTCAGAAGTATTCTTGTGTGTATCCCTGTGCACCCACAATGAAGGTTCTCTCCCCTCTGCAGCACCCATGATCTATTTCTCCCTCAAACCACCTCTCAGCATTTTCTACATTTCTCAATGTGGCTTCTTCTCTCCCTCTACTTGTGCACTTTGTTCTTTCCATTCTCAAGTTGATTTCTTGGGTATTCAGAACAATTTGATGGTTATCTAGTTGTATTCAAGGGACAAGGCAAGCCTAGTATCCTCCTACTATGCCACCATCTTAGCTCCCCCCTCTGATATATATATATCTGGTTTCAAACAAATAATTAGATAAAACAAAACACATTCTGTAAATAAATAGCACTTATTAGATAAAAACTCAGATATGACAAAGATGTTATAATTATTAACTTGTAGTTTAAAATAACTTTGATTAATAAGTTAAATGTACTAATTGAAAAATTAGACAAAATGCTAAAAAAGATGGGTACCAGAGCAGAGATATTAAAGTACTAAAAATAATTAAAATGAAGTATTAAAATCAAAATCACTGTTACAGAAATGAAGAATGCCTTTATGGGTTCATCACTATACTTAACACTCTTGATGAAAGAATCAGTGAACATGAAGACAGGTCAGTAGAAACTTCTAAAAATTAAATGCAAAGGATAAAGTAATTTTAAGAAGAACAACATATCAAAAACTGTGGGAAAACAATAAAATATGTACATGTAATGAGAATATCAAAAGGAGAACAAATACAGACAAGATTAAAAGAAATGTTTGAAGTACTAATTGCTAAGAATTTTCTAGACACCAAACCACAAACTCAGGAAGTTCAGAAAACACTATACATGATAAATATCAAAAAGTACATCCAGAAATATTATATTCAAGTGGTAGAAAATCCAAGAAGAAGACGAAATCTTAGAGGAAATCAGAAATAAAACACTTTATTAGGGTGCATGGGTGGCTCAGTCAGTTAAGTGTCTGACTCTTGGTTTTGGCTCAGATCATGATCTCATGGTTTTGTGAGTGTGAGCCCTGCAAGGAGCTCTGTGCTGATAGTGCAGAGCCTGCTTAGGATCCTTTCTTTCTCTCCCTCTCTGTCTTTCCCCTCCCCTACTCACATGGTCTCTGTCTCAGAATAAATAAACAAACTTTTAAAAAATTAAAAAAGAAATAAGATGCTTTACAAAGAGTGGCAAGGATAACAGTTTGTGGATTTCTCATCAGAAATCATGCAAGGGTGCCTGGGTGATTCAGTTGGTTAAGCGTTTGACTTTAGCTCAAGTCATCATTTCACAGTTTCACAAGTCCTAGAGTTCAGCCTGTTGATTTTTAAAGTTCCAATTAATAAGTCACACTGATTATTAGTCTCTCTTGGTTTTAAAAGCCAAATATTATGAGGATTTGTCTTTCCCATGCATGTCTCTTGTGTCTGAAGTGTCTGGTGCAGTTCTCTACATGTCTACTATGTGGTTCCATTCTGCAGATACTCCTGCAGGCCCCCTTGCCTCCTGAGGCTCTGCACTGACAGTATGGAGCCTGCTGGGGATTCTCTCTCTTCCTCTTTCTCTACCCCTACCCCCATCTCTCAAAATAAATAAATAAAGTATACAAAATAGATGAAAGAGAAAATTAAAAAATATGAAAACAAGTTAAAATAAAAACACAAAGGTCAAAAAATTGCTAGGATGCAGCAAGGCTGTTCTAAGAGGGAAGTTTACAAGAATACAAGCCTACCTCAAGAAGCATGAAAAATTTCAAATACATAATCTAAACTTACACCTAAAAGAGCTAGAAAAAGAACAAGAAACAAAAGTCAAACAAGTAAAAATAAAATAATAAAAATTAAGGTATAAATAAAAAAGATGGAAACTAAAAAAGAAAATACATATTAAATAAACCAGTAGCTGATTCTTTTTTTATATTTTTTTACATTAATTTATTTTGGAGAGACAGAGAGAGACAGAGAATGAGCAGGGGAGAGGCAGAAAGAGAGGGAGACACAGAATCGAAAGCAGGCTCCAGGCTCTAAGCCGTCAGCACAGAGCCCGACACGGGGCTTGAACCCACGAACCGAGAGATCATGACCTGAGCCGAATTCAGACGCTTAACTGATTGAGCCACCCAGAAGCCCCCAAGAGCTGATTCTTTGAAAACATCAATAATATTGGTAATCTTTTACCAAGATTCAGCAAAAGAGAGAGAGAGAGAGAGAGAGAGAGAATTCAAATAAAATAAAAAATGAAAGAAGAGAGATAACAAGCAACACCACAGAAACACAAAGTGTTGTAAGAGAATATTCTGAAGAATTACATGCCAAAAAATTGGACAATATAGGAGAAATAGATAAATTCATTGAAACATATAACCTCTCAAAACTGATGAGGAAGAAATCAAAAATTTGAACAGACCAATTTCCAACAAAGAAATTATATTGGTAGAAAAAAAATTAAAATTCCCAACAAACAAAAGTCCAGGACTAGACAGCTTCACAGTTGAATTCTGCCAAACATGTAAAGGCAATGTAATGGAGAGAGGAGTATGAGAATATGGCAAAGTAGAAGGACCTTGAGCTCATACTGTCCCATGTTTACAATGAGATATCCTCCACATCCAAGTTAACAATCCAGAGAGTGATGTGAAGATTGGGAAGATCAAATTCCACAAATAAATATACAGAAGAAACTATAGCTGAAACTTTAGGAAGGTTAGAAAGGTTAAGGGAGGCTGCCTGCAGGAATAATGGAACTGTGTGCTCAGAGTGACCAGAGAAATTGGACCTCACACCACGGAACTCACATGAAGAAGACTAATTCCCATAATATTTGGCTTCAAAACCAGACAGGCTGAATTCCATGAATTTATAAAAACCAGTGGGACTTGGAGCTTAAAACTTTGAAAGTTTGCTTACTCAGTACTGAGCAAGCCAGGAGGGTGAATGATAGCTGAGTCATTGATGTTAAAGGGACTGCAACCTTCACAGAGAGGCAACAAAAAACTGCAATTTGAACAATGTCAGGGGAAAATGGGAGAAAGATCTGTTCATACTGATTTTGGAGCATGTTGGAGGACTTCTCTAAAAATGAAGGGGTTGGCAGATATGATTTTCCTCCCTAACCTCCAACATAAACAAACTGTGAGGAGTGGAACTACAGAGACGTTAGCAGTGCACCACACCCACAAGTACTCCTGAGGACTAGCTCACTCCAAGCTTGCTGATCTCAGCCCTGGGCTCAGGGAAAATTTTGATAAAGCCAAGTGTGTGCTCTGACCAGCGGCTGGGTGCACAGATGCCACAACATGCCATGTACATTTCCCTTGCCATGCCCAGTACCCTGAGGAGTTGTCAAGCACCATGTCCAGCTGCCAGGTGCACAGGTGCCAATGTGAGTATTACCCAGTTGTTGCATCAGACCCAGATTACACACTGCACTTAACTGCATGCCCCCAAACACCATCCTTTTGCACTGCATCCAGCCTCACACCCCTGGCAGCACCAGCATGCTTCAAGGGATCAGACATAGGACTAGTGGTCCAGCACAAATTTTGTGAATGCTGCCACCCTGCTCCCAAGTTCCCTGGTGGACATGCCTCCTAAGAGCTGGTGTTCATGGGTCCCACTAACATCACAAAGAGAAAGCATAACCCACAAATGGCAGAGAGTCAGTACAGATGACTGCACTGAAAGGAAAAGTGAATCAGACACAACAGCAGGGAGTAAGCAACAAACATAGGATATTCTATTTAAAGGTGAGATTCTGGTGAACAGGGGACACTACACTGCATGGCAGTCCAGGATATTTTATTCATAAAGTCACTATTTTCAAAAGCGGAAGCTATAACTCCTAGACACAGAGAAACAGACCTGGAGAGCAGACAAAATGAGAATACAGAAAAATGTATCCAAAATGAAAGAACAGGTGAAGGCCACATCCAGAGAGCTAAGGAAAGCCAACATCTGTAACACGGCTGATAGAGAATTTAAGTAATGATCGGAGGATACTCACTGAACTTGAGAAAAGAGTGGAAAACATGAGTGAAACCCTTAACACATATAAGGAATAACAAAGCAGAGATAAAAGGCTCAGTAAATGAAATGAGAAACACACTTGAAGGAATGAATAGCAGGATGCAAGAAACAGGAAAAAAGGGTGACAAAAAGACAGATTAATGGAAAGTAACCAAACTGAAAAAAAAAAAAATAGAGACAAAAGAATTACACAAAATTGAATAGACTTAGGGAATTCAGTTACTCTATCAAATGTAATAACATTTGTATTATAAGAGTCCAAGAAGAAGAGAGAGAAAAGGGACAGAAAATTTATTTGAAGAAATAATAGCTGAAAGCATTCTTAACCTGGGGAGGGAAACAGATCCAGATCCATGAGGCACAGAAGAGGCAAATCAAAATTAGCAAATACAGGCCAACACCAAGATATATTGTAATTAAACTTGAAAATCCTAGTAATAAAAAAAGGTCAAAATAAGTCATTACCTTACAAGTGAAAACCTGTAAAACTAGCAGGAAAGTTTTCAACAGAAATTTGATAAGCCAGAAGGAAGTAGCATAATGTATTCAAAGTGCTGAATGGGATAAATCTGCAGCTAAGAATATTCTATCCAGAAAGTCTACAATTTAGAATAGAAGGAGAGATAAAGAGTTTACCAGACACACAAAAACTAAAGGAGTTCATGACCACTAACCCATCCCTGAAAGGAACATAAAAGGGAAACTTTGAGTGCGAAGGAGACCCAAACTGACAGTATAAAGATAAGAAACACGAAAGCAGAGAAAATGAATATTTCTCTAAGAAAACAGTCAAGGAACTCAAGTAAAATAATATAATATAGAATAACATATACCTAAAATGTGGAGAGTAGAGGAGAAAAGAATAAGTTAAAAAGTAAAGAGGCACAAGCATAACATATACTACTATATGCAGAAAAGGTTATATACAAACCTAATATATCAAAAACCTCTAATACACGTGTAAGGAATAAAGGGAAAGAAATCCAAATATGTTACTAAAGCCAACCAGCAAAATATGAAAAAGAAAGACAAGAAAGGATCATTGAAAATCATCAGAAATAAGCACAAAAGTAATACAATGGCAATAAATACAAAGTATCAACAATTACTTTGAATGTAAATGGCTAAATGCTCTAATCAAAAGACATAGGGCGAGACAATCAATGGAAAAATATTTGTCATGAAAATGGATGTCAAAAGATAAGCAAAGTAGCAATACTTATATTGGACAAAATAGACTTTAAAACAAATACTGTAACAAGAGACAAAGTAGGACACTATATAATAATAAAGGGAAAAATCAAACAAGATCTAACACTTGTAATATTTTTGCATCCAACATAAAGACACCCAAATGAATAAAACAGTTAATAACGAAAAATGAATTAATTGATAATAATCCAATAATAACAGGGGACATTAACACCCTACTTACACTGTTGGACACATCACTGAAGCAGAAAATCAACAAGGAGACAGTGGCTTTGAATGACATAATAGTGGGGCGCCTGGGTGGCGCAGTCGGTTAAGCGTCCGACTTCAGCCAGGTCACGATCTCGCGGTCCGTGAGTTCGAGCCCCGCGTCGGGCTCTGGGCTGATGGCTCAGAGCCTGGAGCCTGTTTCCGATTCTGTGTCTCCCTCTCTCTCTGCCCCTCCCCCGTTCATGCTCTGTCTCTCTCTCTGTCCCAAAAATAAATAAACGTTGAATGACATAATAGAAAAATTGATTTAACAGATATGTTCAGAACATTCCATCTTAAAACAGGGGAATACACATTCTTTTCAACAGCACATGGGACATTGCTCTTGAATAGATCCCATATTAGCCAGAAAAATAAATATCAACAATTCAAGAAGATTGAAATCATATTATGCTTATTTTCTGATCATAATGCTATGAAAATAGAAGTCAACCACAAGAAAAAAATCTGGAAACACTGCAAATACATGGAGTTTAAATAACATGTTACTAAACAATGAATGGGTCATCTAGGAAATAAAAGAAGTAATAAAAAAGTATATGAAAAAAATGAAAATGAAAAGACAAATGGTCCAAAACTTCTGGTATGCAGCAAAAGCATTTCTAAGAGGGAAGTTTTCAGCAATACAGTCCTACCTCAAGAATCAAGAAAAATCGCAAAAAAAAAAAAAAAAAAAAAAAACAACCTAACAATGCACCTAAAGGATCTAGAAAAAGAACAATAAACAAAACCTAAACAACAAGAGGAATGAAATAATAAAGATTGGAGCAGAAATAAATGACATAGAAACTAAAAAAAATGATAGAACAGCTCAATGAAACCAGAGGCTGGTTCTTTGAAAGCATCAATATAATTGATCAATGACTAGCTAGACTTATAAAGAAAAAAAAAAAGAGATAGGACTCCAATAAATAAATTCATAAGTGAAAGAGTAGAAATATCACCAGAGAAACACAATCATAAAATAATATTATGTAAAACTATATGCCAACAATTTGGACAATCTGGTTGAAATGGATAAATTCCTGTAAGCATATAAACTACCAAAACTGAAAGAGGAAGAAACAAAATAAACAGACCAGTTAACAGTAAAGAATTGAGTCAGTAATCATAAAACTTCCAACAAGCAAAAGTCCAGGGCCAGATTGCTTCACAGGTAAATTCTACCAAACATTTAAAGAAGAGTTAATACCTAATCTTCTCAAACTACTCCAAAAAATAGAAAAGGAAGGAAAAACTCCAAATTCATTCTATGAGGCCACAATTACCCTAAATACCAATATTAGATAAAGACACCACACAAAAGAGAACTTGAACATACACATAACTTATTCTCCAAGAATTCCATTCTCATGTCTATATGTGATGTAAATAGCTAATATATATGGGTACTAAAGGTACATGTACAAGAATATTCATAGCAGCATTTTTCATGACAGTAAAAAATGGGGGAAAACCAAAATGCCCAGAAATTCTAAAATTGATAAATGGTGATATATGTATAAAATATACAGCATATTCATATCCATATAAGACAGTAAAAATGAACAAACCTCAGCTATTCAGAATTAAGATAAATTTTATATAATACTTAGTGAAAGAATCCAGCCATAATTAATTCCTATTATATGATCCTATTATTATAGGTTCAAAAAAACAGCCAAAAATAATAGATGGTGTTAGAAGTCAGGATAAATTTGCCTTTGAAGGAAATAAGAAGGGTTTTATTTAGGTGAGAATAGTAAGAGTGCATCTGGAGAATGGATAATCTTCCATCTATTGACTATGGGTTTGTTTGCTTTGCTGTAATTAATTGAACTGGACACTTGATAATTGGTGTGCTTTTCTTTTTTTTTTTTTTTTGGTATGCTTTTCAAAATGTGTAATACTTTACAAATAATATAAACAATGTTAATTTAAACCATATTTTAAATTATTTGTCTTCTATTCTTATAGCCTTGAAAATGTGAAAAATAATGTGTATATAGTATTCATCAAAGCAAAATATTGAAAACAACTTGATTATCAATGGCATATTTATAAATAGAAAATCATGCTCCCAGATATTAAGGTGTTCTTTAAGTACTGATATGAAATTATTTTCTTATTAAAAAAAAGGGGGGAGCACCTGGGTGGCTCAGTTGGTTAAGTGGCCTACATTGGCTTAGGTCACGATCTAGTGATTCACAGGTCCAGGCCTTGCATCTGGCTCTGTGCTAACAGCTCAGAGCCTGAAGCCCGCTTTGGATTCTGTGTGTCCTTTTCTCTCTGCCCCTCCCCTGCTTGTGCTCTCTCTCACTAACAAAAATAAATAATAAAACATTAAAAAAAGAAATAATTTTCTTGATATATTGTTAAGTATAAAACATGGACACCAATATTTTAATATATTTTCATGTATGTATAAAGGGAGAAATCTATAATCTTATTTGTTTATTTAAGCTTATAAAAGTGTATATAATGTGTGATAACTTATGTTAAAAATGTGGAGATAGTTGAATATATAGTCGTACTTGTTCATGTGTAAAACCATTTTATGTATATACACATATATGTTTATATATAACATAAAAAGAAGATAAATTACTATCCATATAGAAATATATAAACACAAATTGTCTCTGGAAGGATATACAGGAAACCTAACAGTGTTTAATGCTGGGGAGGAGAACTAGATGGTTGCAGAATAGAAGGAAGAAGAATGACTTTTTATAATATATTTTAATATATCTTGAGTTTTATATGATGTGCATGAAATACCCATTAAAATAGTTTTAAGTGTGAAGAGATTGACAGAAAAGGGTGACATGTTTTCATATGGCTTGGCTCCATGACATGTTGTCATATGGCTTGGCTCCAGGTGGACTGACCACAAGATTTATTATGACTAATTTTCCTCTATTTTCTGTAATAGGTCAATTTAACAATGGAAACTGTTTACTTCCCTTCCCTTTGGTAGGAAACCTTGACTTCCAGTTAAAAGGCAATTACTGATAACCAACATTTTAAAAATATTTTATATTCAATTTTTTGATAGTCTCAAAATTATATTAATAGACATCTATTGTTCTTTTTGTGAAATTTTTTTTCAATAAAACCTTATTTTATAATGAAAATTAATTTAAATTTTAAACTTCACTCCAATCTGGCTGTTATCTTTTTTTTTCTTTTCCTCCCAATAGCCATTTTATGGTATGGTTCTATTTGGTAAGCAGCATTAGTTCTTACAACTTATGTAAACCCTGGATATTGTTGTTGTTGCTGTTGCTAAATCTTGCAAAAAATTCACATTCTTAGGACCAGTTTATGAAAGACTATTTTCATATTGGATTTTGGTAGGAACTACAGATGGCCTTTAGTGAAAGAAAATAAAGAATGATTGGGGCGACTGGGTGGCTCAGTCAATTAAGCATCCAACTTTGGCTCTGGTCATGATCTCACAGTTCATGCATTCGAGCCCCGCATCAGGCTCTGTGCTGACAGATTGGAGCCTGAAGCGTGCTTTGTATTCTGTGTCTCCCTCTCTCTCTGCCCCTCCCCCTCTCATGTTCTGTCTCTGTCTTTCTCTCTGGCTCTCAAATATATATTTTTTGATTAAAAAAATAAAGAATGATTTATTTTATTGCATATCCTTCAGAGAACAGAGTGAGAGCCCATTCATGTCTAAGTCAATGAAAATCTAAAGTACTTTATTTTTCTTGTCTAAGTTACCAAAGTAAAAATAATCAAACCGATGTCCTAGGTCAACCACTTGTAGACAAATCACTGGCTGGTGTGCAAATTTGACATAGGAGTTAAGAATGAGCTAGAATTTGATGAGTCAACTACATTCCAAATATTACACAATTATTTGAATTAAGTATTTTAGAGTTTGTGAATAGGATTAACAGATTTTTTGCTCCTTCAAATTTGTAGATTCATTTTATCACATGTAAATCAAATATCTTCAATGAGTAATAGTAATAGCAAACAATAGGGGTTCCAGGGTGGCTCAGCCAGTTAAGCATCTAACTCTTGGTTTCGGCCCAGGTCACAATCTCACAATTTGTGGGTTCGAACCCCACATCAGGCTCTGTGCCGACAGTATGGAGCCTGCCTGGCATTCTCTCTCTCTCTCTCTCTCTCTCTCTCTGCCCTTCATCCACTTTCTCTCTCTCTCAAAATAAATCAACATTAAAAAATTTAATTAAAAAAGAAATAGCAAACAATGTATCATAAAGTTTAAATTTAGAAATAATTTTGTTTCCAAAATCTCTTCATAAGATTTTACTTCTTTTAAAAAAAAATATTTAGGGGGCGCCTGGGTGGCGCAGTCAGTTAAGCGTCCGACTTCAGCCAGGTCACGATCTTGCGGTCCGTGAGTTCGAGCCCCGCGTCGGGCTCTGGGCTGATGGCTCAGAGCCTGGAGCCTGTTTCTGATTCTGTGTCTCTCTCTCTCTCTGCCCCTCCCCCGTTCATGGTCTGTCTCTCTCTGTCCCAAAAATAAATAAACATTGAAAAAAAAATTAAAAAAAAATATTTAGTTTGAGAGAGAGACAGAGAGAGAGAGAAAAAGAGTAAGGGGGTGAGGCAGACACAGAGGGAGAGATAGAGAATCCCAAACTGACTCCCCACTGTCAGTGTGGGGCTGAGACTCATGAACTGTAACATCATGACTCAAGCTAAAATCAAGACTCAGACACTTAACTGACTGAGCCACCCAGGTGCCATTGTAAGATTTTACTTCTTAGTTATCTCTTCAGATTCTTCTACATTCCTTTTTCTCTATAGTAGTTCTCAGATATTTTAAGTTTATTTATTTATTTATTTATTTTGAGAGAGAGAGAGACAGAGGGAGATCACGAATAGGGGAGGAGCAGAGAGAGAGAGTATGCCAAGCAGGCTGTACACTGTCCGTGTGGAGCTTGATGAAGGGCGCAATCTCATGTACAGTGAAATCATGACCTGAGCCAAAACTGAGAGTTGGACTGAGCCACCCAAGCAGCCAAGTTATCAGATGATTTTGATAATGAAAATAGCAGCATTTTTGTTTTCTGTGATTTCTTCAGTCACATAAAATCTTCCTTTCTCTTGTCATACCCTTCAAGTATTCTTTCCAATATGTTAAGAAGACTGCCCCAAATTGACACCAAACCAAATGGTTGATAGGAAATGATCTAAAAATTTGGATGCAGTGGGAAATCAAAGATTATATATGACATGTAGAGGCTTCCATCTGATCTTTGGATTTGACATGTAAGGAATGAGTGTAAAGAGCTACATCATAGTTTCTCTCCATAAATGATAGATAAATATAGATATATAGAAAAGTGCTAGCCAAGTATTATTTCATTTGTTCTTAATATGAAATATACATGTACATATATTTGAAGGGACAGGAATATAGAGTATTACATTTGTATAGTATTTTCTTAAAAGCTTAGATTGTAAAAATTCCAAATCAGAAATACGACTGTAAAAATTGATGGAACTTAGGATTTAGAGGGATGATAGCGGTGGAGTAGGAGGACTCTAGGCTCATCTAGTCCCACGGACACAACTAGGTACCTATCAAATCATCTGAAATACCGTTCAAATTGACCTGAAGACTGATAGAACAAACTCTACAACTTAAAGGGAGAGAAAGGTTCACATCAAAAAAGGTAGGAAGTGGGGATGTACGGCTTAGGGGAGAAATAGACTGGAGGTTCTACATAAAGGAGGGAGCCATGGTCACAGAGAAGGACAAGAAAGAGGAGAAAAAGGAAACACACAAAGAGAATGTTTCCCCAAAAACATTGGCTTGGAAAAAAAGAGGGGTTAACTTTGTGAGTTCATGCAACAAGTGGTATTTAAAGCCTGGAGTTTTAAAAGTCAGTGGGTTTGGCTGAGATAGAGACTGGAGGACACTTCCGTGTTTCTCTTGGGGGAAGGCAGGCAAGCAACTTGGAGGAAGACAACGTTGAAGTGGTGATTTGAAGAATATCTGGAGCACATGTTGAAATTATTTGCTCTTCTTAGAGTACATCTTTAAGAGGCAACATTCACAGAAATGCCTCTCTGGAAACAAAACAGTTGGCTAGTGCCATTTCCTTCCCCCACTTCTCAGCATAAACACAAAGCTACCTGGCTGAAATAGTTCAGTACTTATACTAGCTGCCTAACATGCTTATACCAAACCCACACTGCTGCACTCTGGCAAGACTGCTTTTCTCAGTCAAGCTTGCCTCAGTCCCAGTGCAACAGCCTCTTCCCCCTGAAAACTGGCACAAACACGTGCCTACGCCATGCCTCCAGATCAGACAGTTTTGCAGAGCCTCAGTTACACTGGAGGTGATGACAAGTCTCATTTCACAAGCAGAAGAGAGCACATCTAGTTAAAACTCTCCATATTCAGGCTAATGACTAAACACTGCCCACAACAGGCAAAGAGAACCTCTGTAGAAGACAGGCCTAAAGGATACAGTAGCCAAAACACAACAGCAGAGTGTACCCAGCACACACCAGACACACTCCCTGAACATCAAGCTGTGGGTACTCAAGACCTGTTCTTCATAAAATTATAACTTTCAAGAACAGGAGACATAAGTGGTTTTTATAATACAAAGAAGAAGGCAGAGATTTAGACAAAGTGCAAAGACAGAGGAATTTATCCCAAATGGAAGACAAGGCCATGGCCAGAGATCTAAGTGAAACAGATATAATAAGTAACATGCATGATGGAAAATTTAAAGCAACAATCATAAACATACTCCCTGGGCTTGAAAAGAGATTAGAACACATCAGTGAGACGATTACTACAGAGATAAAAGAGTTAAAAAAAAGAACCACGGATGAAGAATGCAATAAACAAAATTAGAAATAGACATGATGGATGCAAGAAACAGCATGATGGAAGAAACAGAGGAATGAATTAGGGACCTGATTACAAAATAATGGAAAACAATAAAGCTGAACAAAAGAGCAAAAGAAGAGCTGTGCAACATGAGAATAGAATGAGGGAACACAGTGACTCCATTAAACATAATAACATTGGTATTATAAGACTCCTAGAAAAAGAGAAAGAAAAGAGGGCAGAGAATTTATTTCAAGAAATAAGAGCAGAAAACTTCCCTAATCTGTGGAAGGAAGCAGACATCCAGATCCAGGAGGCACACAGAACTCCCTTTAAAAGAAATAAATAAAGCAGGCCAACAACAGGACATATTGTAATTAAATCCACAAAATAAAATTATAAAAAATATCATAAAAGCAGCAAAACAAATTTAAGTCCTTAAATTACAAGGGAAGACCCATAAAACTAGCTGCAGATTTCTCAACAGAAAGTTGGCAAGCCAGAATGGAGTGGCATTATACATTCAAAGTGTTGAATGGGAAAAAAATCTGCAGATAAGAATACTAAATCTAGAAAGGCTATCATTAATAATAGACGAAGAGATGAAGAGTTTCCTGAAGAAAAACTATATGAGTTTGTGACCACTAAAACATCCCTGCAAGAAATATTAAAGGGGATTATTTGAGTACATAGGAGAGACCAAAAGTGACAAAGACAACAAAGGATCAGAGAAAATCTCCAGAAACAGTGAAAAAAACAGTAATAAAATGGCACTAAATACATATCTATAAAAATTACTCTGAATGGAAATGGTCTAAACAATCCAATCAAAAGACATAGTGTGTAAGAATGGATAAAAAAAAATCTATATTTTGCCTACAGATACTCATTTTAGACCTAACGAAATCTACAAATTGAAAGTGAGGGGATGAAGAACAAGCTATCATACAAAAAGAGGACAAAAGAAAGCTAAAGTAATAATACTTATGTCAGACAGCTAGATTTTAAACCAAAGACTGTAACAGGTGATGAAGAAGGGCACTAATAAATGGGACAGCCCAACAAGAAGATCTAACAATTATAAATATTTATGCCCCCAACTTGGAAAACCTAAATATATAAAAGAGTTACCAACAAACATAAAGGAATTCATTGGTAACAATACAATAATAGTAGGGGACTTTAACATCCCACTTTCATCAATGGACAGATCATCTAAATAGAAAATCAACAAGGAGACAATGGCTTTGAGTAAGCACACTGGACTATATGGACTTAATAGATATATTCAGAACATTTCATCCTAAAACTGTAGCATACATATTTTTTTCAAATGCACACGAGACATTGTCAAGAATAGATTACATGTTAATCAGGCCTGAACAAATACAAAACAAATGAGATCATACCAAGCATATTTTCTGACAACAGTTCTATGAAACTTGAAATCAACCATAGGAAAAATGTGTAATAACCACAAATATATGGAGGTTAAACAAAATGCTTGTACACATTGAATGGATTAACCAGGAAATCAAAGAAGAAATTTAAAATATTCATGGAAACAAATGAAAATGAAAACAGAATGGTCCAAGATCATTGGGATGCAATAAAGTGGTTTAAGCAGGGAGTATATAGCAATACAGGTCTATCTCAAGAAGCAAGAAAAATCTCAAAAAAACTTACCCTTACATCTAAAGAAGCTAGAAAAAGAACACAAAACAAAGCCAAAAGCTAGCAGAAGGAAGGAAATAAGAAAGATTAGAGAAGAAATAAATGATATAGAAACAAAAAAATAATAGAAAAGATCAATGAAACCAGGAGCTGGATATTTGAGAAAATTAATAAAATTGATAAATCCATACTCATATTTATCAAAAAGAAAAGAGAAAGGGCATGAATAAATAAAATCACAATTTAGGGAAGATAAATAACAACTAACTCCACAGAAATATAAACAATTATAATAGAATATTATGAAAAAACTATATGCCAACAAATTAGACAACCTGGTAGAAATGGATAAATTAATAGAAATATATAAACTACCAAAACTGAAACAAGAAGAAATAGAAAACTTGAACAGACCAATAATCAGCAAAGAATTTGAATCAGTAACCAAAAAACCCTTAACAAACAAATGTCCAGGGCCAGATGACTTCACAGGCAAATTCTACCAAACACTGAAAGGAGACATGAAACCTATTTTCTAAAAATATTCCAAAAAAATAAAAGAGTAAGGAAAAATTCCAAATTCTTCCTATGAAGCCAGTATTACCCTGATACCAAAACTACATAAAGACTCCACTAAAAAAGAAAACCCCAGGCCAATATCCCTGATGGATATGGATGTCAACATTCTAAAAACAAAACAAAACAAACAAACAAACAACAACCAAAAATAAACACTAGCAAACTGAATCCAATAATACAATAAAGAAATCCTTCACCAGGATCCAGTGGGATTTATTCTTGGATTGTAAGTGTGGTTCAATATTCACAGATCAATCAACATGATACACCATATTAATAAATGAAATGATAAGAACCATATGATTCTCTGAATAGGTGCAAAAAAAGCATTTGACCAAGGATAACATCCATTCATGATAAGGACCATCAATAAAGTAGGGATAGAGGGAACATACTTCAATGTAATATAGGTCATATATTAAAAACTCAAAGCTAATATCCTTTTCAATGGGGAAAAACTGAAAGCTTTCCCTGTAAAGTCAGGAACAAGACAAGGATGTTCACTCTCATAACTGCACAGTACTGGAAGTCATACCCACAGCAATCAGACAACAAAAAGAAAAAAAAAAATAGCATCCAAATCATCATGAAAGAGGTAAACATTCACTATTTGCATATGACATGATACTATATATAGAAAATTCTAGGGACTCCACTGAAGAAATTCCTAGGACTGATACATGACTTCAGTAAAGTGGCAGAGTTCAAAATCAATGTACAGAAAACTGTTGCATTTCTATACACTAATAATGAAGCAGCAGAAAGAAAATTTAAGAAAACAATTTTATTTACAATTGCACCCAAAACTAAGATATCTGGGAATAAACCTAACCAAAAAGGTGAAAGACCTGTACTCTGAAAACTAAAAAACAAAACAAAACAAAACAACAACAAAATACTGAGGAAAGAAATTGAAGGCAACACAAATAGGGGCACCTGGGTGGCTCAGTCCGTTGGGCATCCGACTTCAGCTCAAGTCATAATCTCACCTTATGAGTTTGAACCCTTTGTCAGGTTCTGTGCTGACAGGTCAAAGCCTGGAGCCTGCTTCAGATACTGTATCTCCCTCTCTCTCTGCCCTCCCACACTCACACTCTGTCTCTGTATGTCTCTCAAAAGTGAATAAACGTTGAAAAAATTTTATAAGACAACACAAAGATATGGAAAGACCTTCCCTGCTGATAGATTGGAAGAAAAAAATACTGTTAAAATGTCCAAATTATCTAAAGCAATCTATGGATTTGATGCAATCTCTATCAAAATACCAACAGCATTTTTCACAGAATGAGAATGAATAATCCTAAAATTGGTATGGGACCACAAAATATCCTTGATAGCCAAAGCAACCTTGAAAAAGAAAAGCAAAGCTTGAGGCATCATAATTCCAGACTTTAAGTTATATTACAAAGATATATTGATCAAAACAGTATGCCACTAGCACAAAAACAAACACATAAAACAATAGAACAGAATAGGAAACCCAGAAAGGAACCCACAACTATATGGTGTATTAATCTTTGACAAAGCGGAAAAGACTCTCCAATGGGAAAAAGACTGTCTCTTCAACAAATGGTGTTGGGAAAACTGGACAGGAACACGGAGAAGAAGGTAACTGGACTGACATACACAAAAATAAATTCAAGGACCTAAATTCCTAGAGGAAAACACAGGTAGTAACCACTTGACATCGACAGTAGCAACTCATTTCTAGATATGTCTCCTTAGGGAAGGGAAACAAAAGCAAAAATAGATTATTGACACTTCATCAAATTAAAAGCTTCTGCACAGCAAACAAAATAATCAACAAAAGTAAAACACAACCTACAGAATGGGAAAAGATATTTGCAAATGATATATCTGATAAATGGTTAGTATCTTACATAGATGAACTTATGAAACTCAACACACAATAAAAAAATAATCCAATTAAAAAAGAGGCAGAAGTCATGAACAGACATTTCTCCAAAGGCGGGTGGGGGGGGTACAGAAGACGAACAGACATATGAAAAAATGTAAAACATCACTGATCATCAAGGAAATATAAATCAATACTCCAATGAGATGTTACATCACACCAGTCAGAATGTCTAAAATCAAAAACATAAGATACAACAGGTGTTGGCAAGAATGAAGAGAAAGGGGAACCCTCTTGCATTGTTGGTAGGAATGCAAACTGGTGCAGCCATTCTAGAAAATAGTATAGATGTTTCTCAAAAAGTAAAAAATAAGGAGCACCGGGATGGCTCAGTTGGTTAAGCGTCCTGTTTTGGCTCAGGTCATGATCTCATGGTTTGTGGGTTCAAGTCCTGTGTCAGGCTCTGTGCTGACAGATCAGAGCCTGAAACCTGCTTTGGATTCTCTCTCTCTCTCTCTCTCTCTCTCTCTCTCTCTCTGCCCTCTATCACTCTTTCTGTCTTTCAAAAATAAATAAAAACATTAAAAAATTAAAAAAAAAAAACTACCCTACTATCCAGCAATTGCACTGCTAGATAGCTATCCAAAGGATACAAAAAATACTAATTCAAAATGATACATGTACCCAGATGTTTATAGCAGCATTATCTACAATAGCCAAATTATGGAAACAGCCTAAATGTCCATTGACTGGTGAATGGATAAAGAAGTGATTATATATATATATATATATATATATATATATATACACACACACACACTTACACACATGCATACATATACATACAATGGAATATTACTCAGCCATCAAAAAGAATTAAATCTTTTCATTTGCAGTGATGTAGATAGAGCCAGATAGTTTTATGCTAAGGAAACTAAGTCAGAGAAACACAAATACCATATGATTTCACTCATGTAGAATATAACAAACAAAACAAATGAGCAAAGGGGAAAGAAAGAGAGAGAGAGAGAAGAAAACCAAGAAACAGACTCTTAACAATAGCAAGCAAACTGATGGTTACCAGAGGGGAGGTAGATAGGGGAATGTGTTAAATAGGTGATGGGGATTAAAGAGTGCACTCATTGTGAAGAGCAAGTGTTGTATGGAAGTGTTCAATCACTATATTGTACACTGGAAACTAGGAATACACTGTTTGCTAACTGAAATTTAATTAACAACTTAAAAAAATATTGATAGAATTTACAAACATGAATATTTCTTCCTCAAGAATGTGTTCCACATTTCAGACTTACATTGTAGTATTTCTTGATATTATGAAAACAACTTGAATATTTTCTCCTAGTGTGATGTTGAACAATATATGTTCTAAGCACTTTACATCATGATTTTTCACATGCCAAATAAGAGACAACTCATTTTTCCCTCATGGCTGTCCAAATAAATTAACAATGGTAATTACTTGAAAATTAACTATTTCTGAAAAGGTGCAGCATTAACCCCTAGAAAAACATTTCTAAAAAGTGAGTACACATTTCTAAATAAAAAATATGGGGATTCAATTTATTCACTAACAGATTCCAATCATGTTAAAGAAAGACACTATATAACTCAATATTTTTCTGCTAGTGAGAGAAATAAGATTACCTCTGCAGTTTCTTTTCATTTAACAAGTGTTGTTTTAAGTCTGTGTAGTCCCTAAACACTTGGGTGTCCCCAGACTTAATGGGTTTTAGTTTCATTTTTTTCTCCTACATTATTGTGCAGCTATACTTCCACTAACATTCCATTATCTTCTATTTAAAAATACCCATCCAAAATTCACTTAAAAACTCCTCATCCAATCTTCATTTCATTTGTTCTTAACACCAACTGCAGATATTATCCTCTAGCTCTTGAATTTTTAGAAATAAGACAACTGAATAAGATGAAAAATTGCATTTAAGTCAGCATTCATTTAAATGATACATAAATTTAAGACAATGTAATTTTTTTTACCTTAACAAAATGATCAAAATGATTCTAAACATCTGTAAGAACAAGTATGAAAACAACCAGAAAAATGGATAAAGCCGAATGTATTGGACAGGGTTTTTCTCACTACATATAAATATCTTGAAAAGCTGCAACATTCAAATTAAGGTGAAACAGGCACCAGAAAATAATAATAATAATAATAATAATAAATAAGATAATATGATACCTAAAGAAATCTACACAGGGATAACAAAATGTATATCACAAAAAATGGCATAAAGAAAGAAAAAAGTTTTTACAAATTGGAAAACTTATGTAGCCAGAAAAATATAAAAAATAAATATATTTAACATCAGGAGCAGTAATTTAGCAAAGTAACTAAATAGTTAAGGTGTGAAAACTTGTCAATTTAGCAACACCTATTAAGTAATGAATATAAATAAAGATCTTCAGTTGTTAGTAATACAATTATAGCTTACTTATATATTGAATCTAAAAAAATGAAACAAATAAGAAAAAAGCAGAAACAGACCCATAAATTCATATAGCAGACTGGTGTTTGTCAGAGCGAAGAGGGTGGAGGATGGGCAAAATTGGTGAAGGGGATTGGGAGGTAGAGGCTTCCAGTCATGGAATGAATAAATTCCAGGGATGAAAAGTACAGCATAGGGAATATAGTCAATAGTATTGTAATAGTGTTTTATGGTGACAGATGGTAGCCACCCTTGTGGTGAGCTTTATACGTTATGATAGCATAACATATAAAGTCCTTGAATAACTATGTTGTACCCTTGAAACAAATGCAATATTACATGTCAACTATACCTCAATTAAAAAAATAAATAGTGACAAAAACAATAAACACACAAAGATATTAATCCAATGTACTGCTTGGATGTTAGGTTTTGATCTAAACAAATTATTTATCTTGTTGAGGTGTAATTACTATACCTTGTTTTATTTGTTTCATGTGTACAACATAGTCATTCAACATTTGTATATATTGTAAAATGATCACAGTAAGTCTGTTTACCATCTGTCACCATTCAAAGTTAATACATTAGTGACTATATTTTCCATGCTGTAATTTACATCCCCATGACTTGTTTTAAACCTAGATGTTTGTACTTTTTGATCTCCTTCACACATTTTGCCCCCCAGCATCCCTCTGCTCTGGCGAACACCAATATGTTCTCTGTATAAACAAATATTTTTAATGCTGCTAGAGGAAGACATCCCTTGACTAAATATATTAAGGAACTATTATTGTGTTTAAAAAAATAATTTCATTAAGGTTTTGCTTAAAATGTACTCCTATCCATTGTAGATATATTTTGTAATTTTTTTTGGATAATGAATGTTTGAGATTTGTTGTAAAATAATAAGGGGGTAGAAATGAATGTATAAGTGCAAGCAAATTGGTCATATATTGATAATTGCTGAAGTAGGGCAAGAGATACAAGGAGTGGAGGGCTCCTAACACTGTAATATTTACTTTAATAAGCATTCAAAATTTCCATTACAGAACGTCTTTAAGTGATCAAATGGAATTATAATATAATTCCATATTGTGTGTGTGCGTTGAGAGAGAGAGAGAACATTCTTCATAAATACATTTTTATTTTATTCCTGAGAAAATATAAAAAAAAAACAACTTTTGGCTATTGTCAAAATTCTTGGATGTCAGAAATTTGAACTATTGCAACTGCTTTTCATTTAGATTTCTGTATAAATTTTTCTGCAGTGGAACCTACTTCTCAACTAGTTAAAATACATAGGAATATTTACCAAAATAAAGTAGTTGACTACTTTATTGTCAAATTGCAATTACGTTATTTCTTATTCAAAGAATGAGTCAGCAATATTCCCCAAAACAGGTTTATCTACATTTTTCTGGAGGGCATAATTTGAAAATGTTCCTTGGACTGTTACTCTTCTTAGTTTTTTTTTTTTTTTTCAGAAGATTGTCAACTATGATAGCATTCACTTTTTTGCATCTTTACTAACTCTAACCTGCACTTACTTTTACATCACTTTTCCTAGACTAGTTTGAAATGCCATTCTGCTGAATCCTCAGATCACATCTTTTAGAATTCTATGGTGGCTTTGACTTCTAAAAGATTGACATTTAGCTTCCTACACAATAGAACTCAAACCAACCCTTCAAGACTTATGTACCATAGTGCAGTAAGGAGACAGAATCATGTAGCTAAAATGAATGTGCTTAGCAAAAAGCAGATGAAATAAAATCACAAACCATCAGTAGAGTATCTTTGAACAAATTACTGAATTCCACTGGGCCTCAAATATCTTCACTTTTAAAAGGGAAATAAAAGTGTTACTTTACAGTACTGGGTATAAGGAAATATAAGAAAGGATATGAAAAATTTTAAACATAATATATATTCAGTAAATGTTAATTATCTTTTCCTTCAGTTCCATATAACCACTATGCATCATTCAAGTTTTACTAAACTCTGTTCTTAAAAATACCTCTAAGCATTAGCAAGTTTAAATGAAGTGATAGGAAAATCTGAGGCATTTCAAATTAATCAATAAAAAGAGAGGAAAAGGCAAGTGTAGTAGAAGGCTGGTAAAGATGTAAAATCTCCACTTGAATTATGTGTCAGTAAGATTATACATTCTTTAAGGTTCTGTCTAAATAACGCCATTCCCATAAAGCATTTTCTGATTCCCAAATTAAATGTGGTTTATCCTTCCTTTCAATTTTGCTTAAAACCACATACCTTTGTTTTGACACATATGTTGCCTTATTTATTATTGTCACTTTTATTTAGGCAGCATCTATTAGTTAATAATATTCTTTTGTAAAAAATTCTATTATTGAAATACAGTTGACATACAATATTATTTTAGTTTCAGGTATAAAACATAGAGATTTAACAACCTATACATTATGCAATGCTCATCATGATAAGTGTAGTTACCATGTGAGTTTATAATATTCCTAATGTCAGAAACTGTCTCAGCTGTTTTTGTATAAATTGTAGTGTTCATAACAGTACCTTTAACAATATAAGCATATATTACATGATTTAGGAGTAAGAGTGGGGTACTATAAGAATGTAGGAATGGTGATGATTAGAATAGCAAGGGTCTTATATATGAAATATATGACACAAAAAGCTACTATTTTATCTTGCAAAAAAGAGCAATAAACATGAACACAGGATACATAAAGACAAGTATATGTGCTATGCATATCTATAATGCTTAAGAAAGAAAATATAGGGGTGCCTGAGTGGCTCAGTCAGTTGAGACTGAGCCCTGCATTGGGCTCTGTGCTAAGCATAGAGCCTGTGTAAGATTCTCTCTCTCTCTCTCTCTCTCTCTCTCTCTCTCTCTCAATCTCTCAATTTTTTTTAAAAAAGAAAGAAAATACGTAAACACTATAGAATGAAGAAGTTGACAGTGTGGCTGGATCAGAGCATAATTGACTAAAGACAAGAAAGCAGTGTACGTAGGTAGAAAACATCAATTTTAAAATTGCATAACTTCCTAGCTTCAAAGAGGCAGCATCCAATATTACATCCACTTTGAAGATACAGCTATTGATATTAGCACTATAAAAGTTCTCAAATATGTTAATATAGAATATGCAGTGATCAACTTTGATCATTGATAGCAGATGGCCATATTCTAATTTCCATTCAGACCAGCTAGATAACAAGAAGATGGAAATCATCTCCCAAGATTCTGTAAGACAAATATGTATCTTCCTCCTAAACTGGATCCTGAAAAGCTACAAATACACTCAAAACGTACTGGTACAGATACCCAAAAGAAATGAATGAAGTTTTTTTTCTTTCAAGTAGGGTGGAATAGTTTGCAGCAGGCCAATAATATCACTGGAAGCAACCAGAAAAGATGAAATTTTAGGGCATCACAAAGCTGCAAAAGGATTAAGGAGTAGAAAGAATATCATTTCAGAAAGGAGAAAAATGTTTAGAAACTAAGGATCTGCAATTGCCTCTTCTCTAAGGAAATTAGAAAAATCTGGGTATGGGCCAGAATTAAAAATCTGGCTGTAGCTCAGGCAGAGGGCTACTGCTTGGGACAAAGAAAGCAGAAGATTTATGGCCCTATGTGGCTGAAGTGACAAATTAGGGATTTAGGGCTTTAAACATATAGCCAAGATATTTGCTATATTATCAATCAACACAGTAGCAGACAAAAGAATTAGGCCAAACTCCCATGAAAAATAGAGTGGAAATCTTCTGGTCTTATACCACCTGGGGACAAATACCTACCAGGACAGAAGCCTGAATGCACAAGAGATGAGAGTTGAAATCTAACAGAACATGCCATTTGGGCATGATAGAAAATGAAGAAGCTAGGTTTGGCCCCTAGCAGAAGGCTGTTACTGGAGGATAGAAAAACCTGCAGATATGTTGGCCATTGTGAGATACTTTAGGGGCAAAGTTGGAGACTTGAAATTGACCAAACAGAGCCAATATCACCCTGGAAACATATACTAAATTCTAAAGCTGACCAGGCTATGATAAAACAAAAATCTCCAAAAGTAAGAGTAAAAATTTTCACAAATAAGTCCTGAGGAGGCAAAGACCTAATATATTCTCAGATGAAATCCCCACGTGGTCACATCCACAGAATGGGAGAAACCAGAGGTAGATCGTGCCTTAACAGAAGTGCAATAAAGCCTCAACACAGTTCTGTTTCTGATTTGATTATGGTAATCAGCTCCTCCTCTCATATGTACCTAAGAGATAAAATGTTAAATCTTCTGTGATAGAAGATATCATCAGGAGTTGATATAGCTCTTTTATATAAAATGTGCAAAATGCAATAAAAAAGCAATAGAGACAATTACCTGTGAACAAGAACCAAGAAGAAATAAACCAGGAAACAGAAACAAATAGTAGGTTATTCTAGCATTTGTGCAAACAGATAAAACTTTAAATATGATTGGTTATCTGATTATACTCTTAGTATAAATAAATATAAGACATAGCACACACAATATACATAAATACATGCAAACATATATACATACCTACATGTAGTATATATTGTGCCCTTCCAAAAGATATGTCAAGTCCTATACACAGCACCTGTGAAGGTGACTTTATTTGACAATAGGGTATTTGTACATGTAATCAAGTTAAAATGAGATCATATTGAATCATGGCAAACCTTATATCCAAAGATTATTGTCTTTATAAGTAGACAAAGACACACAGACACACACACTGGGAATATGGCTGTGTAAAGACAAAAACAGAAATTGAATTGATGCAGCTACAAGCCAAGGAATACCAAGTATTTTCATCAACCACCAAAATCTAGGAAGAGGCAAGGAACAATTCTTTCTTTGAGTATTTACAGGGAACATGACCCTTTCAACACCTTGGTTTCATATTTTTAGAAGCCTCAAAAATTAATAGAATACATTTTTGTCATTTTAAGCCACCCTGTTTGTGATATTTTGTTATGGTAGCTCTAGGAAACTGATATGCATTCACAAATATACATGCTGGCTGAGATTTAGGAGGAAAAGTAGGGGGAAAAAAGGAGACCACAAAGAATAAGGTGCACCTAAAAGAATAAGGTGCACCTAAAAAGGTGCAGGCAAGACTCTATTAGGGAGGCTGGAGAGATAAGAGGAAATTAGAGGCCATGCAGTACAGAGGAGGCATTAGGGTGCAAGCATAGCCAGAATAGAGACATTCTTAGACAACCAGCTTTCTTTTGAGACCCGAAGAGCTATACCCCAAAAGTGAGGAACATAGAACAAGGGCTACACCAGGGAAGTAAGGACAAAACTGAAATACAGAGTAGCAAGTATGAAAAACAAGTTCCGGTAATTTAATTACATTTTGGGGTAAAATATAATATTCACGAGAGGATGACTTACATAATAAATATTTCTCAATATTTTAGGAACAATGTACAACATACACTAAAAAATTATCAGACATGTAAAAAGTCAGTAATGAAGACATATAACAGTCTATAAAAGCAGACTCAGATATAATTCAAATATTAGAATTAGTAGATAAGGACCTCAAAATAACTGTAATTAATATGATAAAGAAATGTAAGAGGAGATGGAAATAATAAAAGGTATAGCATTTCAAAAAATTAGAATCTACAAAGATGTACCAAATGAACATTTTGTAACATAAAAAAGCATTATTGAAACTAAAAACTTGCTGGATTGTTATAACATCAGATGGAACATACAAGACATGAGAGTGTAAAGTTGAACAAATAACAAAAGATTCAAATTGAGCATAGAAAAATGAAAAGATAACACAGATCCAAGAATAAGGAATACACAAAAACAATCAAGAGGTCTAAGCTACATGTAATCAGAATCCTAGCTGAGGAGAAAATGAATGGAGCAGAAACAATATACAAAAAGTTAATGACTTTTACTATTTTTAAATCTGACAAAATATCTCAACCTATAGATTCAACGGAATATCAGCACACAATAAATAGGATCGTGTGCCAAAAAATGTAAAAAAAATAATTTTGTGATTAGGAAAATATTCAACAAGTATAAAATAAAACATTTTTTCAAAATGTTAAAATCTGAATTTTTTTATATCTACATTACAAAAATAATACTCACTATGAAGAAAAACAATCCTAATTGAACTAGCTACCATAAAAGAGTGAAGAACATCAGAATATTGTAACTAAAAGGAAATACATTTAAAACACAGTGATAACGGGGCGCCTGGGTGGCGCAGTCGGTTAAGCGTCCGACTTCAGCCAGGTCACGATCTCGCGGTCCGTGAGTTCGAGCCCCGCGTCGGGCTCTGGGCTGATGGCTCAGAGCCTGGAGCCTGTTTCCGATTCTGTGTCTCCCTCTCTCTCTGCCCCTCCCCCATTCATGCTCTGTCTCTCTCTGTCCCAAAAATAAATAAACGTTGAAAAAAAAAATTTAAAAAAAAAATAAATAAAACACAGTGATAACAATATGTAATTAGATTTGTAACAGATGTTACAAATAAATTATATAACAAAAATAAGAGTTGTAGGGATTAAATGGGATTAACCTGTTTTACCTTCTCTGTATTGTTTGGGAAGTAGTAAAAATTACCTATTAATAGCAAAATCTAATATAATAGATGAATACTGTAGTCCCCTAAGTAACTACTAATTAATAATAAAAAAGTAAAGCTAAAATCTAACACAACGATAACAAAAAAATAAAGAACACCTAATACAAAAAAAAAACAATAAAAGATGAATAAAGGAACATAGAAGAGATGAGCCAGTTTAAAAAAAAATGATGGCAGATTTTAATTATATCATTAATTACATCAATTTGAGTAGCCTAATTTATCATATTAAAAATAAAGATTGCTATAATGAATTAAAAAGAAAGTATATGTAATTTTTAATCAAAATATTTTATTTTTTTTTAATTTTATTTATTTTTGAGAGAAAGAGACAGAGCACAAGTGGGGGAGAGACAGAGAGAGAGGGAGACACAGAATCCAAAGTAGGCTTCAGGCTCTGAGCTGTCAACACAGAGCCTGGACGCGACGCTCAAACTCACAAGCCGTGAGATCATGATTTGAGCCGAATTTGGACACTTAACCAACAGAGCCACCCAGGCACCCCTAATCAAAATCTGCTAAATATAATAATAGAGAAGGGTTAAAATGGAGAGATGAAATATAAATATATATATGCAAAACCTATTTAAAGAAAGCTGCTGTGGTCTCATTGACATTAGGAAAAGTATACTTTAAGAGAAAAGCATTATGAGAAATAATAGAGGATATTTCATAAAAATAATAATGCAGCAGTACAATATGAATATACAAAAATCCAAAACTTGTTTTTATCAAGTAACATAACTTTAAAATATATAAAGCAGAAATTGACAGGAGTGAAAGATGAGATTTAAAAAAATCCATCCTATAAGCTGGAGATTTTAAAACACTTCTTTTGGTAACAGAATAAGAAAAAGCAGTCAATATAGATATAGAAAATTTAAATAAGACAAAGAAACAAATTGATCTAATTTAAATGTCTATACTACTATATCCAGCATCTACAAAATACACTTTTTTTTCCCCCAAATACACATGGGACACACACCACAATAACATACCCTTGGATATAAATTAGACCTCAAAAATTCCAAAGAGAAGAGTAATGTCCACAAGATGGTAGACTAGCAAACTCCAGGTCCATATTACCCCACAGAAACTTTTAGAAAACAATTATGTTGACTTTTTTTAAGATTTTATTTAAATGTCAGTCAATTAACATACAGTGTAATACTAGTTTCAGGTGTACAATTTAGTGATTCAATACTTACATGCACCATTTGGTGCTCATCACTGAAATACCTATTACACCAATCCCCCACCTTCACCCCCACCCCTTTGGTAACCATCAGTTGATTCTCTATAGTTAAGAGTCTTTTTCTTGGTTTTCCTCTCTCTTTTTTCCCCTTATGATTGTTTTGTTTCTTAAATTCCACATATGAGTGAAATCATATGAGTTTGTCTTTCTCTGACTGACATTTCACTTAGCATAATAATCTGTAGCTCTATACATGTCATTGCAAATGACAAGATTTCATTCTTTTTTATGGCTAATATTCCATTGTGTGTGTGTGTGTGTGTCCCATGTGTATTTATAAATAATTTCTTCTTTATCCATGCATCAGTCCACAGACATTTGGGTCCTTCCCATAATTTAGCTATTGAAGATAATGCTGCTATAAGCATTGGGTTGCATGTATTCTTTTGAATCAGTATTTTTTTTATCCTTTGGGTAAATATCCAGTAGTACAATTGCTGGAACATAGGGTAGTTCTATTTTTAACTTGTTGAGGAGCCCCTGTACTCTTTTCCACAGTGGCTGCACCAGTTTGCATTCCCACCAACAGTGTAAGAGGGTTCCCCTTTCTCTGCATCCTCACCAACACCTGTTATTTCTGGTGTTGTTAATTTTAGCCATTCTGACTGGTGTGAGGTGATATCTTATTGTAGTTTTAACTTGCATTTCCCTGATTATGTGTGATGTTAAGCATTAATTATATTGAATTTATAAGAGATATGGAAAACAGTCAAAGTCTACAGCAACCAACAGACTGCACAATTAAGAAAAAGCCACATTCAAAATGGTAAGAAATTTCATGGCATTTGTACTCAACTTTGTCCCACCTCTTCAACAGCACAGCACAGTGCAGTCAGGGGAAACCTGTTGGACAAGTTTTAGTCCATTCCCTCAAACTAGAAAAAGGAGAGTAGACTTTATTTGCAGTGTTTTAAACAGTCTAAACAATAAATAAAGAATTGATCTGTTTCACCTAAATTAGGGCTTAGATAAGGAAATGCAATATAGTGCATATCTGAGTCAGGGAAAAGCTGCAGGAAGTGGAAGGCATTATACATGAGAACTGATTAGGAAAGCTGCAAGTGGACTACAGAACTGAAGGGTCCAATAGCAAGAGATCATAGGAAAATACAATAGAACATTCAGGCTCTGAAAAGAAACAGAAGTGACACTCCTGGCGGAGGAAAAAAAGACATTTAAAAACAGCCATGTATAGAATCACACACACACACACCCACACCCACACCCGCACCCACACCCCCCCCCACACACACACACACACAGGCAAGGTGCATGCCAAGAAAAGGCCTGAGAAAACAATAGGTCTTCATGTCAGGCTGATCTTCAAGCACAGATCATGGCCTGCTAACTAGTGAAGGTCTTCCCTGACAGAGAGCCAATCTGCATAGTCTGCAGAGGCACAGAGCTGGCTGATTTTATTTAAAAAAAAATTACAAGGTATACAAAAAATAGAAAAAAAATATTGCTTATTCAAAGGAATAAGATGATGTGGCAGAAAAATTACCTAAAGAACCTGGAATCAAAAATAATAGACAAATAATCATAATCAACCATCTTAAATGTGTTCAGAGAGTTAAATGAAAACATCAACAAAGAACAAAAGGAAATCAGGAAAAATTATGTAAACAAAATCATAAATATCAATAAAGAGATAGAAATCATAACAAGAAATGCAAGAGAAATTCTGGAACCTAATAATACAATAACTAAAATGAAAATTTACTAAAGGGGTTTAACAGCAGAATTAAAGGGACAGAAGAATCAGCCAACCTTTAAAAATGACATTTGAAATTATCAATTCCAAGAAGAAAAAAGAAAACAAGAACAAGGAAAAGTGAACAAAAGCTAAGGGATCTATAAGAAATGATAAATGTAATAATTGTTAGATTTCCAGAAGAAGACAAGAGAGATAAAGAAGTAGGATAAATTGAAGGAATAATGGCTAAAATGTTCCCAAATTTTAGGAAAGAGATGAGTCTACAAGTCCAAGAAGCTCAACAAAATCCAAGTAAAATAAATTCAAAGATACCCACACCAAGACACATTATAATTAATCTGTTGAAAGACAAAGACAAAGAGAGAATCTTGAAAGCAGCAAGAGAAAAGTGGTCATGTAAAAATCTTCAATTAGATTAGCAGTTGATTTCTCAGCAGAAAAGTTGGAGGCCAGAAGGCAGTGGATTGAACGATTGATTGATTGATTGATTGATTTGGAATAATATATTTAAAGTGATGAAAAAACAGAGGCCCCTGGGTGGCTCAGTTGGTTGAGCGACTTCGGCTCAGGTCATGATCTTGCGGTCTGTGAGTTCGAGCCCCGCATCGGGCTCTGTGCTGACAGCTCAGAGCCTGGAGCCTGCTTGGGATTCTGTGTCTCCCTCTCTCTCTGCCCCTCCCCCACTTGTGCTCTGTCTCTCTCTGTCTCAAAAGTAAATCATTGTTAAAATATTTTTTTTTTAATTTTGAAAGTGCTGAAGGAATAAACTGTCAGATGAGAATTGTGTATCTGGCAGGGTAATTAGGCAAGCAAAGGTAATAAATAGCATACAAATCGTTAGTGAAGTTGTAAAATTTTCTCTGATTGCAGATGACATGATTATCTATGTGGAAAATCTGAAGGATTCCACAAAAAATGTGTTTGAAATATTTTAAAAATTAAGTTACAGAATACAAATTAACATACAAAAATCAGTTTCTTTTTTATACATTAACAATTACCAATCAAAAAGGAAATGAAGAAAACCATTCCATTCACAATAGAATGAGAAAGAATAAAATACTTAGGAATAAATTTAATCATAGTTATGAAAGAGTTGTACACTGAAAACTGTATAACATTGCTGAGAGTAATTAAAGATACAAATAAATTCATGTTCGTGAAGCTATGCCTATGGAGGATTTAATATTAAGATGTTAATACCGAAGGAAATCTGAAGATTCAATTCAATTCCTATGAAAATCCCAATGATGTTTTTTGGTAGAAATATAGCAATCTATCCTAAAATTCAAATGGATTCTCAAGAAATTCCAAATAACCAAAACAGTATTGAAAAAGAAGAAAGTTGGAGGTCTCATACTCCCTGATATCAGATATGACTGCAAACTACAATAATTTAAACTGTGATACTGGCATAAAAACAGACATATAAGCAGTACCTGGGTGGCTCAGTTAGTTAAGTGTGTGACTCTTGGTTTTGGATCAAGTCATCATCTTGCATTCATGAGCTCAAGCCTCACATCAGGCTGTGCACTGTTTGGGATTCTCCCTCTCTCTCTCTCTATCCCCTCCCCACTCTTTCACACTCTCTTGCTCTCTCTTTCAAAATAAATAAATAAACTTTAAAAAGACATAAAGAACAAAATAATAGAAGAAAGTGCCCAGAAGTGCCCTTCCATATATGGCCAAGTGATTTTTGCCATGAGTTTCAAGAATATTCAATAGGGAAATAGTCTTTTCAACAAACTGCATGGGGAAAACTGGGTATCCACATGCAAAAGAATTAAATTACACTCTTACATTATACCATAGATAAAAAAAGTAAAGTTGACCAAAGTTTTAAATATAAGAGGTAAAACTATAGAACTCCTAGAAATACAGAGGGGAAAGCTTCATGATGTTGGACTTGACAATGATTTATTGGATAGGGCATGAAAAATGCAAGCAACAACAAAAATACTTATATTGGACTTTATCAAAATTAAAAATTCTTGTGGAAGATTGAGTAATAGAGAGAGAAAGCACAAATTACCAATACAGGAAAGGGAAGAGGAGTCATCTTTAAGACCCTGTGTACATTAAAGAGTAATAAAAGCATATTATTACACAACTTTTTCCCAATAATAATTGAAATGGACAAATTCCTTGAAAGACATCATTTGCTAAAGTTGAGACCAAAAAATGGAAAATCTGAATAGCAAGATAATTTACTAAAGAAATTTAAACTGTAATTAAAAACACTTCCACAAAGAAAATTCTAATCCTGGTTTGTTTCACTGCTGAAATTTTCCAAATATTTAAAGAAGAAATCATATCAAACTTACACAAGTCCTTTCAGAGGATAGAAAAAAAATCTTTCCAACTCTTTATATAAGCCTAGCATAGCCATAATACCAAAACTTGACAAGGACATTGTAAGAAAGAAGACTAAAAGCTATATTAAACATAAATGCAAAAGTTTTCCAACAAAAATATTAACAAAAATAATTCAGTGGTACATAAAAGGCATAATGCATCATGATCAAGTAGAGTTTATTCAGAGAATGCAATGTTGGTTTTACATTTGAAAATCAATCAACATAGGGGTTCCTGGGTGGCTCAGTCGGTTGAGCATCTGGCTTCGGCTCAGGTCATGATCTCACAGTTTGTGGGTTCGAACCCCACATCGGGCTCTGTGCTGACAGGCTAGAGCCTGGAGCCTGCTTTGAATTCTGTGTCTCCCTCTCTCTCTGCTCCTCCACCACTCATGCTCTGTCTCTCTCTCTCCTTCAAAAAATAAATAAAAAAATTAGAAAATCAATCAACATAATTCTGCATTTTAAAATAATAAAGGGGAACACATATGATCATCTTGAGACAGATAAAATACCTGATAACATTGCACACCCATTTATGATAAAGCTCTCAGAAAATTAAGGAAAGAAAGGAGCCTCTTTAATGTGATAGACAATGTCCACTAAAATGTATAGAAAATATTAACCTGAATGGCAAAATATAGAAAACTTACCCCCTGAAGTTTTCACTCATTAAGGATGTCCAACTATCATTTATATTTATTATTTAATAGAGGTTCTATCCAATGCTATAAGACATTGGAAAGGTAATAAAACATTCACATAGAAATTGTCAGTGTACATGTAAAATCTAAAAGACATCTGGAATGTTTTAGAATAAAAACATAAATTTAACAAGTTCAGTGCATACAAAACCAATATGAAATATAATTTTCCCACATATAGGCAACAAAATTAGGAAATTACACTTTATTATCCCATTTAAAATAGCATTAAAATACTAAGTTCCTAAGGGATAATTTTGAAGAATGGCAGGCAAGACTGCTACACAGAAACATACAAAATATCACTGAGAAAAGAACTGAAAATAACATGAAAAATTCATGATTACAAATTAGAAAGGTCCATATGAAGATGTCAGTTCTCCAAAACCCCAATGGGCTTTTTATTGAGTATGATGAGCTGATTTAAAATTTATATAGGAATGTAAATAGTAGAGAATAGTCAAAGTAATTTGGAAGAGAATCAAAGCAGGAAGGCTTATAATGACCTCTTACAGAAATTAAGAAAGTGTGATACTGAAACCAGAAGACACAGGTAGACTAATGGATCATCTAGGAAAGTCCAGAAACTAACACCTATGTAAATTACCTGTTATATGATGAAGTTGAAACTACATGGCACGGTGGAAAGCCTACTATTGCAGTAAATTATACTGGGTCAATTTGCTATCAAATGTGGAAAAATGAATTTTGCTCCTATATATTATTATAAACAAAAAAAAAGACAAGAAAAACAGATCTAAATATGACAGGGGTTCCTGGATGGCTCAGTCAGTTATGTGTCCAGCTCTTCATTTCAGCTAGGTTATGATCTTACCATTCGTGAGTTCAAGCTCCATGTCAAGCCCTGTGTTGGGCTCTATGCTGGTTGTATGAAGCCTGCTTGAGATTCTTTTTATCCCTCTCTCTCTGTTCCTCCCTGTTTGCACAATCTCACTCTCTAAAGGTAAATAAACATTTTAAATAAATAAATAAATCAGATAAAGGCAGAAGTTTTATAAGAAATATATAACAACAACTTCATAACATTGGAGTAGGCACATATTTTCCTACAGAAAACTAAAATTACACTCAACCGACTGAGCCACCCAGGCACCCCAAGAAAACTAAAATTACAAATCATAAGGTAAAATTGATATATTAGACTATATTATGATTTAAGACTTCTGTGCATCAAAAGATACCAATTAAAGAGTGAAAAGGTAATGCATAAAGTGGGGGAAGGTATTCCCAAAATATATTAATCCTTTTCTGAAAAGGTTGATATACATAATATATAAAAAAAAAAAACATTCCAAATAAATAGGAAAAGAGAGAGAGAGAGTACAATTTTTGAATACACAAAAGACTTAAACAAGTACCCTACAAAAATGATATTCAAGCTGGTGATAGGTGCTAAACTTTAGTTTTCATTAAAATAAATTCAAATTAAAAAAAAAACGTGATACCATTACATACATTGTAGAATGGCTAAATTGAAAAAAAAAGATAATAAGTGGTGTTTCTGGAAATATTCTTATATCTGTCACTTGGTGGACACATTTAATTTATCTGTTGGGCATATATTTAGTAGTGACATTGCTGTCTCAAAATGTGTACACGTTCACTTTAGGATAAACTGCCAAACTGTTTTCCAAAATGTTTCAATTTACTTTCCCACAAGCAGTTTATGAGAGTTCCATCAGCTCTTGAACACTTGTCTTTATCAACATTATTGATAAGCAAGTAATTGCGGTATTTTCATAAAGCAAAATGCTTTATAAAGAATGAAGAATGAAAAATTACAACTACACATAACAATATGGTTGTATCTTACAAATATGATACTACATAAAGAAACCAGGCATTAAAGGATATATAATATACTATTTCATATATAGAAAGTTAAAAAAAAATCATGTATAGTGTTAGAATTCAGGTTAGTGGTTACCCTTGATGATGCTGGGGAGAGGTGAGTAGTAATGAGAAATACCAATTTTAGTAGGTACAAGGAAAGGTGGAAACGGTTAGAATGTTATTGGCAGAGTGAGCACTTGATAAAAGTCTTTGGTGTCACAGAAAGAAAGTTGATGGGGTCATATGAAAGTGGATTTTTTTTTATATCAAGGTTTTATTTAAATTCTGGTTAATGTATAGTGTAATATCGGTCTCAGGAATAGAATTTAGTGACTCATCACTTATATATAACACGCAGGGCTCATCACAACAGGAGCCCTCCTTAATATCCATTACCCATCTAGCCCATCTCCCTCCCACCTCCCGTCCACAAACCCTCAGTTTGTTCTCTATAGTTAAATGTCTCTTATGGCTTGCCATATATATATATATATATATATATATATATATATATATCCCCATTCATCCTCAATGGAAATTTGGCATCTTTCCATAATTTGGCATTGTTAATAATGCTGCTGTAAACATATGAGTACACGTGGCTCTTTTGTATCCTTTGGGTAAATACCTAGTAGTGCAATTTCTGGGACGTTGGGCAGTTATATTTTTAACAATTTGAGGTACCTCCATAATGTTTTCCAGAGTGGCTACACCAGTTTCCATTCCCACCAACAATACAAGAGGGTTCTCCTTTCCCAGCATCCTTGCCAAAGCCTGTTGTTTCCAGTATTGTTAATTTTAGTTACTCTGACAGGTGTGAAGTGATATCTCATTGTGGTTTTGATTGGTATTTCCCTGATGATGAGTGATGTTGAGCATCTTTTCATGTGTCTGTTGGCCATCTGGATGTCTTCTTTGGAAAAGCGTCTATTCATATCTTCTGCCCCTTTCTTCACTGGATTATTTGTTTTTTGGATGTTGAGTTTGGTAAGTTCTTTATAGATTTTGGATACTAAGCCTTTATCTGATATGTCATTTGCAAATATCCTCACCAATTCCATAAGCTGCCTCTTAGTTGTGTCCATTGTTTCCTTCATGGTGCAGAAGCTTTTTATCTTGATGAAGTTCCAATAGTTCATTTTTGCTTTTGTTTCCCTTCCCTACAGAGACATGTCAAGTAACAAGTTGCTCTAGCTGAGGTCAAAGAGGTTGCTGCCTGAATTCTCTTCTAGAATTTTGTTGCTTTCTTATCACACATTTAGGTCTATCATATATTTTTTTTTTCAACGTTTATTTATTTTTGGGACAGAGAGAGACAGAGCATGAACGGGTGAGGGGCAGAGAGAGAGGGAGACACAGAATCGGAAACAGGCTCCAGGCTCTGAGCCATCAGCCCAGAGCCTGACGCGGGGCTCGAACTCACGGACCGCGAGATCGTGACCTGGCTAAAGTCGGACGCTTAACCGACTGCGCCACCCAGGCGCCCCTATCATATATTTTTAATTTATTTTTCTATGGTGTATGATAGTGGTCCAGTTTCATTTTTCTGCATGTTACTGTCCAGTTTATTCAACACCATTTGTTGAAGAGACTTTTTTTTCCTTTGGATATACTTTCCTGCTTTGTCAAAGATTAGTTGACCATATAGTTATGGGTCTATTTCTGGGTTTTTTATTCTATTCTGTTGATCTATATGTCTGTTTTTGTGTCAGTGCCATACTATCTTGATCACTACAGCTTTGCAATAGAACTTCAAGTCCAGAATTGTGATGCCTCTAGCTTTGTTTTTCTTTTTCAATATTGCTTTGGCTAATCAGGGTCTTCTGTATTTCCATACAAATTTTAGGATTGCTTGTTCTATCTCTGTGAAGAATGCTGGTGTTATTTTGACAGGGACTGAATTAAATGTGTAGACTGCTTTCAGAAGTATCGACATTTTAACAATATTTGTTCTTCCAATCCATGAGCAAGGAAGGTTTTTTTTCCATTTCTTTGTGTCATCTTCAATTTATTTCATAGGATTTCTACAGTTTTCAGAGTACATATATTTTACTTCTTTGGTTAGACTTATTCCTAGGTATCATATGTGTTTTGGTGTAAATGTAAATGGAATCGATTACTCGGTTTCTCTTTCTGGAGTTTCATTATGGTGTATAGAAATCCAACAGCATTATATACCTCATGTTTGTCTCCTGCAACTTTGCTGATTCGTGTGTCACCTCTAGCAACTTTTTGGTGGAGCTTTTCGGGTTTTCTTTTTTTTTTTCAATGTTTATTTATTTTTGAGAGAGAGAGAGACAGAATGTGAATGGGGAAGGGGCAGAAAGAGAGGGAGACACAGAATGTGAAGCAGGCTCCAGGCTCCGAGCTGTCAGCACAGAGACTGATGAAGATCTTGAACTCACAAACTGTGAGATCATGACCTGAGCTGAAGTCAGACACTTAATTGACTGAGCCACCCACGCCCCCCCTTTTTAGTGTTTATTTTGGGAAGAGAGAGAGACAGAGTGTGAGTGTGTAGGGGGGAGGCAGAGAGAGAGGGAGACACAGAATCTGAAGCAGGTGGGTTTTCTACATAGAGTATCATGTTGTGTGTGAATAGTGAACACTTGACTTCTTCCTTGCCAATTTGGATGTCTTTTATTTCTGGTTAATAAATCTTTAAATGTACTATTTGATTCAATTTGCTAGTAACTTTTGGAGAATTTTTGCATTCATCCTCAGCAGGGATATTGTCCTGTAATTCTCCTTTTTAGTGGGGTCTTTGGTTTTGGATCAAGGTAGTGCTAGCTTGGTATACAGAGTTTGGCAGTTTTCCTTCCATTTGTATTTGTTGGAACAGTTTGAGAATTATAGGTATTAACTCTGAAATGTTTGGTAGAATTCCTCTGGGAAGTCAACTGGCTCTGGACTTTTGCTTGTTGGGAGATTTTGATTAGTAAATCCATTTCTTTGCTTGTTATCAATCTGTTTAAATTTTGTTTCTTCCTGTTTCAGTTTTGGTAGTTTATATGCTTCTAGGAATTTATCCAATTCTTCCGGGTCGCCAAATATTTTAGCTTATAATTTTTTATGATATTCTCTTATAATTGCCTATATTTCTGTGGTGTTGGTTGTGATGTCTCCTCTTTCATTACATGATTTTATTTATTTGGGTCCCTTCTCTTTTCTGGCTAGGGGGTTACCAATTTTATAATTCTTTCAAAGAACCAGCTCTTAGTTTTGTTGATCTATTCTACTTTTTGTGTGTTTGTTTCTACAACATTTATTTTTGTTCTAATCTTTATTATTTCTCTTCTGGGTTTAGGTTTTTTTTTTTTTTTACTGTTTATTTTCTAGCTTTTTTTTGGTGTAAGGTTAGTTTTGAGACTTTTCTTGCTTCTTGAAGTAAGACTGTGTTGCTATACACTGCCTTCTTATGACCACCTTTGCTGCAGCTCAGAGTTTTGGCATGTCATTTTTAAATTTTCATTTATTGCCATGTATGTCTTTATTTCTTGTTAATTTTCCTGCTTAGCTCATTTATTCTTTAGTAGGATGATCTTTAGCCTCCATGTATTTATGATTTTTCCAAATTTTTATTGTACTTGAATTCAAGTTTCATAGCATTGTGTTTGGAAAGTATTGTTAGTATGATCCCAATCTTTTTGTATGTGTTCAGGACTGATTTGTGACCCAGTATGTGATCTATTATGGAGAGTGTTCCATATACACTTGAAGAGAATATGTATGCTGCTGTTTTAGGATGGAATGTTCTAAATATATCTGTTAAGTCCATCTAGTCCAGTGTGCCATTCAAAGTCATTCTTTCATTGTTGAAATCTGCTTAGATGATCTGTCCATTGGTGTTAGTGTGGTGTTAAAGTATTTTCTATTATTATCAATGTGTCTTCATGTTTGTTATTAATTGACATATATTTGGGTTCTCCCAAGTTCAACACATATATATTTATAATTATTAAATCTTCTTGTTGTATAAACCCCTTTATTATGATGAAGTGACCTTCTTCATTTCTTGTTACAGTGCTTGGTTTACAATCTAGTTTGTCTGATATAAGTATGGCTACTCCAGCTGTTTTTTTTGTCATTTATTAGCAAGATAAATTGTTCTCCATCCCCTCCCTTTCAGTCCATAAGTATTTTTACTTCTAAAGTAAGTCTCTTGTAGGCAGCATATAGATGGGTCTTGTTTTTTTCCCCCTTGTTTGTTTTGTTCTGTTTTTTTTTTTTGTTTTTTTTTTTTTGTTTTTGTTTTTGTTTTTGTTTTTTCATCCATTCTGATACCCTGTCATTACATTTAGGAGGTTTAGCAACTTATTTATTGCATTTTTAAAATTTCAGCCTGACTAGTTTTCAGGCTTTTGTCTCTTCTTTAAGGGAACCCCTGGTGTCTTGCACGCTTTTGTCAAGCCCAGGTAGTATCCTTATGATTATTGTTTGAAATTCTGCTTCAGGAAAATTACTTCTATTTGTTTTGATTAGATCCCTGGCCATGACCTTTTCTTGTCATTTCTTTTGGGATGAATTCCCCTGTCTTGGCATTTTGTCTAGTCTCTATCTTCTCTGTGTTAGTAAAGCTTGCTGTATTTCTTGTTCTTGAGATTGATGACTATATCAAGTTGTCATATACTGTCCAGGGCCTAACACTTTAGGAAGTGTCTCTGGTGTGTGCTGTGTACACTCTACTGTTGTGTTTTGGCTGCTATTTCTTCTTGCCTGCAGTGGGGAGTGTTTGGAACTTTACAAACTATAGTAGAAATTCAGGTTAGAGACTATGAGTCCCAAGTCCAGAATTACAGCAAGGGAAATACAGTGATGTGACAAGTATATCTTTAGTGGGAGAATCAACATAATTTCTTGAAAGATTAGATTCAGAAGATCAAAAAGTTGAAAACTTTCAAGGTGACTCTATTGTTGTTAGCTTGGATGTATCATTTATTAAAAGATAAAAAATATATGTCCTTTTGGAAGAGATGCTAATTCCACTTTCAGGCATATAGAATTTGATGTGATTAGCCAAGAGTAGGTTTTCTATAAGCAGAACTTTTGCACATACTTTTTTTTTTTGTATGTGTGTGTTACTTTTTTTTTCCCAATTTGCCTTCTTCCAAGCTTTCCCAGTTATTTCCCAGGCTGTTTACCCCAGGGTTTCTTGCCAAAGATTACTTGGAAGGTCAGGCTGAATGTTTGTGTGTTTTTTTTTTTTTTTTTTTAGTTTTGAAAATGATATCTGAATTAACATGAAGGACTACTTAAAGAACAGGCCTCAAAGACTCCTTATTTGGGTTCATCTAGCCTATCCCTGAAGAACACGTTCTTACCTCAACTCTGCAGGAGATATATCATCAAGATTTGAAGTTTCCTCTGCCACATATTTCACATTCAGCTTGAGTAAAGGGAGCTGCTCCCAACACCAGATTTCATAGTCTGATACCACAATTATCCCCTTTGAGGCCCAAGGCTCAAAGTTACTTTAAATTGTATATTTCTGCCCTTAGCATAAATAACTCAATGGATACTTAGTGTTAATATTAAAATAATTTTTAAAAAATGAGACAGGATTCTATTCTACTCCCTTTCAGAAGGCCAGAAACTATTTTGTTCCCTCTATATATTTTATTTTGATAGGTCTGTGCTTGTGATAAAATCATCCTTCTTCATTCTGCAATTAAATTCCTGACCCAACATATTTTTTTCATGTTTTAGCATGGCTACTTACCTGTAATAAGATGAAGAAAACTTGGAAGAAGGGAATCTGAAACTAGAACTTTGCATGTGGATGAGAAACACACTCATTTGGACTGACTCAGTCAATAGTTCTGAGAGCCCAATCTATCATCCAATACACAGCATTCAAAGTGAATTATGGCTGTACTTTGAAACCCAGGCAAGCATACAGGTGCCCATATGCCTCAATTAATGGATGTGTAATAATTGTGGGGTAGTGATACTCAAACTCTAGGTGAGCAAGAGGCAGGAATGAAGTTATCCAGTGGGTAGTAGAGCTACAGTCACTGTGCTGGGATTCAGTAACAAAATTTGGGACAGAGAAATGCAAACCAAAGAAAACTTGAGACATAGCCTCTGTACTATTCAGTAGGTTACAAAGTCAAATGATCAAGCACAAATATAAAAATTTAATTATATACTTAAAAATTAGTCACCTGCAGTAGAGGTAAGCTGACACTAAGTTTCAGGGTACTGAATAATAGCTACTTATGTTATTTTCTGGATAGACTTGTTCCTAGAGAAGACAATGGAGGTGAAAATAAGGGAAAGGCAAACTTTTAAGAAAGGGATAAAACTTTTTAAGTAAAGGGTCAGAGAGAAATATTCAGGTTTGAGGACTATACAGTTGCAACTATTCAACTCTGTCATTGTGGTGCAAAAACAGCCATTGACAAAACCAATGCTTGTAACTCTGTTCCTAAAGAATTTGTTCAAAAAAATGAAGTGATAGACCAAATTTTTCCCACAGGCTGTACTTTGTTAATTCCTACTCCAGGAGGATATTTAATGGTCTCAGGTGAAGGGAGAATAAGCTTAAGAGAAAAACAGATGAATCTGAATACTCCTCTCATTTTAAGCAATGAATTGGGTTTAAGATAGTCTGCCTTCTCTTCTTTCAATCATCTCCCTCCCTAAATCCATTAAAGGGCTACTCTCAAATACCTCTTTTGAGACTTCCTAGTTGGATTGGTCTGTTCATTTATATAAGACTTAGAATTATATGATTATATTCAGATTACAACTAAGAAAATAATTTAATGTAATAAAAAAAAGTATCAGAGTGCAATAATATGTTACCACTTCTCTGCATATACCTACCTTTCTTTTTCTCACTTTCATGACTGTAGCACAGGAAAACACTTCATCAAATATATTGCCTAAATTTGTCTATAAATTCTTTAAAACATAGCTATTATCCAGTCTTTTCTGGGTGACTGTATAAGGAGGAAAATGTTTCCACAGGAAATTCAGGCCTTCTTATTTTGAAGCTTTAAGGAATGCAGCTTAGAAGACATAGGTTAGTAAAGTAGAAGCAGAAGCTGAGAATTATCAGAGCCTTAAATTGGTTTTTGAAAAATTTATTTGTTGAAATCATGTGATGCTCTTTAGCTTGCAAAATATAGATCATATGACCCAGCTCTATTAAATTATGGTTCAGCTTAAATGTAGGAAATCCTGACTAATGTAGTACACAATGATTAAAAAAAAATTGAATTTCCCAGAGGAAAAGAATAATGTTCTCTCTGACTATAACTAAGAAATATTGAAAATATTCATTTTCATATTTTCCTAACATCATCTGGATCATGCAAAAAGTCAACTCATACTATTGTATTGTCCCAATTATACTTATTTCTTATTCATCAAAGGCCTTTGATGAAGTAGTCATACAATAGCAAGAACTTATCCCAGGTTTTAAGTGATACTGGTGCTTGTGAGAGAAATCCACTGTAAGTTGATAGGGATGTAAGTAGCATTTCAACCAAAATGCAGGTATGGTATTCAATAAAGCTGTCAGCTTTTGCACTCAAAAGTATTTATGGGTATAAAAATAACTTATAAAGATGACATTCTGGGGCTTCATATTTATTTTCTTTCAATGATTTCCAGATCAAATTTGCTTAGTTTACAAGTTAAAAGATGATTTTCTTCCTAGCTCTCAGCCTTAAGAAATTCCCATCAGAATACAAACAAATCTGTATTTGCTCAACCTATGACACTATTACTTGGAATGACATTTCTGCAATCCAAGCTTTAGATCATATCATGTTGAGCATAAAGAAAAAGCTGCATCAGTGTTACCAACTTCCTCATCATTTCTAATACATCTGTTGCTGTCTATCATTATTGAAATCACCACCATTCCCTTTTAATACAAGTTTAAAAAAACATTTTTAAATTATATCAGTAAAGAACACAAATCGTCCAATTTGAAATTGTAAATCATTATATAACGCCTAAAGCATGGTGAAACTGTCATTCAGACTGAATTCTTATACATAACTACATTTCTAGGTAGCTCTTAAGCTATATATCACACATTGCTATAATAGAGCTACCAAACATTCAGTTAATAATGTTACATCAGGACATGGTGATTGCAACTTTTTAAAGACCTATCTATAATATGCTAGACCAGAATGATTAATAGCATTGAATCACAGTATGTTGGCTCCAAAGAGAGAAGAGTGAAAATATACTGGTTAGTGAAATATGGTGAGTTTAAAGTAAAAAAAGCACTTGTGATTCTTTCAATTTGTTGTTGATCTTAAAAGTATTGGACTATCTTAGGGGTGCCTGGGTGGCTCAGCTGGTTAAACCTCTGACTCTTGATTTTAGTTCAGGTCATGATCTCACGGTTCATAAGTTTAAGGCCCTGCGCTGTCAGTGTGGAGCCAGCTTGAGATTTCCTGTCTCTGTCTCTCTCTGCTCCTTCCCTGCTCTCTCTCTCTCTCTCTCTCTCTCTCTCTCACACACACACACACACACACACACACAAATTCATAAATATTTTTTTAAAGCATTGGATTATTTTCACAAATGCATAAATATTGGTAATAAAATCTCTGTAGACTGTGATACTCCCTCTGTATGAAATTTTAAAATATGGGTTCAACTATTTCATAGGAAAAATAGATAATTGACAATCCTAAAAAACAAAACTCATAATAAAATAAGAACTATATGCAGTATGGTTGATTTAATATTATAACTAATGTATTGAATAGTGTTGGAAGCCTTAACCTCAACAATAAAAGGTATCCAAATTGAAAAAGAAGAAGTCAAACTTTCAATCTTCACAGGTGGCATGATATTCTACATGGAAAATCCAAAAGACTCCACTGAAAAGCTGGTAGAACTGATACATGAATTCAACAAAGTCACAGGATACAAAATCAATGTACAGAAATCGGTTGCATTTCTATACACCAATAATGAAGCAACAGAAGGACAAATCAAGAGATTGATCCCAATTACAACTGCACCAAGAACCATAAAATATGTAGGAATAAACCTAGCCAAAGATGTAAAAGATCTATATGCTGAAAACTATAGAAAACTTATGAAAGTAATCTAAGAAGACACAAAGAAGTGGAAAAACCTTCCATGCTCATGGATTGTAGGTAAAATATTGTTAAAATTTTGATACTTCCCAAAGCAATATATACTTTCAATGCAATCCCAATCAAAATTGCACTGGCATTCTTCTCAGAGCTAGAACAAACAATCCTAAAATTTGTATCGAACCACAAAAGTCCCAGAATAGCCAAAGTAATGTTGAAAAAGAAAACCAAAGCTGGAGGCATCACAATCCCAGACTTTAGCCATAACTACAAAGCTGTAATCATCAAGACAGTATGATATTGGCACAAAAACAAACACATAGACCAATGGAATAGAATAGAGAACCCAGAATTGGACCCACAAATGCATGGCCAACTATCTTTGACAAAGCAGGAAAGAGTATCCAATGGAACAGTCTCTTTAGTTCTCTGGTGCTGGGAAAACTGGATAGCAACATGCAGAAGAATGAATATGGACCACTTTCTTACACCATATACAAAAACAAACACAAAATGGATGAAAGACCTAAATGTGAGACAAGAAACCATCAGAACCCTAGAGGAGAAAACAGGCAACATACTCTTTGACCTCAGCTGCAGCAACTTCTTGACACGTCTCTGAAGGCAAGGGAAATAAAAGTAAAAATGAACTACTGGGACCTCTTCAAGATAACCTTCTGCACAGCAAAGGAAACAAACAACAAAACTGAAAGGCAACCAATGGAATAGGAGAGGATATTTGCAAATGACATATCAGATAAAGGGTTAGTATCCAAAATCTATAAAGAACTTACCAAACTCAACACCCAAAAAACAAATAATCCAGTGAAGAAATGGGCAGAAGACATGAATAGACACTTTTCAAAAGAAGACATCCAGATGGCCAACAGACACACGAAAAGATGCTCAACATCATTCATCATCATGGAAATACAAGTAATAACCATACTGAGATACCACCTCACACCTGTCAAAGTGGCTAAAATTAACAATTCAGGAAACAACAGATGCTAGCAAGGATGTGGAGAAAGGGGAACCCTTTTGCACTGTTGGTGGGAATGCAAACTGGTACAGCCACTCTGGAAAACAGTATGGAGGTACTTCAAAAAATTAAAAATAGAATTACCGTATGACCCAGCAATAGCACTACTAGTAATTTATCTAAAGGATACAGGAGTGCTGATGCATAAGGGCTCATGTACCACAATGTATAGCAGCGTTATCAACAATAGCCAAATTATTGAAAGACCCCAAATGTGCATCAACTAATGAATGGATAAAGAAGTTGTGGTTTATATATACAATGGAATACTACTTGGCAAAGAGAAAGAATGAAATCTTGCCATTTGCAACAAACTTGGATGAAACTGGAGGGTATTATGCTAAGTGAAATAAGTCAGTCATATGTTTTCATTCATACGTGGAATTTGAGAAACTTCACAGAAGACCATGGGGGAAGGGAAGGGGAAAAATAGTTTCAGAGAGGGAGGCAAACCATAACAGACTCTTAAGTACAGAGAAAAAACTGAGGATTGATGGAGGTATCAGGGGAAATGGGTGATGGGTATTGAGGAGGGCACTTGTTGGGATGAGCCCTGGGTATTGTATGTAAGTAATGAAACATGGGAATCTACTCCTGAAACAAAGAGCACACTGTATACACTGTATGTTAGCTAACATGACAATAAATTATATTTACAAAAAAATAAAATAAAACAAAACAACTTGTATATTGCTTTTTTATTGTTGTGTAACCAACTACCACATATTTAACAATGTAAAACAACACTTATTTATTAGCTTATAATTCTGTATTTCAGAAGTCTGTCATCACCTGCCTGGATTCTCTGCTGAGGATCTCAGAAGACTGAAATTAAGGTGATAGTTGAACTGGATTCTTATCTAAGGACTCTGGGAAAAAGTTCCCTTTTTTTTTTTCAGAATTCACTTCTGTATGATTCTAGATCCAAGGTTCTTATTTCCTTATTGTCTGTAGGCTGAGGTCTACTCTTAGCTACTAATGGCCTTGCACATTCTTTATAATATGTTCCTCTCCGTATTCAAGCTAGCAACAACATGTTAATCTTGTCATACTTTATATCTCTGACATTCTTTTCTACAATGAGTCAGAGAAAATTATCTGATTTTAAAGAGTTCATGTGAATAGGCTAGGCCCACTCAGGTAATTTCCCTGTGTTAAGGTCATGCTACATGTCAGGCACTGCTGTATTTGAGTTCTTACTTCCAAACACAGATTATGGTTTCCTCTGTATTACAAATCTGCACCAGTATAATAAACGGGTGGAGAGCACAACTTTGAGAATAAACATAACAGAGGTGAATCCCACTTAGGCCACTTACTGGCTGCATAATCTTGGATAATTCATTTTCCTGAGATTCAATTTCTTCATCCAAAATAAGTGAAAATAATAAGGGTATTTATTTCAAAGTATTATTATGAAGATTAAATGAGATAATGTCTGAAAAGTGTTTAGTACAATAAACATAGATCACTCAATAAATAATAATAGAAAGTGTTCCACAAATTTTTGAAACACATATGACCACGTGGCCAGGAGGTCTTTATATCTTTCTTCTTTGCAAGATCCAGTGGTGGAAACTATATTCTTACAGTTTTTCTTTCACTGTATAACTTATCCTGGAAAAAATGTTGATAACTGTGTCCATGGTAACACCTTCAGGAAGCAGTTACTGTAATCCACATCAAGCTTACCATTAACTGGGACCAATAATGCTGACCCTTTTTGAAAAAAGGATGGCAGCTCTGTGGTGCTTGCATGATCTCAATTCAGCTTTTCTTTAGCTAACTGGTCTCTGAAGGATCATTCTTCCTCTTAATATAATAGAAATTAGAAAACAGACAAACATGTATATACTCCCTGTTCATCATAACTGTACCTCAAGATAAAAGAGGCAGTTATGGGAATCTAACCACAATACTGGAAAAAACTAGTGTCTCTCCTTTTTTTTTGACACATTAGAAAAGTCTTCATAAGTTTTGACTATGGCTGCTTTCTCCCACTAAGCATAGATGTCCCATGGGAAAAATATAAATCCAACAAAGTTTCCGTTGGTCCAAGTAGAGGGAAATGTTCACAAAGCATAGCTATACAGAGAAATTTGTAGAACTTTCACTAATAAAGAACTAGTCTTGGGGCACCTGAGTGGCTCAGTAGGTTAAGCGACCGGCTTAGGCTCAGGTCATGATCTCTAAATCCACTAGTTTGAGCCTCGCGTTGTGCCCTGTGCTGACAGCTCAGAGCCTGAAGCCTGCTTTGTATTCTGCGTCTCCCTTTCTCTGCCCCTCCCCCGCTCACACTGTTTCTTTCTCAAAAATAAATACACATTAATTTTTTTTAAAGAACCAGTCTAATTTCAAAGTCATACTTCTTTACCATCTTCATACAGACAGGCCAGCAACCAAATACCATATTAAAAAGTTTTGAACTAAATCTTTGCATATGCTTTTAGAGAAATACAGTTTCTAGAGAAAATGGAAAGTATGATCCTTCATCTATGGCTAGAAATGTAATAATGAATGATGTGATCATCTCATTCAGAAATTGAAATTTAAAATGTATGAATCATATGATCATTCCCATTTGCCTGGTAACTTTTCTTAGTACCGGGATTATATAATAAAAGGAGTGTTTGCAGCTTATATTTGGTGGTATCAAGGCATATTACAGTTTTAAATTGCTCATTGAATTTATTTACAACATGGAATATTCTAATAAACACTTTTCAATTGTTTTGAGGAGAGTTTGTTGCTCAAAGGGATTCATAGCTGGCAAAAGTCTACCAAAGAGAAAGTTCCATAAAATGGTATTAAATATATTTATACATTCACACATCAGTGTGAGATATTTGAGGTCTGGCTATTTTATTCGAGATAGCCAATCTCTAGAGCATTCTCCTCTAGTAACTCATAGTCCACTTTGGAGCCCTCAAACAGGAATTGAGGAATATAGACAGTCAGCTCCAAATCTTGGTTATCAAATTAAGGATTTGGTGAATAGCAACAGCACTGGAAACTATTTTTGAAGTACTGTATAGACTCTGAAGCATTTTGAAAAAATTCCTACCCAGTGGGTTAACAATCTAATTATACACCTAATTTTGAAAATGGAGCCCTTGATGTTATCATTTGCTAAGCAGATGACTGATTGCAATATGGGGGTGGGAGAAGTAGGAATGACAACTAAAAAACATATTAGAAGTTACTTGAAAAGTCATCCGATGGAGAATTTTGTTAGTCATTAATGTTTTTCATCAACAATTTATGGATTTTTCTCTGGACAAATTATAGATTTGTACTACTTTGTCTCCTTGAAATTATATGTGACTATGTCATTTTTTTTTGGTCATTAAAATATGAGCAAAAGTGACTTGTGTCATTTTCAAATGGAAGCTTTATAATCCATTGTGCAGTTTATTGATTTATCTCTTTTGCTCTGCCATAGTGACTGACAATGCCATGTAGAGACTCCATTAGCCTTGAAAAATGAGAAATAAATCTTGATAATTTAAGCCAATGAAACAGTAGAATTGTTCTCATAATATAATATTCTGTCTTATCCTATTATGTTGACCAAATTTCTTTTCTGAATACGGGAAGAAATAAAAAGCTAATCAGGATGAAACCCATATTTTATATGAGAAGAAGATGAGCACACTGTCTAAATTTTTTCTTAACTAATGAAGTAAAAATATAACACACCATGGAAAAAACATATTTTCCTAGACCTGTAACCAAAAGTTGTATGCATTTGCATAAGTCAATTAGTGCTCATAGATTATACTTTTAGGAAGATTTACATTGAAGAGAGTTTCAAATAAGATGAACAACAAAATATACAGAAAGTTTTTAAAGATTTTTTTTAATTCCAGTTAGTTAACATGCAATGTAATATTAGTTTCAGATATACAATGTAGGGACTGAACACTTCCTTACAACACCTGGTCCTCATCACAATAAGTGCTCTCCTTAATCCCTATTACCTATTTCACTCCTCCCCTAACCCACCTCCCCTCTGGTAACCATAAGTTTGTTCTGTATAGTTACGAGTCTGTTTCTTGGTTATTCTCTCTACCTTTTTTCCTCTTTGTTTTTTTTGTTTGTTTCTTTCTTTCTTAAATTCCACATATGAGGGAATCTTCCCCAACTGACTTTTTTGCTTAGCATAAGACTTTCTAGCTCCACCCATGTCTTTGCAAATGGCAAGATTTCATTCTTTTGTATAGATGAGTAACATTCCATTGTACGTATGTGTGTATGTGTATATACATATATGTATATATATATTTATTTATATACATCAACTGGTGAATGTATATATATATATACACACATATATGTATATACATATATATATGTGTGTATATATATATATGTATATATATGTGTGTATATATATATATATATATATACATTCACCAGTTGTTGGACACTTAGGCTGTTTCCATAATTTGACTATTGTAGATAATGCTGCTATAAACATTAAGGTACATGTATCCCATTTGCTCAGCATTTTTGTGTTCTTTGAGTAAATAACTGATAGTACAATTGCTGTATGGTAGGTTATTTATATTTTTAATTTTTTAGGGAACCTCCATTCTGTTTTCCAGAGTGGCTGCATCGTTTTGCATTCCCACCAACAGTCTATGAGGGTTCCCCTTTTTTCACATCCTTGCCTGTAGTTTCTTTTGTTATTGATTATTGCCATTCTGATAGGTGTGAAGTGATATATCATTGTAGATTTTTTAAAAAATTTTTAACGTTTATTTATTTTTGAGACAGGGAGAGACAGAGCATGAACAGGTGAGGGTCAGAGAGAGGGAGACACATAATGTGAAACATGCTCCAGCCTCTGAGCTGTCAGCACAGAGCCTGCCACAGGGCTCAAACTCACGGACTGTGAGATCATGACCTGAGCCAAAGTCGGATGCTCAACTGACTGAGCCACCCAGGAGCCCCTATCATTATAGTTTTTATTTGTATTTCCTTGCCGATCAGTGATGTTGAAAGTCTTTTCATGAGTCTATTGGCCATCTGGATGTCTTCTTTGGAGAAATATCTGTTCATGTCTTCTGCCCATTTTTAATTGGGTTATCTGTTTTTTGGGGTGTTTAGTTTGATAAGTACTTTGTAGATTTTGAATACTAACCCTGAATCATATATGTCATTTGGAGATGTCTTCTCCAATTCTGTAGGTTGCCTTTTACTTTTGCTGATTGTTTCCTTCACTGTGCAGAAACTTTATTTTGATGTAGTCCCAATAGTTTATCTTTGCTTTTGTTTCCCATGCCTCAGGAGACATATCTCCAAAGAAGTTGCTATCACCGATGTCAAATAAGTTACTGCTTTTGTTATCCTCTAGGATTTTTATGGTTTCAAGTTTTACATGTAGGTCTTTGATCCATTTTTAATCCAGTATGGAATTTTCATGCCTTTCAATAATTACTAGATAGAAGATGGAGAGAGCAACACATAAATTTCCAAGAGAGAAGGGAGAGCCACATGTTAACTTGCTAGAAGGGCTATATCTTTGCTCTACTTGAAGCACAACTTATTGTATGTCTGATTTCATTGGGTTTATAAACCACACACTGAAACTTTGTGATATCTGAAGGCATGGACCACTTTCACTGGTGTAGGGCCTACTCTGCCATGTGAATAATACTAGAGGTCTGCAAAAATAAGATATTGAAAGCAGCAAGTCAATTATAGCGTGACAAATTAAGAACCATAGTCCAGAGAACTGGCAAGAGCAAAACACACAGATAGGCTCTGAAACTATAACTGTGGCTATTTGCTTTCTGTCTTATTTTATAGTTCCTGCTGTGTGGAGTTAGCTGTTTTCAGGTGAGTGTTTATAGCCAGCAGAAGAGGCAGGGGTCTGCAGGTATAGCTATCTACTGTTTAAGTTAAGGGCAAAGACCTTAGGTCTTTTGGGAGTTACTTCAATCTTAAAAGATCTTTGCCATTTTGGCAGCTCCTTTCAAGGCCATAGAGATGCTGCAGGCAGGATGGCACCTGGTGGAAGAGCCTCAAAATGGGTACATGTGAACTATACAGATAAGTAATTCAATTCACTGCTGTACTTCATTAATTGAAAAATCTAAAGGAAAATTAAATCAGTGTCAAAAGAATAGTTAACTTGTCTTTGTAATATCATATTAATGGTCTTGCTGATAAATATTTACATCATTTATTTATCATTAGTATGTCCTTTTTATTTAGATTAGAAAGACATTCAAGTGGTGAAGAGCATAATCTCTTCAAACTCCTGAGAGACTAATGTTAGGCAGTCCAATTTTATTCAGCTCATTTTCAGCTGCCTACATTTTCAGCATGAAAGTGAGTGAGCTAAATGTATTAAAAAATCTGTTCTAAGTCTCTTTGGACCAGTACTGCAGAACATATTTCTTTTGACTTCACAGAATCACAGTAGTGCTTTGGGCCCCTACCATGAACAGTACATGTGGTCTTTGCTGAAGAACATATTAAGAAAACTGGAGACTAGGTGGCTCAGTCAGCTAAATGTCCAACTCTTAGTTTCAACTCAGGTCATCATCTCACGGTTCATGAGTTTGGGCCCCACATTGGGGTCCACATTGCCAGTGTGGAGCCTGCTTGGGATTCTCTCTCTCCCTCTCTCTCTGCCCTTCCTCCACTCTCTCTCTGTCTCTCTCTTAAAATAAATACATTAAACTTGAACAAATTTTTAAAAAGAAAACAATTGGTGTGTTCTTGCCCTAAAGTAACTAACATCCTAGGCCTTCTACATAATGACTTAATAAAATTTTGTTCATCAAATAATAACATTGATAATAGCAGTTATAATAATAAATAAGGTATTATTTTGCAAAACTGATATATGTACATGCCAAGCACTGTGCCAGTTTTTCCCATCTTTTGTAACTAAAATACGAAATGAGAAAACACCTCAGATTGGGATCAGGGGCATCTCACTGGCCATATCCGAGGGAAAAAAATAACGAAAAACAATTAAATGTCATTAAATAGAGAAAAGCAGTAGATTTCTATGTATTCTTTGTTAAAGAGTGTGTGAAATAGAAAAATAATCCAGGAAGCCAAGCACATTAAGATTAAAATAAAAATAACCATTTATTGAGTACTTATTATGTAGCAAATCTTCTAAGTATATTACATAGATTATCTCATATACTTCCCAATGTAAAGATAAGGAAACTCTGGTTTAAGGAGGTTAAACCTGTACTACAACTACAGTAAGATGATCATGCAGCTGACAGAGTAAACATTCAAACCCAGATGCATCTGACTCTAAAGACTAGCTAAGTATCTAGACATTTCTAAAGACCTGCATTAACCTGCATAACCAAGTTATGGTCCATAACTTGGTCTCTGAGTCAGACATGATGGCTTACTTTTGCCACATAAGTAGCTATATCTCCAAGTTCATTTTGTAAACTGGAGGAATATTAGTTTCTGTATGAAAGTACTAGCTTAATGAATTTTTCAAATGTGGTAATTACATTTTTTTTAAAAAGTTAATTCTGTGGTAAGAAAGCCTCTTTCATATTTTATATATTCACATGAGTGCTAGGAAAGGAGAAAAGGCCAATAAAGGTCATATTCTCATGAACCAGACAGCAATTCCCATTGGAAACAAAGTACTGAAATCTGTTCCCTTACACAGGCAGTACTAGACTGGAATACAATGACTGTCAAGGAAATAGAGCCCTGAATGAAAAAGGCCACTGTGTCTTTTAGGGAAAGTAAAGGACAGGGTCTTGTCCTAAAATAAAAGTGTCAAATACCAAACCAAAAATATTTAGAGAAAAGTCATGATTGCCTTTTATAGAACTAAAAAAACCTTAGCGTGCTAAAGAAAATCTTTTACATCTCTTGAGCCATTTCAATTGTTTGATTATTTTCATGGTCATCATAACTGAAATGTATTAAGTACTTGCCATAAATTAAGCACTATACATGTAATGATTCCTTTAATCTTCACAACAATACTTGGTCACCCAGATAGCAAAAGCAGATCTGGAATTCACCTGGGCAATTTGACATTAGAGCTTACCTTTCAACCACTATACTACACCTCCTCCTGAAACTGAAAAGACAGATAGGATCATCACTATAATTGACCTGGAACCCAGTCAATTTTAGTGTTAAAATAATATTCATGGTTACATGTCTCCTCTGGGTTGGACATAGACACATATATTGGAGTCAGAAAAATATGGTAGGCAGCTGTCCTAAAGTGAACAGAAATGAGTCAACAGTAAACATTCCTAACAAAGGAAGGTTTTAAGGGCACCCCAATATACACATACAAAATTAATCGCCCAAAAGAAGAACCACTGTATTCGATTTCATGTTCAAATGGTCTATACACCTATACAATAGGTGTAAATGACTATTACTTTTACATAAATCATTTGAAAAATTACATAAAATGTGATAATAAGTCATTGATATAAAGCCCAAATGGAATACAATTCTTCAAATTTTAGTTTCACTAATTTGAAAAAAATGTCAATGATGTTGAATGTTGCAATTCATTATATTCCTACTATGAGTTAGGTACAATATTCTGTGCTTAAGGCAAAGTTGTTTTCTTTAATTTTACAAAAATGCTGTAAAGCATATTTAGTATATGCTTATTGTACAAGTAAGAAAATTTTCCCTTAAATAAGTAATGTCCCCCAAATTGCACTAACATACAGGGGTAGGTTTTGATCTCAAAGGTAATGAATAGGGTCTAATACTTTTTACCTACTATAAGCTCAGTATTGATGTAGGCAATTCACAAGCATCGTCTCATTTTTATCTGATAGATATTCAGTAGAGGGACAAAAATAGCACATTTCAGTGGATAGGAACCATAGCTACTAACTGTATAATTACTGGGAACAAAAGGTTCATGGTCAGTTAAAATTGTGAAATCATAAAATTTTACTCATAGAGACCATACTCCTCCTCTTCCTTTGTCAGATTGATGAACTGCATGCATACAAACCCTGAACCAGCAAGTAGAAACTCAGAATTTGTTTAACTATCAGCATTATGGTGTACATAAACCCATGGCTCCATGTTTGATGGACTATATTCCTGAGCCACACAGGCACATAGCTCAAAAAGACACTGAATGATAGCCAAATCATGTTTCTCAAAAAATAAGCATATACAGTAAAGAAGGCATAGAAAAAGTCTAGCCAATAGTACATGTTTTAGTCTTGTCCCTAGAGAAAAGTGTTATAAAGAGTTTCTATAAAATATTAAGTTTGCACATTTATGACCTAACAATGAAAATATATTCTCTCCCTTTCTTTCAGAGGATAGTTCAAGTAATTCATCTAAAGGTGCAGATCAAGAGGGAATGAATGCCAGGGACTGTCATTTTTCAGAGGTGTGTTTCATATTAAATTTAGATACCTTGTTGAAAATGGGTTTTCCTTTATTTTTTTCAGAGCATGTTTTTTCCCTTTATTTTTATAACAATGGTTTCTTAAACCATTAAAAAATTAGTGGTTAGTGACTTTAAAATAGATGTGTTTCTGGCCATTGAGAAAACCAGACCTTCACGTGTTCTGGTGGTGATTGTTTGCTATTTTTATAATAATAAAAGTTTGAATTATTTTTCAGGAAGGAATTCTGCAGATCTCTGACTGAAGAGGACTGTCTAATATACAGCATTTTGAAACATCTGCTCAAGAATTTAATAGTCCCTTTGCATGCACTAGCATTTTGAGCTAAAGCTGAAATGTAACAAAGTCATATAGGCTTTCTCCTGTCTCCAATTCACATGCCAATGAACCTGAAAGGGTGCCCTTGGATTCATTCAACATCTTCCCCTGTCTCTTGCACACATGCAATATCCCTTCTTCCTTCTTCACTTGACATTTCACATGCCTAACCATTGGAGTCTGCAACCAAAACCATCACCACCATATTTCAACAATAAATAAATTAAAAAAAAATGAATGCCTGGACTTAAGTACCACTCCCCCTTGACCTTCAATTTTTTTTCTGTTTAATTAGGTTAGTGTAGAGTCTGATAGTTTTAACGTGTAGCACAGGAAGTAATTTTTTAAATGTTATGTGTATTTTTTTTTACTGAAGTGTAATTAACATAAAATGTTATATTAGTGTCAGATATACAAGATTGATTCAATAATTCTATACTTAGTCCTCACCATGATAAGTGTAGTCACCATCTATCACCAAACAGCATTATTACAATATTATTGACTATATTCCTTATGCTGTACCCTTTATCTCTGGGACTTATTTATTCCATAACTAGAAGTTTGAACCTCTTAATCCCCCTTATCTATTTTACCTGTTCCCACCCACTTTCCTTCTGGCAGCCACCTGTTTCTTCTCTATATTTAAAATTCTGCTTTTTGTTTGTTAAAGTTAGGGATGAATGGAAGTGGAGAAAAATTGGATTATTAATAACTAAGTGCAGGGAGACAAAATATCTAAACATCTAAAATGACAATAAAAATATGTTAAAATATTTTCACTCTGTGCACTTAGCTTTGCATAATCCAAATTTGCTCTACTCCCATTTATCCCTAACTTCAACTCCTAATACCAAGGTGCTTTTATCTCATTTCTTTTAATGATGGTCAATGTCTTTGAGAAACAAATGAACACTCCCCAAATATGTCTTGCTACCTTGTCTTTGGACATAATTGTTTTTAATTTTTGTTTTTAAATGGTGAATAGTGGCACACTCATATTTGAGCCCTGAATATTTGTCATGTGACCAGTATGGATTCAACTGGGCTACATGACTAAAATGAGAAACTGAGGAATATCTCACATAACGATAAATTTCAAACTACCTAATAAGAGTAGAATTTCTGATTATACATCAACCTTGACTCCTATTAACTCTTCTATTAAAAGGTACTCAGTAATAGGACAATATTTATCAGTGTGTATGTTAGAGCTGACATCTGTATTTAATGTCCTTGACTCTTTTTGGTTAGTCATAATCAGTAAATCTTCATTAGAAAAATAAATATATATATATATATATATGTGTGTATATACACACACACACACACACACACTTATATATATATTGATTAAACACTAACCCTTAAGTTCTTTGTCATTCATGTTAATATAATAAATATTTCCAAGGGAATTATGGATTAAGGGGGACTTGAGATCATAGCGTTTAGTTTCCTATGAAGTTGCCATGTTCATTATGCAATTTTTAGTGCAAACTGTATTTGCTAGTCGTATTAAATGATCAGGAGTACAGAAAAGATCACCTTTTTTTGAAAATGATTAAAGTGATATTTTCACCTTGAATAAAACAGGAGCAATACACTGACAATTTTCATTATAACCACTGAGTCGCTTCTCAACAGACTGGAAATAACTATCTCATCTATGTGTTTGTTATTTTTGAAATACAATGGATGTGTTGAAGTGTGTGTACATTTATTTTTCATAGTTTTGTCAGAGAAATGTTTATTTTTGAGAGAGAGAGAGAAAGAAAGCAGGGAAAGAGCAGAGAGAGACGGAGACACAGAATCCGAGGTGGCTCCAGGCTCTGAGCTATCATCACAGAGCAGGTCACAGGGCTAGAAACCCACAAACCGTGAGATTATGACCTGAACTGAAGTCGGACACTTAACTGACTGAGCCATGCAAGTGCCCTGCTGTTGTTTGTTTTAATTTAGTTTTGTTTTTGTTGTTTTCTTACAGCCTCACCTCCATCCTTCCCCCAGGGAAGCCAAAGTCACAATACCCATAGATCAAACCAGATCTAGAATTTTTATACCAAGATCCAAATACTAACAGACTAGGATTTTTCAGGTCATTGGAGGAAGAGACTTCAATAAAAAGCCCTTTAATTCATTTCATTCTCCAAGCCACGACATGTGTTCTTCAATGCAACTCTCCATGTGAATATCTTATATTTCAAGTACAGAGCACTCCAGGGCTGTGCACAAAGAAGTTCCAAATGAAATCACTGCAGCATCTGTCCACAGGATCCCTTTGGAATTTAATAATGATTTTGTGAAAATACTACATTAATGCTCAGAGACATTCAGTTTGGAATGGAGCAACGTGCTTCCAGCAGTCAAAATCAACCTGAGCAAACTGAATACAGAAAACAAAAGTTTAGGCTTGGTAAATCATGGAAGTTTAACAATATGACTTTGAACTGGAATAGCAATTTTTTTTCAATATAGACAACCTTTCTGATCAGTTCAGGCCAGGAACCAAAAACTAGCAAGTATTTGCCAGCAGGGTCATGTTATTGAGTGAAATCTCTGGACCTAGCACTTACCAGAATAGTAGTCACACAGTAAGGATTTTATAACTGACTTGTGAATTAAGCGTAGAATTTTATATCTAAAAATTAGTGTGTGGATGGACAGATATGAAAAGGATGAGTTGCATGTGATGTTAACGAGAGTTGCAGACGATTATAGACTGGAATGCTGTTGTTGGGCCATAGTATTGCCAGACTTCCTGACATTACCTAGGGGCAAGTCATCAAGTGGCTGTGATCTTGAATTTTCCAAGTCAGGGGGATCTTATCTGAATTATATCAGAGCTATTTAAGAGATCATGGGATTTCTACATGATGTGCACTAGGTTTTTGAATTTCAGGTGGTTATAAATGACAGTACTATGAGGATGTGCTATCAGCCATTATTATGCATCTGCAAATACACACAGCCATGGCCACTTGGCCCTGGCATTTCTTCTTTCGCAATGTCTTTTGTCTACTAGTTTGGAAAAGTCATTTCTCTTTTTCCTTTTGATCTGTGTTTTGCTATATATTTTGACCCTTTGCTCCACTTAATCAAGTCAGAAGCATCTAATCTATGTTACTATTTGGAACCCGTTCTGAGAAACTGGGAGTCCATGGAAATAGGCACTGTAGCACTGAGATGTTCTCTCTGTGTCTCTGTCTCTCTCTTTCTCTCTGTACCTTTCTCCTTTCTACCCTTCCTCCCTCCATCCCTCTTTTCTTTATTTTGTTTGGCTTAGATGGCTAGATGTGGTATCCTTGCTCAGTCTTAAGAATAAAATATTTCTTGAGATGCTTCAAAGAATTGGGGCAATCTGTCTTCCTCTTTTACTCTTCTTATCAGCTTATGTTTCTTACTGCTACTGTGCTCTGAATTGGCCCGTCCTTATTAACACAGTATAAGTATCTGAGGCTCTTGTATTGGCCTTAAGTAGATAAAGCAAAAGAGGAGGCTGTTTGGCTTGCATCGGTCCTATGTGCTAAGCTAGCTCTAGTCTATGCAAAAGAGAGTTTACCACATGGTCCAGCACAACTAACTGAGGATCCACGTTGTGGAATGGGGCCAATCTTAATGGTAATAAGGTTACTTAATGTTACTTTCTATGCCATATTTTCTTTATTCCTACAAGGTGGATAAATAAAGGCACCTGCCTTAAAGACTTGTTGTACATATACAATGAGGAAATGTGTACAGTGTGCTTAAAATAGTATCTGGCCTTTAGTAAAAGCTATGTAAGTGTTTGTTATTATTCTATTATTTACTACCAGAATGAAGGTGTGTTCATATCGCCAGAGAATGTGGATAGTCAGGGATATCTTAATGGTTTTATCCCTAAACCAAATATTCACCAAACCTCGGTGCTTTCCTTGGGTGCTGAAGATATACCCTGGTTCCGATTAAAGTCATAAGAAGAAAAGAGGTATTCATGTCTTCCAGCCAGCTAGTCTTAATCTAGCTGGTGCATCTTCCTTCTAGTTGAACTATTTTTATACCTAGATGTGATCTCAGTGATACAAAAAAGTCATTTTTGAAGAGTCAAAAGTCAAGTGTCCTTTCTGGATTTGACTCCCAGATATAGTCTTGTCCAAGAGGAGATAATGCAATTTTGGGGCTGGCACAGAAATATGATTTCTTGTTTAGTGATCACTTTGATAAGGTACACCTCATTCTAAAAAAAGAATGCTTCTAGGTACATATAAGTGTGTGTATATGTAGAACGAAAATAAAAAGGTGAAAGAGAAATATTTGTTTTCTAGCCAAGAAACAAATGCTTAGCAGTCTTCTCTACATGTTTTCCATTTTAGATTTTAAAAATCAAAGTATTCAGATGAACAGGCATGACTGAACTCTGACCTTTACATAACCATCTAAAGGAATCAGTATTTTGCATGTTTTTAAAAGAAGAATTTCAAACTTCAAGACAAGAAGCTCTTTTCTCTTCAGCAGTGAACACTCTTGCCTTACTTGAACTTTAAAAGGCTCTGAGAAGCTAGTCTACAAAAATAAAATAAGAAAATAAAGAAAATGAAAGAGTTGTTCATGTCTTGCCTGCCATGGTAATAACAAAACAAATTAGCTATTTACTTTCTCTTTAATCCCTCTACCAAGTTCTCTTTCATACATATCTTTTCTTGGATATGTGTCATGAATTTGCTAAAACCTATTTTGCACTGCAGTTTTGTTTTTTTTTTTTAATTTTTTTAATTAACTTTTTTTTATGAAGGACTAGCTGGGAAAATCTACCTGTTTTAAGATATAATTATAGTTTGGTTAAACTTGCTAAATTAATATGCAATTTTAGTACACTGCAAAGAATATAAATTGAGTATCTAGCATAATTAACAAAATCCGAATACCTAGATTTTAGTCTTCCATAAGGGAATATTGGTATTGAGTAACATTTGGTACACTTTAGATTTGAGCTCCTGTGACTTTTCTTAAGGAAGAGTTATGCAAACTATATGCAGGGAAATGTTTCTCAGGTTATATCTATACTCACAAATCATTTTAATTTATTATGATCATAGTGCATTAAAAAACTGATTTCAGTCCAGTAATTGACAGATTGTTTTCAACATAATGCTTCAACAATCTTTGTTTCTTTCTAAATTATTTTGTGTGTATATGCAGACTTATTTTTTAAAGTAAGCTCTATGTGAACCTGGGGCTTGAACTCATGACCTCGAGATCAAGTCACATGCCATCCAGGCACCCCATTGTTTGTATGTGTAGTGTGTTTTATCTGATATTTATGACCATATTAAGAAGTATTAAAGTAATTTATTCACTGTGAGGATAAAATAATATAAGTGTATACAAGCACAATGTAAATTGCTCCACACTACGCAACAATAAGAGGGTATTATTACCATGTGGTATTCTTCCATGGGGATGTAATGGCACATAAATAAGCCTACTTCTGTCTTGGCTTAACATCTATTTCTATATCCCTGTTCACTATAATATCCATGGAAAGGGTAAACATCCCCAGAAACCTGATTTACAAAGCTTCCCAAGTGTCTTAATATTATGGGAGTTTGAATGGACCACTAAATGGATCTGTTAACTTTGTTCATTAGTCTTTTCAAAGCTATTAGTGACCTTTTACTCTCTTCCAAATTATGCAACCACTTTGTATGGCCATGTACTATCTCTTCCTCCCTCTCTCTGTAAAATGAGAATGCAAGTACTAACTCAATTACACTTTCACAGTGGTAGAAAGATGGGTTAATATTGACAAAACACTTTGCAGTTTAAAAGGTCCATTCCAACATTACTAAGCATTATTAGAGGATTGCATTACAGCTTAAAGTAGTGATGACTCAACTGACATTGCAGTTTTGACCCCAAACAGCCAATTTTAAGCTATGTTTGAATGTTCAGATGTACATTTTTCCAGTCAGGGACTGATTTTGCTTGGGTTCATATGCTTTTCCAGAATTTTTCCTGGCTATATTTATAGTAAAAATACACTATTCAATTATGAAGGCTTTTTAAAAAACCCATGTTCTGACTCTCCCATGAAAAATATATAATAAAAGTGTTTGAGAAAATTCCAAGCAAAAATACTGAGTTGTTGTGTATGCAGATATTGTGTTTGACAAATTGGATGAATACTTTCTTCACAAATATTGTAACATTTAAAAAATTGCCTGGAAAATGAATTTCTGTACATCAAATCCTATTTTTCTTGTGACTGTCACTATAAAATTACATGTTAGTTTCTGTGCTCTCCAAAATGTATTTAACACATAATCAAGTAATATTTGAGGATTCAACAGTACGTGAAAATGATACACACAAAGGAAATGTGTGTCACTTATGAGACTTTTTATATTATTATAAACAGTGAACACATATTAATCATGGTTATAGAGTAAAATTCAAGTTCAACAGCTTTGATATTATCATATTAATTTTGTGACTAACCAAAAAGCAGGCTGGGAGGGTAGAGAGGGAAAGTCAAAGGACACACAAGAGTGTGTATTTACATATCTTTAATATTAGATGACTTCTGCTGTAAATTTATCTCCCTAAGCCTTAGCACATTGTTTCACCTTTGGTGATATTAAACTATATTCATTTCTCCTAGCTTTAGAATTAAAATATCTTAACATATCATCCAACAGAGGATATAAACATGTTTAGAAAAATATATGCTAATACTCAAACTTACTTGCAAAATGCAAAGTAGGCACAGGTGCTTTTGTTTGACACAGCAGCTTAAATATCAAAAAAGGAAGAAAACTTTAAGTGAAATAGACTCACAAGACTAAACTAAAAAGCACTTTAACATCTATTAGAGCCTCCGTTTTCCTCGTAATCTTCAACAGAACTACATGCATCTCCCATTTCCCAGCACCTGGTAATAGATCCTTGGTTTTGGAAAATTATCTAAAACAGGAAGAAAGAACATTAGAAAGAGCATGAACCAAACAGTTACAATTCCAAGTGAAATAACAAAGATGAAAATAGAAGTTTGTTTAATAAAAAGGCAAATGGACTAGAAAAATCTCTCAAAAGAGTCATCGAATGTTTAACAAGCTGGATCAGTATCCATGACTCCTGGCCAATTGTAAGACAATGTAAAAACAATAAATTTGTCAGTGATATTTATAGTTCTAGTATGACCAAGCATAACATTTTCCTCACCTCAGCACTGTAACACCATGGTAAACACGTAGGCATACCAAAGAAAAGAAAAGGAAGATTCAGCATTGCCAAGAGTTAAACATATAATTGTAAGAATGCGAGAATTGCCAGGTTGAGTCTCAGACCACTTAGATATTCCCTACAAAATTAATTGAATGACAAGTTTAATGATGTCATATACTGAAAGAGTAACTTATGCTTGAAGCAAGGAGTTAGACTTCAAAATCCTGATCTACCTCATCCATTTGAATCATACTATGTTAACCTTATAACATTCAAAATACAACAAAGGTATGTGTTTTACTGCTATGAACTAACTTGAAAACAGAATAATTTCCTGCAATTTGAGGTTGTTGTTCTCTCTCTTTTTTCATGACATCCCCATCATAACAACAAAATCAAGTAGTGTCAAAACCAGAGACTCCTACTATGGGAATCATTAACCCAACTGAAGTCCACATGTCCTTAATATAGTTCTGTTGCATGTGAAAAGTATCAAGTATGGGTCTAAATGCAAAAAGGAGACACAAAACAGGAAATGCTTTGACAGCCTAGTACCTGGTTTGGTACAGGGTTCTGGTAACTTCTCAAAATTTTACTTTAAAATAGTATCACAGATGGGTGAACTATAGGAAAGAGTATGTTCTTGTAGTAAATATCCCTAAACTACTGAAAAGGTGAAATAAGTTACACATCACATTTTCCAAGTTTACAGCATACAAAATGCCTATGATTTTTGTACTCTATATATCTTAAATTTATTTCTCAGGGGTGTTTCATAATGTTATTCCCAAGAAGAGGCAGCTTTCCACTCATTTCATCAATCTGCTTTGGTCAATTGTAACATAGGATTCGAATTTGTGCCAAAAACTTCTAGATAATATTTGACCCATGTTAAAATAGTGTTTACCAGCGATCTAATTTTTGTATCATTTCCTTTCCAATCCTGGTTTGAGGCCTGCTTAAAACTACAGAACATTCAAAGGAGGGCCTAGAGAAAGTGAAACTCTTAATTCTTCTGAATCAGTTATTTTTCAGCTTACTGGTAATCCATAACCCCAAGTCTCATCTCCAGAAATTCTCATTCTGTTGGAGAAAGTCTGTGAGTATAATAGATACAGCTGCTGGTGGTCAGTAGTCTACACAGTGATTAACACAGCTCAAGGGATCTCTGAGAATATGACGAAAATTGGTTGTTTTCTCACCATTTAAAACAGTATTTTGCATACAATTTCAGTCTCTTGGATCCTGAAGGTTTATGTAAGCCCACCAGTTTAAGATCTAGATTTATATCAAAATAGAATGCATACTTTTTAAGTATTCTAGTTTTCTTTAGAAAATGTTCAAATTTATAATTTAACATAATTATCTTCAGGATTTATATCTTGTTGATAGATAATTGATAGTATAAAATGTTTGTATATATTTCCCCCCAAAAGATGATTTAATCTTAATATTTACCCTGCGTTCATCAAAATACTGATGCTCCCTAATAGAGGCTAAAGTCTGAGATTGTGATGCCTCCCACTTTGTTTTTTTCTTCAATATTACTTTGGCTATTTGGGGTCTTTTGTGGTTCCATACAAATTTTAGGATTGTTCTAGCTTTGAGAAGAATGTTGGTGCAATTTTGATTGGGATTGCATTGAATGTGTAGATTGCTTTGGGTAGTATTGACATTTTAACAATAGTTATACTTCCAATCCATGAGCCTGGAATGTTGTTGCACTCCTTCATGTCTTCTTCAATTTACTTCATAAGTTGCCTATAGTTTTAGGCATACAGATTTTTTACATCTTTGGTTAGGTTTATTCCTAGGTATTTTATGGTTCTTGGTGCAATTGTAAATGGGATCAGGTTCTTGATTTCCATTTCTGTTCCTTCATTATTGGTGTCTGGAAAGGCACTGATTTCTATACATTGATTTTGTATCCTGCAACTTTGCTGAATTCATGTATCAGTTCTAGCAGCCTTTTGGTGGAGTCTGTCAGGTTTTCCATGCAGAGTATCATGTCGTCTGCGAAACTGAAAGTTTGACATCTTTGCTAATTTGGATGCCTTTAATTTCATTTTGTTGTCTGATTGCTGATGGTAGGATGTCCAACACTATGTTAAATAACAATGGTGAAAGTGGACATCCCTGTCATGTTCCTGAACTCAGGGGGGAAGCTCTCAGTTTTTCCCCATTGAGGATGATATTAGCCATGGGCTTTTCATATATGGCTTTTATGATGTTTAACTATGTTCCTTCTATCCCGACTTTCTTGAGGGTTATTATTAAGAAAGGATGCTATATTGTGCCAAATGCTTTTTCTGCATCTATTGACAGGATAATATGGTTCTTATTCTTTCTTTTATTGATGTGATGTATCATATTGAGTGATTTGCGAATATTGAACCAGCCCTGCAGCCCAGGAATGAATCTCACTTGAACATGGTGAATAATTCTTTTTATATGTTGTTGAATTCAATTTGCTAGTATCTTGTTGAGAATTTTTGCATCCGTATTCATCAGGGATATTGGCCTGTAGTTCTCCTTTTTTGTGGGGTCTCTGTCTGCTTTGGGAATCAAGATAATACTGGCTTCTTTGGGAATCAAGGTAATGCTGGCTTCATAGAATGTGTCCAGAAGTCTTCTTTCCATTTCTATTTTTTGGAACAGCTTGAGAAGGATAGGTATTAACTCTGCCTTAAATGCCTGATAGAATTCCCCTGGAAGCCATATGGTCCAGAAATTTTATTTTTCAGGAGATTTTTGATTACTGATTCAATTTCTTCACTAGTTATGGGTTTGTTCAAATTTTCTATTTCTTCCTATTTGAGTTTGGTAGTGTGTGGGTGTCCAGAAATTTGTCCATTTATTCCAGGTTGTCCAGTTTATTGGCATATAATTTTTCATAGTAATCTCTGATATTTTCTTGGATTTCTGAGGGATTGGTTGTGATAACTCAATTTTCATTCATGATTTTATCTATTTGTATCCTCTCTCTTTTCTTTTGGAGAAGTCTGGCTAGGGTTTAATCAATTTTGTTTATTCTTTCAAAAAACAATCTCTTAGATTCATTGATCTGTTCTACTGGTTGTTTTTCCTTATTCTATATTGTTTTTTTCTGCTCTGATATTTATTATTCCTCTTCTTCTGCTGGCTTTGGGGTTTCTTTGTGGTTCTGCTTCTAGTTTCTTTAGGTTTGCTGTTCAATTTTGTATTTGGGATTTTTCTTGTTTCTTGAAATAGGCCTGGATTGTAATGTAGTTTCTTCTTAGGACTGTCTGGGCTGCATCCCAAAGGGTTTGGACTGTTTTGTTTTCATCTTCATTTGTTTTCATATATTTTTACATTTCTTCTTTAATTGTCTGGTTGATCCATTTATTGTTTAGTAGGATGTTCTTTAACCTCCATGCATTTAATGGCTTTCCAAACTTTTCCCTCTGGTTGATTTCAAGTTGCATAGCATTGTGATCTGAAAGTGTGCATGGTATGATCTCAATTCTTTTATATTTACTGAGGGTTGTTTTGTGACCCAGTATGTGATCTATCTTGGAAACTTTTCATTTGCATTCAATAAGAATGTGTATTCAGATTCTCCAGGATGAAAAATTCTGAATATATCTGTCAGGTCCATCTGGTCCACTGTATCATTCAGGGCCATTGTTTATTGATTTTCTGCCTAGATGATCTGTCCATTATTGTAAGTGGAGTATTAAAGTTCCCTTCAATTACCACATTCTTACCAATAAGACTGCTTACATTTGTGGTTAATTGTTATATATTTGGATAGTCCCAAATTCAGACCATTTATACTTGTTAGCTCTTCTTGATGGATAGACTCCATAATTATAATATAATGTCCTTCTTCATCTCTTGTTACAGCCTTTAGTTTAAAATCTAGTTTGCCTTATATAAGCATGGAAACTCCAGCTTTCTTTTGGCTTCCAGTAACATGATATATGGTTCCCATCTCCTCATTTTCAATCTGAAGGTGTCCTCAGGTCTAAAATGGGTCTCTTGCAGGCAGAAAATAGATAGGAAAACCTTTTTCTCTTCTTTTATTCTGAATTACAGGCTTTCTGTATAAAGGATTCTTGGCTACATATTTACTACAAAGCTGTAATCATGAAGACAATATTGTACTGGCACAAAAACAGATACATAAACCAATTGAATAGAATAGAGAACCCAGAATTGGACCTACAAATGTAAGGTCAACTAATCTTTGACAAAGCAGAAAGAGTATTCAATGGGAAAAAATATGGTTTCTTTAGTGAATGATGCTGGAAGATCTGAACAGCAAAGTGCAGAAGAATGAAACTCGACCATTTTCTTACATCATTCACAAAAATAAACTCAAAATGGATAAAGGACCTGAATGTGAGACAGAAAACCATAAAAACCCTGGAGGAGAAAGCAGGCAACAACCTCTTTGATCTTAGCTGCTGCAGTTTCTTGCTAAAAACATCTCCAAAGGCAAGGGAACTAAAAGCAAAAATGAACTATTGAGACCTCATAAAGATAAAAAAGCTTATGAACTGCAAAGGAAACAATCAACAAAACTAAAAGACAACGAACAGAATGGGAAAATTTATTTGCAAATGACATATTGGATAAAGGGTTACTATCCAAAATCTGTAAAAAAAGAAGTGGGCAAAAGACATGAATAGACACTTTTCCAAAGACATCCAGATGGCCAACAGACACATGAAAAGATGCTCAACATCAGTAATCATCAGTCAAAACCACACTGAGATACCATCTCACACCTATTAAAGTGGCTAAAATTAACAACTCAGGAGACAACAGATGCTGTCAAGGATGTGGAGAAAGGGGAACCCTCTTGCACTGTTGGTAGGAATGCAAACTGGTACATCCGCTCTGGAAAACATTGTGATGAAGATTCCTCAAAAAATTAAAAATTGATCTACCCTATGACCCAGCAATAGCACTACTAGGAATTTATCCAAAGGATACAGGAGTGCTGATTCATAGGTGCACATATACCCCAATGTTTATAACAGCACTTTCAACAGTAGCCAAATTGTGGAGACAGTCTAAATGTCCATCAAGCAATGAATCGATAAAGAAGATGTGGTTATGGGCACCTGGGTGGCTCACTTGGTTGGGTGTCCGACTTCAGCTCAGGTCATGATCTCACAGCTTGTGAGTTCGAGCCCTGCATCGGGTTCTGTGCTGACAGCTCAGAACCTGGAACCTTCTTCAAATTCTCTCTCTCTCTCTCTCTCTCTCTCTCTCTCTCTCTCCCCACCCTCCGCTTATGCTCTGTGTCTCTCTCAAAAATAAATAAACATTAAATTAAAAAAAAGATGTGGTTAATATATACAATGGAATACTACTTGGCTAGGAGAAATATTAAATCATGCCGTTTGCAGCAAAGTGGATGGAACTGGAAGGTATTATGCTGAGTTAAATAAGTCCATCAGAGAAAGACAGATACCATATGTTTTCACTCATATGTGGACCGTGACAAACTTAACAGATTACCATGGGGGAAGGGAATGGGAAAAAATGCTTATAAACAGAGATAGAAGGAGGCAAACTGTAAAAGGCTCTTAAATACAGAGAACAAACTTAGGGTTGATGGGGAGGTGGAGGAAAGGGGAAAATGGGTGATGAGCATTGAAGAGAGCACTTGTTGGGATGAGCACTGGGTGTTGTATGTAAGCAATGAATCAAGGGAATCTATCCCAGAAACCAAGAACATACTTTACTCACTGTATGTTAGCCAATTTGGCAAATTATATTGAAAATAATTAAAGAAATAAAAAATAAATAAAGATTAAATGAAATATTAATTAATTAGTTAACTAATTACAAATTTTTATACTCCTTATCTCCTATGCTTGCTTTAGAGGCTTGGGTTCACTCTTTCCCGCCACTGTCAATGTTTGTCTGCAGTAAATTTCTTCATGGCCATGCCATATCTATTCATTTTTATATTGTGCTTTTTCCTTCCCCTGCAACCTGGGTGCCTAAGATAAAAATAGTTTCTCAATGAATACTTTTATTTGGCTTAGCCTGTTATTTTACTAATTACAAAGATAGCACCTGATTATCATATAAAACATACAAAATATAGAAAATGGTAAAATAATCATCAACTGCAATCTCATACGTTTTCACTTGGGGTTATTGCTTAGACATGTATTATAAAAATAAATCTTCCTCTAACTTTTTTTAAGTTTATGTATTTATTTTGAGAGAAAGAGAGAGGTAGAGAGAGATAGGGAGTGAATCCTAAGCAGGCTCCATGCTCTCAGTGCACAGCCCAACGTGGGGCTTGATCCTACGAACGATGAGACCATGACATGAGCCAAGATCAAGAGTAAGATGCTTAACTAACAGAGTCACCCAGGTGCCCCAATCTTCCCCTATCTTAACTTCAATATCATTCCCAAGAAATCACCCTTTTCTACAATCCAGTACCTTTGTGATATTTATATAATACTACTATTTATATAATAGTATTATTTTGTGTTGTATAAATTGTTTTTTTTTCACCAAAATTGAAAATGAACACTTTCTTAAGTTAGTTCATATATCTATTTCACTCACTTTAACAGTTAATAGTATTTAATAAATATATTTTAATTTATGAATGAACTACTTAATTAGTAATTTGGCTACCATTATATTATTTTTGAAATTCTTAAGACTGTAAGTAAATGGATATGACTATTCTTTGTTATAGGATAATTAAATTCCAGAATTTTAAAAATTCTGGCTTAAGATATAAAATTCCTCTGTTAGAAACTAGCCAAATTACTGCTTGTTTCCAAAGATCAAGGAATAAACATGACATTATACTTCCTCCCAAAATAAATATATGTAAAATTCCTTTCAGTCAGTGTAAATTCTTCTACCTCATTTTGTCAGGGCACTATATTGACTTAGATTTTGTGATACTTCAGAAGATCTACAACTTGCTCTTTGTTTCAGAGAGAGGGACTCTGAATCTCACTGCCATGTCAATAACAATGACAATAGGCACAGTGATAATATTTTCATGGAAACAATGAATGGATTTTCTGAGAGAATAGAAACCTCAAGAGCAGCAGTGCTTACTTTGAGAAGTACCCGGCAATAGATCTGAGAAGCCCTTCAAGTGCATTTAACATCTATCTTTGCTCCTCATGCAATTAACTAAGATATCTTTTTTGTCCCCCTTGTCTTTAGTACTGGATAGAAGCAAAACAATTCCATTTCCAGAAAAGTGATAGCCTTTGATGTTGACATATCAAGCTTGAGTTTATATGAAAGTTTAAAAGAATACAGACAAGATTACATTCTAACAACTTTCCCATAGATTTAGGATGAAAATCTGGACCAATAAATTTGATTCCAACAGAAAAGAGGATGCCCCAAAGAACCCTACAAGAGGGTTAAAAATTATGGAAAAGATGATAAAAGACACTTGGAGCTACTCTGTCCAGATATTTGAGTATTCACTGTCTCTAGGGATCACATCTAAAATTAGAATTCTAAGAGTAAACAAAGAAAAGATGAACTACTTCGTGTGAACAAAGTTTGGAATAAATTCCTAGGACAACAGTCAAGCATGAATATAAGTAAGCCAATATAATGAGGAAAATAAAAACTTCTATGTGCAGGAATAAATGACCAGTCTACAAATTTTTCATATAGCTAACCATTTCCAGTGTTTTAAAGTGCCGTAAAATATCTCTGAATACATTTCATGCATCTTTTAAAATTATTTCTTATGTCCTTCCCTCTCTGTAACTATTTCCCCCTTCCATTCCTCCATGGCCTTCTGTTAAGTTTCTCAAGTTCCACATTGAGTCAAAAAATATGATATCTGTCTTTCTCTGTCTGACTTATTTCACTTAGCATAATACGCTCCAGTTCCATCAACGTTGCTGCAAATGACAGGATTTCATTCTTTCTCATTGTCAAGTAGTAGTCTTCCATTGTACAGAGAACACCCTGAGGGTTGATGGGGGGCAGGTAGAAGGGAAAATGGATGATGGGCATTGAGGAGGGCACTTGTTGGGATGAGCACTGGGTATTGTATGTAAGTGATGAATCATGGGAATCTACCCCTAAAACCAAAAGCACACTGTATACACTGTTAGCCAACTTGACAGTAAATTATATTTTTAAAAAAGTAAAAAGAAATCTTTCTTATATATTTATTCTATATTACTGTGGGGAAGAGAGTTATTCTATCTCTTTTCATCATAAGATAGGGCTGAAAGAAAGTGTGTGTGTGTGTGTGTGTGTGTGTGTGTGTGTGTGCCTGTCCACAATGCAGGCTTCCTTCTAAAAGTAATTATAGTTGGTTTAGCTCTGGCTTGCTCAAGACCATACACCAAGTCAACATATTTAAAAAAGGTTCCAGAGAGTATAGAATGTTTTTCACCTATTAAATCTAGACAAGTGCACACTATAGCATCAAAAATTGTTAAAGATAAAAACTACCTTAAGTGACCCATCTATTCATTTTCTGAATGAAGCCGAGGCTCCACAAATTAAATGCCAAAATTCAAATTTGCCTAACGAGTTAGTGGATTTGCTGGCCTATTTATTTTTACATAGTATGTTTTCAGAGGTGCTACAGAGCCCTCTGTTCCAAAATATTTCCTACACAGCCTTCCAGAAGACTTGAGATTCCAAAGGTCAGAATCTTTCATGTGAATTATTAATATTCTGCTGTCCCAAATGTTATCATGGATGAACTATCCACACTTTTATGTTAGGTCAATTCGTTCTACTTGTTCACTAGATTTTATCTCCTCTCACCCATTCCCTCAATTAATCATCTCTCTATATTCTTTGTAGACTATTTTTCCTCTTTAATGTATAATTCCCACCAGCATGCTTTTATTATTAATTCATATTATTCTGAATGCCTTGTTGAAAATATAGATTTTAAAATCATCTTTTGGTCATACTTTTATTGCCAATTGTAATTCAAATTCTCTCCTCCCCTTAACAGCAAACCTCTCTGAAAAAAGTTTTCTACATTTGTTACTGAATTCTTCCCTTCACATTCTCTTAAACACACTCCAACCAGACTTTACCCCTCACTACTCCACCAAAACTTGTTAAAAGTTCAGTGATCACCTTACATCTGACTTCATCTATCAGCAGTATTTGACATAGTCAATCACACCTTCTTCTTTGATACATTTTCTTCATTTAGCTTCCAAGATACCACATTTTCGTGATTTAACTTCTGGCTACTCATTTATTCTTTTCTAGTCTCCTTTGCTAGTTTTTTTCCCTTTCCCCAATTGTTTAGTATTGAAATTTCTTAAAGCTCAGTTCAACTTAGAGATCCCATTCATTCTTACAAGTTGAAATAACATCTACATGCCAAATAAAGCCTACGTTTACATCTCCAGATCTGATATCTCTCCCAAATTCAAGATTCATATATCCAACTACCTAATCAACATCTTCACCTGAGTGTCTAATAGATAGTTTATCTTCAAACTGAATTCCTGACCTTCACACTTTCATTTTCTCTATTCTCAACCTTCCACCATAGAGTAAATGACAACTCCATCCTTTGTCCATCCTTTGACATCCTATGTCAAAAACTTTAGAGTCATCCTTTGTTCCTCCCTTTGTCTAAAACCCCACATTCAATTAGCCAGAAGAGTATGTTGGCACTATCTTCAACATTATACCTATTTTAATTTTAATTACTTTAACCCTATCACCACCATCATCTCTCATTTGGATTACTGGTCTTGTCTGTCTCTGCTGCTACCCTTCTTTGCCCTCTATAGTGTGCTTTCAGCATAGTTGTAAGAATAGTCAGGTTTGTCCATGCAATGGGCTTTCAGTGGCTACCCATTTTACTCCTAGTAGAATTAAAGTCATCAACATGACTTACAAGGCGGTATATGATCAATTCTTCCTTACTTTTAATCCCTCACATTTACTTCTTCAATACTGCCTATACTATCTACTTTTCTCCTCCTTGTGCATTATATTCTAATCACACTGAATTCTTTTTCTTTTTTTAATTGTCATACATGTGTTACCCTTAAAGTCTTCATTCTGACTATTTCCTCTGCTGCCTGGGATACTTTTTCTCCAAATATCTACATGGCTCACTTCTTCAAGTACTTCAAGTCTTTTTTTCTCATATTACCTTCTCAATGAGGTACACTGCATTTAAAATTGCAAACTCTTGCACTAAAATCCCAATGCTAATTACACTGTTCTATTTTTACATCACTTATAAATTTCTAATGGACTATATGATTTATTTATTCTATATATTGTTTGTGAATCTTCACCTATAAGACAAGAACCTACACAAGAGCAGAGGTCCTAGAATGATACCTGGCATATTTTAAGTGCACAGTAAGTTACTGTAAATTGAGTGAGTTAGTGAGTGATTATCTTTATATTTGTATACAACTCTATAATGTTCAAAATCTTACAAGTAATTAATTTAATCTTTAACAATTCTATGAAATAAGAGCATAGATTTTATGTCTTATGTTTTTACAGATGTGGAAATGGAGGCTCAGAGGTAATGGTTCTGATGGTGTCCTAAAGACCTCTAGTAAAATAAAGTATGTTGCAAGACATATAACACATTAGCAATTAGGGAGCCATTAACCAATCATAAAAACTTCACTTATCAGTAGTAACCAAGATTCTGAAGAAATTAATCCAAGTCAGTTTTGATGGGCCCAATTATAGGGTATAGATCTGTAACAACTGCCTTGAGCAGTAGAAGAAATAAAATTCATGTGATAGAACAAACTTTCATGTGCATTTTTTATATTAAGCTCTATATGAAAGCAAGTAATGGAGCCCAAGATTATTTGAATACAGCATGATTTTTATTACTCTTAAGTAGTATGGTATGTGTGTGTATTTTCACTCTAGATGAATGTAGAACTTTACCTTTTCTCATTATAATTCAAAAAGTTAAGGTTTGGACATCTTTCCATTTATCTTTTTAAAAAAAAATTTTTTTTTCAACGTTTATTTATTTTTGGGACAGAGAGAGACAAAGCATGAACGGGGGAGGGGCAGAGAGAGAGGGAGACACAGAATCGGAAACAGGCTCCAGGCTCTGAGCCATCAGCCCAGAGCCCGACGCGGGACTCGAACTCACGGACCGCGAGATCGTGACCTGGCTGAAGTCGGACGCTTAACCGACTGCGCCACCCAGGTGCCCCTTTTTTTTTATTTTTTTTTATTTTTTTAAATTTTTCCATTTATCTTTTTTAAAAAATCGTAAATGTTTATTTATTTTTGAGAGAGATAGAGACAGAGCCTGAGCAGAGAAAGGACAGAGAAAGACACACACAGAATCCAAAGCAGGCTTTAGGCTCTGAGCTGTCAGCACAGAGCCCCATGCAGGCCTCAAACACACAAACAATGAGATCATGACCTGAGTCAAAGTCAGATGCTTAACCAACTGAGCCACCCAAGCACCTGACATCTTTCCATTTAATACATAAAGCCTTTTAAATCTCTATTCTGTAGACTACTTTTTCCCCCCTAAATCTGAAGTGGGAAGGAAAGCCCAATTGTGGCAAACTTTAAACATTGATTTCCAGAATTTGAACTTTGTTTCTGTCAGCAAAGTGGCTGAATGGACTGTGGAGATAGAACTCCCCTTCTAGGGTAGACAGATATGTTTCTTAGTGATGACAATGACCATTTATTGAGTGCTCACTTTGTATCAGGCACTGCTAAATGCTTTAATGGATTGTTCTATTTAACATGCATGAGAGTTAAAGAATTATGTAGTACTATTTTGCACATTTTACAGATTAAGAGACTGAAGCACACGGTGATAAGATAACTTGATCAAGTGTAGATTCAAGCCCTAAGTGTTAGAATCAAGAACATATCTTTTAACCATTATACTATAAATTATTAAAGTAGCATAAACTCTCTAATTTCCTGTATCCAAGTAGTTTTGATTCAGTTTCTTATATAATATTTACAAGAAACAAAGTAGAATATTGCAATCAGCATTTAGGAATTTAGGCAGTGTTTAATTTATTTATATAATGCCATTTATAAAATACCACTTGGATATTGTCTGTCCATGTATTTTTGGCAAAGTGAATTCATGCTTAGTGTCCTTCTTAGCCTGAGAAAGAATAAAAGGAAATAAAACATTGATTTGATGAAAATAGAATAATCAAATTACATGGGTAATTTTTTTTTTTTACTTTGTTGATCCCAAATTTCAATTTCTAATTCTGAGATTTTAGCATCATGCATTCTTTTCATGTCTTCTTTTGTAACTTTAATATATGGTAACATTTTGAGAAATATACTTGTTCTTTTTTTAACAATAAAAATAATTACAATATTGTGTAACTGTCCCACCTTAAAACCTTGCTAAGTTATTTACCAGTGGTACCATAGTGATAATGTATCACTTTAAGAAGTATAGAAGTGATAAGGAAAGAAAAATAATAATACAGTAAAATTGTATGAAATATATTGGTAAATTCATGAGTTGTGGTGAATAAGCCCTATTATTTTAAGTCAAATATAATCTAGTTCTGATCTTTCTATTATACCTTAGCTTATTCTTCAATTAGAATTTTAGCTTTCTTTCTCCTTTATAGACTCAAAATGACAAACAGATAAAACTCCAATGGAAATGCTATGCTAATTGAAAAACACAGCTGGACACATGACTTCAAAGGTGTGGGCTATACTCAGCAGTGGGCTTTAGTCACAAGGATGTTCTTAAGGCAAAATGAGACATTCAACAGAGTCAAAATTTAATTGCTTAGTTTGCTAGGCATAAGCAAGGGACTTCAAATGAATTCTCATATTTTCCATTAAATTGTACCAATTTAATGCTTTAAATCACACACAACTTCTTATTCATATGCTCTTTTGCAACTGTATTTGCCACCTACTTTCCCACATTCAAGACTTTATCTTCATTAATCAAAACCATGTTGAGATGCCACCTCACCCCTGTCAGAATGGCTAAAAGTAATGCAAGAAACAACAAGTGTTGGTGAGGATGTGAAGAAAGGGGAATGCCATTACACTGTTGGTGGTAATGCAAACTGGTGCAGATACTCTGGAAAACAGGGTGGAGGTTTTTCAAATGTTTAAAAGATACAAAAATACAGATTCAAATGGGTGCATGCACCCTGATGTTAGTGCAGCATTATCAATAAGAACCAAATTACCAAAAGAGCCCAAATGCACATCTATTGGTGAATGGTTAAAGATGTGGTATATTACTCAGCCATAAAAAAGAATGAAATCTTGCCACTTGCAACAACATAGATCAATAAATGGATCTAGAAAGTATAATGCTAAATGACAAAGTCAGAGAAAGACAAATACCATATGATTTCACTCATATGTAGAATTTAAGAAACAAATGAACATATGGAAGGGGAGAAAAAAAGGAAAAAGAGAGAGGGATAGAGGGAAACAACCCATAGGGACTCTTAAAGATAGACAACAAACTGAGGGTTGATTGAAGAAGGTGGGTGGGGGGTGGGATAGATGGTTGATGAGTATTAAGGAGAACACTTGTTATGAAGAGCACTGGATATTATATGTAAGTGATAAATCACTGAATTCTCTCTTGAAACAAATATTGTACTGTGTGTTAAATGACTGGAACTTAAAAAAAATTGAAAAGAAAAAGGAAATATCTTAACCTCAATTTCTTTTCCTGCTATACTTCACTTCCTATTCTGTTTTCTCTTGTGGCCATACCTTCAAATTTGACAATTACCTAAGATTTATGTCTTTGTCAAAAACATTCTGTACATTTGCAGTTACTGATAATATTATGTCCTGGTAAAATATTTGTTTTTGTCAATTAAGACCATGAATCACCAATGGCAGGTAACATTTAAAAGTAATCATAGCCTCCTTTTAGTAGAATCTAAGAGACAAAGTGTTATCAGAATTGATCCAGAGTAAATAGCTACCCACCCAATATCCTAATCCTTTATATAGCATGCTATGCAAAGGGGTATCAAAACTGAGCTAAATAATTTCTAGGGATGAGGAAGTTGACATGCTATGAGAAGCAGAATATTCCATTATTAGAAATGTGTTCTTTTACTAAACCTAAATCTGGTTTTCTGTAATTTTCATCAATTTTTCTATGTTCCACTTTTCGTTAAGCATACAAAGTCTAAATATAGCATATAATAGGAGTTCTAGGAAATAGATATCATACTCTCTTCTCAAAATTTCTATTTTCTAGGCTAAATTTCTTCTATTCCTTTAAGTTCCTCCGGTTACATACCTTTTTTTTCCAGCAGGTTTGTCATCTTCCTGAGTCCCAATATCCACCATACTAACTATCCATATAATTTATGCTTGCATTAAGGCCTTTATACAATGTCAAAACAAAATTTTGGGACATATTTTTAAAAATTTGGCCTTCAGATTGTCAATAATCTGTTAATTATCTTTGAGTAGAGTAATCCAATCAGCATTATTCAGCCCATGTACCTCAATTTTTTTCCACTAGATTGTAACAAGAAACTTTGTCCAATGTATTCCTAAAATCAAGGATAAATGTAAGTCTAGCAAACCTACCATAAAAGGAAATAATGTGTGGTGTAACATCAACAGATGGTGAAGAGGAAACCCTGGACCCTGCTTTCCCCCCACAAACACATCTATTCAGCAATCATTCATGGACAAATTCCCTTTGTGAGAAATTCAGACACTAATTGAAAGCCTCCTGTACAACAAAACATGACACTTGATTCACTGAAACAAATAAGGAGATTCAGGATACTCTTTCACCAAAATCCCTACTCTCAGCATCGTGACATGATCAGGAAGAGATCCTCTAGCACCTAGTTTATCTCAGGGGAGTGAAAGACTTAGTTCACATGTGAAGTGACCAAACTTTGAAGAAGGCTTTCCAGAGGACTGAATTCTATTCCGCCAGTTTAAGAGCTCTGAGCTGACAGAAGCCATACCTCTTCCCCACTGTTCAGCACAGAACAATCAGATGAAATATCCCAGTTCTCAACCTCCCTTTACAGAGGGAAAATGTTGATCCATGCATCCAACACTCCGGATTCTCCAAGAATGTCCAAAAAACTGGAATTTCTCTTACCAGTCTTGGAGCTCTGTCAGGTTTGGCACAATCTAGCCACGTGGAAGAGAATAAAAATGATGGCTTGTGATTATAAAAGCCATGACTACTCTCCCTGGCTAAGCATAAATTGATCAGACAAAAAACACAGCTGTCTGTTTCTCCCTGGAGAGGAAAAAGATTGTTCTGGGCATCCAAAGCACAACTTTTCTGATGGCTGCCCACAGGAATAGCTTTTAACTTGCCTATCTCATAGTGATGATGGAACCTGACATAACCTAGCCACCTGGGAACAAGTAAGAACAGAGATGGGTATTTCAAATGGCAGGTGACATAAACCCCTGCCACCACCACCCAGTTTAGCATAGAGTGAGCAAATAAAAAACCCAGTTCCCAAATTCTCCCAGGAGAGGAAAAAAGTTGGATGGAGTTTCCAGTAGTCTAACTTTTCTGGATGCTGCCCAATGGTTTCTCTTATCCTGGGGCATCTATGAGACTTAGCATACAAGGGATGCAAACAAAAAAGAAAATGTGTTAAATTAGCACATAGTTTTGAGAGGATCTCAAAATATATAGCTGAGCTGACTGGTGGAGATTTTCTCCTGTATGAGGCCTGAAAAGATGGCTTATTTGCCTAATATGCAGACTCCAACACAGAGATTCAATGGGAAAATGAAGAATTGGGAAAATATATTCCAAACAAAAGAGTGAGATAAATCTTCAGAAATTGAACTTATTGAAATAGAAATATATGCCTTACCTACCAGAGAATTCAAAATAAATATCATAAAGATGCTCACTGAGGTCAAAAAACAATGCACAAAGTGAAAATTTCAACAAAGATAGAAAATATTAAAAGTACCAAACAGAAATTATGGAGCTGAAAATCACAATAATTAAACTGAAAAAAAAAATCACTAGAGGAGTTGAACAGCAAACTAGATCAAACAGAAGATAGAATCAGGGAAGTTGAAAACAAGTTATTGGAAATAATTTAATCAGAGGCAGACAAAAATGAAAAAGAGTGAAAAAAGTTTAAGGGACTTAAAAGACACCATCAAGAATTATGGAGTCACACTGATGGAGAAGGGAAAGAAAGGATCAGAAAGCTTATTCAAAAAATAATGACTGAGAATAATGACAACATAAATTGTCCATGACTTTGTTCTCCCTCACAAGAACAATTAACAACTATGCAAGAACAAGACAACACTGAGATAACCCTAGAACACAGGTTTGGAGCTCAAGCACCCAATCCTACCTCTGAGACCCAGACAGACTGCATTAGAAGAGTAAGAGAAGCAGCTACAACTTGATCACATTTCTCCTCCCCAAGGAGAGTGCAATACCACATGGTGAGATCTCCCTTGAGTCTCCAGTTCCTGCAGTGGGAAAAGAAATCGCAGAGTGGGGATAAGGTGCATCCAGCTTCCCCTGGCATTGGGGGTAACTTTGTGGGCCCCTACTCTGACTTTGTACCATAAGGATTTCAGAGGAATATGTAGGGCCCAGCCCCTGGGGATCTGTGATAAATAATCAAGGAGGGGCTTACAAAAATCAGCACAGGGATCTTGGCACATCAGTTTCATACCTATAGTGCTCAAGTAGTAATCCCAACCAGCAGTTTTATTCATCTGCAGAACAATCAAGGGCACGTTTTAATAAGGGAACTCAGCAAGATGCAGATCTGCCTGGCTGATATCTTTGCCCTAGAGCCTGGTATGCCCATGTTCAGGTAAGGTGCTGATTAACAGCCCCACCTGCTATGAAGAGTGTCTTCCATCCTTATCTACCAGAAGTGCTAGTAACAACCCCTCGAAGCTGTGCAACCCATTGACACTGGAGCCCAGAGTCAAGTGGGCAGGACTGACTGCTCCCAGAGCAAAGCAAGTACTGAGAGTGGAAGCTTCCTATGCTATGAACAGGCAGGAGAACTGACTCACAGACGAGGTTGAGGGTAGCTCCTGGTCCCTCTTAACCAGAAATCCTATGTGAAAATTTGAGAGTAGGTTATGATGACCCTTCTCCTTCCTGCCCAGGCAAAGGAGCTGAGACATATCCCCACCCACTGTAGAGAGTGTCTTCTGGACCAATATGACCAAAAGGGATGATTATTTTTTTTTATTTATTTATTTATTTTTTTTTATTACTATATTTTATTTTATTTTTTAACATTCATTTTTTTTTATTTTTTATAATATATGAAATTTATTGTCCAAATTGGTTTCCATAAAACACCCAGTGCTCATCCCAAAAGGTGCCCTCCTCAATACCCATCACCCACCCTCTCCTCCCTCCCACCCCCCATCAACCCTCAGTTTGTTCTCAGTTTTTAACAGTCTCTTATGCTTTGGCTCTCTCCCACTCTAACCTCTTTTTTTTTTTTTTTTCCTTTTTTCCTCCCCCTCCCCCACGGGTTCCTGTTACGTTTCTCAGGGTCCACATAAGAGTGAAACCATATGGTATCTGTCTTTCTCTGTATGGCTTATTTCACTTAGCATCACACTCTCCAGTTCCATCCACGTTGCTACAAAAGGCCATATTTCATTTTTTCTCATTGCCACGTAGTATTCCATTGTGTATATAAACCACAATTTCTTTATCCATTCATCAGTTGATGGACATTTAGGCTCTTTCCATAATTTGGCTATTGTTGAGAGTGCTGCTATGAACATTGGGGTACAAGTGCCCCTATGCATCAGTACTCCTGTATCCCTTGGATAAATTCCCAGCAGTGCTATTGCTGGGTCATAGGGTAGGTCTATTTTTAATTTTCTGAGGAACCTCCACACTGTTTTCCAGAGCGGCTGCACCAATTTGCATTCCCACCAACAGTGCAAGAGGGTTCCCGTTTCTCCACATCCTCGCCAGCATCTATAGTCTCCTGATTTGTTCATTTTGGCCACTCTGACTGGCGTGAGGTGATACCTGAGTGTGGTTTTGATTTGTATTTCCCTGATAAGGAGCGACGCTGAACATCTTTTCATGTGCCTGTTGGCCATCCGGATGTCTTCTTTAGAGAAGTGTCTATTCATGTTTTCTGCCCATTTCTTCACTGGGTTATTTGTTTTTCGGGTGTGGAGTTTGGTGAGCTCTTTATAGATTCTGGATACTAGCCCTTTGTCCGATATGTCATTTGCAAATATCTTTTCCCATTCCGTTGGTTGCCTTTTAGTTTTGTTGGTTGTTTCCTTTGCTGTGCAGAAGCTTTTTATCTTCATAAGGTCCCAGTAATTCACTTTTGCTTTTAATTCCCTTGCCTTTGGGGATGTGTCGAGTAAGAGATTGCTACGGCTGAGGTCAGAGAGGTCTTTTCCTGCTTTCTCCTCTAAGGTTTTGATGGTTTCCTGTCTCACATTCAGGTCCTTTATCCATTTTGAGTTTATTTTTGTGAATGGTGTGAGAAAGTGGTCTAGTTTCAACCTTCTGCATGTTGCTGTCCAGTTCTCCCAGCACCATTTGTTAAAGAGACTGTCTTTTTTCCATTGGATGTTCTTTCCTGCTTTGTCAAAGATTAGTTGGCCATACGTTTGTGGGTCTAGTTCTGGGGTTTCTATTCTATTCCATTGGTCTATGTGTCTGTTTTTGTGCCAATACCATGCTGTCTTGTTGATGACAGCTTTGTAGTAGAGGCTAAAGTCTGGGATTGTGATGCCTCCTGCTTTGGTCTTCTTCTTCAAAATTCCTTTGGCTATTCAGGGCCTTTTGTGGTTCCATATGAATTTTAGGATTGCTTGTTCTAGTTTCGAGAAGAATGCTGGTGCAATTTTGATTGGGATTGCATTGAATGTGTAGATAGCTTTGGGTAGTATTGACATTTTGACAATATTTATTTTTCCAATCCATGAGCAGGGAATGTCTTTCCATTTCTTTAAATCTTCTTCAATTTCCTTCGTAAGCTTTCTATAGTTTTCAGCATACAGATCCTTTACATCTTTGGTTAGATTTATTCCTAGGTATTTTATGCTTCTTGGTGCAATTGTGAATGGGATCAGTTTCTTTATTTGTCTTTCTGTTGCTTCATTGTTAGTGTATAAGAATGCAACTGATTTCTGTACATTGATTTTGTATCCTGCAACTTTGCTGAATTCATGTATCAATTCTAGCAGACTTTTGGTGGAGTCTATCGGATTTTCCATGTATAATATCATGTCATCTGCAAAGAGCGAAAGCTTGACTTCATCTTTGCCAATTTTGATGCCTTTGATTTCCTTTTGTTGTCTGATTGCTGATGCTAGAACTTCCAGCACTATGTTAAACAACAGCGGTGAGAGTGGGCATCCCTGTCGTGTTCCTGATCTCAGGGAAAAAGCTCTCAGTTTTTCCCCGTTGAGGATGATGTTAGCTGTGGGCTTTTCATAAATGGCTTTTATGATCTTTAAGTATGTTCCTTCTATCCCGACTTTCTCAAGGGTTTTTATTAAGAAAGGGTGCTGGATTTTGTCAAAGGCCTTTTCTGCATCGATTGACAGGATCATATGGTTCTTCTCTTTTTTTTTTGTTAATGTGATGTATCACGTTGATTGATTTGCGAATGTTGAACCAGCCCTGCATCCCAGGAATGAATCCCACTTGATCATGGTGAATAATTCTTTTTATATGCCGTTGAATTCGATTTGCTAGTATCTTATTGAGAATTTTTGCATCCGTATTCATCAGGGATATTGGCCGGTAGTTCTCTTTTTTTACTGGGTCTCTATCTGGTTTAGGAATCAAAGTAATACTGGCTTCATAGAATGAGTCTGGAAGTTTTCCTTCCCTTTCTATTTCTTGGAATAGCTTGAGAAGGATAGGTATTATCTCTGCTTTAAACCTCTGGTAGAACTCCCCTGGGAAGCCATCTGGTCCTGGACTCTTATTTGTTGGGAGATTTTTAATAACCGATTCAATTTCTTCGCTGGTTATGGGTCTGTTCAAGCTTTCTATTTCCTCCTGGTTGAGTTTTGGAAGAGTGTGGGTGTTCAGAAATTTGTCCATTTCTTCCAGGTTGTCCAATTTGTTGGCATATAATTTTTCATAGTATTCCCTGATAATTGTTTGTATCTCTGAGGGATTGGTTGTAATAATTCCATTTTCATTCATGATTTTATCTATTTGGGTCATCTCCCTTTTCTTTTTGAGAAGCCTGGCTAGAGGTTTGTCAATTTTGTTTATTTTTTCAAAAAACCAACTCTTGGTTTCGTTGATCTGCTCTACAGTTTTTTTAGACTCTATATTGTTTATTTCTGCTCTGATCTTTATTATTTCTCTTCTTCTGCTGGGTTTAGGCTGCCTTTGCTGTTCTGCTTCCATTTCCTTTAGGTGTGCTGTTAGATTTTGTATTTGGGATTTTTCTTGTTTCTTGAGATAGGCCTGGATTGCAATGTATTTTCCTCTCAGGACTGCCTTCGCTGCGTCCCAAAGCGTTTGGATTGTTGTATTTTCATTTTCGTTTGTTTCCATATGTTTTTTTATTTCTTCTCTAATTGCCTGGTTGACCCACTCATTCGTTAGTAGGGTGCTCTTTAACCTCCATGCTTTTGGAGGTTTTCCAGACTTTTTTCTGTGGTTGATTTCAAGCTTCATAGCATTGTGGTCTGAAAGTATGCATGGTATAATTTCAATTCTGGTAAACTTATGGAGGGCTGTTTTGTGACCCAGTATATGATCTATCTTGGAGAGTGTTCCATGTGCACTCGGGAAGAAAGTATATTCTGTTGCTTTGGGATGCAGAGTTCTAAATATATCTGTCAAGTCCATCTGATCCAATGTCTCATTCAGGGCCCTTGTTTCTTTATTGACCGTGTGTCTAGATGATCTATCCATTTCTGTAAGTGGGGTGTTAAAGTCCCCTGCAATGACCACATTCTTATCAATAAGGTTGCTTATGTTTATGAGTAGTTGTTTTATATATTTGGGGGCTCCGGTATTCGGCGCATAGACATTTATAATTGTTAGCTCTTCCTGATGGATAGACCCTGTAACTATTATATAATGTCCTTCTTCATCTCTTGTTACAGCCTTTAATTTAAAGTCTAGTTTGTCTGATATAAGTATGGCTACTCCAGCTTTCTTTTGGCTTCCAGTAGCATGATAAATAGTTCTCCATCCCCTCACTCTCAATCTAAAGGTGTCCTCAGGTCTAAAATGAGTCTCTTGTAGACAGCAAATAGATGGGTCTTGTTTTTTTATCCATTCTGATACCCTATGTCTTTTGGTTGGCGCATTTAATCCATTTACATTCAGTGTTATTATAGAAAGATATGGGTTTAGAGTCATTGTGATGTCTGTATGTTTTATGCTTGTAGTGATGTCTCTGGTATTTTGTCTCACAGGGTCCCCCTTAGGATCTCTTGTAGGGCTGGTTTAGTGGTGACAAATTCTTTCAGTTTTTGTTTGTTTGGGAAGACCTTTATCTCTCCTTCTATTCTAAATGACAGACTTGCTGGATAAAGGATTCTCGGCTGCATATTTTTTCTGTCTAGCACACTGAAAATCTCGTGCCAATTCTTTCTGGCCTGCCAAGTTTCAAAAGAGAGATCAGTCACGAGTCTTATAGGTCTCCCTTTATATGTGAGGGCACGTTTACCCCTTGCTGCTTTCAGAATTTTCTCTTTATCCTTGTATTTTGCCAGTTTCACTATGATATGTCGTGCAGAAGATCGATTCAGGTTCCGTCTGAAGGGAGTTCTCTGTGCCTCTTGGATTTCAATGGCTTTTTCCTTCCCCAGTTCAGGGAAGTTCTCAGCTATTATTTCTTCAAGTACCCCTTCAGCACCTTTCCCTCTCTCTTCCTCCTCTGGGATACCAATTATGCGTATATTATTTCTTTTTAGTGTATCACTTAGTTCTCTAATTTTCCCCTCATACTCCTGGATTTTTTTTATCTCTCTTTCTCTCAGCTTCCTCTTTTTCCATAACTTTATCTTCTAGTTCACCTATTCTCTCCTCTGCCTCTTCAATCCGAGCTGTGGTGGTCTCCATTTTGTTTTGCATTTCATTTAAAGCGTTTTTCAGCTCCTCATGACTGTTCCTTAGTCCCTTGATCTCTGTAGCAAGGATTCTCTGCTGTCCTGTATACTGTTTTCAAGCCCGGCGATTAATTTTATGACTATTATTCTAAATTCACTTTCTGTTATATTATTTAAATCCTTTTTGATCAGCTCATTAGCTGTTGTTATTTCCTGGAGATTCTTCTGAGGGGAATTCTTCCGCTTGGTCATTTTGGATAGTCCCTGGCGTGGTGAGGACCTGCAGGGCACTTCCCCTGTGCTGTGGTGTATAACTGGAGTTGGTGGGCGGGGCCGCACTCCGACCTGATGTCTGCCCCCGGCCCACCGCTGGGGCCACAGTCCAACTGATGTGTGCCTTCTCTTCCCCTCTCCTAGGGGCGGGATTCACTGTGGGGTGGCGTGGCCTGTTTGGGCTACTTGCACACTGCCAGGCTTGTGATGCTGGGGATCTGGCGTATTAGCTGGGGTGGGTAGGCAAGGTGCACAGGGGCAGGAGGGGCAGGCTTAGGTCGCTTCTCCTTAGGTGATCCACTTCAGGAGGGGCCCTGTGGCAGCGGGAGGGAGTCAGATCCGCTGCCGGAGGTTTGGCTCCGCAGAAGCACAGAGTTGGGTGTTTGCGTGGAGCGAGCAAGTTCCCTGGCAGGAACTGGTTCTCTTTGGGATTTTGGCTGGGGGATGGGCGGGGGAGATGGCGCTGGCGAGCGCCTTTGTTCCCCACCAAACTGAGCTCTGTCGTCCGGGGGCTCAGCAGCTCTCCCTCCCTTTGTCCTCCAGCCTTCCCGCTTTCTGAGCAGAGCTGTTAACTTATGACCTCCCAGACGCTAAGTCGCGCTTGCTGTCGGAACACAGTCCGTCAGGCCCCTCCGCTTTTGCAGGCCAGACTCCGGGGCTCTGCTTGGCCGGCGAGCCGCCCCAAAAGGGATGATTAAAATACCTGAAAGTTATGTGGTCCAGCACCACTCAAGCTAAGAGAAGAGCAGACGGAACTCAACAGTTGTCAGGGAAAAGCCAGTGGTCCTGTTCAGCCAGGGAACTTGCAGGTTGGCTTGAGTTAAGATAAGAGAGTTTTATTTTCTTGCTATTCCCAGATATGAAACCTAATTTTTGGTCCCACTTAGCACTGAATACAGCCTTCAACCACTCCAATCAGGGAACCTAACCAGAGAACACAGGAAGCAGCATAGCCCATTCAACATTTTTACAGACAAACAGTGACTCTTAAACAGAGAGCACAGTCCTTGGTTTCTTCTGTCTGAAGAACAAAACTGGTGGACTCCCAAGACCAGGATATTCAGTGCACTCTCAGATCTTATTCAGGTCCCCAAACAACAAGATAGTAAGGCCCTGGTTTCAGATCTTAAATTTAAGTTTTTTTTTTTTATTTTGAGTTAATTCTTGTGAGTGGTGTAAGATATGGGTGGTGTTTTATTCCGTTACATATATATATATATATATTTATATATATATATATATATATATATATATATATATATATCCAATTATCCCAACACCATTTATTGAAGAGTGTCTTTTTCTCCATTGAATGCTATTTTCTCCATTGTCAAATATCAAATATCCTTGGTGAATGGATAAGGAAGTTGTAAGATATATACATTATATTATATATTATACTATACTATAGGCTGAGATTGAAAAGATAGAAAATCTATTCCATGCAAATGGTAACCAAAATAGAGCAAGAGTGATTAAAATTATATCAGACTAAATAGACTTTAAGTCAAAAACTTCCATAAAAGACAAAGAAGAATTTTATATAATGATGAAAGTGCCAATCCACTAGTAAGATATCACAATTAGAAATATATATGCATCCCATATCAGAACACTTAAATATGTAAATTAAACATCAACAGAAAAGAACAAAAGGAGAAGTAGACAATATGACCTGTAGGAGAATTCAGTATTCTAATCTCAATAGTGGAAAGAACATTCAGACAAAAAAATCAATAAGGAAAGAAGGGCTTAAATAACATTATAGACCAAATGGACCTAACAGACACGTAGAGAGTATTCCACCCAACAGAAGCAGACTTTACCTTCTTCTGAAGCACACACAGAATATCTTCAGGATAAATCACATCTTAGAGTCACAAAACAAGACTTAACAAATTCAAGAAAATGAAACAATATCTAGTATCTTCTTTGACCACAACTGTATGAAACTAGAAATCAATAATGAGAGGAAGCAAGAAATTCACAAATATATGGAAAGTAAACAACCAATGGGTCAAAGAAGAAATTAAAAGCTATGATTTCAAGATAAATGAAATGAAACAGAACAGGGGCGCCTGGGTGGCTCAGTTGGTTAAGCAGCCGACTTCGGCTCAGGTCATGATCTAGCAGTCTGTGGGTTCGAGCCCCACATCGGGCTCTGTGCTGACAGCTCAGAGCCTGGAGCCTGTTTCAGATTCTGTGTCTCCCTCTCTCTGACGCTCCCCCGTTCATACTCTGTCTCTCTCTGTCTCAAAAATAAATTAATGTTAAAAAAAATAAAAAAATAAAAAAAAAGAAATGAAACAGAACATACTAAAACTTATACAATGAAGCAAAGGCAGTGTTAAGAATAACTTAACACTAAACAATAAACATCTACATTAAACAATAAATGTTCATTTATTTATCTGCTAACATATTTTTATTTATAAATTGACAGAAGATGCTTCTGCGTGTCAGATTCTGAAATACTTCAAATTGATGTTTGGATTTCATGAATCCTGCATTTTCATCAATTATAATTCTTACAGAAAGATTAACTTTTAAATCTTTTACAACAATTTTACCAATTTTTCTAAATATAAATGTAGCTGAAAATGATGTTTGAGTGAATCTTCCTATGCAACACATAATGTTTGTCTTTCCATGGAATCTTTTACATCTAGGATTTCTTTTTACATGAATGCTTTATTGCATGAATAATATTGTTAAAGATTTTTAAACCTTTTTTTAAGTTTTGTTGATCGTGAGCATTGTTTTTTTTTTCTATTTTATTCCTTTGTTTTTCAAATCAGGGAGAATTATACTAAATTAATTAACTCGCAAAAACTAGCAGCTACAATTAATCTTAAGCAAATTATTAATATCTGAATGATAGCTGTGATCTCAAAATGGTGTCAGGTAAGAATCTAACATAAGAAGCAAATATGTAAAAATTTAACCAAGCATAACTAAAATTCTAAAATATATCCCCTTTTTTATTTATTGTAAATCCTATCAAATCCTATCTCAAAATAAGATATTGCAAATGACATAGCTATAGTACTTGGCACATAGAAGGCCTTTAACAAATTTTTTTCCATAAGAGACTTAAATACAGAGAACAAACTGAGGGTTGCTGGAGGGATTTTTGGTGATGGGATGGACTAAATGGGTGATAGGCATTAGGGAGGGCACTCGGGATGAGCACTGGGTGTTGTATGTGAGTGATGGATCACTACCTTCTACTCCTGAAATCATTATTAAACTATATGTTGACTAACTTCGATTTCGACTTAAAAAAATAAAGAAAAAACAAGAAGAAAGTATTATAGGCAAGGCAGTTTTAAAAATATGTGAAGCAAGAAAGTAAAACTAAACATACGTGTGTGGAAAAAAATAAACATTTATAACAATAAATATCTACATTAAAAAAAGAAGAAAGATCTTAAATAGACAATGTAACATTATACCATAAGGAGCTTGAAACTAAGAACAAACTAAGCCCAATTTAGCATAGAAAGGAAATAACAAAGGTAAAAGGAGAAATGAATGAAATAGAAAATGGAAACATAATAGAAACACCAATAAAACTAAAAGTTGGTTTGTTGAAAATATAACATTGAAAAACTTCAGCTAGACTAAGTAAATAAGAGAGATTTAAATAAAATATTACTGATTCCATGCAGATCAAAAATCGTAAAAGAATACTATAAACAATTATATGCAAATACATTGGATAATCTAGAAGAAATTAATAAATTCATAGAACTATACAACCCACCATGTCTGAAACATGAACAATTAGAAAGTCTGAACAGACCTATAACTCATATGGAGTTTGAGTCAGTAATCAAATGCCACAAAACAAAGAAAAGCCCAGAACAATGGCTTTACTGGTAAATTCTCTCAAACATTTGAAAAGGAATTAATGTCAATCCTCTTCAAACTCTTCCAAAACATAGAAGAGGAGGGAACACCCCTGAACTCACTTTGTGAAGCCAAAATTACCCTGATGCCAAATTCAGACAAAACTTTCCTAAAAAGGCAAGAATGCTCACTCTTGCCACATGTATTCGAAATTATAATAGAAGAGCTATCCAGAGAAATTAGGAAAGAAAAATAAATAAAAGGCATCCATATCAGAAAGGAAGAGGTAAAATTATCCCTGTTTGTAGGTGACATAATCTCATATAAAGAAAATCCTAAAGACTCCATAAAAAAAAAAACTTGTTAGAAAAAATAAATCCAGTTATATTTTAGGACATAAAATCAACATACAAAATACTAGTGCATTTTTATATAATAACAACAAGCTATCAGAAAAGGAAATTAAGAAAATGACATTTATAATAGCATTAAAAAGAATAAAATGCTTAAGAATAAACTTAACTAAGGAAATGAAAGCCTTGTGTACTGAAAACTAGAACACACTGATGAAATAAATTAAATGCACAGGAAATGAAATTATCCTGTGTTCATGAATTGGAAGGCATAATATTGTGAAAATGTCCATACTATCCAAAGTAATCTACATATTCAATGCAATCCTTATCAAAACCACAGTGGTATTTTTACATAAATAGAAAACATGAATTCTAAAATTCATATGAAACCACAAAAGACCATGAATAGTCAAATAAATTTGAGAAAGAACAATGCTTGGGGCATATTACTTCTTGATTTCAAAATATATTACAAGGCTATAATAAACAAAACAGTATGGTACTGGCATAAAAACAGACACAGACCAATGAAACAGAATACAAGACCAGAAATAAATCCACATATCTTTGGACAAATAATCTTTGCTCCAAGAATACACAATTGGAAAAGGATAGTATTTTCAACAAATGATGTTGGGTAAACTGGATATTCACATACAAAAATGAAGTTGGAACTTATCTTGCACCATACACAAAGAATTGACACAAAGTGGATTAAGGATTTAAACACAAGACCTGAAGTTGTAAAACTCCTATAATAAAACATATGAGAAAAGTTTTCTGACATTGGTCTTAACAATGATTTCATCAATATGACACCAAAAATACAGGCAAAAAATAGACAAAAGGAAATACAGCAAACTAAAAAGGTTTTGAACAACAAAGGAAATAATCAGCAGAGTAAAAGGTAATGTACAGAATGGGAGAAAATATTTGCAAACCATATATCTGATAAAAGACAAACCGCAAAATATATTAGGAACTCATACAACACAACAGCAAATAAAACCAAAACAAACAATTAGTCCAATTTTTTAAAAAATGAACTAAAAAATAAAAATAACAAATAAATAAATTTAATAGACATTTCTCCTAAGAAGACATATAAATGGGCAATGAGTATGTGAAAGGATGATCAACATCAGTAATCATCTCCCAAAGGTTACTCGTTCATCTGTATGACCAGCTGAGGTGCACAAAAAAACAAAAACAAAAAAAACAAAAACAAAAAAAACCCTCCTATTTAAAAAGGAGCCATGCCACGAAGAAGACCAGAGAGGGGGTGCAGCACTGCGAAATTCAAGGGATGCAGGGCCCTGGGAGAACGGCTTTCTCCAGAGAGCTGCAGCACTATTTTCCTCCTCAACCTGTTCCAAATCTAGCAAGACCCTTGCTCAGAAGTACTGCCCCTGGTGGCAATCTGTCTCATGAGGAACTGCACTTCCTATTCCTGTGGAAAGCCTACAGGCCCGTGTGGGTGAGTGTCTCGCTCCCTGGTGCATACGGGTGGAGGGGGCGGTGTGGAGGTGGCCCGGCGTGGAGTCGGAGACATATATGTCGAAGACATATAAATGGCCAATGAGTATGTGAAAGAATGCTCAATATCAGTAGTCATCAGTAAAACCTCATGTCTGTCAGGATGATTATTCATCAAAATAAACAAGAAATGGTAAGTGCTGAGAAAAATGTGGAGAAATTGGAATTCTGATATTATGTTGATGGGAATTTAAAACGGTTTAGTTACTATGAAAACTAGCATAGAGGTTTCTCAGAAAAGTATGACTAGAACTACAATATGATACATCAATCTCACTTCTGAGTATTTATCAAGAATAATGGAAATCAGGATTTGTCACTCTCATGCTGATTGCAGCACTATTCAGAATAGCCAAGAGGTGAAAACAACCTAAATGTACAACAGCTGATGATGCATAAAGAAAGTGTGGTATATATGTATAATGGAATACTATTCACCCTAACAAAGAAGGAAGTTATTCAATATGCAACAACAAGGATGAAGCTTGAGGTCATTATTCTAAGTGAAATAAGCCAGTCACAGAAAGACAAATAAATACCGCTTGATACTTACAAGAATTATCTAATATAGTCAAGTTCATAGAGTCTAGAAGTGCTGGTGGTTGTCAAGGGTTGTAAGGAGGGACATGCGGAATTATTAATCAATGGAAATCAATGGAAATACAATATCAGTTAGGCAAGATGGGTAAGTTTTAGAGATCTGCTGTCCAATATTTTACCTATGGTCAAGAAGATTTCTGCACTTAAAAATTTAAGAGGCTAGATTCCATGCTAAGTATTCTTATTAGTACAACCATTTTTTTTAAAAAAAGAACTTGTGTAAGTTTGACATGTAGTTCCTAAAACAATCCGCATTGGTTCTAATAATCACTGCTTTCTGTTTAATTAATTCTAAATTTTGGTAGTGAATAACATGCCACACATGGAATGTGCTTTGATTCCTTTTGAAAATTAGGATACACTGCTGATATTTCTTTGTATGCCATCAGCTGTCAAAGATATCCTTTTACTGGGAGAAAACACATGGTACATATATACTTTAGCTGAGTTTGGAACTTTAAATAATTTTAGGCATATTAAAAGCAGTCAAGGCATATGCAGGGCTTTTTGTACACAATTCTGTTTTGCTAAGAAGTCTGCCAATAATATCTTGAATGCTTGAATTTCATAGTAAAAAGTAAGAAACTTAGTGGAAATAGTAGAATCTCTTTGTCTATGTATAGTAGTGACCACCAGCAGAAGTAATTATTTCTAAATACTAAGTTAACTTCCAAATGGATTGTCTAATTCAGTACTCAGACAGAAACCACCAATTGGAAACAAGAATCATCTATAGTAGCTGTGCCCTGCAAAATGTCATGGAAAGGTCTTCATTCTCCAGGCTTCCACACTAAAGCAAAGAAAGCACTCTGGGTAACTCCTACAGAGGGATTTATACAACATCCTACTGAGACAAAAGTGATCAGTAAGTTTATTTTCTTATTGCCTCACTGAAGACATATTTTGTGTACACATGAGATTTTGATGTTAACATTTTCGGAATCAATTGCAAATGCAACAAAATACTGTTTGCCACTATAACAGAGGTATGATTTTAAATTTTTTAATTTAAATTTTAGTTAGTTAATATAGTGCAATATTGGTTTCAGAAGTACAATTCAGTGATTCATAACTAACATACAACACCGAGTGCTCATCACAAGTGTCCTCCTTAGTACCCATAACCCATCTACTCCTCTTCCACCCACCTCCATCAGTGCATAGTTTGTTCTCTATCCTTAAGAGTCTCTTATGGTTTGTTTCCCTCTCTTCTCTTCCCCCTCCTTCCCATATGTTCATCTGTTTTGTTTCTTAAATTCCACATAAGAGTAAAATCATAAGGTATTTGTCTTTCTCTGATTGACTTTTTTTTTTCCTAGCATAATATGTTCTAGCTACATCTATGTCATTGCAAATGGCAAGATCTAATTTTTGTGATGGCTGAGTCATATTCCATTATATGTATCCCATGTCTTCTTTATCCATATGTCAATGGACATACGGATATTTGGGCTCTCTCCATATTTTGCCTATGGTTGATGATGCTTCTATAAACACTAGGATGCATGTAGCCCTTCATATGTGTATTTTTGTGTCCTTTGGGAAAATACCTAGTAGTGCAGTTGCTGGATCATAGGGTAGTTCTATTTTTAGTTTCTTGAGGAACCTCCATACTCTTTTCCAGAGTGGCTGCACCAGTTTGCATTCCTACCAAAAGTGCAAGAGTTTTCCACTTTCTCCATATCCTCACCAACAACTCTTGTTTCTTATGATTATATATATATATATACACATACATATATAACATTTAGGTACCAACATCCTATCAACTGTAAATGAATCTGTGTTCTTTAGAGACATTTTGATATTGAAGAAATGCAATTAATCCTAAACAGGTTAATTTACTGACATTCATGATGTAATTCACTAAATATGGGAATTTTTCATTTCCACTTTCAGCTTTTACTTCTTGTAAATAATTTAGATATTATTTTTCAAATGGTCACAGCTCTACCTGAATACTGCTAATGAAAGGGAACTTTCCAAAAACTTCTGTAAAGATGAACATTAAGGTCCAGCCCTCAATCATTCACTTAGATTTTGCAAACGGGAGCTGTCCTTCCTCATTTTATTTATGCAAGTGCTTGGTATCTGCTTATTTACTAATAAGTCATGTGCTACTCCAATGCAGGAGTACAATTAAGGAACTGATTTAAGAGCTAAAGCCAGGGGCGCCTGGGTGGCTCAGTCGGTTAAGCAGCCGACTTCGGCTCAGGTCGTGATCTTATGGTCAGTGAGTTCGAGCCCTGCATCGGGCTCTGTGCTGACAGCTCAGAGCCTGGAGCCTGTTTCAGATTCTGTGTCTCCCTCTCTCTGACCCTCCCCCGTTCATGCTTTGTCTCTCTCTGTCTCAAAAATAAATAAATGTTAAAAAAAAATAAAAAAAAAGAGCTAAAGCCATATCGTCAACGGTATGATTATAAAAAATGGTAGTATATTTGAAAGATCAGGAACCAGTTAAAACCGAAGTTATATAAATTGTGGAAGCTTCATAATCAAATATTTATGGCTCTCTCTGAAGTATTTGAAAAATTAAATTATTAAAAGCAAATATTGTAGCAAATAGGTTCTCTTCAATCTCAATAAAAGTTACATTTCACTATCACTGTCACATTCTTATATTTTGCTTTCAGTCTTTTAAGACTGAAGAGGAATGTAACCAACTGGTAACAAATCAAAGCTTTTCAATGTAATTTACTTTGTGAGTAATATCTAATTGATTCAGACTGATGGTACTGCAGAGTTTGATGTATTGCTGAAGTAGGAAATACGTGGGACCAAGTAAATTTATAAACTCCTCTTCTTGAGAGAAAAATGGCTGCTATATTTCATGTTGTCATTTTTTTTTATTTGTAACAATGTAGTTGTGTACCTATGTGGAATGATACAAAAGAATACCAAATAATGTGTACACCTATAACAGTCTCACCCACCTACCAGTTTCAGGTTAGGCAGACCTAACCTTCTACTTGTTCAAAATAAAGGATTTAATCAAAATGCAGAATTAACCCCAAAGAGCCAATCTCACATATAAAAAGCAAAGTTGCCCAGTAACATGCATAACTCAGCCACCTGCAGTTCAGAGTTCATACCTTGTTAATATAACCAAAATTAGAACAATTCAATGGCTTGGTTTTGTGTTTTGGTTAGATCACTTGTTACTGCTGAGATCTGCTCTGTGCTTTGCTCAAAATCCTGAATGTGATTTGTCCAAAACCTTATTCTCAAAATGGAACACATTATTTTGAAAATAAACGGGGTGGTCACGATTGTGCTTTTATGTCTTATATGTTTCGGTCAGAAGCACCTCATCTCAATTCAGTGACAATTGTCCTATTTTACAGCAGACTAAACACTTGAATTTTAAAATAGATATGTCTCGGACACCTTTGTATTTTATCTAAAGATCCCCATCCAATGTATATGTTCCTTGGCTGATAGAACACTGCAGTGGGGGGGGGGGGGCGGAGATAACATAAAACATAAAAACATAAAAACAAAAAACATAAAAACAAAACATAAACATAAAACAAGATATAACATAAAAACATAAAAAGATAACATAAAAACAAAAAAAATATTTTTTATCTTTTCTCATCTCATCCATTCCAGGATGAATATCCTTGAGTCCTAGGTCTGAAGGTCTGTCTTCAAATCTCACAATATAATGGAAGCCTCTCTATGGAAATCTTCTTCCCTGTCAGCAAGGTATCATGCCATGTAGCTGAAAAGCTCCCAGTTATCTGTGATGTTTCTTTTTTTTTTTTTTTTTTTTTTCAACGTTTATCCATTCTTGGAACAGAGAGAGACAAAGCATGAACGGGGGAGGGGCAGAGAGAGAGGGAGACACAGAATCGGAAACAGGCTCCAGGCTCTGAGCCATCAGCCCAGAGCCTGACGCGGGGCTCGAACTCATGGACCGCGAGATCGTGACCTGGCCGAAGTCGGACGCTTAACCGACTGCGCCACCCAGGCGCCCCTGTGATGTTTCTTAATGTGCTATAAAAAGAAGTGTCCCTACCCTAGATAAAGACTTGAGATGCAGTGACTTAAGATACGCTTTAGAGACTCCCAGCATACAAATGTTGTAACAAGTCTATTAAGGCATAGATGAGTAACTGTGGAATGGTAATGGAAGTTAAATACCCTTTCATGACCCAGGTCCTTGTAACTCCAAAGACTGTCTTGTCGTTAAATGTGGAACTCTTTGATATTTGAGTGTAGGTGTCTAGGGAACAGATGATGAAGATAATTTTTTCTATGTAATTTTATAAAGTAAACTGTGCATTTTCTGCTTAAAAATTTCAGGAATTCTTCATTTTAAGTAAATCAAATTTCCTCTCCACTGCTCTCATCCTTGCTCATTGCCAGACTCCTTTTCTGCGTTTTGATTTCTAAGATGACAATCATTTTGAAACTTAAAATTCTGGGTTTATCGCTAAGTCATTCTTTTTCCTTAATCCCTCTATCAAATTTATCACTAAATAATTTTATTTATTCCTCTGAAAATGCCTCAGATTAATTTCCCCTTCTTTATTCTCACTATACTATCTCCAAATGTCCCCAAACTCATCTATGAATTATTGCAGCTGCCACATCTGTATTTCCTAGGAATCAAGACTCCTCTATCTGCAGTCCATTTTATTTAGTACCATCAGGGTGCATTTCTTAATTTTCCTGCAAGCATAAATATGCCCCATATTGACTTCGGCGTCAAGACCAGACAGCTTTGTCTTACTATCTTGTCCAATCCTATCTCTCCTTTTTCTGCTTAGCTATATATTTTCTTCATACTCACCATGCTTATTCTTGTGTTTTTTTTTTTTAATTTTTTTTTCAACGTTTATTTATTTTTGGGACAGAGAGAGACAGAGCATGAATGGGGGAGGGGCAGAGAGAGAGGGAGACACAGAATTGGAAACAGCCTCCAGGCTCTGAGCCATCAGTCCAGAGCCTGACGCGGGGCTCGAACTCACGGACCGCGAGATCGTGACCTGGCTGAAGTCGGACGCTTAACCGACTGCACCACCCAGGCGCCCCTCTTGTGTTTTTTAATGTTGCCACCCTCAATTGAAATGCCATGAGTCTTAACTTCCATTTTCTTGTGACTGACAATTCTTCAAGGTTCTAGCTAAATCTCACTTTCACAAAGTGAAATCCCCATATTAATCTCATCACACATAAATCTAGTATGGTAGTGAGTACATAATGCTTTCTGATAGAAAAATTCAATTATATGATTTCAATATCATTAAATTGTTATTTATTCTATGGAATATATATTTTATATTAATAAACATCCATAACTGTAATGTATTCACGCATAGTTTCAAAAGAAAAAAAGTCACAGAATTTATGTATATAAATATATATGAACATATAAATACATATCAACTTATATTTTTAAAAACACATAGGAAAAGAACAGGAATCATACTTACTTCGAATAACAAACAGTGGTTACCTATAAGAAAAGGGGAGCAAAATTGACAAAAAGGTCAACAAAGGAGATCTTTAAGGCTTTATTCTAAACATACCTATGCTGCTAAAAATTTTCTAAAAAATATATTCAAGTTTTACTTGTGCGATTAAAAAAAAATTTAGATGAGGGGCACCTGCATGGCTCAGTTGGTTGAGCATCCAACTTTGGCTCAGATCATTATCTCCCAGGTTGTGAGCTCTAGCCCCGTGTTGGGCTCTGTGCTGACAGCTCAGAGTCTGGAGCCTGCTTCAGATTCTGTGTCTCCCTCTCTCTCTGCCCCTACCCCACTTGTGAGCTCTCTCTCTCTCTCTCTGTCTCTCTCTCAAAAATAAATATACATTAAAAAATTCAAAGAAATTATTTAGGTGAGGAGAAAAATAAAGTTCTCAAGAAGGTCATCCCAAATACTCAAGGAATGCACTCCACCTTTCCTCCTTTATATATGTATAGGAGATGCATTCCTTTGACTCATGGTCTACTACATCCTGAGACAGCATTCTGAAATAGGCTTCTGCCTTTAATGTTTCTGTATCTCCACTTCCATTCACCCCAGACCAATTTGTTCACTACTTAAAATTAGTGGGTTTGATAAAGTCCTGGGAAACATAGGTCAAACACTTAAAATCAGTTACTTTTTTTTATTTTTCTGTACAAAACTCAAGCGGGAAACTGATGAAATTTGACTAATTTTCAATCTAATGAATCCTTTTAAGGTGTATATTGTCCCTTAAATCTAAAATTATTGTCAAAAAAAAATAGAAGAAAATCATTGCCTGTTTTTCATTCATATTCATATAGTTATTTGTTTTGAATATCATTTTAGAACTATTGGCTTTCCACTAAATATATAATTTTGAAAAAAAAATATTTGATTTTGTCTTGGAGCTAAAATCTGTTCTTTTGATTGCTCTTCCTCTGTTTACTCCCAATTTTATTGAGATATAATTGACATATAACATTGTGTAAATTTAAGGTGTACAATGTGTTGATTTAATACACCTATATATTGTGAAATGTTTATCAGGATAAGGTTACTTAACACATGTTTCACCTCACATAATTTTTATTTTGTTTCTTTTATTGTGAGAACATTTAAAATATACTCACATAGCAACTTTTAGGTATACAATACAATAATGTTAACTATAGTCACCATGCATACATTAGATCTATGGAACTTATTGTTATAATTGAAAGTGTATACCCTTTGACCAACATCACTTCATTTTCCCTACCCCAAAGCCCCTGTACCCACTATTCTATTGTCCGATTCTCTATTTAATCTTTTTTTTTTTTTTTTAGATTTCACGTATAAGTGAGATCTCTTGTCTGATTTATCACACTTAGCATAATATCATTTTTTTTAACATTTATTTACTATTGAGAGACAGAGAGAGACAGAGCATGAGCATGGGAGGGACAGAGACAGGGAGAGACACAGAATCCGAAGCAGGCTTCAGGCTCTGAGCTGTCATCACAGAGCCCGACGCAGGGCCCGAACTCACAAACCTCGAGATCAAGACCTGAGCAGAAGTCCGACACTTGGTAACCCAGGTGCTCCCTAGCATAATATTCTTAAGGTCCATTCATGTAGTCACAAATGGCAGGATTTCCTTCTTTTCATGACTCAATATTTCTGAGGCTTGTATAAAATATCTTACAGATATAACTGTTTATTTTAAGGTAATAATTTAACTTGAAATGCATACTAAAAACTTCCCTTTTACTCCACATATATTTTGGTTTTGATGTCACAATTTACATATTTTTGTATAGTATATCTCTTAATAGACTATTGTAGATATAGGTATTTTAAATATTTCCATTATTTGTCCTTTATACTAGAGTTAAGTGATTAACCAAGAACCATATTATAGTATCATAATATTCTAAATTTGACTATATGCTTACATTTATTAATGTGTTGAGTATTTTTACATGTTTTCACATTACTAATTAGTGCGCTGTCATTTCAGCTTGTAGAACTTTCAGCATTTCTTGTAAAACAAATCTACTAGTAGTGAAATCTTTCAGCTTTGTTTATCTAAGGAATTCTTTATTTCTCTTTCATTTCTGAAGGACAATTTTTGGCATTTTTTTTCCTTTCAACACTTGAAATATATCACCATCTTTCCGACCTGTAAGGTATCTGCTGAAAAACAAACTGATAACCTTGTAAGTGACAACTTATTTTCTCTTGCTACTTTCAGGACTCTTTGTCTTTGATTTTTGGCAGTTTTATTATAATGTGTTTTGGAGAAGATCTCTTTCAGTTTAATTTATTTGGGAAATTGTGATCTTCACAAACTTGGATATCTAAATCTCTACCTATTTTAAGAAGTTCTTAACCATTACTTCTTTAAGCTTTCTGCCCCTTTCTCCATCCCTTTTCCTCTAGGACTCCAATTATGTGTAGATTGTTTCTTTTAATGGTGTCCTATAAGTCTGGTAGGCTTTTTTCATTCTTTTTTTATTATTTTTAATTTTTGCCCCTCTGACTGGATTATTTCAAATAATCTGAGTTGCTATTTTGATTGGTCCAGTCTGTTGTTGAAGCTCTCTGATTTTAGATGACAATTATTACATTCTTCCACCTCAAAACTTCTGTCCCAAAATTTGTTTTCCATCTTTTTGTTGAGTTTCTCATTTTTGTTCTTGTATTGTTTTCCTGTTTTTTAAAGCTTTTTAACTTTTAATTTGTGTTCTCTTGTAGCTCTCTGAATGTCTTTATAACAATTATTTTGAATTATGTTTTAGGCAATTCATGTATCTCTATTTCTTTATAGTCAGTTACTGTAAGTTTACTGTGCTCCTTTCGTGGTGTCACATTTTTTTTATTCTTTGTGCAGGCCAGTGACAGGAGATAAAACCAGATCTGAGCCCACAGTAAACTAAGGGAGCCATCACTGTCAATGTGCATTTTTGTGCCTTCAGGGTCTTGCATGGGAATGTGCGTGGCAGTAGAGGCTGGTGCTGAGATACTTGGGCCAATGGATGCAGGTGTGTAGCTGGAGACACTAATCTCAAGTACACACACAGAGGTAAGGGTCAGTCATGGGGTCTAGGCTGGTGCCTTGTACTCATGCAACCTCAGAAGCTGGGGCTAGCTGCCAATGGAGACCCTAGGCTCTAGCAGAGGGTAAGGGAATAGAGAGGGATTCATGTGGCTGGTGTCCACTACCGTGAAAACCTGTGTGTGTGTGTGTGTGGGGGGAAGTTAGTAGTAAAAATCTGTAGGGGTTCTGTAGTGGATGTTCTGACCATTGGTTTCTACAGTGGCAAATGCAGATGGCATCTTCTGTAGAGCAGGTCACTAGGAATTGCACTTGCTCCCACTGCATGACTAATAACCGGTAGCTCCTGCCCTTCCTCCCTGTTCCAAGCCATCTCTATTTGTCTCAGATTTGCCAGTGTCTGAGTGGGATGAAACTGAAATGGGTCTTTTGTGCAGTGCCCTGTATAACTGGGGAAGCTTGTCGTTCACTCTGCTCTCCTTTTCCCGGTGAGGGGAATGCTTTCAAGTTAAGGAGTTCCCTCCTGTTAGGGAGTAGTGCAAACCAGGGGGATAGGATGACTCAGGCACAATAAAACTGTGGTTCTTTCCCTTTTGTGTGGTTATTCTAGGTTTTTTGTTTCACTGTGTACTGATGTCTCTTTTTGTATTTATTTTTTAATGGTTATTCAGTTTTGAGAGAGAGAGAGAGAGAGTGAGAGCAGAGGAGGGGCAGAGAGAGAGGGAAACACAGAATCCAAAGAAGATTCCAGGCTCTAAGCTGGCAGCACAGAGCCTGATGTGGGGCTTCAACCCAGTACCACAAGATGATGGCCTAAGCTGAAGTCAGATGCTTAACCAACTGAACCACGCAGGCACCCTTGTGTACTGATGTTTCTTAAGTGGTATTCTGAAGTAATTTTGTTCATAAATATTTGCCTAACTTAATTTATGTGGGGCATAGAGTGTGGGATCTCCTACTCCAACATTGTACCGATGAATATAATCTTTCTCCCTCTTTTCAATGTAATGTATCATTCCTAATGAAAATGTAGTTTCATCACGGTCCTACTGCTTTACATATAATATGCTAGAAATAAAACATATATTGTAGGATAGCTAGAAAAAAGAAGTGAACTATACAAATACAAGTAATATGTTTTCTGAAAGCATGCAAATCCATTTTCTGTCAAAGATTAGGAGTTGGAAAATGCTAATGCTTGAAATCCCAATTTTTCTCCTTAGGTAGAAGCAATCCCCACCTCATGAATGGGTAGTATTAAATATTGCTTGTTGAGTTTCAGCAATGAATTATCACTAGAAATAATGCTATCCATGGTAAACATACCAAATTTTCAGGCAAGCTTAAAGTAAAATAAAAGCCTACTCATCTCATTTTGTACCTGATATGAAATGTGAATGGTTCTCTCAAGTCTAACCACCATGTATGTCCATGTTCCTGTAGTAATAAACTTTTTAGAATTTTAAGTTAGTCTGTTAGGTATACTTTACTGATTCAAAACAAACCCTAGGAAACATTAAAGTTGTTTATTCAGCCTTTCAATAAACATAGTGACTTCTATGTTCTCTGACCTGAAGATATAATTGTAACAAAAAAAGATATGTTTCCCACTCCGATTTTTTTTCTGATCAGATGTTTTTAATTTTTTGTTTGTTTCAAGTTTTTATTTAAATTCCAGTTATTTAACATACACTGTAATATCAATTTCATGAGTATAGTTTAGTGATTCGTCACTTACATTTAACACCCAGTGCTCATCCCAACAAGTGCCCTCCTTAATACCTATCACTCATTTAACATTCCCCCCACCCACCTCCCCTCTAGCAACCCTCAGTTTGTTCTCTATAGTTAAGAGTCTCTCATGGTTTGCTTCCCTCTCTTTTTTTTTCCCTTTCCCCTATGTTCATTTATTTTGTTTCTAAAATTCCACATGAGTGAAATCATATGGTATTTGTCTTTCTCTGCTGACATATTTTCCTTAGCATAATACACTCTAGTTCCATCCACATTGTTGTAAATGGTAAGATTCTGTTCTTTTTGATGGCTGAGTAATATTAAATTGTGTAAATATACCACAATTTCTTTATCCATTCATCAGTTGATGGACATTTGGTCTCTTTCCATAACTTTGGCCATTGTTGATAATGCTACTATAAACATTAGGGTGCGTGTGCCTCTTTGAATCAGTATTTTTGTATCCTTTGGTTAAATATCTAGTAGTGCAATTGCTGGATCATAGGGCAGTTCTATTTTTAACTTTTTGAGAAACCTCCATACTGTTCCCCAGAGTGGTTGCACCAGTTTGTATTCCCATCAACAGTGTAAGAGGTTTCCCCTTTGTCCACATCTTTGTCAACATCTGTTGTTTTCTGTGTTGTTTATTTTAGCCCCTCTGCCTAGTGTGAGGTGATATTTCATTGTAGTTTTCGCTTTGTATTTCCCAGATGACCAGTGATGATAAGTATCTTTTCATGTATCTACTATTCATCTGTATATTTTCTTTAGAAAAAAAAAGTCTATTCATGTCTTCTGCCCATTTATTTAACTGTTTAAATATGTGTTATCATATTTGGGGGTTCAGTTTAACAAGTTATTTATAGATTTTGGATACTAGCCCTTTATCATGTATGTCATTTGTAAATATATTCTCCCATTCCAAACTTTTACTTCTACTTTTGTGTTTCCTTTGTTGTACAGAGCCTTTTTATCTTGATAACTCCAAATAGTTCATTTTTGTTTTTGTTTCCTTTGCCTCCAGAGACTTACCTAGTAAGAATTTACTATGGCCAATATCAAAGAGGTTGCTACTTGTGTTCTCATCTAGGATTTTGATAGTTTCCTGTCTCACATTTAGGTCTTTAAACCATTTTGAATTTATTCTTGTGTATGGCATAAGAGAATGGTCCAGTTTCAGTCTTTTGCATGTGGCTGTCCTGTTTTCCCAACATCACTTGTTGAAGAGATTGTTTTCTTTTTTCCCATTGGATATTCTTATTGTTTTGTAAAAGATTAGTTGACCATATATTTGTTGGCCCATTTCTGGGTTTTCTATTCTGTTCCATTGATCTATGTGTCTGTTTTTATACCATTATGGTACTTTCTTGATTACTAAAACTTTGTAATATAACTTGAAGTCCAGAATTGTGGTGCTTCCAGCTTTGCTTTTACTTTTCTTTTTTTTTTTCTTTTTTTTAACGTTTATTTATTTTTGAGACAGAGAAAGAGCATGAATGGGGGAGGGTCAGAGAGAGAGAGGGAGACACAGAATCTGAAGCAAGCTCCAGGCTCTGAGCTGTTAGCACAGAGCCAGACACGGGGCTTGAACTCACGGACCACGAGATCATGACCTGAGCTGAAGTCGGACCCTTAACCGACTGAGCCACCCAGGCGCCCCTACTTTTTCAAGATTGTTTTGGATATTCAGGATCTTTTGTGGTGCCATACAAATTTTAGGATTGTTTGTTCTAGCTCTGTGAAGAATTCTTCTGGTATGTTGATAGGGATTTTTTTTAATGTGTAAATTTTTGGGGGTAGCATTTTGACAATGTTTGTTATTTCAATCCATGAGCATGGAATGTCTTTCCATTTTTTCTTCAATTTCTTTCATAAGTCTTCTATAGTTTTCAGAATACATATCTTTTACCTCTTCGGTTAGGTTTAGTCTTATATCTCCTATGTGAAATTTTAAATAGGATCTATTCCTTGACTTCTCTTTCTGTTGCTTCATTATTGGTGTATATAAATGCAACAGATTTCTGTACTTTGGTTTTATATCCTGCAACTTTACTGAATTCGTGTATCAGTTCTAGCAATTTGAATACAAAGTTAAAGTTTGACTTCTTCCTTGCCAATGTGTATGTCTTTTATTTCTTTTTGTTTCCTGATCCTGAGACTAGGACTTCTGATACTAAGGTGAACAACAGTGGTGAGAGAGGACATCTTTGTCTTGTTCCTGATCTTAGAGAAAAAACCTCTCAGTTCCTGATCTTAGAGAAAAAAAAAAAAGCTCTCAGTTTTTGCCCATTAAGGATGGTATTAGCTGTGGGTATTTCGTATATGGCCTTTATGATGTTGAACTATGTTCCCTCTATCCCTACTTTGCTAAGGGTTTTTTTTTTTTCTTTTCAGAAATGAAGTGCTATACTTTCTCAAATGCTTTTTCTGCATCTACTGAGAGGTCATATGGTTCTTATCCTTTCTTTTATTAATGTGGTGCATCATGTTGGTGGATTTTTGAATATTGAACGACTCTTGCAACCCAAGAATAAATTCCACTTGTTTGTGGTGAAAATTTATTTTAATGTATGGTTGGATTTGATTTGCTGGCATTTTGTTGAGAATTTTTGCCTCTATGTTCACCAGGGATATTGACCTGTAATTCTCTTTTTTAGTGGGGTCTTTGGTATTGGAATCAAGGTAATGTTGGATTCATAGAATGTGTTTGGAAATTTTTTTTCCATTTCTATATTTTGGAACAGTTTGAGGAGAATAGGTATTAACTGTTCTTTAAATGTTTGGTAGAATTTCCCTGGGAAGCCATCTGTTCCTGGACTTTTTTTTTTTTTTTGCGGGGGGGGGGAGATTTTTGATTACTGATCGATTTCTTTGCTTGTTATCAGTCTGTTTAACTTTTCTATTTCTTCCTGTTTCAGTTTTGCCAGTTTATGTGTTGCTAGGAATTTATCCAGTTCTTCCACATTGCTCAATTTGCTGTCATATATTTTTTTTAAATTTCCTACTTTCATTTATAAGGAGTCATTAGAGCAGAGACCTACAAGAGGTTAATATGTGAGCAATGAAACTGTTGGAGGAAGACAACTTTGAGGTAAGTTAAATAGTACATTCAAGTTGGAATGAATGGAGATTGCCTGGAAAAGTGGAGGAACAGTAACATGTTGCAAAATCAATCAGTGTTTCTGGAATAATAGTAAAAGAGGGAGCATGTAGTAGAACATGAAATTAGAGATGGAGAGACTTATGGGGCATTGTTAGGGCATTAGATTTCCCTCTGTATACTGACTTGAAGAACATAAAGTAGCATAATAGAACTTGTGTTTCAACGATAACACCTAGTTACTTCATTGAGAATTTTCTGAAGTGGGCCAAGGGTAGATTCAAGAGTTAAGAAAATGTTGAATTATTTCTAGTGACAGAGGATGGTGGCTTGAGCCATGTCACGACAGTGGAGGTGGTGAGATCAGTTTTGGTATATATCTTGAAATTAAAGCCAATGATATTTTCTGGTAAATTGGTTGTAAGTTTAGGAGAAAGAAGTCAAGATGACCTTGGCTTAAGGTTTTTGTCTTGATAAACTAGAAGAAATGGATTTGTCATTGAGACAGGAAAGAATGAGAGGAAAGTAGGTTTTAGGGGAATAAAAAATCAAAAGTCTGATTTTAGACATGCTAATTTTGAGGTATTAGCATCTTCACAAAGAGATATTAAATAGAACATTATATAAATGAGTTTGGAATTTTAGGAAGAGGTCAGGATAGGCGTCATTGTTATATTAACAGTATTTAAATCCATGAGACTGATGTTAATGTGGATTAACACAATAGATAGAGAAGAGTACAAATGCTGAAGTAGAACAAGACCTGGATGATATGAAAATGTAGACAAAAGTTATCCACCTCAGAATGGTAGTCAATTTTGAGAGAAAGTTTGAGACAGTCAGGAGAAAAGTTGGCATCTATGCTGAGAACAAAAACATGAATCAGCTAGAAGACATAATTACCCAAATGATTCCAGTGGAAATTCAGTGGCAAAAAAAAAAATCAGAGTCTTTATTACATACAGTGACTTATATGTTAACTGATTAAAGTTTAATTTTTAACTTTAAAATTTTTAACTTTAAAATTAAAAAAAGTTTTAATTTTTTTCTAAATATAATTAATTGTCAAGTTAGTTAACACACAGCATACACAGCGTGCTCTTGGTTTCTGGAGTAGATTCCCATGATTCATCACTTACATACGATACCCAGTGCTCATCCCAACAATTGCCCTCCTCAATGCCCCCCCACACATGCCCCCTTTAACCCTCAGTTTGTTCTCTGTATTTAAGAGTCTCGGGGCGCCTGGGTGGCGCAGTCGGTTAAGCGTCCGACTTCAGCCAGGTCACGATCTCGCGGTCTGTGAGTTCGAGCCCCGCGTCAGGCTCTGGGCTGATGGCTCAGAGCCTGGAGCCTGTTTCCGATTCTGTGTCTCCCTCTCTCTCTGCCCCTCCCCCGTTCATGCTCTGTCTCTCTCTGTCCCAAAAATAAATAAACGTTGAAAAAAAAAATTAAAAAAAAAAAAAAAAAAAAAGAGTCTCTTATGATTTGCTTTCCTCTCTGCTTGAAATTATTTTTCCCCTTCCCTTCCCCATGGTCTTCCATTAAGTTTCTCAAATTCTTCATATGAATGAAAATATTTGATATCTCTCTTTCTCTGACTGACTTATTTCACTCAGAATAACACCCAAAAAAACAAACAATCCAGTGAAAAAATGGGCAGAAGACATGAATAGGCATTTTCCAAAGAAGACATCCAGATGGGCAACAGACACATGAAAAGATTCCCAACATTGCTCATCATCAGGGAAATACAATTTCAAACCACACTGAAATATCACCTCACATCAGAGTGGCTAAAATTAACAACTCAGGATACAACAGATGCTGGTGAGGATGTGGAGAAATGGGAACCCTCTTGCACTGTTGGTGGGAATGCAAACTGATGCAGTCGCTATGGAAAATAGCGTGGAGATTCCTCAAAAAATAAAAAAAAATAGAATTACCTTATGACCCAGCAATAACACTACTAGGAATTTATTCAAAAGTTACAGGAGTTCTGATTCAAAGGGACACATGTAACCCAATGTTTATAGCAGTGCTATCAGCAATAGAAAAATTATGGAAAGAGCCCAAATGTCCATCAAATGATGAATGGATAAAGAAGACATGGTTTATATATACAATGGAATACTACTTGGCGATGAGAAAGAATGAAATCTTGCCATTTGCAACAATATAGATGGAACTAACTGGAAGGTATTTTGATAAGTGAAAGAAGTCAAACTGATTAAAAGTTAAAAATAAAACAAAAATTAAAAAAAACACTCATCTACATAGATTCTTAGATAGCCACGTTGAAATGTAAGGAAAATATGTTTCATGGTTTGAGATTTCACTGTTGTATTTTCTTTGTACTGTTTTTGTTATGTCTTCATTTTGAGTCTATTGGTACTAGAATTCAGAAGTGTTGCTGATATGCTGCCTACACTATCACAATAAGTAACAGCAAAAGCTCTTAGGGTAAAAGATTTTGTCTTTAATAATGTGAGTTCTCATTATTTAGCTTTTAGTGCCCCATGCACAGTGATTTTGAATTTACAAAGTGATAGGTACACAGTGCAGAGAGGAGAATTGGTGGAGAGAAAAGTCTTGGTGCCACAGAGGGTAGGGAGTTTTGTTCCTGGAGAGGGTGCAGAGAGAGAAAAAGAAAGGGCGAGAGAGTGAAGCTGATCAGGATCACAGAAGAAAAGCACTACCCCTGAAAGTAGCTGAAGAGAGAGAGAGAGAGAGAGAAGGGAAGAGTGTACAGTAGGAGGGGACTAGACAAGAAATCTGTTCCCCCAAACCATTGATGGGGATAAAGGAGAAGGTTTCAATACTGCCAGTTTTGTATATACAGTGGAGTGCAGAGTTTGAATTTTCATATCTCAGTGTTTGGCAGTGTTGTGGTGAGGAAGCAGGGAAAATCCCAGGGAACAGGCAGTATAGTCTGTGCCACACGAGAAGAAACAGTTCCCCTGCTTGGAGTGCAATTGGAGAGGCCATATTGCCTCTCCTTTAGTAAAAGTCACCAGAGGCCACAGAGAGCTGCTGTGTTTACTGATATAGGAATAAAGATGCCAAATGAGGGCAATAAACCCTGGCACTGGCTGTGTGTTACAATTTACCATAAACTCTAAGCCTCTGCTGCTGAGCCTTCATGCAAACATTTTCTGGGACAAGTCTGTACCAGACCATTGTTCTGTGAGACCCTCCCCCAGAAGATCAGTGCTGGTCCAAGATGCAGGGGTCTCTGAAGTGTGGGGTTTTGAAACACAGCTCCCTCTGAGATAAAACTCTGGAGGGAGGCATCACCTGGCATATGGACATCTTGGACACAGAGAAGGTAAAGGGATGGAGAGGGTGGAAGCCCGAGATAAAGGAGAGGTGATTGCATCTGTGAGGCTCAAAATTCCCACTCCAGAGACTAGAGAGCAGATAAAGCCATTTTCATTGCTGGTACACCTGCACTGATTGGCCTTAATGAGCTAAGCAGCGCCACCAAGTGTAGAATGGAGCTGGTACACCAAGCCGTACCCACCTACCTATGTCCTCCAGGCACATCTCCACTAAGGAAAATCAGCCTGAGAATCATCAGGAGGCCTCTACCCTAGAGAACCAGCACTGATCTCTTTCACTGGCTTAGTCTACAGATGATATTGTTCTGCAAAGTTTCAGCTCTAGGAGATACTGAATCTACTTTTAGTTGGGTTTCTTTTTGTTTGTTTTTTTATGTTTGTTCATTTTCTTTGTTTCTGTTTTTATGTTGCTTTTTTTTCGTTCTTTCTTTCTACTGTTTTCTTGGATACAGAAAGAGGAAATTTTTATTCTATTTCATTTTCTTTATTTTCATTTATTTTATTGTATTATGTATTTTTTAATTTCTAATTTACTTTTATTTATTTATTTATTTTTATCTTTTATCTCTTTTCCATTAAGCTTCTCTCACACAAGCAGATTGAAACACACCTAGGATATAGTTTCCTCTATTTGATTTTTCTTTTTTTTATTTTAATTTTTAGTTTTATTTTATTAATTATTTTTATCCTTCAAAATGACAGATGTAGGAATTCACCCCAAAAGAAAGAATGGGAAGACATAATTGCAAGGGATTGAATCAACACAGATGTAAGTCAGATGTCTGAACTACAATTTAAAACCACGATTATAACAATACTAGTTGGGGTTGAAAAAATCATAGAAGACATCAGAGATATTCCCTTTCTTCAGAGATAAAAGAACTAAAATCTACTCAGGGCAAATTTAAAAATGCTATAACTGATATGCAATTTTGAATGGATGCCACTATGGCAAGAATGGACAAAGCAGAGCAGTGAATCAGTGATATACAAGATAAAATAATGGGAAAAGTGCAATTAAAAAGAAGAGGGAAACAGAGGCAAAAGCTCACAATATGAGACTTATAGAATTCAGTCACTTATAAAAGGGGGATAATATTCTTATGATAAGAGTCCCAGAAGATGAATAGAGAGAAGATGGGGCAGAATCTTTATGTAGCTAATTATAGCTGCAAAAGTTCCTAATCTGGGGAAGAACACAGGCATCAAAATCCAACCATTACCAAGACATATCTTAGTCAAATTCGCAAAATAAACAGAGAAGGGAAGAATCCTGAAAGCAGGAAGGGAGAAAAAGACCTTAGCCTAAAAGGAAGACAGATCAGCTTGATCTGTCCATAGAAACTTGGCAAGCCAGAAAAGAGTGGCAAAATAGAATCAATGTGCTGAAAGGGAAAAATATGCAGCCAAGAACTCTTAATCACCAAGGCTGTCATTCAGAATAGGAGAGATAGAGTTCCCCAGATAAACAAAAACTAAAGGAGTTCATGACCACTGAACCAGCTGTGCAAGAAATTTTATGGATAACTCTTTGAGTGGAGAAAAAACAAAACATAAAAAGACCAAAAGCAACAAAGAGTAGTCAGGACCAAATAACACCCGAAATAGCTACTCTACAGGCAACACTATGGCACTAAATTCATATCTTTAAATAATCACTCTGAATGTAAATGACTTAATTCTCCAATCAAAAGGCATAGGGTATCATAAAAAAAAACAAACAAGTTCCATCTATATGCTGCGTACAGGAGACTCATTTTAGACCTAAAGACACCTGCACATTGAAAATGAGGGAATAGAAAACCATCTATCATGCTAATGGACCTCAAAAGAAACCCAGAATAGCCATACTTATATTGGATGAACTAGATTTTAAAACAAAGACTGTAACAAGAGATGAAGAAAGGCATTGTATCATATGTAAGGGGTCCATCCATCAGGAAGATCTAACAATTATAAATATTTTATGACCCAAACTTGGAGGAACCCAAATATATAAATCAATTAATCACAAACATAAAGTAACTCATTGATAATAATGCAATAATAGTAGGGGATGATAATATCCTACTTAAAGCAATGGGCAGATAATTTAAGCAGAAATTCAACAAGGAAACAATGGTTTTGAATGACACAGGGGACCAGCTGGGCTTAACAGATAAATTCAGAACATTTCATACTAAAGCAGCAGAATACACAATCTTCTTGAGTGCACATGGAACATTCTCCAGAATAGCTCACATACTGGGTCACAAATCAACACTCAACAGTAAAAACAGATTGAGATCATGCAATGCATATTTTCAGTTCACAACACTATGAAACTTGAAATCAACCAGAAGAAAAAATTTGGAAAGACCACAGTACTTGGAGGTTAAAGAAAATTCTACTAAATAACGAATGGGTCAAACAAGAAATGAAGAGGAAATTAATACATGTAAGCCAATGAAAATGAAAATACAATAGTCTAAAACTTTTGGGATGAAGCAAAAGTGGTCATAAGAGGGAGGTATATAGAAATCCAGGCTTTCCTAAAGAAGGAAGAAATGTCTCAAATACACAACCTAAGCTTATTGCCAAATGAGCTTGTGAAAGAACAGCAAATAAAGCCCAAAGCCAATCGAAAGAGGAAAATAATAAAGATTAGAGCAGAAATTAATGATATAAAAATTTTAAAACAGTGTAGAGCAGTGTAGAGCAGATAAAAAAATAGGAACTGGATATTTGAAGAAATTAGCAAAATTGGTAAACCCGTATACAGACTTATCAAAAAGAGGAAGTGACACAAATAAAGTAAATCACGAATGAAAGAGGAGAAATCACAACCAACACCATAGAAATGCAAACAATTATAAGACAATATTTTAGGCAATTATATACCAACAAATAGGGCAATTTGGAAGAAATGGATAAATTCCTAGAAAGAGATAAACTACCAAAACTGAAATAGGAAGAAGTAGAAAATTTGAACAGACCCATAACCAATAAACAAATTGAATCAGTAATCAAAAATATCCCAATAAGCAAGAGTTCAGGGTGAGATGGCTTCCTAGGGAATTCTAGCAGACATTTAAAGAAGAGTTAATACCCATTATTTTGAAATTGTTCCAAAAAATAGAAATAAAAAAAAATTAAAACTCATTCTATGAGGCCAGCATTACTTTGATTCCAAAACCAGACAAAGACCCCACTAAAATGGAGACGTACAGACCAATTTCTCTAATGAATATGGATGCAAATATTCTCAACAAGATACTAGTAAACTGAATCCATGAATACATTAAAAGAATTATTCACCATGATCAAGTGGTATTTATTCCTGGCCTGTAGGGGTGGTTAAATGTCCACAAATCAATCCATGTAATATATCACATTAATAAAAGAAAGGATAATAACCACATGATATTCTCAATAGATGCAGAAAAAGCATTTGACAAAATACAGCATCCTTTCTTGATAACAACCATCAAGAAAGTAAGGATAGAAGAAACATACTTCAACATCAAAAAGGCCATGTACAAAAGACCCACAGGAAATACCATCCTCAGCGGGGGAAAAAAAAACTGAGGGCTTTCCCCCTAACGTCAGGAAGATGACAGAGATGTCCACTTTCACCACTGTTGTTCAACATAGTACTGGAAGTCCTAGCCCCAGGAATCAGAAAACAAAACAATAAAAAATAAAAGGCATACAAATTGGCAAAAAGAAGTTAATTTTTATTTGCAGATGGCCTTTTACTCTACATAGAAAACCTGAAAGACTTACCAAAAAATTGCTAGAACTAATACATGAATTCATCAATGTCATAAGATATAAAATCAATGTGGTCAGGTATCTTTGTGTTTCTATACATTATAATGAAGCACAGAAAGAGAAATCAAGGAATCAACCCGATTTACAATTGCACCAAAACCGATAAGGTACCTAGAGATAAACCTAACCAAAGAGGAAAAAGATCTGTATGCTGAAAATTATAGAACACTTATGAAAGAAATTGATGAAGACAGAAAGAAATAGAAAAATATTCCATACTCATGGATTGGAAGAACAAATATTATTAAAATGTCGATAATACCCAAAGCAATCCGCAAATACCATGCAATCCCTATCAAAATACCAGCATTCTTCACAGAGCTAGAACAAACAATTCTAAAATTTGAATGGAACAGAAAAGGCCTGAATACCCAATGTAATGTTGAAAATGAAAACAAAGGCTGGAGGCATCACAATTCTGGACTCCGAGCTGTATTACAAAGTTGTAATCATGAAGACAGTATGGCAATGATACAAAAACAGACACGTAGATCAATGGAACAGAATAGAGAACCCAGAAATGGACCCACACTATATGGTCAACTAATCTTTGACAAAGCAGGATGGAATATCCTATGGAAAAAAAAAACCAGTCTCTTCACCAAATGGAGTTGGGAAAACTGGACAGTAACATGCATAAGAATGAAACCTGACCACTTTCTTATACCATACACAACAGTAAATTCAAAACGGATGAAAAACCTAATGTAAAATAGGAAACCATCAAAATCCTCCAGGAGAAAATAGGCAACTACCTTTTTGAGCTCCGTCGCAGCAGCTTCTTACTAAATATATCTCTGGAAACAAGAAAAGCAAAAGCAAAAATGAACTATTGGGACCTCATCAAGATAAAAAGCTTTTGCACAGCCAAGGAAACAATGAGCAAAATTAAAAGGAACCGACAGAATAGGCAAATATATTTCAAAATGACGTATATGTTAAAGGGTTAATATCCAACATCTATAAAGAACTTATCAAAAAACAAATAATACAGTGGAGAAATGGGCAGAAGACATGGATAGACACTTTTCCAAAGAAGACAACCAGATGGCTAACAGACCCATGAAAAGATGCTCAACGTCATTCATCATCAGGGAAATACAAGTCAAAAGCACATTGAAATATCACCTCACACCTGCCATAATGGCGAAAATTAACAAGTCAAGAAACAACAGATGTTGCCAAGGATGTGAAAAGAGGGGAATCCTCTTACACAGTTGGTGAGAATGCAAACTGGTGCAGCCACTCTGGAAAACAGCATGGAGAGTCCTCAAAAAGTTAAAAATAGAACTATCCTAGGGGTCTAGCAATTCCACTGCTAGGTATTTATCAAAAAATGCTGATTTAAAGGGGCACATGTACCCAAATATTTATAGCATGTATCACAATTGCCAAATTATGGAAAGAGCCCAAATATCCATTGACTGATGAATGGATAAAGAAGATGTAGTGTGCAGGTACACACACACACACACACACACACACATGGGAATATTAGTTGACTATCAAAATGAATGAAATCTTGCCATTTACAACAATGTCAATGGAACTAGAGTGTATTGTGCTAAGTGAAATAAGTCAGTCAGAAAATGACAGACGATCTCACTCATCTGGGGAATTTAAGAAACAAAACAGATTAACATAGAGGAAGGGAAAGAAAAATTAAAAATATAAAAACAGAGAGCGGCAAACCATTAGAGACTCCTAGCTATAGAGAACAAACTGAAGGCTGCTGGAGGGGAGGTGGGTGGGGGATGGGCTAAGTGGGTGATGGGCATTGAGGAGGGCACTTGTTGGGATATGTGCTGGATGTTGCATGTAAGGGATGAATCAGTGAATTCTACTCTTATTTAAAAAAATTTTTTTTCAACGTTTATTTTGGGGACAGAGAGAGACAGAGCATGAACGGGGGAGGGGCAGAGAGAGAGGAAGACACAGAATCGGAAACAGGCTCCAGGCTCTGAGCCATCAGCCCAGAGCCCGACGCGGGGCTTGAACTCCCGGACCGCGAGATTGTGAACTGGCTGAAGTCGGACGCTTAACCGACTGCGCCAGCCAGGCGCCCCTCAGTGAATTCTACTCTTGATACAAGTACTACTCTATGAGTTAACTAACTTGAATTTAAATGAATAAATAAGATAAAATAAGCTAAACTAAATTAAATTAAACTAAACAACTAAAATTAAATAAATAAATAAATAAATAAATAAATAAATAAATAAATAAACAGAAGACTCCAGAAAACTTTCAGCACTACAAGGGATGGGGAATTCAAGGATAGGCTTGGAGGAATTTTTGAAGTAATATTATTTAAGCACTGAATTTGCTCCTGATACATGTATTTAATGAGAAATTTTATATATAGCATACTGATACACATAGTGAAGACTTGAACACATGTGAATATGCACTGTATGTTGTGTTTTAGGATAAATAGTATCATTTTTAAGTGAGTGATATATAAGGCTAGAGAGTTTTATAATATCATTTACCTCTTCCCTAAAACAGAAGAGACACAAAAAGAAATTCTTTGAAAGGATTAGGTAACAGCTTACAACCTGATAACATTTGGTAGAATCTAGATGCACAATGGCAGATATGTATAGACCAGGAAAGACCCAAACATCTAGAAAAGTGAGTAAATGATGATGGAAGTAATAATTTATGATGATTGGACATATAAATATTTCAAGATTAAAAGGTCCTTTGTTTTCTTCCCATAAAGCATTAGAGAAGAAAAGAACCATGGCTTTGGGCACCTGGGTGGCTCAATCAGTTGAGGGTCTGACTTCAGCTCAGGTCATGATCTCACAGTTCATGAGTTCTAGCACCACATTGAGCTCTCTGCTGTCAGTGAGGAACCTACTTCAGATCCTCTGTTTCTCTGTCTCTCTGCCCCTCTCCCACTCACACTCTCTCTTTCAAAAAATATATATACAGGGAACCTGGGTGCCTCAGTCAGTTAAGTATCCAATTCCTGACTTTGGCTCAGTTCATGATCTCAATGTTCATGGATTTGAGCCCCATATCAGGCTCTGTGTTGGCAGTGCAGAGCCAGCTTGGAATTCTCTCTCCCTCTCTCTGCCTCTCCCCATTCACACTGTCTCTCTCAAAATAAATTTAAAAAATGACACTATGTGTATATATATATATATATATATACACATATACACATATATATACACATATATATATCTTATATATACACATATATACACAGGTATATTATATATATATATATATATATATATATATATATATGCACACACACATTTAAAAAAAGAACAGTGGTTTCTATCTTCTTACTCTTATATATACATACCATTACTACATGGAAATCCTCTGGAGGTTAAAAACAGTGCATTACTTCTAAAAACATGTTGAAACTATGTCATTGTTTCTTATACTTGAGATAATATTTCCCATTTGTACATGGAGAAAAGAGCTCAATAAAATGCTGCATGAATACTAGGTGACTACATGACTCAGGAACATGTTAATTTAATAATTTATAGCCATCATGTGTTCATCCTAAATGGTTTCCAGTAAAGGGAAAACAACAGAACATGTTTCACCAGATCCAAAGTTTAATATATAGTCTTATAACCAGTAGTGAAATTTTAGACTATGGCTTTCTAGAGTTAGATATTTATCTTTACAAACTTTCATGTCCTAGCAAAAGCGACCTTTTAATTGCCCATTTTTCAGTTAAAGTTGAAATTGAAGGAACTGATTTGTGCCATAAGATATATATATCCTAGGGGGCCAACATGTTGGAGAAGTAAGGGGATCTGTACTTCCTGCATCTCTCAAACAAAGAAGTGCAGAAGCCAAAGGATTTTGAACCCCAAGATTCTGGAAGAAAATGAGACTGAGTCTAAAAAGGAGACACCGGGACATCCTTGATGGGCTATAGGTGGGTGATTGCGATCTGGGGGAGATAAAACAGGATGCATAGGCATGGAGGGGAGGGATCCCCTTTTGTGGAGAGAGGAAGGGAAGAGAAAGAATGGCTGTGGAAGTGCAGGACTGTATCTGGACAAGAGATAAATCTTGGACCGGGACTGAGAGGGATCCCATCTCTAACTGTGGGGATTTCTTCAGACTGGGGCCAGCTGCTGCATTTGCACACCTGGGGAGGAGGGGATCCAGCCCTGGGTTTGGTGGTAGGTAAGGGGCTCAGTCCCCAGCAGAAGAAAATGGTCCCCTCCCTGGAGTGCTCCATGATAGAAGAAAGCCTGCCTGTATCAGCCACCCCCAGCCTCAGTGGCTGGGTCAAGGGCACAGTCCACAGCAGGAAAAGGTGGTCCTGCTGAACTGCTGCTGCACAGACAAAGCTAGCCAAGACCACAAAGGGGGTTGCACAGAGAGGTGCTTCCCCAGTGCCAGAGCGCATGGAGCAGGACTTTGAATCCTAGACAAGTGATGGGTCAGGGGAGTCAGTGAAGAGAGAAGGACTGCCCCATCGGTGCCTGTGGCACAGTGAGGATGACTCAAACAGAGTCCACCAGGTCTTGGAGAAGAGACTGGGGGATCACAATTTGCCCCTTACCACCACCACCAAGGCGGGGCCACAGGGATCAATCCTGGGCCCATAATGGAGGTGGAACCAGCCTACACCAAACCACACCCCTCTGCACCTGGTAACTGCATATATGCAGGAGTGGGATAGATGCATTGGAGCCAGACGGCTCCATCATCTAGACCAGTCATGCTGCATAGCCTGGATTAATTCCAGGACAATTCTTGTTATTTAGATATATTCTCTCTTCTTATTACTTCACCCCTCTAGGCTGGTTTCTGCTTGTTTGTTGTTTAAGCACACATATTTAATCCATTCTCCTGATACATGTTCTACACCTCCTTCTGTACTTTCTGTTCTTTCTCTCTGGAAAAATCAAGCCATATAGTTTCTCTGTCTGGGTAACTTTATCTTCGTTTCATTTTCCCTGCCTCCTTATTTTCCTTTCTCTCTCTCTGGAGTAAGCCATTTAGTCTCTCTGCCTGGTCAGTGTTTATTTTCTCTTTCTCCCAGCCCCTGTCATTTCTCTCCTTGTAAGTACTCTTACATAAGCACCGCCTACACCTTGTTTTTACTTGTGTCTGGTGTTTCTGTTGTTTTGATTTCGGATTACTTTGTGTGTGTGTTTGTGTGTGTGTGTTTTCTTTTGTATGTTTGTTTGTTTGTTTTATTTGTCTGTGTGCTTGCGTGTCTTTGTTTCCTGTTTGTGGTCTGTTTGTTTTCTTTTCCAGGGATACTTCAAAGAACAAATAAAAACACATCTCGTGGAGGGCCCAAAACATCACTACAAGTAGAGAAATAAAATAACCAAAGTCACAACAAGAGAGAGCACGTAACAGTCTCCAAAAAACACATCCTGAAGAGCCAGGCCCTGGACAGGGTATGAACCCTCTTTAATATACCAGTGTTCGCAGGTGCAGAACACATAACAAGCTTTTAAAACTCATCAGGGACAGAAAACTAGCCAAAATTACAAAACAGAAGAATTCCCCTCAAAAGAAATTCCAGGAAGAAGTGACAGATAAAGAATTGATCAAAACAGATATAAGGAATATAACTGAAGAAGAATTTAGAATAATAGTCATAAGATTAATCACTGGGCTTGAAAAAAGCATGAAAGACAACAGAGAATCTATTACTGCAGAGACAAAGGAACTAAAAAAATAATCATGATGTGTTAAAAAATGCTATAAATGAGGTGCAAAATAAAATGGAGGCAGCCACAGCACAGATTGAAGAGGCAGAGGGGAGAATAGGTGAATTAGAAGATAAAATTATGGAGAAAGAGGAAGCTGAGAAAAACAGAGAAAAAATCTAATAGCTAATATCTAAATCTAAAAATCTAAATCTAAATCTAAAAGCTAATATCATCCTCAATGGGGAAAAACTGAGACCTTTCCCCCTGAGATTGGGAACACGACAGGGATGTCTACTCTCACTGCTGTTGTTCAACATAGTGTTGTAATTTCTAGCATCACCAATCAGACAACAAAAGGAAAGCAAAGACATCAAAATTGGTAAAGATGAAGTTAAGCTTTCACTTTTTGCAGATGACATGACATTATACATGGAAAACCCGATAGACTCCACCAAAAGTCGGCTAGAACTGATACATGAAATCATTAAAGTCGCAGGATACAAAATTAATGTATAGAAATCAGTTGCATTCTTATACAGTATTAATGAGGCAACAGAAAGACAAATAGAGAAACTGATCCCATTCACAATTGCACCAACAATCATAAAATGCCTAGGAATAAACCTAACCAAAGATGTAAAATATCTGTATGCTGAAAACTATAGAAAGCTTATGAAAGAAATTGAAGATACAAAGAAATGGAAAACATTCCATGCTCATGGATTGGAAGAATGAATATTGTTAAAATGTCAATATGATCCAAAGCAATCTACACATTCAATGCAATCCCAATCAAAATTGCACCAGAATTCTTCTCAAAGCTAGAATAAGCAATCCTACAATTTGTATGGAACCACAAAAGACCACGAATAGCCAAAGGAATATTGAAGAAGATGACCAAAGTTGGAGGCATGTCAATCCCAGTCTTTAGCCTCTACTCCAAAGCTGTAATCATCAAGACAGCATGGTATTGGCACAAAAACAGACACATCGACCAATGGGATAGACCCATTGGGAACTAGACCCACAAAAGTATGTCCAACTAATCTTTGACAAAGCAGGAAAGAATATCCAATGGAAAAAAGACAGTCTCTTTAACAAATGGTGCTGGGAGAACTGGACAGCAACATACAGAAGGATGAAACTAGACCACTTTCTTACACCACTCACAAAAACAAACTCAAAATGGAAAAAGGACCTGAATGTGAGACAAGAAACCATCAAAACCCTAGAGGAGAAAGCAGGAAAAAACCTCTCTGTCCTCAGCCTCAGCAAATTCCTACTTGACACATTCTCAAGGGCAAGGGAATTAAAAGCAAAAATGAAGTATTGGGACCTCATGAAGATAAATGCTTCTGCACAGCAAAGGAAACAATCAACAAAACTAAAAGGCAGCCAAAGGAATGGGAAAAGATATTTGCAAATGACATATCGGACAAAGGGCTAGTATCCAAAATCTATAAATAGCTCTCCAAACTCCACACCCAGAAAACAAATAATCCCGTGAAGAAATGCGCAGAAAACATGAATAGACACTTCTCTAAAGAAGACATCCAGATGGCCAACAGACACATGAAAAGATGCTCAACGTCTCTCCTCATCAGGGAAATACAAATCAAAACCACACTCAGGTATCACCTCACGCCAGTCAGAGTGGCTAAAATGAACAAATCAGGAGACTATAGATGCTGGAGAGGATGTGGAAAAATGGGAACCCTCTTGCACTGTTGGTGGGAATGCCAACTGGTGCAGACGCTCTGAAAAACACTGTGGAGTTTCCTCAAAAATTAAAAATAGATCTACCCTATGACCCAGCAATAGCACTGCTAGGAATTTCCCCAAGGGATACTGGAGTACTGATGCATAGGGGCATTTGTACCCCAATATTTATAATAGCACTTTCTACAATAGCCAAACTATGGAAAGAGCCTAAGTGTCCATCAACTGACGAATGGATAAAGAAATCATGGTTTATATATACAGTGGTATACTACGTGGCAATGAGAAAGAATGAAATATGACCTTTTGTAGCAACGTGGATGGAACTGGAGAGTGTTATGCTAAGTGAAATGAGTGATACAGAGAAAGACAGATGCCGTATATTTTCACTCTCATGTAGATCCTGAGAAACTTAACAGGAGACCATGGGGGAGGGGAAGGAAAAAACATGTTAGAGAGGGATGGAGTCAAACCATAAGAGACTCTTAAAAACTGAGAATAAACTGAGGGCTGATGGGGGGGCGGAGGGAGGGGAGGGTGGGTGATGGGCATTCAGGAAGGCACCAGTTAGGATGAGCCCTGGGTATTGTATGGAAACCAACTTGACAATAAAGTTCAGATTTAAAAAAAAAAATGTCAATACTACCCAAAGCACTCTACACATTCACTGAAATCCCAATCAAAATTGCACCAGCATTCTTCTCAAGTCTTGAACAAACAATCCTAAAATTTGTACACAACTGCAAATAACCCCAAATAACCAAAGTGATATTGAAGAAGAAAACCAAAGCAGGAGGCATCTCAATCCCAGACTTTAGCCTCTACTACAAAGCTGTAATCATCAAGATAGTATGGTTTTGGCACAAAAGCAGACATATAGACCAATGGAATAGAATAGACAACCCAGAATTAGACCAACAAAAGTATGGCCAACTAATCTTTGACAAAGCAGGAAAAAGTATCCAATGGAAAAAGGACAGTCTCTTTAACAAATGGTGCTGGGAAAACTGGACAGCAACATGAAGAAGAATGAAACTAGACCATTTTCTTACACCATACACAAAAATAAATTCAAAGTGCATGAAGGACCTGAATGTGAGACACAAAACCATCAAAAGGCTAGAGGAGAAAGCAGGAAAAAACTCTTTGACGTCAGCTGCAGCAATTTCTTACTGGACACATCCCCAAAGTCCAGGGAATTAAAAGCAAAAATGAACTTTTGGGACCTCATCAAGACAAAATCTTATGAACTGAAAAGGAAACAATCAACAAATCTAAAAGGCAACCAACAGAATGGGAGAAGATATTTGCAAATGACATATTGGATAAAGGGCTAGTATCTAAAATCTATAAAGAACTCACCAAACTCTACAGCTGAAAAACAAATAATCCAGTGAAGAAATCATCAGAAGACATGAATAGATACTTTTCCAAATAATACATCTAAACAGCCCACAGACACATGAAAAGATGCTTAATGTCACTCCTCATCAGGGAAATACAATTCAAAACCACACGGAGATATCACCTCATGCTAGTCAGAATGGCTAATAATGAACAAATGAGGAGACTATAGATGCTGGCGAGGATGTGGAGAAAGGGGGACACTTTTGCACTGCTGTGGGAATGCAAACTGGTGCAGCCTTTCTGGAAAACAGTGTGGAGGTCCCTCAAAATGTTAAAACTAGAACTACCCTATGACCCAGCAATAGCACTGCTAGGAATTTACCCAAAGAATACAGGAGCTCTTATGCATAGGGGCACATTTACCCAATGTTTATAGTAGCACTTTCCACAATAGCCAAATTATGGAAAGAGCCTAAATGTCCATGAACTGATGAATGTGTAAAGTAGATGTGGTTTATATACACAATTGAATACCACTTGGCAATGAGAAAGAATGAAATCTGGTCTTTTGTAGCAACTTGGATGGGACTGGAGGGTATTATGCTAAGTGAAATAAGCCCATCAGAGAAAGACAAAATACCATATGTTTTCACTTATATGTGGAGGTTGAGAAACTTAACAGAAGACCATGGGGGAGGGGAAGGGGAAAAAAAGTTACAGAGAGGGAGGGAGGCAAACAATTACAGACTCTTAGGGACTGAGAACAAACTAAGGGTTGATGTGGGGTGGGGGGTGAGGGAAACTGGGTGATGGGCATGGAGGAGGGCACTTATTGGGATGAACACTGGGTGTTTCATGGAAACCAATTGACAATAATTTATATTTAAAAATAAAATAAACTTTTCTCAAAAAAAAATATATAGCCTAGATTCTGCATGTGCTACATACAACTCTTAGTAGGTGGTGGAAATATTTTGGTAAATAATTTTTAAAATAACTATGTAATCAAAGAAAGTACAATTTTTTTATTCAAGAAGTATGCATTTGTCTAAAATATTTAGAAGTATTTCCCAATGAGTACTTATAATTTTTTTTTCAACGTTTTTATTTATTTTTGGGACAGAGAGAGACAGAGCATGAACGGGGGAGGGGCGGAGAGAGAGGGAGACACAGAATCGGAAACAGGCTCCAGGCTCTGAGCCATCAGCCCAGAGCCTGACACGGGGCTCGAACTCCCGGACCGCGAGATAGTGACCTGGCTGAAGTCGGACGCTTAACCGACTGCGCCACCCAGGCGCCCCCCAATGAGTACTTATAAAATGAATGAAGGGTTGGGAAAAAGTGTCACTTGCTGATATTTGTGTAATCCAATTTCTAGGATGCAGTTGGGTGTGAATTTGTAATCAGCCTCCTGTCCGATTGTGTGGTCTTAGATGACAGTGCATCACTGGAAATGTCGCTTGGACGTCTGACTTTGGCTCAGGTCATTATCTCACAGTTCCTGAGTTCGAGCCCTGTGTCAGGCTCTGTGCTGACAGCTCAGAACCTGGAGTCTGCTTCAGATTCAGTGTCTACCTCTCGCGCTGTTCCTCCCTGCTCGCACTCTGTGTGTGTTTGTGTGTGTGTGTGTGTGTGTGTGTGTGTCTCAAAAATAAAGATAAAAAAAAATTTTTAAAGAATAAATGTTACAAAATTACAAAAAAAAAAAAAAAATAAAGGTGCTTGTCAATCAAAGCTCATCACACTCTTTACAAAAAGAGAAGCTTAAATAGAAAGGAGTAGCCACAACAGGTGGCATGGATTTCAGAATGGGCTTATACCCAAGAGAAGAAATAACACTGATTTATGAGCATACCAATAGGGCCTAGTACCAAGCCAGCTCCAAATCCCTCTGTTTTTAGAACAGCTTTTAATTTTTTATTATCTTATGAAATGGAAGTGAATTAGTTACCAATGACCAGCAGTGTCATTGCTTGTCTCTGCCACGAGGTGTTTATCCAGGTATGTCAGCAGTGTCCATGGTCACATGCTTAATATCTAATCTGGAGAAATAGCCTTTGGGATCCTTCCTTCTGCCTGAATGTAACAGACCAGAGATGATAGGTCTTTTTGCCTCGAGAAAATATTTGCTCACTCAATAATAAGACTGGGACACATCAACTTTGTTTCATTGAGAACATCAGCTTTTCTAAAGGAGTCCCTTTTTACTTGCTCTTAACCTGAGGGTAATATGTTTTGCAAGTGGCATTCAAAAGATGTATCAAAAGATAATTTGGTTACCCCAAAATTGAAAATTATATCTCAGGTTTATAGGATGATATTTCCAATGAAGGGGATGTACAGGAATATTTTGGTTATGTCATTGAAAAAGACACTGAGAGCTAGATAACTTGTCCCTGGCTTTACTCACAAATTACACTGGAATTATTTATAAATCATTAGCCAGTGACCCTGCAGTTAAGAGGATAAAGCAAACAAGAATTGAAACTTGAAGGATAAATAAAAAGAATACATGAAGAGGAAAGAGACAAATTTAAGCTGAAAAATGGAAGGGATGGAATTGTTGCTGTGTGACCTTCAGAATGTTGTGTAATTATGTTGTGCTTCACTTTCCTTACTTCTCATCTGTAAAATGGGAATAAAAACAGTACTTGATTCACAGTTTTGAAGAGTATTTGCATTTATAGCATATATAGAGCATCACAGTTCCTGATTCATGGAAAGCACTCAATAAATGTTGAACTATAATAATTTTTAAATTTAATTCCAGTATAATTAACATAAAGTGTTATATTAGTTTCAGTTCTACAATATAGTGATTCAAATGTCCATACATCACCCAGTGCTCTTCACAGCGATTGCTCTCCTTAATCCTGACCATCTGTGTCACCCTTCTGCACACCCCCTCTTCTCTTGTAACCATAGGTTTGTTCTCTGTACTTAACAGTCTGTTTCTTGGTTTGTCTCTCTCTGTCTTGTTTATTCTTTTTTTTATTTCCTCATTTGTTTTGTTTCTTAAATTCCACATATGAATGAAATCTTATGGCATTTGTTTTTCTCTAAGTGATTTATTTCACAGAACATTATACTCTCTAGCTCCATCTCTTTTATGGCTGAATAAACTCAGCCATAAATTTATATGCCACATAGTTTTTATACATTAATGTATCAGTGGAAACTTTGGCTGCTTCCATGATTTGGCTATTGTAGATAACGCTGCAATAAACATAGGTGTGCATATATCCTTTTGAATTAGTATTTTTGTGTTTGTTTGTTTGTTTGTTTGTTTGTTTGTTTGTTTGTAAGCCCAGTAGTTGAATTACTGGATCATAGGGTAGTTCTACTTTTAACTTTTTGAGAAAACTCCATACTGTTTTCCACAATGGCTATATCAGTTTTCATTCCTACCAACAGTGCAAGAGGGTTCCTTTTCTCCCATATTGTTGCCAACACTTGTTATTTTTTTTTTTAATTTTAGCCATTGTGACAGGTGTGAAGTAATATGGCAGTGTCGTTTTTATTTGCATTCCCCTGATAGTAAGTGATGATGACCATCCTTTCACATGTATGTTGACCATCTGTATGTCTTCTTTTGAGAAATGTCTGTTCATATCTTCTGCCCATTTTTAATTGGATTATTTGTTTTTGCATGTTGGATTGTATCCGTTTTTCATATATTTTGGATACTAACCCTTTATTGGATATGCCATTTGCAAAAATCTTCTGTAGTTTGGCTTTTACTTTTGTTGATTGTTTCTTTTGCTGTGCAGAAGCTTTTTATCCTGATGAAGTCCCAATAGTTTATTTATTTTTGTCTTTGTTTCCCTTGCCTCAGGAGACATATCCAGAAAGAATTTGCATGGCCAACATCAGAGAAATTACTGACTGTGCTTTAGTCCAGGATTTTCATTGATTTAGGTCCCATATTTACATCTTCAAACCATTTGAATTTATGTTTGTGTATGGTGTAAGAAAGTGGTCCAGTTTCATTCCTTTGCTGTAGCTGACCAGTTTTCCCAGCACAATTTGTTGAAAAGACTGTCTTTTTCCTGTTGAATATTCTGCCCTGCTTTGTTGAAGACTAATTGACCATATAATTATGGTCTTATTTCTGGGTTTTCTATTCTGTTCTATTGATTGTCTATTTTTGTGCCACTACTATACTGCTTTGATTATTAAAACTTCATGGGGCGCCTGGGTGGCGCAGTCGGTTGGGCGTCCGACTTCGGCCAGGTCACGATCTCGCGGTCCGTGAGTTCGAGCCCCGCGTCGGGCTCTGGGCTGATGGCTCGGAGCCTGGAGCCTGTTTCCGATTCTGTGTCTCCCTCTCTCTCTGTCCCTCCCCCGTTCATGCTCTGTCTCTCTCTGTCCCAAAAATAAATAAACGTTGAAAAAAAAAAAAAAAAAAAAAAAAAAAAAACTTCATAATATATCTTGAAGCCTGGAATTGTAATACCTCCATCTTTGCTTTTCTTTTTCAAAAATGCTTTGGTTATATTTTTTTTGTGGTTCCATATGAATTTTAGGATTGTTTTTCTAGTTCTGTAAAAATTGCTATTGGTGTTTTGATAGCTACTACATTAAATATATAGATCACATTGGGTAGTATAGGCATTTTAACAATATTTGTTCTTCCAATCCATGAACATGAAGTGTCTTTCCATTTCTTTGTGTCATCTTTAATTTACTTCATCAATATTTTATAGTTTTCAGAGTACACGTCTTTCACCTTTTTGGGTAGATTTATCCCTATGTATCTTATTGTTTTGGGTACATGTATAAATGGGATTGTTATCTTAATTTCTCTTTCTACTGCTTCATTATTTATGTATAGACATGCAATAGATTTCTGCACATTGATTTTGTATCATATAACTTTACTGAATTCACTTACCAGGTTTAGTAGTTTTTTTTTTTTTTTTGGTGGAGTCTTTCAGATTTTCTGTATATAGTATCATGCCATTTGCAAATAGTGAAACCTTCTTCCTTACTAATCTGGATAACTTTCATTTCTTTGTTGTTGATTTCTGTGACTAGGATTTCTAATATTATGTTGATTAAAAGTGGTGAGTATTGGCATCCTTATTTTATTCCTGATTTTAAGGGGAAAGCTCTCAGTTTTTTCCCATTAGGATGATGTTAGCTGTGGCTTTTTCATATACGACCATTATGTTGAGGTGTGTTCCTTTTAAACATACTTTATTGAGGGCTTTTATCATGAACTGATGCTGTACTTTGTCAAATACATCTGTTGAAATTATCACGTGTTTTTTTATCCTTTCTCTTCTTGATGTGATGTATCATGTTGATAATTTGCAAATATTGAACCATACTTGCATTTTGGAAATAAATCCCAGGTGATCATGGTGACTTTTTAAAAATTTATTGTTGAATTCAGTTTGCTAGCATTTTGTTGAGGACTTTTGCATCTGAGATAATTGGAGATATTGGCCTGTAGCTGTCTTTTTTGTGGTGGATTTTTTCTGGCTTTTGTATCAGGGTGATACCGGCCTTCTTCTGTATTTTGGAAGAGTTTGATGAAAATAGGTATTAAGTCTTTTTTTTTATGTTTGGTAGAATTTGCCTGTGAAGCCTTCAGTTCCTGGACTTTTGTTTGCTGGGAGTTAACATACACGGTTATATTAGTTTCAGGTGTACAATATAGAGATTGAACAATTATATTAATTTCAGGTGTACAATATACACATTGAACAAGTCCATACATCACCTATGTTCATCACTACAAGTCATCCCTTAATCCCTGTCACTTCTTTCACCCATCCTCCCCCCACCTCCCTTCTTGTAACCATCAGTTTGTTCTCTGTAGTTAAGAGTCTGTTTCTTTGTTTCTGTCTCACTCTCTTTCTCTCCCCCTTTCTCATTTTGTTCTCATTTTGTCTTAAATTCCACATGAGTGACATCAGATGGCGTTTGTCTTTCTCTGACAGATCTACTTCACTTAGGGTTATACTCTCTAGATCCACCCACATTGTTGCAAATGGCAAAATTTTATTTTTTATGGCTAAAAAATATTCCATTATATATACAACATATTCTTTATCTATTCATCTATCTATAAACACTTCAGCGGCTTCAATAATTTGGCTATTATAGATAATGCTGCTATACCTATCAGGGTATACATATACCTTTGAATTAGTATTTTTGTTTACTTTGGGTAAACACCTAGGGCAATTGCAGGATTTTATAAATCTATTTTAACTTTTTGAGGAACCTGCATATTGTATTTCACAGTGGCTATACCAATTTTCATTTCCACCAACGATGAAAGGAAATTCCTTTTTTTCATCACCTGTTGTTTCTTGTGTGTGTGTGTGTGTGTGTGTGTGTGTGTGTGTGTGTTTATGTTAGCCATTCTTACAGGTGTGGGGTCATATCTCATTGTAATTTTGATTTGCAATTGCATGATGGTAAGTGATGATGAACACCTTTTCATTCATTTGTTCCCATCGGGATGTCTTCTTTGGAAAAGTGCCTGTTCATTACTTCTGCCCATTTTTAATTGGTTTATTTGTTTTGGTTGTGTTGAGTTGTGTCTGTTCCTTATATACTTTGAATACTAATCTTTTATCAGATACGTCATTTGCAAATATGTTCTCCCATTCCATAGGTTGTGCATAAATTTTTCATTTTGATATAGACACAATAGTTTATTTTTGCTTTAGTATCCACAAAAAAAGTTTCTAAGGCCGATGTCAAAGATGTTGCTATGTTCCATTCTAGGATTTTTATAGTGTCATGTCTCACATTTAGGTCTTTAATCCATATTGAATTCATTTTTGTATATGGTATAAGCAAGTGGTGCAGTTTCTTTCTACTGCATGTTTCTGTTTCTGGACAGAAAGACTGTCTTTTTCCTATTGGATATTCTTTCCTGCTTTGTCAAATATTAATTGGCCGTATAGTTATGGGTCCATTCCTGGGTTTTCTATTCTGTTCTATTAATCTATGTGTCTATATTTTTGTGCCAGTACTATACTATTTTGATTACTACAGCTTTGTAATATAACTTGAAGTCCAGAATTGTGATACCTGCAGCTTTTCTTTCCTTTTTAAGATTGCCTTGGCTATTCAGGGACTTCTGTGATTCTTTTTTTTTTTTTTTTTTTTTTTTTTTTTTTTTTTTTACATCCAAATTAGTTAGCATATAGTGCAACAATGATTTCAGGAGTATATTCCTTAATGCTCCTTACCCATTTAGCCCATCCCCCCTCCCACAACCTCTCCAGTAGCCCTCTGTTTGTTCTCCATATTTAAGAGTCTGTTATGTTTTGTCCCCCACCCCGGTTTTTATATTATTTTTGCTTCTCTTCCCTTATGTTCATCTGTTCTGCATCTTAAAGTCCCCATATGAGTGAAGTCATATGATATTTGTCTTTCTCTGACTAATTTCACTTAGCATAATAACCTCTAGTTCCATCCACGTAGTTGCAATTGGCAAGATTTCATTCTTTTTGGTTTCCGAGTAATATTCCATTGTACATATATACCATATCTTCTTTATCCATTCATCCATTGATGGACATTTGGCTCTTTCCATACTTTGGCTATTGTTCATAGTGCAGCTATAAACATTGAGGTGCATATGTCCCTTTGGAACAGCATACCTGTATCCCTTGGATAAATACCTAGTAGTGCAATTTCTGGGTCATGGGGTAGTTCTATTTTTTTAACATTTATTCGTTTTTGAGAGTGAGAGAGACAGAGCATTTGCAGGGGATGGGCAGAGAGAGAGGGAGACACAGAATCCTAAGCAGGCTCCAGGCTCTGAGCTGTCAGCACAGAGCCTGACACGGGGCTCGAACTTACTGACCATGAGATCATGACCTGAGCTGAAGTTGGACGCCCAACCAACTGAGCCACCCAGGCACCCCAAGGGTAGTTCCATTTTTAATTTTTTGAGGAACCTCCATACTGTTTTCCAGAGGGGCTGCACCAGCTTGCATTCCCACAAGCAATGCAAAAGAGATACTCTTTCTGCATCCTCACCAACATCTGTTGTTGCCTGAGTTGTTAATGTTAGCCATTCTGACAGGTGTAAGGTAGTATCTCATTGTGGTTTTGATTTGTATTTCCATGATGATTCATGTGTCACTTGGCCATCTGGATGTCTTCTTTGGAAAGTGTCTATTCATGTCTTTTGCCCATTTCTTCACTGGATTCTTTGTTTTTTGGATGTTGAGTTTGATAAGTTCTTTAGAGATTTTGGATACAAACCCTTTATCTGATATGTCGTTTGAAAATATCTTCTCCCATTCTGTCGGTTGCCTTTTAGTTTTGCTGATTGTTTCCTTCGCTGTGCAGAAGCTTTTATTTTTATGAGGTCCCAATTGTTCATTTTGGCTTTTTTTTTCCTTGCCTCCAAAGACGTGTTGAGTAAGAAGTTGCTGTGACCAAGATCAAAGAGGTTTTTGCCTGCTTTCTCGAGGATTTTGATGGTTTCCTGTCTTACATTTAGGTCTTTCATCCACTTTGAGTTTATTTTTGTGTATGGTGTAAGAAAGTGGTCCAGGTTCATTCTTCTGCATGTTGCTGTCCAATTTTCCCAGCACCACTTGCTGAAGAGACTGTCTTTATTCCATTGGATATCCTTTCCTGCTTTGTCAAAGATTAGTTGGCCATACATTTGTGCGTCCATTTCTGGGTTCTCTATTCTGTTCCATCGATCTGAGTGTCTGTTTTTGTGCCAGGGACTTTTGTGATTCTATATAAATTTTAGAATTGTTTGTTCCACTTCTGTGAATAATTCTGTTGGTATTTTGATAGGGATTGAAGTAAATATGTAGATTTCCTTTGGTATTATAGATATTTTAACAATATTTGTTCTTCCAATCTATGAACATGGAATGTCTTTCCATTTCTTTCTGTCATCTTCAATTTCTTTCATCAGTGTTTACAGCTTTCAGAGTACAGTTCTTTAGCCACTTTGGTTAGTTTTATTCCTAGACATCTTATTTTTGGTGCATTGTAAATGAGAGTATTTTCCTAATTTGTTTTCTGCTGCTTCATTATTGGTGTATAAAAATGCATCAGATTTCTTTACTTTGATGTTGTGTTCTGAAACTTCACTCAATTCATGCATCAGTTTTAGTTGCTTTTTGGTGTACTTTTTTGGGTTTTGTATACATAGTATCATGTCTTTTGGAAATAGTGAAACTTTAGTTTCTTTCTTATGAATTTGGATGCATTTATTACTTCTTGTTGTCTGTAGCTGTGGCTAGGACCTCCAGTACTATGTTGAATAAAAACAGTAAGAGTGGACACACTTGTCTTGTTCCAGACTTTAGAGGATGTCCTCTCAGGTTTTTTTGCTATTGAGGAAGATATGAGCTGTGGATTTTTCATAAATAGCCTTCCCTATGTTAACATAGGTTCCTCTAAACCTGCTTTGTTAAGGTTTTTTCTCCAAATCGATATTGTATTTGTCAAATGCTTTTTATGAATCTACTGAGATGATCATATGGTTCTTATACTTCCTTTTATTAATGTGGTGTATCATGTTGATTGATTTGCAAATATTGAACTGCATTTGCAACCTAGGAATACATCCTATTTGATTTTGTGAATGAGTTTTTAAACATATTGCTGAGTTTGATTTACTAGTATTTTATTGAGAATTTTTGCAACTCTATTCATCAAGGATATTGGCCTAAAGTTTTCTTTTCAGTGGTGTCCTTATCCCATTTCAGTATTAGGATAGTTCTGTACTCATAGAATGAATTAATAAGTTTACCTTCCTTTTCTATTTTTTGGAATAAGAAGAATAGGTATTGACTCTTCTTTAAATATTTGGTATAATTACCCTGTGAAGCCATGTAGTCCTGGACTTTTGTTTGTTGGGATTTTTTTTACTGATTCTATTTATTTGCTGGTTATTGATCTATTCAAATTTTCTTTTTCTTCTTGTTCAAATTTTGGTAGTTTACTTGTTTCTAGAAATTTATCAATTTCTTCTACACTGTTCAGTTTGTTGGTATACAGTTTTTCATAATGTTTTCTTATAATTATTTGTATTTATGTGATATTGCTATTTCTTTATCCTCTTTCATTTGTGATTTTATTTCTTTGAGACATTTCTTTTTTTCTTGATAAGTCTTGCTAGAGGTTTATAATTTTATTGATTTTTTTTTCCCAGAGAATGAGCTCCTGGCTTTAGTGATTTGTTCTATTGTTTGTTTGTTTTAGTTTCTATATCATTTATTTCTCCTCTAATATTTATTATTTCCTTTCTTCTGTTGGTTTAGGTTTTGTTTGTCCTTTTTCTAGCTCGTTTACATATAAGGTTAAGTTGTTTATTTGAGATGCTCCTTGCTTCTTGAGGTATCCCGTATTGCTATAAAGTTCCCTCTTATGACCACTTTTGCTGCATCCCAAAGGTTTTGTACTGTCATGTTTGCATTTTCATTAGTTTCTATGCACTTTTCTTTTTCTTATTTTATTTCCTTGTTGAGCCTTTCATTGTTTAGTGGCATGTTATTTAACCTTCATATATTTGTGGTGTTTCCAGATTTCTTCTTATCATTTATTTCTAGCTTTATAGTGTTGTTGTTTATAGGTGCATTGTATGACTTTGATATACTTGAATTTGTTGAGGTTTGTTTTGTGATCCATTCTGGAGAATGTTCCATGTGCACTTGAAATGAATGTGTATTCTACTGTTTAAGAGAGAATGTTCTGACTATATTTCTTAAATCAATCTGGTCCAGTGTGTCATTAAAAGCCACTGTTTCCTTGTTTATTTTCTGTTTAGATGGTCTGTCCATTGATGTAACTAGGGTGTTAAAGTCCCTTATTATTATTGCGTCATTATCAATTAGTTCATTTATGTCTGTTATTAGGTTTGTTGGTTCGTTTTTTGTTTTTTGTATTTGGGTGCTTCCATTTTGGGCGCATAAATATTTATATTTGTTATATCTTCTTGTTGGATTTTTCCCTTTATTGTTATATCATGTCCTCCTTTGTCTCTTGTTAGTCTTTGTTTTAGAGGCGGTTTTTCTGATATATAATTTTACTCCTCTTTCTTTTGACGTCTATTTGCAGGGTAGATGTTTCTGCATCCCCTTACTTTCTATCTGTAGGTGTCTTCAGGTATAAAATGTGTCTTTTGTACGCAGCATATAGATGGGTCTTGTTTTTAATCTATTCTGTCATTCTGTGTCTTTTCTTTTTTTTAATTTTTATTTAATTTATTTTTTAAATTTACATCCAAGTTAGTTAGCATATATTGCAACAATGATTTCAGGAGTAGATTCCTTAATGCTCCTTACCCATTTAAGTAGGCTTCACACCCAATGCAGAGCTCAATGTGGGGCTTGACTCACAACCCTGAGATCAAGACCTCAGCTGAGATCAAGAGTCTTACGCTTAACTGTTTGAGCCACCCAGGTGCCCCTGTCACCTGTACCTTTTGATTGGAGCATTTGGTTCATTTGCATTCAAACTAATTATTGATAGATATATATTTAGTACCATTTTATTACTTGGTTTATGATTGTTTCTGAAGATTTACTCTGATAATTTTTTATCTTTCTCTCATGGTTTGCTGATTTTTAGTGATATATTTGGATTTCTTCCTTTTTATTCTTTGCATATTTATTAGTGGTTTCTGTTATGTGGTTACTATTACATTTTTATATAATCTTTTCAGGTATGGCTACCTATATTAAATTGATGTTCATTAAGTTTGAACCCATCTTTTCTCCTCCCCACATTTTGGGTGTATGTTATTCTATTTTATATCTTCTTTTTTGTTAGTTCCTTGACTTATTTTTTTATAGAAAATTTACTTTCATTGCTTTTATGTTTCCTACCTTTATACTGTCATATTTGGTCTTCCCTTTCTACTCCAAGAGTCACCTTTAATGTTTCTATTAGGGGTGGTTTAGTGGTCATGAACTCTAAGTTTTTGTTTGTTTAGGAAACTCTATCTCTTCTTCTATTCTGAATGATAGCTTTACTGCATAAGTATTCTTGTTGCAGATTTTTTTTCCCATCCAGCACTTCTAATATATCATGCCATTCCCTTTGGTTTTCAAAGTTTCTGTTGAAGAATCACCTGCTAGTCTTATGGGTTTTCCCTTATAAGTTAATGGCTTTTCTTGCAGCTATTATTTTTTTTTATTTACCACTGGATTTTGTTACTTTAATTGCAATATGTCTTGGATTGGGTCTCCTTTTGTTGATTTTGATGGGAATTCTCTGTACCTCATCTGGATATCTGTTTCCTTCCCTAGATAAGGGAAGTTTTCAGTTATTATTTCTTTAAATACATTTTCTTCCCCCTTCTCTCTTCTTCCTTGGCTCCTGTAGTACAAGTGTTATGTTGAAAGAGCCACTAACTTCCCTAAGTCTATGCTCATTTTGCATAATTATTTTTTTGTCTCTTTTGTTCAGCTTAATTACTTTCCATTACTCTGTCTTCTAGGTCACTAATTCATTCCTCTGCTTCTTCTATCCTGTTATTCATTCCAACAAGCATGCTTCTCATTTCCTTTATTGAGCTCTTTATCTCTGCTATGTTATTCCTTATATCTGTGTTAAGACTCTCACTGATTGCTTCCACTCTTTTCTCAAGTCCAGTGAATACCCTTATGATCATTGCTTTAAATTCTCTATCAGGTATGTTGTTTATGTCTGTTTTGCTTAGATCTCTGGCCATAGCCTTGTCCTTTTCTTTAATTTGGAATAAATTTCTCTGTCTCCTCATTTTGTCTACTTTTTGTGTCTGTTTCCCTGTGTTAAGAAAGTCAGCCCTATCTTCTCTTAAAAGTAGTGAATTTAAAATAAAACTTTTTTTAAGGATGCATGTGGTTGGCTCAGACAGAAGAGCATGAAAGTCTTGAACTTGGGTCATGATTTTGAGCCCCAAATTGGGTGTAAACATTCCTTTTTAAAAAAGACAAAACTTAAAAAAAAAAAAGAAAGTGTTGACTTTATAAGAAAGAGGTTCTGCTGTGCCCTATAGTGTAGTGTCTCCAGTTCACCAGGATGTGGCCCTTCAGGAGTGTGTCCTATGTGTGTGCTTACATCCTACTGTTGTGTCTGAATTATTTTTCCTTTCAGTTTAGTTGTCTGCATTGATTCTCTGTTGTGGTCTCTGCTTTCTCTCTGTGGTTTTAATGGGACCCAAACAAGTCAGGTTTGAAGGAGCATGCCCACCGGGGAACTTGGGAACAGAGCACTGGTTTTAGCAAAATTTACCCCAAGGCACTAGTCCTATACTGGATCCCCTGAAGTTCTGTGTTGGCTGGAGTTTGTGCACTGGGGTGGATAGGGGTGCAAGCCTGACTCCAGTGTACAATAGTGGCTTGGAGTGTGCATATGGGCTTAGCATGTCAGCAGGGTGCAACATGCAGGGGTGGTAGCTCAGGGTGGTGTGGCAGATATGTGGGGTGTGGTGGCTTATTGTGGCACAAAGTGGTACCTGTGTACCAAGTGGCTGGGTAGCACATGAACATGGCTTTAACAAAATTTGCCCTAACCCCAGGGCTGAGGCTAGCAGGCTTGGAGTGGGAAAGTCCTCAGGAGAAATCATGGGCATAGTGCACTGGCTATGGGTTAAGTAGCAAGTGTCTGTACAGCCTGACCTCTTGCAGATAGCCCTGTGTTTATACTGGGGATAGGAGAGAAAAATGGCACCTGCCAGATCCCTCGGTTTCTGAGTACTCCCCCAGCATACTCCAAAATCAGTATAAACAGATCTGTCTTCCCACTGCCCCAAGTGTTGTATAAAATGTCATTTATGTGTTGCCTGTCTGTGCAGACTGCTGTCTCTTTAACAGCAGGGACCCAGCTATCATGGCCCTTCTGGGTTGCTGAGTCAGCTGACTTTGAATGCTCCCGGTTCCAAGTCCCACTGGTTTTATAAACTCATGGAATTCAACCCCTCTGGTTTTTAAAGCCAAACTTTATGGCTTTCTTATGTGAGGTTCCTGGTGCGAGGGCCCATTTCTCTGCCGTCTCCACGGGCACAGCTCCCTCCCTCCTGTGGGCAGCCTTCCTCTGACTTTCTGACCTTCTTAACCTTTCAGATGAAGCTTCTTCTCTATATTTACTGGTAGAGATTCTTCTGGAAGTCTTCAGATTGCTCTCTGGTTTGCTGATTTGTATGTGGATGATATCTAGTTGCGAACATGGGATGGGATGAGCTCAGGGTCCTCCTACTCTGCCATTTTCCCACACTCCCTTAAAGCTGCACCCCACAGATTTTGGACCATTTTGGTTTCATCCTCATTTATTTATATGTAAATTTTGATTTATTTGGTTTCCTAAGTGACCCATTCATTGTTTAGTAGCATGTCATTTAACATCCATTTATTTGCAGTCTTTCCAGTTTTTTTCCTGTGGTTGATTTCTAGTTTCACAGCACTGAGGTCAGAAAAGATGCAGGGTATGGCTTTGATCTGTGTGAATTTGTTGAGACTTGTTTTGACATCTAATATGTGATCTATTCAGGAGAATGTTCCATGTGCACTTGAAAGGAATGGGCATTCTGTTGTTTTAGGATGGAATGTTCTGAATATATCTGTCAAATAATCTGGTCCAGTGTGTTTCATTGTTTGGATTATCTGTCCATTAATGTAAATTGGGTATTAAAGTCCCCTACTATTACTGTATTACTATCAATTAGTTACTTTGTTTGTTATTAACTGTTTTGTGTATTGGGGTGCTTCCATTTTGGGTACATGAGTATTTACATTTGCTATATCTTCTTGTTGGGCTGTTCCCTTTGTTATTATACAGTGTCCTTCTTTGTCTCCTTTTCCAGACTTAGTTTAAAAGTCTATTTTGTCTGATATAAGAATTGCTACTACAGCTTTTTTCTGACATTCATTTACATGATAAATGTTGTTTCATCCCTTCATTTTCAATCTGCAAGTTTATTTAGGTGTGAATTGAGTCTTTTGTGAGATGGGTCTTTTTGTAAGTCCACTCTGTCATCCTATCAATTTGGTTGCAGCATTTAGTTCATTTACATTCAAACTAATTATTGATAGATATGTATTTATTGTCATTTTGTTATGTGTTTTTTGGTTGTTTTTGTAGTTTTTCTCTGATCTTTTCTTCTCTATCTCCCTTTAGTGGTTTGCTGGGTTTCTTTAGTGATATATTTAGATTCTTTACTCTTTATCTTTTGCATTTCTATTACTGGATTTTTGGTTGTGGTTACCATTTGGCTTATATATAACATCTTTGGCATATAGCAGTCTATATGAAGTTGATAATCACTTAATTTTGAACTCATTCTTTACTCCTCTCTTCTCCATGTGCCAAATATTTGGTATCATATTTTGTACTCTTTAACTTTGTTTGTCTTGACTGATTTTTGCAGGTTTATTTATTTATTTATTTATTTATTTATTTATGCTTTTGTCCTTATTTTTCTTATTCTTACTTGTGGCTTTGTCTTTTCACTCACAGAGTCCCCCTTAACATTTCTCGTAGGGCTGGTTTAGTGGTCATTAATTCTTTCGTCTGTTTGGGAAATCCTTTATTTCTCCTTCTATTTTGAATGATTGCCTTGCTGGTTAGAGTATTCTTAGCTTCATATTTTTTTTCAGCACTTTGAATATATCATGCCACTTGTTTCTTGCATGCAAAGTTTTGCTAAAAAAACAGCTTTGCTTTCTGAAGTTTCCTTTGTATGTAATTGTCTTCTTTTCTCTTGGAACCTTTAAGAATTCTTCCTCTGTTTTTTTTTTTTTTTTTTTTTTGCCATCTTAATTACTACATGTCATGGTGTGGACAGTTTTGCATTGAATTTGTTTAGAATCTCTGCCTCCTGAAAATGGATCTCTGTTTCCCTCCCTAAATTCGGGAAGTTTTCAACTAGTATTTTTTTAAATGCATTTTCTGCCCCCTTTCTCTCTCTTCTGGGATCCCTACAGTGTGAATGTTATTATGCTTGATGGTGTTGCTGAGTTCTGTAAGTGTATTCTCATTATGCAGTATTTGTTTATCTCTCAGCTGTTGAGATTCATTGCTTTCCATTACACTATCCTCTAGGTCACTGATATGTTCCTCTGTTTCCTGTAGCTTAGTATTTGCTGCATGTATTGTATTTTCTATTTTACTTATTGGGTTTCTCATCTCTGATATATTTTATCTCTTTTTCCAGGGTCTTACTGATGTTCCCCACCCTTTTCTGAAGTTCAGTGAGTATCTTTAGGATCATTACTCAATTTTTTATTAAGTTTTTTAAAGTGTATTTATTTGGAGAGAGAGTGAGAGAACATGATCTTGATTTGTGGAGGAGTACAGAGAGGAGGAGAGAGAGAACCCCAAGCTGGTTCCACATAATCAGCACAGAGCCCCATGTAGAGCTCGAACCCATGAACTATGAGATCATGACCTGAGCCAAAATCAAGAGTCAGATGCTTAACCAACTGAACCACCCAGGTGCCCAGAATTGTTACTTTAATTATCTACCAGGCATACTACTTATTTTTCTTCTGCTTAGATGTCCTGCTGTAATCTTTTCCTGTTCTTTCATTTGGGACATATTCTTCTATCTCCTCATTTTTCCACCTCTGCATGTCTGTTTCTCTGTGTTAGGAAAGTCAGATGTGTCTTCTGTTCTTGAAAGTAGTGGTTTTATGAACAAGAGTTCCTATAGTGCCTAGCAGTGCAGTGTCCCCTGTTCACCAGAACTTCGCACTTCAAGGGAGTCTCCTATGTGCTTTTCTTATATCCTTTTGTTGTGTCTAAGTCATTTTTTCTTTAAGTCCAGTTGTCTGAGCTGACTCTCTGCCTGTTATGGGCTCTGCTTTTTTTTTTCTGTGGTGTTAGTGGGTCCCAGGCAGGTTGGCTCTGTGGGTGTGGGGGCAGCAGTGTTACTAAAATTTGAGCTGAGTGGCTAGACCTAGGCTGAATCCCCTGAAGCACTGTGGCTGCTGGGTTTATAGCATGTGGATGAGGTAGGGGTGGCCAGGGGTGTGTGCACAGAGGAGGCAGCTGCTGGGGATGCACAGTGTCTGTGTGCATGGCAGCTGCACAGGGCACATGTGTTTGCATGATGTTACCAAAATTTACACTGAGACCAGGGTTGAGGCCAGCAGGCTTGGAGTGGAAAAGTCCTCAGGAGAACATGTGGGTGGGGGCACACTGCTAGCAGGTTAGGTAGCAAGTAGCTGTGCTGGGATGCCTCTGGCAGGTGGCCCTGTTTTTATGCCAAGGAATGGGAGGAAAATGGCACCTGTCACTTCCTTTGTTCCCAGAAAATTCTCCCAAGTTGCACCTAAATCAGTATATATATATATATACTGTGTGTGTGTGTATCTTCCTCCCATTTACTGCAATCATTGTGCAAACTGTTGCTTCTATGTTGCCTCGTTGTGGGCTGCTATCTCTTTAAGATTGGAGAACCAGCTATCACTGGCTCTCCTGGCTTGCCCAGTGTTGAGTCAGCTGACTCTTAAATCTCCAGGCTTTGGTTATAAAAACACAGAATTCAGCTCCTCTGATTTCCAAAGCCAGACATTATGGGGATTCATCTTTGTGTTGGCTCCCTGGTGCTTTCCCTTTTCCTTGCCCACAACTCTTCCCCTCCTGAGCAGTCCCAACCACCATTTCTGCTCACCCTAATCTCTCAGATGTGGCTTCTTCTCTACATTTTGTTGTGGAGTTTGTTCTGAAAATCTTCATATTGCCCTCCAGTTGACTTACTCAGATGTAAGTTGTATTTAGTTGTAAATGTGGGATAGAGTGAACTTAGATTCCTCCTACTCCACCATCTTTCCAAGCTCAAATCAATAATAATTATTAATTAAATGAAAATTATGTTCTAGGTTTTGTTCTTGTTGCAATGTAATATTTAATATATCAGATAATCCCCACATTTCTTATGATTTTCTTTTTACAGGTAAAAAATCTTAAGTAACTTACCTAGGGCACACAGGTGTCAAATAGTAGGACAAAAATTAATACCCAAACCTATATGTTTCTAAAGCTCATGTCCTGTATTTCAAGCTACATCTATTACACATTACCAAATACTTTCTACACTGTCTCTTCTGGAAAAAAATATCATTCTTGAAATGTAAACAATAATATTGTGTTTGATAAATTTAAAAATCCCTTTTTTATGTCAAATGTATCAACCTCCTCTTAAGTGTTAAATTAGGCACGGTGGGTTCCTGAAACCTCCAGGAAATGTGCTCTGGAGTCTGTCAAGTATCATTAGTGCAGGGACATTGGGTAACATGATATAGTATTTCTCATTCTCATAGTCTCTAGCTATCTTAAAAAAATAAAAAAAAATTAATTGGTAGGTTATATTAGATACTATTACATTGTCTAGAAAAACAGACTTCTAAAACTAGAAGGAAGGAAAAGAGTTTGGAGAGATAAGAAGCAAAGTACAAACTAATAATCTGTTAACTAGAACAATCTGGCCAAGACAGAGCCTCAGTACTTGGGAGCCCCCAGCTTCCATCATCTCTAAAAACTACTACCAGCACTGCTAGAGATGGTAGCAGCTTTTCTCAATTAATTACAATCATAAATTTAATCTGGTGTTACCAATTGAGGTTAATAGTATGGGATGTTAGCATCCATTTATCTCAGCCCAGGGTACATACCCAGATCCTGGCCTCCATGGGGAAAGTAAAAGAATCTCCAGCTTTTGATTTTGAATAGAAGGTGGGCTACTGTGTTAATTAGTACATTACATAGTGAAATGTTGGACAATAAACAGCTAAAAAAGCAGAAAATATCCTCTACATCTATTCAGATGGCTCTGAATCATTTTTTCTGGGTTCCTTTCACATCAAAGTGTTGCTTATTCCATAAATTCCATTTTAATTTAAAAATTGAAGATGTACCACATTGTACATACTGCTTTTTGCAATGGTTTCCTGGAAGTGATTGTTAATCAAAGACTATATAAATCAATCACATTTTATACCTAAACACACTCTTGGAAAACAAGCTAAAAGATAACACTTTGAGTACATATATGATCCTAAACTCTATTCTATGTTTTCATATTTTATTTTCATATCATTTGAAAAGCAATAATTATCTACCAGCCTTCATTGGCCTGTATCTCAAAAAGTGGCCTTATTTATACGTTTGTAAGAGCATTTTAAGTTCATTACTGATGGGGATTTGGGTGGCTCAATTGGTTAAGCATCCCATGTAGGCTCAGGTCATGATCTGGAGGATTGTGAGTTCAAAACCCGCATTGGGCTCTGTGCTGACAGCTCAGAGCCTTGAGCCTGCTTCATATTATGTTTCCCTCTCTGCCCCTGCCCCAATCGTTCTCTGTCTCTCTCTCTCTCAAAAATAAAAATTAAAAAAATTTTGTTTTAAAAATTTAAAGTTCATTATTGACAACACTCAACTACACAGCCACCTTTTCATCTTTGTCATATCCATCTTAAATGGAGAAAATTATATATATATATATATATATATATATATTTGCTTATATATTATATATATATATATTTACACACCTGTCTGTTTTATATTTATTTTACTTACACATTTGTCTGTTGTTATGTTAAATGTTCCAAGAATTCTAAATACCATTCACAGAGAAGAATTAATTAACTTATAAATATACAATATAAATATATTTTAGAATTATAAGCAGGTGATATAGCATCCACAGAGGAATATTAATTAAATATTTAGTAAATATTTAGGTATCTACTATGCAGTGTATAGAAACATAAAATATTATTGCAATAAACCCTTTCTCACTGGATTTGAAAAGTAAGAAATTATGTAATTTTTATATGACATCTTTTGTTAATACTATGCTTGGATTGCAAATTATATATCTCCTGAGACCAGCATGGGCAATCAGATGAGTGCTGCTTTCAATAATAAAAGGTGAGAACTGTAAAACTTTTGCTAATTCACTTATTAAAATAATACCATATAACTTCATAAGAATTGCACTAAATATTACTATTACACTAAGTACTTTGGAATGGCATTACCCACTTACCACCTGTCAACCTCTGATGAATTTGATTAGCACAGATGAACTGCCAAACTGGCAAAGAGGAGTACTGAGGACAGAGAAGACACCAAGGGCTTGGATTTGGCTTCATTGTACCATCTTTTGCTCGTGCTGTGTGCATAGTCACTGAGAAGTAAACTATCAAAGAGATTTCAACTTGGCATTTGTATCCAGGATCATCTAAGAGTTCCAAGACAAACTTGTATGTAAAGCTACTTTGTTGTTTTCTCTGCTATTTGAATCCTTTAAAAAAACATGTCGGGGTTCAGTCGGGGAAGTGTTCGACTTCAGCTCAGGTCATGATCTCATGGCTCATGAGTTCAAGCCCCGCATCAGGCTCTGTACTGACAGCTCAGAGCCTGGAGCTGTCCCCTCCCTTACTCATGCTCCGTCTTTCTCTGTCAAAAATAAATAAACATTAAAAAATTAACAAAATATGAAATGTATTAGAAAGCTGGGACATGAAATCTATGGCGGAATAGTTTTTCAGAATAATGCAGCTCGATTTTCTAAGTATAGTAGAAATTGATCATTCTATACACATTAACAAGTGTTCAGTTACACTCATAAGAAGTAGCTTTAGGAAATTTTGTTCTTAACAATATCCTTTAAAGAAAACCATATACCTAGGGGGGAAAAACCTACCCTAAATCCACAAGCATCTACTCACCAAAGAAGCTTAAAAGAGGGAAGAGAAAACAATAAAGGAAACTATAAGGCAGCTTTTTCATTTTGATAAAAAAAATTAACACTTTGGGAAACAGAATTACCACTATTTCTTAAAATGCTGAATTATGTATTGCCCAAGAGTACCCCAGGGACTATATAACATTTGGTATGAATTTCTTTATTTTTGGTCCTTACAATATAAAAATTGGCTTGTTCCAAGCATCATAAGGAAGTATACTTGATCTTTCAAAACTAGTATATATAATGGATGCTATAGCAGCTCACATTTAAGGGTGCATGAAACAGACAAGAACCAGAAAAGAAGAAAGTGAAAGGCATATATGAAGATATGTAGAATATACATGATAGTAGGAGACAACACTCATTGAGAAAGGGACTTTTAATTAACAGGGATTTTAAGTACTACTCAATCAAAAGAATCATTTTCCCCCTGAAATCATGAGGCATTATACATTTGACTCCCATCACAGATATATAGGCTTTTTTTCTTTTTATTATAATTTATTGTCAAATTTGCTTCCATATGACACCTAGTGCTAATCACAACAAGTGCCTTCCTCCATGCCCGTCACCTACTTTCCCCTCTCCCTCACCCCCCATCAACACTGTTCTCTGTATTTAAGAGTCTTTTATGGTTTGCTTCCCTCCCTCTCTATTTGTAACTTTTTCCCCCCCTCCCCTCCCCCATGGTCTTCTGTTAAGTTTCTCAAGATCCACATATGAGTGAAAACATATGGTGTCTGTCTTTCTATGCCTGGCTTATTTCACTTACCACAATACCTTCCAGTTCCATCTACGTTGCTGCAAATGGCCACATTTCATTCTTTCTCATTGCCAAGTAGTATTCCATTGTATATATAAACCAGGTCTTCTTTATCCATTCATCAGTCGATGGACATTTAGGCTCTTTCCATAATCTGGCTATTGTTGAAAGTGCTGCTATAAACATTGAGGTACAAGTGGCTCTATGCATCAGCACTCCTGTATCCCTTGGGTAAATTCCTAGCAGTGCTATTGCTGGGTCATAGGGTAGATCTATTTTTAACTTTTTGCGGAACCTCCACACTGTTTTCCAAACCAGGTGCACCAGTTTGCATTCCCACCAGCAGTGCAAGAGGGTTCCTGTTTCTCCACATCCTCGCCAGCATCTATAGTATCCTGATTCGTTAATTTTAGTCACTCTGACTGGCGTGAGGTGGTACCCCAATGTGGTTTTGATTTGTATTTCCCTGATGATGAGTGACGTTGAGCATCATTTCATGTGTCTGTTGATCATCTGATGTCTTCTTTGGAAAAGTGTCTATTCATGTCTTCTGCCCATTTTTCACTGGATTATTTGTTTTGTGGGTGTGGAGTTTGGTGAGTTCTTTATAGATTTTGGATACTAGCCCTTTATCTGATATGTCATTTGAAAATATGTTTTCCCATTCCATCGGTTGCATTTTAGTTTTGTTGATAGTTTCCTATATAGGCTTTTTTAAAAAGGGCATTGGTAGGGAAAATTGGAAGGAAGCTGGGAAGCTGGCTTTCCTTATTATATGGATTTGTGCAGTGGCCAAAAGAAACAAAAAACACCTAGAATTAATAAAGGTAGTTGATATGTGTCTGTGATGCATTGCAAAAGCTGAAATGTAAGCAGTTATGGACAAAAAAAAATCCCAAACATATCTCTATAGATATAAGATTAATATCAGCCAACATACAATAAACTGACCAGTCTGATGGGCAGTAATGAAGAGGCATAGTCAAAAACAGAATGTGAAACTCTGTGTGATATAGAACCAAGTTTACAAAAAGGAATATTTAGTCAGAACCCCTCATTTATTCATCCAGCATGTATTAAATGAGCACCTTTGACAGAACAGTGTGAGAATATGAAAATAAATAAGCAATAACCCTGATATCCCAGAACTCAAGGTGAGAGGGGCAGATATTACAACACAACTTGACAAGTTTACTGCTTACCACTCCCAATTAATTAATTCTCCAGTGATAATGGATTGGTGAAGAACACCAGAAACATGTTGTACAACACAAGTATAATTTATAGTTGTATGCATATAAATGACCTATTTAAATATTTGAAGAAAATACAAACTCTCAGAATTAATCCTCTTTTACTGACATTAGATTCTGACTAGTTAAGAAATTATCCATAAACCTTCCAACAAACAAAAGTCCAGATGACTTCACTGGTGAATTTTACCAAACATTCAAAGAAGAATTAATATGAATCCTGCTCAAACTCTTCCAAAAATAGAAGAGGAGGAAATACTTCCAAACGCATTTTACACGACCAGAATTCTCCTGAGACCCTGACAGACACCCACAAGAAAACTATAGGTCAATAACACTAATGAATATAGATGAAAAATCCTCAATAAAATATTAGCAAACCAAATTCAACAATACATTAAAAGGATCATAAAACATTATCACGTGGAATTTATACTATGGGTGCAAAGATGTTTCAATATCTATGGATCAATCAATGTGATGCACCACACTAACAAAATACAAGATTAAAGTCATATGATCATCTCAATAGACTTAGGAAAAGCATTTGACAAAATTCAGCATCCACTTATGATAAAAAGATTCAACAAAGTAAGTATAGAGAGAATGTACTTCAACATAATAAAAGCCATATATAACAAGTCAATAGCTAACTCATACTCAATGGTGAAAAGTTGAATTTTTTTTCCTTATATCAGAACAAGACAAGGATGTTGACTCTCACTACTTTTATTCAACATAGTATTGGAAGTCTTAGCCAGAACAAATAGGAAAGGAAAAAAAAAAAAAGAAAACACATCCAAATTGGCAAGGAAGATGTAAAACTGTCACTATTTGTAGATAACATGGTATTATATAAAGAAAACCCTAAAGATTCCAATAACAAACTGTTAGAACTAAGGAATTTAATAAAGTTGAAGAAAACAAAATATACAGTAATCTGTTGTGTTTCTGTATACTAATAATGAAATAGCAGAAAAAGAATTTAAGAATCAGTCCAGGGAAGCCTGAGTGGCTTAGTTGGTTAAACATCTGACTCTTGGTTTCATTTCAGCCATCATCTCATGGTTTGTGAGTTTGAGCCCCATGACAGGCTCTGTGCTGATGGTGCAGAGCCTGCTTAGGATTCTCTCTCTTTATTTCTCTGTCTCTCCCCTGCTTACTCTCTCTATCTCAAAATAAATGGGTAAACTTTAAAAAAAGGAAAATAAAAAGAAATTAGTGCCATTTATAATTGCATCAAAAAGAATAAAATACACAGAAATAAATTTGACCAAGGAGTTGAAAGACCTGTATTCTGAAAACTATAACGTTGATGAAAGAAATTGAAGAAAACACAAACTAATATATATATATATATATATATATATATATATATGCGCTAACGTATTGGAAGAATAAAATTGTTGAAATGTCTATACTATCCAAAGTCATGTACAGAATAAGTGTCACGTATATGAAAATTCCAATGGCATTTTTCACATAAATAGAACAAATAATTCTAAAATTTGTATGAAACCAAAACATACAATGAATAAACAAAGCAATTTTGAAAAAGAAAAACAAACCTGGAGGAATTATGCTCCCATACTTGAAACTATATTACAAAACTATAGTAATCAAATAAGCATGGTAGTGGCATAAAAACAGACAAATAGATCAATGGAGCAGAGTAGAAAACCTAGAAATAAGCCTACAACTATATAGTCAATTAATATTCAACAAAGCTGGAAAGAATATTCAATAAGAAAATGAGTCTCTTCAGTAATGGTGTTGGGGAAATTGGACAGCCACATGCAAAAGAATGAAACTGAACCACTGTCTTGCACCATACACAAAAAATGAACTCAAAATGGATTAAAGACTTGAATGTAAGACCTGAAGCCATAAAACTCCTAGAATAAAACATTGGTGATAAGCTCCTTGACATTAGTCTTCGCCTTGATAAACAATGGAACTACACCAAACCAAAGAGCTTATACACAGCAAAAGAAACCTTCAACAAATGAAAAGGAAACCTACTGAATGGGAAAAATGTAAATAATATATCTGATAAGGAGTTAATATTCAAAATACATAAAAATTCATGCAACTTAAAAGCAAAAAAAAAAAAGAAAAGTAAAGAAAAGAAAAAATCCTCAGTCTGATGAAAAAAATGGGCAGGAGATTTGAATAGATGCTTTTCTTTCTGCTAAAGAAGACATAAAGATGGTCAACAGGTACATGAAAAAATTCTCAACATTATTAATCATCAGGGAAATACAAATCAAAAACACAATGAGATATCACCTCACACCTTCCAGAATGGCTATTATCAAAAAGAAAAGAAATAACAAATGTTGGCAAGGATGTAGACAAAAGGGAATGCTTATGTATTGTTGATGGGAATGTAATTTGATGCAGTGACTATGGAAAATGGCATGAAACTTCCTCAAAAAATTTAAAATAGAACTACCATATGATCCAACAATTCCAATTCGGTATATTTATCAAAAGAAAATGAAAACACTAACTCAGAAAGATATGTTCACCCCATATTCATTGCAGCATTATTTACAATAGCCAAAATATGCCAACAACCTAAGTGTCCATCAATGGATGAATGGATAAAGAAAATGTGGTACATATACAAAATGAAATATTATTAAGACATAAAAAGAATGAAACCTTTTTATTGCAACAATATGGATGAACTTTGAGGGTATTACACTAAGTAAAATAAGTCAGACAGATGAAAACAAATGCCATATGATCTTATATTTAAAATCTAAAAAGCAAACAAACTAACCTAAACTCAGATACAGAGAAGAAATTGGTGATTGCCAGAAGTGGGGGATGGAGGTGGGTGCAATAATAGGTAAAGGGAATCAAAAGTTACCAACTTCTAGTTTTATTTGGTTTTAATTTTTTTAAATATAATTTATTGTCAACTTGGTTTCTAAACAACACCCAGTGCTCATCTCAACACGGCCCTCCTCCCTGCACATCACCCACTTTCTCCTTTCCCCATCCCCCATCTACCCTTAGTTTGTCCTCAGTCCTTAAGAATCTCTAATGGTTTGCCTCCCTCCTTCTATGTAACCTTTTTTTTCTTTTTCTCCCTTCCCCTCCCCCATCATCTTCTGTTAAGTTTCTCAAGATCCACATATGAGTGAAAACATATGGTATCTGTCTTTCTCTGCCTGGCTTATTTCACTTAACACAATACCTTCCAGTTCCATCCATGTTGCTGCAAAAGGCCAGATTTCATTCTTTCTCAATGCCAAGTAGTATTCCATTGTGTATATAAACCACATCTTCTTTATTCATCAGTTGATGGACATTTAGGCTCTTTCCATAGTTTGGCTGTTGTAAGTGCTACTATAAACATTGGAGTAGAAGTGCTCCTATGCATCAGCACTTCTGTATTATTTGGGTAGATTCCTAGCAGTGCTATTACTGGGTCATAGGTTAGTTTTATTCTTAATTTTTTGAGGAACCGCCACACTGTTTTCCAGAGTGGCTGCACCAGTTTGCATTCCCACCAACAGTGCCAGAGGGTTCCCATTTCTCCACATCCTCAGCAGCATCTATAGTCTCCTGATTTGTTCATTTTAGCCACACTGACCAGCGTGAGGTGATATCTCATTGTGGTTTTGATCTGTAATTCCCTGATGATTAGTGACGTTGAGCATCTTTTCATGTGACTGTTGGCCACCTGGAAGTCTTCTCTTGAAAAGAGTCTATTCATGTCTTCTGCCCATTTTTCACTGGATTATTTGTTTTGTGGGTGTGGAGTTTGGTGAGTTCTTTATAGATTTTGGATACTAGCCCTTTATCTGATATGTCATTTGAAAATATCTTTTCCCATTATGTCAGCTGCCTTTTAGTTTTGTTGATTGTTTCCTTTGCAGTGCAGAAGCTTTTTATTTTCATGAGGTCCCAATAGTTCATTTTGGCTTTTAATTCCCTTGCCTTTGGAGATGTGTCAAGGAAGAAATTGCTGAGGCTGAGGTCAAAGAGGTTTTTCCCTGCTTTCTCCTCTAGGGTTTTGATGGTTTCCTGTCTCACATTCAAGTCCTTCATCCATTTTGAGTTTATTTTTGTGTATGGTATAAAGCCTTTATCTCTCCTTATATTCTGAATGACAAGCTTGCTGGGTAAAGGATTCTTGGCTGGATATTTTTCCTATCACATTGAAAATTTCCTGCCATTCCTTTCTGGCCTGCCAAATTTCAATAGATAGGTCTGCTAATACCCTTATGTCTCTACCTTTGTATGTTAAGGCCCATTTATCCCTAGCTACTTTCAGAATTCTCTTTTTCCTTGTATTTTGACAGTTTCACTATGATAGAAGACCAATCAAGTTATGTATGAAGAAAGATCTGTGCCTCTTGGATTTCAATGTCTGTTTCCTTCCCCATATTGGGGACATGATTTGTTCAAATACAGCTTCAGCCCCTTTCCCTCTTCTTTTTCTGGAATTCCTATGATACGGATATTGTTCCATTTGATTGCATTACTTAGTTCTCTAATCTCCCCTCTTGATCCTAGATTTTTTTCTCTCTGTTTCACAGCTTCCTCTTTTTCCATAATTTTATATTCTAATTCACCTATTCTCCCCTCTGCCTCTTCAATCCATGCCATGTCTGCCTCCGTTTTATTTTGCACCTCCTTTATAGCATTTTTAATTCATCATTACTATTTTTTAAAGGATGTAATGTACAACATGGCAGCTATAGGTAATAATATCATGCTGCATATTTGAAAGTTGCTAAGAAAGTAGATTTTAAAATCTCATCACAAGAAAAAAAATTGTGTTACTACGTATGTTGACAGATATTAACTAGACTTATCTTGGTGATTATTTCACAGTGTATACAAATATAAAATCCTTATATCATATACCTGAAATTAATATAGTGTTGTATGCCAATTATACTTCAATAAAAATAAAAAATATAAAACATTTTTTTATAAAAAATATGCAAAGCACCTGTCCTTCCAAGACAAAAGGTCACTGGTGTCATGGTCATCTTTTATTCTTTTAACAGAATGTCCATCAGGTAGCATGCTAAAATAGAATCCAATAAATCCAGATTTCAGTATTATTTCAGTAAGACTTTTAAGTGTTGAAGAAGAGAATAATCACATGGGAAAATTAGTGTATAAATTTTAAGAAGAAATCAAAGTAAATCAAGGATAATAAAAAAATAAATAGATGTCAAAAACTAGTAAGAAATATTAAAACAATTTCAACCATTTTCAGTACTTCATCAGTTACAGATAGACGGGACTGCCTATAGAAAAGCTGAATCAGGCATCAGGAAGAGAATTGAAACCATCAAGCTCAAATTAAATAATGTGTGGTGGTAACCTCAGGGGGCTGGCAACTGGAAGCAGCCAGAATGAGGTTTTAAATCACTTTCATTGGAGCTCCTCAGCTTCAGGTAATGGCTTAAAGGCTGCAGTGCATGCAGATTTGAAGGAAATGCAATCTTACTATTTAGTAGCTTTGTCTCGACTCCCTGGCAGAAATCCTTGAGGATGTTTCTGTCACCTGCACACCCAGTATATTTTCTTGTGATTCACACATTTTTTTTTCGTTCTCCTTCCCAGTATTACTATATCTTGGAAAAGTAAACGTCTGCTTGTGATTTTCTTATTTCCTCTGTAGAGAATGAATTTAAAATTTTGTATGTCTTGCCTATTGTTCGATGTGAGCACCATTAAATTTTTCTAGACTTAGTTTGCTATACCCTAAGATTATGAAAATACTTACTAACCAGCATTTTCTCGCTTCTGTAATCTTGCTTGCTTAACACATTCCTCCCCTTCCCCCTTCCCCCTTCCCCTTTTTTCTCCCGCCACAAGTAACGGACAAAGCCTTCCCGCCAAAGGACAGACAAAGGACGCCCAATCAGAAAACAACAAATGTCCTTACTTTAAAATCAACTCATCAGGCCCCCATCATCTGAAACCTCCCCTATGCTATTTGTCTCTGTCTATAAAAACGCTGTACCAACCCTGATCAGGGCCTCTTAGCGTCACCGGCAACGAGTGCGCGGAGGTCCAGGTTCGAACCTGCAATAAACGACCCTTGCCGCTTGGCTTTGACTTACGACTCTGGTGGTCTCTTGTGGGGGGTTTCGCGACCTCGGGCATTACACCTCTTCTTTATTTTACACAAAATTTTGCAGTTCTGAAAAAACAGCATTTCACCAGCATAAATTCCATTGAATTTTTTACTTAATTTTCTTTAAACAAATCACATTGTCCTTAAATTTCTACCTATATGTAATAATCAGTGCTGCCCCTGATTATCAATCAACATAACATTGGCTCCAAAATTACTTTTGGTCTTAATCTATCTCATGTTCAGACTAGTATATAACATACATGCAGGTGCATATTATCTCTGAAACACTTGAGCTATTTGTTTTTGTGGTAAATACCTTAGGTTCAACATTTATATTTCTACCATTAAAATAATAATGAAAATAATTATGTACGTGAGATCCAAAACCAGTAAAACAGTTAACTTACACAAAGTAATATCATATGCTTGCCTTGATGTTTATAACAACATTAAGCAGAGTTACACGTGCTGCTCTTTGATCTTCAGATATTTTACATTTGTTATTGAGTTCTTGAACTGCCCCTTGACTGGCCTGCTTCCATGGGCATCTATAAAGAAATTGAAGACATACTGAATAAAAGAAAGCAAAGATGACAAGAAGACAAGTCCTGCCACAGTAACTGCTGAGTCATTCCAGCAACCGTGGCCATCCCCAGGGTTATGATAACCTAAGGGAAAGCAACTTTTCACCATCTTTGTTTTTCCTGGTATTAAAAACCAACTTCCAAATGGCATCTTACTCGGATTTTTTCTTCTTTTTTTTAAAAAAAATTAACGTTTATTCATTTTTTGAGAGACAGAGCAAGATAGAGCATGAGTGGGGTAGGTGCACAGAGAGAGAGGGAGACCCAGAATTCAAAGCAGGCTCCAGGTTCCGAGTTGTCAGCACAGAGTCTGACACGGGGCTTGAATTCATGAACCATGAGATCATGACCTGAGCCAAATTTGGGTGCTTAACTGACTGAGACACCCATACACCCCTGATTTTTTTCTGCAAGCTGTGTCCCAAGCTAAAATCTCATCCATTCATGAGTAGGTAAAGAGATTCTATAGAAATCTGGGGGGGGGGGGGGGGTGGGAATCTAAAAATTGGGACTAAAGAAAACATAAAATAAGTACATCCAATGAGTAGATCATCTCTCTTTAAATTAGGATATATAGTAATTTACCTCTTTGTAATTGGTTTAGAAGTAGTTTTACAATTCTTTTTGTCTTGTAAAAAATTAACTTGGTCTAGTGCTATTTTTCATTTAATACAAAATGCATAATTTAAAATGACAACAGAGGGGCACCTGGATGGCTCAGTCGGTTAAGCATCTGACTTTGGCTTAGGTCATGATCTCGCAGTTTGTGAATTTGAGCCCCACATTGGGCTCTGTTCTAACAGCTCAGAGCCTGGAGCCTGCTTCAGATTCTGTGTCTCCTCCTCTCTCTGCCCCTCCTATGCTCATGCTCTGTCTCTGTCTCTCAATAATAAATAAATGTTAAAAAAATTAAAAACATAAAATGACAACAGAGAACTGAGTCTATTATTCTTATCTACCCACACAGAACTTAAAATCTAAAATGGAAGCATAGTGAGGAAGTTACCCTTAACATCATCAATAGCAGAAGCAAAAGCAGCATCACAAATACCTGCATAATACTATAAAGTTTATGTAATACATTAATCTCATGAAATATTTTAAGCTTCACAAACACCTTATTAATTAACATGGCAGCACTTACTCTTAACATGTTTTATAGATGAGTTTTCTGATAGACTTTGTACGTAAAATCCAGCATTATTTTGCTACTATGTTACTTCCCATAAACATGTACAAAAAACACAGGAATTAATTATAAAAGCACTTTGAAGAAAATAGTTGAATCAGAGCTCATGCCAGTGTGTAACATGATAGACAGTTCATGACAACCAAGGAGATTAGCCTCACTTATCTAATCAGAACATAGATGAATGATGCAATTTTGATGAGAAAAAAATTGATTCTCATGAAAAGTGTGCAGGCCCAATCTTTCATTGAGGTCTTTTGTTCACACTACCTCCAAATAGACAATACACTTCTTTCATTATGCTGGAACTATGGGGTTATTCCAAGGAATAAAAATGATACAATGGGAAGAGGGGAAGGTCCACAAAAGGTGAGAGTTTAGGCCTTGAAAATTTGCTTAGAGATACCATCAAGAAATATCTCTGTTACTACAATACCTTCAACCTAAAAGCAATCCAATTTTCTCTGGGCAGATCATGTTCTTTAATCAAGCACATGGTTTACATATGAATACACACGTACCTCAATCATTGCTTTGGTATAAAACTGGTGAGCTCAGACAATTTGGATGATCTGAAGAGAGTTTGAAAAAGGGAATATTTTCAAAGATTTGAGCAATATGTATTAATACTACAAAAGGATAAGGCAAAACTCCAGGGCTAAGTAAAGGGTAAGGAGAACTCCAAATAGGCCAGAGGAGATGGATGATGACAGCAACCTTGAAATGAAGTAGCTATGTGTTCTCTTTACAGATACAACTAGTTAATGGTGACTCCAGAGAGATTATGGAGAACTACTCCAATCTCACTTAGTAACTCAAATTTTTATGCAGTTGATCTCCTTATCATCTTCCTTGTCCTAACTCAAAACGAAACCAGAAGACAACGGTGCCCTCTAATGTCCTCTAACTCAGTTCTGACTGCCAAGGCAAAGGCAAGGTAAATAAAAAGAAGGAATGGGAATTTTAAGGAACTTTTATTGGCTTTTAATTGTTTTTTAAATATAGGTGACAGAAAGGTAAATTAATTAAAGCTAAAACACTATGTAAATCCTCCTGGGACATCTCTTTAGAATAGAAATGATAACTATATAAATATAAGGCAAGTAATCTTTATTTTATTAATAGCTTATGATCACAAAAGATTAATTGGCATATATAAAAATAATACAAGAAGTTATTATATTCCTCAGTTGAGTTGACAAAGGCTGTACATTTATAATGTCCATCAAATAATGTACCTACTATTCAGACAATATTAGGTACTCATTGATTAAAAGCATGGAATTTAGAATCTGACAGACTTGTTCTTGAAATATTACTCAACTGCTAATTTACCATATTATTTTCAGTAAATTACCAAACTTCTCTAAGTTCCATTTCTATATCTATGAATTGGGAATAACAATAGTAACTTTCATAGAGCAATGATGATTACATAAGTTAAGATAAAATATCTAATACAGTTTTCAGTGCACAAAATGCCCTCAGTCATGTTTGTCACTGGTATTAATAGCTCAATATCTAATCAGTTTGTAAATCTAAATAAGAGATGGCATATCCCTGGAAAATTCATTCTCAAATATTGCTCTTATGAGAAATGGCAGACCCATATTGAGTTCTTCCAACATAAGGCCAAATGTGTTCTTGTAATTTATTTGTAAGTCAAGTCTCTATTATTCAAAATCTGTCCATAATAAGCAATAAAATCTAAGCAACTTATCTCAACAATGTGTCAGGGAAGCAGAGCAATTGTATCAAACTTCGTAGTACATAGGACAGGACACTCAGGACACAATCATTTTTTCACAAAAGGTTTTTGATGTTTCCTGCTGTTATGATGAGTTTAATGAACAATAATGAAATATTGGAACAAAATATTTGATTCTATAGTTCTCTAGTAATTATCACCCAAAAGTGAATTCCGATTAGTGATCAAAAAAGGTTATCTCCAATACTCAGTATTTTACAGAGCTTACAACTAATCCTTTTTAGTTTTATAGTATAACTACCAGATTTCTTCCTACTGTTTGAAAAGGAGGATCAGTTCTTATTTGCCCACCAGGACTGATTACTTTCATCCAATTCTCTGATTTGTGGCTTGTTGAGATTCACAAATTTTTCTCTTTCAATGTGTCCAGATATTGTATTGCTCATTAACACCTATGTCATAGAGGACAAAGGTAAAAAGAGTAAAATGAAATGTTAACCAATCTAATAGACTACTTTTTTTACAGTCTTGGCACATGATGTGATAGGGTAAGAGGTGGAAACTATTCATTAAAATTAAATTTGTAGGAGTTCTATTGTTTTCACATGTTCATGCCATTCTGTTTTAATATCTACATTAATAAATCAAAAACTGGACTTTAAAACTGGTCCAATTACCCATAAAGATCTAGCAATAGCAGTCTTCACATGGTTTTAATTTTAATCAAATTTTAATTCAACATTGGGTCTCTAACACCCCTGGAATGAATGAATGAATGAATGAATGAATGAATGAAATTCAATAACAGTAAAAAGTATAAAAATATAAAAAGTAAGTTAAAATCACCCATACATCTCTAAAATATAACATACATGTTTGTGTATGTATATGTTTAAAACCCTGACCCCTACAGTTAAAGCCCCTCTATTCCTACTGTTCAGAGGAAAGAACAGTTAACAGTTTGGTTTATGTCCTTCTTATTTTTTCCCTGTGGTTTTGTAGACAGAAAATATATTCATGTTGGCATCAATATCATATATATATATGTTTAGCTATAGATATGCAAGAATGTTTGCTTATAAAAATGGGATATTATTTTTTTTATTATTTTTTTTAATTTTTTTTAACGTTTATTTATTTTTGAGACAGAGAGAGACAGAGCATGAATGGGGGAGGGGCAGAGAGAGAGGGAGACACAGAACTGGAAGCAGGCTCCAGGCTCTGAGCCATCAGCCCAGAGCCTGACGCGGGGCTCAAACTCACGGACTGTGAGATCGTGACCTGAGCTGAAGTCGGACGCTTAACCGACTGAGCCACCCAGGCGCCCCTAAAAATGGGATATTATAATTTTCCATTCTCACTAACAATAAGATATGCACACATGTATAGACTAGCATATATAATACACCATTCTTTTATAATGGCTACATAATATTCCATTAAAAGCTGTATCACTCTCTTATTAATAGGCATTTAAGTTCTTTCCAGTTTTTTGTCTCTTTTTTTGTTATTACAAAAAATAACTATCAATAGATATTTTTTTACATAGATATATTACTTATCTATTTTATCATTGCTTTTCCTAAAAATAGAATCTTGTAGGGTGAAACCAATGGTTCATTTCATAGTATACTTTGAATTTTAATAAATGTTTCCTAATTGCCTTCCAAAGAGTTTGTACCAATTTATACTCTCTGCCTGCCAACAGTGTATGACAGTACCCTGGCACTTGTACTTTACTGGATTAGGAAATGTTGCTTTTTATCTCAGAGATTACATTGGTAAGAATGTTATCTCTGTAAAGAGTTGTGTGTGTGTATGTTTGCGTGTGTGTGTGTGTGTGTGTGTGTGTATGTGTGTGTGTGTGTATGATTTACATTTCATCTCTACATTTATTTATCATCCAGGTTTGGTTACATTTTAAGTGTGTTTGGAATATGGACTGTGTCTAACACTAATGGTGTAAACATCCTGGTGACCAGCATTCTGTGGTGTCATGCATTCTGTGGACAGTTCAACAACTGTTTTCCTTGACATTGATAACAGCATTCTGCCAGAGTGTGCTGACAGACATTAGTCATCTAGTCTGTTCCAGAGTACTGAGCCATTTGTTCAAATAAGCCATTAGGAGAAATAAAGCAATATGTGTGAAACTAAGATAGTTTTTCTTGAGTTTGCTAATGTTAAACAAACATATACTCTGTCAAGGCAACCAGTAAGCAGTCTGAGACCTGCTGCTTACTTGTGCTCACAGGTGGTAGCAAAATCAATTAGCCTCTTCTCCCTTTAGCAAGTTAGTGATATTGACCTACTTTATAAAGTTACATGGCATTAAGTTGGTCAAAAAAAGAAAGAGAATGTTTTTCACTCTGTTTTTTCCATAGAATTTTTCACAATTAATCCAGCTTTCTATGTCTCATTATGGTAAAAGAAATCCTTGACTAATAGATTAACTTCCTCTGACCTGCCCCAGACTTTTATCAGTATTATCTCAAGTCTCACTGTACCTGATATCCATACACAAATAGGTGCTGATCTTGGAGAGATAATAAAGACTAAAAATAGACCAGATGTTATTCTTATCTTCAAAATATGGCAAATATACGTGGAGGTATTTCTTGTGTTCATAGCAGCATCTTTTAAAAAAATGTCAACTTTTTGAGGAACTTCCATACTGCTTTCCACAATGGCTGCACCAATGTGCATTCCCGACAACAGTGCATGACTGATCCTTTTTCTTCACATCTTCACCAACACCTGTTGTTTCTTGTGTTATTGACTTTAGCCATTCTGACAGGTGTGAGGTGATATAGCATTTTGATTTGTATTTTCCTGATGACAAGTGATAAAGAGAATCTTTTCATGTGTCTGTTGGCCACCTGGATGTCTTCTTTGAACAAATGTCTGTTCATATCTTCTTCCCATTTTTTAAATGTATTATTTATTTTTTGGGTGTTGAGTTTTATAAGTTCTTTATATATTTTGGATACTAAACCTTTATCGGTTATCTCATTTGCAAATATCTTCTCCCATTCCATGAGCTGCCTTTTAATTTTGTTGATTGTTTTCCTCATTGTGAAACACAGTATAGAAGTTCCCAAAAAGTCAAAAATAGAACTAATTTATGATCCAGCAATTGCACTACTTGGTATTTACCAAAGAATACAAGAACACTAATTTAAAAGGATACATGTACCCTTATGTTTACAGCAGCATTATTTAAAATCTAAGATATGAAGCAGCCCAAGTGTCTATCAATTGATGAATGGATAAAGACAAAGTGGTATATATATTCAATGGAATATTATTCAGCAATAAAAGAGAATGAAACCTTGTCACTTGCAATGACATGGATGGAACTGGAGAGTATAATGCTAAGTGAAATAAGCCAGTCAAAGAAAGACAAATACCATATGGTTTCACTCATGGAATTTAAGGAACAAAAGAAACATGTAAAAGGAAAAAAATAAGAGATAAATATAAATCAAGAACTGGACTCTTAATTATAGAGAACAAACTATTGCCAAAGGGACAGGGGTTAGGGAGATGGGTTAAATAAGTGAAGGAGATTAAGGAGATCACTTGTCATGATTAGCATGGGATGCTGTATGAGAGTGTTGGATTACTGTGTTGTACACCTGAAACTAAATTAACACTATATCTTAACTGTAATTAAAAGAAAAACTTAAAAAAAAATCAAAATGTTAGATATAACTGAAACATTCAGAAGTTATTGGGTATGGCACAGGCTAAGAGCAAAATATTATACAGTCATTATTAGTACAAAAAAATACTTTTTAAAAGTATCTAATGAAATGGAGACTTTTTATGGTAGGCTATTTAGCTTAACAAAAATAATCATGTTTAAATGAAATACGTATAATAGGACTTAATTTTGTAGACGAAAATGTATTTAAATATCCAGAAATACTACTGTAGGCTAACATTAGTTATTGTTGGTAGTGGTATTATGAGAGTTTTATATTTTCATCTGAGCTTTTCCAAATATACTAAAATAATTAATTCCAAATGTGTTTACATAAGACCTAAGGAGCAACATTTTAACCTTCAGATTAAAAGACAATGGAATGGGCTATCAAATAAAGTTATAAGGCTTTCATCCTGAAGATGATAATAGGCTTAGACATTTTTTTTTTAATCTGAGTGCAAGTAACTTGTACCTGGTGATTTACATCAAAGCTGGGTACAGATCCCAGCTCTGATATTTACAAACTAAATTAATTTAAATCAGTTGTATCACTAGTTTGAGGTACAATTTTGGTTTTTTTAATTTTTTAATGTTTATTTTTGAAAGGGAGAGAGAGAGAGCAGGGGAGGAGCAGAGAGAGGGAGACATAGAATCTGAAGCAGGCTCCAGGCTCTGAGCTGTTAGCACAGAGCCTGATGTGGGGCTCAAACCCGAGGATTGCTAGATCATGACCTGAGCTGAAGTTGGACGCTTAACTGACTGAGCCACCCAGACACCCAAGCCACAAGTTTCTTAACTATTAAATGGGTAAAATAAAACCAATTGCACAGTTTTGTGGAAGTTAAACAATATAATGTAAATAAAATCACTACTTAGCACATGCTCGGCACATATTAGGTAAGCAGAGATGGGATATCTATTTATCAAACTCATTTCACTATCCTCCTAGATGCAGTTAGTTGCATTCCTCTGCCTCAATTACATTTAAGGGGAGTAATTTTATACAGTTGTGGCTATTATAATGTAGGTGGTTGTGTTGTATGCCAATTCCAGAACTGGCTTATAAAAACCTTGTGCAAAATCCTCCACTATCTCTCTGTCTGCTAGATGAAAGGCATTGCCATTTGTTATAGATTTCAGAGCCCCCAATAGACTGGGTTTTTAAATTACTAGATCAGGAAAACCCCACTCCTTCATTTAATGAACATCACAAGAGCAATAAATTCTATTGTGTAAAGCCACTGGCATTCTTAAATTTATTTAAGGCGGCTAATGTTACCTTAACTGATAGAAGTTACTTAATAAATGATAGCTGCAATTTTTACTATCATCTATCTTAATTCTATTTTTTTCTATTTAAAACAGCTGAAATGCAAGAACGTGGAATGAGGGTATGCACCAAAATTAAAACTTGAAGCTGGAATATGATCTATAGTGACTACCATGTCACATGATTCCCAAAATAGAACTGCATTATCAAGGAAAGGAAAAGTTCATATAGAAACATGGTCTAGTGAAGCAAAAGTTCTGTGAAGGTACATGATATCTTATGATATCCATTGTAAGGCCTACACAAAATTCTCCTAAACAAAGAAAAAGGCTAATATATTACCTCCAAAAATATCTTCTAGGTGGTGCTATGCAGTTTGAACACATGACCTTTTGTTTTCTGCACAGTATAGAGACAAATTGTTGCAAAATTAAAGTAGCTTTTGCTTTTGTCTTTAAAATGAGTCATAAACTCAAAGTTCTGTCTAGTTGTGGTCATGAAAGATTCTCTGGACTCATTCCCCAGAGCAAGATGCCTTTCAGTGTTGAGGTAAGTAATTCCTGTACATATGTAGTTTGTAAAACCCTTTGGGATGTAAAGCCCTCTGCAATTGTCAGATGTTCTTTAGATTATTAGGATGGCAGGATAAAAGTGGTTCTAAATGCTGCAAGTCTCTAAGGACATAGGCAGTGCTCTCTAATAAAAATTGCAATAAGCCATGCAAACACTCTACTACAGGCATTATAACAAAAGCTCAATTTTTTATTGTTCCTCCTATAAAGTCTTAGTCTTACTTAGGCATAGAATATATTCAGCTATTTTTAAAATCTGGTGAAAATGTCTATGACTTCCTGTCGCTTGAAGTGAACATTTCAAATCCCCATAAGAATGATGTATATAATGCCATTACTGCATAATAAATGCAGTTGTGAGATGAAATGGAATAGGTTTCAGGAGAAGAGTCCAAGAATTTCAGTACATAATGATACATTTTCAGTTCTGCAGTTCTAAACTAGATATAATATGGCACAAACCTCTGATGATCCACATTAGAGGAAAAAAAGCCTCCAGCAATAGATGGATGGAATGAGAGCAACAAAAATATCTGACTGCTACACTGTGATTATCAAATTCTGTACTTAATATGATCACCATCATCCCCAAACAGGGTCAAAAGTTTAAAGGGAACATTATAGAAAATTAGACATCAGAGAAAGTTATAACTAACTAGGTCAAAAGTGTTGAGTGTCAAAAATCAGAATGTTTATAGAAGGCCAGGGAAATGTCACCAACCTACAAGAAGCAAGTGATGACTTCATAAAATTTGATTATTCTAAAATTGAGATTGTTGAGAGTACGCAAGAAAATTGATTCTTGGCAGTTAGAAAGTAAAAATAAAGATAACTTACCTGCCCTTGAGATTTCCCCAAATCTATACCTTAAATAAATTAAGGCAATTACCATGCCAGTATCTATGAAAGTTGTGCTGAAGGAGGATCCTTTCTCTTAATACTTCTTGCACAGTTTTTCTGCTATCTGTTGGGCCTTTAACTTCTGTTGTGAAATTGTTGCCTCTTCTCATTTAAAAATTTAGTTGTGCTAAAATTTAGAATGAAAGCTACCTAATTATGCTTATATCTTTACATTTCTTTACTTCTTGATTTAGTAGTTCATTGCTTCAAGTTTAATTAAATTTCATATCTTTGTTATTTAAAAAACTATTTAATAGAAAAGAATAGCTTTAAAAGCTTGCAAGAAGTTTCCTCTGACAGTTATCTGCATATAAATCTCCTCAAATAGACATATTTGGTCATTCATTTTGAAGGGAACTTATAGAAGAAAATAAGAAATAGTAAAGATCATTTGATCCAGGAAGCTCAATCTGGCAGCTGTGATCAGGCAAAGGGACTGGTGGGGTCCATGGGTGATCCAAACAAACAACAACATTTTTCACAACCTTAATTTCTTTTAAAAGGTAATTTGGAGAATATAGTTTAGCTTAAAAGCAAAACCATTTTCTAATACTAAATCTCAGAATCAGTTATATCACCCTTCCAAGTCATGTCAGCAATCTACTGGGAGAAGTGCCCCCACATGGGAGTAGAGGAAAATGCATCTACTTTGCTGGAAAGCAAACTACCAAGAGGAAAGCAAAAGCTGAGTGGTTCTTGCTCAATTTATTTTTATTATTTCCAAATTTATTGATTAAATATATCCAGCAGAGGAATAAATGAGGTGGCAAAGAGAATCCAAGAGTGATATAGCTAGTAAAACTCCCTCTACATGGAAGAAACCTTCAGAGTTAAGAATAAGCATTCCTCAGGATCCACATAAGAGTGAAAACATATGGTATCTGTCTTTCTCTGTATGGCTTATTTCACTTAGCATAACACTCTCCAGTTCCATCCACGTTGCTACAAAAGGCCATATTTCATTCTTTCTCATTGCCAAGTAGTATTCCATTGTATATATAAACCACAGTTTCTGTATCCATTCATCAGTTGATGGACATTTAGGCTCTTTCCATAATTTGACTATTGTTGAAAGTGCTGCTATAAACATTAGGGTACAAGTGCCCCTATGCATCAGCATTCCTGTATCCCTTGGGTAAATTCCTAGCCATGGGGGAGGGGAAGGGGAAAAAAAGAGATGGAGGGAACCAAACTATAAGAGACTCTTAAAAGCTGATAATAAACTGAGGGTTGATGGGGGGGGGGGGTGGGAGGGAGGGGAAAGTGGGTGATGGGCACCTGTTGGGATGAACACTGGGTGTTGTATGGAAGCCAATTTGACAATAAATTTCATATAAAAATAAATGAATAAACATTAAAAAAAAGAAAAAAAGAAAATATCCTTGCCCCCACAAAAAAGAATAAACACTCTTACCTTATAGTGTACAAAAAGAAATAAGCAGTTTTGAAGATTACCACTGCCAACTCAAACATATAAACAATTGTCATCCACCCCTTGCTGCTCCTACCTGAGGACACAGCATTGAAAATCAAAATTCAGTATATTGATGTATTTTCACTTCTAGTCTTCAAAGAAAAGCCAGACACAATTTTTTGAAAAGACAAAATTAGCTGATAGCTGATCTGGATGGTGCTCCACTCAGAATTCTGGTAGGGAACAGAATTCATTCTGATGGTTGACATAAACATATTTTAATGAGGGTGCTACTTATAAAGGTGTGTACAAGGTGTCTTTGTCAGCTCAGACTGATATAACAAAATACCATAGACCAAGTGACTTAAACAACAGAAATTTATTTCTCAAAGTTCCGGAGGCTAGAATTTCAGGATCAAGGCGTCTATAAGGCAGTTTTCATTGTGAGACCTTCTTCTCTTGGCTTATAAGCAGCTGTCATTTTTCTGTGTGCTTACATGACCTTTCCTCAGTGAGTGCACATGGATTCTTACAATGAAACCAATCTCATCATGAGTGTCCCACATTCACGACTTAATCTAAGCTTCATCACCTCTTGAAGGGCTCACCTCTAAACACCATCACATTAGGGTTGGAGTTTCAACACCTTTATTTTGGGGGGACACAAACGTTCAGTTCATAACACGAAATTAAGAGAACAACCAACAAATGGTGGGGCACTCTAACACTAACAATAACTCTAGGTTAGAGAAAAATGGTATTATCAGAACCGAGAGCTGGACCCATGGAGGAAGGAGGAACTCCTAGTGGGAGACATAATGATAGAGGGACAAAGCTGCTTAGAGAAGTGAGAGTGTGGCAGGAAAACAGAAGTGCAGAAATGCCTCGACTTCAATCTCTCTCTATCTTCTAACCCCCTGTGATTTACTCCCACTGACTTACTCCTATAGAAACCATAGAACAAAGAACTTAAGGAGATAGTTTTCTGAGGTCATCTTCCCAAGGTACAGAGCAAGACAAAGAAGAATAGAGAGTGGATCTGGAGGATCAGTGGAGAACGATTAGCACAGAAGAGTTTTGCTCAGTAAGGAAAAAAAAAATAACCATCTCAGATATTTAAGAATGCATATGTGGTCAATTTAAATGCTGTGAACTAATTTTTAAAGTCATGTGGCTGAAGTCTTCACTACAGTCCTGTACTTCAGATAAGCTTTTCCCAAACTAATGCAAACAGGTAGCTATCTAGTCATTCTCCTGATAAACATCACCAGAAATGAATGCCATCATTTCCCATAATAGAACAATTGCAACCATGTTATTTTAATGTGATAGATGTCTGTCTTGTCTCTCCTATTAAATGTCCCGCTTTCTAATAAGTATTCTAAGAAATTTCACTATATACTCTGTGTATTAGTCTGATATTTCTACATAATAAATTACTACAAACTTAGCAACTTAAAACAATACAAATTTATTATTATTTCACAGTTTCTGTAGATCAGGAGTCCAGCAAAGTATGCCCTGAAATCAAAGTGTCCTCTAGGCTGAGTTCTTATATGGAGGTTGTGGGTTTACCAGGCTGATTCTTATTGTTGGTAGAATTTGGTTCTTGGTCGTTATAGGACTAAAGACTTTGTTCCTTACTATCATTCAGGGGCCACTCTCAGTTCCTAAAGGTCATACACATTACTTGACACATGGCCTTTTCCATCTTCAAGACATAAGCACTAAACCAAATCCTTTTCATGCTTCAAATCTCTGACTTCCTTACTTTGAACGCTAGGCCCAGTTTTAAAGATTCATGTGATTAAGTGGAGGTCCATCTGAATAATCTCCCTACTTTAAGCTCAATTAATTGGAGAACTTACAGCTGAAAAATCCTTTTTACTATATAATGTAACATAATCAAGAAAAGAATATCTTGTTATATTTACAGGTTCTACCCACACTCAAGAGGAAGAGAATATATAGGGCATGCGCACCAGAGTGCAGAAATTTTAGGAACGATCTTAAAATTCTATATACCACCCTATGGGAGATCAATAAATTCTTTTTGATTAACCTGATATCTTCCTCCCTTAATTCTGAATGTTCCTGTCCTTTGGTCTCTAGGAAAATAAAACATCTTGGCTGGGCATTATCTTTAAAATTCACCATGCTGCAAAAAAATAAAAATAAAAATAAATAAAAATAAATTCACCCATCTTGTTCTTGCAAACTCACTAAACTATATGTTATAACTTTTGAGTTTCTGATTAGTTTCAACTCCTTTAACCTCTTTCCATATGTCCACTTTGAAAACACATTCATATTTCAATTTCTCTTCTCTCAAACTTATTTAGTTTCTTCATATGTCTCTCACATTGGGGAATCAAGGTTTATTTTTTTTTTGTTTTCCTACATCTCGTTTTTTAAAAATTATTTGAGTATAATTGGCATACAATGTTATATTAGTTTCAGGTGTACAACATAGTGATTTAACCTCTTTATATACTGCTCACCACAAGTGTAGCTACCATCAATGTTTGTTCTTAAAGTCACTTATGCTAGAACATTTCTTTTATACATTTTCAAGCCTTCTTGACCAGTTGATTCTTGTTCTAACAATTGCTTTAGTCTTTTAAAAAGGTAGGTATGGCCAGTAGAAAATAAAATTTAATCAATAGTCAAATTATGGAAAGAACCCAAATGTCCATCAACTGATAAATGGATAAAGAAGAAGATAAATGGATAAAGACACACACACACACACACACACACACACACACACACACACACACAATGGAATACTACTTTGTGATGAAAAAGAATGAAATCTTGCCATTTGCAACAATGTGAATAGAATTAGAATGTATTATGCTAAGTGAAATAAATGAGTCAGAGAAACACAAATGTCATATGATTTCACTCATATGTGGAATTTAATAAACACAACATATGAACATAGGGGAAGGGAAGGAAAATAAGATAAAAAGAGAGAGGGAGGCAAACCATAAGAGACTTAAATACACAAAACAAACTGAGAGTTGCTGGAGGGGTATCGGGTGGGGGGATGGGCTATATGGGTGATGGGCATTAAGGAAGGCACTTGTTGGGATGAGCACTGGGTGTTTGTTGTATGTAAGTGATGAATCACTAAAATGCTACTCCTGAAACCATTATTACACTATAAGTTAACTAACTTGAATTTAATTAAAATAAAAAATAAATATAAAAATAAAAACCAAAGAAAATTTAATAATTAAGGAACATTTTTAAAATTTATTTTATCTTTTAAGAGAGAGGGGGTTGGGGAAGGAGGGTGGGAGAAAGAGAGAATCTTAAGCAGATTTTGTGCTGAACATGGAGCCTGAAACAAAACTATATCCCATGACCCTGGGATGATGACCTGAGCTGAAATCAAATGTCGGAAGCTCAACTGATTGAGCTACCCAGGCACCCCCCAAAAAAAATAAGTAAAAAGAAAAACAAAATAGAAAAAATTAATCATTGAGGAACACTTTTATCATCAAGTAATTTAAACTGTTGATGAAATATAGTAATTGACACAGAGAGAATGAGTAAGCAGAAGGGAAACAGTGCTTAGGGATCAAGGGTTTTGCATATTAGCTTTTAAGGTGCCAGTGAATCACCAAGTAATGATGGAAAATGTCTGAAAACATTGTTCATATCAGTTACTTCATCTCTGCAACTGGTTTTCATGGTTTCCTGTTCTCGCTAACATTTTTTAATTACCCTGAGGATAAGGGGAGAAAAAAATCTAGAGTAAGTGCATTGAACTTGTATTGTTTTTTAAACTAAAATCAAATAATGAGTTAAAAATAAAGTAACAATTGAATGATAATGGTAACTAATCTGAGCATAGTTTCTTTCTTGCCTCAGTCAGTGATTGATATATTTAAAATATTTTCCCTGAGATCTGTAACTTAGGGTTCAGATGGAAAAAAATTAATTGCTCCAGAATATGTGGCATAATATAACTGTCAATGATTACATTTTTCTTGACAATTTTGACTGTCCATAACACACCACCCTTTGTAAAGGAAGGCATGTCAAACACTGTATTACTAACTTGGCAGAAATTACTGTTATTCTATAAGATTTATGACATTCATGCATGGGGCGCCTGGGTGGCTCAGTCAGTTAAGCATCCAACTCTTGATTTTGGCTCAGGTCAAGATCTCACGTTTTGTTGGTTTGAGCCCTGTGTCGGGTTCTGCACTGACAATGTGGAGCCTGCTTGGGATTCTCCCTCTTTCCCTCTCTCACGGCCTTACCCCCATGCTCTCTATCTACCTCTCTCAAAATAAATAAAATACAAAAAATAACTTAAAAACACATAGGGTGTCTCAGTTAAAACCAACCCTAGTTGTATTTTCCAGACTATATTAAACTATTGAATGTCTTAGGCAGAAAAGCCTCCCACTCACTGTGCACTATAGAAAATGTGTAGCAATGGAAACCAATTTGACAATAAATTTCATATTAAAAAATAAATTCTATGATAGCAAAAGAAAATGTGTAGCAATTCTTGCCTGGGAGATTATTATATAAGGAGTAAGGCAGTGTATAAATAAGACATAACCTTTTGAACAGAAGTGTGCTGGGTTGCTTTTCTAAAGAAAGCAAAATAAAAAAGAAAAAAATAATGAGAAACATTATTAGACTCTGAGTCATTTGTTCAAATCCAAATCAAGTCAGTAGAGACCAAAAGGCATTACTAAGTGGTGATGTGTTTTAACCTATGAGAAATAAGCCTGCCCAGTTCCTAATCTACATCAAATGACACTATTGTTTAGAATGGATGGGCACAGATACTTAACATTCCCCTCTATAGGGGTCAACTTTTTTTTTTTTTAAGTGGGGTTATTCCATTGATATGACAGTAAAGAAAATTGCAATGCAGATGCTTCTGTGTGGACTTTCTATAGGCAGTTGCCCCATAAGTCAAATTTCAATTGATCTGGGGTTATCTTAAAAGGTTGATCAAATTAGTGCACTTAGGTATAAATAATGCATGATTTCCTCTCCCAAGTGAATTGTAGAAAACTTTACAGAGGGACAGAAAAGAAAGACAATAAATGCTAATCAGTCTTCCATCAGCAACTTGTGGATGACTAAGAATCATTAATTAAAGTTCCATTGAACTATAGAAGAAAAACTATAACCATTATGACTCCAATTGTTAACTTTCATTAGAAGCAAGAACGATCAGACATATACATATACAGATACAAAGGAAAGAGGACTTGCTTCTGATATACTGAATAGCATGCACACATGCACACACAAACACACACACCAGATAGGGATTAAAATTTATTCTGTGGAAAGCTACTACTGACAGATTCTAACTCCAGTTTCTATAGATTTTTAGGCCACCATGAAGAATTAAAATAGACCACTACACTGGATGCAGCCCTCACTCTCTCTTTTCCTTAGAAGAGAAATCATTGCCAAAGGGATATCTCTTAATGCTGAGCTTTGCTGATTTGGGGAAGGAAAATATAACCAAAGTAAAACTGCTCTTTCTATATGTTTCAATGTAGCTCTTCTAAGTCCTGAGTTCTGAGGTGCTGCAACCTCTTAACTAGATTCTGGGGTTCCCTCAAAGGTATTCCAGTCCAAATATTGTTGCTAAATCAATGTTTCTATGGAGGTATGAGGGCCAGGATGTAGAGATATTAAAACCTTTGTACACTGTTGGTCAGAATGTAAAATGGTACGTACAGCCACAATGGAAAACAGTTCCTCAAAAAATTGAGAAGACAACTATCATAAGATCCAGCAATCCCACTTCTTGATATACATTCAAAAGGATTGAAATTAGAATCTCAAAGGGAAATCTACACTTCCGTGTTCATTGTAGTATTAGTTGTAACAGCTAAGGTATGGAAAAACTAAAAATGTCCATCAACAGACAAATAGATAAAGAAAATGTGGTATGTAATACAATGGACTATATTCACCCCTAGAAAAGGAGGAAATCCTACATTTGCAACAACATAAATGAACATAGAAGACATTAAGCTAAATGAAATATGCCAGTCATTGAAGGACAAATAGTATATGATTCTACTTATATGAAGCATCTAAAGTAGTAAAACTCAAAAAATTAAAATAAAATAAAATAAAATAAAATAAAATAAAATAAAAAATTGTGGTTGCCAGAATATTGGAGGAGGGGAAAAAGGGAGTTGTTTATCAAAGTATAAAGTTCCATTTACACAAGATGAATAAGTTCTAGAGATTTACTGTACAGCAGAGTGCCTATAGTTAATCATACGGTGTTTTGAACTTAAAAATTAGCATCTAAAATGTTCTTGCCACACAAAAACAAAATGGAAAGGGATGCAAAAAAAACTTTTAGAGATGATAGATATGTTTATTACTTTGATTGTGATGATGGTATCATGGGTGTACACATATGTCCATACTCATCAAATTATTTACATTAAATATTTGCAGCTATTTGTAAAAAAAAAAAAAAGGATACTGTAGAATTATGACCTTTAGTTTTCCTTCTTTTCAAAGTGGACTCGGCACATTTAAAGACAACAATGTGGATATTCAGTTGAGGAAAAGACAATTCTTGGAAGACAAAAGGTCAAGATTGAAAACTAGATTTCTTCTGGCTAAACTTAGGCAAAGCATATAGTCAGTTTCCAGTTTATCACAGAACCCACTGCTCCCTACTATCCTATTTAAGGCCTCCCACGTGCACAGTATATATCTCTCCATTAAGGCATTAAGCTTGCATTTCCAGAAATAAATGGATTTTTTTCTGGTTACTCAGTATGTATTCTCTCATTTTTCCTTGGAGTTCTTGAGTACTTAACCCAAATATTAAGTTTCATGGATACGCTTCCAAAAGACATTGCCTGAATTTTAAGCCTAGATTTTTTTATACTGACTACATAATCTTGGACAAGAAACTCAAAATTTTTGAGCCTCAGTTTCCTCGACTATAAAATGGGAATGGAGATTGTGCTAATATATAACTCAAAGTGTTATTGTAAGAATTAAATAATAGGATAGTGCCTGGAACACAGTAAGCACTATATAAATATTTGTTATTACTTTTCTTTCAAAGAAGAGGTAGGGTTCTCTTGAGCTGCCCAGAGGCTAGAAACGAGATGACAAGGGAAGACAGAGGAAACAAAAGAATGTTTTCATCTGATTAATTATATGTGGCTCAAAAATGAATACCAGTACCAATGAACATGGGGTAAGATAGGAGTTTTTGCTAAATGAAGACATTAAATCTTACTTTAGATTCTTTGAGCTTTTTATAAAATTTTAAGGGGTACTTATTGTTCCACAGAAATAAGTCTTTTTTTATTTCATTGTCAGCACAAATGATTTTACAAATCTGAATGCACTCATGAGATCTGACAGTTTTGCTTCCTGAAGAAATTGCTTTTTATTACATGTGCTTTTATTGTATAAGTTTTCTTACAATTGGAAATCAAGATATGTCCAAAACAATCTAATTTTGAATTTTAAATTTAATGGAAGTTTTAATGTCAATAATTTGTCAAAGAATAGAAAGCAGTTTAGAAACCTATTTCAGAGTGTTTGAGAAAACATTCAAGTCAGCAATATTCCAATGTTCTTTGTATGACACATATATGGAAATGGCTCTAGTAGCTTCCACTAGTGATTTCCCAAGCTGGTGAAAATAAGTCACTATGAATCATAGTGGCACTTAAAAATAGAGAGCCATAGACAGTAAGCTATAAAATTCCTAAATCTGATCTGTGATTTCCTCCACTTTGGGAAAGGAAGATGCTATATCAGTCAGCATGAACTAGATTACAGTAAAGGAACAAACAACTTCAAAGCTCTGTGGCTTGACACAATAAATGTTTTATGTTTTGCTCATGCTACATGTCCAATACAGGTCATGGAAGAATTGCTTTTTGTAGTCACTCAGGGAGCAACACTGAAAGAGAGTCTATCTCAATAGCATGGCAGAAGGAAGGAAATGTGAAAATTATGCATTGGCTATTAAAGTTTCTGTCTTAAATAGACACATGCCAATTCAGCTTAAATTTCATTACAATCAGTCACATGTTTATGCTTAACTTTAAGAGGACTGTGAAGTGCAATCCTACCATGTGCCAAGAATAAGATCTACAATATTTATGAACAGCCTTAATTACTACCACAAATGTTCATCTAACTTACAGGAAAATTAGAAGTCTGTGTCAAATTGCAACACTTTTAGAAAAATTAGATTTGATTGCTTTTGCTTCAATACCTTTTATCCTGGGTCCCCAGAAAGTAAATTCTAATGCAAAAGTTCTGTGTTACTAAAAATTTTAGGAAGTGTGAAATTACACAGTAGCAGGGAATAGGGAAAACAGAAATAAGGTAGGAGAATAAGAAGAGTAAATATGAGAAAATGCATTACTGTATGGTCACTGATGGGTATCCAGCCCAACGGATTGATTAATTTTTTTGTGCCACCTTCTGAAAAGTCATATAAACTATTGCAGTGCAGGACCCTGTGGCAGACAAAGGAAGAAGAATTTATGCACTGGTTCCTTTCTCCCACTGACCTAATTTTATTCCAAGGTTCATTTAATCCCTTGCACTATAATTTGTGCAAACATAGCCTCTGATTGTGTCCTGTGGCACTTCATGTCTCACCCACAATGGAGAATTCCAGGAGCAGAAGTTTAGAGGCAAGTGATTTGAGCATGTGATAAAGTGTTGGATTGTGACTGCATGACATTGGGTAGTTCTCACTTTGATTTAGTTATCAAAGCAAAGGCAAGGATGAAACAAATGGCCATAGGCCCTGGAGATACGTGAAACTAAGATCTCATGTGGCACCTAAGAGGTTTCTAATACAGCTCCTTTACCCAAAAAGACATAATTCTTTTAAAAGCTATCATTTCCCAATCAAAAGTTAAATATCATGGTATTAATATTTGACCAAAATATCTGACCTTTACAGAAAGCTTGGAGAAAACCGACAGGAAGGGGCTTTATTTCCATAATGTCTCTGATAGGAAACTTTTAGAATTTACTGGCATTCAATAAATATTTGTAAATAAATAAATATTTGTAAGTAAATAATGGTTGGCAACAATATTTTTTTTTCTAAAAGGAATCTTAACCTGTCATTTTTGGTAGCTAAAAGAAAAAACATAATATTAATAAGTATGTCTGAATCATTTTAATACTCCTCACATCCCAGTCAGTGGGAACGAAAATAGAAAATTCCAAAAGAAAATTTCACAATGTGGTAAGTACATAAAATGGTAGTAATAAATATACTATTATGTGTGCATATTAGGCATGAGAGCAAATGGAATCAACACTACTTCACAGGTTTCCACCCCAACTTCAAGCTTTGCTATTTCGTAAAAAGTCATTTTTTAAATGAAAATATCATTGAACCTTTTGATTGGCTTTTTTTCAGCTTAAATGTTTAAATTTTCATTTGACTATAACTCAACACCTTTGATCCAGAGAGATATGAGGGTCTTTTAATATATAAAGGAACACTTTCTGTTTAAATCTAGCAAATACTTTCACTGGTTGAAGAAAGAAAACAAGAGTTTTTTATGATCTAACAGCTGGTAGACAAATAAAGGGAGAATAATAAGTTTTAATTATACCTTTGAAAGCCCAACACATTTGAAAGCTATTCAGGAATTACATCAGAGATTTCTCAGCATTAACTTGTGGGTGGTTAACAAATGCTAGCACTAATTCTTAAAGGGGAGATAGCCAGACTTTACAACCCACAATACTAAAATTTCCAAGTTTGCAAGTCTTTATAATGATTATTTTTTTCAGGGGTTTTATGTGTCTGTTTTTCCTCTCTCTTTTCCATACTTAAGAATGGCCTAATCAAGAAACCAAGACTGTAAATCATCATGCAGCTTTTTCTTTTCCAATTACATCAAAAAACATCGGATGTCAAAATAGAAGACACTCAAAAAAGATGTCATTATTATATATTCCACTTTAGATAGGTAGTCAGGGAAAGCAAAAAACAATGAGAAATAGGTTGATGGTATAAATGGTCTTTTAAAATTCATTCTCTGGCTTGAGAAAAAAAAATGTTGCATTTATAGACCAATGAAACAGAATCTAGAGCCCAGAAATAAACCCATGCATACACAGTCAATTAATATTTGACAAGGAAGCCAAAAATACTCAATGTGGAAAGGATAATCTTTTCAATAAATGATATTGGGAAAACTGGATAACCACATGCAAAAGAATGAATGTGGATCACTATCATATACCACTTACAGAAATTAACTCAAAATGGATTAAAGACTTAAATGCAAGACTTGATATGGCAAAACTCCTAGAGGAAAACATAAGGAAAAATCTCAACATTGGTCTTGACAATGATTATTTGATATGACACCAAAAGCATAAACAATAAAAGCAAATGTTAACAAGTGGGATTACATCAAACTAAAAAGCTTCTGCACAACAAAAATAATCAACAAAACAAAGAGACAAATGAGAACAAAGAGAAAATATTTGCAATTTGTATATCTGATAAGGTGTTAGTTCAAAAATATGTAAGGAATTCATACAACTCAAGAAAAATCCAATTTAAAAATAGGGGAAAAGAAGAGACATTTTTCCAAAGAAGACTACAGATGGCCAACAGGTATGTGAAAAGATATGGAACATTAGTAATCATCAGGGAAATGCAAATAAAAACCACAATGAAATATCATTTCACATCAATTAGAATGACTATCATGGGAAAAAAAAAAAAGAGAGAAAACAAGTGTTGACCAGGGTGTGGAGAAAAGGGAACCATTGTGCACTGTTGGTAGAAATATAAATTAGTACAGCCACTATGGAAAACAACATGAAGTTGTCTCAAAAAATTAAAAATACAAATGCCAGATGATCCAGCATTCCCACTTCTGGGGATATATCCAAAGAGATTGAAACCAAGATCTCAAAGCAATATCTGCAGTTTTGTGTTCATTGCATTCTCATGATCAGCATTATTCACATTAGCCACATATGGAAACAACCTAATTGTCTATCAATGGATTAAATGGATAAAGAGAAGATGGATAAAAACATTATATAGGAGTACCTGAGTGGCTCAGTCAGTTGATTGTCCAACTCTTGATTTCTGCTCAGGTCATGATCCCAGGGTCATGGGATTGAGCCCTGCATCAGGCTCCCCACTCAGCATGGAGCCTGCTTAATATTCTCTCTCTCTCTCTCTCTCTCTCTCTCTCTCTCCCTCTCTCTCTCCCCCTGCTCCTCTCCAATACTCGCTTGCTCTCTCTCTCAAATTAAAACAAAACAAAATAAAAAAAACATTATGTATAGAGATACATTTCCTGATATTTAAAATCCCCTGATAAATTGTCAGTCTCTTCGTTATTAATCCTCTCACTCATCTTACGTGTGTAGTATGATTCTTTACACTTCCATTTTTAACTTTCTCTTGCATTCTTGGTTGCAACTTAGCACTAGAGAACAATCAAACTTCATATAAGTCATGGCTTTTATGTCAATATGGCCCACTTTTCAATTTTTTTCTACTCTAGAACTCACCTAGAACTTGAAATATTTATTTCATTCAACTCACTCCATATCTTAAACCGGAAAGTAAGGCACAATTTATTAGGCACATATTAGGCATATATAGCAACTTGAGAGCATCACTTATAGGTTCTATCTTTCTCAATATTAAGCTAGGTTAGGATAGATTTAGTGACTATCAAGCAAGTTTTACAACCTACAACCTGAATCAAAATGAAATTAAAAAAAAGACTAGTACCCATGTAATGTATTTTATGTGGCTAGTTTCAGGTCTTATACACAAAAGTCAGAATGATAACTCAGACAACTGTCATTTAAAAAATATAATTTATTGGGGCGCCTGGGTGGCGCAGTCGGTTAAGCGTCCGACTTCAGCCAGGTCACGATCTCGCGGTCCGTGAGTTCGAGCCCCGCGTCGGGCTCTGGGCTGATGGCTCAGAGCCTGGAGCCTGTTTCCGATTCTGTGTCTCCCTCTCTCTCTGCCCCTCCCCTGTTCATGCTCTGTCTCTCTCTGTCTCAAAAATGAATAAAACATTAAAAAAAAAAATTAAAAAAAAATAAAATAAAAAATATAATTTATAATTTATTTTTTAAAAATTTTAAAATCAAAATTTTACATATACTTAAGATAACAAGGTTAATAATGAAAAAAAGTAATCCCTTGTGCCTCTCTGCCCTTCCTTTTTCCCAGATGTAACAAATTTCAATTCATTTAGCTGTTTCTTTTAATTTTTACCTATAAACTCTTAGTAAAATGATTATAATGTTACTTTTAATTTTTTTATTTGAGTATAATTGACACACAATGTTACATTAGTTTCAGGCATACAACAAAGTGATTCAAGTTCTATATATATCATGCTATTCTTACCACAAGTGTGACCACCATCTATCACCATACAACAGTATTACAATATCATTGACTATATTCCCTATTCTGTGCCTTTTATTCACGTGAATTATTCATTCCATAATTGGAAGTCAGGTAACTGTCTTATAATCATTTTCTCACCACTCCATCAAGGTGCTGGACCCACATCTGCCATCCTTATTTCACATTTTCCAAACATTTACTATTGTCCCCTAAATGTTTCCATATCTGTACCTTCAAAAATATTGCCATTTCCTCTGATATTACAGCAATATCAGGCAAAGAATTGAGTCGAAGACTAGCTGTGCTTTTTAGGAATTTGGAGAAATCTGAAAAAAGAAGTCTTCTGAACTCCTAGTTAGTGTTTTGTAATAATATGTAGAAAAATTTTAATAATATTATCTCTAAAAGATAAAGAATTAGAAGAATTAATTTAAATGATCAAAAGTAATCATTTAGCACATGATACTAAGTCAAGAATCAGCAGAGAGAAGAAAATCCTCTAAACTCAACATGGTAAATCTTTTCTAAGACTATTTTTCAACATAATGCCTTGGTCACTATTTGATCTCTTAGAGACCAGAGACATTTTGTCAGGAATGAAAACATAAAGCAATTTATAAATTGTGTATTTTTGAGATTAATGTCTTCCTTATTAGAGATAAATCAAGTTTTTACTGTAAGTTGAAATAAACATGAAATATAAGATTTTTCAAAAATCCACATTTTCTTTATTTATCTAGAGCCCATAATTTAGAGTGGCTCCATATAGAGCTGGTATATAGTATCTCTTTCAGCACTTACAATCTCCTTTCTCTCTCTCTCTCTCTCTCTCTCTCTCTCTTTCTCCCTCTCCCTCTCTCTCCACTTATTTATTAAAGGAAAAACAAACAGTATACCCATTGGTAAGACTGGCTTTCGTAACAATTGTCCATTTCTCAAGGTAGACAAATGAAAGAGAAAACATTTGTGGAGACTAATAATAATCACCTTTTAAAATTTTACTTAGACAAAACAAGAGTTTGCGTTCTGCTTGATTATGTACTAGCTCTATGACTTTAGGCAAATCACTTAACTTTTCTGAACCTCAGGTTCCTAAAATATAAAATGTACATAATAACTTCTTTTGGATTTTGTAAAGATGAAACAGGTAAACACAAAGCAAGAGGTACAGTGACAGGAACATTAAAAATGGTAGTTTCCTTTCCCCTTATTCTTTCACTTCTATTTGATTCTTCCTTATATATTTTTTTTAATTTTTACTTATTTTTTTTAATTTGAGTATAGTTGACACATAATTTTACATTAGTTTCAGGTGTAAAACATAGTGATTCAACTTCTCTATAGGTTATCCTATGATCACAAGTGTAGCTACCATCTTTCACCATACAATGCCATTATAACACCATTAAATATATTCCCAATGCTATGCCTTTTATTCATGTGACTTTTTTATTTCCTAACTAGAAGCCTGTATCTTTCACTCCTTTCGACCCATTTTGCCCATTCCTCCACCAATCTTTCTCTGTGGTTCTTCTTCAAATAAATGTATTATGAGATATATATGTAGAACATATTACTCTCTGTATTTCAAAAAGGTGGAGTGGTTAGAAGCAGGGGTATTGAAATTGAACAGATCTAGTTTCCAGGTTTAGTTTCTTCACTTAGCAGTGTAACTTGAGTCAGTTGCTTAACCTTTCTAAGATGTAGTTTCCTCATCTATAAATCAAGATGGTAATAATATTTACTTCTTCAGTTGTTGTTAAATGGGGCAAATAAGAATGCTGACTGCTCCAATAGCTAGAAGTGCTCAATACATGTTAGCTGTTTTATCCTTATTGTTAATAGCATAATTATTGTTAAAATTAATATTATTTTAGATCTATGTTTTCTAATTTCAGGTTAAGGATGAACAAACAACATTTTTATGTAGGGTTCTTTTCAACTGTCTTTTATAGACAGTGGTTGAATCACTATTTCATCTTTCCTGTCTGACTCATTACTAAAGTACAAATTAGAGAACATAACTAATATAAGGAGGAAATATTGTTTTGGATAATAAAATCTGTGCAAGTGTGAATGAATAATAAAGAAATGTCTCTCCATCAACTGGGTAAGTTCTTCTGAGGTTGTATTACATGAGGCAGACCACATGAAAGGCTTTTTTGTAGTCCCTTCTCTCTTCCAAAATAACAATATCCAACTCTAATCTAAGATCAAAATAGAGTGCTAGGCTTGGAGTCTACCTACCCAGGAGGATCCCTAAAAATTATGGTGCACACCTGGTTCCATGAGATGTCACTGTTGCCACCACTGGGCCCAGATATCACAGCTCTCCACTGTTTATCACCAATTTTGGGAACTGGGCAACATCAGTAGAACCAGTGCCTCATGGATTATTTCAGATAATGGGCAGTTAAAAAGAATAACCAGATATTTACATAGTAGAGTCTCATCTGGTTATTTTGAATGTTTATGCCTAATGCTCATGCTATTTGTTTCCTTCCTTCAACAGCATTCCCTGCCCCCACCCAAACTTATTGAGTGGATGTTGTACTGAAAAAATCCTTTTATCTGTTAATTCATATCTTACCCTTTCTTGTCTCTCTAAATCTCTACTTCTCTTTTTTTTTTTTTTTTTTTAAGTAGGCTCCACATCCAAGGTTGGGCTTGAACTCATGACACCTGAGATCAAGAGTCACATGCTCTACCAACTGAACCAGCCAGGCATCCCTAAATGTCTACTTCTTGTCTAAATCACTGAGACAAGAGTAAAACTATGTATTTTGCATGGGGTAGTGGCGGCAATGAGCTTGTCCATTAAATAAGCCTAATATTTTTTCTCTCTCTCTTTAATGAAGATGGATAAATATTATACTATAGCCTAACAACTTTAGTAGCTAAGTGAAGTATATAGTGAAGTCAAGGTAATAACATAAGGAAAAGGAACAATGGGTCTAAGTTCACCTTGGTAGGAAATACAGGCAACACCCAATATGGGCATAAGTCATGGTCCCTAATCTTAAAGCACTCACCAAAACAACACATTTCACAAGTGGAGTGAGTATGATGTGGTAGGCTTCACTGAAGTGTGAAATAGATACTGGTCTCCTGGTGATGCTGAATGCACACAAGGGAAAATGCAACTTAGAGACAACACACAGCAAGCCTTTTTAATCAGTCATTTAGACTTCAGCAGTAAGAAACACAGTATAACTGTTGGACTGTAGTAAGTCCATACTCCTATTGCTGACAGAGCTTGCCTTCATAACTAGAAATCTTTAGAGCCCTCCAAAGAGTCACAGAATTCCATGCTGCCATGGCCAATCATTCTGAACTATACAGTCCTTAAATGTGCACTGGAATTTCAAGGTGATGAACTGACTGTTTAATTAAGCAGGAAGTTAGAAAATAGGAGATTTGGTCTGATTATGCCAAAAGACAGAATTAACACCCCCAGAAAATCTGAACACTTTTAAGAAATTTATGGAACAGAAGGTACCTACCTGATTGCATGTTGAGGAATTTTTCTGATGTGACAGCAAGTGAGAGGAAAGGAAAGGGTAGTGACATGCTATTGGGAGAAAGACATCAAATTTTACTTAGGAGGTCTATAATTTGAAATCATGCCACTTGATTTGATTGCATTGTTGACAGTTTAGCTTTAACTGAGGGAAAATAAGTGTCATTTTCTCCCATTTTTGTTCATTAGCCCTTATATATAACCTTTTTTCTCTAAGATTCTCTTTAAAAGTCATAAAGGTAGAAAGGTAGTAGCTCCCAAAATATTTCTACTCATTTTTTTCATAGTATAGCAAAGAAAAAAACAATTTTTAAGATTTTTTAACGTTTATTTATTGAAAAACAGAGAGAGAGAGAGAGAGCATGAGCAGAGGAGGGGCAGAGAGAGGGAGACACAGAATCTGAAACAGGCTCTAGGCTCTGAACTGTCAGCACAGGGCCTGACACGGGGCTTGAACTCACAAACCGTGAGATCATGACCTGAGCTGAAGTCGGTTGCCCAACTGACTGAGCCACCCAGGCGCCCCAAGGAAAAAAAAACAATATTTAAAGCCAGCATGTTATAAAGGGAAAAGAAGGATCATCACAAGATCATTAGAATATTGCAATGAAACTTAGTCTTCCCAGGTGATGGTCATTTGTTACTCTTTTGAAAACAATAACTAGTTCATGTACAACCTCTTCTCTATATTCCCAGTATAACATGGGATTTTGTATTGTAGTGGCATGAAGAAAGCTTACTACATACTGTAAGTCATTAGTGGAAGTTTTTAGTGAGTTATATGAGGAATAAAAAGGTCTTTTTTTCTTAACCTCGTCTCATAGCCTCCATATTCCTCTAAACCCGGTTATAATCTTACCACATTTTAATTTCTATTGCCACCATCTTGGTCCACCCCTTAAATGCAACAATTTCTGTATATCCAATATGCTCATTGGAATTTATTGTTGACATAGTTGCCCAAGAAGTACTACTAAAGTTTAGCCTTTATTATGATTTCTTATACTCAGAAATATTCAATAACTTCTTACCACCAATTAAAGTCCACATTCCTTAGTCAAAGTTTTCCATAATTTTATCTTTGACTATCTGTACATCCCATTTCCCACAGGATGGTACTTCTAAATAATTCAAACTAAAATAACCACTTTTCCAATGCTAATGCATTTTTATATAGAAATTTAGAAGCATGCTGAAAATTGACTCTCTATGAAGCTTTTTCTAATGCAATCACTACTTTCTCTACACTCCAATAGCCTCCTATTTGTAACATTCTTATAGCACTAGCACATTATGACTTATATTAGTTATTAATTTAGTCAACAATATGCTTTAAACATAGTCATTGAATAGTAGCTATTTATTGGATTGATAAATGAGTGAATGTATTTTCAAAGACCATTAACTATGCCTATCTTTAGACCAGATACATCAAGAAAACAGGTTATTTCTCTCATTGGGATAATCCTGGCACTGGTTTTCAGGAGGTACTGAACAATGGTAGTTTATTTTCCTAGGATAAGACATAAAGCTGAAATATTATTAATTTGTATTAATACTTGACATGTGATGAAATTTCAGCATTAGTGTGATTAAAACTAGAAAAATGATTCACATTTGAAGATACACGTATCCTTTCTATTTTTTTCTATTGATAGAGTAACAGTATAGCTAAAATCAGTATTATGAGGCATTACAAGTTGAGGCAGGTCCCACATTGCAAGCTACATAATGTATTTAGGGTTTTCTTTTTCCTATTTAATATATACATAAATATCCACAGAGCTGACTGCATTATAGATATAGAACTGACAGTTATTCTTTCCATTTATGACACCTTTCACTTTGAAAATCTATAAATCAGGTGTAGGAGGGTCTTTTTCAAGCTTTTTCCTTTTAAGCTGTATCATTAGCAAATACTTTTTCTTTTGCAACTAATAGTCCTTCTGGGATGTATTGCAATGGGAAATAAAAGATCAAAACACATGTGTGCAAAAACCCACAAAAAACAACCAACAAACAAACAATAACAAAAACAAAAAAAATTCACTTGTTTTCAGGGCTTAGTGCATCTACTTCCAAAAACTATAGATTATCAGACAGTGACAACACAAATAACTGTGTCTAGATCCAGTTCACAAATAGAAATCACACAACTTTTATTTTATAACAAGTACACACTGTCACGTGGAGGATAAGAGATGTGCTCCCACTAAGAGCAAGGGTACATTTTCTCCTTAGAGTAATTATGTAATATGATAAATTTATGATGGCTTCAAAGTCATAACCTCTGGGAATCAGCCATTGTTCATGTATGCTGAGTTATTTTTTGCAGCACACCAAAGTACTTTTCTTCATATTTCCATTTTGCTATCATCATAACATTATTGAATGCCCATAACATACATAACATCATACTAAGAAGTCAAAGAGTAAAAATGAGGGCAAATTGAATCCATCCAAACTTGTTTTCCCACTCGCAAATCTGAGGGTCACAATATTATTGACTGAGACACTGGGATAGAATTTAAGGGAATTTATTCTAGCAGGCCTATTCTCTTGCTTCCAAACCTAACCCATGACCTCAAGGATCTCTGTTGTTCCCCACAAGACTGTGTATATCAAGAAAAAAACATATTTGTAAAGAAATAATTAAATTCATACTTTTTTGTGGGTAGGTGATCTCATGCACCCCCCCCCATATCTTTAATACCACCAGTGGATCATTGACTTCTAAATTCCACCTACTGTATACCTCTCTTCCATGAACTCAAAGCTTACAGTTTTAACTGCCTACTAAACAATGCTTACTGAATATCCCACAACTACTTCAAACTCACACAGCATAAACAGAACTCATCCTCTTTCCTCATCAAACTTCCTTTTTATTTTATATTATCTGCTCTATGATATACATATAGATATAAATACAGGTAGAGATATGTTATGTATTCAGTTTCCCAAGTTATAAATCTGACATACCTCATCAACTAATTATTAAGTCCTATCAAATCTATTTTCTAAATAGATCTATAACTGATCTTCTTAGTATTTAGTTCCTGTATGTGCAAGGTACTATATTGGATACTGGAGTGGAGGTAGAAATAGAAAAACAAAGAAAGTTTTTGGAGAAGATGTTTTTTTTTTATTATTTTTTAAAAATTCCATGGTAGTTAATATAAAATATTATATTCGTTTCAGGTGTACAATGTAGGGATTCTACAGTTCTATACATTACTCAGTGCTCATCATGATAAGTATACTCTTGAATACCCATCACCTATTTCATCCATTCCCCCACCCACTTCCCCTCTTATAAGCATCAGTTTGATCTCCATAATTAAGACTCTGATCCTTGGTCTGTTTGTCTCTCTTTTTTTTTTTTCCTTTGGTCATTTGTTTTGTTTCTTAAATTTCACACATGAGTGAAATCATATGGTATTTGTCTTTCTCTGATTGACTTATTTTGCTTAGCATAATACTCTCTAGTTCCATTCATGTTATTGCAAATGGGAAGATTTCATTCTTTCTTATGGCTGAAACATAGTCCATTGTGTGTGTGTGTGTGTGTGTGTGTGTGTGTGTGTGTGTGTGTGTTTGTGAAAGAGAGAGAGAAAGAGAGAGAGAGGTATATGAGGGTCCCTTTTTCTCCACATCCTTGTGAACACCTGTTGCTTCTTGTGTTGTTGATTTTAGCCATTCTGACAGGTGTGAAGTGACATTTTATTGTAGTTTTGATTTGCATTTCCTTAATGCAAGTGATGTTCAGCATCTTTTCATGTGTCTCTTAGTCATCTGCATGTCTTCTTTGGAGAAATATCTGTTCATGTCTTCTGTCCATTTTTAATTGGATTATTTGTTTTTTGGTGTTGAGTTGTATAAGTGAGTTAAAGTTTTGGATACTAACTTTTTATCAGATATGCCATTTGAAAATATCTTCTTACATTCAGTAGGTTGTCTTTAAGTTTTGTTGGTTGTTTCTTTTGCTGTGTAAAAGCTTTTTTTATTTTGATGTAGTTTCAATAACTTATTTTTGGTTTTATTTATCTTGTCTCAGGAGATATATCTAGAAAGATGTTGCTATCACCAATGTCAGAGTAAATACTGCCTGTACTATCTTCTAGGACTTTTATGGTTTCAGGTTCACATTTAAGTCATTAATCCACTTTGATTTTATTTTTGTGTATGGTGTAAGAAAGTGGTCCACTTTCACTACTTTGCTGTCCAGTAGAAAACAAAATATTTAAAATTGAAAATTTGTCATACACCTTCAACTCAATATGTCTAAAATTTGACTCATTTCTCAATTATTATCCTTTCCTCCATCATTTACTGGCAAAATCTATTGTTTGAATAAGTTTCCAATCTCATTTTCAAATAATGGCAGTATAATGATGCAGTAGCCAAGTTAAATAATTCAGAATCTTTTATCAGATTAAGAAGTTTAAACTTCATCCTGTAGGAGATGGAGGACTATTGAAAGCTTATAAAAGTATGATATTATAAGATTTTTTAAACCATCACTCTGGCAGTAGTGTGAATAACAGTTTAAGGGAAAGACTAGAGAGTGAGAAACCTTTAGAGACTATGGTAATAGTCTTTTACAGAAATGATGGGAGCCTGAATTAAGGTAATGCAAAGGAAATGAAAATAAAATTTATTTCACTTGGAAATTTTATACAGTATTTAAGCTATATGCTGTATTCTCCAATCAAACATGATTTCCTCTAAAGGGTTTTCAGTTAATTTTTTAGAAAATTAAAGATGATACTATGCTGGGGCAAGGTAATTTATTTTAAGAATTCCAAATATATTATCATGTAGCAGGAGAAAATCTACACTGTGACAAAATGGATTGTTTTAAAAAGTTCCAGTAAAAATTATGTTCCATCCATTGATTCTTTGGAGATTCACTGAGAATCACTTGATGGATCAACAACTACCACATATACACTGGACTTTGAGGTGAAAAACAAGTGGCACAAATAAAATTAACTTGTAACTGACAGAAAGATCATGGCATTGAAGATAACAATTTTCTATAACAGGTGTTTAATGAAAACAGTGGAAAATTTAAGAAAATAGTAAATATGGATAGCTTAGGGAAAAAAATAATTCCCTGTGTTAAGGCAAAAGAAATTTTTGTTTCTTCACAGAATAATTTTGAGCAGAGCTTCTAGAGTAGCTAACAATTATATTCTTACTATGTTTCCAGGTCTGTTATAAGCAATTTACACATTTTAGCCATTTGCTTTCCATAACAAAAACCGTAAAGTAAATTCAGCTATTGTCTTCATTTTATGGGGAACAAAACTGATATCAGAACAGTTATGCAAACCCAAGATCAAACATTCCTGTGTGGAGGACAGGACTAAAAATTTATTGCAGAAATTTCCCTCTCATATAAAAGGAACTTCTTGCTCTAAGGAAATGGCTTTTATAGGTTTCTGACAATAATAACTATCATGTATGGAACAGTAAATGCATACCAGACATTGTGCTAAAAAATTACATGGATTTGTTCATTTAATCTCCACAATTCTATGAGATTTTTTTTCATTCCCATTTTACAGATAAAGAAATAGTATCACAAAAATCTTAAAACACTTGTTCAAGGCCATACAGCTGGTAAGTGATTCAGTAGCTAATTCAAGTTTGTTTAGAGTTCCCACTCTTAGCCACTATGCTCCACTTTATTTTTAGCAGCAAGAGACAGTTCAAAGATCATCAGAGTGAGACATTGTTTGGCTGAAGAGCTTTTTGCTACGAGTATATATATTCTAAAAAGTAAGCCAGTCATCAAGTATGCAATGGATTTTGAGATCAATAGAAACTTTTACAGAATAAGAATCAAGTTGGGGCTCATACCAGAAGAATCTCTAAAGACTATATTCTTCTGTCGATTTACATAGAGCCATGTTGTCTTCAGGATAACCATACATAAGTAAAATCCAGCCCAAATGCAAACTTGATATTCAGTCAATTTTAATAAAGAAGAAAAATTTAACATTTATTTGGCACTTTTCTTCTTCAGTCCTTTCCACAAACTGTTACCTTCAGTATCTAATCCAACAGAACTGGATAAATAATCATACTAAAACAAAAGGAACAAGAATAGAAAAGGCTTGCAGCTTTTATCCCAGGACTTCAAAGCATGTTACAACTATCAATTAATATTCACATCAGTCTTCTGAAGTAAGAGTATTTTCATATGAAATTAAAAGAGGGTTAAGCTGAAATACAGTTACCTAACTAGTGACTGACACCCAGGGAAGAGAAACAGATATCTTGGGTCCCAGTCCTGATATTCTGCCTTTTGCACACCAAATACATCTATCTATTAAAAACCTCATTACTAGTATTGATTTTGATTTTGTGATTAGCTAAGAAGGTAGATAATAATCACTTTTAGGTTATATGTATATGACTATAATATACAAAACATTTTACAGAATTTAAACTGAGTTTGAAATTTGATGTGATTGTACATCTGGTCTTTTTATTTAGTGTGTGTTGGGGTGTGGAGGACAGGACTAAAAAATTTATCTGTAGGTGGTTCTGGAAAGAGGATACTATGCATAAATTATTGTTAGTATCTGTGTTTACATATACATATAGACATACATATATGTCACACTAAAGTTCTGCTCTATTTATATCATGCCAAGAGAAAAATATTTAACTCTAAGTAAATTACTGTGCAATGCAAAAAAAAAAAAAAATAATACAAACATTCACTGGCAGTAACTGAATTTGTGAAATCTTCTAACATTGTTGGAAATAGCCTACTACAACAATTATCCTAAACTTCTGTTACACTTAACAGCTTTTATGAGAACATAAAGGGAATGCAACAATCTTCTTGTGTTTGCAGGCATCATTTCATGTTCCAAAGGCTAATCTAGATCTTATTGTTTTTTTTTTAAAGATTTGCAATAATTGCCCATTGCGAAGTGATTTAGGGACTATGAACACTGTAAAAGTAATTATGAAACAATATATTTAAATCATAATAATATGAAGTTTGAAGGGCTATTTGTAAATATTAAATGAGATAGTGTATTTTTTTAATTTTTAATTTAATTTTTTTTGATATATGAAATTTATTGTCAAATTGGTTTCCATACAACACCCAGTGCTCATCCCAAAAGGTGCCCTCCTCAATACCCATCACCCACCCTCCCCTCCCTCCCACCCCCTATCAACCCTCAGTTTGTTCTCAGTTTTTAACAGTCTCTTATGTTTTGGCTTTCTCCCACTCTAACCTCTTTTTTTTTTTCCTTCCCTTCCCCCATGGGTTTCTGTTAAGTTTCTTAGGATCCACATAAGAGTTAAACCATATGGTATCTCTCTTTCTCTGTACGGCTTATTTCACTTAGCATCACACTCTCCAGTTCCATCCACGTTGCCACAAAAGGCCATATTTCATTCCTTCTCATTGCCACCTAGTATTCCATTGTGTATATAAACCACAATTTATTTATCCATTCATCAGTTGATGGACATGTAGGCTCTTTCCATAATTTGGCTATTGTTGAGAGTGCTGCTATAAACATTGGGGTAGAAGTGCCCCTATGCATCAGCACTCCTGTATCCCTTGGATAAATTCCTAGCAGTGCTATTGCTGGGTCATAGGGTAGGTCTATTTTTAATTTTCTGAGGAACCTCCACACTGCTTTCCAGAGCGGCTGCACCAATTTGCATTCCCACCAACAGTGCAAGAGGGTTCCCGTTTCTCCACATCCTCTCCAGCATCTATAGTCTCCTGATTTGTTCATTTTGGCCACTCTGACCGGCGTGAGGTGATATCTGAGTGTGGTTTTGATTTGTATTTCCCTGATAAGGAGCGACGTTGAACATCTTTTCATGTGCCTGTTGGCCATCCAAAAGTCTTCTTTAGAGAAGTGTCTATTCATGTTTTCTGCCCATCTCTTCACTGGGTTATTTGTTTTTCGGGTGTGGAGTTTGGTGAGCTCTTTATAGATTTTGGATACTAGCCCTTTGTCCGATATGTCACTTGCAAATATCTTTTCCCATTCCGTTGGTTGCCTTTTAGTTTTGTTGGTTGTTTCCTTTGTTGTGCAGAAGCTTTTGATCTTCATAAGGTCCCAGTAATTCACTTTTGCTTTTAATTCCCTACCCTTTGGGGATGTGTCGAGTAAGAGACTGCTACGGCTGAGGTCAGAGAGGTCTTTTCCTGCTTTCTCCTCTAAGGTTTTGATGGTTTCCTGTCTCACATTCAGGTCCTTTCTCCATTTTGAGTTTATTTTTGTGAATGGTGTGAGAAAGTGGTCTAGTTTCAACCTTCTGCATGTTGCTGTCCAGTTCTCCCAGCACCATGTGTTAAAGAGACTGTCTTTTTTCCATTGGATGTTCTTTCCTGCTTTGTCAAAGATGAGTTGGCCATACGTTTGTGGGTCTAGTTCTGGGGTTTCTATTGTATTCCATTGGTCTATGTGTCTGTTTTTGTGCCAATACCATGCTGTCTTGATGATGACAGCTTTGTAGTAGAGGCTAAAGTCTGGGATTGTGATGCCTCCTGCTTTGGTCTTCTTCTTCAAAATTCCTTTGGCTATTCGGGGCCTTTTGTGGTTCCATATGAATTTTAGGATTGCTTGTTCTAGTTTCGAGTAGAATGCTGGTGCAATTTTGATTGGGATTGCATTGAATGTGTAGATAGCTTTGGGTAGTATTGACATTTTGACAATATTTATTCTTCCAATCCATGAGCAGGGAATGTCTTTCCATTTCTTTATATCTTCTTCAATTACCTTCATAAGCTTTCTATAGTTTTCAGCATACAGATCTTTTACATCTTTGGTTAGATTTATTCCTAGGTATTTTATGCTTCTTGGTGCAATTGTGAATGGGATCAGTTTCTTTATTTGTCTTTCTGTTGCTTCATTGTTAGTGTATAAGAATGCAACTGATTTCTGTACATTGATTTTGTATCCTGCAACTTTCTTGAATTCATGTATCAGTTCTAGCAGACTTTTGGTGGAGTCTATCGGATTTTCCATGTATACAGTTTTTTTTTAGATTCTATATTGTTTATTTCTGCTCTGATCTTTATTATTTCTCTTCTTCTGCTAGGTTTAGGCTGCCTTTGCTGTTGTGCTTCTATTTCCTTTAGGTGTGCTGTTAGATTTTGTATTTGGGATTTTTCTTGTTTCTTGAGATAGGCCTGGATTGCAATGTATTTTCCTCCCAGGACTGCCTTCGCTGCGTCCCACAGCGTTTGGATTGTTGTATTTTCATTTTCGTTTGTTTCCATATATTTTTTAATTTCTTCTCTAATTGCCTGGTTGACCCACTCATTCGTTAGTAGGGTGTTCTTTAACCTCCATGCTTTTGGAGGTTTTCCAGACTTTTTCCTGTGGTTGATTTCAAGCTTCATAGCATTGTGGTCTGAAAGTATGCATGGTATAATTTCAATTCTTGTAAACTTATGAGGGGCTGTTTTGTGACCCAGTATATGATCTATCTTGGAGAATGTTCCATGTGCACTCGAGAAGAAAGTATATTCTGTTGCTTTGGGATGCAGAGTTCTAAATATATCTGTCAAGTCCATCTGATCCAATGTCTCATTCAGGGCCCTTGTTTCTTTATTGACCGTGTGTCTAGATGATCTATCCATTTCTGTAAGTGGGGTGTTAAAGTCCCCTGCAATTACCACATTCTTGTCAATAGGGTTGCTTATGTTTATGAGTAATTGTTTTATATATTTGGGGGCTCCGGTATTCAGTGCATAGACATTTTAACTGTTAGCTCTTCCTGATGGATAGACCCTGTAATTATTATATAATGCCCTTCTTCATCTCTTGTTCCAGCCTTTAATTTAAAGTCTAGTTTGTCTGATATAAGTATGGCTACTCCAGCTTTCTTTTGGCTTCCAGTAGCATGATAAATAGTTCTCCATCCCCTCACTCTCAATCTAAAGGTGTCCTCAGGTCTAAAATGAGTCTCTTGTAGACAGCAAATACATGGGTCTTGTTTTTTTATCCATTCTGATACCCTATGTCTTTTGGTTGGCGCATTTAATCCATTTACATTCAGTGTTATTATAGAAAGATATGGGTTTAGAGTCATTGTGATGTCTGTATGTTTTATGCTTATAGTGACGTCTCTGGTACTTTGTCTCACAGGATCCCCCTTAGGATCTCTTGTAGGGCTGGTTTAGTGGTGATGAATTCCTTCAGTTTTTGTTTGTTAGGGAAGACCTTTATCTCTCCTTCTATTCTAAATGACAGACTTGCTGGATAAAGGATTCTCGGCTGCATATTTTTGCTGTCTAGCACACTGAAAATCTCGTGCCAATTCTTTCTGGCCTGCCAAGTTTCAAAAGAGAGATCAGTCACGAGTCTTATAGGTCTCCCTTTATATGTGAGGGCACGTTTATCCCTTGCTGCTTTCAGAATTTTCTCTTTATCCTTGTATTTTGCCAGTTTCACTATGATATTTCGTGCAGAAGATCGATTCAAGTTACATCTGAAGGGAGTTCTCTGTGCCTCTTGGATTTCAATGCCTTTTTCCTTCCCCAGTTCAGGGAAGTTCTCAGCTATAATTTCTTCAAGTACCCCTTCAGCACCTTTCCCTCTCTCTTCCTCCTCTGGAATACCAATTATGCGTATATTATTTCTTTTTAGTGTATCACTTAGTTCTCTAATTTTCCCCTCATACTCCTGGATTTTTTTATCTCTCTTTCTCTCAGCTTCCTCTTTTTCCATAACTTTATCTTCTAGTTCACCTATTCTCTCCTCTGCCTCTTCAATCCGAACTGTCATCGTTTCCATTTTGTTTTGTATTTCGTTTAAAGCGCTTTTCAGCTCCTGGTGACTGTTCCTTAGTCCCTTGATCTCTGTAGCAAGAGATTCTCTGCTGTCCTCTATACTCTTTTCAAGCCCAGCGATTAATTTTATGACTATTATTCTAAATTCACTTTCTGTTATATTATTTAAATCCTTTTTGATCAGTTCATTAGCTGTTGTTATTTCCTGGAGATTCTTCTGAGGGGAATTCTTCCGCTTGGTCATTTTGGATAGTCCCTGGAGTGGTGAGGACCTGCAGGGCACTTCCCCTGTGCTGTGGTGTATAACTGGAGTTGGTGGGCAGGGCCGCAGTCCGACCTGATGTCTGCCCCCAGCCCACCGCTGGGTCCACAGCCAGACTGGTGTGTGCCTTCTCTTCCCCTCTGCTAGGGGTGCGATTCACTGTGGGGTGGCGTGGCCCGTCTGGGCTACTTGCACACTGCCAGGCTTGTGGTGCTGGGGATCTGGCGTATTAGCTGGGGTGGGTAGGCAAGGTGCACGGGGGCAGGAGGGGCAGGCTTAGCTGGCTTCTCCTTAGGTGATCCACTTCAGGAGGGGCCCTGTGGCAGCGGGAGGGAGTCAGATCCGTTGCCGGAGGTTTGGCTCCGCAGAAGCACAGAGTTGGGTGTTTGTGTGGAGGGAGGAAGTTCCCTGGCAGGAACTGGTTCTCTTTGGATTTTGGCTGGGGGATGGGCGGGGGAGATGGCGCTGGCGAGCGCCTTTGTTCCCCACCAAACTGAGCTCTGTCGTCCGGGGGCTCAGCAGCTCTCCCTCCCTTTGTCCTCCAGCCTTCCCGCTTTCTGAGCAGAGCTGTTAACTTATGACCTCCCAGACGCTAAGTCGCGCTTGCTTTCGGAACACAGTCCGTCAGGCCCCTCCGCTTTTGCCAGCCAGACTCGGGGGCTCTGCTTGGCCGGCGAGCCGCCCCTCCGCCCCGGCTCCCTCCCGCCAGCCCGTGGAGCGCGCACCGCCTTGCTGCCCTTCCTACCCTCTTCCGTGGGCCTCTTGTCTGTGCTTGGCTCCGGCGACTCCGTTCTGCTAATCCTCTGGCGGTTTTCTGGGTTATTTAGGCAGGTGTAGGTGGAATCTAAGTGATCAGCAGGACGTGTGGTGAGCCCAGCGTCCTCCTACGCCGCCATCTTCTTCCTCTCCAGATAGTGTATTTAAAGTAGCCTATCAGAGTGCCTAGCACATGGTGGAAACTCAAAAAATTAAGTTTCTTTTTTAATTTTATACTACATGATGGATCCTGGGCTATCATCAACCTTCTGAAAATTGATGTAAGTGAAGGAAAAATTTCTATTAATTTTGGAATGAACCAGCTCTTAATAAGCTATTTTATTTCACTCTTGGAATATGATAGATAGATAGCCCTATGGTCTCCTGAGACATCTTGATTTGAGGGGAGGCAGGGAATAACTGTCATTGGTTCCTAGCTATATTCATTCCTTTTTTAAAATATCAAAGGGAAGTATTTGAGATAGTTACTATGCATAGACCAATGAATCTATGAATGCTTGGCTTCAAGATGAATATTAAGAGGATAAATGGATAGCAGAATGGACCTGTGTACTTCTAGAACAAACTCAGTCTCTTCCCAGCGTGACAAGTTGCTGCACAGATAAAATTCCTTAGTCCTGTTGGCTGTAGGTAAGCTGGTCATTGCTGTCTACTATAGTGAAACTTTCTGTTGGAGACAAATTTTGCTTCAGTTCCTGTTTTTGGTACTTTATGTATACTCTACTGATAACTTACAGTATTTTGATTCATTGCCTAGATATGAACTCTGCCTTTTATTTCTCTTGCTTTTGGCTCCCTGTCTAGCCTTAACTTTTGACATTATCCTAACTCCTGGTATTTTATTTTCCTTGGATTCTAATACACTTAAAATCTTTTTACTCAGGTCCTAATTTCTTCTATGCCTTTCCAGTTTTGGTTTACATTTCTATTTCTCGGTTCCACTGAAGGCCAATATGATATGTACTTACTTTGAAATGCAGAAAACAATACATCCATAAACTGCAATACAGTATCAGACACAGTGTGGGTGAGAAAAGTTAAAGGATTAGACTTGATCTGTCAACTTAGATTCTATATAATTAAAAGGAAACATTACATGTCTTAGTGCAAAGGATGAAGATTTCTCACCTCAACATTCTGAGTTCCTTCATTGCTAGATGCCTCATGTCTATATTACCCAACCTGAAATACATATATGATATTATTGCCTATTAGTAGTGAAGGTATTTTTTAAAGTGGCAATTTGCAATTTCATAGAGAGAGATGGAAGTCTCCTGTTTTGCAATCTATAAGATTTTTGTTACTCTTATAATATCACTGACCAATAACATCTCAGTAGAAGAGTTTCATAACCTGAAACTGCATCTTTCATCAACATTGTTGAGATTGCCACTCCTGTGGCATGAGTGTGCCCTTCTTGAGAAAATTCCTTTAACCTGAAATAAAAGAGACTGACAGAAATTCTTTTTTTTTCTCCAAAGGGAGATATTTTTCCTCTTAATCATGTGTTATTAACCTCCAGACTGAAAGGCCAATAGATGATTAAATGACCAAATGAAAGGTGTGTCATGCAGAAGCCAGCATTTTGGAGTCAGTACTTGCTGATCTATCTGTTGGTAAGAACTTTCTGGGAGACATGTAGCTTGGAAAAAAAATCCACTGCCTGCCTTTGCTATGCCTTGCAGGCTCCTGTGTTCTGAATATATTGCTAATTGCTTTGTAAGTCATTTATTATTTCCTGCATTCTTGAAATTGTTTGATATTTTGAAAGTGGGGGAAGGGAAAATATGCAGTAACCATGGCTCTAGAGACTTGAAACTTGAGGGACAGCAATCTGCTTACTTTGTTTTGCAGTTATTTTTTTCCTGCAGATAAACAGATTGTCAATCTTCTGTTGCTCAGTTCACATTCCAATGTCTTTTCTGCTTTCCTTTGTGAGATGTTTCTCAGTGGTATCTCTACTTTGGTCCTGTATCCTAAAAGTTTATTTTATTTAGAGTTTTCTGTTCATCACAGGGGAAATCCCACTACTTCCTTCATCCTGGCACTCAGAAAACAAATGGGAAATCATTCAACTCCATTGCCTCTAATTCTTACAAAATGTTTACCTTTTACATTCTTTCTTTTTTTTTAATTTAAAAAAATTAACGATTATTTATTATTGAGAGACAGAGAGAGACAGAGTATGAGCATGAGAGGGGCAGAGGAAGAGGAGACACAGAATTTGGAGCAGGCTCCAGGATCTGAGATGTTAGCACAGAGCCCGACCAAGGGCTCGAACTCACAAACTGTGAGATCATGACCTGAGCCAAAGTCAGATGCTTAACCAACTAAACTACCTAGGCGCCCCACATTTTACATTATTTCTAAGGATTCCAACCTAAACTGAGGAGCAAAACAAAATTGCAGATTTGCTGGAGGAGGTTTAACTTAATAGATAATGAATCTCTGGAATAGTATCCTTCCTTCCTCCTTTCTTTACTTCTTTTCTTCTTTTTTTTCCTTCCCTCTTTACTTCTTAACTCCCTTTCATCTTTTGTTTCTCCCTTTAGCAAACATTAACTATCTCAGGGCCTATTATTTGCCATGTACTGTGGTAGGTATTGAGAGTACAGAAAATAATAAAACAAGAACCTGAAGACTTTGTGCATAGATACTGGTATATCTATTTGAAAGGAAAATACATAGATACTGGTATAACTATTTGAAAGGAAAATACAACCGAATAAGGTGCTTGGAAATGGATGATGATTGTCATAGCAAACAAGAAGGGAATAAAAATAAATAATTAACAGTGATTAGAATCAAGGTGAAATTTACCCTTAGAGGAAAGTTCTATACAACAAAACCTAAAAAAGTAAGAATGTTGTATGGGATATGAGGCCCAATTGAAATATGCTCATGAGGCAGTCAGCAAATTACACACCAAGAGAATTTGGCAATCAAAATCATAAAATCCTAAAGTTGAAATTATCTTTAGTGATCATATAACTTTACTAAGTAATGTAAAATTTGTCTTTTTTTTATTCAGCCAGTTTATCCAGAAACTATTTATTGGAGTCTCTTTAGTTATCAATCTTTAAGATAGAAAAAAAAAAAAACAAAAAACACTTGTATGGCTCAATCTAAGAATTCCTGTATGTTGGGACTCAATTTGAACATACTACAGTCATTCGTTTAAACACATAATATTATGCTGGAAGAAGAATTAGAGGGGGAATTAGGTACTCATTTTAGGGAAATTCAAAAAGCTTATACTTTATTAGGAGAGGTAAGTTATATATTAAGTTGAATCATGTAAATTCTGCTTATGTGAGCCAAAAAAAGGTTGAATATCAACAATTTGATGTAGTTCAACTTAATACTAAAATACAAGGACACAAAAAAGGAAGCATAACTAACATAAGTGAGCTGCAAAAACAGTACCCTGATAGATCAGAATAAGGGAGAAAATATTGGTAAGTCAATGGGCAGGGAAGTATGGTCAGGGAGAACAGGTTATAGAAAGCTGTGTTGATAAGGGAGTTTTTTGGCTAGCTTTTAAAAATATGTGTACAATTTTTATGTACAGAAATACAAGAGTAAGAGGACAACAGGAACAAAAGTACAGAATTAATAAAGTATGTGTACTTTAGAGTAAACAACAGGTAGTTTAACCGGAATGAGGAGCAATAGCTATGAAGGTAAATCATGGGATATAATATTAGAATCGAAAGTGGAGGCAAAACCATAAATGATCTGGCACACCAGAAGCACATGGTGTATTAATTGTAAGTATACTTGGTACTGTAGAAGATTCAGTCTTCTGAAAATGATCTAAATAAAATAGAGCTGCTTATCCATTGACACATTTGACAAATGGGTAAGTTTAGTTTCCCTCTGAAATCTTCAGCATCTTTTTTTTTTAATTTTATTCCACATCTAGGCACTTAATTTTCTTCTGTTTCATCCATTTCTTCCATTAAAATGAATTTTCATTCAGAAATGTTTTCAATGATTCATTCACAATGAAGTATATATGAGCAATATAGCTTCGTATGCCACTTCTGCTCCTAACTCATAACTCAAAATTGCCAATTGGTTAGTTGCTTATAAGATTGGCAGTAGACACTTCACCAGAAGTATAAGAACTAAGGGACTGGAATATATGGCTTTTATTTAACCACTAATCATTACAGTATTAACTACAAAGCCATTGGACCCATGAGGGAAACTACCATGGAAAAAAGAATCACATGCAGAATTTCAGAATTCTATTAAAAAAGACCTTAGAGTTCAGTTGGCTCAACTTTCCAAACAATTATTTGAGCTTTCTGAAACATCCCTATCAAGTGGTCAGTCAGGTTTTTCTTGAATATCTTCTGAGATGGAGTACAAAAAGATGATACTCATCAAGGCAGCAAATTCCATTCCCAATTCTAATTGTTATTGTTAATATTTCTTATGCTAAGCCTGAATTTGCCTGCCTAGTCCCTGAGTTCATTGGCCAGAGGCTTATATTCTATGATGACAGAAAATAAGCTTACTACTTATTCCAAAGGACACCCTTCTAAATATTGAAAGATACCACATGGCCACTGTGTCTCCTTTTCCCAGAATGAAGAATTAATTTCTTTAACTTTAAACTTTATTCTTTACTTCTTTATTTTAAAGTTTAAAAAATGATTCCAATTTTCTTTATTCTACTTGATTCTATTTTGGACATCTCCAGCCTAGCCTGCCCAAGACCTTTTAAGTCAATCTAAAAATCATAGAGTAGGGGTACCTGGGTGGCTTGGTTGAGCATTTAATGCTTGATTTTGGCTCAGGTCATGGTCCCAGGGTCTGCACTAAGCATGAAACTGCTTAAGATTCTCTCTCTCTCTCTCTCTCTCTCTCTCTCTCTCTCTTCCAGCTCTCTCAATCTCTCTCTCTTTCTTTTTCTCTCTCTCTCTCAAATAAAAAAGAGGGGAAAATTAAAAAAAATCATAGAGTAGAAAAGGTCAAGGCTCCCAATCATTTATAAACATGTACTTTGGGGATATAATAAAAATGCTTTCTATTATATCCAGGAAATTTATGCCAAGATCAATGCCAGAGAGGTTTATTATGTTATTTTCTAGGTGTTTTACAGCTGCAGTTCTTATGTCTAAGTCTTCTATTAATTTGGAATTAGTTTTTGTGAGTGATAAAGATAAAAGTCCAGTTTCATTCTTCTGCATTGTGGTTATCCAGTTTTTGTAACACCATATATTGAAGAAAATATCCTTTCACTATTGAGTATTTTTTTGCTTTTTATTGTCAAATATCAGTTGATTGTTTATGCAGGGGTTTATTGCTGGAATCTAGATTTTGTTTCATTAATTTGTATGTCTATATTTATGCCAGTATTATACTATGTTGAGTACCACATCTTTGTATTACAGTTTGAAATCATGAAGTGTGATATCTCTGGCTTTCTTCTTTCTTCAGAATTGCTTTAGCTATTCTTGGTATTTTTGGTTCCATGCAAATTTTACAATGTTTTTTTTCTATTTCTGTAAAAAATGTCATTAGCATTTTTATTAGGATTGAATTAAATCTATAGATGGCTTTGAATAATGTGGACATTTTGACAACTTTTATTCTTCCAATCTATAAACATGATATATCTTTCCTTTTGTTTCTCTATTTCAATTTCTTTCATCAGTCTTATAATTTTCAGTATATATAATTTTACCTCCTTGGATTAATTTAGTCCTAAGAATTTTTATTGTTTTTGACATTATTGTGAATGGTATTGTTTTCTAAATTTCCTTTTTAGATGTTTTGTGGTCAGTGTATAGAAATTCAACTGTTTTCTCTATGTTGATTTTGTGTTCTACAGCTTTACTGAATTTATTAATTAGTTATAATGGGGTTTTTTTGCTATCCTTTTTAGGATTTTTATAAACAAGGTCATATTGTGCAAACAAAGACAATTTTACTTCTTTTTGTATTTGGATGGACTTTATTTCTTTATCTTGCCTGATTGCTGTAGCTATGATGAATAGGAGTGGTTAAAAAAATCCTTCTCTTCCTCCTTACCTCAGAGGAAAATCTTTCAGTCTTTCACCCCTGAGGATGTGAAATCTTGGCCTTGGCAGCAACTTCCTGGATATGACACCAGAAACATAAGCAACACAAACAAAATTAAATAAGTATGGCTATATTAACCTAAAATACTCTACACAACAAAAGAAACCATCAACAAAATAAAAAGGCAATTTATGGAACTGAAGAAAATATTTGCAAATCAAGTATCTAATAAGAAGTTAATGTCTCAAATATATTTTAAAAAATTCATACAACTCAATGCCAAAAAAATATAAATTTGATTTCAAAAATGGTCAGAGGATCTTGGGAAATGGCAGAGTAAAAGGTTCTTCAGCTCACTTTCTCCCACAGACCCATCAAGGCTGAAACTGAATACAGTGTAACTCACTCTGAAAATGAAGAGTAGCAGAATAGGTCTTCCACAACTAGAGATATAATTAAAAAGCCATATCATGAAGGGCAAGAGTGGCAGAGATGCAGCCAGGAACCAAACCTCAGAATGTTGACCTGCAGGTGGGAGAGATATCACAAGCATGGAGGTCCTCCTTCAGGAGTGAGAATATCAAACCATAAATTAGGCATCCCATGCCCTGGAGAACTGGACTGGGAAGATAAGCCCCCATAATGTCTTCCTTTAAAAATCATCAGGGATTAACTCAAAGAGGCTTGAAAATCTGTGGGGCAAAACTTTGGTTGAGCCAGAGGGCTTTCAGAAACTGAGATTCAATACTTAAAGGGAAAACACACTATATCATTTACTGTGAGACCCAGCACAGAGGCAGCAGTGTGAAAAGTGCCTGTTATACAAGAAGGAGATTGATTAATTTTAAGCATGTACCAAAGGAGCATGTATCTGTAGAATTTGCTCCAGGAATGGATGTTTTGGCAGGTACCATTTAAAATAAATCTCCTTCAGCCTAGCTGGCCTAATGCTGGTGGGATCCAGTTCTATCTCCATTGACCTTACTACCATTGCTCACCTTACCCAAACATTTCCTTTCATACCCAACATACCCAACCCCCTCCCTGGAAAGTGCCCTTACAAAGCACTTTTGCCTTGCCACAAGGGCAGGCAGCCCCAAATGGGACTGGAGCCCTCTCAAAACCAGCTCCATTTAAGGTAGGGTGGGGCAATCCCCACCCACCAGCATGCTTGCACAGTTGTGCTCATTCAAAGTAATGCTCATAAAGATGTTTATGGGGCTTAGGAGAAGACTGGAAGATTTCAGTGCAAACTTAAATAGATAGAAAATATAAAAACAATCAGAGATGAAGAATACAATAACTAAAATGAAAAATACACTAGAAGGAATCAATAGCAAACTGGAGGATAGTGGATCAGTAATTTAGAAAAGAGGATAGTGAAAATATCTCAAGTTGAACAACAAAAAGAAAAATAATTTTTAAAATGAGGATAAATTAAGAGAAATCTAAATAGCATCATGTATAATAGTATTCACATTATTGGGGTTGCAGAAGGAAAAGAGAGAAATACAGGGGCAGAAAAGTTATATGAAAGAAAATAACTGAAGGGCACCTGGGTGGCTCTGTCAGGTGGGTGTCCGACGTCAGCTTGGGTCGTGGTTCATGAGTTCTAGCCTCACATCAGGTTTTGTGCTGACAGCTCAGAGCCTGGAGCCTACTTTGGATTCTGTGTGTTGCTGTTTCTGTGCACCCCCCACCCCCGCTCACTCTCTCTCTCTCTCTGTCAAAAATAAATAAACATTGAAAATTTAATACAAAAAGAAAGAAAATAGCTAAAATTTTCTTTAATCTGGGAAAAGAAACAGATATTCAGGTCCAGAAAGCACAGAAAGCCCCAGCAAGATGAACCCAAAAGGGTCTACATCAAGACACATAATAATTAAAATGTCAAAAAATAAAGAGGGAATTTTAAAAACAAAAACAGAAAAGAAAATAGTTATGTACAAGGGAAACCCCATAAAGCTATCAGTTAATTTATCAGCAACATGTTTGCAGGTCAGAAGGAAGTGGCATTATATTCAAAGTTCAAAACAGAGAAATGTCTGTTCATGACTTCTGCCCATTTTTTACTGGATTATTTGTTTTTTGACTGTCGAGTTCTATAAGTTCTTTACATGTCTTGTATACTAACCCCTTATTGGAAATTCCATTTGCAAATATCTTCTCTCATTCAGTAGGTTGCCTTTTAGTTGATTGATTCCTTTACACTACAGAAGCTTTTTGCCAACAGATACATGAAAAGATGTTCAATACCATTGAGCATCAGGGAAATTCAAATCAAAGCAACAATGAGATATCATCTCAGGCAGAATGGCTAAAATTAATAACACAGAAACAACAGATGTTGATGAGGATGTGGAGAAAGAGAAACCCTCTTACACTGTTGGTGGGAATACAAACTGGTGCAGCCACTTTGGAGAACAGTATGGAGGTTCCTCAAAAACTAAAAATAGAACTACCTTATGATTCAGTACTTGCACTACTGGGTATTTACCCCAACCCCCCCCCAAAAAAAAAAACACTAATTCAAAGGTATATATGCATCTCTATGTTTATTGCATAATTATTTACAATAGTCATATTATGGAAGTAGCCCCAGTGCCCATAGATATATGAATGGATAAACAATATGTGAGTACACACACACACACACACACACACACACACAGACATACACAATGGAATACACATGAAGTTTTCCTTAACACTGTCTGACACTAGTAAATGCTAAGTTAATGTTTGTTATGACTGTTCTGTCTGTAAGGCACCTGAATCAGAGAGAACTAATGCTGCTCATGGAAGGTTTTACAATGAGCTTCCTAAATTACTAATATTCTGTGGGAAATGAGGGAAATGAGGATATACAAATCCATCATATCTACTTTGAATCGGATTGGATAAATTAAGCCCAAAAAATCTAATCTGCTAACACAACAAGGCTTCCAACTAAGTTCGTGATTGTCTTGAAGTCCAGTCTAGTTAATATTCACCCACAGATATTATTTGTGGGTTCCACTAAGTCTGTAGGTCAACTGAGATAATTGGGAGTGGTAAGAGAGCCCATCTATTCCGCAGATAACAAGTACTGGGATACACTGGACCATACCCTCTTCATAGTAGCAACCGTTCAATTATTTTCTAAGATCTAAAACTCTATGTAATTTCTAAGTGTCATTCTACCATATTCTGTGCAGAGAACAGCATTTTCAACAAAAAATATTTACTGAGATAGTCTCTCAGAAGATGGCAACTTAGGAGGATGCTGGACTCACCTCATCCTGCTGATCACTTAGATTCCACCCACATCTGACTAAATAACCTAGAAAACCGCCAGAAGACTAGAAAAACTCTCCAGAGCCAAGCATAGACAAGAGGCCGAGGGAAGAGGATAGGAAGGGCTGAGAGGTGGTGCATGGTACATGGACTGGCGGGAGGGAGCCAGGGCGGTGGAGGGGCAGCCTGCTCAGCAAGGCAGAGCCCTGGAAGTCTGGTTTGCAAAACCTGAGGAGCTGGACTCCATGACTTCTGACAGCCAGTGTGACTTAACATCTGGAATGTTAAAAGTCAACAGCTCTGCTCTAGAGCTGGAGGGCAAGAAGTCACTGGGAGGGAGAGGTTTTGAACTGCGGGAGACCGAGCTCAGCTTGGCAGGGAAACAAAGTTGCTGGCAATATACATCTCCCTCTCCCATCTCCCAGCCAAAATTCCAAAGGGAAATAGTTCCCATCACCAAACTTGCTTGCACTGCGCAAATCCCCATTGCTGTGCTTCTGTGGATCCATCCCTCCAAAAGGACTGCCTCCCTCCAGGTGCTGCAGGGCCCCTCCCACAGGGGACCACCCAAGGCAAAGCAAACTAAGCCTGCCCTTCCCATCCCTGTGCACCTTGTGGATTCACCCCGGCTAATACACCAGATCCCAATGAAGCAGCACCACAAGCCTGGCAGTGTGCAAGTAGCCCAGACAGGGGCCACACCACTCCACAATGAGTCCTGCCCCTGGGAGAGGGGAAGGTAAGGTACACACAAGTCTGACTGTGGCACCAATGGTGGGCAGGGGGCATACATTGGGTCTGACTACGGCCCCACCCACCAACACAAGTTACTCTGGGCAGTACAGGGGAAGAGTCCTGCAGTTTGGAGCCACCTTGGGGACTACCCAAAATAACAAAACGGAAGAATTCTCTTCAAAGGAAACTCCAGGAAGTAGCGACAGCTAACAAATTGATCAAAAACTATTTAGACAATATAATGGAACAAGAATTAAGAATAATAGTCATCAAATTAATCACTGGGCTTCAAAAAGGTATAGAGGACAGCAGAGAATCTATTGCTACAGAGATCAAGAGACTAAGACATAGTCATGAGGAGCTAAAAGATACTATAAATGAGGTGCAAAATAAAATGGAGGCGGCTATAGCACAGATTGAAGAGGCAGAGGAGAAAATAGGTGAATTAGAAGATACAATTATGGAAAAAAAGGAAGCTGAGAAAAAAAGAGATAAAGGGTATGAGGGGCGAATTAGAGAACTATGTGATGCAATCAAACGGAAGAATATCCATATAATAGGAATCAAGAGGAAGAAGACAGAGAGAAAGGGGCTGAAGGTATACTTGAACAAATCATAACTGAGAAATTACCTGATCTGGGGAAGGACAAAGGTATTGAAATCCAAGAGGCCCAGAGAACTCCCTCAGACCTAACTTGAATCGATCTTCTGCATGACATATCATAGTCAAACTGGCAGAATACCAAGGATAGAGAAAATGCTGAAAGCAGCTAGGGATAAACAGGCTCTAACATACAAAGGTAGACTCATAAGAGTAGTCACAGACCTATCTACTGAAACTTGGCAGGCCAGAAAGGAATGGCAGGATATATTCAATGTGATGAACAGAAAAATATATGCAGCCAAGAATCCTTTATCCAGGAAGTCTGTCATTCAGAATAGTAAGTGAGATAAAGGTTTTCCAAAACAAACAAAAACTGAAGGAATTCATCACCACTAAACTAGCCCTACAAGAGACCTAAGGGGAACTCTGTGAGTGAGATGTTGCAAGGAACACAAAGTACCAGAGACATCACTACAAGCATAAAACCTACAGACATCACAATGACTCAAAACCATATTTTCAATAATACACTGAATGTAAATGGACTAAATGCTCCAACCAAAAGATATAGGGTATCAAATTGGATAAAAAAACAAGACCCATCTATTTGATGTCCACAAGAGACACATTTTAGTCGTGAAGACAACTTCACATTGAAAGTGAGGGGATGGAGAACTATCTATCATGCTACTGGAAGTCACAAGAAAGCTGGGGTAGCCATACTTATATCAGACAAACTAGATTTTAAATTAAGGGCTGTAACAAGGGATGAAGAAGGACATTATATAATAATTACAGGGTCTATCCATCAGGAAAGTTAACAATTATAAAAGTCTATGTGCCGAAAATGGGAGCCCCCAAATATATACAAGAGTGGTAATTGCAGGGGATTTTAATACTCCACTCACAACAATGGATAGATCATATAGACACAGGATCAATAAAGAAACAAGGGCCCTGAATGATACATTGGATCAGATGGACTTGACAGATATATTTAGAACTATGTATCCCAAAGCAACAGAATATACTTTCTTCTTGAGTGGACATGGAACCTTCTCCAAGATAGATCACATATTGGGTCACAAAACAGCCCTTCATAAGTATACAAGAATTGAGATCCTACCATGCACATTTTCAGAACACAATGCTATGAAGCTTGAAATCAACCACAGGAAAAAGTCTGGAAAACCTCCAAAAGCATGGAAGTCAAAGAACACCCTACTAAAGAATGAGTGGGTCAACCAGGCAATTAGAGAAGAATTTAAAAAACATATGGAAACAAATGAAAATGAAAATACAGCTATCCAAATGCTTTGGGATACAGCAAAGGCAGTCCTGAGAGGAAAATACATTGCAATCCAGGACTATCTCAAGAAACAAGAAAAATCCCGAATACAAAATCTAATAGCACACCTAAAGGAAATAGAAGCAGAGCAGCAAAGACACCCCAAAACCAGCAGAATAAGAGGAATAATAAAGATCAGAGCAGAAATAAACAATATAGAATCTAAAAACACTGTAGAGCAGATCAATGAAACCAAGAGTTGTTTTTTAAAAAAAAAATAGGTTCAGGAAGATGGCGGCATAGGAGAATGCTGGGCTCACCGCGCATCCTGCTGATCACTTACATTCCACCTACACCTGACTAACTAACCCAGAAAACCATCAGAAGACTAGCAGAACGGAGTCTCCAGAGCCAAGCGCAGACGAGAGGCCCACGGAAGAGGGTAGGAAGGGCGGAGAGGCGGTGCACGCTGCACGGACTGGCGGGAGGGAGCCGGGGCGGAGGGGCAACCTGCCGGCCAGGTAGACCCCCGAGTCTGGCTTGCAAAAGCGGAGGGGCTGGACTGAGTGTGTTCTGACAGCAAGCGCGACTTAGCATCTGGGAGGTCAGAAGTGAACAGCTCTGCTCAGAAAGCGAGAAGGCTGGAGGACAAAGGGAGGGAGAGTTGCTGAGCCCCAGGACGATAGAGCTCAGTTTGGTGGGGAACAAAGGCGCTTGCCAGCACCATCTCCCTCGACCATCCCCCAGCCAAAATCGAAAAGGGAACCAGTTCCTGCCAGGGAACTTGCTTGCTCCGCCCAAACACCCAACTCTGTGCTTCTGCAGAGCCACCCCTCCGGCAGCGGGTCTGACTCCCTCCCGCTGCCACAGGGCCCCTCCTGAAGTGGATCACCTAAGGAGAAGCCAGCTAAGCCTGCCCCACCTGCCCCCGTGCACCTTGCCTACCCACCCCAGCTAATAAACCAGATCCCCAGCACCACAAGCCTGGCAGTGTGCAAGTAGCCCAGACGGGCCACGCCACCCCACAGTGAATCGCACCCCTAGGAGAGGGGAAGAGAAGGCACACACCAGTCTGACTGTGGTCCCAGCAGAGGGCTGGGGGCAGACATCAGTTCTGATTGCGGCTCCACCCACCAACTCCAGTTATACACCACAGCCAGCGCCATCTCCCTCGCCAGTGGGGCACTTCCCCTGGGGAAGTGCCCTCAGGTCTGCACCAATCCAGGGACCATCCAAAATGAACAAACAGAATAATTCCTCTCAGAAGTATCTCCAGGAAATAACAACAGCTAATGAACTGACCAAAAAGGATTTAAATAATATAACAGAAAGTGAATTTAGAATAATAATCATAAAATTAATCGCTGGGCTTGAAAACAGTATAGAGGACAGCAGAGAATCTCTTGCTACAGAGATCAAGGGACTAAGGAACAGTCACCAGGAGCTGAAAAGCGCTTTAAATGAAATGCAAAACAAAATGGAAATGACGACAGCTCGGATTGAAGAGGCAGAGGAGAGAATAGGTGAACTAGAAGATAAAGTTATGGAAAAAGAGGAAGCTGAGAGAAAGAGAGATAAAAAAATCCAGGAGTATGAGGGGAAAATTAGAGAACTAAGTGATACACTAAAAAGAAATAATATACGCATAATTGGTATCCCAGAGGAGGAAGAGAGAGGGAAAGGTGCTGAAGGAGTACTTGAAGAAATAATAGCTGAGAACTTCCCTGAACTGGGGAAGGAAAAAGGCATTGAAAGCCAAGAGGCACAGAGAACTCCCTTCAGACGTAACTTGAATCGATCTTCTGCACGAAATATCATAGTGAAACTGGCAAAACACAAGGATAAAGAGAAAATTCTGAAAGCAGCAAGGGATAAATGTGCCCTCACATATAAAGGGAGACCTATAAGACTCGCGACTGATCTCTCTTTTGAAACTTGGCAGGCCAGAAAGAATTGGCACGATATTTTCAGTGTGCTAAACAGGAAAAATATGCAGCCGAGAATCCTTTATCCAGCAAGTCTGTCATTTAGAATAGAAGGAGAGATAAAGGTCTTCCCAAACAAACAAAAACTGAAGGAATTCATCACCACTACACCAGCCCTACAAGAGATCCTAAGGGGGATCTTGTGAGACAAAGTACCAGAGACATCACTATAAGCATAAATCATACAGACATCACAATGAATCTAAAACCATATCTTTCTATAATAACACTGAATGTAAATGGGTTAAATGCGCCAACCAAAAGACATAGGGTATCAGAATGGATTAAAAAAAAACAAGACCCATCTATTTCCTGTCTACAAGAGTCTCATTTTAGATCTGAGGACACGTTTAGATTGAGAGTGAGGGGATGGAGAATTATTTATCATGCTACTGGAAGCCAAAAGAAAGCTGGAGTAGCCATACTTATATCAGACAAACTAGACTTTAAATTAAAGGCTGTAACAAGGGATGAAGAAGGGCATTATATAATAATTACAGGGTCTATCCACCAGGAAGAGCTAGCAATTATAAATGTCTATGCGCCGAATACCAGAGTCCCAAATATATAAAACAATTACTCATAAACATAAGCAACCATATTGATAAGAATGTGGTAATTGCAGGGAACTTTAACACTCCACTTACAACAATGGATAGATCATCTAGACACACGGTCAATAAAGAAACAAGGGCCTTGAATGATACATTGGATCAGATGGACTTGACAGATATATTTAGAACTATGTATCCCAAAGCAACAGAATATACTTTCTTCTCGAGTGCACATGGAACATCATTCTCCAAGATAGATCATATACTGGGTCACAAAACAGCCCTTCATAAGTATACAAGAATTGAAATTATACCATGCATACTTTCAGACCACAATGCTATGAAGCTTGAAATCAACCACAGGGAAAAGTCTGGAAAACATCCAAAAGCATGGAGGTTAAAGAACACCCTACTAACGAATGAATAGGTCAACCAGGCAATTAGAGAATAATTTAAAAAATATATGGAAACAAACTAAAATGAAAACAAAACAATCTAAATGTTTTGGGATGCAGCGAAGGCAGTCCTGAGAGGAAAATGCATCGCAATCCAGGCCTATCTCAAGAAAAAGGAAAAATCCCAAATACAAATTCTAACAGCACACCTAAAGGAAATAGAAGCAGAACAGCAAAGGCAGCCTAAACCCAGCAGAAGAGAAACAATAAAGATCAGAGAAGAAATAAACAATACAGAATCTAAAAAACTGTAGAGCAGATCAACGAAACCAAGAGTTGGTTTTTTGAAAAAATAAACAAAATTGACAAACCTCTAGCCAGGCTTCTCAAAAAGAAAAGGGAGATGACCCAAAGAGATAAAATCATGAATGAAAATGGAATTATTACAACCAATCCCTCAGAGATACAAACAATTATCAGGGAATACTATGAAAAATTATATGCCAACAAATTGGACAACCTGGAAGAAATGGACAAATTCCTAAACACCCACACTCTTCCAAAACTCAATCAGGAGGAAATAGAAAGCATGAACAGACCCATAACCAGTGAAGAAATTGAATCGGTTATCAAAAATCTCCCAACAAATAAGAGTCCAGGACCAGATGGCTTCCCAGGGGAGTTCTACCAGACGCTTAAAGCAGAGATAATACCTATCCTTCTCAAGCTATTCCAAGAAATAGAAAGGGAAGGAAAACTTCCAGACTCATTCTAGGAAGCCAGTATTACTTTGATTCCTAAACCAGACAGAGATCCAGTAAAAAAAGAGAACTACAGACCAATATCCTTTATGAATATGGATGCAAAAATTCTCAAGATACTAGCAAATCGAATTCAACAGCATATAAAAAGAATGATTCACCATGATGAAGTGGGATTCATTCCTGGGATGCAGGGCTGGTTCAACATTTGCAAATCAATCAACGTGATACATCACATTAATACAACAAAAGATAAGAACCATAGGATCCTGTCAATCAATGAAGAAAAGGCCTTTGACAAAATCCAGCACCTTTTCTTAATAAAAACCCTTGAGAAAGTCGGGATAGAATGAACGTACTTAAATATCATAAAAGCCATTTATGAAAAGCCCACAGCTAACATCATCCTCAATGGGGAAAAACTGAAAGCTTTTTCCCTGAGATCAGGAACACGACACGGATGCCCACTCTCACCGCTGTTGTTTGACATAGTGTTGGAAGTTCTAGCATCAGCATCAGGCAACAAAAGGAAATCAAGGCATCAAAAGTGGCAAAGATGAAGTCAAGCTTTCAGTTTTTGCAGATGACATGATATTATACATGAAACATCTGACAGACTCCACCAAAAGTCTGCTAGAACTGATCCATGAATTCAGGAAAGTTGCAGGATACAAAATCAATGTACAGAAATCAGTTGCATTCTTATACACTAACAATGAAGCAACAGAAAGAGAAATAAAGAAACTGATCCCATTCACAATTGCACCAAGAAGCATAAAATACCTAGGAATAAATCTAACCAACGATATAAAAGATCTGTATGCTAAGAACTATAGAAAGCTTATGAAGGATATTGAAGAGGATATAAAGAAATGGAAAGACATTCCCTGCTCATGGATTGGAAGAATAAATATTGTCAAAATGTCAATACTACCCAAAGCTATCTACACATTCAATGCAATCCCAATCAAAATTGCACCAGCATTCTTCTCGAAACTAGAACAAGCAATTCTAAAATTCATATGGAACCACAAAAGGCCCGGAAAAGCCAAAGTAATTTTGAGGAAGAAGACCAAAGCAGGAGGCATCACAATCCCAGACTTTAGCCTCTACTACAAAGCTGTCATCATCAAGACAGCATGGTATTGGCACAAAAACAGACACATAGACCAATGGAATACAATAGAAACCCCAGACTTAGACCCACAAACGTATGGCCAACTCATGTTTGACAAAGCAGGAAAGACTATCCAATGGAAAAAAGACAGTCTCTTTAACAAATGGTGCTGGGAGAACTGGACAGCAACATGCAGAAGGATGAAACTAGACCACTTTCTCACACCATTCACAAAAATAAACTCAAAATGGAGAAAGGACCTGAATGTGAGACAGGAAACCATCAAAACCTTAGAGGAGAAAGCAGGAAAAGACCTCTCTGACCTCAGCGGTAGCAATCTCTTACTCGACACATCCCCAAAGGCAAGGGAATTAAAAGCAAAAGTGAATTACTGGGACCTTATGAAGATAAAAGCTTCTGCACAGCAAAGGAAGCAACCAACAAAACTGAAAGGCAACCAACGGAATGGGAAAAGATATTTGCAAATGACATATCGGACAAAGGGCTAGTATCCAAAATCAATAAAGAGCTCACCAAACTCCACACTTGAAAACAAATAACCCAGTGAAGAAATGGGCAGAAAACATGAATAGACACTTCTCTAAAGAAGACATCCACATGGCCAACAGGCACATGAAAAGATGCTCAATGTCGCTCCTTATGAGGGAAATACAAATCAAAACCACACTCAGATATCACCTCATGCCAGTCAGAGTGGCCAAAATGAACAAATCAGGAGACTATAGGTTCTGGCGAGGATGTGGAGAAACGGGAACCCTCTTGCACTGTTGGTGGGAATGCAAACTGGTGCAGCCGCTCTGGAAAGTAGTGTGGAGGTTCCTCAGAAAATTAAAAATAGACCTACCCTATGACCCAGGAATAGCACTGCTAGATATTTACCCAAGGGATAAAGGAGTACTGTTGCATAGGGGCACTTGTACCCCAATGTTTATAGCAGCACTCTCAACAATAACCAAATTATGGAAAGAGCCTAAATGTCCATCAACTGATGAATGGATAAAGAAATTGTGGTTTATATACACAATGGAGTATTACGTGGCAATGAGAAAGAACGAAATATGGCCCTTTGTAGCAACGTGGATGGAACTGGAGAGTGTGATGCTAAGTGAAATAAGCCATACAGAGAAAGACAGATACCATATGTTTTCACTCATATGTGGATCCTGAGAAACTTAACAGAAACCCATGGAGGAGGGGAAGGAAAAAAAAAAAGAGGTTAGAGTGGGAGAGAGCCAAAGCATAAGAGACTGTTAAAAACTGAGAACAAACTGAGCGTTGATAGGGGGGTGGGAGGGAGGGGAGGGTGGGTGATGGATATTGAGGAGGGCACCTTTTGGGATGAGCACTGGGTGTTGTATGGAAACCAATTTGACAATAAATTTCATATATTGAAAATAAAATAAAATAAAAATCAATCAATCAATCAATCAATCAATAAATAAACAAAATTCATAATCCTCTAGACAGGCTTCTCAAAAAGGAAAGGGGGATGACTCAAATAGATTAAAACATGAATGAAATGGAATTATTACAACCAATCCCTCAGAAATACAAGCATTTATAAGGGAATAGTATGAAAAATTATCTGCCAACAAACTGGACAACCTGGAAGAAATGGACAAATTCTTAAACACCCACACACTTCCAAAACTCAAACAGAGAGAAATAGAAAACTTTAACATACCCATAACCAGTGAAGAAATCGAATTAGTTATCAAAAATCTTCCATTAAATAAGATTCCAGGACCAGATGGGTTCCCTGGGGAATTCTACCAGACATTTAAAGCAGGGATACTACCTATCCTTTTCAAGCTGCTCCAAAAAATAGAAAGGGAAGGAAAACTTCCAGACTCATTATTTGAAGCCAGCATTACTTTGATTCCCAAACAAGACAGAGACCAGCAAAAAAAGAGAACTACAGGCCATTATCTCTGATGAAAATGATGCAAAATTTCTCAATAAGATACTAGCAAATCGAATTCAACAGCTTATAAAAGGAATTATTCACCCTGTTCAAGTGGGGTTCATTCCTGGGGTGCCGGGCTGGCTCAACATTCCCCAATTAAAATACGTGATCCATCCCATTAACAAAACAAACGATAAGAATCATATTATCCTGTCAATCGATGCAGAAAATACATTTGACAAAATTCAGCATCCTTTCTTAAAAAAAAAATCGAGAAAGTCTGGATAGAAAGAACATACCTAAACATCATCAAAGCCATTTATGAAAAGCCCACAGCTAACATCATCCTCAGTGGGGAAAAACTGAGAGCTTTCTGTTTGAGATCAGGGACATGACAGGGATGTCCACTCTCACTGCTGGTGTTTAACATAGTGTTGGAAGTTCTAGCATCAGCAATCAGACAACAAAAGGAAATCAAAGGCAACAAAATTGGCAAAGATGAAGTTAACCTTTCACTTTTTGCAGATGACATATTATACATGGAAAACCCGATAGACTGCATCAAAAGTCTGCTAGAACTGATACATGAATTCAGCAATGTCGTAGGATACAAAATCCATGTACAGAAATAAATTGCATTCTTATACACTAATAATGAAGCAGCAGAAAGACAAATAGAAACCTGATCCCATTCACAATTGCACCAAGAAGCATAAAATACCTAGGAATAAACCTGGCCAAAGATGTTAAAGATCTGTATGCTGAAAACTTTAGTAAGCTTATGAAGGAAATTGAAGAAGATATAAAGAAATGGAAAAACATTCCGTGCTTATGGATTGGAAAAATAAATATTGTTAAAATGCCAATACTACCCAAAGCTATCTACACATTAAATGCTATCCCAACCAAAATTTCGCCAGCATTCTTCTCGAAGCTAGAACAAGCAATCCTAAAATTTGTATGGAACCACAAAAGGCCCCAAATAGCCAAAGTAATTTTGAAGAAGAAGAAGACCAAAGCGGGAGGCATCACAATCCCAGACTTTAGCCTCTACTACAAAGCTGTAATCATCAAGACAGCATGGTGTTGGCACAAAAACAGACACATAGACCAATGGAATAGAATAGAAACCCCAGAACTAGACCCACAAAAGTATGGCCAACTCATCTTTGACAAAGCAGGAAAGAATATCCAATGGAAAAAAGACAGTCTCTTTAACAAATGGTGCTGGGAGAACTGGACAGCAACATGCAGAAGGATGAAACTAGACCACTTTCTCACACCATTCACAAAAACAAACTCAAAATGGATAAAGAACCTAAATGTGAGACAGAAAACCATCAAAACCCTAGAGGAGAAAGCAGGGAAAAGACCTCTCTGACCTCAGCCGCAGCAATTTCTTACTTGACACATCCCCAAAGTCAAGGGAATTAAAATCAAAAATGAACTATTGGGACCTTATGAAGATAAAAAGCTTCTGCACAGCAAAGGAAACAATCAACAAAACTAAAAAGCAAACGATGGAACGGAAAAAGATATTTGCAAATGACATATCGGACAAAGGGCTAGTATCCAAAATGTATAAAGAGATCACCAAACTCCACATCCCAAAAACAAATAATCTAGTGAAGAGTTGGGCAGAAAACATGAATAGACACTTTTGTAAAGAAGACCTCCAGATGGCCAACAGGCACATGAAAAGATGTTCAACGTTGCTCCTGATTAGGGAAATAAAAATCAAAACCAGACTCAGATATCACCTCATGCCACTCAGAGTGGCTAAAATGAACAAAACAGGAGACTGTAGACGCTGGTGAGGATGTGGAGAAATGGGAACACTCTTGCACTGTTGGTAGGAATGCATATTGGTGCAGCTGTTCTGGAAAACAGTGTGGAGGTTCCTCAAAAAATTTAAATAGACCTACCCTATGACCCAGCAATAGCACTGCTAGGAATTTACCCAAGGGATACAGGAGTACTAATGCATAGGGGCACTTATACCCCAATGTTTATAGCAGCACTCTCAACAAAACTAAATTATGGAAAGAGCCTAAATGTCCATCAACTGATGAATGGATAAAGAAATTGTGGTTTATATACACGATGGAATACTACATGGCAGTGAGAAAGAATGAAATATGGCCTTTTGTAGCAACATGGATGGAACTGGAGAGTGTTATGCTAAGTGAAATAAGTCATACAGAGCAGTACAGATTCCATATGTTTTCACTCCTATGTGGAACCTGAGAAACTTAACAGAAACCCATGGGGGAGGGGAAGAAAAAAAATTGGTTAGAGTTGGAGGGAGCCAAACCATAAAGACTCCTAAAAACTGAGAACAAACTGAGGGTTTATGGGGGGTGGGAGGGAGGTGTGGGTGGGTAATGGGTATTGAGGAGGGCACCTTTTGGGATGAGCACTGGGTGTTGCATGGAAACCAATTTGACAATAAATTTTATAATTAAAAATAATTACAAAAAATAAACTACCAAAATTGAAACAGTAGGAAATACAAAACAGATTGATAAGCTGAAAAGAAATTGAATGAGTAATCAAAAACTCTCAACAGTCAAAAGTCTAGGGACAGATGGCTTAACAGGTGAATTCTACCAATCATTTAAAGAACAGTTAATACCTATAGTTCTCATACTATTCCACAAAATACAAATGAAATTAAAACTAAATTCATTCTACACAGTCAGCTTTACCCCAGGTTTAACAACCAGATAAAGACTCCACTAGCAAAGATAACTACAAGCCAATATTCCTGATGAACATGGATGCAAACATTCTTAATAAAATACTAGCAAATATAATCCAACAGTACATTAAAAGACTCATTCACCACAATGAAGTGGGAGTTATCCTTGGGCTGCAAGTGTGGTTCAACATTCAAAAATGAATCAATGTGATACACTACGTTTAAATAAAGGAAGGATAAGATCTATGTGATCCTTTCAATAGATGCAGAAAAAGCATTTGCCAAAGTACAACAGGCATTCATGACAAAAAACCCACAATAGAGTAGGTTTAGAGAGAAAATAGTAAACTTAATAAAGATCATATATGAAAAAACCCAGCTAATATCAACCTCAATTGGGAAGACTGAGAGTCTTTCCTATATGGTCAAGAATGAGACAGGAATGTCCATTCTCACCACTGTTATGTAACATACTATGTGAAGTCTCATCCACAGCAATAAGAAACACACGAAGTAAAAGGTATTCAAATTGGCAAGGAAGAAGTCAAACATTCACTATTTGGAGATGACATGACCCTATACATAGAAAACGTGAAAGATTCAATCAAAAAATTGCTTGAACTGAAACATTAAATCAGTAAAGTCACGGTATACAAAGTCAAAGTACAGAAACATGTTGTAATTCTCTACAATAATGAAGCAGCAGAAACAGATATCAAGGAATCAATCCCATTTACAATTGCACCAGAACTCATAATATATCTAGGAATAAACCTAACCAAAGAGGTAAAAGACATGTACTTCAAAAACTGTAGAACACTTATGAAAGAAATTTGAGAGAACACTAATAAATGGAAAAACATTCCATGTTCAAGGATTGGAAGAATAATCATTGTTAAAATATCTGTATTGCCCAAAACAATCTACACATTTAATGCAATCCTTATCAAAATAGCACCAGCATTTTTCACAGAGCTAGAACCAACAATGCTAAAATTTGTATAGAACCACAAAAGTCCCCAAAGAGCCAAAACAATCCTGTAAAAGAGAAACAAAGCTGGAGGCATCATGATTCCAGACTTCAAGTTATATTGCAAGGCTGTATTGATCACCTATGGAATGAGAGAAGATATTTGCAAATGACATATCTGATACAGGGTTAGTATTCAAATATATAAAGAACTTCTCAAATTCAACACTAAAAAAGCAAATAACCTAGTTAAGAAATGGGAAGAACACATAAATACTTTTCCAAAGAAGACACGCAGATGGCTAACAGACACATGAAAAGATGCTGAACATCACACATCATCAAGGAAATATAAATCAAAACCATGATGAGATACCACCTCACACCTGTCAGAATTGCTAAAATTAACAACATGAGAAACAACAGGTGTTGGCGAGGATGGAGAGAATGGGAAACTTCTTGCACTGTTGGTAGGAATGGAAACTGGTACAGCCACGCTGAAAAACATTATGGAGTTTCCCCAAGAAACTACAAATAGAACTACCCTATGATACAGCAATTTCACCAGTAGGTATTTATCCAAAGGATACAAAACTACAGCTTTAAAGGGTATGTGCACCCTAATGATTTTAGCAGCATTATCAACAATAACCAAACTATGGAGAGAGCCCAAATGTCTATTGACTGATGAATGTGTAAAGAAGATGTGGTATATATTCAATGGAATATTACTCAGCCACCAAAAAGAGAAGCAATCTTGCCATTTGCAGTGATGTGGATGGAACCAGAATGTGTTATACTGAGCGAAATAAGTCACTCAGAGAAAGACAAATACTATATGGTTTCACTCATATTTGGAATTTAAGAAAAAAAATAAATGAATGTATGGGAAAGGGGGGTTAAGAGGAGAGAGAGAAACATACCACAAGATAATCTTAATGATGGAGAAAAAATTGAGGGTTAATGGAAGGAAGTGGGTGGGAGATGGGCTGGATGGGTGATGGATATTAATGAGGTCACTTGTTGTATTGAGCATTGGATGTTGTGTTTAAGTGATGAACCACTGAATTCTACTTCTGAAACCAATATTGCACTGTATGTTAACTAAATACAATTTAAATAAAATAAATATGCAAATAATTGGAAAACAGAACAAAGCTGTTGTGATCAAGACAGTGTGGTACTGGCACAAAAACTGACTCATAGATCATTAGAATGGAATATAAAACCCAGAAACTGACCCACAACTATATGGTCAACTAATCTTCGACAAATAGGGAAGAATGTCCAATGGAAAAAAGACACACTCTTCAACAAATGGTATTGAAAAAAATTGTATATCAACATGCAAAAGAATGAAACTAGACAACTTTTTTACATCATATGCAAAAATAAATTCAAAATGCATCAAAGACATAAATATGAGACAAGAAACCATTAAAATCCTGGAAGCGAACATGGGCAGTAAATTTGTTGACATTGACTATAGAAACTTCGTACTAGATATGTCTCCTGAGGCAAGGGAAACAAACAAACAAAAAAAAACTACACTATTGGGATTTCAAAAAAGTAAAAGCCTCTTCACAGTGAAGGAAACAATCAACAAGTCTAAAACTCATCCTATGGAATGGGTGAAGATACTTTCAAATGACATATATGATAAATGGTTAGTATCCAAAATACATAAAGAACTTACAAAACTTTACATCCCCAAAACAATAATTCAGTTAAGAAATGGGCAGAAGACATGAATAGACAGTTTTCCAAAGAAGACATCCAGATGGCCAACTGACTCATGAAAAGATGCTCAACATCATTCATCATAAGGGAAATACAAATCAAAACCACAATGAGGTATCAGCTCACACCAGTCAGAATGGCTAAAATTAACAACACAAGAAACATCAGATGCTGGTGAGGATGTGGAGAAAGGGGAACCCTCCTACATTGTTGGTAAGAATACAATATGGTGTAGGCAGTCTGTAAAGCGGTCTGGAATTTATTCAAAAAGACAAAAATAGAACAACCCTATGATCTAACAATTGCACTAATAGGTATTTACCCAAAGGATAAAAAAAATACTAATTCAAAGGGGCACATGCACCCTGATATTAATAGCAGAATTATCAACAATAGCCAAATTGTTGAAAGAGCCTAAATGACCATCAACTGATGAATGCATATAGGAGATGTGGTATATATATACAATGGAATATTCGCAGTCATGAAAAATAATGAAATCTTGCCATTTGCAATGATGTGTTTGGAGCTAAATAGTATTATGCTAAAGAAAATAAGTCAGTCAAAGACAAACTCCATATGATTTCACTCACATGGGGAATTTAAGAAAAAAAAAACATGGGGGGGAATCCACAAAACATTCTTAACTAGGGAGAACAAACTTATGGTTACCAGAGGGCTGGTGGGTGGGAGGATGGGTTATATAAGTGATGGCATTTAAAAAAAAAAATAATGTTTATTATTTTTTAGAGACAGAGTGAAAGCATAGGAGGAGCAAAGAGAGAGGGGAACACAGAATCCAAAGCAGGCTTCAGGCTCTGAGCTGTCAGCACAGAGCCTGACACGGGGCTTGAACTTACAAACCATGAGATCATGACCTGAGCTGAAGTTGGCACCTTAACCTACTGAGCCAGCCAAGCACCCCTAAGTGATGGGCATTAAGGAGGGAACTTGTGATGCATACTGAGAGTTGTATGTAAGTGATGAATCATTATATTCTACACATGAAACTAATGTTACATTGTATGTTAACTAACTGGAATTTAGTTAATTGGAAGAAGAAGAAAAACAAACAAACAAAAAACCTAAAAGGTAATCCATGAAATGGGAGAAGATATTTGCAATGATGTATCTAATTATGTGAAATATATAAAGAACCTATACAACTCAACACTCAAAAAACAAATAATCCAATTAAAACATGGGCAGAAGACACGAACAGATATTTCTCAAAAGAAGACATCCCGATGACCAACAAACACATGAAAAGATGCTCAACAAAATCATCATTAGGAAAATTCATATCAAAACTGCATTAAAATATGATCTCACATCTGTAGAATGGCTCAAATCAAAAACACAAGAAATAATTGTTGGTGAGGATGTAGAGAGAAAAGTAACCCTCATGCAATGTTGGTAGAGGAATGCAAACTGGTGCAGCCACTGTGGATGACAGGATGGGGGTTCCTCAAAAAGTTAAAAGAACTATACTGTCCTACAGTAATTGCACTAATGGGTATTTACCCAAAAATAGAAAAACACTAATTCACAAGGATACTTGAACCCCTATATTAATTGCAGTATTATTTACAATAGCCAAGATATGGAAGCAGCTCAATTGTCTATCAAGTGATGAATGGATAAAGAATATATATGATATATGTTCACAATGGGATATTATTCAGCCATAAAAAATGAAATCTTGCCATTTGTAATATCTTGCTTGGAGCTAGAAAGTATAATTCTAACAACAGAAGTCAGTCAAATGAAGACAAGTGCCATATGACTTCACTCATATGTGGAATTTTTCAAAAAAAAATAATGTTTTTATTTATTTTTGTGAGAGAGCACAAGTGGGAGAAGGCAGAGAGAGAGGGAGACACAGAATGTGAAACAGGCTCCAGGCTCTGAGCTGTCAGCACAGAACCTGACATGGGGCTCAAACTCACGAAACATGAGATCATGACCTGAGTTGAAGTTGGACACTTTTAACCAACTGAGCCACCCAGGTGCCCCACTTATATGTGGAATTTAAGAAACAAAACAAATGAGCAAATGAATTAAAAGAGAGAGAGAGAGCGAGAGAGAGAGAGAGAAACCAAGAAACATTCAACTAGAAAGAACAAACTGATGGTTATCAGAGGAGAGGTGCACAGGATTATGCATGAAATAGGTGATGGATATAGAGTACACTTATCATGATGAGCACTGAGTAATGCGTAGAATTGTTGAATCACTATTTTGTACACCTGAAACTAGTATAAAACTGTATGTTAGCTATACTTAAATTAAAATTGTTAAAACTTAAATATAAATATATACATATATAAAATTATCTATCTTCTGTTTATATATCTATCTAATATTGTTTTTGTTTCTCTAGAGAACCCTCACTTATGTAGAGTTGAGTACCAAGAGTAGTTCTAGAGGAACAATATTTTAAGGCTGTTTCCTGAAATGGTATGGGGTTTATGGAATTATCTCTGTAACCTGATTAGAGTTAAAAATTAATGATTCTGCTTCCAGTAGTAAAAAAGAACACTGACAGCCCATGATATGAACTGTTAACAAAGATATGCAAAACAGCATCATTGGATACTCCTAATCAACCACTTATAAGAAGCAAGGAGCTATGTGACTTTGAATATGATACTTTTGAACACATTTCAAAAATTAAGGAATATAATAACATTGATTGGCTGTTCCTATTATCACTGGACAAAGTACTGAAGAAAAGGACGAGCTCAGAAATTCAAATAGCCAACTCAAGCACCCCATAAGTCACCTAAGATCTTCTCTGTGTGTCCTGATGGAGAGCCTTATTTCATGTAGAAACAAGGCTGAAATTGCTGAAAATCAAACACAGAACATCATCCTATAATTGGCTGAGTTAAAACCAAATTGAACTCTCACACTCACAGGGTATCTATTGTTAAAGTGAGGTCTCTGATTGGGAAGGAGTTGAATTGTAAAAATAAATAAACAAAACTTCATTTAAAATGGAGTCATGAAGCCCCGATGTTGGGAGATCTCATACACTACAGCTCATTTTAAGAGATATTTCTTGGGGCACATGGGTGGCTCAGTCAGTTAAACGTCCGACTTTGGCTAGGGTCATAATCTCTTACTTTGTGAGTTTGAGCACCTCATCAGGCTCTGTGCTAACAGCACAGAGCCTGCTTTGGATCCTCTGCCCCCCTCTCACTCTGCCCCTCCCCTGCTGGTTCTCTACCTCTCTCAAAGTAAATAAGATTAAAAAAAAGAAGAAGTATTTCTTGCATTCCCCTTTACATACATTAGCAGGAGAAAGGAAGCATTTTTCCTTATCCAGTAACAGCCCAGCCCCTTCCACTATAAAAGCAAACCCTTTTCCTTTCTCCTATAAAAGCAAACCCTTCTCCTCTGTGTCTCAGACTTTGTTGTTCACCATGATTTCCCTGTCCCAAATTGTAATTCCTTTGCTATACCCAAATAAAATCATTTTGATGGTAAAATAACTGTTTTTTTAAGGTCAGCAGGATCTTGTAAGTTGGTATGAGTCCGTATTGGAAAGCCATGATGAATTTGAGGACAATGAGCTCTTAAATTTTGATGTGTCCTCTTTGCTAGTAGTAAAGGTTTCCCACCCCTAGTGAAGGAGGCTTCCCCACTCCCAACGATGGTAGCCAGTAATAGTAGATAGTGGTCTCTACCTTTCAACCCACACTGGTATCCACCTTTCCACCTTGATCTGAGAAGATTAACTGCATTGTCTGAAGAATTAGTTTTGCCTCCTTTAAGGGAGTTAAAATGTAAGACAATGCTGATTCTCCTCAGGAGAGATCTCTTTCCTCCTACCCCTTTTTGTTTCTAGACCTATAACTAGACTTAATTCCTAGTAGGTCCACAAAGGATAAATACAAAATGTGATCCATGGTGAAGTGTGTTACACTCCAAAAGAACTACGTGAGGTTTTTTGTTTTGTTTTGTTTTTGTTTTTGTTTTTGTTTTAATTTATACAAGCAGAAATCTAGGGAGCATGTGTAGGACTGGACAGTAAATTTGTGGGAGAATGGTGGAAGGAATAAAAATTGTACCAGGATGAATTTATTGATATAGACTCACTAAACAAAGATTCTACATTTAATATTGTAGCTCCAGGAGTTAGAAAGGGGCTCTAACACTTTCTTTGGTTGTTTGAAACATGGACCAAAAGATGGCCCTCTGTAAGTGAACTGGAAATGCTTGACGTTTCTTGGTTTAATGTAAAGGAGGGCATTCAGAGGCTTAGGACATTGGAATATTAGAGTGGATTTATCATTTAAGACCGACTAATGTATACTGGGAATGTCCAGGAGATATATATTTTACCAATACCTTGAGAAATCAATTTGTGAGGGAAGCCCCAACATCCTTGAAGAGCTCTGTGATAGCTCTTCTCTGTAAGCCTGACTATTCAGAAAAAAAAAAAAAAACTATCCACTCAATTAGAAAACCTAAATGCAATGGGAGTAACTGGATCCCATGAAGGCAGGGGCAGGACTCAACCTCCAAAAACAAGGCAGATGTGGTTACTGTAATAGACAGTAGAGACAAAGCAGGAATCAAAATAATCTGACTCACAGACCTATGGCAGTGACTAGTTAATCATGGGATTCCTAGAATTGAAATAAATAGAAAAGCTACTCAATTCTTACCTGAACTATATACTCAATTCTTACCTGAACTATATAAGCAAAAATGTTCTAGGTCAAGTGAATGAAAGTCTAATTGTAATTATAAAAAGAGAGAGCCATAGTCCCTCAATCAATTCCCAGACTTGAATCAGTTTACAGGTTCAGAATAAAGCCCCTTGAATGAAGAGGAGGCTAAATCCACTTGCAGAAGAATCCTGGTACACTACCTAAAATGTATACTGTGTGACTTTTTCTCTTGGACTTCCCCAAATTGACCTATAGCTTCTGACCAAGGTGGCTATGCACTGGGAACAAGAAGTAGAATTTTTGAGGATTACTGGTCACCAGCTTTGAACTGACACTGATTCCAGGAAACTCAAAACATCACTGTGGTCCTTCAGTCACAGTATGTGCTTATGGAGTTCATTTGATTAATGGAGTTTTAGCTAAGAAGCATCGCACATTGGATCTAATGGTTTCCTAAACCCATCCTGTGGTTATTACCCCAATTCTAGAATGCATAATTGGAATACAAATACTTAGCATCTGATATCTTAAGAAAGTAGAAAAATTAGAGCAAATCAAACTCAAAGCAAGAAGAAGGAGGTCAATAATAAAGATAAGAGCATAAATCAATAAAATACAAAACAGAAAACAATAGAAAAAATCACAGGAAAAAAGCTACTTATTTACAAACAATATAATTGATAAACTATTATCAGGAAAGAAAGCACATCATTATAGATCTCACAGACATTAAGAGGAGATTAAAGGAATATTATAAAATTTTACACTGATAATTTCAATAATGGAAAAATAATTGAAAGGCACACTATGGAATTTCAATCAAGAAGAAAAATAACATTCATAAACAACAATCCTGTAATTTATTAAAAAGTAATTGACTAGTTATAAATCTTCATCCAAAGGAAACTTGAGTCCCAGATAGTTTCAATGGTAAATTGTATTAAACATTTAAGGAAGAAATAATACCAAATTTACACAAATATTTCTAAAATATAGAAGAGTTAAGAATAGTTCAAAACTTATTATCCTGATACCAAAACCAGAAAAAAATGGATATAATGCATAAAGAAAATTATAGATTATGTCTCATGGAAGGGTACATAATCCATAACAAAATCTTAGCAAATTGAATTAAAATACATATAACAAGAACATTACATCATGAACAAATTATGTTATAGGAATGCAAATGTATTTCAATACACAAAAATCAATTTGTCATAATAAGAGGGAATTTGAGAAACACCATGGATGAACATAGGGGAAGGGAAGAAAAAAAAACATAAAATCATAGAGGGAGGCAAACCATACGAGACTCTTAAATACAGAGAACAAACTGAGGGCTGCTGGAGGGGATGTGAGTGGGGAGATGGGGTAAATGGGTGACGGACATTTAGAAAGGCACTTTTTTGGATGAACACTGGATATCATATATAAGAGATGAATCACTGGGTTCTACTCCTGAAGTCAAGACTACACTGTATATTAGCTAACTTGAATTTAAGTTAAAAAAAAAAAAAGGAAAAAAGGAGACCAATGGGCATGAACTCCCTCAACCTGCCAGATGTGAGATATTCTGTCTGTCCTTCCTTCACCTCTTCAGTCCTTCTCCTCAATACTTAATCCATGACAAATAATTTAAATACAATGTTTAATGACAAACAAGCCTAATAAAACACCATTGTTTTTAGAAAAAATAACCTAAAAAAATAAAAAAAAAAAACCTATCATCTCAATTAATGTAAAAGAGCATTTGGCAGGATTTACCCCCATTAATAATAAGACAAAAAAATCAAATAACTAAAAGTAGAGGAAATTCCCTTACCCTGATAAAGGTATTTATAAAGTTTATAACTAATATATTAATGATAAAAAAGAAATCCTGCTTTTCTGTTAAGATTGGGAACAAGGCAAGAATGTTCACTTTCATTACTTCTATTTAACATTGTAATGGAAGTCCTAACAAATTAATTATAACAAAGTAAGCAACTTAATAATGAAATGGGCTTATTTTAACACATTAATGAAATGATATAAAACTGGCTAATAAATACATGTAATATGCTAAGCATCATTAGTTATTAGGGAAACGGAAAACAAAGCCATAAGATAGTCTATCCACATACTAAAAAAAGCCTAAAATTTAAAATATTAATCATACCAAGTTTTTGGATGACATAGAGGAATTGTACCTCTCATATACTTCTGGCAGAAATATAAAATGGTATATGTACAATTTTACAGTTTCTTATATAGTTAAAAATGCAATAATAAATGTTCCTACTTTCCAAAGTATTTAGTCAAAATAAATAAAAACGTAGATCCTCAAAAAGACTTGTAGACTAATGTTTATAACAGTTTTAATCATAGCAGGCAAAAGCTGTAAACAATAAAAATGACCATCAATTGAATACCATCCAGCGATTGAAAGAGATTGACTACACATGAAACAACATGATTAATCTCAACAGCATTATGGTGTGCAAAAGAAGTCAGACATAAATGCCTATATACTATATAATTTCTCTTAAATTAAACCATTTAAAAAAGCAGGGGCACCTGGGTGGCTCAGTTGGTTAAGCATCCAACTTTGGCTCAGGTCATGATCTCACGGTTCATGGGTTCAAGCCCCATATCAGGCTCTCTGCTGTCAGCACGAGCTCGCTTCAGATCCTCAGTCTCCCTCTCTCTTTGCCCTTCCCCTGCTCTCTCTCTCTCAAAATAAGAAAATAATAAAAATAAAATAAACAGAAAAAATATATAAAAAACACATTATAACAAAAATAAGTTTATAGTTGGCAAGGCATGGGGTTTGAAGGAAGATATTGACAGGAAAAGAGTTGTACTCTTTTTGACTTTTTGACACGGTGGAAGTAAGATATTACATAACTTGTAACACGATTGTATGTTATAATAAAATTTCATGAAACGTTACACTTAAAATTTATTAATTTTATTGTATGTAAATTATACCTGAATTAAATTGAATCTTAAAAGAAAAACAAGAAAAAGTGAGTTGGGACAGAAAAGAGTGGTATAATATCTAACATTTTTGAACATCCAGTCTATTCTAGGCATAATGCTAACTATGCTATATACAGTATTCTATTATATCCCCACAATAGCTCTAAAAGAAGATAGAATATTATAATCTCATTTTATATGTTAAAAGGAGAATTTATAAAGATTAAATAACTATCCAAAGCCACACCGTCTGTGAGCAATAGATCCATAATTTGAACCCTTGTCTGGTACCAAGGTTCATGCTGTTTATACTTTGCTATCACATCTCCAAGTATACATTAAGAACAACAATAAATTTAATTGTATTAGTTAAAGTCAAATAAGAAAAGAGAAGGAAATATAGTCAAATAAAGGAACTGAAAAAAGGCATAATAAAGTGAATTGTATAAAATTATCAGAAAGCTTCCCTCCGGACCCTTTTATCCATCACAATTAAGTCTAAAAGCATCTTACATAATACCAATTTCCTCTACCATACCATCATTCATAAGAAGAAATCTTCACAAAAGCATGGACTTTGTTTTATATGTGTTTGTATTGTACACAGTGTAATATAGATCCTTAATAAATGTTGAAGAGCAATACTGCTACAGCAATGAAAACTAAGGATATATATAAGAAGAAAATTCTGCCAGTAAATGGAGGCATTTTTGAAATAAATGATAAATAAAACTGTCAAACAATTTAGTTTATTTTCTCATTAAGTATTTAGATTTGAAAATGTATAAAATAAATTTAGGAAATTGAGCAGAAGTTAAACCTCTTACGTAAACAGCTATCAGCAAAAAAGTAAGGTCCTTGGAATATCTGAAGTTGCAAAAATGAACTAATCCTGGCTGCATCCTCATTGTGTATTGGGGAAATAGATTAGCATGTTTATTCAACATTTATACTTTTTAAATAAGACTCCAAAAGAGTGGAACATTAAAATATGGTAGTCTCAAAACAGAATCTCACTAAAGATGATGATGGGAGAATTGACAAGTGACTATAGTCACCATGCTTTACATTACTTCCCTAGAACTTGCTTATCTTATAACTGGAATTTGTACCTTTTGGACACCTTCATCCATTTCACCCAACACTGACACCTCACCTCTGGCAACCACCAATATGTTCTCTGTATATGTAAGTTTGGTTTTCTTTAGATTCTACATATAAGGGAGATCATAAAGTAGTTGGCTTTTTGTGTCTGACTTATTTCATTCAGCATAATGCTCTCAAGGTTTATCCATGCTGTCATAAGTGGCAGAATTTCCATTCATATATATCACGTTTTTTTAAATTTACTCATCCATTAACATTGTTTGCATGTCTTGGATATTGAGAATAATGCTGCAATGAACAAGAAGGTGCAGATATCATTCGTGATAGCAATTTATTTTCCTTCAGATAAATACCCAAATGTGGAGTTGCTAGATCACATTGTAGTACTATTTTTGGTTTTTGGTGAACCTTCACACTGTTTTCCATAGTGTCTGTATCAGTTTCCATTCCCACCAACAGCACACAAGTGATCCCTTTTCTCCACATTCTCACCAACACTTGTTATATCTTGTCTTTTTGATGATAGCAGTCTAACAGATATGAGGTGATATCTCATTGTAGTTTTGATTTGCATTTCTCTGATAATTAGTGACATTTTAAGGTATATGGCCATTTGTATAACTTCTTTGGAAAAAAAAGTGTATTCAAGGACCATGATTTATGCAATCTTCCCCCCTCCTTACCTCACTGCTGAGGACAGCATAAGTTGCATATAGAATTACAATACATTTTTTTACAAATTGCATGTGGTTCTTATTGGGTTTGCTCTGTTTAACTATGTTAACTCCTTTATGTCCTGAGGCACCAGTGCCTAATCAATGTTAAAAATCACTTAAGGAGATTTTCCAAGAGGTAGATTCAAAGTGCCACACTGCTGACTTGAGTATGGAAGAGCCACACAGTAAAGACCTGAAAACAACCTCTAGAGGAACTGAGAACAACCCCTGGCCAATAGCCAACCAGAAGACAAACCTTCAGTTCTAAAATCACAAGAAAATAAGTTCTTCAATGACTTGTGAGCTCAGAAAATAACTTCAAACCCCAAATGAAAATGGCAGCTGACACCCTAATCTCAGCCCAGTGAGATCCTGAGCAGTATATCCAATAGTGCCATACTCAGATATCTGGCCTACAGAAACTGTGAGATAAATAGATTTGTAATTTCAAGCTACAAAAACATACTTAAGGAATAGATATGTGGGCACAATTATAAAAATCAAATGAGTACATTAACAAATCAACATAGAATGTATGTATTTTTTTAAGTTTATTTATTTATTTTGAGAAAGAGAGAGACAGAGAGAGAGAGCAGAGGAGGGGTAGAGAGAGAGGATCCCAGGCAGTCTCTGCACTGTCAGCACAGATCCTGACATGTGGCTCAAACTCACAGTGTTAGATCATGACCTGAGCTAAAATCAAGAGTCAGACATTTAACTGACTGAGCCACCCAAGTGCTCCCAACATAGCATTTAAATTAAAATATATGGAGGGGCACCTGGGTGGCTCAGTCGGTTAAGCGTCTGACTTCGGCTCAGGTCATGATCTCACTGCTCGTGAGTTCGAGCCCCGCATCAGGCTCTGTGCTGACAGCTCAGAGCCTGGAGCCTGTTTCAGATTCTGTGTCTCCCTCTCTCTCTCTGACCCTCCACCGTTCATCCTCTGTCTCTCTCTGTCTCAAAAGTAAATAAACGTTAAAAAAAATTTAAAAAAAATAAATGAATAAAATATATGGGCATGTTATTTATCCAAAATAAAAAGTCTTTCTTCTTTCACGTGATTAATATTTAGATTATATTTTTGAGCTCCACACAGTGCGACTAACTTCTGTTAATAGCCAACTGTTCTAGTACAGAAGAAACCCTGTTAGTGACTACTTATTGCACTGTCCCCATGTGGAAATTGGTTTAGCATTTCAGACACTTGGAAAAAAAGGCTTATTTTTGTTATAGCACTCTCACAGAATGTAGGATTTTTCTTTGTTCAACCTCATCTTCAAGTCATTTAATGTTATAATCTTACAGGACAATAATCTGTATCAAGTGTCAGAGATGGTCAATCATGTTTCAGTAATAGTCTCTTGTCATGTTTTTCATTATCAAAGCATATTTGTTTAATGTGACCTTAAATGAAAGAAAACACCTAGGCAGTCTGAAGTATGGGTGCCTTCAAATAATGCATCATGGGACACTGATATAATTCATGTTAAAGGAACCATCAAGGACAAGTGTTGTATGACAAACTCACCTATATATTAGTGCCACAGAGTGATGCAGATCCATATAATCATCACTCAGAGAGATCAACTGGAAACTCTGCTGGTAGAAAAGGTAAAAGGGAAAGAATTATTTCTTAACAGAGACCAATAACAAGGAAAGTAGTAAGTTGATATACATTCATGGTTTTGGCCTATTTAGATCACTTCCAACAGACTTACAAACACCTATAGCTATGTCATAAGAAAACATATCAGGAATTGTATTACAGCCATGAAGAAAAAAAAAGGACATAATTTCCTTTACTCACAAGACTTTTGAGGAGTGCCGTATCTCCAGGCTTACCTCTGTTTTTTTGGTAGATTGAACAAGTTTTTCCTAACAGCAGCAGGTTTTTTCATGAACCACTAGATGCTAAATTGTGGGCAGCTTCTTATAATTACCAAGGTCATTAAAGGGCTGGATGTGTGCTAGGTCAACAAGCAAAGTCATGTTCAGCTCAGTGAGTGGCTGCATGGGAATGTCATAAATCAAGAGTTCTGAGGCCTTCCTCCAGAGCTAATTTGATCTCTTCTAACTGAGGTCTATTCCCATTCAGGCATAGATTAAACTGAGACAAGTTGCAGATCTCCAAAACACCAGGGGACTCATGCAGTTTCTCATTTCTAACCTCATTTTCCTAGAGACTGGCAGAATTTTATATAAACTCTTTTCTCATTACCAAAGTAACCCTACTTTTAAATTGAGAAATGAAGAATCTATACTTTGGATCCTGAGGGTGTACTTGGGAGATGGAGAGAATTTGTGATATGTATTTAAGTTTTTTTCTGAACCACCTCTCCCCAAAAAGCCTTTATTTAAAAGAGTATAATATCTCCAAATATAGACCACCTACTCATAATATCACTTTAGATTATTAAAATGATGTACATTGAAATATTCAACCAAAAAGTCTGGCTAATATTTCTGAGCATACTGTCACAAGTATACTAGTGTCTAGGACTGTATCATCAACAAATCCTACTCTCATATCTTTCCCTGATTTTCTAAATAGTAATCTTTGAAAACTGCAGTCAGAATTAATAGGGGACTAGAGACAGACATAGTTCACTCAACATATGTCTGTGAGAACCATAACATTTTTAGTCTTTGGAAATTTTAACACTTAGGAAGCATTCAGTAAGAGAAAGGTGATGAAAATGTATTTTATTTCTCACAGGCACTATTTATTCTCGCTATGCCACTGGTGGATACAGTCTTTGAAAATACAAATATAATCTTTTGGAAATACAAAACTCACCCCTCATATAGATTAGCAAATACTATAGCTTTGGTTTGGCAGGTTTTGTATTTCAGTAGAGAGAGGCCATAACAGGTAAAATTTCATCTCCCCCACAACACTAAAAAAATCTTACAAAGTTGACACACAAATTTCACAGAAAATATTAACAGTTTGTTCCTTGAATGTGTTCATTTTCCCTTCTCTATAAAAGATGTCAACCTTATTTATGCACTGTTCCAAGTGTTTTTATAACTCCCTCATACACATTACAAAAATCCCTGTAGTTTGTTGGGCCTAGAGGACACATAAAGAAACTAAGAATATATGGATATATTCATAGAGTTACATCAAAATATGCATGTATAAGGATGTTCACTGAAGCACTGTTCATAATGATTATAAGAATGGAAGTAAATCACAAATTCATCACCAGTAGAATCATTAAGTAAATTATGGTATTATTCAGTGATAAAGTACAGTGATAAGTAGCTGTTAAATACAAATATCTGTATATACTGAAATGGAACAATTTTCAAGATTTTTATGGTGCCTTATTCAATGTGCAAAACGGTCTGTAAAGTAATATGCAGTTTTATAAGAAGTTAAAAAATATTATGCATATACACCTGGTAGAATTTTGTAACAATGTGTTTGTATTGCTTTAAGATATATTGACGTGAGTTACACAGGCAATTAAATTATAAACTGTTTTTCTTTATAATTTTATTCAAGTACGAGAATATTAATAATTTATATTTTAAAGACATAAATGGTCACTCAATAGACCCATTAGGCCAGAAATCCAGTGTACCAGATTATGAGGATTTTCTTTAGGAAACTTGAATGAACCTGTAGGTCATAAATAGTTAAATAAATTTTCTTGGATTTCCTGAACAAGGCCTAGAAACACCGCCTCAGCAGTATCCAGAGGCTAGCTGCTAGGTGGGTAGAAAAGATGGAGCAGATTTCATCCTGACTCAGCATATGCTAAGAGCTAACCTGTCTATCAGAAAGAATTCTTCAGATAATAGGGTTTCAAAGCTGAGACATTAAGTGTACACTAATGACCTGAAAATTTTATTAATGACTTTTATTAAGTTTATTTATTTTGAGAGAGAGAGTGAGAGAGCACAAGCGGGGCAGGGGCAGAGAGAAAAGACAGAATCTCAAGCAGGTCTCACGCAGAGCCTCATATGGGGCTTGAACTTATAAACCATGAGATCATGGCCTTAGCCAAACTCAAGAGTCAGAAGCTCAACTGACTGTGCCACCCAGGTGTCCCAATGACTTTTCAGTGAAGTGTGGAATTCCTTGTTAGCACATCAACAAAGTATAAAATATTTTACAAGCACAATCTTATTATAAAATTGTGTAGGTGCTTGTTGTCTGTCTAGAAAATATTTCTGGTTATATTCTGAGCATTCAGTCAACTAACATTTATATTGGCTGGCAACATTTTTTTTTACTTGTTTATTTGACTCTTTGAACTGTTTGTTCATTTGTTCATTAAATCTGGAGCCCAGAGAAAACTCCCCTTAATTTTCATCACTTTGTCCCTCTACTGACTTCTCTCATAATGTTCATATCTGACTTGCAGCTTTTTTATTCTTTTTGTGCCTAATCAGCTATTTATCCTGTTCATTGAATTTCTAAATTCATGTATACATATATTGATGGAAATATGTATGGAGATCTATTTCGTTCTTCAGATATATTTGATAATTTTATACTTACTTATTCCTTTGTTATACTTTTAATACCTTTAAAAATTATTTAACAATAGTATGTGTGTATATTATTTAATCTACATGCTATTTTCAATAGATACAGTTTTCTAAGTCTGCATAGAATGGTTCATTTTAAACCAAATTTCATGTTTCTTGAAGTCAGAAGCCCCAAAAACATATGCGTGCTCCAGTGCTTCCTTTTGTCTCCAAATTTATAGTTTCTCATTGTTTCTAGCATCCAGGTATTTATCTTTCTTTCCCACCAGTACACCCATGTACTCACAAGAAAATTTTATATTTCACTTTCAGAAATTTTGGATGCTCTATACCAGTAATGTTTCCTGTCCATTCAGCATACCATGTTGATGAAACTAGAAGACTTAAAATAACATTTATTTTAATACTGAAAAATCCCTATATCCCTATAATCCTGGATTAAACTCAATTTGGTCAAGATATATTTTTAAATATATTAAGGGAGTTGGATTACTGCTATTTCATTAAGATTTCAGTATCTATTTTAATGAATTAGACTGGTCTATCATTTCCTTCTTCATATTGTTTTTCATTTGTGTTTTTAGGTTATAATTGTTTCATAAATGGGTTATAAAATGTTCCTTTTTTAATATTATTTAGAACTATGTGCAGCCGTCTGCCCCTATTTATTTTAACATTTATTTTTAGTAACTGCTCTTTTATTCTTGGTAAATAATTTAAGAAGTTTGTCTATTTTATTACTACTTTCAAATATTTGAGTGTTTCTTTGTTGATCCTCTGTATTATTTCCTTGTTTTTTATGTTGTTATTTACTTTATGAATATTTGCTCCTTTCATATTACTTTGCTCCAATGTTTTCTTTTGGTTTATCTTGATGCTAACTTTCTACATTTTCAAAGTGGGTGATTAATTTTTTTTCAGCTTCCAAATTAGTTTTTTTTTATTTAGTTTTGAAGTATAATTGAGATTAGTTTTAAAACTTACTTTCTTCTATTGCATGCATTTAAAATTATCCATTCTCATCTAAGTGGAATTTTAGTTTCTACAAATTTTTTTTGTGGGTCCATTCAAATTTTGATATGAGTTATTTTTGCTGTTCTAAAATTACGTTTTTTCTAATTTCTCTCATGATGTCTCCTTTGATCTATGAATTATGTAGACGTGTTTCCTTTACAAATGGATAGCAGTAACTTGGTTATATTTTTCTGTTTGATTTTTATGTATATTAATTATAATAAAAGAATATATTTGTTACTTGTTGAGACTCAGTTTGTGGTCTAATATGTGATCAATTTTTAAAAGTGCCATATATATATTTGGACCTAACATATAATTCCTAATGGTTGGATATAGGAATCTATGGTTATTCATTAAATCAAATTATTTTAAGTATGGTTAAAACATGGTATATATTTAAAATATTTTTATTACTTGATTATTCAATTACGAAGAGCAGAGTGCTACAATATTATATTATGATAGTGGGTTTGTCAATTTCTCCTTTTAGCTTTGTCAAATTTTGTGTATGTATTTTGAGGCTATGGAATCAGATACATATAATTTCAGAACTATTATCTTTGAAAAGAATGTATCTGTGTATCATTATGTAATGATCTCCTTTATCCCTAAGGATTTTCTCATACAATGTATTCATTTTATATTAATATAGCTATATCAGATTTTTTTTTTAGTGTATGCCTGATACATCTTTTTGTTTTCAACTTTTCTATGTTCTTAAGTTTATGTCTCTTTTATAAACAACATATAGCTGGATATTATTTCTTAATCAGCTGATAATCTCTTTTAAGTTCCTCTATCCAGTTATATATATTTATTAGTGATATATTTTCATTTATTTTTATAGTCTGATTTTGTCCTTTTTATTTTCCAAGCTGTTATTTTTACTGTATTTTCCTCCTCCTTGACCCCTATTGAATTGATCAAGCTTCATTCAGGCCTCTCTTACTTCCCATATTAGTATAAGCAATTAATAAGTTTCTGAATGTTTTTATGCTTAATTAAAAATTTTAGCATTTATATTTTACCTAAAAAATAAAGTTAATGGACACCTGGGTGGCTCAGTCGGTTGAGTGACCGACTTCAGCTCAGGTCATGATCTCACGGTTTGTGAGCTCGAGCCCCGCGTCAGGCTCTGTGCTGACAGCTTAGAGCCTGGAGCCATCTTCGGATTCTGTGTCTCCCTCTCTCTCTGCCCTTCCCCCACTCATGCTCTCTCTCTGTCTAATAAACATTAAAAAAAAATTTTAAAAATTAAAAAAAAGTTAAACTTAAGCCAAGCCTTTAAGTTCCTCCAAAATAATGTATACCTTTTAGAATTGTTTAACTCCGAGAAGCACTCTCATATCTTTCATCCATTCTAGCTTATCTCTTCTGGTGCTATTAGTCATATTATAGTTTTCCAATACATTGTTAGTTTCCAAACCTCTTCTACACTTTCCATATTTTCATCACTCTATGATGCATTCTGGGTAGCTTTCTTTTATCTACCTTATGATTCAATAATACTCTATTCAGTTTTTTCTAGCCTGTCCACTCAATTTCATTGTTAAAACTCCTATTTAGTATTTTTTTTCAAATCTGACTATTCTTTTTTCATGATGTTTTCTTTTTTCCTATGATTTTCATTATTTTGAAATCTTAATTATTAAAAATATACTCATGTAGTTTATTTTAGATCGTCATACATCATGTACTTGTGCTTATCCTATTAGCTGTGACTTCTGACTGTCCCTGAAAATATACCATTGTTGTGTTGTGTGTGTTTTGTAACTATTTATTTGTTTGTTTTGAGCTCATTTTTAGCAGGACTTTTTTTTTTTTTTTTTTTTTTTTTTTGGTAGGAATCTCATGGGAATTGTTTGCTACCTCTTCCATGTACTTGAAAGGTATCTTTGGTCTTGGATTTATCTCTATGCATTTTTTTTTTTTTTTTTTTGGTGATTCCTTAGCCTTCTGGAAAGGTTAAATTCAGTCTCTAATCCTGTGTGTAGCTCATGTTTGTGGTTTTAGTTTCTCAAAGGATAGTACATTTTCCCACCCAAAACATTAGGTAAGGCAAGTATTTTTGGCACTCTTTTTGGATGATTGGAAATAATTTTTCTGGTATTTCTTTCACTGAGAGTGTAACAGTTTTATGCAGTAGTCTCAGATTCAACCTTTCACCTCACATAGAGTTAAGATGTAATTTTCTGTCTATGCATGATGCTGACCCCAAGACCTTAATGTTAGAGCGTCTGAGTTTACTCAGTGATTATATCCATTTCACTATAGCCTGTTTATGAGGTTAACATCCTGGTTTTAATTTTTCTCTTTGCTTCTAGTACTTGATGATTTTTCTTAATTTCTTTTGGCTTCAGAAACATATTTCACTGGATATTTTAATTGTTTTGCTCTATCAAGACTAGTTAGGCATTTGTACCAGAGAAAGTTTCCCATTAGCTGGGCCTACTATGCTAGAATTATAAGTAAAAAAATGAAGTTCTAGAAACAAAAGTTTTATGGCCAATAAACACATTTAAAATATTCAACTTTATCAGTCATCATGAAAATGAATGTCAACACCACAATGAAATACCACTACATGCCATGTGAATGGCCAAAATTAAAAGAAAAATAGAAAATGGTAGATGTTCTCAAGGATATGAATAACTGATATATTGATAAAATACTGCTTTTAAGAGAATATATTGGTATAGTCAAGCACTTTCAAAAACTTTTTGCCAATAGCTACCAAGATGAATATATGCATACACTATGACTCAGTAATTCCACTCCAAGATATACACTCAACATAAATAATTTTTATCTTCACCAAAGGCATGTGCCAATATTTATTTGTCCATTCTGCTATTAATGTACATTTGTGTAAGCTCCAGTTTTAAGCTATTATGAGTTATCTGTTATGGATAAATCATGGGAATAATTTAATCTAAAACAACTATTTTAAAGTTGTAGAAATTCAAACTTTTGAAAGTTAACTGATTTACCCAAGCCAGTTAGTGACAGCTTACTCTTTGATTTGATAAAAGCCAAACTCTGATTTCTAATTCAGTACCATTTCAAACAAGCATTTTTAAACATTGCCTAAGACCTCAAAATCCCTAGAGAAATATTATGAATATAATGCAAAGAGTATGTGTGTGTCCTTTCTGAATAAATGAAATAAAAAGGAATGTCTTATGTCATTTAAGTTGTTAACTATGTGATATTTTTACTATCAAATGCCAACAAGAATTCCCTATTGTTATGGTTTAAAAGGATCCCTAAATAGAACAGCCATTTCCCTGCCCAAATTGTAAACTCAATTAAGAGATAGGTAAGGAGTAAAGGAGATAGAAATAAAAATATAGGCCCTGTTGCTGATTAAGCTGATGTTACAGAATGTGGCTTATATAAATTTTCTTTCCATTCAGGAGTAAGCCTCTTTGCATTTAGGGCATGGAGTAGTGGAGCAGAAAGTTTGTTCTTTGAAAACAGATTTATTTCACAATGAAGTAAAAACAGAATAAGTCTCTGGAATTCTCTAAATGGAATGAATGCAGGCCTCAGAATTTGTACTGTCAACTCTATATGCTTTTTATTAAGAATGCACATTCACCATAGCTAAGACTTTGTGGTATGTGACGGAAGAATAAAATGACTGACAAAAATAACTTTGGTTTAAGTTTTCCCAGGATTCCAACAGGTCAGAATACCAGGATGCTAGTTTATCAGAGTCCACAACCAGGGAATCTCAAAACAATGAGGAGAAATTTCCCATAGAGATTCATTTTGGAATGATGCATTGACTTTATCTTATGAAGAACATACATTTTATTCATTTGAAATGGTGAAAGCCCCAGTCACCAAGTCTTATTTTAGAATTATTTTTCTTTTTGTATATTTCAGATTTTTAATTCCTGTTTTTGCTTTGGTCCCACATTTCTGGTACCCAAATGCTACACTCAGGGTGGTCTCAGCCTAGTGACATAGCCTTCATTATCTTCTTGGAACCAATATCATCAGTCCTATGCCACAGTAACTTCTCCCACTCTCTCCTGCTAAAGAAATGTCTGGTCTTATGAAATATTTCTCATAAAGATGGGTTTATGTTTATTCCAACATTTATTTCTGCTGGAGTATCACTGCAGATTTCTGAAGTGGAGCTGATGATGCCACTTTTGAAATGTATTCCCCAAGGAACCTAATAATGACTAATAACCCACTCGTGTGCTCCTTAAATCAGTGCCTTCCCTCTGCTTTTGAATCTCCCAAGGTATAATCAGCATTCACATCTGCTATTTCCTTTTTTCCCTTCAGGGGTGGAATGTGCCTATAATGTGTCATTCTCCTCTGTTGTTTCTCTATGCCTTTCAGGAAGACAGTTTAACCTGCTTCTTAAGATGGTATCTTTTAATCTCTGACATATGCAGGGTTATTACTCTTTACTTGATTTTCATGCTTTCTTTTCTTTTGTTTTCCATTTGATTTCTGACTCAGACATTTGTTTTATTAACATATTCTTCTATATTTCATTTTGTGGGTTCACATATAGTGAGAAGTATAAAATCAATAAAAATTTGGCGTGTCAAAATTATTCTTTAGACAAATCATGTTCACCTTCACCTTCCTGAGTTGGATAATAGTACAATTTCTAACCTACGTCTGAACTTGATCTATCATTTTTCATCTTACTCCCCTTTAAATTCCTCAGACTTGTTCCCTTAGGGCATAGGTTATAACTAAGTTCCTCTTAAGTAAATGTACTGCCTCAAAATTCACCTAATAATTCTCTTATACTATTTTATACTCTTCTTTGTACACTTCTCCCATCAAATATGTCCAGATTTTCTGTGATTAATCAGTATAGTTGTTCTTAATTATAAATTATGTTCCCAAATTGCTTTTTCACCACTGGATTCTTTATCTGCAATCTTTCCATAATATACTGGATCTTGATCCCTACTGAAAAATCATATCTGGTTGTTGACCAATTACTTTCATTTCTTTTTCTCTTTGATTTCATTGGGTTCTGGTCACTTTTTCTAAAACTAATGAAACCGTGGTTGTTTCTTTTTTTAAAAAAAATATTTATTTATTTTTTAGAGAGAAAGCCAGTGAGTGGGAGATGGGCAGAGAGAGGAAGACAGAGAATCCATTTAATGAAGTGGGAAGGTTCCCCACTGTCAGCACATAGCCCAGTGTGGGGCTCTAACCCACAAACTGTGAGATCATGACCTGAGCTGAAATCAAGAGTCAAACACCTAATCGACTGAGCACCCAGGCACCCTGAAAATTTGGATATTTCTTGCTTTAACAATTTACTTTTCAGAGAAGTTAGATATGAAACAATCTTCATTTCCCTTTTATAGCACTCTATTCTCGAGTTTGAGATCTCATTCTTTCCTTTCATAAAAATAAGGTGTTGTATGCCTATGAGCTTTACTTTTCTTCTAAGTAAATAAATATATTATTTTCACTGTTCTACTGCTCTTATTCTGATATTAAAATTGAAACATACTTTTCAAATCACTCTAAATCCTTCTTGATTCCCTAAACACTTCTAATTCCTATGGACAAAATACGGGAGTAGACTTTTTAAACTGCTTTATTACATTTGTGTTTTCAATCATTTTATTAACTTATTTCTCTACCTCAATGCAGGATGACATATTCTCTTTAAAATCAATTTATTAGTTTTCTAATAAAATCTACCACATTTCTGTAGTTGAAGCCACAATTTGGGCCTCTGTAATTTAAATTCATAATAACTATTTTAAAAATTAATAAATCTAGACTCATCTCATGACCATTTGGTGGGACAGTGATGAACGAGTCTAAGGATCAACAATATGAATTCAATTATTCCTCATGAACACAGAAAATAATTTTTAGGAGTGAATGTGATCCTCTAGCCTTCATGAGTTTAGCACTAACACTTTAAAGTTAGAATAAGTCACACTAGTGTGCTGAAGCACATATATATTTAACGTATTTGCTTACAGACTTAGCTGAAAAAACATTAAAACAGAAGCCAAAAATCTTTGTCTAAAAGGCTGATATCTAGAAAGACTTTATTTTTTTAACCAATTGTTCAATTTGATTCAGCTGCCTCTGCTTACTAAGGTCCCTACAATATTCATGTATCTGCTGAGGTCCACATGAAGCCCCAAATATATGCTTCGGCCAGTGTTCATATACTCATTTGATTACTATCATCTGGGGTATACATATTGTATCAGACTAAGACTCACTGGGTCTGCTTCTAGCTGAGACCTGTGGTTGGCCTCATTTTGCTGCCAACCCCACATGTTGCTGAGCAGCTCAATTTCCCTTCAGGTGACAAGATTCATTCAATTTTCACTCAATGCAGCCCTTTATACAAAACTTGCTTCTGGTTAAAACCACGCAAACTGTGGGGCGCCTGAGTGGCTCAGTCGGTTGAGCAGCTGACTTCAGCTTAGGTCATGATCTCACAGCTCCTGAGTTCAAACCCCACGTTGGGCTCCATGCTGACAGCTTGGAGTTTGGATCCTGCTTCAGATCTGTGTCTTCCTCTCTCTCTCTGCCCTAACTCACTTGCATTCTGTCTCTGTTTCTCTCAAAAGTAAACATTAAAAAATAATAAATAAATTTAAAAAAAACATATAAACTGTGATGACTTACTGTATTAGCTACATACTATTTTATAACAAATTATCCCCAAATTAGTGATTTAAATTAGACACATCTATTATCTTACAGTTTTTTCTTTTCAGAAATGTGGCTGTAAATTGACTAGGTCTTCTGGCTCAGGATCTCCTACAATGATGCAATCCAGGTGTTAGCTAAAGCTGTGGTCTCATCTGAAGACTCAGTTGGAGGAGGATCCACTTCCAAGGTCATGACATAGTTGTTGGAAGCATTCAGTTTTCATCAGCTATTGTAATGAGGGCTTCAGTTTCTTACTGCCTATTAGATGGAGACTGTCTTAAGTTTTCTTGTCATATGTATCTCTCCAACATGACAGCTTGAAAAACAAAAAGCAATATAGAAAATGCTAGCAAGATGGAAGTTACATAATTTTGTAATCCATTCATGTAAATGTCATCCCATAACTTTTGCCATATTTGTTATAAGCAAGCTGCTAGGTAAAGCTGAATCTCAGGGTGGAGGAAATACACAAAGATGTGACTACTAGGAGGAGGGGATCATTGAGGGCCATCTTTGAAAACTTCCTATCACATTTACCAAGGTGAAAATTCCACTTGGCTGACATCTGGGTCCTAAAGTGGCCTATACAGGTCACATCATTTGAAAGCCAAATAAACAATTATGAAAAACAGCATATGGCCCAATAAAAGCCTGTACAAACTGCCAAGAAAAAAAAAGTCCAGTACACACACTTAACATCCAAAGACAAAGCTGAGTTTCTTGGTCCCAAAAGAGCCTCTAAATATGTTGTTTTGGTTCACAATCCTGTACTCTAAAATTTTTCAAGGGTTTGAGGAAACCACATTCCCTATTCCTCTGTTCAATTTCTAAATATGTTAGAAGATAAATAGTTATAAAGCAGATGACGTTCAAGACATCACTTTTATTACTGTCATAGCTGATATTGGAAAATGTGGCTTATGTTTGTGGTTAAGTTGTCTTTCTATTATTCAATCTCTGAATTAGAAAGTTTTACCTACCTATTCTCGGCACTGTCAGACCACCATACATTTCTTTCACAAAAGTAGTCTTCCTTTACAATTTGTAAGGGATAAAAATATAAAACCTGCTCTTTGTAGGGATGCTCACTCCTAAGGAAAGAATAGAACAAATGTTGAAGATATATACTCTCTGTTTATTCAAATTCAACAATAAGATTAAGTTATTCTTTCTTCCTTGAAAAAGATTAAGTGAAGACACAGGTAAGTATAGTTTTCTTCACAAGGCAGGAAACACTAAGTAGAAAAAAATGTTTCCATACACAACAACAGTGAATGAAAGGAAGAATTACATTACAATCTAGGAAGAAGTTTCTTCCCTATCTGCACCCTTTTACCTTATGTGGTGGATGTTATCTAATGAGAAATGATCTTCATCAAGGAAACGCTGCATTAAATAAAGAATTACAAGGGTATAGAACAATAGAGTGAATGTCAGGAAACACGTGCTCTATTCTTGCACACTTCACCTGACCATTCACAAGTTAACTTAGATTTAAGTTTCAATTTCCTCTATATAAGGGTAAGGATGGACTCATAAGGATATGAATGATATCTACTAGATGAATGATTCTCAATGGGGAAGAAAAAGCATAATTTCCTAGGTAGGGAAGTAACATGTTTTTCCCATAATATAATAGATTGGATAGTCTAAAAATCCCTCCCTGTGGAAATAAATAGAAAACTAAAATAACCTTGCAGTCAGTTGCAAAGAAGTAGAAATTAAATATCTTTCCTCAATAAAAATTCCAGAGCTAGATGACTGACTTCATGGGAAAGTTCCATCAAACATTAAAGCAACAAATAATATCAGATAAGCTCTTCTAAAATGGAATAAGAAGGAATATTCCACAACCAGTTTACAATCTATAAGAATCTTCAAATCAAAGGAACAACCATATGAAAAACTCATTTCACTCATTAACATAGATGGAAAATATTTAAATATTAGCAAAGCAAAACCAACAATGTAATAAAAGATGGTCTATTATGACCATGTTAGATTTATTTTTTTATGAAATTTATTGTCAAATTGGTTCCATACAACACCCAGTGCTCATCCCAACAGGTGCCCTCAATACCCATCACCCACCCACCCCTCCCTCCCACCCCCCATAAACCCTCAGTTTGATTAGATTTATTCACAGAATACAAAGATGGCTGTCTTAATATTAGAAATCTATTAATCAAGATATTTAGACTCATTAATATGTTTTATTTATTATAAGATTAAAGGAGAATATTGAAGGAGAAAATAACATCTCAATACATGAAGAAAATATTGATAAAATTCAACAGCTGTTCATAAAAAATATTTGCAAGGTAGGCATAGAAGGTAATATTTTTAACTGATAAAAATATCTAAGCAAGCAAACCTAAAATAAACTTAATGGTGAAACACTATTCTCTTTATAATCAGGATGAAAGCAAGAAGCCCTAATATCAACACTTCTATGTAGCATTTTAGTAAGTTTTAGCCAGTTCTCTAAATGTAAAACAACAACAACAAAACCTCAGAGCCCCAATATGTACAAATTAGAAAAGAAGAAACCAAATTCTCATTATTGGGATAATATTTGATTGCTTATATAAAAAACAGGAAAATCTGGGGCACCTGGGTGGATCATTAGGCTAAATGTCCGACTTCGGCTCAGGTCATGATCTCACGATTCATGGGCTCAAATTCCATATTGGGCTCGTGCTGACAGCTGAGAGCCTGGAGCCTGCTTCGGATTCTGTGTCTCTCTCTCTGCCCCTCTCACACTCATGCTCTGTCTCTGTCTATGTCTCTCTCTCAAAAATAAACATTAAAAAATAACAATAAAATAAAAATAGGAAAATCTACAAATTATCAAAACTAATAAAAGAATGATTCTTATATGTAAATATGAATAATTATATTTTATGAACTATTATTGGTTAAAAGTGTTATGTTATTTTTAAAGATATTGCATTAATGAAATTAAATAATAACAATAAGGTACTTTGAAGTAAATTTAATAAAATTGTATAAAAATCACGTGGAAATTGATACTTTAGTATTTATTTATTTATTTTGAGAGATAGAGCATGCAAGCAGAGGAGGCACAGAGGGAAAAGGGAGACAGAGAATACCAAGCAGGCTCTGCACTGTCAACACAGAGTCCAATACAAGGCTCAAACCCACAAACTGTAAAATCCTGACCTGAGCCAAAACCAAGAGGCAGACACTTAACCAACTGAGCCACCCAGGCACACCTGGCATTTATTAAGAGTTATTTAAAATATTGATAAAGACATATACGATATTCATACATACAAAAACTAGATATAATAGAGATGTAAATTCTCCCCAAATTGATCCATGAATTCAATGTGGTTTATTCATGAAACTTCTTATTGAGTCTAAAATTTACCTGGAATAACATAAGACCCAGGATAGCTAAGTCAATTTTAATGAAGATATAAATTGGGGGGAGGAACAAATACTTTTTATATATTCTTATAAACCTACAATATTTTAGATGACATAGTGATAGTTCAATACATAATTGGAAAGTATATACTGTTGGAAAACTTATAGATAAATGTATATATGGAAACTTTATATGAAAAATCTGGCATTACAGATTAGTGGAAAAAGTGCTATTTTTTTTTTTAAGATTCAGTCACCACTTATGCTGCTTCATCACTTTGCTTTATGACCTGCACACCTGGTGTGTTCAAGTGTGCATGTGTACAGTTTGTGCCATTTGTGTATCCCTCTCACTTCCTGAAGTACACTCATGAGCACAGTACAGTGGGGGCATCAAGGATGAAATATTTAAGGGTTGGTGCATGAATCTTAAAAATGAATAAAACTGTTGGGGCACCTGGGTGGCTCAGTTGGTTAAGCATCTGACTTCGGCACAGGTCATGATCACACGGCTTGTGGGTTCAAGCCCTGCATTGGGTTCTGTGCTGACAGCTGAGAGCCTGGAGCCTGCTTAGGATTCTGTGTCTCCCTCTCTCTCTGCCTCTTCCCTGTTTGTGCAGTTTCTCTCTCTCTCTCAAAAATGAAACAAACATTAAATTTTTAAATTAAAAATTAAAACTTTTTACAAAGGAATAAAAGAGATAGAGTCATCACTCAATTACATAAAATAAATTTTGAGGGGGTCATATAAATAGAAAATATGTAAAAGGTTACCATTGGAGGAAATCAGGTAAAACGTACATGAAATCTCTGTATTGCTTCTTAAAACTGCATTTGAGTCTGCCATTATCTCAAGAATTTGTTTAATTAAAAATAGAAAATGAAATACTAGAGTTCATCACATATAATTATGAGTGAGTGATACTTAATGAAAATATAAATTTGTGCTCTGTTTGCATAAATGTGGTTCAATGCTGATCACAATAAAAAATGCAGTACCCAATATGAGCCCTTGTCAAAAATTTTTTAAACCAATGGGGCACCTGGGTGGCGCAGTCGGTTAAGCTTCCGACTTCAGCCAGGTCACGATCTCGCGGTCGTGAGTTCGAGCCCCGCGACGGGCTCTGGGCTGATGGCTCAGAGCCTGGAGCCTGTTTCCGATTCTGTGTCTCCCTCTCTCTCTGCCCCTCCCCCGTTCATGCTCTGTCTCTCTCTGTCCCAAAAATAAATAAACGTTGAAAAAAAAAAATTTTTTTTTTAAAAAATTTTTTTAAACCACTGAATTTTAAATAAGTTATATGGGAAAAGTGATCATTTATATCAGAAATATAAACAAAAATAGGTATATATTTCCCATCATGTACAAAATTAATTCTTGATTAATTAAGAACTTAAATATAAATACAAAACTATTGAACTATAAGGTGAAAATATAGGAGGATTTTAAAACAAAACCAAAAGAGCCACAAAAGCTGTGAAGAAAACAGTTGATAATTTCAATTAAAATTAAGACTGTTTCTTCATAACAAAAAGAAGGGAGAAGATAACCAGACACTGGAAGAATTTATTTATAAATTATATAATTAATAATTATTAGAATTATACATATCATATGTTAGAATCAAATACATAATTAATATGGTAATCATATATATATGAATTATACATAATCATGATTTATGTGTATTTTTAATATACTTTATTATATTATTTATATGTATTAATATAGTAATCCTACAAATCAATAAATGGAACAAACAACAAAATAGAAAATTGGGAAATAGACATGAACAGATTTTTCAGAGAAAGAGAAATACTAACTAACATCATAGATAAATCTTATAAGATAGAGTTTAGCAAAAGAGGCTAGACATAAAATAATACAAACTGCACATTTCCATTTACAAAAAGGTGAAAAGCAGGCAAACTATATAATATAGTGTTTAGGGACACATGTAAATGTGACAAAACTATATAGAAAAGAGGGAAACTATAAACATAAATTTCATGATAGTGATTTCCTTGGGTTTGAAAGAGAGGTGTGACTAAGCATGAATACATAGGAGGCTTTAATAGTTTTTAATTTTCTTTGAGTGAGTGGTTTTACTTTATCAACATTTTAAAAACTATACATATATGAATAATGTACTATGTACATATGTTTTAATAGGATATATTTTATTAAGTATTTAAATATAGAATTAAAATTAGATTAGAAAGACTCCCCCCAACTTCCCTCAAATAAATAATCATTACACTAGATCAAAATTCCACTTTTAATGTAGGGTGGACATAGCCTCACATAATGTGTGTGAAAGGCTGAAGTTCTGCACTGCTATCACCAGGGACCTAAAGTAAAACGTGCTAATAACTTCTGTGAAATGCGGGAGATGTTTTAGGTCAGGCTTATTCTGGAATTACTCTTTCCAACAAAAATTAGAGTAGAGTAAAATTCTTCCCATATCTACAGGGCAGCTGAAAAGATATTCAGCATTGAAAATAGTGACTGTATTATATACCCATAAAGTCACAGTAAGGAAGCAGAAAAAACTATTGTTCTGGTATTAAGCAGAAACATCTGTAAGTTTAGTGTGCCTTGAAGCAAAGCAACCTCCTTAGAAACAATAAACACACAACATGTAAGAAGAGTGCTTATACAATTAAAGACAGAAAGATAGAATTCTCTGTCTTTCATATTAAATACCTAGGTATAAGATGCCATTACAAGAAGACTAGAAAGGAACACAAATTGTGAAAGGCTGATGTAAAATACTTAAGGGTTATGAAATAAAAGATCTAAAATTGATTCAGGCCATAAAATTTTCTTTTGGTCTCACATGGCTAAGAGTTGCTCCAAACCCTAGTGTGGAGGAAATTATTTTATACCAAAATAACAATGTGTAATATTTGTAGATTTTTACAAATATATGATGGTGTATTCATGTAGACATTCAAGTTTAAATTTAATTCATTAAATTACACAATGTTCTAATGCTATATTGTGGATTTAGTAATTTTCAAACAATTATTTCACTTTATAGAGTATTGGGTTAAAAACCATTCTAGGTAGATTGGTAGATGGAATAGACAGACATGCCAGTTATTATCTTACCATCTACTTAGAAAAGTTCTTAAATCAATAACTTAGTTTTCTACCCTAAGAACCTAACAAAAGTAGAGCAAACTAAAGAAAGCACAAGAAAGAAAATAATAAAGATTAGAATGGAAATAAATTAAGGAGAGAATAGAGAAAAATAGATAAAATCAATGAAAAAAAAATATATTTTGGAAAGATTGATCAAATTGACACATTTTTAGCTAAACTGGCCAAGAAAAAAGAGAGCAAGAAGGAAAGCTCAAATTACTAGAATCAGAAATGAAAGTAAGGATATTACTACCGAACGTATAAAATGTAAGACCTTATAAAGGAATACAATGAGCAATTGTATGCCAATAAATTATTCAACTTTGATGAACTGAACCAATTATTAGAAATATACAAACTACTAAAACTGACTCCAGAAGAAATAGAACATCTGAACACACCTATAATAAGTAATGAGATTGAATTAGTAATCAAAAAAAGCTACCAACAAAAAAGCCTAAGCCCAGATTAGTTCCCTGGTAACCCCTCCAAACATTTAAAGAATTATCAAACTAATCCAAATCTCAAACTTTTAAAAAATGTTAAGAGAAGGAAACATTTCCCAATTCTATGAGACCAGCATTAGCCAGATACCAAACCCATATGAAGATACTACAAGAAAGAAAAACTAGAGACTAATATTTGTAATTAACATACGCATAAAAATAGCAGCAAACCAAATCCAGCAACATATAAAAAGACTATACAACATGATCAAGTGAGATTTAGCCCAGGAAGGTAAGGTTGACATGACATTTAAAAATTAACGTAAAACACCATATTAATAAAATAAAAGGCAAAAACTGCAGGCTCATCCTACTAGATGCAGAAAAGTATTTGACATAATTCAACACACTTTCATGAAAAAAAAATCAACTCAGAATAGAAGGGAACTTCTTCAATCTGACACACGAAATATATGAAAAACCCACAGCTAGCATTATAGTTAACGATGAAAGACTGAAAGCTTTCCACCTAAGATCAAGAACAAGTTGGGGTGCCTTGGTGGCTCAGTAGGTTAAGCGGCTGACTTCGGCTCAGGTCATGATCTCGTGGTCCGTGAGTTCAAGCCCTGAGTCAGGCTGTGTGCTGACCGCTCAGAGCCTGGAGCCTGTTTCAGATTCTGTGTCTCCCTCTCTCTGACCCTCCCCCGTTCATGCTCTGTCTCTCTCTGTCTCAAAAATAAAAATAAACGTTAAAAAAAATTTTAGAAAGAACAAGTTAAAAATGTTCACTTTTACCTCTGCTACTCAACACTGTAATATAAGTTCTAGCCAGGGCAATAGGCAACAAAATAAAATAAAAGGTATTGGTATTGAAAAAAGAAGTAAACCAATCTCTACTCACTAGGACATCGTTTTATATATAGGAAATCCTTGGTAATCCATAAAAAAAATATTTAGTCCTAGTAAGCAATTTCACCAATGCTGCAGGATATAAGATGAATATAAAAAATGTATTTCTGTACAATAACAATAAACAGTATGAAAACAAAATTAAGCAAATAATTACATTTATAATAGGATCAAGATAATAAAATATTTAGGAATAAGCTTTAACAAAATAAGTGCAAGATCTGTATACTTAAAGATACAAAATATCATTGAATGGATTATGGAACTTATACATAGAGAGAAACAGGGAAAGGAAGGTGATAGTACCCAGTGAAAGATAAGAAATTTCCTTTAGTTCCTCACATTACAGAGCCAATTCCCATCTAGCACTGCTCTCTTCTATTTTCTATCCTTTCAATTATACATTTTTCTACCCATTTGTCATCTGCTTAAAAAATGTTACTTTATTGGCTAATATATGCCAAACATTTTTCTAAGTATCAGTAATATATTGGTGAATAAAATAAAGGCCCTTGCTCTCGTGGAGATTATATTATAGTGGCAGGTGATAGACAACAAACAATAAACCTTAAAAGCAAATTACACAAATGTCAGAAGGTGATAAGTACTATGGAAAAATTTTTAAAAATGTAAGCATAAAGAAGACTAACAATGTGGTGTGTAAGTGGAGTAGATGGGTTGGTGAGTCAGGTGACATTCAAATAAAGACATGAAAGAAGTAAAATATTTTGTCCTGTAAATATGTGGAGGGGGTAGGCGTGAAAAAAGGCTTTCATACATATACAACAACAAGACAAAGACCTTAATGCATTGGTGTGCTTAGAATATTCAAGTAATAATAGCAAGGATGCCAGTGTGGGTAGATTCAAATTTGCTGAAACAAAGCAAAGAGAATATTAGGAGATGAAGTTAAGGACATGACATAAGGTGGTAGGTTATGTACGAAATTGTAGATCATAGATAGGATTTTGGCTTAAACCTTAAGTAAAATACAGAACTATTGGAGTGTATTGATCAAAAAACAGATGGTAGCTACACTTGGGGTGATTGTAGCATAATGTATATTTGTTGAATCATTTTGTTACATACATAAAACTAACATACCATAGTGTGTCAACTCATGAAACTATTTTATTTTTATTTTATTTTTTAGTATTTATTTATTTATTTATTTATTTATTTAATATAATCTATTGTCAAGTTAGCTAACAGTCTATACAGTGTGCTCTTGGGTTTAGGAGTAGATTTCCATGATTCAGCACTTACATAGATAAGAATTTATCCAAAGGATATCCTTTGCTATTGCTGGATCCTAGGGTAATTCTATTTTTAACTTTTCTAGGAACCTGCACACTGTTTCCAGAGCAGCTGCACCAGTTTGCGTTCCCACCAACAGTGCAAGAAGATTCCTCTTTTTCCACATTCTTGCCAACATCTGTTTTTTCCTGTGTTGTTAATTTTAGCCACTCTGACTAGTGTGAGGTGGTATCTCAGTGTGGTTTTGACTTGTATTTCCCTGATGATGAGTGATGTTGAGCATCTTTTCATGTGTCTGTTGGCCATCTGGATGTTTTCTTTGGGAAAGAGTCTATTCATGTCTTCTGCCTATTTCTTCACTGGATTTTTGTTTTTTGGGTGTTGAGTTTGGTAAGTTCTTTATAGAATTTGGATACTAACCTTTTATCCAATATGTCATTTGCAAATATCTTCTCCAATTACATTGGTTGTCTTTTAATTCTGTTGAATTTTTCCTTTGCTGTGCAGAAGCTTTTTATCTTGATGAGGTACCTGTAGTTCATTTTTGCTTTTATTTCCCTTGCCTTCAGAATCCTGTCGAGTAAGAAGTTGCTGCAGCTGAGGTCCAAGAGGTTGTTTCCTGTTTTCTCCTCTAGGGTTTTGATGGTTCTCTGCCTCACATTTAGGTCTTTTATCCATTTTGAATTTATTTTTCTGTATGATGTAAGAAAGTGGTCCAGTTTTATTCTTCTGCATTTAGCTGTCCAGTTCTCCCTGCATCATTTGCTAAAGAGACTGTCTTTTATCCATTGGATACTTTTTCTTGCTTTGTCAAACATCAGTTGGCCATACATTTGTGGGTCCAATTCTGGGGTCTCTATCCCGTTCTATTGATCTATGTGTCTGTTTTTTATGCCAATATCATACTGTCTTGATGATTAGAGCTTTTTAGTAGAGACTAAAGTCCAGGATTGTGATGCCTCCCACTCTGGTTTTCTTTTTCAACATTACTTTGGCTATTTGGGGTCTTTTTTGTTTCCATACAAATTTTAGGATTGTTCTAGCTCTGAGAAGAATGCTGGTGCAATTTTGATTGGGATTGGATTGAATGTGTAGATCGCTTTGGGTAGTATTGACATTTTAACAATATTTGTTCTTCCAATCCGTGAGCATAGAATGTTTTTCCATTTCTTTGTATTTTCAATTTCTTTCATAAGTTTTCTATAGTTTTCAGCTTACAGATCTTTTACCTCTTTGGTTAGGTTTATTCCTAAGTATTTTATGGTTCTTTGTGCAATTGTAAGTGGGATTGATTACTTGATTTCTCCTTCTGTTGCCTCATTATTGGTGTATAGAAATGCAATTTCTGTACATTGGCTTTGTATCCTGTGACCTTGCTGAATTCATGTAGTGGTTCTAGCAGCTTTTTGGTGGAGTGTTTCAGGTTTTCTGTGTAGAGTATCATGTAATTTGTGAAAAGTGAAAGTTTGACTTCTTTGCCTATTTGGATGCTTTTTATTTCATTTTGTTGTCTGATTGCTGAGGCTAGGACTTCCAACTCTATGCTGAACAACAGTGGTGAGAGTGGACATCCTTGTCATGTTCCTGATGTCAGGGGGGAAGCTCTCAGTTTTCCCCTTTGAGGATGATATTCACTGTGGGCTTTTCACATATGGCTCTTATGATGTTAACATATATTCCTGCTATCTTGACTTTCTTGAGAGTTTTTATTAAGAAAGGATATATTTTGTCAAATGCTTTTTTCTGCATCTATTGACAGGATCATATGATGCTTATCTTTTCTTCTATTAATGTGATGTATCACACTGATTGATTTGCAAATATTGAACTGGCTGTGCAACACAAGAATGAAACCCACTTGATCACGGTGAATAATCCTTTTAATAAACTGTTGAATTCGATTTGCTAGCATCTTTTTGAGAATTTTTGCATCCATGTTCATCAGGAATATTGGCCTCTAATTCTCGTTTTTAGTGGGGTCTCTGTCTTTATTGGGGCTTAGTTGTTGGGAATCAATGTAATGCTGGCTTCATAGAAAAAATATGGAATGCTTCATGAATTTGCACATCATCCTTGCACAGGAGCCATGCTAATCTTCTCTGTATCATTCCAATTTTAGTATATGTGCTGCTGAAGCGAGCACAAAAATTAATTAAAATTTAAAAATACAGTACCCACAAAGTGCAATAAAGTGAAACACAGTTTTAAAATTAAAAAAAAAAACAGAGTAATTTGATCTAATTTAAATTTAAATAATTATAATAGCTGCTGTGTTGAGAGTAGACTATAAAGCCAAGGGTGAAGCACAGAGACAAGTACAAATGAGAAATGATCATGGCTTGGATTAGAGTTATAGCACTGGACATGTAAGAAGTGGTCAGATTTAAATCAATGCTATTTCCTCATAAATCAGATGTAAGGTAGGAGAAAGAGGGAGGAATCAAAACTGACCCTACTATTTCCGGCTGATATGCTGGGAAGATAAATGTTCAGCATACAACCTATAGTATTCTTTCAACAAATGTTCTTTGTATCTGAAGTGAAATAAGTGACTTACAATCAAATGATTCCTTCAAAATTAAAATGATATCTAGACTACTTGGATCCCAATTGACAGTGTAGTCAGGATACTTGTGCCCAGAGTGGAGCAAACAGGAAAGCAAAATAATATACAAAATAATAAATTTAAAAGCCTTACTCCAAGGGTGCCTGGGTGGCTCAGAAAGTTAAGCATTGGATTTTTGCTCTGGTCAAGATTTCATGGTTCGTGAGTTCAATCTCACATTGGACTCTGTTCAGACAGCTTAGAACCTGGAGCTTGCTTTGGATTCTGTGTCTCGCTGTCTCTCTCTGCCTTCTCCTGCTTGTGCTCTCTCTCTCTCTCTCAAAAATAAATAAACATTAAAAAAGCCTTACTCCTGTCTAGCTATGCCACATGCTACAAGGTACCTTATTTTAAGTCAATTTAATCTGGCAAATGAATGAGGAAATGACAACTCTTCCGTCTAAGAATTCCTTTGCCAACAGATCTCACAGTTCTTTCATCTCCTGAGTGGAATTTTGTTGATATCTTCAATTAGAACAATATGAGATATTTAGTATATAAATTAAGCAAAGGATTTGAAGAAGGTGGAGCCCCGGTTCCATTAAACTGAAAAGAATGACACAATTATTTACATTGCCAAATTTTCCTGTTGACAAAATGGTTCCAGAGTGAGACTTTTTCATCAGAGACCATATAGCAAAACAAACAGAACACAGATAGAGCTTAAAATGCCATGCCCCACAAGCACTTGCCAGGCTGAGTGGAAGAGAAGCAGCTGAAGAAAAATGTTTCTACTTTCCAGAAATTGTATCTCACTCTACAGAAAGAACATAGCCCCTCCTATCATTTTATCTCATAATATCTATTTGTTAAGACAGAAGTAGCTTTGTAACATTTAGAGAATATCTGTGTTTCAAATATAAGCATAATAATGAACTCTTTTCAAACTGCAAAATTTAGGGATTATAATTTTTGAAGAAGAATTAAGATAATTCCAGACATTATATTATCATTTCCTTCATTATAGGGAGAGAAAAATAGAAGAGAAAACAAAGGCAGAATTTACTAAACTTTTAGGGGGAAAGAAAGCACAAACAATGCAGAAGGTTTTCAAGGCAATGTTAAAAATCTTGTCTCATATTTAAAAATTTTTTTTAACGTTTATTTATTTTTGAGACAGAGAGAGACAGAGCATGAACGGGGGAGGGTCAGAGAGAGAGGGAGACACAGAATCTGAAACAGGCTCCAGGCTCTGAGCAGTCAGCACAGAGCCCGACGCGGGGCTCGAACTCACATACCGCGAGATTGTGACCTGAGCCGAAGTCAGACGCTTAACCGACTGAGCCACCCAGGCGCTCCCCATATTTGATATAATGTATTGCTATTCAAAGAACTTTAATGGCTGTGTTATTATCTGAAAAGCAGGAAACTAAGGTTTTGAAAAGTTATGTGATGTCATTCAAATACTTAGCAACCAAGACAAGACAAAAATATAAGCCTTAAAATTTATAAATAAGTTTTCTCTACTATATCAATGCTGTCTTTCAATTATAACTAAAAATATGAGGAAATCATTAGCTTAGGTATTGATTTCATGGTTTGTGGGTTCGAGCCCCACTTTTGGCTCCATGCTGACAGTGCAGAGCCTGCTTGGAATTCTCTCTCCTCCCTCTCTCTTTGTCCCTCCCCTGTTTGTGTATGTACATTCTCTCTCTCTCTCCCTCCCTTCCTCTCTCTCTCTCCCAAAATAAATAAATTAATTTTAAAAAAATAATAAAAATTAAGAAATTAGGCAAAATAATAGAAACTTTTTCTTTAATAATATCAGAGGGAAATTATGTAAACTTCAAGTTCTTAGATAAAATAGATAAAGCACTACTCTTACTTGTGGAGTAATTTACGATTGACAACACACCAATTAATAAAAGCACAGGAAATAGCTAAACAAAAGAACATAGCTTCTAGGAAATCAATAGGTTACTGTAGCATCTTAGACTGGAAATAAAGGTAAATAAATATTTAAACTGCAAGCACTTTGGAAAACAGCTGTGTTCACATGTCTGTGATTGGTAAGACAGTTTTAACTATCAGAATCAATCTGATCTGATGGAAGATGCTAATGACGGATAGCCACTATAACTCATCTCCCAAAGTACTAATTTTGGGGAGATGTAAAACATAATGCCTGGCATTGATTTCATGGGAAAATATGCCTTCCTTTTGCTGAGTATGGCTATCTTAAGTAAATTGGTGACACAAATAGCAATTGTAAAGTCGTCATTGGAATTAGAATGAGTGCCTATCTTTGGAGATGTTTCAAGAACATTGGTGGGTGAAAAGCGACTTCATTGACCTTACATGATAACTAAAAGGAAGGGGACTTTTTGGTATTTATGATTTTCTTATCAAATATTGTGTAAATACAAGGGATTTATACCAAATAAATATATGTGTTACAGTAGACATCTTCTAATGCCACAGTTGCAAGGGTTATTTATTTATTTATTTATTTAGAGAGCATGTGCTCATGCATGAGTGGGATAAGGTCAGAGAGAGAGGGAGAGAGATAATCCCAAGCCCACGATGTTACCACAGAGTCTTATGTGAGGCTCCATTCCAACATTGTGAGATCATGACCTGAGCCAAAACCAAGAGTCCGGCATTTAACCGACTGAACCACCCAGGTGCCCTGCATGGGCTATTCTTTATAAAGAAATTATACAACTGAAACTATTAGTACTGCAGATGTTTCTTCAAATAACAGAGAAGCAGTGTGCTGATCCATCCACATTGCCTCTTATAGCCCCTTAAAAATTATAATACATAATTTTTTAAGTTTATTTATTGTGAGAGAGAGTGCAAGAGAGAACATGAGCAGTGGAGAGGCAGAGAGAAAGAGGGAGAGAGAGACAATCCCAAGCAGCCTCCATACTGTCAGCATGGAGCCCTACACAGGGCTCAAACTCATGAACTGCGAGATCATGACCTGAGTTGAAACTAAGAGTCTTCCCAGGTGCCCCTATAATACATATATTAAAATAAAGCTAATTATACTGTGAAAGGAGCAAATCCTTGGTGTCAGCTGAATTAATGATGTTTCAGTGGAACTAACTCCCTACACTTAAGATAATGCATAAGCTTAAATAGAATGAGGGCATCATTTGGCTACAAAAAGAATAGATTCCTACCTAATGTGTCTATATTTTCTCCTTCAAACATATGAAAAGAGATTTCCTTCAGATTTATTATTAAACACTTTTGGATACCTCCTCTAAAGACAAAATGTCAGATGGAATTAAGTCTCCAAGTTGACAAATGCTGTGTCTTTTTGGTCTTTTAAAACAATAAGAATAAATGTTGAGGGTTTAGAGGGTTAGAATATTTTACTGAAAAATATTCTGGATTCCATTTCTATCTTTTAGATAATGTGAGAATGATCTTTATAGAAAGCCATGCTTAAGATAAAATTTCCTTTCAAGATATACTCCAGTCCTATGAATCTGTCTATTATTCTACCTGATATGATATAAAATATACCAACATTGAGTTTATGATTGAGTCTATCTACTCAGGTCAAAGTGAAAAGAAGCATGGCTTTTGAAAAATTCAAAATTATAAAAACAATATTTTATTTGGACAGAGTAAATTATAATTGTATATTTTCCAATATTGGTTAGTGTGCTCCACATGCAGAAAAATTCTTTTCCTTGGTCATTAGCAATTCTTTCCAGAACAAGAACCAATTGAAGAAAAAGTCACAAAACTATAAGAAATTGAAGGAAATCTACTTCTCGGTCACAAATAGCCTCGAGACTTAAGTGGACACACATATAATTAGCATAATTTTTATTGAATGAATAAATAGTGGCGTGATGCAGAAAACTACTTAAGGGTAGACTTTTTGTTTTGCTTTCTCTTGTTTTCATTTCAGAATCCCTAACATCAACTTGGTGACCAAGCCACAATCCATTCTAAGACAAAGGTTGTTGAGTGAATGGATGAGAAGAATGGAAAAGGAAATCAACAATGGAAATAGATGCCAGAAGGAGGAGAGAAGCAAAGATAAACGACAAATTGAATTTAACCCACATGGAGTCACCAAAGAATGAAACAACCACTTGAACTTTCATACTTCCAGTACAGTGTCACAGTATTTTCACTATTCCAAATCCCAAATAATACTTTTTATTAAACTAAAAAGCTGATAGTTTCCCCCTCATGTTAATGAGTATAAACATCTCCTGGAGTATTCAAGGGATATTCTAATTCCTCCATAAAATATTAGTTTTTACCAAATTATAATAAATGTTTATTGTTTGAGTTTAGTCTGAATAATCCATTAATATCCCTAATCTTCCTTCATGCATTGTTCTTAAAGATCAACTTCAATGTCAGAATGATAAAATAATTTTCATTTCCAATTCAACTTTTTCAATTGAAATTTGAATTCAGACTTTAGGGAGAAAATAAATCTCACTGACCATTATCACAGTTGTGAGATACAGTAGCTATGTGCCATGAACCAATGTCTCAACTAGCCTAACATATCTCCTGTAAAAAGCCCATTATGTCATTGGTAAATATTTGATAAATTGGGAAACATAAAATTTCAATCAGCAAATCTGGCCCAGGCCTTCCCAGAAGCAAAAGAAAATAAAATGTGAATGTGTTTATGTGCTCACGTTTGAAATTAAATATACCTCTCTTTCAATTATGCCTATTTAAGTAATATCTTGAAAATGTTTAATAGGTATATTAAGCATATTTAAGACTGTCTTCTTTAAAAATATATAGAGAGAAGGTACCAGAGTAAGAAGAACATGCAAACATTGCAATATATAATAAAATATAATCTATGAATTTTCTGCAATCCATATACTCATAACTCAGCATTTGACCAGAGCAAGTCACTTTGTAGAGGTTTTAGCTTCAAGCTGTGTTTTTTTGTCAATAGTTTTAAAAACCAGGAATCTAAAACAAACAAAAGTTGTAGGAGTAGAAGGGGAAGGAGGAAAATAATAAATAAGTGAAAGGAGACATTTGGTGGCCTCAAGAGAGTGATTAAAAAGTACAACTTGAATGAAGTAAAATGGTCTGAGAATAGAATCTCAAATGTGGCATTGGCTAATTTTAAAATGTAAGCAAGATGTCAACCTGTATTCTCTTGTGTTTCCTCTCCATCAGTAAGCTGAGGACGATGCTAGCTACCTTAAAATTTAAGACATATATGTATATAGAGAGACAGATATAAATATATACATACATATCATGAATGACTGATACTCAGTGGATGTTCAACTAATAGTAGGTATTGCTGCTGCTGCTGCTGCTGCTGCTGCTATTACCATTATTACCACAACCTGTTATACCTATTAGAGAGTAAATAGTATGAAAAGCAAATACTGGTATGCCCAAAAGTGTAGTTAAATTTGATTCTAGTCACATTCAAGGCTTGTGTTTAACCTTTTTATTTATTTCTTAAATTAAACTGATTAAAGTTTAATAATTTCTTATTCTTATATGGTTCTTTATAATTTTAAAGGGCTTTCAAAAAACATGTATTGTTATTTGAATTGTATTCAAAATTTTTTGGTTTATTCTATCACTCTTACCAAGTATAATTCTGCAGGATTATACTTCAAATCATCAAATTATGAAATGACAGAGATGTAAAATTGTTTAGTTCACACGTCATGAGCATAGGAAGAAAATGAGGTCTTGAAGGTTGAAACAACTTGCCTCAAACCACATATAAAACAAGTAGTAATTCTGAAACAATTTGCAATAAATACAAATAAATACTGACAAAAGCTATCGTAAAAATATATATTTCCAAGTCCAATCAATAGACCAATCATTCTAAATGATGTTTAATACAAAAACAAATTTAAAACAATCAAAAAATTGGACAGGTTTCAGATCATGTTTGCAAAGCAATGTGGACCTGAGACTATGTCAATAGTGTAATCATATTATTGACCTAGTACAGAGATGAGTACATTTTGTGTCTATCCCACAAATATTTCCAAAGCCATATTTAACATAATTTTTGATTTTGATGTAATTCCATTTTTAGGAGAGTTTATTTTTATAATATAGGACCAGGAATAAAAATGCAGATCTATAAGTCTACTTGGGTTATGATCTTCTAATATAGTGTTTCTCAACTTTTCAGTTGGCTGATCCTTTTGGTAGTATAATATATTCATGATCTTTTGATCTCATCCTTTCTGTTTTTTTTCCCCAGGAAAAAAATCACAGAATTAATACAAAGCTATTATCCTCTTCATGTTTAGTCTTTTTAAATATTATAGTTAAAATATTCATGCACAGCAGAAACAAAAATATGGACATTACCATATTACATGTATAAACATTCAATTCACAGACTACCTAAAAATTCTTATTAAAATACATGTACTAGAACTAATATTTACTTAGTTTTAACTATATTCTATGCACTAGATTTAACATTGTATATTGTTATTATGAGGAATCCTAATAACCATGGTCTGAGGCAGGTGCTATTTTTTATTATATCTTCAGATAAAGAAGCTGATACTTAAGCAAGCTCATGGCTACATAACCCGAATTTGTTTGACTGACTCTAAAGCCTGTTCTCTTTCCACTATACTATTCTGTAGCCCAAATCATTCAAATATTGTTTACAAAAATCAAAGAAAAAATGTTTCTCAGGACTGGCCCAGATCTGATATCAAATAAGTGAATTTTTCCCTGGGTACAAGCTCCCAGAGAAACGTTCCTCCATCCAGTTCTCCCTATTTATACCACAGAGTATTTGATCGTTGCATGGCTATCAGAGACAGTAGTCACAAAAAGCGACATCTGGGAGACTGTGCCGAATAGGGGAGAAACAAAAAATTATCAAGAAAAGGAAAAAGAAGTCCTGGTGGAAACTGCACTGCATAGAAGTCGTATCTTCCCCTTACTCTGCATTTCCTTTACACTTCCCATAGCTTACTTCCCGATTCTTTATTTTTTTTCTTCCTCATCTGCTTGCTCAGACCCAGCACATTTACCAGTAACTTCTTCCCCAAAAAGGTGAAATATTGAAAGAAAATATAAAGCTATACTAATATATCAATAACAATCTCTGCTCTTTTTATACTGATATTTCACTATTCAATAGTACTTGATTTATGTGTTTCTGATTCAGTTCCTAATATACATGAAGGCCTAATGTGCACAAATAAATGTATATTTTGAGTATTATTGCAATATGTTCTTCCAACTCTTAATATAAATTTACAATGATAGTGATGATAAAGATTATAATGATAGATCTGGTATTTTTTTTAAATTGTAGTCTGTGACACTAGAGTCCATTAACTTATCTCAATGACTACTGATCAGTGTCTCCCATTAAAGTATAGAGTTTATTAACTTAATGTAAGTATATTTAAGGCACTACTTTGCACATTTAGATGTTTTTGGTATTTAAAACTCTACTTTTACCTCAAAAGAGCCTGACACCTGTGACAGGTGGCACAGAATTTCAGAGAAAATTGATCAGAAAAAATGAGAATCCTCACAGAATGTTGGGCTCTTTATGGAATTAATGTCAGCAATCAACTAAAATTATAAAATATATGAGAACACACATCTGATGGGTTATGGGAAAAATAACACCATTCATATTTCCTCTGAGAAAGCCACCATCCTTGTTACCCAGGCAATACGCATTCTGGGAAAGCACCTATATTCCTTCGGGCCTCTTCAGCATCATGTATAAAGACTAGAGCAAGCCCCAGTGAACCAGTCTCCAAGAATATATATGGATTACTTAACATTCTCTACTTCTAACATACATTTAAGAAGCCAACAATTCTTTAAAATTCCTTGCGTAAGCGATTTTGCAATTTAACTTAAAAAAAAACATTTTAAAATCATTTAAATCAATATGCAATTAGAATATATGATCTGTCCAGAAAGTGAGAAAATCATTACTGGCAATAGTTTTTGGCTGGGCTTAGGAAGGGGATATGTTGACATTTGCACATGCATAAATTCATAATATCAAATTGTTTTGATTCAAGCCCACTTATCAAGAAAGACTATGGATAAAAAGAATTCTAAGGAGTCAGTGTTGGCTCCATTTAGTCTGGGACTCTGAAGAATGGGTGTTTACTAAGAATATAAAACTTCTCTAAAATCAAGAGCTCTTTCATGACTCTCAGAAGTAAGCTGGAATACTTTCAAGATCAGACATTCTCCTAAAATTTTCACAACTTCCTGAACCTAAAAGTACCATGAAAATTTTTTTTTTATTTTTTCTTTTCAAAGCTCCCAAAATTTCAGAAAAATATTAATAATAATTAAAAATTGTTAAATATAAGAATATTTTATTCTATTGTTAGAACTTAGGTTAAAAAAGGAAGTGGAAATGATATTTATATGACATAAACACTAGCAAATAAATAGCATTGCTGTAATTGCAATTGACATATTCATTAAAATATTTTCTATTTTAATGGGTAAAAGCAATCTGCTGGTTAAATGAATTTAGACACCCATGCAGAGTATTGAGGGATGTTTTACAATGCTTGCAAACCTTCAATTGGGACTTTTTTCCAAAATGTAAATGCCCTGTCAATATAGCTTTTCACAGAAGCCTTATTTATGAGCATATGCTTATCTTCTCCCATCTCTATACTCTGCCTCAAGTGGGCATGATTGTGATATGAACATAGATGGCAGATGCCTTGACTTTTGATGTAGTTAATCATGACTGAAGGCATTCCAAGGTATTGGTCCTGAAGAAATGTGGCAGGGCTACTGTGTAATGGTAAATAATGGAGTTTCTGCAGTTTCTTTTCTCATTAAAACTTTTGCATTTCACTCTTACTGCCTTTGAATAATTGCTATTAAGTAGACCTTTTTGACAATAGTGAGAGAAAGAAAAAAGCTGTTTCTTGAATAATATTTTTAATGTCGCTCAATAATCATTAGAAAAGTCAGTTGCCTGTTTTCTATATCTGATTGTAGAAATTTATTTGGTGAATTGTTTTTGTATGTAAATGTTGATAAATCATCAAAACCAATTCTTCAAAACTGCTTTCTTGCTACCGATAGTGAGAGAATAAATTTATAATAAAGCAAAAAAAAAAAATAGAAGAAAATATTGTGAATGTTCTTCCTGAAATTAAAACAAAAATAACAACCAAGTTCAGATGATTCTCATTTATAAAAAAAGCTCATTTTTTACCCAGTTAAAATATTCATCCATTATCCCAATGCAATCTTTCTTCCCACTACTGACAGACCCATAGTCCCTTCAAGGCAGCCTAAAAGACAGGCTTTTCTCTGAATTTTAGGCTTTTCTGTGAAAGTTAGTAACATTTATTGTCAAACTGATAATAGAATAGAATAGAATAGAAGATTATAACCCCAAAGTCAGAGACAAAATTCCTAGTGGAATGAATTAAAAAAAAACAAATGTGTACTGAACAAAGTGGAGACATTCCTGCTAAGTCAGTGGTGTTAATAGGCATTATTTCAAGCTTAGCCCTTTTATACAGCAATCATCCTGCAAGTTGCCTTTTAGAGAATTTCCTATTGCATAAAAAGCGGTGTTATTTCACAAACTGAAAAAAACAAAAAAAAGTCCAGAACAAATAATGTAAAATAAAAGATCAATGTGCAAGAGATGCCACTCAGTATGGAAGCATCAAAAAAAAGAAGTGTCAGAAGCCCAGAAATGAATAACAAATATTGCTCAGTGAATATGGCCACCAAGCCATGGCTTGCCAATTTCAAGAAGTTTCATATTATTTAAAAATAGGGTCAGTTTTCCCTGATAATATTCTGCTAATTGATTTGGAAGTTTCCCTTTCTCCAAGTCACATTCCTTTCTTCATTTGATGTACAGTTCTTAGTGTATTTACTTTTTTTCATTTGTAATAAAGTGTCTGATATTAAAAACAAAACAAAAAGCTTATTGTTTCCATTGATCTTTGAGTGCACTAGATCAATATTACGTTCTATTATTTTAATGTAGATTTTTCTTAGAACTCTCCTCCTGCTTATCACTTTGCATCCTGCTAAGGCAACCTTTGCCTCTGCTGTCTTCTCCAGTTGCTTATTCAACATCTTCTAACACCTTACTCTGAAAGATATAGCTGCATTCACGACGCAAATTAAAGGAAATATTATTTTAAGAAGAGCTTATCTTGAAGGCTATGAACTACATATTTTCATCTGGTACATTCTGGAGTATCAGTTTCATGCATCTATGCACTTAGTAATTTCTATATGCTCCCTCTTTGAAATATGACTTTACCTTTATGTTCAACTTTGGACACAGTTTGTCTACGTTGAGATGGCTGCAGTATAGAATTGACATGCCTAGAATAATGACACAACTTCACTACGAATAACAATGTGGCCCTGAATAGGTGGTCTCTTCTCACTTCTCAAACTGATTATTTCTGACCTTCCTAAGACACAAATGGTTATAAAACCATGCCATTTGTTCATTTTTCTCATAATAAAATATATTATCTAATCAGAAATATTTTTCTTAAATTTCTTTTGTGGAAATTTGTATCACCTACATATTATGCTCCTGTAATAAAATGAAATAATAAAAAACTCCTTAGGAAAGAATTTTTTTAATTCTAATATTGTTATATTATTATGTATTCTATGATTCTATGTCCAGTAGTTGTCCTGAAGTCTGGCTAAGAACCAAGAACTAATGTCATACTACCATTGAGAAAAAAAATGGAACAAAGGTTTCAACTCCTTTTGTTTTTTTTTTTTTCTTTTTTTTTTTTTGTTTTATTTTTATTTTTTATTTTTTTTTTATAATATATGAAATTTATTGTCCAAATTGGTTTCCATAAAACACCCAGTGCTCATCCCAAAGGGTGCCCTCCTCAATACCCATCACCCACCCTCTCCTCCCTCCCACCCCCCATCAACCCTCAGTTTGTTCTCAGTTTTTAACAGTCTCTTATGCTTTGGCTCTCTCCCACTCTAACCTCTTTTTTTTTTTTTTTTTCCTTTTTTCCTCCCCCTCCCCCACGGGTTCCTGTTACGTTTCTCAGGGTCCACATAAGAGTGAAACCATATGGTATCTGTCTTTCTCTGTATGGCTTATTTCACTTAGCATCACACTCTCCAGTTCCATCCACGTTGCTACAAAAGGCCATATTTCATTTTTTCTCATTGCCACGTAGTATTCCATTGTGTATATAAACCACAATTTCTTTATCCATTCATCAGTTGATGGACATTTAGGCTCTTTCCATAATTTGGCTATTGTTGAGAGTGCTGCTATAAACATTGGGGTACAAGTGCCCCTATGCATCAGTACTCCTGTATCCCTTGGATAAATTCCCAGCAGTGCTATTGCTGGGTCATAGGGTAGGTCTATTTTTAATTTTCTGAGGAACCTCCACACTGTTTTCCAGAGCGGCTGCACCAATTTGCATTCCCACCAACAGTGCAAGAGGGTTCCCGTTTCTCCACATCCTCGCCAGCATCTATAGTCTCCTGATTTGTTCATTTTGGCCACTCTGACTGGCGTGAGGTGATACCTGAGTGTGGTTTTGATTTGTATTTCCCTGATAAGGAGCGACGCTGAACATCTTTTCATGTGCCTGTTGGCCATCCGGATGTCTTCTTTAGAGAAGTGTCTATTCATGTTTTCTGCCCATTTCTTCACTGGGTTATTTGTTTTTCGGGTGTGGAGTTTGGTGAGCTCTTTATAGATTCTGGATACTAGCCCTTTGTCCGATATGTCATTTGCAAATATCTTTTCCCATTCCGTTGGTTGCCTTTTAGTTTTGTTGGTTGTTTCCTTTGCTGTGCAGAAGCTTTTTATCTTCATAAGGTCCCAGTAATTCACTTTTGCTTTTAATTCCCTTGCCTTTGGGGATGTGTCGAGTAAGAGATTGCTACGGCTGAGGTCAGAGAGGTCTTTTCCTGCTTTCTCCTCTAAGGTTTTGATGGTTTCCTGTCTCACATTCAGGTCCTTTATCCATTTTGAGTTTATTTTTGTGAATGGTGTGAGAAAGTGGTCTAGTTTCAACCTTCTGCATGTTGCTGTCCAGTTCTCCCAGCACCATTTGTTAAAGAGGCTGTCTTTTTTCCATTGGATGTTCTTTCCTGCTTTGTCAAAGATGAGATGACCATACGTTTGTGGGTCTAGTTCTGGGGTTTCTATTCTATTCCATTGGTCTATGTGTCTGTTTTTGTGCCAATACCATGCTGTCTTGATGATGACAGCTTTGTAGTAGAGGCTAAAGTCTGGGATTGTGATGCCTCCTGCTTTGGTCTTCTTCTTCAAAATTCCTTTGGCTATTCGGGGCCTTTTGTGGTTCCATATGAATTTTAGGATTGCTTGTTCTAGTTTCGAGAAGAATGCTGGTGCAATTTTGATTGGGATTGCATTGAATGTGTAGATAGCTTTGGGTAGTATTGACATTTTGACAATATTTATTTTTCCAATCCATGAGCAGGGAATGTCTTTCCATTTCTTTAAATCTTCTTCAATTTCCTTCATAAGCTTTCTATAGTTTTCAGCATACAGATCCTTTACATCTTTGGTTAGATTTATTCCTAGGTATTTTATGCTTCTTGGTGCAATTGTGAATGGGATCAGTTTCTTTATTTGTCTTTCTGTTGCTTCATTGTTAGTGTATAAGAATGCAACTGATTTCTGTACATTGATTTTGTATCCTGCAACTTTGCTGAATTCATGTATCAATTCTAGCAGACTTTTGGTGGAGTCTATCGGATTTTCCATGTATAATATCATGTCATCTGCAAAGAGCGAAAGCTTGACTTCATCTTTGCCAATTTTGATGCCTTTGATTTCCTTTTGTTGTCTGATTGCTGATGCTAGAACTTCCAGCACTATGTTAAACAACAGCGGTGAGAGTGGGCATCCCTGTCGTGTTTCTGATCTCAGGGAAAAAGCTCTCAGTTTTTCCCCGTTGAGGATGATGTTAGCTGTGGGCTTTTCATAAATGGCTTTTATGATCTTTAAGTATGTTCCTTCTATCCCGACTTTCTCAAGGGTTTTTATTAAGAAAGGGTGCTGGATTTTGTCAAAGGCCTTTTCTGCATCGATTGACAGGATCATATGGTTCTTCTCTTTTTTTTTGTTAATGTGATGTATCACGTTGATTGATTTGCGAATGTTGAACCAGCCCTGCATCCCAGGAATGAATCCCACTTGATCATGGTGAATAATTCTTTTTATATGCCGTTGAATTCGATTTGCTAGTATCTTATTGAGAATTTTTGCATCCGTATTCATCAGGGATATTGGCCGGTAGTTCTCTTTTTTTACTGGGTCTCTATCTGGTTTAGGAATCAAAGTAATCCTGGCTTCCTAGAATGAGTCTGGAAGTTTTCCTTCCCTTTCTATTTCTTGGAATAGCTTGAGAAGGATAGGTATTATCTCTGCTTTAAACGTCTGGTAGAACTCCCCTGGGAAGCCATCTGGTCCTGGACTCTTATTTGTTGGGAGATTTTTGATAACCGATTCAATTTCTTCGCTGGTTATGGGTCTGTTCAAGCTTTCTATTTCCTCCTGATTGATTTTTGGAAGAGTGTGGATGTTTAGGAATTTGTCCATTTCTTCCAGGTTGTCCAATTTGTTGGCATATAATTTTTCATAGTATTCCCTGATAATTGTTTGTATCTCTGAGGGATTGGTTGTAATAATTCCATTTTCATTCATGATTTTATCTATTTGGGTCATCTCCCTTTTCTTTTTGAGAAGCCTGGCTAGAGGTTTGTCAATTTTGTTTATTTTTTCAAAAAACCAACTCTTGGTTTCGTTGATCTGCTCTACAGTTTTTTTAGATTCTATATTGTTTATTTCTGCTCTGATCTTTATTATTTCTCTTCTACTGCTGGGTTTAGGCTGCCTTTGCTGTTCTGCTTCTATTTCCTTTAGGTGTTCTGTTATATTTTGTATTTGGGATTTTTCTTGTTTCTTGAGATAGGCCTGGATGGCAATGTATTTTCCTCTCAGGACTGCCTTCGCTGCATCCCAGAGTGTTTGGATTGTTGTATTTTCATTTTCGTTTGTTTCCATATATTTTTTAATGTCTTCTCTAATTGCCTGGTTGACCCACTCATTCGTTAGTAGGGTGTTCTTTAACCTCCATGCTTTTGGAGGTTTTCCAGCCTTTTTTCTGTGGTTGATTTCAAGCTTCATAGCATTGTGGTCTGAAAGTATGCATGGTATAATTTCAATTCTGGTAAACTTATGAAGGGCTGTTTTGTGACCCAGTATATGATCTATCTTGGAGAATGTTCCATATGCACTCGAGAAGAAAGTATATTCTGTTGCTTTGGGAGGCAGAGTTCTAAATATATCTGTCAAGTCCATCTGATCAAATGTCTCATTCAGGGCCCTTGTTTCTTTATTGACCGTGTGTCTAGATGATCTATCCATTGCTGTGAGTGGGGTGTTAAAGTCCCCTGCAATTACCACATTCTTATCAGTAAGGTTGCTTATGTTTATGAGTAATTGTTTTATATATTTGGGGGCTCCGGTATTCGGTGCATAGACATTTATAATTGCTAGCTCTTCCTGATGGATAGACCCTGTAATGATTATATGATGCCCTTCTTCATCTCTTGTTCCAGCCTTTAATTTAAAGTCTAGTTTGTCTGATATAAGTATGGCTACTCCAGCTTTCTTTTGGCTTCCAGTAGCATGATAAATAGTTCTCCATCCCCTCACTCTCAATCTAAAAGTGTCCTCAGGTCTAAAATGAGTCTCTTGTAGACAGCAAAGAGATGGGTCTTGTTTTTTTATCCATTCTGATACCCTATGTCTTTTGGTTGGCGCATTTAATCCATTTACATCCAGTGTTATTATAGAAAGATACGGGTTTAGAGTCATTGTGATGTTTGTATGTTTTATGCTTGTATTGATGTCTCTGGTACTTTGTCTCACAGGATCCCCTTTAGGATCTCTTGTAGGGCTGGTTTAGTGGTGACAAATTCCTTCAGTTTTTGTTTGTTTGGGAAGACCTTTATATCTCCTTCTATTATAAATGACAGACTTGCTGGATAAAGGATTCTCGGCTGCATATTTTTGCTGTCTAGCACACTGAAAATCTCGTGCCAATCCTTTCTGGCCTGCCAAGTTTCAAAAGAGAGATCAGTCACGAGTCTTATAGGTCTCGCTTTATATGTGAGGGCACGTTTACCCCTTGCTGCTTTCAGAATTTTCTCTTTATCCTTGTATTTTGCCAGTTTCACCATAATATGTCGTGCAGAGGATCGATTCAAGTTACGTCTGAAGGGAGTTCTCTGTGCCTCTTGGATTTCAATGCCTTTTTCCTTCCCCAGTTCAGGGAAGTTCTCAGCTATTATTTCTTCAAGTACCCCTTCAGCACCTTTCCCTCTCTCTTCCTCCTCTGGGAGACCCATTATGCGTATATTATTTCTTTTTAATGTATCACTTGGTTCTCTAATTTTCCCCTCATACTCCTGGATTTTTTTATCTCTCTTTTTCTCAGCTTCCTCTTTTTCCATATCTTTATCTTCTAGTTCACCTATTCTCTCCTCTGCCTCTTCAATCCGAGCCGTGGTGGTTTCCATTTTGCTTTGCATTTCGTTTAAAGCGCTTTTCAGCTCCTGGTGACTGTTCCTTAGTCCCTTGATCTCTGTAGCAAGAGATTCTCTGCTGTCCTCTATTATGTTTTCAAGCCCAGTGATTAATTTTATGACTATTATTCTAAATTTACTTTCTGTTATATTATTTAAATCCTTTTTGATCAGTTCATTAGCTGTTGTTATTTCCTGGAGATTCTTCTGAGGGGAATTCTTCCGTTTGGTCATTTTGGATAGTCCATGGCGTGGTGAGGACCTGCAGGGCACTTCCCCTGTGCTGTGGTGTATAACTGGAGTTGGTGTGCGGGGCCGCAGTCAGTTCTGATGTCTGCACCCAGCCTACCGCTGGGGCCACAGTCAGACTGGTGTGTGCCTTCTCTTCCCCTCTCCTAGGGGCGGGATTCACTGTGGGGTGGCGTGGCCTGTCTGGGCTACTTGCACACTGCCAGGCTTGTGATGCTGGGGATCTGGCGTATTAGCTGGGGTGGGGAGGCAAGGTGCACGGGGGCAGGAGGGGCAGGCTTAGCTGGCTTCTCCTTAGGTGATCCACTTCAGGAGGGGCCCTGTGGCAGCGGGAGGGAGTCAGATCTGCTGCCGGAGGTTTGGCTCGGCAGAAGCACAGAGTTGGGTGTTTGCGTGGAGCGAGCAAGTTCCCTGGCAGGAACTGGTTCCCTTTGGGATTTTGGCTGGGGGATGGGCGGGGGAGATGGCACTGGCGAGGGCCTTTGTTCCCCGCCAAGCTGAGCTCTGTCGTCCCAGGGCTCAGCAGCTCTCCCTCCCTTTGTCCTCTAGCCTTCCCGCTTTCTGAGCAGAGCTGTTAACTTAGGACCTCCCAGATGCTAAGTCGCGCTTGCTGTCGGAACACAGTCTATCAGGCCCCTCAGCTTTTGCCAGCCAGACTCGGGGGCTCTGCTTGGCCGGCGAGCCGCCCCTCCGCCCCGGCTCCCTCCCGCCAGTCCGAGGAGCCTGCACCGCATCGCTGCCCTTCCTACCCTCTTCCGTGGGCCTCTCGTCTGCGCTTGGCTCAGGAGACTCCTTTCTGCTAATCCTCTGGCGGTTTTCTGGGTTATTTAGGCAGGTGTAGGTGGAATCTAAGTTATCAGCAGGACGAGCAGTGAGCCCAGTGTCCTCCTATGCCACCAGCTTCCCTTCTCCAACCTCAACTCCTTTTGATATAACCTATCAAGTTCCTTCGCCAACACCCCAAGTGAGAATCCAAACGTATTCTTTATTCCATGCCTCCTCACACACACATATATTAAGCACAGAGAGCTGTTTATCTATCCTCCGTAATATTAAACTTAAGTTTAATTAGTTCTGCCACGCATTGAGGGAAACACTGTTTGGTTTTCAAATTGAACTTGCCTTTATCAAATATGTCAGAAGTTCATCTTTGTTTCTAAAATTGGATTTGCATACTTCCCCTATTGAATTCTGTTCAGAAGCATTCTTTCATTACTAAACTATGATCATCTTTTTAAAAGGTAAAAGAAATAATATGCATGAATAATATGCATGAGGTAAAAGAAATAATATGCACAAACAAAATGTATGCGGGAGTAAAATGTGCACTGTAGAGGCTGCCTGCCAGCATCCCATTAATTGAAGCTTCCTTGTTTTTCCAAATTCTGAATAATTTCGATCTGCCTCAGTTCTTGTGAGCATGAAATCAAAATCCCTAATGCAGAATGGGGAAAGCTGCAGACTAAAGCACTGAGATTAAGAATGTTAGTCTTGTTCCACGGAGAGTACAGAGCATAGGTTTCAAAGGATTTTTGAAAATGTCTGTCTGTTTCTTCCCTAAACAACATGCAGTTGCTAATTTAAGATGATAATATGCTGCACTGATTAAAAACTATGCATTTGCACATGTGGGTTTGTTTTGTACAAATATTTTCTCCCCAAAATGGTATAGGTACACTGTAGCCTTTTGCTACCTATGAGTAAAATTAGCCTCAAATTTTGTGCTGCTGTTATATTTTAATTCCTGCACATAACAGTTTGTCACATCCATTATATAAAATTCCTGAATTTCATATTCCCAGGGTTATCTTAGAAAATTGCACTACCCATCCCTTCACCCACCTATTCACTTTTTCTTCATAGAAAGATAGGATCTCATTCCTAAGTCAGAAGCTTTTTAATTTATTATTTACTCCATTGCACTTTCAAGTTTTCAGTAATAACAGCTCTTCAATTCTCATACACAGAAATAATTGGTGCTTTGTATTCGTTTCTTTTTATGAGTTTACAAATTTTCTGAACTTAACAACAGATGATGACCCATTATTTTATTGCTCATTACAGGTGAGTTTTCAGGACCACTGGTCTTTAAACTTTCCTTTTCAACAGCATACTTTATGTAATGCCTCTTCCATCCAAATTGCATATTTTGTAAAACAAAGAACTTCTGAAGCCAAAGGACTTTGAATCCAGAGCCTGGGAGGAAAAGAGACTGAATCTATCAGGAAGAAAATGAGAAAACTGGAGAAAAGATAATGGGGTGATTGCAAACAGGGGGAGATTAAAAAGGCCGCGTGGGCACTAAGGGGAGGGACCCCTTCTGCGGAGAGACGAAGGGAACAAAAAGAGTGGCTAGGGAAGTGTAGGACTATATCTAGACAGGAGAAAGACCTTGGACTGAGACTGAGAGGGATCCTATCTCTAACCGTGGGTCTTTCTTTGGACTGGGGCTGGCTCCTTGTTCGAGCACCTGGGGAGGAGGGAATCCAGCCCTGGTTGCAGTGGTAGGTCAGGGGCGCAGTCTGCAGCTGGAGAAAGTGGTCCTCTGCCTGGAAGGCTGTTAGTACAAAGCCTGCCTGCATCCTCCACCCCCAGACTCAGTGGCTGGGCCAAGGGCACAGTCTGCAGTAGGAGTAGGTGGCCCTCTCCTTGGAGTTCTGGGGGAAAAGACAAAGCTTGACTGCATCTGCCACCCGCCCGCCCCCCCAGGGGCTCAGTGGTGAGTTCAGTGGAGCAGTCTACAGTAGGAGAAAGCGGTCCACTCCCTGGATTGCTGTGGGAAAAGACAAAGCCTGCCTGTTTCTGCCTGCATCTGCCACCCCCGGGGCTCGGCAGCCAGGTCGGTGCTGCAGTCCGCAGTAGAAGGTGGTCCTCTCCTGAAGTGCTGTGACACAGACAAAGCCAGCCAGAACCACATATTGGGCCACACTGAGAAGCAGTTCCCCAGTGCCAGAGTGCACAGAGTGGGATATTGAATCCTAGCCAAGCGCAGGGTCAGGGGAGTTGGTTGAGCCAGAAGGACTGCCCTGTTTGCACCCGCAGCACAGTGAGGACAACTCAGACTCCACTGGGTCATGCTCTGTGGAAAAGAGACTGGGGGATCACCACTTCCCCCAACAACCACCACCAATGTGGGGTCTCTGGGATCAATCCTGGGGCCCATAGTGGAGATGGTTCCAGACTACACCAAACCACACCCCTTTGCACTGGGTAACTGTGTATCTACCAGAGCTGGACAGACCCTGCGCACTGCTCCTCCAGACTAGTGCTGCAGCATTACCTGGGTTAACTCTAGGTCAATACTGGATATATAGATATAGTCTCCCCCTCATTTCTCCTTCTCTCTTCCCTCCCCTAGGCTGGTTACTCTGGTTATTGGTTTGTCTAAACAGACATATTTAATCCATTGTCTTCATACATGTTCTACACCTCCTTCTTTACATGCCTTTCTCTCTCTCTGGAATAATCAAGCCATATAGTTTCTCTGTCTGGGTAACTTTATATTCATTTGATTTTCCCCACTTCCTTCTTTATTTTCCTTTCTCTCTCTCTGGATTAAAACTTGTAGTCTCTCTGCCTAGTGAATGTTTATTTTTTTTCTTTTTCCCCAACTCCTGTCATTTCTCTCTTTCTATGTGCTCTTCCATCAGGACCAGCTCCACCCTCTTCTTTACTTGTAGTCAGTGTTTTGGGTTTTTTGTTTTTTAGTCTTTAGTTTTTTGTTTTTGTTTATTTGTTTGTTTGTGTTATTTGCTTCTGTGTTAGTGTGTAGTTGCTCCTGTTTGTCTGCCTGTTTTACTTCACAGGGCTACTCCAAGGACAAATCAAAGCACACTAGTAGAGGGTCCAAAATATCATTATGAGTAGGGCAATAAAATAACCAAAGTTACAACAATAGAGAGCAAGTAACAATCTCTGAGAAAGAAAAAAAACACCTCCTGGAGGGCCAGGCCCTGGACAGTATATGACCCCACTTTAATATACCAGTGATAACAGGTACAGAGAACAAAACAAGCTTTTAAAATGTATAAGGGACTTAAAACTAGCCAAAATGATGAAATGGAAGAATCATCCTCAAACGAAATTACAGGAAGCAGTGATAGTTAACAAATTGATCAAAATCAATTTAAGCAATATAATTGAACAAGATTTTGGATAATAGTTATAAAATTAATTGTTGGGCTTGAGAAAAGCATAGAGGTCAGCAGAGAATCTATTGCTACAGAGATCAAGGGACTAAAAATGGTCATGATGAAATAAAAATGTTATAAATAAGGTGCAAAATAAAATGGAGGTGGCCACAGTGCGGATTGAAGAGGCAGAGGGTAATATAAGTAATTAGAAGATAAAATTATGGAAAATAAGGTAGCTGAGAAAAAGAGAGATTAAAAAAATCCAGGATCAAGAGAGGAGAATTAGAGAACTAAGTGATCCAATCAAACAGAACAATATCCTTATCATAGGAATTCCAGAAGAAGAAGAGAGAGAGAAAGGGGCTCAAGGTGTACTTGAACAAATCATAGCTGAGAACTTCCCTGATCTGGGGAAGGAAACAGACATTGAAATCCAAGAGGTACAGAGAACTCCCTTCAGATGTAACTTGAATTGATCTTCTGCACAACATATACTATTGAAACTGGCAAAATACAAGGATAAAGAGAGAATTTTGAAAGCAGCTAGGGATAAACAGGCCCTAACATACAAAGGTAGACACATAGGGGTAGTAGCAGACCTATATACTGAAACTTGGCAGGGCAGAAAGGAAAGGCAGGAAATCTTCAATGTGATGAACAGGAAAAATATGCAGCCAAGAATCCTTTATGCAGCAAGTCTGTCATTCAGAATAGGAGAGAAAAAGGTTTTCACAAACAAACAAAAACTGAAGGTATTCATCACCACTCAATCAGCCCTACAAGAGATCCTAAGGGGAACTCTCTGAGTGAGATGTTGCAAGGACTACAAAATAACACAGACATCATGACAAACATGAAACCTACAGATAACACAATGACTCTAAACCCATATATTTCAATAATGACACTGAACGTAAATGGATTAAATGCTCCAACCAAAAGATATACGGTATCAGAATGGATAAAAAAAAAAAAAAAACAAGACCCATCTATTTGCTGTCTACAAGAGACTGATTTTAGACCTGAGGACACCTTCAGATTGAAAGTGAGGGGATGGAGTACTATCTATCATGCTACTGGAAGTCAAAAGAAAGCTGAAGTAGCCATATATATATATATATATATATATATATATATATATATCAGACAAACTAGACGATAAATTAAAGGTTGTAACAAGAGATGAAAAAAGGCATTATATAATAATTACAAGGTCTATCCATCAGGAAAAGTTAACAATTATAAATGTCTATGCACTGAATTCAGAGGCACCAAAATATGTAAAACAATTAATCTCAAACATAAGCAACCTTATTGATAAGAATATGGTAATTGCAGGAGGCTTTAATACTCCCCTTACAACAATGAATAGATCATCCAGACAGAGAATCAATAAAGAAACAATGGCCCTGAATGATACATTGGATCAGATAGACTTGACAGATATATTTAGAACTCTGCATCCCAAAGCAACAGAATATACTTTCTTCTTGAGTGCACATGGAACATTCTCAAAGATAGATCACATACTGGGTTACAAAACAGCCCTTATTAAGTACAAAAGAAATGAGATCATATCATGCACACTTTCAGACCACAATGCTATGAAACTTGAAATCAACCACAGGAAAAGTCTGGAACCCTCCAAAAGCATGGAGGTTAAAGAACACCCTATTAAAGAATGAATGGGTCGGGGCGCCTGGGTGGCGCAGTCGGTTAAGCGTCCGACTTCAGCCAGGTCACGATCTCGCGGTCCGTGAGTTCGAGCCCCGCGTCGGGCTCTGGGCTGATGGCTCGGAGCCTGGAGCCTGTTTCTGATTCTGTGTCTCCCTCTCTCTCTGCCCCTCCCCCGTTCATGCTCTGTCTCTCTCTGTCCCAAAAGTAAATAAACGTTGAAAAAAAAAAAAATTAAAAAAAAAAAAAAAAAGAATGAATGGGTCAACCAGGCAATTATAGAATAAATTTAAAAATATATGGAAACAAATGAAAATGAAAAGACAACAATCCAAAAGCTTTAGGATGCAGCAAAGGCAGTCCTGAGAGGGAAATAAATTGCAATCCAGACCTATCTCAAGAAATAAGAAAAGTCCACAAAAATAAATTTTAATGGCACACCTAAAGGAAATAGAAGCAGAACAGTAAAGACACACCAACCCAGCAGAAGAATAGAAATAATAAATATCAGAGCAGAAATGAACAATATAGAATACAAAAAAAAGTAGACCAGATCAATGAAACCAAGAGTTGTTTTCTTGAAAAAAATAAACAAAATTGAGAAACCTCTATCTATCCAGGCTTTTCAAAAAGAAAAGAGAGAGGAACCAAATAGAGAAAATCATGAATAAAAATGAAATTATTACAAAAACTAGCTCAGAAATACAAGCAATTATCAGGGAATACTATGAAAAATTATGTGCCAACAAACTGGAAAACTTGGAAGAAATGAACAAATTCCTAAACACCCACACATTTCCAAAACTCAAAAGGGAAGAAATAGAAAATTTGAACAGACCTACTAGTGAAGACATTGAATCAGTTATCAAAAATCTCCCAACAAATAAGAGTCCAGGACCAGATGGCTTCCATGGGGAATTCTACCAGACATTCAAAGCAGAGATAATACCTATCCTTCTCAATCTGTTCCAAAAACTAGAAAGGGAAGGAAAACTTCCAGACTCGTTCTATGAAGCCAGCATTACTTTGATTCCCAAACAAGACAGAGACCCAGCAAAAAAAGAGAACTACAGGCCAATATCCCTGATGAATATGGATACAAAAATTCTCAAAAAGATACTGGAAAATCAAATTCAACAGCTTATAAAAAGAATTATTCACCATGATCAAGTGGGATTCATTCCTGGACTGCAGGACTGGTTCAACATTCACCAATCAATGTGATCCATCCATTAATAAAAGAAAGGATAAGAATCATATGATCCTGTCAATAGATGCAGAAAAAGCATTTGACAAAATACAGCATTCTTTCTTAATAAAAACCCTTGAGAAAGTCGGGATAGAAGGAACATACTTAAACCTCATCAAAGCCACTTATGAAAAGCCCACAGCTAATATCATTCTCAATGGGGAAAATTTAGAGCTTTCCCCCTGATCAAGAACATGACAGGGATGTCTACTCTCACCACTGGTATTTAACATAGTGTTGGAAGTCCTAGAATCAGCAATCAGAAAAAAATAAATTAAAATCAAAGGCACCAAAATTGGCAAAGATGAAGTCAAACTTTCACTTTTTGCAGATGACATGATACTCCACCTGAAAAACCCAACAGACTCCACCAAGAGTCTGCTAGAACTGATACATGAATTCAGCAAGGTCTCAGGGTACAAAATTAATGTACAGAAATTGGTTGAATTTTTATATACCAATAATGAAGCAACAGAAAGACAAATAAAGAAACTGATCCTATTCACAATTGCACCAGAAACCATAAAATACCTAGAAATAAACCTAACCAAAGATGTAAAAATCTGTATGCTGAAAACTGTAGAAAGCTTATGAAGGAAATTGAAGAAGATACAAAGAAATGGAAAAATATTCCATGTTCATGGATTGGAAGAAAAATATTGTTAAAATGTCAATACTACCCAAAGCTATCTACACATTCAATGTAATCCCAATCAAAATTGCACCAGCATTCTTCTCGAAGCTAGAACAAGCAATCCTAAAAATTGTATGGAACCACAAAAGACCTCGAATAGCCAAAGTAATAATGAAGAAGACCAAAGCAGGAGGCATCAAAACCCCTGACTTTAGCCTCTACTACGAAGCTGTAATCATCAAGACAATATGGTATTGGCACAAAAATTGGTACATAGACCAATGGAATAGCATAGAGACTCCATAATTGGACCCACAAATGTATGGCCAACTAATCTTTGACAAAGCAGGAAAGAATATCAAAAGGAAACAAGACAGTTTTTTTAACAAATGGTGCTTGGAGAACTGGACAGCAACATGAAGAAGAATGAAACTAGACTACTTTCTTACACCATTCACAAACACAAACTCAAAATGCATGAAGGACCTGAGTGTGAGACAGGCAACGATCAAAACCCTAGAGGAGAAAGCAGGTAAAAGTCTCTCTGACCTTAGCTGCAGCAATTTTTTTACTAGATACATCTCCAAAGGCAAGGGAATTAAAAGCATAGATGAACTATTGGGACCTCATGAAGATAAACATCTGCACTGCAAAAGAAACAATCAATAAAACTAAAAGGCAACCGGAGGAATGGGAAGAGATATTTGCAAGTGACACATTGGATGAAGGGCTAGTATCTAAAATCTATAAAGAATTCACCAAGTTCCACTCCCAAAAAACAAATAGTCCAGTGAAGAAATGGGCAGAAGACATGAATAGACATTTTTCTAAAGAAGACATCCAGATGGCCAATAGGCACATGAAAAGATGCTCAACCTCACTCCTCATCAGGGAAATACAAATCAAAACCACACTCAGATACCACCTCACACCGGTCAGAGTGGCTAAAATGAACAAACCAGGAGACTGTAGATGCTGGAGATGATATGGAGAAATGGGAACCCTCTTTCACTTTTTGTATATGCAAACTGGTGCAGTCACTCTGGAAAACAGTGTGGAGGTTCCTCAAAAAATTAAAAATAGATCTACCCTATGACCCAGCAATAGCACTGCTAGGAATTTACCCACGGGATACAGGAGTGCTAATGCATAGGGACACTTGTACCCCAATGTTTATAGCAGCACTTTGAACAATAGCCAAATTATGGAATGAGCCTAAATGTGCATCAACTGTCGAATGGACACAGAAGATGTGGTTTATATATACAATGGAATACTACTTGGCAATGAGAAAAAATTAAATCTGGCTATTTGCAGCAGCCAGCAATGTGGATGGAAGTAAAGGGTATTACACTAAGTGAAATAAGTCAGGCAGAGAAAGACAGATACCATATATTTTCACTCATACGTGGATCTTGAGAAACCTACCAGAAGACCATGGGGGAGGGGAAGGGGGAAAAAAGTTACAGAGAAGGAAGTAGGCAAACCATAGGAGACTCTTAATACTGAGAACAAAATGAGGGTTGATGGGAGTGGGGAAGAGAGGAAAGTGTGTGATGGGCATTGAGGAGGGCACCTGTTGGGATGAGCACTGGGTGTTGTATGGAAACCAATTTGACAATTAATTATATTTAACTAATAAATAAAAAGAAAAAGAAAAAAAAGGTATGTTTAAAAAAACAAATCTTATATTTTTTAGTCTTTTGTCTCTAAAATCTTGCTCTGTAATAATATGCCATACAGATCATATATTTTCTCTTTAAGTTTATTCATTTATTTTGGTAGACAGAGAGATAGAGCATGTGAGTGGGAGGAGAGGCAGAGAGAGAGGGAGAGAGAGAATCCCAAGCAGGCAATGCTGTCAGCCTAGAGTCCTAACTGGATTTCACAAACTGAGAGATCATGACCTGAGCCAAATTCAAGAGTCAAAAGCTTAATTGACTGAGCCATCTAGGCACCCCATATGATCATGTATCTTCTTAAAACTAGGTTCTGGTTTTGATAGCTCACGTCTGTCAAAGCACATCATATGTATTTATCAACTTTTCATCTTAAGAAAATTGTTTGATTTTTGCAAAATAAAAATATTTTCCCATGAAATATCTAGAGGTTTGGTTTAAGTTCACTTAGAACATAGTTAACATTTATAAGCATATAACAACCTCCTGCACTAGGAACATGAAGTATATAAAGATATTTTTCTAGAAAACCTAGTAATTCTGGTCCTTTGCTTCTTAATTCATCTTTTCTTCTTGTCCCAATTCTCTCCCCATCTTTATATGTACTCTCTTCTGATATTGACATGTTCTCTACTTGGGTTAAGAGTCTAGTAGTATTACAGTGGCTCATACTCAAGGGAGTTGAAAAGAAGAGCTGTCATGCAAAAGAAGAGAATTTTTCTTAGTTGAAGACATAAGTAGGTATTAAATATATCTACCAACAATGTTCTTACAGGCTTGCCATTAGAGGCTAGAAACTCAAAATCTTTTTTTTGTTTGTTTATTTTTAATTTACATCCAAGTTAGTTAGCATATAGTACAATAATGATTTCAGGAGTGGATTCCAGTGATTCACCCCTATGTATAACATCCAGTGCTCATCCCAACAAGGGTCTTCATTAGCTGCTTACTCATTTAGCCCATCCCCCTACCCACATCCCCTCCAGCAACCCTCCGTTTGTTCTCTTTATAAAGAGTCTCTTATGTTTTGTCCCCCTCTTTGTTTTTACATTATTTTGCTTTCCTCATGTTCATCTGTTTTCTTTCTTAAATTCCTCATATGAGTGAAGTCAGATGATATTTGTCTTTCTCTAATGTCGCCTAGCATAATATCCTCTAGTTCCATCCACATAGTTGCAAATGACAAGATTTTATTCTTTTTGATTGCCGAGTAATACTCCATTGTGTGTGTGTGTGTGTGTGTGTGTGTGCATATATATATATATATATATATATATATATATATATATAACCTTCCTTATCCGTTAATCCATCAATGGACATTTGGGCTCTTTCCATACTTTGGCTAATGTTGATAGTGCTGCTATAAACATTGGTGTGCATGTACCCCTTTGAAACAGCACACCTGTATTCTTTGGATAATTACCTAGTCTTTTCAAGGGTAATAACAAGTTCCTTGGAGGAAAAACAAATAGCTAATGCCATTCTTTTATTTGCTTCTAATGCAAGTATTTTTTTTTAGCACAAAGTGGGTTTTATGTTGTATAAAGTTACCAAGTCAATACTATGCTCTATGTAACTTCAATATAAGTAATATTGTAGGTTACAATTGGTATATTGTCTTAAATGAGGCAGGGGGTGAAGAAGATTCACGTTGATCTTCTGAGAAGAGAGATTTTTCAAGGACATGCTAGCCCCTTCTTGTTTCTTCTTTCAAAGAATAACATTTAGGGCAGGAAAGTCTTCCAAATGAGAAAGATTGAGATTGCATAGTTAAATTTCCAACAATATTAAGGTGAAAAAGTTCTACTGTGATAGGGAAAAAGTCATGATCCTTGGAGAAGCTCTTCAGTCTGAACTTTACCAACAGTGCAGGGACAACATTGTTTTGCTTTGTGCTCGTTCAACATGTAACAAGTCCTAATCAGCAAGGATTTTGATGAGAAAATTTAGCTACCAAAGAGGCACCTTTTGGAATAAACTGATTACTTACAAATGAATACTCTCTGATTTCTGAAATTATATCTGTCTTTTGTGTTTTTTTATCATCCAAGTAGTTGCTATTTTATTTCTAACCACATAAGAGAAAAGGGTAGTAATAAAAGCTTTAATAAAAGCTATAGAAGACTTCCCCTGTAAGCAGTTAAAGTCTCATTATTGGCCTGCATTATCCCTGCATATAACTCTTTTGACCTATCCATTTCTATTAGGGCTGGTTTCATAACATGTCAAATCAAGTTCCTTTCTGAAGGGAGAAAATGGAAGTAATCTAGATCTCTTGCTGAAGACAGCTAATGTTGAATATCACCTACATCCAGGAACCAGCAAAAGATTGTTATCTGATGCCATAGCTTTTGTTTGTACCTCCTGTTAACTATTTTAAAAGTTAAAATTTTAATGCTCTTTGAAGAGTGTTGGAATGTAGTGAATTTTATTGTTTTCTGCTGTTGCTGCCATTGATATTATTATTATTACTATTATTATTATTATTATTGAACTGACCTAGCCCACTTTGTAGAAACTGCACTGGGAGGCCTTAAAGAGATCTAAGGAAATTATAGTCAATCTGGAAAATGTTGGAAGATTGACTGTTATTTTGCCTTTACAAAGATGATGGAACATCTAATTGACATTAAGGGACAATGTTGTCCCCATAATTTGTCTCCACTTTTCCCTTTTTGATGTGAATTCTGGGGTGAGCGGATTACAAAGAACTACTTGAGGTTGGGAGGAGGGAACAGGGAGGAAGGATTGAAGTAATGTTATTAATATCAAAAGATTTCAGATGAAAGATCTATAGCTGAAATAGTTCATGTCAAAGAATTTGAACCGAGTATAACTTGATTTAAATCATTCCAGGATAAAGTTGAGATAAGCGCAACCTCAATGAGTTTACGTTACTCATTGTGCCAAAATCCAGCAAGAACTTTATTACAATTCTTGAGTTCAAGAGGCATAATCTATGATCTGGATTAAAGCTTTGCTTGTAAGAACAGAATAAGTTTTCGATTCATTATTCTTTCTGTAAACTGATTTTGTGTTAAAACAAATTTAAAGATTAGGTATATTTTACTCCACCACGGACCATTGGCAGAATAGGTTGGAGAAACCATGAAAATTGTAGCCATAGAGGATCAGCAGGAGGAAAGCACAATTTACCTTCATACAAATGTGATTATTTGAAACTTTTAAAAGACTGGGTTCTGACACTTAGAGAATGAATCTTTTATTTTCATCCTTTGTTATTTTAATTTTTAAAATTTTCCCTTCCCAAATAATTCCTTCGTAACTCAAATTATTTATTCTCCTAATTCATTCTTCATTCTATAGCCATGATCAACATGTTCTACCTAAATATTTGGCAACATTCTTTGAGAAAGGCTTACAATTGTTTAAATTTTCTCTATCACAGAAAGTATTATCTTAGAAAGAAAAAAAAATCCCATTAGTAAGATGCCCAGAAATTGTCAGAAGTCATGCACAATTGGCCTTCTTTTTTCTTGAGCCAATCTGCTGCTAGGGAATACCCATGTAACTAGGAAGGGGAGTTATCTGAAAATTACAGCCAATGGTTAATTGAAAGAAGGACAGATTGGTAAACCACCTGTGGCCTGACTAGCATTGGGAAGAACTAGATCAGCTGGCTCTCTCTCATTGCTCTAATTTATAATTCCCAGCAAATAACCACACTGCCATTCCCATGCCTGTTCTTATGGCTCTGTCACCTAATAACTGTAAACCTAGGCAAGTTATTTAACCCCAATATTCTTTATATCTCAGTTTTCTTACCTGTAAAATTCTAATTATGGTCATACCTACCTCACAGTGTTATGTGAGGATTTCCTGAGATAACATGTGGTGTGATTGTGTAAACAATAAATAATATACCTGGTAAAATGCCTAGCATATTGTTAAATAAAAATTAGGTGCTGGTATTGTCTTAATTACTATTAGCACCTAATATCTAATTTAACATAGTCAATTAATCTTGTTGTATTTGCTTCTTCATTTTACTAGATGTTACATGTTTGTCAATATTTTTTTTTCTCCTCCTGACTAAAATCAAGGTATATATATCTCTTGCTAAATCACACATCCTGGTAAGTTTCACTCTCATTTCACAAGCCCTCCATATGGGTTTTCTACAAAATATAAATGCTTTATATCCAAGTGTATTTAATACTTAGGACTTTCTATCACCAAACATGAGGTAAAGCATTTAGTCAATAATCAAAATAGAAAAAAATCTGTAGTTTGTGTGTGTGTGTGTGTGTGTGTGTGTGTTTGTGTGTTATGTGTGTGCATGGATGGGTGCATGCACATATGTGTAAGGGAAGGGGGGAGAAGATTTTTTTTTAATCTGAATAATCCAAATATGTCTCCTTAGTTATTGAAACCACTTTTTTCACCTGTGAATATCAACCATGCCATATTAATTTCTAATCAGAGAAAGAACTCTTAAATTTGCTTCATCATACAGAATTCTTTCATTTTTAGTATGTGTCTAGTCTTTTTCATTTCATATCATAATCAGTTGTCTCTGATTTGATCAGCCAGGCACTGAATGTATCATAGTTGTTTGCATCACTTATCTGGAGATCCGAAACCAAACACAATACAGACATGTCCCTAGAAGCTGATTATTTAATATGGTCTAATGGAGAAAGTTAGACACCTAAGCTGACAAATAGCTGTCATTGTTGTGTATGGCAAACAATGACTGTGCTTACTTATATGCGATTAATAAACGATGTTAGACTTCCAAAGTATATTACAACAACACCCTTTAAATGTAGAAAAAAAGCACCTCTCTATTACTTTCCTTCAAACACTACAACGCTAACCATATCATCAAATCCAGCTGTTGTTTTGTTCATGAGTTATTTAAAGAGAAACTTCGAGCATAGTATAAAGCATGTTCTAATCACTACATATAATGATCAAGAACAGTAAGTAAATTTCACATGAATTGTCTTAAACATGGCAAAATGAAGAATTAATAATTATAGACTGAAATTTTCAAAAATACACTGTCAAACAAGACAAAGGCCCACAAATTGTGACCTTACATATTCACTGACTTGCCCCACATTGCCCATGAGCATTTTGAAGACAATATTTGTGTAGATATCGCCTGTTTAAGGTGAGATTTCATTGGACTTCAAGCTAATTCTTGTAATATATTCTGAATTAACTGGTGAATGGTATTAAATATTAATAAAATACCAGTATTTTTTTTTAATTTTAACGTTTATTTATTATTGAGAGACAGAGAGGCACAGAGCACAAGCAGGGGAGGGGCAGAGAGAAGGAGATACAGAATCTGAAGCAGGCTGCAGGCTCCGAGCTGTCAGCACAGAGCTCAAAGCGGGGCTCAAACTTACAAACCATGAGATCATGACCTGAGCCAAAGTCGGATGCTTAACCAACTGAGCCACCCAGGCGCCCCAATAAAATACCAGTATTTTAAATGTCTTAATAACCTTAATGAACCATCCTTTCCATTAGCTAATTTTTCCTCTGTCACTTTGCTCTCACTCTCACTACATCTCATTCTTTTCTCAAGGATCAGAAAACAAGTGTATTTGAATTCCCTGATTTTTTCTTTTTTATTTCTCAAATGATAACCTGTTATTCTTTGAAATATGTTAACTAATCAGAGTTCAATAATTATACTTGGAAACTACTGACTATATCTGAAAGAAACAATCCAGGAGCAGGTTTTGAATGGAAATACCAAAAGTTGGAAAGTTGTATTATTTTGTCAAAACACAGACTTTTCTTCTTTTTTAATTTTTTAACGTTTATTCATTTTTGAGAGACAGATAGAGACAGAGCATGAGTTGGGAAGGGGCAGAGAGAGAGGGCGACACAGAATCCGAAAGAAGCTCCAGGCTCTAAGCTGTCAGCACAGAACCTGACGCGGGACTTGAACTCACGAACTGCGAGATCATGACCTAAGCCGAAGTCGGACGCTCAACCGACTGAGCCACCCAGGCGCCCCAGACTTTTATTTTCTATGGTGACATCCTCCTCATTCCTTAGTGAGATGGATTTTTCTAAAGTTTTCCATCACATAGGTATACTTTTATCTTAAAAGTTTTCATTTTTCAAGAGTGAGAGGAAGATGGCAGCAGAGTACAGGGACCCTAGGGTTATTTTGTCCCAGAACACAACTAGATACCTTTGAAATCATCCTAAATACCCCAGAAATCAACCAGAAGATTGACAGAACAAACTCCACAACTAAAGGGAAAGAAGAAGCCACATTGAAGAAGATAGGAAGTGCAAAGACATGGTTTAAGGGAGAAATGGATCATGGGTGCTTCAGAGGAAAGGGAGCTGTGGTCACAGAGAAAGGTGAGAGAGAGAGAATCACACAGGGGAACACGCAATGAAAATGTTTCCCCAAGGCCATTGGTTGAGGAAAATGAGAGGGGCTGATTACTTTGAGTTTGTATATGCAGCAGGGCTTGAAGGCTAGAGTTTTAAAGGTGGGTGGATTTGGCTGGGATAGAGTCCTGAGGGCACTGCACTGCTCCTAGAGTGAGGAAAGGCAAACAACCCAGGGGCAGACATTGTGGAAATGGTGATCTCAGGGACAGCTGGGACACACAGGTAGGCTATTTATCACTCTTCTCAGATTGTGTCTCTGACAGGCAGCATTCATAGAGATGCCTTTCTGATAACAAAGCAGTTGGCTGGTGAAACATTGCTCCCCAACCCTCAGCATAAACACAGAGTGAACAGGTGGAAGCAGCATAACACCAAAACCGACTGCCTAACCTGCTTACACCAAGCCCCACAACCATGTGTTCTGATGGCACTGCCTTTGTCAGTCAAGCTTGCCTCAACCCCAGTGCTGCAGGCCCCTCCTACAGAAGGCCAGCAAAAACTCTGCCCACCAGCAGTCTCCCAACCATAGAGTTTGGCAGAGCTTCATCCAGTGGAGGTGGTGACAGGTCTCATTTCACAAGGAGACCAGAACACACCTAGTTAAAACTTGCCACATCCAGGCCAGGAACTAAACATGCTCACAGCAGGCAAAGAGAGCCTCTGCAAAAAACTGACATGAAAGGGGCACCTGGATGGTTCAGTCAGTTGGGCATCCAACTTTGGCTCAGGTCATGATCTCACCATTTGTGAGTTTGAGCCCCACATTGGGCTCTGTGCTGACAGCTCAGAGCCTGGGACGTGCTTCAGATTCTGTGTCTTCCTCTCTCTCTATCCCTACCCCACTTGCACTTTGTCTCTCTCTGTCTTTAAAAAATGAATAAATGTTCAAATAAAATTGAAAAAAAAAACTGACCTGAAAGATAGTCAAGCCAGGACACAATAGCAGAGGGCATGCAGCACGCACCAGACACACTCTGTGAAGTGCCAGGACCTGGGCATTCTTCATAAGGCTATTACATTCCAGATCAGGAAACATAATCAGATTTTCTAACACAGAGAAGAAGGAAGAGACTTAGACAAAATGCCAAGATTAAGGAATTTATCCCAAATGAAAGAACAAAATAAGACCATAGCCAGAGATCTAAGCGAAACAGATATAAGTAACATCCTTCATGGAGGATTTAAAGCAATGATCATAAGTATACTCACTGGACTTGAGAAAAGATACAAAACATCAGTGACACCCTTCCCACAAAGATAAAGTAGTTAAAAAAGAATCAATCAGAGATGAAGAGTGAAATAAGCAAGGTTATAAACAGGCTTCATGGAATTAACAGCAGGCTGGAAGAAGCAGAGGAATGAATTAGTGACTTGGAACACAAAGTGATAGAAAGAAATGAAACTGAACAAAAGAGAGAAAAAAAGAATTATGCAACATGAGAATAGACTTAGGGAACTCAGTGACTCCAACAAACGTAATAACATTCATATTAAAGGAGTATTGAAAGAAGAAGAGAGTGAAAAGAGGACAGGAAATTTATTTGAAGAAATGATAGCTGAAAATTTCCTTAATCTTGGGCAGGAAACAGACATTCAGATCCAGAAGACACAGTGAATTCCCATCAAAGTCAACAAAAATACAAGACATATCGTAATTAAATTTGCAAAATATACTGATAAAGAAAAAAATCTTAAAATCAGCAAGACAAAAGAAGTCCTTAACTTACAAAGGATGACCCATAAGGCTAGCTGGAGATTTTCTCAACAGAAACTCTCAATCCAGAAGGGAGTGGTGTGATATATCCAATGTGCTTAATAAGAAAAATCTGCAGCCAACAATATTCTATCCAGGAAGGCTATGATTCAGAGTAGAAGAAGAGATAAACAGTTTCCCAGACAAACAAAAAACTAAAGGAATTTCTGTTCACTGCAAGGAATATTAAAGGGGACTTTGAATGCAAGGGAGAAAACAAAAGTGACAACGAAAATTAAAGAACAGATAAAATCTCCAGAAACAACCACAAAACAAGTAATAAAATGGCAATAAATACATATCTATCAATAATTTCTGTCAATGTAAATAGGCTAAACACACCAAAGTCATAGGGTGTCAGAAGGGATAAAAAAAACAAGACCAGTTTCTATGCTGCTTGCAAGAGACTTATTTTAGACCCAAAGACACAGCAGATTGACAGTGAGGGGATGGAGAAAATGTATCATGCTAATGGATGTCAAAAGATAGCAGGAGTAGTAAGACATATCCAACAAAGTAGACTTTAAAACTAAGACTCTGACGAAAGACAAAGGATATTATATAATCTTAAAGGGGACAATCCAACTAGAAGATATAACAAATGAAAATATTTATGCCCCCAACATGAAGCACTAAATATATAAAACAATTACTAACAAACATAAAGGAACTAATGGATAATAACACAATAATAGTAGGGGATGTCAACACACTATTTGCATCAATGGACAGATCATCTAAACAGAAAATCAACAAGGAAATAGGGGCTTTGAATGACACACTGGGCCAGATGGACTTAATGGATATATTCAATGTAGTCTATTCTTAAAAACAAAACAGAACGAAACACAACACACATGATTTTCAAGTTCACATGGAACATTCTCCAAAATATATCACACATTACATTAAAATACAGGCCTCAACAAATACAAAAATATCATACCATGCATCTTTTCTGACAACAAAGGTATGAAACTAGAAGTCAACCACAAGAAGAAATTTGGAAAGACCACAAAAACATGGAAGTTAAACAACATGCTACTAAACAATGAATGGCTCAACCAGGAAATCAAAGTAGAAATTTTAAAAAATATATAGATGGAAACAAATAAAAATGAAAACACAATGGACCCAAACCTTAGGGATGCAGAAAAAGTGGTCCTGAGAGAGAAGTATATAGCAGTACAGGCCTACCTCAAGAACAAGAAAAATATCAAATAAGCAACCTAACCTTACATGTAAAGCAGCTAGAAAAAGAATAACAAAGGTCAAAACAAGCAGAAGGAAAGAAATAATAAAGATGAGAGCAGAAATAAATGATACAGAAACTAAAATGTAAAACAAACCAAAACAAAACAACAGCCCAATGAAACCAGGACCTGAGTCTTTGCAAAAATTAATAAAATTTATAAATCTCTAGCCAGACTTATCAAAAACAAAAGGAATAGGATACACATAAATAAAATCAGAAATTAGAGAGGAAAAGTAACAACCAACACCACAGAAATACAAACAATTGTAAGAGAATATTATGAAAAACTATATGCCAACAGATTAGACAACCTGGTAGGAATGTATAATTTCCTAGAAACATAAATAACCCAAACTGAAACAGGAAGAAATACAAAACCTGAGCAGACTGATAACCAGCAAAGGAATTGAATCGATAATGAAAAAAACTGCCAACAAACAAAATTCCAGGGCCAGATGACATCACAGGCAAAGTCTACTAGAGATTTAAAGAAGACTTAATACCTATTCTTCTCATATTATTCCAAAAAACAGAAAAGGAAGGAAAACTTCCAGATTTAGTCTATGAAGCCCATATTACTCTGATACCAAAACTAGATACAGACTCCACTAAAAAAGAGAACTACAGGCCAATATCCCTAGTGAACATAGATGTGAAAATTGTCAATAAAATACTAGCAATCTGAATCCAAGAATACATTAACAAATCATTTACCATCATCAACTAGGATTTACTCCTGGGTTTCAAGGGTGCTCCAATATTCCCAAATCAATCAATGTCAATCAAATCAATCAAATCAATCAATTGAAATACCATATCAATAAGACAAAGTATAAGAACCATATGATTATTTCCCCAAAAGTTGCAGAAAAATCATTTGACAAAGTACAGCATCTATTCATCATAAAAACTCTCAACAAAATAGGTTTACAGGGAACATACCTCAATATAATAAAGGCCATTTATGAAAACCCACAGCTAATATCATCCTAAATGGAGGAAACTGAGAGTTTTTCCTCTATGGTCAGGAACAAGACAGGGATGTCCACTCTCACCACTTTTATTCAACATAGTACTGTAAATCTTAGCCACAGAAATCAGACAAGGAAAAGGAATAAAATGCATCCAAATTGACAAAGAAGATAAACTTTCACTATTTGCATGATATTCCATATAGAAACGTGAAAGAGTCCACCAAAAAGTTGCTAGAAGTGATATATGAATTTTTCAGTAATATCACAGAAAAAATAATCAATGTACAGAAGTCTGTTGCATTTCTATACACAAATAATGAAGCAATAGAAAGATAAATTAAGGAATCAATCCCATTTACAATTGCACGAAAACAACAACATGTAGGAATAAATTTGTTGTGATGAGCAGTAGGTGTTGTATGTAGGTTATGAATCACTAGACTCTGCTCCTAAAACTAATATTGCACTGTTTTGGCTAACTGGAGTTTAAATAAAAAAGTTGAAACAAGCAAACAAACAAAAATAATTTAAAAATTAAAGAAAAATAAAAAAGAATAAACCTAACCAAAGATGTGAAAGACCTGTACTCTGAAAACTAAAAAAAACACTGATGAAAGAAATTGAAGAAGATACAAAGAAATAGAAAGCCATCCATACTCATGGATTAGAAGAACAAATATTCAAATGCGTATACTATCCAAAGGTATCTTCATATTTAATGCAAACGCTATCAGAATGCCAACAATATTTTTCACAGAGTAAGAACAAACAATCCTAAAACTTTTTATTGAACTACAAAGAATCCCAAATAGCCAAATCAACCTTGAAAAGAAAAGCAAAGCTAGAGATATCACAATTCAAGACTTCAAGTTATACTACAAAGCTGTAGTAATCCAAACAGTATGGTACTGACACAAAAATAGATACATATATCAATAGAACAGAATAGAAACCCCAGAAATGAACCCACAACTATATGGTCAATTAATATTTGAAAAAGCAGGAAAGAATATCCAATGGGAAAAAGACTGTCACTTCAACAAATGGTGTTGGGAAAGCTGGGCAACAACTGCAAAATAATTAAAGTTGACTACTTTATATACCATACACAAAAATAAATTCAAAATAGATTAAAGATCTAAATGTGAGACCTGAAACTACAACAATCCTAGAAGAGAATACAGGCACTTACTTCTTGGATATCAGCCATACCAACCTCTTTCTAGATATGTTTCTTGAGGGAAGGGAAACAAAAGAGGAAATTAACTATTGGGACTACATCAAAACTAAAACCTTCTGCACAATGAAGGAAACAATCTGAAAAACTAAAAGGCAACCTACAGAATGGGAGAATATACTTGCAAATGACATATCTGATAAAGGGTTAGTATCCACAATATATAAACTTATAAAACTGAATATGATGAAGACAATTCAGTTAAAATATGGGCAAAAAGCATGAATAGATATTTTTTCCAAAGAATACATACAGATGGCTAGCAAACATATTAAAATATGCTCAATATCACTGGTCATCAGGGAACTACAAATCAAAACTATAATGAGATATCACCTCCCATCTATCAGAATGGCAACATCAACACAAGGACCAACAGGTGTTAGGAAGGATGTGGAGAAAGGGGAATACTCTTGCATTTTTTGGGAATTCAAACTGGTGCATCCATTGTGCATAATTTTGAGGTTCCTCAAAAATTTACAAACTCAACTATCTTACAATCTAACAATTGCATTATTAGGTGTTTAACCATAGAATACAAAAATACTAATTCAAAATGATACATGCACCCCTATGTTTATAGCAGCATTATCTGCAATAGCCAAATTATGGAAATAGCTCAAGTATCCATCAATTGATGGATGGATAAGAAGAGGTGGTATATGCAATAGAGTATTATCCAGTCATAATAAAAGAATGAAATCTTGCCATTTGAAATGACATGGATGGAGCTAGAGAGTATTACGTTAAGTGAAATCAGTCAGTCAGAGAAAGATAAATACCATATTATTTCACTCACATGTGAAATTTGAGAAACAAAACAAATAAGCAAAGGTACAAAAAAAGAGGCAGACAAAAAAAAAAAAACAGACTCTTAAATATAGAGAATAAACTGATGTTTACCAGAGGAAACAGAAGTAGGGGTGTGTGTTTATAAGGTAATGGGGATTAAAAAGTGCAGTTGTGATGAGCACCAGGTGTTGTATGGAAATATTTAATCACAATATATACAAATGAAACTAATATTACACTATATGTTAACTGGAATTTAAATAAAAATAAATAAAAAATAAAAAGAACTAAAAAATGAAAAATACAGGCCCCTGTTAAAAATAAAAGATTCCTTCACACACATACACCCACAAAATCCTTCATTTTTCTAACTATTGTAGTTGTCCTTTATTTATAGCTGGTTTATGATCTATATATAAATAACTGGAAAGAGTAACAGGCTCAGTATTATTCATATTTACCCTTTGCTCAAGTACAATCATGGTTAACCTCATTCTAAATCATTTTCCGATTATAATTTAAACAATGGAGACTAACATCAGAGTATATGATAGTTCCCTAATTGTAACTCCCACAGCTATATGCTTAGTGGTAGTGCCAAGTTCTTACCAAGTAAATACATGAAGATATAATTGATATTATACTTTATTGTCACCAAGTGGACATCTGTATCTTTGTCCTATTTTTCTTAGGTGTGTTTTTCCTGGATCTAGCCTTGACATAGTACAATAGCTTTCTATTAATCACATTCAGTTCAATGAGTTGACCTCATTCCTTGTTTTTTTTTCACATAAATCTCAAAGGAAGGTATGAGAAATATGTTACATAAAACTGAGTTTTTAATACGTCTGCTCAAAATGTTTGAAAATTCCAGAATAGAAGGAGGATGAGGGAGTGGGTAATGTTATTTTAGGAGGTCTAAGGACAAAAACATGCAGAAAAAATATTCTGGCTTGAAGAAGTTATTGTAATACATTAGCTATTTATTACATAGGAGTATAGAGCCAAGATGACAGAAACTTACTAACCCAAGCTTCAGTATTGCAAGATTGCAATAGTTGAACTGACAGTATAAACATTAATAAAATTGATAATCATATTAGCCTTTCTAAATTGGAGGAATTCATCATGGAATGATGCCTGATAAAAGGATATTCTATTATCATATAAACTTTTGGTCACTTTTAAACTCTAGACAACACCACTTATACAAGGGTCCATAGTAGATGAGATGGGGCTAAATAAGGTCACTGCAGAGAGCAATTAGAGTTAATAATAATCAAAAAATTGATAATAAATTTGTGATGCCAGAAAATTCAGGACCAGAAACAGAATGACTTACGGGGGTGACTGTTCAGTCTGCAAATCCTGATTACATTCAAATACCAAAAAGCTTGATGGCATCCTTGGATACTTTGGGTAGCATCAGGATTAGAAATTTGCATATAAATTTTAGAATCTAAAGTGTAGCCCCTCCTTTTCAGATGAGTAAACTGAAACCCTGTGATGGTTAAGTGATCTTCCCAGGTAATTAAATTAGCTACAGGAAAAGCCAAGACAAGAACCTTCTCCCAACTCTCAATCTAGTTTTGTTTCTACATTAATCAATAAATAAGAGTTGAAGTTAGCTAAAAGCGATCCATGTACTCCAGGTAGTTTCATTTGTTTAATTTATACTTTAGTGTTTCTAGTAATAAGCATAATTAATTAGTGTTTAATCTACACTGGACTAGGGAAGGGGAGAAGTCAGTGTTATGTAGTGGAAAAAGCACTGAACTAGAATTGGGGAGACCTAGGTTCTAGTTCCAGATCTTTGTACAATTACCACAATGAGCTTAGAGTAATTATTAAGCCTCCCTAGACCTCACTTTCCAAATTTCAAACCAGTAGACAGTGTCTGCAATAGTTAATTTTAACTTGAATGGGCCATAAGGTACCCAGATATTTGGTCAAACTTTAATCCGTGATGTTTTTTTTTTTTTTTGGGGGGGGGGGTGAGATTAACATTTGAATCAGTAGATTGAGTAAAGCAAATTTCTCTCTCTAATGTGGAAGGGCCTCATCCAATTAGTTGAAGGTCTGGATAAAACAAAAAGGCTTACCCTCCCACAAGACAGGATTATTTATGCCTGACTGCCTTTGAGCTGGGACATGAGTTTTTTTCCTGACTTTAGACTTTAGACTCAGACTGGAACTACACCATTAGCTTCCCTGCTTAACAATTGAATTTAGACTTAGAACTTGTCAACCTCCATAGTCATGTGAGCCAATTCCTTACACATTCTCTCTCTCTCTCTTCCTCTACCCTAACTCTCCTCCTCCCCCTCCCTCTTCCTTGTTCTCTAATTATATATATTGAGGTGGAAAAGGGGATAAATATACATACGCATATCCTATTGTTTCTATTTCTCTCAAAAACCGGGACTAATAGAGTATCTAAAGGCCTTCCATTCCATCATTTAAAAAGTTTTGTCTGGATACATAGAGAAAGAACCACTGATGTCCGCTGTCCATGGATAACCTCTTCCTTCTCCATCCAAAGTGAACTTTGAGCTCCAAGAAAAGACATATTTAAAAACCATGTTTCTCACAGAGCCTGGACCCTACTTTGGATTCTGTGTCTCCCTCCCCCCCTCCGTCTCTCTCTCTCTCTCTCTCAAAAATAAGTGAACATTGTTTTTAAAAAAAAATTTAAAAATTAAAAACATCTTTCTCAAAAATCAGTGTAGCCAAGTAGTCATTTTTGAAAACCTGAGACCCTGAGGTCAGAGAGAAAGCAGAGTGAAAATTCTGAATTGAGTACACATGAGAAGCTCTGAAAATATACATAGCAAAATACTTTTGGAATTTTTGCATGTATCCATGTCTTCTGCAATTATATATATATGTGTATATATATATATATATATATAGTTATATATAGTTATATATAGTTATATATAGTTATATATAGTTATATATAGTTATATATCTTCTTTCCTTTTAAATTGCATTTTTTTTCAATGCCAAGGACTACATCCTTTATTTCTTAGATATGCCATCTTACTTTAGTGCTACTGCTTAGTTCAGGGCCCTGTTCTCATTGGGTGCTTAGTGCTGACAGAGAAAGGATTCATAGTCATCATAAGAAGTCAAGGAATGTAACTAACTAGGAAATCCACTGAGTCTAAAGTTAGGCAATTTGAGGTCTGAAATAAGATATAAACCCATTATAGTCAATGAGTACAAGAGAAAATATTGAAGCTCAGTGAGGAGGGTTTTCTTTCAGTACATTTCTACTGCTGATTCTTTGTCCTTTTTAGCATTCCCTGAATGTGTTGGTAAACAATGTTTGGTTGCAGGTGCCAGGAATACTACTTGAAAAAGCTTGAGCAGAAAAGAGAGTTTATTGGCTCATTTAAATAGGAAATATAGGAGGGGAATTCACATTTAATACAACTGCATCAGGGACCCAAACAACATCAGGACTCTTTTGAGCTCTACTTTCTGCTTCTTGCTGCATCCCAGAAAAACTGGCCATTTTCACAGACCAGTTCTTCCAAATAATGGGAAATATAGACAGCAGTATTTCAGGCCTCCCATACTCACAGTTTGCAGTCTGAGAGATAAAGAAGGCGTACCACCAACACCATTGACAAAAATCTCTGGGAAAAACACTGATTGACTCAGTTGGAATAATTTTCATAGCTTGTCTAGTTATTGTGGCCAATAATTAGAAGAATTGGGTACTATTACTGGTGCAGCCTAGGTTATATGAGGAAATTGTCTTATTTCTTTAGGCCTCACCTCACTTGTCAAATGACAGAGTAGAGTTTGACAAAAGGAATTCTGCCAGTTGCATCATCATAAAATGAAGCCCACCATATCTTAGAACATGGCACACTTGAAAATTTTAGCAACAAAAAATGTCATAAAAAGTAGTTTTATTTTCTAATTATATAATGCACACCACTGAACCGTTATCTGGCCTGGGAATCAGAACTTTGGCAATAACTAATATCTGCCTTTGTGCTTCTATGCTAGCCCATCACCTGTCCTCCTCTACCTAAGGTAAATACTATCTTGATTTTTACTTTATCATTCCTTTACATTTTAAAATATATATATCTGGCATACATTCTGTATATATTTAATTTTAGTTGTATTTGCATTTCATAAAAATGCATCATTCTATGCAATCTTCTGGGTCTTGCTTTTTTTGCACTGAAAATGTATTCTCCTGATAATAGGTTTTTAATTGTTTCTAGTCTTTTGTTTTTCTTATTGTGACTGTTTTGTTTTACTTTCTTTTTACACCACCCTCTTCTCTATTACAAATAGTGTTGTTATGTATAATTCTGTGATTGTACAAGAAATATTGGCGGGGGGGGTAGGGGCACATGGGTGGCTCAGTTGGTTGAGTGATTTTGGCTCAGATCATGATCCCAGGTTTGTGGGATTAGCTCCCTATTGGGGTCCCCGCTGAGCATGGAGCCTGCTTGGGATTCTGTCTCTCTCTCTCTCTCTCTCTCTCTCTCTCTCTCTCTCCCACTGCCCCTCTTCCTGGCTCATGCTGTCTATAAAATATGTAAATAAGTAAGTAAATAGATAAATAAATAAATAAATAAATACATAAGAAATATTGGGGGTCATATACCTAGAAGTGTTATTGCTGAGTCACAGTGTATATGAACATTCAATTTTACAAGATAATGGCAAACTGTTTTCCAAAGTGGTCATACCAACTTATACTCTCACCAGCAACATTACCAAGATTCTGTGGGGTCATATCTTCTGGTATTGGAAAATTTTCTCAACATTTTTTTCATTCAAATGAGTATAATATGATATCTCTTTGAGGTTATTATATTATAATTATTATATTTTATCATATAATATTATATTATTAATGAAGTAAAGCCTTTCTGTATATATTTATCAGCCATATCCATTTTCTTATCCTTTGTGAAATGACTTAATATCCTTTCACCTGTTTTTCTGTTTGTGTTTTTTGTTATTTCCCTATTAATTTATAGGATTTCTGGTGTCAGCCTTTGACAATTATATGTGTTGCAAATACTTTCTCTCAGTGTGTGTGTTGTATTTTTGCTTACATTTCACTATATTTATTTTAATGAAAATAAGTTGTTAACATAGCCAAAATGATTAATGTTTTATTTTATGTTTTATATTTTGATTAATAAATTTTTCACTTATATTAAGGTGATGGCTACTTAAAATTTTAAAAAAATGGTGCTAAAGTTTTCTTTATACATCAAAGCACTTAATTCACCTGGAGATGTTGTTGTTGTTTTGTATATACTTTGAGGTAGGGATTTAATTTTATTTTTTCCGTATGGAAAACTATTTTTTCTAGCTCTATTTATTGGATAATTCATCCTTTTATCACAGATCAGTCCTGACATCACTAACAAATAACAAAGTTTCCATTATGTCCATTAGGCGTGGTATACCACCTGCCAATAATTTTAAAACATTGTTTCAAATATATAAAACTTGGATTTCTGTAGATTAGGCATTTACAATAAAAGAAAACATTTCAACATTTTATTTACATGAAAGAAAGAAGGATTCTGTGCACAGTTTCCATCCTATCATTTATCAGATAGGACTGTGCTTTGTAATGTAACTTCCTGTGAAAGAAGTGATTGAGGCAGAATTTGTGTTACTTTTGTGCTACTAACCATAGTCAAGTTTATAAGATATTTGGAAGAAGCTGAAGAGGAAAATATATTTAACTTTCTTGGATGTTGTCAGATGGCTAGTTCATGAAACTGTTAAAGAAATTCACTGAGCATGGATTTTTTGGGATTAGAAGAGCTCTGAGGGGCTAAATGTTTTGGAGTCCCAAAGTTCATAATATTGTACTTTCTTACTGGTCTGACAAGATATGTGACCACAATGAACTTGAAACTTCAGGGAAAAAAGCAAAAGCACTCCTGATACATTCAAAGATATGTAGGTATTTGAACTGAAAATTAGTGAATTTAGCAGATATTATCTGAAGACTGCATGCATTTCATGTTGTAGAATGGTACTGAACTCATTTTTTTAGTGAAGAACTATTTGTGGGAAGAAAGTTATAATTTCTGAAGACAGTCAAAAGTTTTAATGAGTACAAATCTATGCTTCAAATTTCTTGCAGCTAAGAAAATGAAGTTAAGAGATAGAAGAAGGGTATGTATAGTATGTATTTGCAATACATGATGTATAAGGTGTTCATGTTTTAATATACTAAGGCTACCCCTAAATCCACAGGAAAAAAAAAAGAAAAAAAAAACATCAATAGAAAAAAACTGCACAAAGAACATGAAAGGGAAATTTGCAAAGAAAAAATACAAATAGTAAGTATAATCATCAAAATACATTTAATCTCACTAGTAAGATATTAAATATTTTAGAATATAAAGTGACATTTTCCTCAATCATAATAGCTAAAATTTAAAAGACTGACAAAATCTAGTGTAGCTGAGAGTACGGATAAATAAGAACCCTTTTGAATCATTGGTAGGAGTGAAAATTGGAATAAAGTTTAAATAAGGCAGTTTGGGAAATATTTACAATGCACATGCACTCCGGCCAAATAACCTTTCTGGGATACAATTATCCAGTCTTTGGCTCTCTTGCATTACTGCACATCTTGAGAGTGAGACACTGTCATTTATCCAGGATTATCTCTCCAAGGATGTTGATATATAGTAGAAAGCATAAATAATATCTCCCTCCAAAGCAAAAAAGGTTTTCTTACAACCTAAAATATATAGATAGTATCTTACTCTAGAGCAAAAGACAGGCGTGATTATTGCCCAGTATAAAAGGTTCAGTTTCCTTAAACTCAAGGTTTCTATGCTGTAAGAGAACCCACTGTGTGTAATGGTATAATCAGGCCCTCTTTTGAGTCACTCTGTGAAACCTGGGGCTTGGGATATTGGCCAAAAAAATGCTGATATTCTGGCTACTGTTAATGTTCTGAATATTAAACTGTCTTCTAATTCTTTTTTTTTTTCAACGTTTTTATTTATTTTTGGGACAGAGAGAGACACAGCATGAACGGGGGAGGGGCAGAGAGAGAGGGAGACACAGAATTGGAAACAGGCTCCAGGCTCTGAGCCATCAGCCCAGAGCCAGACGCGGGGCTCGAACTCACGGACCGTGAGATCGTGACCTGGCTGAAGTCGGACGCTTAACCGACTGTGCCACCCAGGCGCCCCAAACTGTCTTCTAATTCTAACCCAGAAGTCTCATATCTTCTACCAACATCCATGAAACTGTAGCATGCTAACATGCTTGCTTTGCAAATACAGTAAAATCTCACTCTTCACCTTTATCAATGGGCATTTTTTTGAGGACTTTAACCTAATGTGATATTAGCACAAGAACACAAACACATTTACACACATGGGTTCATGGCAGTCATATATATATATATATATATATATATATATATATATATATGCAGGTGGAAAAAAATGAAAACAATCTCAATATTCATAGAAAGAAAACTCATTAAGTCATTACATACTATGAGTGGAATACTATAAAGCCAAAAATGCACACATACATAGCCCTATACTTAGTATATGTAAATATATCTATGACATGTTACGTATAAAAAACAGGTTATTGAACACTATTATATTTCCATTTTTTATTAGTAAACACTTCTCTCTCTTTTATTATTTCTCTTTTACATACATACATACATTTCTAGATAGATATATATCAGTATGTTAGCAACGGTTAACTCTGAAAAATGGGATTTGAAATAATTGTAATTTTTCCCACTTATCTATATTTTCTTGTTTTTCTAAAATAATCATTGCTATCTGGGTATTTATAAAATAAATAATTCATGTTAATTCTGCAGCTGTCTTCAGAATTTTTATCTCAGGAAGTATCTGAATTATCAGACGTCTGACACATTAGTGAAGCTCTTTCAAAGAGGAACTGATTGAGCTGAAAGCAAACTATACCCACTACTTAGACATAATATTCTTCAAATTTTGGATAGGAGAATATAATTGCACAAATAATACTAAAATTTATGGCTCTGTGGCCAAACTCTGGGTTATGTTTGGGCCCATCTGGCTCTATGAAAGCATATTTTCCCTTATCTAACTACTGATATCACTATTAAGACTATTAGAGACTGCATAACTTATAAACTTGCCAAATCACTACGTTTTCTACATGTAACTAATGAAACACTGTGTGCCAACTATACTCAAATTAAAAACATTTTTTTTTAATTTTTTTTAACGTTTATTTATTTTTGAGACAGAGAGAGACAGAGCATGAACGGGGGAGGGGCAAAGAGAGAGGGAGACACAGAACTGGAAGCAGGCTCCAGGCTCTGAGCCATCAGCCCAGAGCCCGACGCGGGGCTCGAACTCACGGACCGCGAGATTGTGACCTGAGCTGAAGTCGGACGCCCAACCGACTGAGCCACCCAGGCGCCCCAAAAACATTTTTAAAAAAGATCATCAGAAATGGAAAACAAGTTTGTGCTAAAAGTAAATTCACCTTTAGTTCCAGAACAACTCCTCTGTTCATAGCACTCTACTCATTGATTTATAACAGTGCACTTTATATGAATATAGTTTGTTAACATGATTTTGAAGATTTATCATTTCTACTAAAATTCACATTTTAAAGTATATAACTGCTAAAATTTACACTTTAAAATATACAAGGGTATAGTTACCAACCAAGAATATATGTAGAGTATATTGATATGTTTTCCTTTTTTCCTAAATTGAAATTCCAAAATTAACATATTAAAAGATTATATAAATATATGGTACTCTAGTATTACAAAACTTCTTTTAAGTTTTTATTTAAATTACAGTTAGTTAACATACAGTGTAATATTAGTTTCATGTATACAATATAGTGATTCAATACTTCCATACAACACCTACTACTCAAGAAACAAGTACACTCCTTAATCCCTATCACTTATTACACCTATCCTCTCACCTGCCTCCTTTCTGGTAGCCATCAGTCTGTTCTCTATACTTAAGGGTCTATTTCTTGGTCTGGCTCTCTCTCTCTGTTTTTTGTCTATTTGTTGTGTTGTCTTTTTTCCTAAATTCCACACATGACTGTAATCATATGGTATTTGTCTTTCTCTGACTTACTTTGCTTAACATAATATTTCCTAGCTCCATCCATGTCATTGCAAAGGTCAAGATTTCACTCTTTTGAGGGCTGAGTATTTTTTTTCTGTTTTAATTCATTAATTAATTTATTTTATTTAAATTTCAATTAGTTAACATAAAATGCAAAATATTGGTTTCAGGAGTAGAATTCAGTGATTCATCACTTACACATAACACCCAGTGCTCATCACAAGTGCCCTCCTTACCACCTATCACCCATCTAGCCCATCTCCCACCCACTTCTCTCCATCAACCCAGTTTGTTCTCTATCATTAAGAGTCACTTCTGGTTTGTCTTACTCTCTTCTCTTCCCCCCACTTCCCAAATGTTCATATGTTTTGTTTTTTAAATTCCACATATGAGTGAAATCATATGATATTTGTCTTTCTCTGATGGACTTATTTCACTTAGCATAATACATTGTAGTTCTATCCACATCATTGCAAATGGCAAGATTTCATTCTTTTTTGATGGCTGAGTAATATTTCATTATATATATGTATATGTATATATGTGTATATATACATACACACACACACACACACACACACACACCACCTTTATTTTATTCATTCATCAGTCAATGGACATTTGGGTTATCTCCATAGCTGAGCTATTGTTGTTAATGCTGCTATAAACATAAGGGTGCATATACCCCTTCAAATCTGTATTTTTTTTATCCTTTGGGTATATACCTAATAGTGTGATTGCTGGATCATAGGGTAGTTGTATTTTTAGTTTTTTGAGGAACCTCTATACTGTTCTCCAGAGAGGCTGCACCAGTTTGCATTCCCACCAAGAATGCAAGAGTGTTCCCATTCTCAGCATCCTCACCAACACCTGTTGTTTCTTGTGTTGTTAATTTTAGCCATTATGACAGGTGTAAAGTGGTGTACCATTGTGGTTTTGATTTGTGTTTCCCTGATAATGAGTGATGAGCATCTTTTCATGTGTCTGCTAGCCATCTGGATGTCTTCTTTGGAAAAGTGTTTATTCATGTCTTCTTCCCATTTCTTCATTGGATTATTCATTTTTATGGGTGTTGAGTTCTTTATAATTCTTTATAGTTTTTAAGTTCTTTATAGATTTTGGGAGACTGTGGGAGAGGCAGGAGAGAAGCATCAAAAGAAAAGATTTCAAAAGGGAAGGGCTGGAGAAGGTGCAAGGCCTTAGGACATGTTTACACAGCTGAACGCGGCTGCTGCTCGTAAGGAAAGCTTAGAGCCATTAACATTGTCCAGGGCTGGATCCTCCTTCACATTTGATCCTTCCTGGTGTTATAGAAACCAATTAACTGGAAATTCAACCTTGAAAAGCTAAACCATTAGATTGATTAACACACTTGCTTAGCTGACTTTATGCATGTATTCTTTAGCAATTATCCTAATCAAAAGAAGCTTCATTCTGGGGGCCTCATTCCGACTTGAGTATGAGGACCTTCACTTAACTGCACTTTGTGGACTCATCTTTTGCGACTCCATCCATACTCCCTGCAACAACTAACCCTTTATCAGATATGTCATTTGCAAGTATCTTCTCCCATTCTGTCAGTTGCCTTTTAGTTTTCTTGATTGTTTCCTTCACTGTGCAGAATTTTTTGTTTGTTTGTTTGTTATTTTTAATCTTGATGAAGTCCCAACAGTTCAAGTTTGCTTTTGTTTCCCTTTCTTTTGGCAAAGTCTAATAAGAAGTTGCTCCAGCCAAGCTCAAAGAGGTTGCTGCCTGTGTTCTCCTATAGTATTTTGATGGTTTCTTGTCTCACATTTAGGTTTCTCATCCATTTTGAATTTATTTTTATGTATGGTGTAAGAAAGTGGTCCAGGTTCATTCTTATGCATGTTGCTGTCAAGTTTTCCCAATACCATTTGTCGAATAGTCTATCTTTCTTCCATTGGATATTCTTTACTGCTTTGTTGAAGATTAATTGGCCATATAGTTGTGGGTCCATTTCTGAGTTTTCTATTCTGTTCTTTTGATCTATGGGTCTGTTTTTTTTTGCCAATACTATACTGTCTTGATGATTACAGCTTTGTAATATAGCTTGAAATCCTGAATCCTCCAGTTTTGTTTTTCTTTTTCAGGATTGCTTTGAATATTCAGGGTCTTATGTGACTCCACACAAATTTTAGATTGTATGTTCTAGCTCGATGAAAAATGCTGGTGATATTTTGATAGGAAATGCAATAAATGTGTAGATTGCTTTGAAAGTATAAACATTTAACAATGTTTGTTCTTCCAATCCATGCACATGGAATGTTTTTTTTTTCCATTTCTTTCTGTCCTCTTCATTTTATTTCATAAGTTTTCTAGTTTTCAGAGAATAGATCTTTTACCTCTTAGGTTAGGTTTATTCCTAGATATCCTACTATTTTGGTGCAATTGCAAATGGGATCAATTCCTTTAATTCACTTTCTGTGGCTTCATTATAGCTGTATAGAAATGCAACAGATTTCTGCACACTGATTTTATATCCTGTGACTTTGCTGAATTCATGTGTTAGTTGTAGCAATTTTGTGGTAGAGGCTTTTGGGCTTTCTACATAGAGTATCATGACATGTGCAAGTAGTGAAAGTTTGACAACTTCTTTGCTAATTTGGATGCCTTTTATTTATTTTTGTTGTCTGATGGCTGAGGCTAAGACTTCCAGTAGCGTGTTAAATAGTACTGATGAGAATAGACATCCTTGATTGGTTCCTGACCATAGCAGAAAGACTCTCAGTTCCTCCTCACTGAGGATAATATTAGCTGTGGGTTTTTGTATATGGCCTTTATGATGTTGAGGTGTGTTCCATCTATCCCTACTTTGTTGAGGGTTTTTATCAAGAATGGATGCTGTATTTTGTCGAATGCTTTTTCTAAATCTATTGACAGGATCATATGGTTCTTTTCCTTTCTTTTATTAATGTGGTGTATCATGTTGATTGATTTGTGAATATTGAAGCACCCCTGCAGCCCAGGAATAAATCCCACTTGATTGTGATGTGTGGGGAATAAGTTTAGGAATTTCCTGAGCCTGCATTGATGGATTAACAAAGCATAAAGAATTAGAAAGCAATAGGATGCTCACACCCAAGTTTGGGTAAACAAGATTAGGTAAATAGGTGAATAGGGCTATAGACTGCTGCCAGGCAAAGTTGCCCAGAGCAGAGCTAATTAACAAAAGAATAGTGCCTTGTTGACCCTGAGGTTTGTCTTATCCCCTAGGCTAGCTAAAATAAACAGACACATTAGCCATCTCTTGCATTTTAATCCTGAGTTCCGCTTTCTTGCTAGACAAGAAAGAACTCTAGACCCAGTCTAAGACAGTGATGAATGTTTCTTTTAATTTACTGTTGAATTTCATTTGCTAGTATCTTGTTGAGAATTTTTGCATCCATGTTCATCACGGATATTGGCCTGTAATTCTCCTTTATAGTCGGGTCTTTGGTTTTGGAATCAAGGTAATGCTGACTTCATAGAATGAGTTTGGAAGTTTTTCTTCCATTTTTATTTTTATTTTTTTGGATCAGTTTGAGAAGAATATGTATTAACTCTTCTTTAAATGTCTGGTAGAATTCCCCTGGGAAGCCATCTGGTCCAGGACTCTTTTTGGGAGATTTTTTTATTACTGATTCAATTTCTTTGCTGGTTATGGATCTGTTCAAATTTTTCTCTTCCTGTTTCAGTATTGTTAGTTTCTGAGTTTCTAGGAATTTGTTCCTTTCTTCCAGATTTCCCAATTTCTTGGCATATAATTTTTTATAGTATTCTCTTATAATTATTTTTTTTTCCTATGGTGTTGGTTGTGATCTCTCCTCTTTCACTCGTGTTTTATCTATATGGATCCTTTCTCTTTTCTTTTTGATAAGTTTGGCTAGGGGTTTATACATTTTATTAATTCTTTCCAAGAATCAGCTCCTAGTTTTGTTAATCTGTTCTACTGTGTTTTGTTTGTTTGTTTGTTTCTGTATCATTTATTTCTGCTCTAATCTTTATTATTTCCCTTCTTCTGCTTGATTCAGGCTTTATTTGCTGTTCCTTTAAGTCTACCTCCTTCAGGTGTAAATGTTGTGTATATAGACCTTTATTGCTTCCTGAAATAGACCTGAATTGCAATATACTTTCCTCTTAGGACACCCTTATGTTTTCATTTTCATTTTCTTCCATGATTTTTAAAAATTTCCTCTTCAATTTCCTGGGTAACCCATTCATTCATTACTAGGAAATACTTTAACTTCCATGTAATGGAGGACTTTCCAAATGTTTTCTTGTGATTGACTTCAAGTTTCATAGCATTGTGGTCTGAAAATATGCATTGTATTATCTTGATCTTTTTGTACTTGTTGAAGGCTGATTTGTGACCCAGTATGTGATCTATTCTGGAGAATGTTCCATGTGCATTCAAAAAGAATATGTATTCTGCTTTTTTAAAATGAAATGTTCTGAACATATCTGTTAAGTCCATCTGATCCAGTGTGTCTTTCAAAGACATTATTACCTTTTGATTTTCTGCTTAGATGACCTATCCATTGTTGTAAGTAGGGTGTTTAAGTATCCTACAATTATTGCATTATTATTAATGAGTTTCATTATATTTGTTATTAACTGATTTATATATTTGCATGCTTTCAAGTCGGGAGCATAAATATTTGCAATTGTTAGATCTTCTTGGTGGATAAACCCCTTAATTATGATATAATGCCCTTCTTTATTGCTTTTTACAGTCTGGTTTAAAATATGTATGGCTACTCTGGCTTTCTTTGGACATCCATAAGCATGATAGATGGTTCTCCATCCCCTCAGATTCTATCTGCAGGTGTCTTTAGGTCTAAAATGAGTCTCTTGTAGGTAGTATATAGATGGATCTTGTTTTTTTTTTAATCCATTCTTATACTTTATGCCTTTTGATTGGAGCATTTATTCCATACATTGAGTGTTATTATTGAAAGGCATGAATTTAGTGCCATTTTGTTACCTGCAGAGTTGGTGTTTCTGGTGATGCTCTCGGGTTCTTTCTAGTCTTTGTTCCTTTGTTTTTGTTTTTTTTTTTGTTTTGTTTTGTTTTGTTTTGTTTTTTGTTTTTTTTCCCAAAGAGTCCCCCTTAACATTTCTTGAAGGGCTGGTCTAGTGTTCACAAACTCCTTTAGTTTTTATTTGTATTGGAAACTCTATCTCTCCTTCTAATCTGAGTGACAGCCTTGCTGTATAGAGTATTCTTGGATGCATGCTTTTTTTTTTTTCCATTCAGCACATTGAATGTATTGTCACTCCTTTCTCATTTTTCAAGTTTCTGTAGACAGATCTGCTTTGACCCTGATCTGTCTTCCTTTGTAGGTTAAGGACTTTTTTCCCTTGCTATTTTTAGGATTCTTTTCTAGTCTATGTATTTTGTGATTTTGACTGTGATATGTCTTGGCAATGACCATATTTTGTTGAAATTAATGGGAGTTCTCTGTACTTTTTGGATTTTTATGTCTGTGTCCTTTTCGAGATTATGGAAGTTTTTAACTATAATTTGCTCACATAAACCTTCTACACCCTTTTTTCTTTCTTCTTCTGGGTCTCCTATGATATGAGTGTTATTACATTTTAATACATCACTGAGGTCCTTATGCCTGCCTTTGTGGTCCCTGATCTTTGGTTACCTTTTCTTTTCACCTTTATTATTTTCATAATTTAATCTTGTATATTGCTAATTTGCTCCTCTCCCTTATCCATTTCATGTTTTTATGGCCTCCTTTTAGGATTGCATCTAGGTTATTACATTTTTAATTTTGGTCTGACTATATTTTAGTTCTTTTATCTCTGCATAAAGTGATTCTCTGGTGTCTTACATGCTTTTTTCAAGCTCAGCTTGTACCTTATAATCATTGTTTTAAATTCTAGTTCAAACATCTTATATCTGCATTTATTAAATCCTGGGCCATCATTTCTTCCTGTTCTTTTTTGAGGTGAATTCATCTGTCTTGTCATTGTATGAGAAAAAAACAACAATGATAGAATTAAATAATTTTTTTTAATTTAAAAAATCAAATAAAGGATGCTAGATGCTAGGTTTGTTTTGGTGCTTGTTAAGAGAATTGTGATAGAAAAAAGAGAAAATAAAAAAGGACATAGGAAAAAAACAATAACACAATTAAAAAATAAAGTATAAAATAATAATAAAATCTTAAAAAATAAAAATATTTGCTTTTTCTTTATCCAAGAAACAAAAGAAAAACATCCACAACAAAAACAAAAACAGAAGCAACAACAAAAATGTACAAACAAGTGAACTAACAAAAATCTCAAATGAAGCTAGTTATAGTTTCCCCTAAACCTGAAATATTGCATCACACTATGATCAGTAGACCAAGCTCATGGAAATAATTTGTGTTGGTCTTTTTGGAGGAGCCTGCTGCTCTGATTCTCAGGTCAACTTGCCCTAGTGCAGATGTGCCTGGAGGGAGCAGGGAACAGTGCTTGGTGTGGGAAAGGTTTCTGCTGGTCTTCTGAGGGTGGATGGCGGGGGGGGTTCAGTGCTGGGTATAAAGCAAGCTTGACTAAGAAAAGCAGTGGTTTATATATACAATGGAATACTACTTGGCAGCGATAAAGAATGAAATCTTGCCATTTGTAGCAACATGGATGGAACTGGAGAGTATTAAGCTAAGTGAAATAAATCAGTCAAAAAAAGACAGATACCATATGTTTTCACTCATATGTGGATCCTGAGAAACTTAACAGAGAACCATGAGGGAGGGGAAGGGGGGAAAGTTACAGACAGGGAGGGAGGTAAACCATAAGAGACTCTTAAGTACTGAGAACAAACTGAGGGTTGATGGGGGATGGGAGGGAGGGGAGGGTGGGTGATGGGTATTGAGGAAGGCACCTGTTGGGATGAGCACTGGGTGTTATATGGAAACCAATTTGACAATAAATTATATTTAATATAAAAAATAAAATAAAAATAAAATTTAAAAATTTAAAAAAAGAGCAGGGGACATAGGCAAGTTAGGCAGCCAGTGTCCATACTGCACTGCTTCCTACAGGTTATTCTGTATGTATGCTGAAATGGTGATAGACAGCTCCTTTTTCCCCCAGAGAGGTGTCTCCATGAATGCTGCCTCTCCAGGATATGCTCAGAGAAGAGTAAATAATCTCCCCGTCTGTTCCTCATGTATTGTTCATATCACTGTTTCCATGCGGTGTTCCCTCACAGTTGTTTGCCTGCTTTCTTTCCAGGAGCAAGATGGTGCCCTCCACGATTTATCTCAGCCAAGACTCCTGACCTTTAAAACTCCAGGCTTTAAGCCCCACTTGTTGACAACTTACCAAAATTCAGCCCCTCTCATTTTCAATTTGCATGGTTTTAGGGAAATGTTCTACTTGTGCATTGCCCTGTGTGCTCCTCTCTCTTCCCTTCTCTGTCACTATAGCTCCCTCCTTTCTGTAGCACCCACAATCCATTTCCTCCCTAAACCATGTATCTGTACTTCCTACCTTCCTCAGTGCAGCCTCTTCTCTCCTTTTAGTTGTGGAGTTTGTTCTGTAAGTCCTCAGGTTGACTTCTGAGGTATTTAAGATGATTTGATAGATATCTTGTTGTGTTTATGGGACAAGATGAGCCTAGGGTCCTCCTACTTTGCTGTCATCTTCCTCCTTCCCCCGGTGTTGTTGGTGTATATCTGGTATTACCAAACTTCTTATATATTTTTTTAATATACAACATCCTATTTCTTATGTTTTACTTATTATTGTGCTATTCTTTCTGATTAGAGCCTTCCCACTTCTTTTTTTAACTTGGCAAATTGTTAATAAGTTTCAGTTCAGCCATCATCCCTTCCAAAAACCTCACCCTAAATCACCTGTTGTGATCTGCCCTCTTCTCTGTTGCCATAATGACTGTTATACACTTCTGTTTACTTATTTAACATTTATTGAGAATTCACTATGTGTAAGAAAATGTGCTAGATAATCAGGATATACAAGTGAGCAGCATTAAGCATAACTACTGCCTCCATGGAGTTTACAGTTCATCTTGTCAATTACCACATTAAAATGAAATTAACTATTTTTCTCTCTACCCTTTCTAAATTATAAAATCCTTGATACCAAGGCCTATATATGTATTTACATTAGTACCCTTAGTTCCCAACACTGTCTTGAAATTTAATAGGCACAAAAAAAAATGTTGTTGAACTCAACTTTCTGATTATACCAAAGTGAAAAATATCCCTTTTTCAAATCATCTATTTTCTAATCTATCCCTACTTTCTGCTACTGGTCTCTACATCACAAGAATAAGAGAACACATCCAATTGGATGGTTAGGGTAGGGGTAGTAGAGGTTGAAGGGAAAGAAGATACAATTGAGATACATAAAGAGGTTGACCCAAAACTCTTTGTAGCACTTTCTATTTGCTCTGATTTTTCTCCTCACATTATCTCCCTATTATAATATATTTTGAAGGTATATCTTTTCCCACATAATTGAGTTGGAGAAAACGTGTGTGGGGGGGGGGAGAAAAAGACAGAGAAAGGGACAGAGAGAGATTGGGCATCTTCTTAAATTCTGAACCAAATGAGTCTCACATATGAGTCAATATTAAGTAGCACTCATAACATACCTGAGATGTCTACAGTGATGCATGTACCTAAACCTTTGGATGAAATTGGGTCAATATTAAAATCAATTTGGCATTTACACTTCACTTCCATTGTTCTCAAAAAGTTTCAACCCATCCACTTATCTTCTTAGGTTCCAAACTACTAACTTTCACATTATCATTCATGTGGGCTCTTAGTATGGTGTTTTGCCAACTGGTTTTTGGAAATATAAAACAATAATTGCTAAGGTAGCCTTTGCAAGATATTTTACCTAATAGCATTAGATGCAGTAAGAACCAAGGAATATGTGAAGTTTCCACCATATGTTACAGTGACTAAATCACAAATCCTTGGCCTGATCTGCTGACTCGATGATTATCTAGTTACAGCTGTTTAGATGATTTAAGGAAATGATAGCCTGAATGGATATTTATTATTTAATCTTTCAACCTTCCACCCATTTCTTGCCCCCTGCTGACTCTCTGTTTCAAATGTTATTCCTCTCCTCCTCCATCTCCCTGTCCTCTACACACACACACACACACGCACACACACACTCACTTTCATTTTCCACAAAAATGTGTTCATTCAAGAAGACATGTCTCCTGTATTTGTCTTCAACAGCTTTTTATTATTTGCAAATGAGAAAAGATAAATTTGTTCATCTTAAAATATGCTTCTTGTCCATTTCACTTCAGTGCTAATCATGTTTTTTACTTCACTCTTGTTCTGTGAAGGAAAAACATAATGCATGCTCCAAATTGTAGCCACCTACAATATTCCTTTAAATTTAATGTGGTACCAATTAGTTCTTATAGCAAATACGTGTGATTCAGTCTCTATAATGGGAATAAAATGATTTCATTATGCCCCATAGCTTTCCTTTTTTTTTTTTTAAATTATTGTAAAGAGGGGCACCTGGGTGGCTCAGTCAGTTAAGCAGCCGACTTCGGCTCAGGTCATGATTTCGCGGTTTGTGAGTTCCAGCCCCACGGTCGGGCTCTGTGCTGAGGCGCAGAGCCTGGAGCCTGTTTCCGATTCTGTGTCTCCCTCTCTCTCTGCCCCTCCTCAGTTCATGCTCTGTCTCTCTCTGTCTCAAAAATAAATAAATGTTAAAAAAAATTAAAAAAAATTATTGTAAAGAGCTAAAGTTAAAATACTGAAAACTAAATTGTATGTTAATCTCACAGTTATTAGAATTTTAATCTAATCACTTTGGCCATTTTTCTCTCTATGCCAGTGTTGTAAAAGCCATTTTGTAGGGTATATTTCAGCTATTTTCTGATAATATAAAGAAAAGATAAAGTACATACTTGTCCTCTGGAAGCTCTATGACTGTGTGTGTGTGTGTGTGTGTGTGCACGCGTGTGTGTTTCTTATGATATACACAAATAGCTCATTTGTTATGAATATGCTATTTAAATGCAGGAAGATCTTGGGGCGCCTGGGTGGCGCAGTCGGTTAAGCGTCCGACTTCAGCCAGGTCACGATCTCGTGGTCCGTGAGTTCGAGCCCCGCGTCGGGCTCTGGGCGATGGCTCAGAGCCTGGAGCCTGTTTCCAATTCTGTGTCTCCCTCTCTCTCTGCCCCTCCTCCGTTCATGCTCTCTCTCTGTCCCAAAAATAAATAAACGTTGAAAAAAAAATTAAAAAATAAATAAATAAATAAATGCAGGAAGACCTGACATTTTAAGATTGTCATCAATTCTGAGAGAAAAAAGTCACGTGTTACCCTCCATGTTCCTTTAGAAACTAATTTCATTCAAGGTCTCTTTCCCCCCAGAATTTGACATTGTAGTTTTAAATGAATGCTATCAATGACACTATTAAATAGGATTACATCTCAGTTGACCAAGCTAGGATCTAACGTTGAAAACGCAATTCTTCAATTACACTTCACAGGTATAATGAAATTACCTTGAATGCATGGTCTAGTGGGCTTACTCCTGATAATGCAATGCTAAGTGATCAAATCAATTCTCACAGAAAAGTGGATCTGAGGAAAAAATATAATGCATCGTAAAAAAAAAAAAAGCTAAAGAAAAAACAAAAGATGGAGGAAATAGTAAAATGTGATCTCTCAGTTAGGGATCTAAAAAATTGCACTAATTCCTTAATGTTGATTTATATAATTATGTTCATACTTCTACAATTTATCTTTTTCTTACCTGTACTTGGTCTTCACCAATATACTATAAAGAATATTTATTTGAGCTGACCCTTTGTTGCTTTGAAGGCTTTGAGATTTCTAAAGTATTATTCTCTTTATTCCTACTGAGTTATGAATTTTGAGTACCTCACTGGTTTTATGTAGGCTCTGAATGGATTAATATTATGTTTGTTAATGAGATTTCCATGGAGGAGTTAATTTCAGGAAGTCAATATAAACATTCTGAATCATTATTTTTAAAATAACACAAGTAGCAAATATCCATTGAAGATTTTAAGATTGTGTGTTCTAGCTCTACAAAAAAAAAAAAAAAATTGCTGGTGTTATTTTGATAGGCATTGCAATAAATGTGTAGATTGCTTTAGGTAATATAAACATTTAACAATGTTTGTTCTTCCAATTCATGAGCATGGGATGTTTTTCCATTTCTTTGTGTACTCTTTAATTTCTTTCATAAGTTTTCTATTTTTGAGAATATAGATCTTTTACCTCTTTGGTTAGGTTTATTCGTAGATATCTTAATACATTTTTTGGTGCAATTACAAACTGCCCCCAAATTTTTTTCTAAAAGAAATTTTATTTTGAAAGAAAAAAATAACAAAGATAAACACTACTCAAAATCCCACCACAGACATAAACACTGTTAAAAAATTGTATATATGGGCACGTGGGTGCCTCAGTAGGTTGAGCGCCCAACTCTTGATTTTGGTTCAGGTTATGATCCCAGCATCTTGGAATCCAGCCCCATGTCAGGCTCCATGCTGAGGGTGGAGCCTACTTCAGATTCTCTCTCTCTCTCTGCCCTTATGCCCCTCTTCCCTGCTCAATACTCTCTCTAAAATAAAAAATAATAATAAAAATGTTTAATAATTGTATATATTTAGCATTTTCTATATATTGATGTGTATATAAATACCATAAAATCATTCAAATTCTGTTTTATATTCTGCTTTTTTTTACCTAAAATTAAATTATGTACATTTACCATGTCATTAAATATTATTTTAACATATGCTTTTTAATTGCATCAATATCCTATCATTTCTATGCATCAAAGCTTATTTAAATAATTCCCAATTTTTAAATACTTAAGTGATTTCAAATATTTAATATTAGAATAATGTTGTAGTAAACATCCTCTAGAGTATGTTTTTCTACATGTCTGATTATTTGTTTAAAATAATTTTCAATCTGTGGATTTACTAAGGAGTAAAGCTATTTAAGATTTTTCATACATATTGCTAAGTTTCCCTCAAGATAATCTGTGCTGATTTACACTTCGTTGCCAGTGTACATGAGTGCCAATTTTTAGAATATTCTTGCGAGAACTACCTGTATATTAAAAATATTTTTCCTTGTTTGCTAGAAAAAACTATCTCATCATTTAATTTGAATTTTCATTTATTTGGAGGTTAACTATTTTTCCATAGGTTAATTGAAAATATTTATAAATTTTCTATAATTTTTACAAATTTATAAAAACTGTCCCTTGTTCAGTTTTCTCTTGAAATGCCTCATGTTTTCTAATTGGTATGCAAGTTATATTCATATGTTGAAAATATTAACCCTTTTCCTGCTATTTATTTTTCAATTATTTTCTCAGTTTGCCATTTTTTGCTTTTAATGATATTAATTTAATTTGTTTTTAAGTTGTATGTAATCAAATCTATCAAGTATTTAATTTTTCTTATATAGTTTTTCTTTAGAAGTCATGCTTAGAATGTCCTTCTACAGCTCCACAATTAGATAATACTCACCTGTATTATTTCATTGTTTAGTATGCATATATGTGTATACAAACACAAACATGCACACACACACACATATATTCATAAATAAGATTAGACTGTAGTGTGTTTGTAATAAGGGTTATCTTTGCCAAAGTTATACATCAGAGTTATGCTGTTATGCTGGTTGTGAAAATGAACTTTGTGTCCTTGAAGAGTTTATTTTCTGGTAATATAAATTTGGAAAGTGCAGGAATTTCCAGTTTCTTAAAGGTTTAAGAAAATTTAGCTATAAAAACATTTGGACCTGAGTTATCTTTCAGGCAATTCCTTTAAACTTTTCTTTTCCCAACCTGTTTTTATAGTCATTGGTTTGTTTTATGTTTTTTATTCTGGAAAACCTTTAACTTATGTTTTTATGTTATTTTTTTTTCTAGAAAATTGACCATTTTGTCCAGGAATTCTAATGTATAATTTTTACATATCTTTATTCTTATTAATTATTAAAAATTCTAAAAAAACCCTCCCCATAAACCCTCATTTGTTTATGTATATGTGTATGTATGTGTATATTTATATATGTATGTGTGTGTGTGTATATATATATATATATATATATATAAAGACAGAGAGAGGGCAAGAAAGAGGGCAAGAATTTTGTCTGGTTTTATTCATCTTTTCCTAGATTATTGAATGATATTTAGAGTACAATGGTGTAAAAGAATGACAGTTGTAGAGGAGAGTAGTCCAGGTAATTTGAAATGAATGAGGTATTTTCACGAGTTGGATTCATATGAAGAAAGAACTATGAAGAAAAATGGCTTGCAAATTATTTATCCTCATTAACTACAGCTCTTGGGAGGGGAAAATACTTGAGTACTGTATTTATTAAACCAGATTTCAACAGGCAGTTACCAATAAGGTACTTTGCTGGAAATTTAGGTAAATTATCACCAATTTGTTGGATGTGTTAACTGCACTCTTATGGCCAAAGAGCAATGCTTACCATTGCCATGGTTCTCATAGAGAAAGAATGTAATTGATGGCATAATTTTTAAACTTAATATTGTTGCAAATGATGAACATCTTCTTAAAATACATAATTTTAACCACTAACTTGCACTGAAAAATCACATTTTTAAAAAAAAATTTTTTTTTAAGTTTATTTATTTTTGAGACAGAGAGAGACAGAGCATGAACGGGGGAGGGTCAGAGAGAGAGGGAGACACAGAATCGGAAGCAGGCTCCAGGCTCTGAGCCATCAGCCCAGAGCCCGACGCGGGGCTGGAACTCACGGACCGCGAGATCGTGACCTGAGCTGAAGTCGGACGCTCAACCGACTGAGCCACCCAGGCGCCCCTGAAAAATCACATTTTTAAAATGACAGCACATCGCTTCTCGGCCTTTTGGCTAAGATCAAGTGTAGTATCTGTTCTTATCAGCTTAAAATGACAGCACATATATAAAATAAAATTTAAATAAATATGAAATTCTATCTAAAGTAAGATTTCATTATTAGTAATCTTAGACGAATATGCTAATTTTTAACCTATGTTCTCTTTGTTTTACTCTCAGGATTGAGAATGAGAATTCTTGATTTAGGATAAAAAAAAAAAAAAAAAAAATGTCCGCTGCATCATTACAACCTTTTGGGCCTGTCTGAAAAAAAAAAAAAAAATCTTGCAAATATGGCTTTCTAACAAGAGACCAGACTGCTTCCAAATCATACCAAAGAGAAGGTATGAAGTTGTTTTTCTAGCATCCCCAATCATTATGAGTTCCCACAATTTTCCTCTACCAATGAAAAACAAAATGGAGGAAAAAAAATTATAAATAAGTGTGTTTGCTGCTGTGACATTCTTTCATCCAAAAAGGGTAATTTTCTTGTTCTCAGTATTAATTCTTTGCCCTTTAAGATAATATTTTACATATACTTATATATTTTGATATATATATATAGTTTGATATATCAAACTATTCCTTAACAACAACACACAGTATTATGAATGCACAAAATTTCAGACTATGTTTTGAAAAGTTTTATATGAAAAACAAAGTTTATCATTGGTTACTTAAAAAAAATTAAATTTAGGGGCTCCTGGGTGGCTCGGTCGGTTTAGCGTCTGACTTTGGCTCAGGTCATGATCTTGCAGCTGGTGGGTTTGAGCCCCGTGTCAGGCTCTGTGATGACAGCTCAGAGCCTGCAGCCTGCTTCAGATTCTATGTCCCTGTCTCTCTGCCCCAACCCACTTGCATTCTGTCTCTGTCTCTCTCAAAAATAAATAAACTTTAAAAAATATATACAAAATTAAAAAAATAAATTTAAGGGTGCCTGGATGGTTCATTCGGTTAAGTGCTCAAGTCTTGATTTCCTGTCAAGTCATGATCTCACGTGGTGGTACCAAGCCCCCCATCAGGCTCCACGCTGACAGCACAGAACCTGCTTGGGATTCTCTCTCTACCTCTTTCCGCTCCTCCCCGCCCTCAAAATAAATAAATAAACATTTTAAAAAATTACATTTAGACACAACTGAAATGTTTAAAACCTTGTTGGATCTACAATAATTTCAACACAGTCTCTAAACAACAGCATGTACAAGGAACTTCAGTGCTTCAATATAGTGTAGGTACATCTTAAGATCCATCTGTCTATCCTGTTAAATCAAATAAAGCATGTATATTTGTTTACTGTTTTTCAATATGGTGGGAGATACTTTCAAAGTGGAGATAAGCAATATTTCCAGTATTTAGCTGTGTTGTACTTTTCCTTCTCTCTCATGAGAGATGATTGACTGTGAAAGCAAATATTGTTTCACTAGATTATAAAAGACTGCTGAAAGTCACATAAATGAATGTACTACATTTTAAAACACAAAATATCTTATGAACTTTGACCACTGATATTTCCTTTTTGAACAGTGTGTTTTCACAGTGTAGAATATTAACTAATCTTGATCAAAAAGTACTAGCTGAGTACATAATAGTTGTGGTACACCACATAAGAGATGTTCTAATAGGTACATCAAATCAATTTGTAATGGAGCTTGTTATTGATGAAAATAAGATTAACAAAATGCACTAACATGCAACAGAACTAATATGTTCAGCTACTGTAAATATCTAAACCATCACTGATGTTTTAGTTCCACTATTGATTCTACAGTCCAAAGGAGAGATGCTTTTTGTTTGACATAATTGAGACATGGTGACCATGAGACTATAACAACTCTGATCAGCCCAGAGGATTCATAGTCCTCCAAATTCATTGTTTGTTTCCACTAATTCTTAAATGCTACAACCTGTCTCTGGTAATTTAAAACTACAAAATCCAGAGGGCCAAGTATTAACAAGAATGTATGGATCTTCTGTACTCCATTTTGGAAAGATGGTCTTTCGAGAACAACAATTTAATAATGGGGAGAGATGTGATGTGATTAGGAAAATTTTAAAAATGGACAGTTTCAAAGATCTGAGGCCATTTTATAAAAAGCCTCTTTTTGGAAAAAAATACTCTTTTTCATAGGAGAAAAATGAAATAATGTGGAATGCTGTATAAGAAATAAAAAAGGTCTGTGTCACTTTTCTTTTTTTTTTTTTAATTTTTTTTCAACGTTTATTTATTTTTGGGACAGAGAGAGACAGAGCATGAATGGGGGAGGGGCAGAGAGAGAGGGAGACACAGAATCGGAAACAGGCTCCAGGCTCTGAGCCATCAGCCCAGAGCATGACGCGGGGCTCGAACTCACGGACCGCAAGATCGTGACCTGGGTGAAGTTGGACGCTTAACCGACTGCGCCACCCAGGCGCCCCCTGTGTCACTTTTCTAAAGCTAATTCTTGTTACTGAATCAAAGCTAACTATATACATAGATCTGAGTGATTAAACTCCAAACACACTATTGAATAATTTCATTTAAATAATTACTGAGAACTTGTTCTGTGCCAGGCACTATGCAACAGTAAATAAAACATACTTATTTCCTGCTTCCCATTCTGGAATCAGAATGAAATGTGTTAAGCATAATAATGGAGGGCACAGGGGCTTATGAGAATTCATATTAGAGATGTCAATTAGCCTGGATGGTAAGGGAAGCCTCTTTGAAAAAGGGACATTTTATCTGAGACTTTAGGCATAAGTTAGGAAAGGGAGAAGGCTGAAGAAAGTCTGTTTCAAGCTGATGGAATAGCATATGTGAAGCCTTAAACTAAGAGAAAGGACATGGCACATTCCAGGAACAGAAAGAATATCAAAGTGGATGGAGGGTAGAAAGCCAGATTGTGCAGACTCTAAAAATAAGGTAATGATTCCGCGTATCTGCTGAGGGAAACTTAATGTTAATGTTATATCATTTACATTTTTAAAAGATCATTTTGTCGAGTGTGAATAATGGATTGGAAAAGAAAATGACGTAGTAGAGGCCCAAAGAAGACCCATTTTTAACAATCATATGCAAGGCCATCATATTTGAATTTTACGATATTGGAGGAAAGGAAAATAGAGGATTTTAATGGAGTTTAGAATTATGGGAGCTACATCAAGAGTTCCTTTTGATACCCTTTCCTGTGCTATGATTCTTGCAGTCTGAGAAGGGAATACATCTGGAGATCTCTCTCTTATATTAGACTTAAGGGTCCTTGTTCCTGGGACCCAATCTCTGATCCTGATATACATTAATGTTCTTTTGAACTTACAAATTGATAGAGTGCAGTGTAAGTTATTCTTAAATTTTATATATTCATTTAATAAATTTATGAGTGTCTCTTACAACACAGACACTGCTCTAGGTGTTAAAGATATAGCTGTGAATAAGAGAGCAGGACTTTACTTTCACCGGGCTTATATTTTAGTAAAAGGAGAAAGACAATAAAAAAGTAATTCTTGATAGAAGAAATACCTAACATGAAGAAATATGTGATAGTGACTGTCAGTGGTGGGTGGGATGAAATAAACATGCCATTAGATTAGGTAGTCAGGGAAGAGCTTCTCTATGGTAACAATATTTGAGTTGTGATCTAGATGAAAAGAATAGTTTTATTCAAGATCAGAGGACTTAGTATTCTAAATAGGGGAATGAAAAACAGAAAGGCCCTTAAGAGAGTTTGGTGTGTCTGAGAGACAGAAAGGTCAATTTAGCTGGGCTTTAGCGATCAAAGAATAAAATGGCAGGGGATAAGGTTGAAGGGGCATGAAAGGGTCAGATAATTTAAGGCTTTGTAGGTTATATTAAGCAATGAGTCTTGTTTTAAGTATTATGGGAAGCCAAAACAACTCAATACTAATCCTGAACAATCCTAAGTTTATAGTTCACATCCATCTAATAGATCACCATCCACACTTGCCTTAAAGATCTTACTTTAACAGGAAGCATATAGCTGCATGTCTACACCTAGTCAAACAAATGTCTTTATAAACAACAGAGACCAATTATAGCCAGTTTTGAGTTCACTTGGCAATAGTGACATGTGTGTACTTGGGTACGAACTGAGTTTACACTGACTTCATATAAACTCAATGAGCTATCAGGGAACAAGTGCACATACACTCACCTACAGACTTGGACTCCCGGCTTGAAGAATTAACAGGGTCTACTCCAGGTAATCCTTGAGAAAAATCATCAGTAGAGTCAGCAGGGGCATTTGTTATCTATCTATCAAATGATATAATTTCAAAATGGTCAGGAACCAGCTTTTAAATAATTCCCAAAGTTTTGGGCACAGAATTTTGACTGTCCAATATTCTGCCTAAAGAAATAGAAAATAGCTTATATTTCCACAGCAAAGGCAAATATCACCAAAAAATAATCCTTGCTTAAAAGCTTAGTTTGTTTCTGAGGCAAGAAGGAAAAGAACTTTTTCCTTTTTGGTGAAAACTATTTTTTGACAGTGAGCATATGTATTAAATAATTTACTTTCTTGAGAATAATAATAGAACAAGTAAGCCAAAGCAGAAACAAGCAAAAAGCAGAAATTCTTGCAATTGAAATTGTCATGGCTTTATCTTACATTCCTCAGAAAGTTTGCTTGTGTTTAGTCATTTAAATTCTCCTTTTCTTACTTGTCTTGATCATTTTCTTTAATGATTATTCTTCATCTGACTGTCAAACCTTTGCATTATGACCATCTAAATTAGTATTTTGATAGTTCTCCTTTTGAAAGAAGGCAACAAAACAAACAACTTCCAAAGATACGCCAGGAGCTATATAAATTGGGAATACTGTGCCCCAAAAGAACTGTATAAGTGCTATCTTATTACCTTGTTACTAGTTAATAAGAACTTTCCAAACAAATTTCCTATGCATTGGAGCTGCTTAAACCAGGAAGATTTTAGTTTTGCTAATAACATATGCACATATTGAGAGCTCAACAAATGTTTGAGTACATAAGTGCAAATATGACTGATCAAGCAATTAAGCAATGGGAGGTTAAGGCAAGTGAGGTTCAACAATGTTAACTGATTTGTCCAAATTTTCATAATTAGTAAACAGCAGAGGTATAATTTGAAACATAATTCTAAATCTAAAACATATGTCATCTTCAGCATAACACTGATTATTGAATGTGTATGTGAATAAATTAATGAAAGAAAAAATCATAAAGTAGGTTTGCCATCAGAAATCAAGCATTTTCTTAGGTAAAATTCATGTTCTCTATTCAACAAATGGACATTTAATTTATCACAAGCTATGCATACAAAGTATAAGTATTATTTTAATTTTAAAAGAAGTTATTGTACATAACTACATTCTATAAAAATTTATTTATGTGCCTTTCAGTTTGTTTTTTTTTTTGTTTGTTTTTAAAATGTTTTAACATTTATTTATTTTTGAGAGACAGAGAGAGACAGAGCATGATCAGGGGAGGAGCAGAGAGGCAGGGAGACACAGAATCTGAAGCAGGTTCCAGGCTCCAGGCTCCAAGCTGTCAGCACAGAGCCTGATGTGAGGTTCCAACTCACAAATTGCAAGATCATGACCTAGGCCAAAGTCGGACAATTAACTGACTGAGCCATCCAGGTGCCCCTATATGCCTTTCAGTTTTATAACCTACAGATAAGCAAGTTTAAAAAAAAAAAGAGCAGTAGAAAGAGTGTCAAAGATACTAAGAGACCACAAAATATTTTTTAAAATTGTCTTTAGTCATTACCTCAAAACATGGAGAAAATAGTGTCTTTACTTTTACATTGCAAATTACACAGATATTTCTACAAATATATATTCATAAAGCTTTGTCATACTCTTTGCTTTTTGCAAATATTACTCTTAATTCTTGCACATATTCATATATAATGTATTTAATTAGATTTGCAGTTCAAGTTTTACAAGTTTAATTGGCTCTGTGTGTCTTTGAATGTGTGTTTTTAAGTTCTGCCAAGATTTTAAGAAACTTGAAGCTGATAAGGAAAAAGATATGATTAAAAGAAGCAGTAATGCAAAACAAGTATACTGGGTGACATTTGAACAGGGTTTCCTAAGAAACAAACTCCCTCACAGGCAGTCCTAGCCAAAGGCTAAGGCAAAGGGGTCTTTACTCAGAAGAGAAAGAGAATGAGGAACTCCTTGGGTATAAAAAGGGATCAGAGAAGGGGTTAGGTATCTAGATGATGTCACTCAGCAGCATGGTGGAAAGTCTCTGTGTCAGAGAGCCCTAAAGGGCCATAACAGTTTGAGGTCTTTAACCACAGACTCTATTTTATCAAAGGCCAGAAGATGTGGGGACAGGTTTTACAGGATATGCAAATAAGTCAGATCCTAAGTGACTAAAAATAAGTTTTGGAAGCTTTTTTAAAGATAATTTAGGCTGAGCTGCACCGGGTGTGTGCGCAGAGCTCACACCTGCCAGGGGCCTCAGTGCCCAATGGAGGAAGCCAGGAGAGCCGAGAGCAGAGTCTCAAGATGCCATTCTGAATGTAGCAGCATAGGAGGCCCATAGGCTCACCTTATCCTTCTGGTCACTTAGATTCCACCCACATCTGCCTAAATAACCCAGAAAACTGCCAGAAGACTAGCAGAATGGATGCTCGGGAGCCAAGCATAGACAAGATGCCCATGGAAGAGGGTAGGAAGGGCAGAGAGGCAGTGCATGCTACACGAACTGGCAGGAGGGAACCGGGGGTGGGTGGGTGGAAGGACAGCCCACCCCGCAAGGCACAGCCCCTAAGTCTTGCAAAAGCAGACTTGCAAAAGCTTGCAAAAGCAGAGGGGCTGGACTCCGTGAGTTATGACAGCCAGTGGGACTTAACATCTGGAATGTTAAAAGTCAACAACACTGCTCTTGGAGAGTGGGGAGGGCAAGAGGACACAAGGAGGGAAGTTACTGAGAACCAGAAGACAGAACTCAGCTTGATGGGGGAACAAAGGCGCTGGCAAGCCAGATCTCCCTCTCCTATCCCACAGCCGAAATCTAAAGGGAAACAGTTCCTGCCACCGAACTTGCTTGCACCACGAAAAGGCCCATTGCTGTGCTCCTGTGGATCCATCCCTCCGATGGGACTGCCTCCCTCCCGGTGCTGCAGGGCCCCTGCCACAGGGGACCTCCAACAGCAAAGTGAACTGAGCTAAGCCTGCCCCTCCCCCGCACCCTGCAGATCCACCCCAGTTAATCAAAGCAGCACCACAAGCCTGGCAGTGTGAAAGTAGCCCAGACAGGGGCCACACCACTCCACAGTGAGTCCTGCTCCTGAGAGAGGGGAATATAAGGTACACACCAATCTGAGTGTGGCCCCAGCAGTGGGGTGGGTAAAGACATTGGGTCTCACTGTGGCCCCACCCACCAACACAAGTGACTCTGGACAGCACAGGGGAAGTGCCCTACAATTTGGAGCCACCACAGGGACTACCCAAAATGATGAAATGGAAGAATTCTCAAGAGAAAATCCAGGAAGTAGTGACAGCTAACAAATTGATTAAAAAAAGATTTAAGCAATATAATGGAACAAGAATTTAGAATAGTAGTCAAAAACTTAATCGCTGGGCTTCAAAAAAGCATAGAGGGCAGCAGCGAATCTCATTGTTACAGAGATCAAGGGACTAAGACATAGTCATGAGGAGCTACAAAAATGCTATAAATGAGCTGCCAAATAAAAAGGAGGCGACCACAGCACGGATTGAAGAGGCAGAGGAGAGAATAGGTGAATTAGAAGATAAAATTATGGGAAAAAAAGGAAGTGGAGAAAAAGAGAGATAAAAAACTCCAGGAGTATGAGGGGAGAATTAGAGAACGAAGTGATGCAATCAAACAACAATATCCATAATCATAGGAATTCCAGAAGAGGAAGAGAGAGAGAAAGGGACTGAAGGTGTACTTGAACAAATCATAGCTGAGAAGTTCCCTGATCTGGGGAAGGAAAAAGGCATTGAAATCCAAGAGGCACAGAGAACCCCCTTCAGACGTAACTTGAATCGATCTTCTGCATGACATATCATAGTGAAACTGGCAGAATACAAGGATAAAGAGAAAATTCTGAAAGCAGCTAGGGATAAATAGGCTCTAACTTACAAAGGTAGACACATAAGAGTAGTTGCAAACCTATCTGCTGAAACTTGGTAGGCCATAAAGCAATGGCAGGAAATCTTCACTGTGACGAACAGAAAAAAATATGCAGCCAAGAATCCTTTATCCAGCAAGCCTGTCATTCAGAATACAAGGAGAGATACAGGTCTTCCCAAACAAACAAAAACTGAAGGAATTCACCACTAAACCAGCCCTACAAGAGATCCTAAGGGGGATTCTGTGAGTGAAATGTTGCAAGGACCACAAAGTACCAGAGACATCACTACAAGCATGAAAACTACAGACATCACAATGACTCTAAACACATATCTTTCTATAATAATACTGAATGCAAATGGACTAAATGCTCCAACCAAAAGACATAGGGTATCAGAATGGATAAACAAGGCCCAGCTATTTGCTGTCTGCAAGAGACTCATTTTAGACCTGAGACACCTTCAGATTGTAAGTGAGAGGATGGAAAACTATCATGCTACTGGAAGTCAAAAGAAAGCTGGAGTAGCCATACTTATAGCAGACAAACTAGACTTTAAATTAAAGGCTGTAACAAGAGAGGAAGAAAGGCATTATATAATAATTACAGGGTCTATCCATCAGGAAGAGCTAACAATTATAAATTTATATGTGCCGAATATGGGAGCCCCCAAATATGTAAAACAATCACATACATAAGCAACCTTATTGATAAGAATGTGGTACTTGCAGGGGCGCCTGGGTGGCTCAGTTGGTGAAGCGTCTGACTTTGGCTCAGGTCATGATCTCCCAGCTGGTGAGTTTGTGCTCGTTGGGCTCCATGCTGACAGCTCAAAGCCTGGACCCTGCTTCTGATTCTGAATCTCCCTCTTTCTCCCCCCCTCCCCTGCCATGCTCTGTCTCTCAATAATAAATAAACATTAAAAAAAGAAAATGTTTGGGGCGCCTGGGTGGCGCAGTCGGTTAAGCGTCCGACTTCAGCCAGGTCACGATCTCGCGGTGCGTGAGTTCGAGCCCCGCGTCAGGCTCTGGGCTGATGGCTCAGAGCCTGGAGCCTGTTTCCGATTCTGTGTCTCCCTCTCTCTCTGCCCCTCCCCCGTTCATGCTCTGTCTCTCTCTGTCCCAAAAATAAATAAACGTTGAAAAAAAGAAAATGTTTAAAAAGGAAAAAGAATGTGGTAACTGCAGGGGTTTTAATACTCCACTTACAACAATGAATAGATCATCTAGACAGAGAATCAATAAAGATAATACTCAAGTAACAACAATGAATAGATCATCTAGACAGAGAATCAATAAAGAAACAAGGGCCCTGAATGATACATTGGATCAGATGGACTTGACAGATATATTTAGAACTCTGCATCCCAAAGCAACAGAATATACTTTCTTCTTGAGTGCACATGGAACATTCTCCAAGATAGATCACATACTGGGTCACAAAACAGCCCTTCATAAGAATAAAAGAATTGAGATCATACCATGCACACTTTCAGATCACAATACTATAAAACTTGAAATCAACCACAGGAAAAAGTCTGGAAAACCTCCAAAAGCATGGAGGTTAAAGAACACCCTAGTAAAGAATGAATGGGTCAACCAGACAATTAGAGAAGGAATTTAAAATATATGGAAACAAACGAAAATGAAAGACGACAATCCAAACGCAGCAAAGGCTGTCTTGAGAGGAAAATACATTGCAGTCCAGGCCTGTCTCAAGAAACAAGAAAAATCCTAAATACAAAATCTAACAGCACACATAAAGGAAATAGAACCAGAGCAGCAAAGACACCCCAAACCCAGCAGAAGAGAAATAATAAAGATCAGAGAAGAAATAAACAATATAGAATCTAAAAAAACTTAGAGCAAAACAATGAAACCAAGAGTTGGATTTTTTTTTTGAAAATATAAAGAAAATTGTTAAACCTCTATCTAGCCAGGCTTCTCAAAAAGAAAAGAGAGAGGGCCTGGATAGATAAAATCATGAATTAAAATGGAATTATTACAACTAAACCCTCAGAAATACAACCAATTATCAGGGAATATTATGAAAAATTATACACCAACAACCTGGACAACCTGGAAGAAATAGACAAATTCCTAAGCACCCACACACAGTTCCAAAACTGAAACCCGGAAGAAATAGAAACTTGAACAAACCCATAAACCAGTGAAGGAATTGAATCCGTTATCAAAAATCTCCCAACAAATAAGAGTCCAGGACCAGATGGCTTCCATGGGGAATTCTACTAGACATTTAAAGCAGAGATAATACCAATCCTTGTCAAGCTGTTCCAAAAAATAGAAAGGGAAAGAAAATTGCCAGACTCATTCTATGAAGACAACATTACTTTGATTCTTAAACCAGACAGAGATCCAGCAAAAAAAGAGAACTACAGACTAATATCCCTGATGAATATGGATGCAAAAATTCTCAATAAGATACTAGCAAATCGAATTCAACAGCATATATAAAGAATTATTGACCATGATCAAGTGGGATTCATTCCTTGGCTGCAGGGCTGGTTCAACATTCACCAATCATTCTATGTGATCCATCACATTAATAAAATAAAAGAAAAGACCATGTGATCCTGTCAATCGATGCAGAAAAAGTACTTCACAAAATTCAGCATCCTTTCTTAATTAAAACACTCAAGAAAGTCAGGTTAGAAGGAACATACTTACACAACATAAAAGCCATTTACGAAAAGCCCAGAGCTAATATCATCCTCAATGGGGAAAAACTGAGAGCTTTCCCCCTGAGATCAGGAACACGAAAGGGATGTCCACTCTCACTGCTGTTGTTTGACATAGTGTTGGAAGTTCTAGCATCAGCAATCAGGCAACAAAAGGAAATCAAAGGCATCAAAATTGGCAAAGATGAAGTCAAGCTTTCACCTTTTGCAGATGACATGATATTATACATGGAAAACCTGATAGACTCCATCAAAAGTCTGCTAGAACTGATACATGAATTCAGCAAATCACAGGATACAAAATCAATGTACAGAAATCAGTTGCATTCTTATACACTAATAATGAAGCAACAGAAAGACAAATAAAGAAACTGATCCCATTCACAATTGCATCAAGAAGAATGAAACACCTAGGAATAAACCTAACCAAAGATGTCAAAGATCTCTATGCTGAAAAACTATAGAAAGCTTATGAAGGAAATGGAAGAATATACAAAAAAATGGAAAATCATCCCGTGCTCATGGGTTGGAAGAATAAATATTGTTAAAATGTCAATACTACCCAAAACTATCTACACATTCAATGCAATCCCAATCAAAATTGCACCAGCATTCTTCTCGAAGCTAGAACAAGCAATCCTAAAATTTGTATGGAACCACAAAAGACCCTGAATAGCCAAATATTGAAGAAGACCGAAGCGGGAAGCATCACAATCCCAGACTTTAGCCTCTACTACAAAGCTGTAATCATCAATACAGCATGGTATTCACACAGAAACAGACACAGAGACCAATGGAATACAGTAAACACTCCAGAAATGGAGCCACAAAAGTATGGCCAACTATCTTTGACAAAGCAGGAAAGAATAACCAATGGAAAAAAGACAGTCTCTTTAACAAATGGTGCTGAGAGAACTGGACAGCAACATGCAGAAGAATGAAACTAGACTACTGTCTTACATCTTTCACAAAAATAAACTCAAAATGGATGAAGGACTTGAATGTGAGACAGGAAACCATCAAAACCCTAGAGGAGAAAGCAGGAAAAAAACCTGCTGACCTCAGCCGCAGCAATTTCTTACCTGACACATCTCCAAAGGCAAGGGAATTAAAAGCCAAAATGAACTATTGGGACCTCATGAAGATGAAAAGCTTCTGCATTGCAAAAGAAACAATCAACAAAACTAAAAGCAAACATTGGGATGGGAAAAGATATTTGCAAATGACATATCAGACAAAGGGTTAGTATCCAAAATCTATAAAGAACTCACCAAAGTCCACACCCGAAAAACAAATAATCCAGCGAAGAAATGGCAGAAAACATGAATAGACACTTCTGTAAAGAAGACATCCAGATGGCCAACAGGCACATGAAAAGATGCTCAACGTCGCTCCTCATCAGGGAAATACAAATCAAAACCGCACTCAGATACCACCTCACGCCAGTCAGAGTGGCTAAAATGAACAAATCAGGAGACTATAGATGCTGGCAAGGATGTGAAGCAACGGGAACCCTCTTGCACTGTTGGTGGGAATGCAAACTGGTACAGCCACTCTGGAAAACAGTGTGGAGGTCCCTCAAAAATTAAAAAAAAAAATAGATCTACTCTATGACCCAGCAATAGCACTGTTAGGAATTTACCCAAGGGATACAGGAGTACTGATGCATAGCAGTACTTGTACCCCAATGTGTATAGCAGCACTTTCAACAATAGCCAAATTGAGGAAAGAGCCTAAATGTCCATCAACTGATGAATGGATAAAGAAATAGAATACTACTTGGCAATGAGAAAGAATGAAATATGGCCTTTTGTTGCAACGTGGATGGAACTGGAGAGTGTTATGCTAAGTGAAATAAGTCATACAGAGAAAGACAGATACCATATGTTTTCACTCTTATGTGGATCCTGAGAAACTTAATGGAAGACCATGGGGAAAGGGAAGGGGGAAAAAAAAAGTTAGAGAGAGAGAGAGCCAAACCATAAGAGACTCTTAAAAACTGAGAATAAATTGAGGGTTGATGGGGAGTCTGAGGGAGGGGAGGGTTGGTGATGAGCATTGAGGAGGGTACCTGTTGGGATGAGCACCAGGTGTTGTATGGAAACCATTTGACAATAAATTGTATATTAAAAAATAATAGTATTTTAATATGTACACATTTGAGTTTGGTGCTGGCAGGTTTCTAAGCTAATTGGTTTCAGCCTAGAGTAAGTAAACAACCTAGGGGCCAACACAAACAAGCCATCTTTGGCTCATCCTTTAAAAAAAATCCCAGTAATATTCAGAATCAAAAACCACACATTTTAATATCTTTCCATACAATATGTAATTGCCACTATAATTGTTCATGATTTCAATATCCTTACACGAATTGCTACTATAATTGTTCATGATTTCAGTATCCTTACACATACACATACATATGTAAACATTTAGAGAGTAGAGCCACATATAGTCATTCTCTAAGGCCTTCATACTAAATAAAAAATAAATGGTTGATGTAAATTAAAAGGTAACTTTAATTTAGATGTTTTTGGTAATTTGAAAAGGAAAGTTATTGTTTTGATCATGATATAAGTAACCATGCAAGTAGTTTCAAACACAATGGTTTTGACATAAACCAGATATACATATTTTAATGTAAAGTACATATAAATATTTAAAAATATGTTTATCATTATCTGGAAATATTAAAGAAAATCACAAATAAAAATAGATCAGGATTCCAATTGCAAACCATAAATATTTCTCCATCACCCACTCAGATAATATGAATTTCAATGGGCATATTTTTATAAGTACACCACAATTTTTCCATTGGATAAGATATATTTCAACAGAGCAGTTTATAGGAAAGTAGAGGAAAGAGAAGGATGAAATATAAATGTGGACTGATTAAAACCTATTTCATAAGTGAAATACTTTTAGCTACATACATATGGTCAGGTATATTTCTGTTACAATATTTGTTCTTTGCAACAGTGTAGAGTGAAGACAATTTGTTGGCAATAGCCCTCCCACTCATTGCCCTAGGGATGGCTCCTCATGTTTCAGAAAACCAGTACTCTGGTGTTACACCAGAAAGCATCCTACCTGGAGTTCTCAGTATGTTAAATTCCATCCTCATTTTATCTGTATCAAACTTTGCCTTTCATAAGCACCATGCCCTTGGGAACCGAAGTGACTACATCTTCTCTGGTGAATTATCCATGTTAAAATTAAAGCACTTGGAGTACCTGTGTGGTTCGGTCAGTTAAGCATCCAACTTCAGCTCAGGTCATGATCTTGCAGTTCATGAGTTTGAGCCCTACATTGGATTTTGTGCTGACAGTGGGGAGCTTGCTTGGGATTCTCTCTCTCCCTCTCTCTGCCCCTGCCCCGCTCACTCTTGAGCTCTCTTTCTCTCGCTCTCAAAATAAATACACTTTTTAAAACATAAATAATAATAAAGTTAAAGAACTAATGATTTAATGTTTATCCCTCCTTAATAACATTGTATTTTTTTAAAATTTTAAGTAAGAAGATTGGCAATCAAAAGATCTTTTAAGGGAAAGGAAATATTTGAGGTCAAGGGAAATTTCAAAAGTTTCTCAAAATGTGCCATTTGGTCCATGGCACACTTCAACTATTCCTAAAGAGATGCTATTTAATTGGATGACTAGGACAGTAAGTTCAAGAAGTCTCAGAAATAATTGTATCTCAGTTGTATTAAAAAGCACAGAATCAAAGACATTTATAGTATTTATTCATGGTACAATGGTAAAAATAAAAAGCACTGGAGAAATAAAAGTCATACATTGAGATACTATGCACAATTTAGTACCTTTAGTATAATCTAAAATTATATAAAAGTATATTTATTGATATGTAAATACAGTCATAATAAATTATGAAAAATTTGAACATATAATTTATAACCAGTGCATATATCATAGTTTGCAACCACATACACACACACACACACACAACTATAAATGCTAGTGGGATTATGAGCAACATTTCATTATATTTTTTATGCTTGGTTGCATTTTATAGTTTTTTTAATCAAAAAAAGAACATGTATTTTTTAAAATATTTTACTTTTAATTGAGGATCTGATATATTGCTTTAAGTAAATAAGCACCAGTAACTTGAGAACAAGATACTCACCATTATATCCTCAACACCTAGAACAGAATAGATGTTTAAGGTTTGCTTTACTTTTACTTATTCATGTATTTGCATTAAAAACTACTTTATACCACTGCTAGGAATTTACCCAAGGGATACAGGAGTGCTGATGCATAGGGGCACATGTACCTCAATGATTATAGCAGTGCTTTCAACTATAGCTAAATTATGGAAAGAGCCTAAATGTCCATCAACTAATGACTGGATAAAGACAATGTGGTTTATATATACAATGGAATACTACTTGTATTGAGAAATGAGAAAGAATGAAATCCTGACATTTGCAGCAATGTGGATGAAACTGGAGGGTATTATGCTAAGTGAAATAAGTCAGTCAAAGAAAGACAGATAACATATGTTTTCACTCATATGTAGATCTTGAGAAACTTAACAGAAGACCATGGGGGAATGGAAGGGAAAAAAAAGTTACAGAGAAGAAGGGATGTAAACCATAAGAGACTCTTAAATACAGAGAACAAACTGAGGGTTGATGGGAGTCGGGGGAGAGGGGAAAGTGGGTGATGGGCATTGAGGAGGCCACTTGTTGGGATGAGCACTGGGTGTTGTAAGCCAATTTGACAGTAAATTATATTTTTAAAAAATAATAAATAACAACTGCTTTATATTTTTAGTGTTTTCATTTTCTTATTTTTTAAATGCAAGTATAGTTAGCATGTAGTGTTAAATTAGTTTCAAGTATGTGATATATTGATTAAACAATTCTGTGTATTACTCAATGTTTATCAAGACAAATGTAACCTCAAGGCCCTTCACCTAAGTCACCCATCCTTTCACCCACCTCCTCTCTGATAATGATCTGTTGGTTCTCTATAGTTAAGAGTCTGTTCCTTGGTCTCTTTTTTTGTTTGTTGATTTGGTTCTTAATTTCCACATATGAATGAAATCATATGGTATTTATCTTTCTCTGGCTAACTTATTTTGCTTAGCATTATACTCTCTAGATACATTCATGCTATTACAAATGGAGATATTTCATCATTATGGCTGAATAGTATTCCACTATATATATATATATATATATATATATATATATATATAAATAGTTTATATATTTGTTTATAAATAGTATTCCACTATATATATATATATATATAGTGGAATATATATATATATATATATATATATATATATATCCACTTCTTTATAAATTCATCTATCAATGGAAACTGGGGCTCCTTCCATAGTTTGGCTACTGTAACTAATGCTGCAATAAACATAGAAGTGTATGCAACTTTTTGAACTAGTGTTTTCATTTTCTTTGGGTAAATACACAGTAATGTAATTACTGGATCATATGGTAATTGAATTTTTAATTTTTTGAAGAACCTCTATAGTGTTTTCCAGTGGCTGCACCACATTGTATTCTGATCAACAGTATAAGAGAGTTTATTTTTCTCCACATCCTTGCCAATACTTGTTATTTCTTTTGTTTTTACCATTCAGATATGTGTGAAGTGATAATCTCATTGTGGCTTTGATTTACATTTCCCTGATGATGAGTCTTGTTCAGTATCCTTTCATGTGTCTATTGACCACCAGTATGTCTCCTTTGGAGATATGTCTGTCCATGTCTTCTGCCTATTTTTTAACTTGATTATTCATTTTTGAGGTGTTGAGTTTTATAAGTTCTTTATATATTTTGGATACTAACCCTTTATCAGATATGTCATTTGCAAATATCTTCTCCCATTCCATAGGTTGCCTTTTAGTTTTGTTGATTGTTTCTTTTGCAGTGAAGAAGCTTTTTTATTTTGATGAAGTCCCAGTAGTTTATTTCTACTTTTGTTTCTCTTGCCTCAAGAGACATATCTACAAAAGTGTTGCTGTGGCTGATGTCAGAGAAATTACTGCCTGTGCTCTTTTCTAGGATTTTTATGGTTCCAGGTCTTATATTTAGGTCTTTAACACATTATGAGTTTATTTTTGTGTATGGCGTAAAAAGGTGGTCCAATTTCATTCTCTTGCATTGCATGTACCTGTCCAGTATTTCCAACACCATTTGGTGAAGAGACTGTCTTTTTCCCATTGAATATTCTCTCCTCCTTTGTCAAAAATTAATTGACCATATAAGCACAGATTTATTTCTGGGCTTTATATTATGTTCCATTGATCTATATGTCTAATTTTGTGCCAGTACCCTACTCTTTGGACTACTACAGCTTTGAATATAACTTAAAATCTGGAGTAGTGATATCTCCAGCTTTGTTTTTTTTTCAAGATTGCTTTGGCAATCCAGGATTTTGTGTGGTTCCATACAAATTTTAGGATTGTTTGCTCTAATTCTGTGAAAAATTTTATTGATATTTTGATATGGATTTCCATAAATCTGTAGATTGTTTTGGGGAGTATGGATATTTTAACAATATTTGTTCTTTCAACCCATGAGCATGGAATATCTTGTCATGTGTTTGTGTCATTTTCAGTATCTTTCATCACTGTTTTATAGTTTTGAGAGAATGGGTCTTTTACCTCCTTGATTAAGTTTATTCCTGAGTATTTTATTATATTTTGTGGAATTGTAAGTGGGATTATTTTCTTAATTTCTCTTTCTTCTGCTTCATTATTAGTCTATAGAAATGTAGCGAATTTCTGTACACTGATTTTGTATCCTGCAACTTTACTGTATTCATTTATCAGTTTTAGTAGTTTTTGCTGGGGTCTGTAGGGTTTTGTATATATAGTGTCATGACATCTGCAAATAGTGAAAAATTTACTTTTTCCTAAACAATTCGTACAATTTTATTCCTTTTTCTTGTCTTATTGCTGTGGCTAGAATTTCCAGTAAAGTGGTTAGAGTGGACACCCTGGTAATGATCCTGACCTTAGAGGAAACACTCACTTTTTATCCAATTAAGTATAATGTCAGCTTGGGGGTTTTCTTTTCTTTTTTTAGTTTATTTATTTATTTTGAGAGAGAGGGGGAGGGGGCAGTGTGGGGGGGAGGGGCAGAGAGTGAGGGAGTAGTGGAGAAAGAATCCCAAGTAGGTTCCATGCCTTATCACCATTGAGAGCTTTGGGCTCTTCATATATGGCCTTTATTATGTTAAGGTATGTTCCCTCCAAAGCTACTTTGTTGAGGGTTTTTATGATGAATGGATGTTGTATTTTGTCGAATGCCTTTTCTGCATCTATTGAAATAAGCATATGGTTTTTATCCTTTCTCTTATTGATGTGATGTATCATGTTGAGTGATTACACTTGCATTCCAGGAATAAATGCCGTATGATCATGGTGAATTATTTTTTAATGTATTGTTGGTTTCACTTTACTAATAGTTTGCTGAGGATATTTGCATATATGTTCATCAGAGATATTAGCCTATAGTTCACCTTTTTTTGTGGTATCTTTATCTGGTTTGGGTATCAGATTAATTCTGGCCTTATGGAATGAAATTGGAAGTCTTCTTTCCTCTTCTATTTATTGGAATAGTTTGAAAAGAATAAGTATTAACTCTTCTTTAAATGTTTGGTAGAATTCACCTGTGAAGCCATATAGTACTAGACTTTTGTTTGTTGGCACTTTTTTGATTACTGATTCGATTGCATTGCTGGTAATCAGTCTGTTCAAATTGTGTTTATTTCTTCCTGATTCACTTTTGTGAGATTATATGTTTCTAGGATTTTATCCATTTCTTCTAGGTCATCTAATTTGTTGGCATTAAAATTTTTCATAATATTATTTTATAATCCTTTGTATTTCTGTACTATTGATTGCTGTTTCTCCTTTTTCATTTCTAATTTTGCCTATTTGAATCCTCTCTTTCTTTGATGGGTCTATCTAGATTTTATCCATTTTGTTTATCTTTTAAAAGAACCAGCTTCTGTTTTCATTGGATCTGCTCTATTGTGTTTTCTTTTTTTGTTTCTATTTCATTTATTTCTGCTCAAATCTTTATTTCTTTCTTTCTACAATTTTTGAGTTTTGTTTGTTCTTTTTCTTTAACTTTATTAGGTGTAAGTCTAGGTTGCTTCTTTGAGAATCTTCTTTCTCCATGATGTAGGCCTGTATTGCTATAAAATTCCCTCTTAGAATAGCTTTTTTCATACATCCCAAAGGTTTTGGACTGTTGTGCTTTCATTTCCATTTATTTCCATGTATTTTTTAAAATTATCTCGTGGATTTATTGGTTGACCATTCATTGTTTAGTAGCATGATATTTAACCTCGATATATTTGTGGTCTTTCCAAATTTTTTCTTCTGGTTGATTTCTAGTTTCATAATGTCATGGTCAGAAAAGATGCATGGTATGACTTATAATTTTGAATTTATTGAGACTTGTTTTATTTTTATTTGTTTAATATATCAAATTTATTGTCAAATTGGTTTCCATACAACACCCAGAGCTAATCCCAAAAGATGCCCTCTTCAATACCTACCCTCCTCTCCTTCCCACCCCCCATCAACCCTCAGTTGGTTCTCAGTTTTTAAGAGTCTCTTATGCTTTGGCTCTCTCCCACTCTAACCTCTTTTTTTTTTCCTTCCCCTCCCCTCAGGGGTTTCTGTTAAGTTTCTCAGGATCCACATAACAGTGAAAACATATGGTATCTTTCTTACTCTGTATGGCTTATTTCACTTAGCATCACACTCTCCAGTTCCATCAACGTTGCTACAAAGGGCCATATTTCATTCTTTCTCATTGCCAAGTAGCACTCCATTGTGTATATAAGCCACAATTTCTTTATCCATTCATCAGTTGATGGACATTTAGGCTCTTTCCACAATTTGGCTATTGTTAAGAGTGCTGCTATGAACATTGGGGTACGAGTGCCCCTATGCATCAGTACTCCTGTATCCCTTGGATGAATTCCTAGCAGTGCTATTGCTGAGTCACAGAGTAGATCTATTTTTTTTTTAGTTTCTGAGGAACCTCCACACTGTTTTCCAGAGTGTATGCACTAGTTTGCATTCCCACCAACAGTGCAAGAGGGTTCCCGTTTCTCCACATCCTCTCCAGCATCTATAGTCTCCTGATTTGTTCATTTTGGCCACTCTGACTGGCGTGAGGTGATATCTGAGTGTGGTTTTGATTTGTATTTCCCGGATGAGGAGCGATGCTGAGCATCTTTTCATGTGCCTGTTGGCCATCGGGATGTCTTCTTTACAGAAGTGTCTATTCATATTTTCTAGGGATTTCCTCACTGGATTATTTGTTTTTTGGGTGTGGAGTTTAGTGAGTTCTTTATAGATTTGGGATACTAGCCCTTTGTCTGATATGTCATTTGTAAATATCTTTTCCCATTCCATTGGTTGCCTTTTAGTTTTGTTTGTTGTTTCCTTTGCTGCACAGAAGCTTTTTATCTTCATGATATCCCAATAGTTCATTTTTGCTTTTAATTCCCTTGCCTTTGGGGATGTGTCAAGTAAGAAATTGCTGCGGCTGAGGTCAGAGAGGTCTTTTCCTGCTTTCTCCTCTAGGGTTTTGATGGTTTCCTGTCTCACATTCACGTCCTTTATCCATTTTGAGTTTATTTTTGTGAATGGTGTGAAAAGTGGTCTAGTTTCATTCTTCTGCATGTTGCTGTCCAGTTTTCCCAGCACGATTTGTTAAAGAGACTGTCTTTTTTTCCATTGGATATTCTTTCCTGCTTTGTCAAAGATTAGCTGGCCATACTTTTGTGGGTCTAGTTCTGGGGTTTCTATTCTATTCCATTGGTCAATGTGTCTGTTTTTGAGCAAATACCATGCTGTCTTGATGATTACAGCTTTGTAGCAGAGGCTAAAGTCTGGGATTGTGATACCTCCTGCTTTGGTCTTCTTTTTCAAAATTACTTTGGCTATTCGGGGTCTTTTGTGGTTCCATATGAATTTTAGGATTGCTTGTTCTAGGTTCAAGAAGAATGCTAGTGCAATTTTGATTGGGATTGCATTGAATGTGTAGATAGCTTGGGGTAGTATTGACATTTTAACAATATTTATTCTTCCAACCCATGAGCACAGAATGTTTTTCCATTTCTTTATATATTTTTCAATTTCCTTCGTAAGCTTTCTATAGTTTTCAGCATACAGACCTTGTACATCTTTGGTTAGACTTATTCCTAGGTATTTTATGCTTCTTGGTGCAATTGTGCATGGGATCAGTTTCTTTGTCTTTCTGTTGCTTCATTATTAGTGTATAAGAACGCAACTGATTTCTACACATTGATTTTGTATCCAGCAACTTTGCCGAATTCATGTATCAGTTCAAGCAGACTTTTGGTGGAGTCTATCAGATTTTCTATGTATAATATCATGTCATCTGCAAAAAGTGAAAGCTTGACTCAATCTTTGCCAACTTTGATGCTTTGATTTCCTTTTGTTGCCTGATTGCTGATCCTAGCACTTCCAACACTCTGTTAAACAACAGCGGTGAGAGTGGACATCCCTGTCGTGTTGCTGATCTCAGGGGGAAAGCTCTCAGTTTTTCCCCATTGAGGATGATATTAACTCTGGGCTTTTCATAAATGGCTTTTATGATGTTTAAGTATGTTCCTTCTACCCCGACTTTCTCAAGGGTTTTTATTGAGAAAGGATTCTGAATTTTGTCAAATGCTTTTTCTGCATCGATTGACAGGATCATTTGGTTCTTATCTTTTCTTTTATTACTGTGATGTATCACATTGACTGATTTGCGAATGTTGAACCAGCCCTGCAGCCCAGGAATGAATCCCACTTGATCATGATGAATAATTATTTTTATAAGCTGTTGAATTCGATTTGCTAATATCTTATTGACAATTTTTTCATCCATATTCATCAGGAATATTGGCCTGTAGTTGTCTTTTTTTACTGGGTCTCTGTCTGGTTTAGGAATCAAAGTAGTACTGGCTTCATAGAATGAGTCTGGAAGTTTTTCTTCCCTTTCTATTTTTTGGAATAGCTTGAGAAGGATAGGTATTATCTCTGCTTTAAATGTCTGGTAGAATTCCCCATGGAAGCCTTCTGGTCCTGGACTCTTATTTGTTGGGAGATTTTTGATGACTGATTCAATTTCTTTGCTGGTTATGGGACTGTTCAAGCTTTCTATTTACTCCAGTTTGAGTTTTGGAAGTGTGTGTGTGTTTATGAATTTGTCTTTTGCTTCCAGGTTGTCCAGTTTGTTGGCATATACTTTTTCATAGTATTCCCTGATAATTTTTTGGATTTATGAGGGATTGGTTGTAATTAGTTCATTTCCATTCATGATTTTATCTTTTTGGATCATCTCCCTTTTCTTTTTGAGAAACCTGGCTAGAGGTTTATCAATTTGGTTTATTTTTTCTAAAAACCAACTCTTGGTTTCGTTGATCTGCTCTATAGTTTTTGTAGATTCTACATTGTTTTTTTCTGCTCTGATCTTTATTATTTCTCTTCTTCTTCTGGGTTTAGGCTGCCTTTGCTGTTCTGTTTCTATTTCCTTTAGGTGTGCTGTTAGATTTTGTATTTGAGATTTTTCTTGTTTCTTGAGATAGGCCTGGATTGCAAAGTATTTTCCTCTCAGGACTGCCTTCACTGCATCCCAAAGCATTTGGATTGTTGTATTTTCATTTTCATTTCTCTCCATATATTTCTTAATTTCTTCTCTAATGCCTGGTTGACCCACTCATTCTTTAGTAGGGTTTTCTTTAACCTCCATGCTTTTGGAGATTTTCCAGACTATTTCCTGTGGTTGATTTCAAGCTTCATAGCATTGTGGTCAGAAAGTATGCATGGTATGATCTCAATTCTTGTATACTTATGAAGGGCTGTTTTGTGACCCAGTATGTGATCTATCTTGGCAAATGTTCCATGTGCACTCGAGAAGAAAGTATATTCTGTTGCTTTGGGATGCAGAGTTCTAAATATATCTGTCAAGCCCATCTGATCCAATGTATCATTCAGGGCCCTTGTTTCTTTATTGACCATGTGTCTAGATGATCTATCCATTGTTGTAAGTGAGGTATTAAAGTCCCCTGCAATTACCACATTCTTGTCAATAAGTTTGCTTATGTTTGTGAGTAATTGTTTTTTATATTTGGGGACTCCCATATTTATAGAAAGATATAGGTTTAGAGTCATTGTGATGTCTGTAAGTTTCATGCTTGCAGCGATGTCTCTGGTACTTTGTCTCACAGGATCCCCCTTAGGATCTCTTGTAGGGCTAGTTTAGTGGTGGTGAATTCCTTCAGTTTTTGTTTGTTTGGGAAGACCTTTATCTCTCCTCTATTCTAAATGACAGATTTGCTGGATAGAGGATTCTTGGCTGCATATTTTTTTCTGTTCATCATATTGAATATTTCCTGTCATTTCTTTCTGGCCTGCCAAGTTTCAGTAGAGAGATCCATCACTATTCTTATCGGTCTCCCTTTACGTTAGAATACGTTTATCCTTAGGTGCTTTCAGAATTTTCTCTTTATCCTTACATTTTGTCAGTTTCACTATGATATGTCATGCAGAAGATCGATTCAAGTTACATCTGAAGGGAGTTCTCTGTGCCTCTTGGATTTAAATGCCTTTTTTCCTTCCCCAGATCAGGGAAGTCTCAGCTATGATTTCGTCAAGTATACCTTCAGCACCTTTCCCTCTCTCTTCCTCTTCTAGAATACCAATTATGCGTAGATTATTTCTCTTTAGTGCATCACTTAGTTCTCTAATTTTCCCCTCATACTCTTGGATTTTTTTATCTCTTTTTTTTCTCAGCTTCTTCTTTTTCCATAATTTTATCTTCTAGTTCACCTATTCTCTCCTCTGCCTCCTCAGTCTGAGCTGTGGTCATCTCCATTTTATTTTGCAGCGCATTAATAGCATTTTTTAGCTCCTCCTGGCTGTTCCTTAGTCTCTGTAGCAAGAGATTCTCTGCTGTCCTTTATACTGTTTTCAAGCCCAGCGTTTAATTTTATGACTATTATTCTAAATTCAGTTTCTGTTGTATTGTTTAAATCATTTTTGATCAGTTTGTTAGCTGTCGTTATTTCCTGGAGGTTTTTTGGGGGGGAATTCTTCTGTTTGGTCATTTTGGATAGTCCCTGGAGTGGTACGGAACTGCAGGGCGCTTCCCCTGTGCTGTCTTGAATAACTTGTGTTGGTGGGCGGGGCCATAGTCAGACCTGATGTCTGCCCCCAGCCCACTGCTGGAGCCATAGTCACACTGGTGTCTACCTTCTTTTCCCCTCTCCTAGGGGCGGGATTCACTGTGGGGTGGTGTGGCCCTTCTGGGCTACTTGCACATTGCCAAGCTTCTGGTGCTGGGGATCTGGAGTATTAGGTGGGGTGGATGGGCAAGGTGCACAGGGGCGGGAGGGGCAGACTGAGCTCGCTTTTGTTTTGGTGATCTGCTTCGGGAGGGGCCCTGTGGCACCGGGAGGGAGTCAGAGATGCCACTGGAGGGATGGATCCACAGAAGCACAGTGTTGGGTGTTTGCGTGGTGCAAGCAAGTTTCCTGACAGGAACTGGTTCCCTTTGGGATTTTGGCTGGGGGATGGGTGATGGATATGGTGTTGGCAAGCACCTTTATTCCCCACCAAGCTGTGCTCTGTTGTCAGGGGCTCAACAACTCCCCCTCCTGTTGTCCTCCAGCCCTCCTGCTCTCTGAGCAGAGCTGTTAAGGTTATAAGTTAACCTTATAACCTTCCGGATGTCAAGTCCAGCTTGCTGTCCAAACACACTCGATCCGGCCCCTCTGCTTTTGCAAGCCACACTCAGGGTCTCTTCTTTGCTGGTGGGCTGCTCCTCCTCCAGGCTCCCTCCAGCCAGTCCCTGTGGCTCGCATCACTTCTCCACCCTTCCTACCATCTTCTGTGGGTCTCTCATCTACACTTGCCTCCGGAGAATCCATTCTGCTAGTCTTCTGGTGGTTTTCTGGGTTATTTAGGCAGGTGTGGGTGGAATCTAAGTGATCCGCAGGACGCGGTGAGCCCAGCGTCCTCCTACACCACCATCTTCAAGCCCTGAGATTTGTTTTATTGCCTAATATGTGATCTATGCTGAATAATATTCCATGTGCACTTGAAATCAATATGTAATATGCTGTTTTAGGATAGAATGTTGTGACTATAACTGTTCACTCCACCTGATCCAATATGTTATTCAAAGCCACAGTTTCCTTGTGGATTTTCTTTCTAGAATATCTGTCCATTGATGTAAATAGGGTATTAAAATCCCATACCATTATTATATTTTTATCAACTATTTCCTTTATGTTTATTATTAACTGATGTATGTGTTTTGGTGCTCTCGTGTTGGGTGCATAAATATTTATATTTGTGATATTTTCTTGTTGGATTGTCACTTATAAGATTATACACTGTCCTTCTTTGTCTCTAAGAGTGCTTGTTTTAAAGTTTATTTTGTCCAATATAAGTGTATCTACATTGGCTTTCTTTTGACATCCTTTCACATGATGAATAGTTCACAATCCTTCACTCTCAATTTTCATGTATCTTGGTCTTAAATGATTCTCTTCGAGGCAGCATATAGATGGGTTTTGCTTTTATCTTTTCAATCACCCTATGTAATTTTATTGGAACATTTAGTTTGTTTACATTCAAAGTAATGATTGATAGGTATTTACTTATTTTCATTTTGTTACTTGTTTCATGGTTGTTTTCATAATTTTTTTCTGTTACTTTCTTCTAGTGCCTTCTTTCCTTATGGTTAGTTGTCTTTTTTTAGTGATATACTTGGATACCTTTCTCTTTATTTTTTGCATATATGTTACTGATTTTTGATTTGTGGCTACCAGTTGGTTTCTAAATAATATCTTCTGCATATAAAAGTCTATATTAATTTGATGGTTGTTTAAGTTGGAACCAATTTTTTACTCCCAACCCCATGTTTTAGGTCTATGATATCATACTTTACATCTTTTTATTTTTAGATTCCTTCGACTGATTTTTTTAATTTTATTTTTTTAAATTTATATGCAAATTAGTTAACATATAGTGCAACAATGATTTCAGGAGTAGATTCCTTAATTCCCCTTACCCGTTTAGCCCACCCTCCAAAAAGCCCCTCCAGTAACCCTTTCTTTGTTCTCCATATTTAAGACACTCTTATGTTTTGTGACCCTTCCTGTTTTTATACTCTTTTGCTTCCCTTCCCTTGTATTCATCTGTTTTGTATCCTAAAGTACTCATATGAGTTTAGTCATAAGATAATTGTCTTTCTCTGACTGACTAATTTCACTTAGCATAATACCCTCTACTTCCATCCACATAGTTGCAAATGACAAGACTTCATTCTTTTTGATTGCCGAGTAATACTCCAATGTATATATGTACCACATCTTCTTTATCCATTCATCTGTCGATGGATATTTGGGCTCTTTCCATACTTTGGCTATTGTTGATAGTGCTGCTATAAACACTGGGGTGCACGTGACCCTTCAGAAGAGCATACCTGTATCCCTTGAAAAAATACCCAGTAGTGCACTTGCTGGGTCATAAGGTAGTTCTATTTTTAATTTTTTGAGGAACCTCCATACTGCTTTCCAGAGGGGCTGCACCAACTTGCATTCCCACCAAAGATGCAAAAGAGATCCTATTTCTCCACATCCTCACCTACATCTCTTGTTGCCTGAATTGTTAATGTGAGCCATTCTGACAGGTGTAAGGTGATATCTCATTGTGGTTTTGATTTGTATTTCCATGATGATGAATGATTTGGAGCATTTTTCATGTATCGGTTGGCCATCTGGATGTCTTCTTTGGAGAAGTGTCTATTCATGTCTTTTGCCCATTTCTTCACTGGATTATTTGTTTTTTGGGTGCTGAGTTTGATAAGTTCTTTATGGATTTTAAATAATAACCCTTTATCTGATATGTTGCTTACAAATATCTTCTCCCATTCTGTCAGTTGCCTTTTAGTTTTGCTGATTGTTTCCTTCATTGTGCAGAAGCTTTTTATTCTGATGAGGTCCCGGTAGTTCATTTTTGCTTTTGTTTCCCTTGCCTCTGGAGACATGTGGAGTAAGAAGTTACTGTGGCAAAGATCAAAGAGGTTTTTGCCTGCTTTCTCCTCAAGGATATTGGTGGCTTCCTGTCTTTCATTGAGGTCTTTCATCCATTTTGAGTTTATTTTTGTGTATAGTGTAAGTAAGTGGTCCAGGTTCATTCTTCTGCATGTCGCTGTCCAGTTTTCCCAGCACCACTTGCTGAAGAGACAGTTTTTACTCCATTGGATATTCTTCCCTGCTTCATCAAAGATTGGTTGGCCATACTTTTGTGGGTCCATTTCTGCGTTCTCTATCCTGTTCCATTGATCTGAGTGTCTGTTCTTATGCCAGTACCATACTGTCTTGATGATTACAGCTTGGTAGTAGACACTGAAGTCCATTATTGTAATTCCTCCTGCTTTGATTTTCTTTTTCAAGATTCTTTTGACTATTTTGGATCTTTTCTCGTTCCATACAAATTTTAGGAATCTTTGCTCTAGCTCTGTGAAGAATGCTGGTGTTATTTTGATAGTAATTATATTTAATATGTAGATTTATTTGGGTAGTATCGACATTTTAACAATATTTGTTCTTCCTCTCCAGGAAAATGGAAAATTTTTCAATTTTTTGGTCTTCTTCAATTTCTTTCATAAGCTTTCTATAGTTTTCAGTGTATAGTTTTTCACCTCTTTGGTTAGATTTATTCCTAAGTATTTTATGGTGTTTGGTGCAATTATAAATGGCATCAATTCCTTGATTTCTCTTTCTGTTGTTTCATTGTTGGTGAAGAGGAATGCAACCAATTTCTGTGCATTGATTTTATATCCTGAAACTTTGCTGAATTCATGGATCATTTGTATCAGTTTTTGGTGAAATCTTTTGGATTTTCCATGTAGAGTATCATGTCATCTTCGAAGAGTGAAAGTTTGACCTCCACCTGGCTGATTTGGATTCCTTTTATTTCTTTGTGTTGTCTGACTGCAAAGGCTAATGCTTCCAATACTATGTTGAATAACAGTGGTGAGAGTGGACATCCCTGACTTGTTCCTGACCTGAGGGGAAAGCTCTCAGTTTTCCCCATTGAGGATGATATTAGTGTTGGGTCTTTTGTATATATGGTTTGATGATCTCGAGGTATGCTCCTTCTATCCCTACTTTCTGGAGGTTTTTTTTTTTTTTTTTTTTTTTTTTTTATCAAGAAAGGATGCTGTATTTTGGCAAATGCTTTCTCTGCATCTATTGAGAGGATCATATGGTTCTACTCCTTTCTTTTATTGACTTGATGAATCACGTTGATTGTTTTCTGGATATTGAACCATCTCTGCATCCCAGGTATAAATCCCGCTTGGTCATGGTGAATAATTTCTTTAATGTATTTTTGGAGCTGGTTGGCTAATATCTTGTTGAGGATTTTTGCATCAATGTTCATCAGGGAAATTGGTCTATAGTTCTCCTTTTTAGTGGGGTCTCTGTCTGGTTTCAGAATCAAGGAAATGCTAACTTCATAGAAAGAGTTTGGAAGTTTTCCTTTCACTTCTATTTTTTTAACAGTTTCAAGAGAATAGGTGTTGACTCTTTTTAAATGTTTGGCAATATTACCCTGGAAAGCCATCTGGCCCTAGACTCTTGTTTTTTGGGAGGTCTTTTTATTACTAATTCGATATCTTACTGGTTATGGGTGTTTTCAAATTTTCTATTTCTTCCTGTTTCAGTTTTGTTAGTGTATATGTTTCTAGGAATTTGTCCATTTCTTGCTGATTGCCATTTTATTGGTGTATAATTGCTCATAATATTCGCTTACTGATGTCTTTATTTCTGCTCTGTTGGTTGTGATCTCTCCTTTTTTATTCTTGATTTTTTTTATTTGGGTCCTTTCCTTTCCCTTTTTGACCAAACTGGCTAGTAGTTTATCAAGTGTGTTAATTCTTTCAAAGAACCAGCTTCTGGCTTCATTGATCTGTTCTACTGTTTGTTTTGTTTTGTTTGCTTTGGTTTGGTTTGGTTTGGTTTGGTTTGGTTTGGTTTTGATAGCCTTGATTTCTGCTCTAATCTTTATTATTTCCTGTCTTCTGCTGGATTGGGTTTTATTTGCTGTTCTTCTTCCAGCTCTTTAAAGCATAAGGTTTGGTTGTGTATCTGAGATCTTTCTTCCTTCTTTTGGAAGACCTGGATTGCTATATACTTTCCTGTTATGACTGCCTTTGTTGCAAACCAGTGTTCTGGGGTTGTGGTGTTATCATTTTCATTGGCTTCCATGAAATATTTAATTTCCTCTTTAACCTTCTTGGTTAGCCCATTGATTCTTTAGTAGTATATTCTTCAGTCTCCAAGTATTTGTTACCTTTCGAATTTTTTCTTGTGGTTGATTTTGAGTTTCATTGAATTGTGGTCTGAAAATTTGCACGGTATGATCTCGATCTTTTTGTACTTTTTGAGGGCTTCTTTGTGTCCCAGTATGTGGTCTATTCTGGAGAATGTTCCCTGTGCACTGGAGAAGAATGTATATTCTGCTGCTTTGGGATAAAATGTTCTGAATATATCTGTTAAGTCCATCTGGTCCAGTGTGTCCTTCAAAGCTATTGTTTCCTTGTTGATTTTCTGATTAGATAATCTGTCCATTGGATTAAGTGGGGTCTTCAAGTCCCCTACTGTTATGGTATCAGTATCAATGAGTTTATGCTTGTGATTGATTTATATATTTGGATGTTTTCATATTTGGAACATAAATGTTTACAATTGTTTGGTCTTCATGTTGGATAGACCCCTTAATTTTGATATCATGACCTTCTTCATCACTTGTTACAGTCTTTATTTTAAAGTCTAGATTGTCTGATATAAGTATGGTTACTCCAGCTTTGTTTTGTGGACCATTATCATGATATATGGTTCTCCATCCCCTTATTTTCAATCTGAAGGTGACTTTAGGTCTCAAGTGTGTCTTTTGTAAACAGCATATAGATTGGTCTTGTTTTCTTATCCATTCTGTTACCCTACCTGTGTCTTTTGATTGGATCACTTAGTCCATTGACATTTAGAGTGTGTACTGAACGACATGAATTTATTGCCATTATGTTGATTGTAGAGTTGCAGTTACTGGTGGTGTTCTCTGGTCCTTTCTAATCTTTGTTGCTTTTGGTCTTTATTTATTTCTGTGTGTGTGTGTGTGTTTTTTTTTTTCATCTTTTCTCCCCTCAGAGAGTCATCCTTAAAATTTCTTGCATGGCAGATTTAGTGGTCACAAACTTCATTAATTTTTGTTTGTCTGGGAAACTTTGTATCTTTCCTTCTATTTTTAATGACAACCTTGATGGATAAAGATTTTTGGCTGCATATTTTTCTGATTCATCACACTGACTGTATCCTGCCACTCCTTTCTGGCATGCCAAGTTTCTCTGGATAGGTCTGCTGCAAACTTGATGTGTCTTCCCTTGTATGTTAGGGTATTCTTTCCCCTTGCTGCTTTCATGATTCTCTCCTTGCCTGAGTATTTTGTGAATTTGACTATGATATGCCTTGTTGATGGTCGGTTTTTCTTGATTGTAATGGGAGTCCTCTGTGTTTCCTGAATTTTGATGTCTGTGTCTTTCCCCCAGTTAGGAAAGTTTACCACTATGATTTGCTCACATAACACTTCTACACCTATTTCTCTCTCTTCCTCTTCTGGGACCCCTATGATTCTCATGTTGTTCCTTTCTAATAAGTCACAACTTCCCTAATTCTTTATTTAATATGAAATTTATCAAACTGGTTTTTATACAACACCCAGTGATCATCGCAACAGGTGCACTCCTCAATGTCCATAACCCATCCTCACCTCCATCCCAATGCCCATCAACCCTCAGATTATTCTCAGTTTTTAAGAGTCTCTTATGGTTTGGCTCTCTCCCTCTCTAACATTTATTTTCATCCCCTACCCATGGTCTTCTGTTAAGTTTCTCAGGATACACATAAGAGTGAAAACATGGAATCTGTCCTTCTCTGTATGACTTATTTCACTTAGCATAACACTCTAATGTTCCATCCACGTGGCTACAAAAGGCCATATTTCAATCTTTCGCATTGCCACGTAGTATTCCATTGTGTATATACACCACAATTTCTTTATCCATTCATCAGTTGGTGGACATTTATGCTCTTTTCATAATTTGGCTATTGATGAAAGTGCGGTTGTAAACATTGGGGTATAAGTGCCCCTATGCATCAGCACTCTTGTATCCCTTGGGTAAATTCCTAGCAGTGCTATTGCTGGGTCATAGGGTAGATCTATTTTTAACTGTTTTTAGGAAGCTCCACACTGTTTTCCAAAAGAGCTGAAACAGTTTGCAAACAGCTGAAACAGTTTGCAAGAGGGTTCCCATTTCTTCACATCCTCACCAGCATCTATAGTCTCTTGATTTGTTTATTTTAGCCACTCTGACTGGCGTGAGGTGGTATCTGAGTGCGGTTTTGATTTGTAATTCCCTGATGAGGAGTGAGGTTGAACATCTTTTCATGTGCCTGTTGGCCATCTGGATGTCTTCTTTAGAGAAGTGACTATTCATGTTTTCTGCCCATTTCTTCACTGGATTATTTGTTTTTCAGATGTGGAGTTTGGCGAGTTCTTTATAGATTTTGGATACTAGCCCTTTGTCCAATATGTCGTTTGCAAGTATCTTTTCCCATTCTGTCGGTTGCCTTTCAGTTTTGTTGATTGTTTCCTTTGCAGTGCAGAAGCTTTTTATCTTCATGAGGTCCCAATAGTTCATTTTTGCTTTTAATTCCCTTGCATTTGGAGATGTGTGAAGTAAGAAATTGTTACAGCTGAGGTTAGAGAGGTTTTTTTCCTGCTTTCTCTTCTAGGGTTTTGATGGTTTCCTGTCTCACATTCAGGTCCTTTATCCATTTTGAGTTTATTTTTGTGAATGGTGTAAAAAAATGTTCTATAGTTTCATTCTTCTGCATGTTGCTGTCCAGTTCTCCCAGCACGATTTGTTAAAGAGACTGTCTTTTTTCCATTGGATATTCTTTCCTGCTTTGTCAAAGATTAGTTGGCCATACTTTTGTTGGTCCAATTCTGGAGTCTCTATTCTCTTCCATTGGTCAATGTGTTTTTGTGCCAATACCATGCTGTCTTGATGATTACAGATTGTAGTTGAGGCCAAAGTCTGAGATTGTGATGCCTCCTGCTTTGGTCGTCTTCAATATTACTTTGGCTATTCAGGGTCTTTTGTGGTTCCATAAAAATTTTAGGATTGCTCATTCTAGCTTCGGGAAGAATGCTAGTGCAATTTTGATTGGGATTGCATTGAATGTGTAGATAGCTTTGGGTAGTATTGACATTTTAACAATATTCATTCTTCAAATCCACGAGCATGGAATGTTTTCCAATTCTTTATATCTTCAATTTCCTTCATAAGCTTTCTATAGTTTTCAGCATACAGATCTTTTACATCTTTGGTTAGTTTTTTTCCTAGGAATTTTATGATTCTTGGTGCAATTGTGAATGGGAACAGTTTCTCTATTTGTCTTTCTGTTGCTTCATTATTAGTGTATAAGAATGCAACTGATTTCTGTACATTGATTTTGTATCCTCTGACACTGATGATTTCATGTATTAGTACTAGCAGACTTTGGGTGGAGTCTATCGGGTTTTCCATGTACAGTATCATGGAAACCATTTGATTTCCTTTTGTTGCCTGGTTGCTGATGCTAGAACTTCCAACACTGTGTTAAACAACAGCGATGAGAGTGGACATCCCTGTCATGTTCCTGATCTCAAGGGCAAAGCTGTCAATTTTTCACCATTGAGGATGATTTTAGCTGTGGGCTTTTCATAAGTGGCTTTTATGATGTTTAAGTATGTTCCTTCTATCCCGACTTTCTCGAAGGTTTTAATTAAGAAAGGATGCTATTTGTCAAATGCTTTTTCTGCATCGATTCACAGGAACATAAGATTCTTATCTTTTCTTTTATTAATGTGATGTATAACATTGGTTCATTGGTGAATGTTGAACCAGCCTTGCAGCCCAGGAATGAATCCCACTTCATCATGGTGAATAAATCTTTGTATATGCTGTTGAATTCGATTTGCTAGTATCTTGTTGAAAATTTTTTGCATCAATATTTATCAGAGATATTGGCCTGTAGTTCTCTTTTTTTGCATCGTCCTGTCTGGTTTGGAAATCAAAGTAATGCTGGCTTCCTAGAATCAGTCTGGAAATTTTCCTTCCCTTTCTATTTTTTTGGAACAGCTTGAGAAGAATAGGTATTATCTCTGCTTTAAATATCTGGTAGAATTCCCCAGGGAAGCCATCTGGTCCTGGACTCTTATTTGTTGGGAGATTTTTGATAAGTGATTCAATTTCTTCGCTGGTTATGGGTCTGTTCAAGTTTTCTATTTCTTCATGTTTGAGTTGGAACTGTGTGGGTGCTTAGGAATTTGTCCATTTCTACCAGGTTGTCCAGTTTGTTGGCAAATAATTTTTCATAGTATTCCCTAATAATTGCTTGTCTTTCTGGGTGATTGGTTGTAATAGTTCCATTTTCATTCATGATTTTATCTATTTGGGTCATCTCCCTTTTCTTTTTGAGAAGCCTAGCTAGAGATTTGTCAATTTTGTTTATTTAAAAAAAAAAAAAAAAACAAAAAACAACTCTTGGTTTCATTGATCTGCTCTATAGGTTTTTAGATTCTATATATTTCTTTTCTGCTCTGATCTTTATTGTTTCTCTTCTTCTGCTGGGTTTGGGGTGTCTTTGCTGCTCTGCTTGTATTTCCTTTAGTTGTGCAATTATATTTTGTATTTGGGATTTTTCTTATTTCATGAGATAGGCCTGGCTTGCAATGTACTTTCCTCTCAGGACTGCCTTCGCTGCATCCCATAGTGTTTGCATTGTTGTACTTTCAATTTCATTTGTTTCCATATATTTTCAAATTTCTTCTCTGATTGTCTGATTGACCCATTCATTCTTTAGTAGGGTGTTCTTTAACCTCCATGCTTTTGGAAGTTTTCCCAGACTTTTTCCTGTGGTTGATTTCAAGTTTCATAGCATTGTGGTCTGAAAGTGTGCATGGTATGATATTAATTTTTTTGTACTTATGAAGGGCTGTTTTGTGACCCAGTATGTGATCTATCTTGGAGATTGTTCCATGTGCAAACCAGAAGAAAGTATATTCTGTTGCTTTGGGATGCAGAGTTCTAAATATCTCTGTCAGGTCCAACTGATCCAATGTAACATTCAGGGCCCTTGTTTTTTTATTGATCCTATGTCTCGATTATCTATCCACTGTTGTTAGTGGAGTATCAAAGTCCCCTGCGATTACCACATTCTTATCAATAAGGTTGCCTGTGTTTGTGATTTTTTTTAATATTTGGGGGCTCCTGTATTCAGCACTTAGACATTTATAATTGTTAGCTCTTCCTGATGAATAGACTCTGTAATTATTATATAATACCCTTCTTCATCTCTTGTTACAGACTTCGACTTAAAGTCTAGTTTGTCTGATATATGTATGGCTACTCCAGCTTTCTTTTGACTTCCATTAGCATGATAGGTAATTCTCCATCCACTCACTTTCAATCTGAAGATGTCCTCACTCCTAAATTGAGTCTTTTGTAGACAGCAGATAGATGGGTCTTGTTTTACTATCCATTCTGATACCCTATGTCTTTTGGTTGGAGCATTTAGTCCATTTACATTCAGTATTATTATGGAAATATATTGGTTTAGAGTCATTGTGATGTGTGTATGTTTTATGCTTGCAGTGATGTCTCTGGTACTTTGTGGTCCTTGCAACATTTCACTCACACAATCCCCCTTAGGATCACTTGTAGGGCCGGTTTAGTGGTGATGAAGTCTTTCAGTTTTTGTTTTTTTTTTTTGGGAAATCTTTATCTTTCCTTGTATTCTGAATGACAGACTTGCTGGATAAAGGATTCTTGGCTGCATATTTTTCCTGTTCATCACATTGAAGATTTCTTGCCATTCTTTTCTGGCATGCCAAGATTCAGTAAATAGGTCTGCAACTACTCTTATGTGTCTACCTTTGTAAGTTAGAGTCTGTTTATCCCTAGCTGCTTTCATAATTTTCTCTTTATCCTTGTATTCTGCCAGTTTCACTATGATATGTCATGTAGAAGATTGAATCCAGTTACCTCTGAAAGGGGTTCTCTGTGCCTCTTGGATTTCAATGCCTTTTTCCTTCCCCAGATCAGGGAAATTCTCAGCTATGATTTGCTCAAGTACACCTTCAATCCCTTTCTCTCTCTTTTCCTCTTCTGGAATTCCTATGATACAGATATTGATCTGTTTGATTGCATCACTTCGCTCTCTAGTCTCCCCTCATACTCTTGGAGATTTTTAGCTCTCTTTTTCTCAGCTTTCTCTTTTTCCATAATTGTATCTTCTAATTCACCTATTCTCTCCTCTGCCTCTTCAGTCCTTGCTATGGCCACTTCCATTTTATTTTGCACCTCATTTATAGCATTTTTGTAGCTCCTCATGAGTATTTCTTAGTCCTTTGATCTCTGTAAGCAATAGATTCTCTGCTGCCCTCTATGCTTTTTGACGCCCAGCGATTAATTTTATGACTATGATTCTAAATTCTTGTTCCATTATATTGCTTAAATCGTTTTTGATCAATTCGTTATCTGTCACTACTTCCTGGAGTTTCTTTTGAAGAGAATGATTCCATTTTCTCATTTTGGGTAGTCCCTGTGGTGGCTCCAAATTGTAGGGCACTTCCCCTGTGCTGTCTGGAGTAACTTGTGTTGGTTGGAGGGGCCGCAGTCAGTTGTGATGTCTGCCCCCAGCCTACCACTGGGGCCGCACAGACTGGTGTGTTTCTTATCTTCCCCTTTCCCAGGGGCGGGACTCACTGTGGAGTGGTGTGGCCCTTGTCTGGGCTACTTGCACAGTGCCAGGCTTGTGGTACTGCTTTGATGGGTTCTGGCATATTAGCCGGGGTGGATCCACAAGGTGCACAGGGGTACAAGGGACAGGCTTAGCTGGCTTTGCCATAGGTAGTCCCCTGTGGGAGGGGCCCTGAGGCACAGGGAGGGAGGCAGTCCCTTTGGAGGGATGGATCCATAGAAGCACAGCAATGGGCCTTTGTGTGGTGCAAACATGTTCAGTGACTGGAACTGGTTCCCTTTAGAATTTCAGCTTGGGGATGGGAGAGGGAGATCAGGCTTGCCAGTGCCTTTGTTCCCCTGCCAAGCTGAACTCTGTCCTCTGTTACTCAACAACTCTATCTCCTGATGTCCTCTCACCCTCCACACTCTCCGAGAGCAGAGATGTTTACTTTGACATTCCAGTTTTTTAGTCCCACTGGCTGTCAGAACTCACGGAGGTCAGCGCCTCTGCTTTTGCAAGCCAGACTTCAGGGGCTCTGCCTTGTTGGGCAGTGTGCCTCTTCACTGCCCCTGCTCCCTCCCGCCTGTCCTTGTAGTACACACCATCTCTCCCTCCTTCCTACTCTTTTCCTTGGGCCCCTTATCTATGCTTGGCACTTGAGAATCCATTCTGCTAGTCTTCTGGTGGTTTTCTGGGTTATTTAGGCAGATGTGGGTTGAATCTAAGCAATAAGCAGGATGAGGTGAGCCTAGCTTCCTCCTACACCGCCATTTTCCAAAAATGGTCCTGATTGCTCTAATTCTTAAATTGTGCTCTCTTTCCTTAGGCTCCCTCTTTTTTTTCTGCATTTTTTCTGCAAACTCATTCTCCATAAGTTTGCCCTCTATATCGCTGATTCTCTTCTGCTTCATCCATCCTTGCCACTGTGGTATCCATTAGAGATCACAGCTCAGTTATAACATTTTTTATTTCATCTTGACTAGATATTACTTCTTTTATCTTCACAGAAAGGCATTCTAATCTATTTTCAACTCCAGCTAGTATTCTTATCCTCATGATTCTAAATTCTGTTTCAGACATCTTGCTTTTATCTGTGTTGCTTAAGTCCTTGGCAGTCGTTTCTTCCTGCTCTTTCCTTTAGGGTGAATTCCTTCATTTCATAATTTTGAAGGGAGAAAAGGTATTAATGAGGTATTAAAAAAGTAAAAGTAAAAAAAAATTAAAATTAAAAAAAATATTAACATTAAAAAATTAACAACACACACACACACACACACACACACAAATCAAATAAATGATGCTAGATCCTAGGTGTGTTTTGGTCAGGTGCTGAAAGTGGATTGATATATTAGAGAAAAAAAAGTGGAAAAAACAGGAAATCTTTTGAAAATTTGAAAGAATGGATACACTGAAGTAGACCAAAATGAAATGATTGTAGTAAAATAGAATTTGAAAATTTTACACAAAAGTAAAAATATAGTAGAAAAAAATTAAAGAAAAATATTTGTAATAAAAAATGAGAATGAAAATTATTTTTTCTCTTCTGTATTCAAGAAAAAGAAAAGAAACAAAAAAGAGAAAAAAGGGAAAAAAAAGAAAACTGAATACATGGACCAGCTAACAGACTGAAATGCACCTGAAATTATTTTGTTTTCCACTAGAAGTCAAAGTATGAAGTGCTTTATAGTCCATAAACTAAGCAGGTGGTGAGACTTTTGCTCTTGAAGAGATACGTCTCCCCAGTGAGTGGGGCTTGGTGTAATGGCTCTGTTTTCCACTAGGTTGCGTTGCTTAGTTTACTGGGGTGGAATGTTGTTGTGCTTGTAGGTGCATATGTTCATGTGCAGGAGCAGTGAAAATGGCATCACCCAGCTACCCAGTCTCTAGTATCGAAACTCTGTTCTCCCCACTCAGCAACTGCACATCCGTCATTTGTGTTCAGCTTCCATCCACCCCCTGCTTATACAGTCTGTGACCAAGCCCCAGGAAGCACCCCCCTCCTGAATTTTGTCTCAGATGCGGCTATTTTTCCTGACCCCTTTCTTCTGAGGGACTGCAGGTTTGACCGTCCTGCTCCTCTGTGGAAGGTCTTACTGATAAATGGCCGGGTGCCGGCAGCACCCAGGAACATTTGTGGGACCGTGCTGCTGCCAATGCCCAGAGACTGTGGCTGGGTGCCAGCCCACCCCAGAAAAATTTTGCAAGACACTGTAGCAGCAGTGTTTCAGGGATTATGGACAATCACAACACACATCTGGCACCAGGTTTCACCCTTAATGACCTTTTTTCAGCACCAGCGAATGTGGCTATTCTCTGGGGTATGCTGGAACCAGGATTCTCATAGCCTTTACCAAACGTCCTTCCAGCAGTGGAACCGCTTCTCCCTGTGTGGCTCTAGAGCCTCCTGGCCCTCACTCTGCTCCTGGGAATTGCCCTTCCCACCAAAACACTGCCAGGTATTGAGCTGTGTGTGAAGTTTCAGATTCTGTGCTCCCCTCTGTTTATATTCTGAATAGAATTTAAACCCTCTCCTTTCTGCTTTTTCCTTTTTTAGTTCTGTCCCTGTGGCTGTTCCCAATTTCCCACTTTCTCTCCAGCTGCTTTTGGGGGGTGCTTTTCTCATATTCTCCCCCACCATCTCCATCCTCTCTCCACACCCAAAAGTGGCTCCCTGCCCTCTGCAGCTTCTCTCTCCCCAAGTTCACCTCTCCGTGCCATGTACCTGCTGAATTCTGTGGTTCAGGTTGTGCAGATTGTTGTGTTAATCCTCAGGTCAGGTTTCTATGTGTTTAGGATGGTTTAGTGTTGTTCTGGCTGCATTTCATGGATGTGAGACACACAAAAAACTTCCATGGTGTTCCGCCATCTTGGCTCCTCACAGCTCCTTGACTGATTTTTACAGATATACTTATTTTGACTGCTTTTTTTTAATTCCTTCTTCTCTCATTCTTAGTGATGGTCATTCCTTTCCATGCAAAATTCCCTTTAACATTTATTGTTGGATAGTTTTAGTGCTTATGCATTCTTTCAACATTTGTTTTTCTGGGATGCTCTTTATGTATCCTTCTATTTTAATGATGGCCTTGTTGGATTGAGTATTCTGGGCTGTAGATTTTTTTTTTCCTTTTCAGAACCCTGAATATATGATGTCACTCCTTTCTGGCATGCAATGTTTCTGTTGAAAACTCAGCTGATAGCCCAATGGGTTTCCCCTGTATATAGCTGTTTTCTTTTCTCTTGTTGTTTTTTAAAGTCTCTCTTTATAACACCCTTTTGCCATTCTAATACCTATATTTATTGGTTTGGAGCTCTTTGTATTGATTTTGGGGGGAGGGTTGGCTCTCTGTGCCTCCTGCATCTGGATTTTTGTTTTCTTACTCAAATTTGGAAAGTGTTCAGCTATTACTCTTCAAATAAATTTTCTGCCCCCTTTTCTTTCTTTTCTCCTTCTGTAATCCCTGTCATGCAAATGTTAGTTCACTTAATAGTGTCACAGAATTCCCTAGGTCTATTTTCATTTTGTATTTTTTTTATCTCACCTGCTCAGTTTGATTATTTTACATTACTCTATCCTCCATGTTGCTGAATTGTTCTTCTATTGCTCTAGTCTTCTATTTATTCCATCTATGTATTTTTAATTTTTAATTTTATTTACACTTTTTAATTTTATTTATTATATTATTTATCTCTGATTGGTTCTTTATGTTTTCTCTCTCTTTGTTAAGGGTCTCAGTCATGTCCTCCACTTTTTTTCTCAACACCAGTGAGTATCTTTATGATTATTACTTTAAATTCTCTCAGGCATCTGATCTTTGTTTTGTTTAGGTCTCTTGCTGTAATTTTGTCCTCTTCTTTCATTTGGGATATATTCCTCTGTCTATTCACTTTATAACTATGTGCATTATTGAACATTAGGAAAGTCAGCTATGACTGCTTTTTTTTTTTTAATATATGAAATTTATTGTCAAATTGGTTTCCATACAACACCCAGTGCTCATCCCAAAAGGTGCCCTCCTCAATACCCATTACCCACCCTCTCCTCCCTCCCACCCCCCATCAACCCTCAGTTTGTTCTCAGGTTTTAACAGTCTCTTATGCTTTGGATCTCTCCCAATCTAACCTCTTTTTTTTTTCTTTTTTCCTCCCCCTCCCCCATGGGTTCCTGTTAAGTTTCTCAGGCTCCACATAAGAGTGAAACCATTTGGTATCTGTCTTTTTCTGTATGGCTTATTTCACTTAGCATCACACTCTCCAGTTCCATCCACGTTGCTACAAAAGGCCATATTTCATTTTTTCTCATTGCCACGTAGTATTCCATTGTGTATATAAACCACAATTTCTTTATCCATTCATCAGTTGATGGACATTTAGGCTCTATCCATAATTTGGCTATTGTTGAGAGTGCTGCTATGAACATTGGGGTACAAGTGCCCCTATGCATCAGTACTCCTGTATCCCTTGGATAAATTCCTAGCAGTGCTATTGCTGGGTCATAGGGTAGGTCTATTTTTAATTTTCTGAGGAACCTCCACACTGCTTTCCAGAGCGGCTGCACCAATTTGCATTCCCACCAACAGTGCAAGAGGGTTCCCGTTTCTCCACATCCTCTCCAGCATCTAGAGTCTCCTGATTTGTTCATTTTGGCCACTCTGACTGGCGTGAGGTGATACCTGAGTGTGGTTTTGATTTGTATTTCCCTGATAAGGAGCGATGCTGAACATCTTTTCATGTGCCTGTTGGCCATCCGGATGTCTTCTTTAGAGAAGTGTCTATTCATGTTTTCTGTCCATCTCTTCACTGGGTTATTTGTTTTTCGGGTGTGGAGTTTGGTGAGCTCTTTATAGATTTTGGATATTAACCCTTTGTCTCATATGTCATTTGCAAATATCTTTTCCCATTCCGTTGGTTGCCTTTTAGTTTTGTTGGTTGTTTCCTTTGCTGTGCAGAAGCTTTTTATCTTCATAAGGTCCCAGTAATTCACTTTTGCTTTTAATTCCCTTGCCTTTGGGGATGTGTCGAGTAAGAGATTGCTATGGCTGAGGTCAGAGAGGTCTTTTCCTGCTTTCTCCTCTAAGGTTTTGATGGTTTCCTGTCTCACATTCAGGTCCTTTATCCATTTTGAGTTTATTTTTGTGAATGGTGTGAGAAAGTGGTCTAGTTTCAACCTTCTGCATGTTGATGTCCAGTTCTCCCAGCACCATTTGTTAAAGAGGCTGTCTTTTTTCCATTGGATGTTCTTTCCTGCTTTGTCGAAGATGAGTTGGCCATACGTTTGTGGGTCGAGTTCTGGGGTTTCTATTCTATTCCATTGGTCTATGTGTCTGTTTTTGTGCCAATACCATGCTGTCTTGATGACAACAGCTTTGTACTAGAGGCTAAAGTCTGGGATTGTGATGCCTCCTGCTTTGGTCTTCTTCTTCAAAATTCCTTTGGCTATTCGGGGCCTTTTGTGGTTCCATATGAATTTTAGGATTGCTTGTTCTAGTTTTGAGAAGAATGCTGGTGCAATTTTGATTGGGATTGCATTGAATGCGTAGATGGCTTTGGTTAGTATTGACATTTTGACAATATTTATTTTTCCAATCCAAGAGCAGGGAATGTCTTTCCATTTCTTTAAATCTTCTTCAATTTCCTTCATAAGCTTTCTATAGTTTTCAGCATACAGATCCTTTACATCTTTGGTTAGAATATTCCTAGGTATTTTATGCTTCTTGGTGCAATTGTGAATGGGATCAGTTTCTTTATTTGTCTTTCTGTTGCTTCATTGTTAGTGTATAAGAATGCAACTGATTTCTGTACATTGATTTTGTATCCTGCGACTTTGCTGAATTCATGTATCAATTCTAGCAGACTTTTGGTGGAGTCTATCGGATTTTCCATGTATAATATCATGTCATCTGCAAAAAGCAAAAGCTTGACTTCATCTTTGCCAATTTGGATGCCTTTGATTTCCTTTTGTTGTCTGATTGCTGATGCTAGAACTTCCAGCACTATGTTAAACAACAGCGGTGAGAGTGGGCATCCCTGTCGTGTTCCTGATCTCAGGGAAAAAGCTCTCAGTTTTTCCCCATTGAGGATGATGTTAGCTGTGGGCTTTTCATAAATGGCTTTTATGATGTTTAAGTATGTCCCCTCTATCCCGACTTTCTCGAGGGCTTTTATTAAGAAAGGGTGCTGAATTTTGTCAAAGGCCTTTTCTGCATCGATTGACAGGATCATTTGGTTCTTCTCTTTTCTTTTATTAATGTGATGTATCACGTTGAATGATTTGCGAATGTTGAACCAGCCCTGCATCCCAGGAATGAATCCCACTTGATCATGGTGGGTAATTTTTTTTATATGCCGTTGAATTCGATTTGCTAGTATCTTATTGAGAATTTTTGCATCCATATTCATCAGGGATATTGGCCGGTAGTTCTCTTTTTTTACTGGGTCTCTGTCTGGTTTAGGAATCAAAGTAATACTGGCTTCATAGAATGAGTCTGGAAGTTTTCCTTCCCTTTCTATTTCTTGGAATAGCTTGAGAAGGATAGGTATTATCTCTGCTTTAAACGTCTGGTAGAACTCCCCTGGGAAGCCATCTGGTCCTGGACTCTTATTTGTTGGGAGATTTTTGATAACCGATTCAATTTCTTCGCTGGTTATGGGTCTGTTCAAGCTTTCTATTTCCTCCTGATTGAGTTTTGGAAGAGTGTGGGTGTTCAGGAATTTGTCCATTTCTTCCAGGTTGTCCAATTTGTTGGCATATAATTTTTCATAGTATTCCCTGATAATTGTTTGTATCTCTGAGGGATTGGTTGTAATCATTCCATTTTCATTCATGATTTTATCTATTTGGGTCATCTCCCTTTTCTTTTTGAGAAGCCTGGCTAGAGGTTTGTCAATTTTGTTTATTTTTTCAAAAAACCAACTCTTGGTTTCGTTGATCTGCTCTACAGTTTTTTTAGACTCTATATTGTTTATTTCTGCTCTGATCTTTATTATTTCTCTTCTTCTGCTGGGTTTAGACTGCCTTTGCTGTTCTGCTTCCATTTCCTTTAGGTGTGCTTTTAGATTTTGTATTTGGGATTTTTCTTGTTTCTTGAGATAGGCCTGGATTGCAATGTATTTTCCTCTCAGGACTGCCTTCGCTGCGTCCCAAAGCGTTTGGATTGTTGTATTTTCATTTTCGTTTGTTTCCATATATTTTTTAATTTCTTCTCTAATTGCCTGGTTGACCCACTCATTCGTTAGTAGGGTGTTCTTTAACCTCCATGCTTTTGGAGGTTTTCCAGCCTTTTTTCTGTGGTTGATTTCAAGCTTCATAGCATTGTGGTCTGAAAGTATGCATGGTATAATTTCAATTCTGGTAAACTTATGAAGGGCTGTTTTGTGACCCAGTATATGATCTATCTTGGAGAATGTCCCATATGCACTCGAGAAGAAAGTATATTCTGTTGCTTTGGGAGGCAGAGTTCTAAATATATCTGTCAAGTCCATCTGATCAAATGTCTCATTCAGGGCCCTTGTTTCTTTATTGACCGTGTGTCTAGATGATCTATCCATTTCTGTAAGTGGGGTGTTAAAGTCCCCTGCAATTACCACATTCTTATCAATAAGGTTGCTTATGTTTATGAGTAGTTGTTTTATATATTTGGGGGCTCCGGTATTCGGCACATAGACATTTATAATTGTTAGCTCTTCCTGATGGATAGACCCTGTAACTATTATATAATGTCCTTCTTCATCTCTTGTTACAGCCTTTAATTTAAAGTCTAGTTTGTCTGATATAAGTATGGCTACTCCAGCTTTCTTTTGGCTTCCAGTAGCATGATAAATAGTTCTCCATCCCCTCACTCTCAATCTAAAGGTGTCCTCAGGTCTAAAATGAGTCTCTTGTAGACAGCAAAGAGATGGGTCTTGTTTTTTTATCCATTCTGATACCCTATGTCTTTTCGTTGGCGCATTTAATCCATTTACATTCAGTGTTATTATAGAAAGATACGGGTTTAGAGTCATTGTGATGTCTGTATGTTTTATGCTTGTAGTGATGTCTCTGGTACTTTGTCTCACAGGGTCCCCCTTAGGATCTCTTGTAGGGCTGGTTTAGTGGTGACAAATTCCTTCAGTTTTTGTTTGTTTGGGAAGACCTTTATCTCTCCTTCTATTCTAAATGACAGACTTGCTGGATAAAGGATTCTCGGCTGCATATTTTTTCTGTCTAGCACACTGAAAATCTCGTGCCAATTCTTTCTGGCCTGCCAAGTTTCAAAAGAGAGATCAGTCGCGAGTCTTATAGGTCTCCCTTTATATGTGAGGGCACGTTTACCCCTTGCTGCTTTCAGAATTTTCTCTTTATCCTTGTATTTTGCCAGTTTCACTATGATATGTCGTGCAGAAGATCGATTCAAGTTCCGTCTGAAGGGAGTTCTCTGTGCCTCTTGGATTTCAATGCCTTTTTCCTTCCCCAGTTCAGGGAAGTTCTCAGCTATTATTTCTTCAAGTACCCCTTCAGCACCTTTCTCTCTCTCTTCCTCCTCTGGGATACCAATTATGCGTATATTATTTCTTTTTAGTGTATCACTTAGTTCTCTAATTTTCCCCTCATACTCCTGGATTTTTTTATCTCTCTTTTTCTCAGCTTCCTCTTTTTCCATAACTTTATCTTCTAGTTCACCTATTCTCTCCTCTGCCTCTTCAATCCGAGCCGTGGTGGTTTCCATTTTGTTTTGCATTTCATTTAAAGCGTTTTTCAGCTCCTAGTGACTGTTCCTTAGTCCCTTGATCTCTGTAGCAAGAGATTCTCTGCTGTCCTCTATACTGTTTTCAAGCCCGGCGATTAATTTTATGACTATTATTCTAAATTTACTTTCTGTTATATTATTTAAATCCTTTTTGATCAGTTCACTAGCTGTTGTTATTTCCTGGAGATTCTTCTGAGGGGAATTCTTCCGTTTGGTCATTTTGGATAGTCCCTGGCGTGGTGAGGACCTGCAGGGCACTTCCCCTGTGCTGTGGTGTATAACTGGAGTTGGTGGGCGGGGCCGCACTCCGACCTGATGTCTGCCCCCGGCCCACTGCTGGGGCCACAGTCAGACTGGTGTGTGCCTTCTCTTCCCCTCTCCTAGGGGCAGGATTCACTGTGGGGTGGCGTGGCCCGTCTGGGCTACTTGCACACTGCCAGGCTTGTGATGCTGGGGATCTGGCGTATTAGCTGGGGTGGGGAGGCAAGGTGCACAGGGGCAGGAGGGGCCCTGTGGCAGCGGGAGGGAGTCAGATCCGCTGCCGGAGGTTTGGCTCCGCAGAAGCACAGGGTTGGGTGTTTGCGGGGAGCGAGGAAGTTCCCTGGCAGGAACTGGTTCTCTTTGGGATTTTGGCTGGGGGATGGGCGGTGGAGATGGTGCTGGCGAGCGCCTTTGTTCCCCACCAAGCTGAGCTCTGTCGTCCGGGGGCTCAGCAGCTCTCCCTCCCTTTGTCTTCCAGCCTTCCCGCTTTCCAAGCAGAGCCGTTAACTTATGACCTCCCAGACGCTAAGTCGTGCTTGCTCTCGGAACACAGTCCGTCAGGCCCCTCCGCTTTTGCAAGCCAGCCCCTGGGGCTCTGCTTGGCTGGGGAGCCGCCCCTCTGCCCCAGCTCCCTCCCGCCAGTCCGTGGAGCAAGCACCGCCTCGCCGCCCTTCCTACCCTCTTCAGTGGGCCTCTCGTCTGCACTTGGCTCTGGCGCCTCCGTTCTGCTAATCCTCTGGCGGTTTTCTGGGTTATTTAGGCAGGTGTAGGTGGAATCTAAGTGATCAGCAGGACGCGCGGTGAGCCCAGTGTCCTCCTACGCCGCCATCTTCCCTCTGGTCCCAGCTATGACTCTTAATTTCAACAGTAGTGGCCTTATGAAGAAGTGGACTTATAGTGCCCTGCAGTGCAATGTCCACTGTTCTCCAGGACCTGGTGTTTCAGCGGTGCTTCCTATGTGTTTTGTTTGTGCTCTGCTGTTGTGGCTAAGCCACTTTTTCCTTCATTCTAGTCATCTGCAGTGGTTCTTATTGCCTGTTGTGAGCAGTGTTTCTTCCCTGTGGTGTTAGTTGGCCAGTCTGGGGTTGAGTTCTCAGACCAAGCATTTTCCAGAGATACAGTAGCAGCAAACTTCAGGGTACTTTCCCTGTGTTTTCCCCTATGGAGCTTTCATTGGTAGCTGGGGCTTGCAATCAGACCAGCTGCCTTCTCCCAGCGCACTGCTGAGAGTGCAGTCTTCTGGTGTGTGTGGTTATCTTCCCTTCTCCCTGGAGCAAGAGTCACTTTGGAGTGGTGTTGACCCTTGTCAGGGTTGCTTGCACACTACCAGGCTTGTGACCTCACTCTGGGTGGGCTCTGGTCAAGAGGGCATTGAAGGGGGTGGATCTGCCAAAGTGTTGGGAGAGGGGAAGGATGCACAATGTTTGCAAGTTAGGTAGTAAGTGTTGGCATGTGCCAGTTCCTACAGGTGGCCATGTGTTTATGCTGGGGGGTCAAGGAAGGGAAATGGTACCTGCCAGCTCCTTTGCTCCTGGAGAAGTATCTCAAGGATCTTTGCCCCTCCAGCACACACTCTGAGATTAGTATACAAATCACTCTCCCATAGTCCCTAGTAACTTTTCAAATTGCTCTTTCTATGCTGTATCTCCTCAGGCTGTTTAGTGTCCTATCTTTTTCATTGGGAATTCTGTTTCCTCTCACCCTTCCATCTCTTTATGGAGCTGAGTCTGCTGATTTTTAAAGTTCCAGGCTTTTAATACTTCTGCTTATAAAAACTCACATAATTCAGTCCTCTGGTTTTTGAAGACAAATGTTATGGGGATTCATCTTCCCTAGTGGGCTTTCTGGTATGAGGTTCTGTTTCTGTCCCCTCTCCTGACCAATGGTTCCCCTCCCTCAATTTAACTCCTAACCAGATCTTCACCTTTCCTGCCATCTTCAATGTGCCCTCTTCTCTACATTTACTTGTGGAGTTTGTTTGCCAGTCTTTGGGTCATTTTCTGAGTTATTTATAATGATGTGAATGTTATCTAGTTGTATCTGTGGGATGAGATAAGTTTAGGGTCCTCCTACTTCACCATCTTTCCTAGAAGTCTTCTAAATGCTTAATATTTTTAATCAAAGGAGGATCATACAAGTTATTAAACTTGAGATTAATCAGTCCTATAGTATTTTAGTGGTCTAATCAATGTATCTTACTCCTTTGGCCCATTACTTTGGAAAGTTTAAGTTAGGCTTTAAAGTTGCATTAAGAAACCATCATATGATTACAAAGAAGATTTGATATTATAAGATACAGAACTAATAAAATATAAATTTTAGAGGCTACTTCATAAGGCTCTACTAATTTAATTTCTTGAAAGTTTTCATATAACAAAACTACTTTATTATATTAGTACTATAATGCTTTTAGCTAAATAAGTTTTATCTTTATTCCACTTCAGTTGTCATCTTAGACTTTATCCTTGCATGGAATTTCCTTGTTTCCTTAATTGTGCTCCTTCTAGTTCTATGATTGTTATATTATCACATTTTAATAAATTGCTCAATGCCTTATTGGTCTGGCTATACTAGGATTCTATTCCAAATGTTTCAATTACATTCTTAGCAATTCCCTGAGCTTCCTAACTTCTTTGACCTTGCACTATACCTACCGTGCTGAATCCCAACCCTGAATTAATCCAAGAAACAATTTTAAAAATCTCTTTCCTGATTTGTGCATGTTGCTTCAAGAAAGACTTATCAACATTCTGATTTGATAAACTGAATATCCATGATATAAAATTTCAACTGTGCCCCCACTTTGAATTCTTCCTTTCATTTCTAAATAATTCTGTTTACTGAATCCACTGCAGCGACTATGTAAAAACTTTTCTGAACCCTTCAATCCCTTTAATCCTTCACAGTTATTGTCAAATTTCTTCAATAATAAATCTATACTTGCTGCATGCTTACATTTTGTTTTTTTCCCAACGCTTTTCATTCGGAGTTCAACATCTAGCATGCTATAAAAAACAAAAAGTCATTACAAAACACCACTTACCATAATCCTCCCAATTATCATCCTAATTGATTATCTGCATAATTAATTATCTTTGAGAACACTTTATTCTTACATTTTATTTTTCAATAATTTCTGTGATGTTCTTCTCATCTTTTTTCTTCTCTTTTCTCCTTGAATATTCTACTGTCTATCTCGTGGAGTCCTCTTCTGTGCCCTTATTTTATTTATTTAAATTCAACTTATTTAACATACAGTGTAGTCTTGGCTTCAGGAGTTGAAACCAGTGATTCACCTCTTACATATGACACCCAGTGCTCATCCAAAAAAGTCCCCTCCCTAATGCTCTTCACCCATTTAACCCCTCCTCCCACCCACCACACCTCCAGCAGCCCTCAGTTTTTTTCTCTGTATTCAAGAGTTTCTTATGGGTTGCCTCCCTCTCTTTTTTTATCTTATTTTTCCTTCCCTTCCTCTATGTTAATGTTGTGTTTCTCACATCCCACATATGAGTGAAATCATATGATATCTGTCTTTCTCTGACTGACTTATTTTGTTTAGCATAATACACTCTAGTTCCATCCATGTTGCTGCAAATGGCAAAATTTCATTCTTTTTCATCACTGAGTAGTATTCCATTGTGTGTGTGTGTGTGTGTGTGTGTGTGTGTGTGTGTACCACGTTTTTATCCATTCATCAGTCGATGGACATTTGGGCTCTTTCCATAATTTGGCTATTGTTGATAGCACTGCTATAAACTTTGGGGTGTATGTGCCCCTTTGAATCAGCATTTTTGTATCCTTTGGATAAATATTTAGTAGTGCAATTTCTGGGTCATAGGGTAGTTCTATTTTTAATTTTTTGAGGAAACTCCATACTGTTTTCCAGAGTGGCTGCACCAATTTGCATCCCCATCAACAGTGAAAAATGGTTCCCCTTTCTCTGCATCCTTGTCAACATCTATTGTTGCCGAAGTCATTAATTTTAGCCATTCTAACTAGTGTGAGATGATATCTCATTGTGATTTTGATTTCCCTGATGATCAGCAATGTTGAACATTTTTTCATGTGTGTTAGCCATCTGGATATCCTCTTTGGATAAGTGTCTATTCATGTCCTCTGCCCATTTCTTCACTGGATTATTTGTTTTCTGGGTGTTGAGTTTGATAAGTTCTCTATAGATTTTGGATACAAAATGAGAGATATATTCAGTTACTGGTAACTAGTTGTGTCCTAACGGGCATTATCAAAAGAGAAATCGTGTGCAGAGAAAAGTTCTATATACACACACAATGAGAAAAATAAACTACAAGATCAACGCATACATGTTTAATACTGGAAAAATCACAGCCCTCCAAAAGGTCTCCACGTTTGTTATAAAAGTCCTCTGTGCTCAACTAAAATTAAAATGATCTTAAAAGGATAATACTTGTAAAGTTCACTTAAGTGAACTTAAGTTTTTTCAGCCACAGAAACTGCAATGGAAATAAATGTTCAGAGTCATTTTCAAAACAAAGCCAAAAATCTATTCTTCTGGTTGACATGCATGATTAAAAGGTCTGTGTAACGCACAATGCTCTACGCTCCCCAGGACTAGGAAAAGAGACCTCAAGTCAACTTTTAGTTTGCAAATGGTCAGAGGAGTTTGTATTCCAGCAGGAGCTCAAATCTTCTGGATCTTTTCACCAACTACTGAGTTTTTCTTTTCTGATTTTCTCCACAGCATCAGCTTTGTAATTGTACGAGCAATTGTGCACGTCTGAGTAACCGCGTACACCACAATACACATGTCCACACCGGCATTCAAACCCAGTAAGTCCTACTTTCTTCCTGCACATGAAACACCCGTTCTTTTTCTATTTTGGTTTTTCACGAGACTTGCTTTGTTCTTCAGATGGCTGCTGTGCCATATCTGATACTGAAGTTTGCAGGTCTTCCATGTCAGGGATTGCTTTGTCCACAGACATACTGTCCACTTGGGAAGATGCTACAGATTCTGATAAAAGTGACTGATTTGATACAGGGCTTGGCTGCCCGGATGCAGATGTGGAGTCTAGAGGTAACTGCGCGCGTCGGGGACGCTGTCGTCTGCGCACTGGACCGGAAAAGACTGGGACAGAGTACTAACAGAAGCCGAAGGTGGGCTGATTCTACAATTACTACTATTCTATCTTTGAAGATGTCTTTATAGCACACTGAACACATGCCATTTGTACAAGGGTTCCCATAAAATCCGCAGCCAGTAGAACAAAGCATAGGAACTTGTCTGTGATTAGTTTCTTAAACCATGTTTCTCTGTTGCACAACCACAAAACCTGCACAATTTTCTCAGGTAGTATCGACATTTTAACAATGTTTTTTTCCGATCCATGAGCATGAAATGTTTTTTCCATTTATTTATTTGTACTTCAGTTTCTTTCATGAGCTCTCTACAGTTTTCAGTGTACATATTTTTTATCTCTTTGGTTAGGCTTATTCCTAGGTATCTTATGGTTTTCGGTGCAGTTGTCTTCTGTGCACTTCTTGACTAAGGTATACACCAATGTTCTGTTATTAATCCTATTTTCATGCTATTCATTCTATTTTTTTAGTTGTATCTACTCCCTTAACTTCAACAACAAATTGCTCAAACCCTAATTCTCTTCTGAAGCACTGTACCAAATCTATATCTGTGTGATTAGTATTTACTAATACCCCAGAAACATCTCAAACATAACATATAGAAAGCATATCACCTCATCAGACTTCCAACTTTTCCATTCCTTTTGCATTCTCTAAGGACATTTATTTCTCCAGGCACTTGAAATTAAAAATTTAGCATCAATATTTACCATTCCATATTCTTCATCATTACCTATATTTAAGCATGCATTACATTCTGTGACTTCTACTTCTACAATATATTTTTTTTTTGTAATTTATTACCTAGCTCAAGCCTCATTATCACAAGTTTTCACTATTATAACTTCTGAACTAGGGTCCCTAACTTCAGTCCATCACTCTGTTCTCTTAAATCACAGATGTAATTATATCATTTCACTACCCAAAGACTTTGTGGCCTCTCACTACTCACAGAAATAGTCAAGCCCATAAAAAAAGCTGAAGCCTTCTATAGTCATCTCCTATTCTACACTTCTAATCTTACCTATCACTCATTTGACCCCACAAATATTAAGAAAATTTGGTGGTAGCCTCTGTTTGACTTGTTCAAACTTCTTTCCCATATCATAACCCTAGCCTCTGAATCCCAGGCCTACTAAATGAGTGAAAACTCATTCATTCAATAACCACTTAGGTACTGAACACTATAATGGAAAATTAGGGGGAAATGGAAAAAAGAGTCCTTATTTTTCAAAGATTTCATAGTCCAATAAAGAAAGAGATTAATACATCATTAAATTACAACATAGTGCTATAAGTATGAAGGAATAAAGACACAACATAAGGTAACCTGCTTGGGTGATCTGGAGATGGCTTCACATTACCTAACATTTGAACAAGGTCACTGAGTTGGCCTATCTCTCAACTCTCTAAATACTTCAAAATCACTTTATTTCTACCTCTATTCTAACAATACAGTCTTTATAGTACTCATTCATCCATTCACTGATTCAACAATTTTTATTTTCTACCATATTCCAGACACTTTTCTAAGCAGTAAGCACAAAGAAAACAGACAAAAGCTTCCCATCTTCCTGGAGTTATAATTTTAGTGTAGAGAGGGAAAAATGTAAATTTCATAAATACTATGAAAAGTAAATCAAGATAGAGAGCCAAGAAGTACTGATGTAAGGCTGCACTTTCATAGAAATTATTTATTTTTGTAATTCTTCTGTTGGGCTTTTAGTTTTTCAGGGGCAAGAATTGTGGCTTATTTGGCTTCCTATTATGAATGTTTGATCATTGTTGAATTGAACAGATTGTGACAAATTTCCTTGAAATTTCTATAGATTTTTTTCTTTTATAGAAATCTCAGAATCAGTATCCCAAACAAAAATTACACTGTTTGCATGGCAATAGGGAAGATGATTGCTGAGACATTCTACATGATCTCTTCAGTTCATATTCTGTCATAAAGGAGCAATTTCCCTATAAATTCCCTTACTTAAATTTCTCAAATTAAATTATAGATTTCAGGAACAATAGCAAAAACAGCAACAACAACAATCGTGGATATTAATGGAGGTGTGTTTTTTTTTTTGTAATAGGACGTGCTTTATGTGTATAGCAACCCAAAAACATAATAAAAAAATTAAATAGTTTGTGCTTCATAACTAGGTCAATTAATTTTAAAAGGGAATTTAGAATGAAAGAATAATGATAACAGTTTTAAAATTACAAGTCTTAATCTGTGAGTGCTGAACTATAATTATAAACTACACATCTACAAAAAGAATTTAAAGGTCTTGACAGTTTCTCTGGATAACCATTTTTGACATAACATTCACTATAGAGAATCATCGATACAATTTTTTTCAAATGAGATTTTATTAGCTTGTGCATATTATAACTCAATAAAGATGATGTTTGAGTCTGGGAAAATCTTTAACTCAATTATAAGCTTTCACAATTAACCACCTAACTTTTGTTTAAATAATATCAAATCCATCTGCTTAGTGTCTTTATACTAAAATCAATTATATCAGTTCGTTTAGGATATGAAAAGTGGAGCCAATGCTGAATAACAACCCCCAGTGATTAATTGATGTCAGAGTAATAATCTGCACTGCAGTTTTCCCCAGAATCATTGAAGCATTAAACCACTCAATGCTTTGGAGAGGGAGGAGACACTATGTAGAACTTCAAGATGAGTTATATAAACTTTACCATTAGTAACACGTTCTGGAAGAACAGCAATATGTGTCACTTATGGTAGCATGAAAGTAAAGGTCATAGCATTTCTAACTGCAATGATATACAAACAAAAGCCCTCACAACTTTAGAAAGATGGGTTACGTGAAACATTCCTTATTTTCTTCCCACTATAAGTTTGGTTACAATTTGGTAGGCAGAATCTCATAAAGCTTTCAGATTCATATCCCATGTAATTTCAAATTTGCAAAATTTTGTAAAGTAAACTAACTGAAAAATGACCAGGAACTTCCAATGTACCAGTTATTTTTTTCTTTTTTTAATTTTTTATTCCCTCTTTTCATTTTTGCATAGTACATATTATCCCTGTGAAAAGTGAACAAGAGATCAAATGCTCTCTCTGCAACCTTACCAGGATAAGGAAAGGTATTTTTTTACCTTATTTCCTATTTCATCCAGACAACCCACAGGACCCCATAAACCCACCAGAAAATTCCCTCTGACAGTTGACAACAAACCAGCCTCTCACCTGAGGTCAGAGAATAGGGTTGGATAAAAAAAAAATTGTCTGGTAATTAACATATACTACTAAATATTGATAAAACTTTCCAGAGACAGTTTTGGAATTCATCTCAATAACCCAGAATAAGAACAGGCAAAGTCTGTATCAGTCAGACTGAGCTATTCCTCAGGAGCTGTGCATATTTCAGTTGCTTTGATGATTTCAAAGAACAAATTGTGTGTGTAAGCAGTTTTCCTTGTTGGAATTCTGTATACAGCACATGACAACCTAGTTTCCCCTTTATTTCATTTTTCAGACATGTAATTAGATGTTTCCATCTAATTCATGTATATACTATATAACTGCACATATAGTTACATTCAATTTTCTTACCTTCAGAGTGCCCAGCAACATGTCTCCCACTTGGTATCACCCACCTCATAGATATGTAAAAAGTGTTAACACTGAAAGTAAGCTTAATACAGTCAATGTCTTCCTCCCATTTATTATACATTCACCAGCAAAGTCATTTATTATTAAAATGTTTTTACTGGAAAAATGCTGTCATATTTGAATGATTGGGGAAAAATAAATTCTTTGTGTGAAAAAATAGGTCATTTGAGATTTCACCTGAAAAAGAAATTGATGAAGAATATGGAAATGCATTTGAATTAGACTGAAAGGCTCCAAGAGTACACTCTGTAGTGAAACTAGTTTCTTCAACAGACAATATGTCTCATTAGCAATAGCAATCTAACTTTTATTATACTTTTCTTATATTTTTCACTTCATGTTGTAATACTTAAAATATGCGTTAATGACCAGATGAATGAATCTATTTGCTGTGGCTATTCTGAGCCCCTTGAATGAGCAAAACATCTAGCCTGAACCTTTGAAAGAAGGTAGAATTAACTCGATGATGTATAATCTGGTCGCAGATAATGATCTGATGAGAAGGGTCACCTTTATAGAAAGCACAAAGGATATTAACAATTAGATGAAGGCCCACTACTGTGCATGTTAAGTCATTTAGTATCTTTCAAATGAAGGCATAATGCTGTTTATATTGGTTCTGTGTCTCTGATAGTGATGTGGTTCAGAGTTTATCAGAAATTTTATGGGAAGGTCTAGAATTGAAGATCCAAGAACTATACTAAAATTATTTATGGGAAGTAAGTAAACCTGAAGTCTGTTTAATAGTACACCTTTATCATTCTGGAAAGAGGAGCTTAAATAATTACTTTAATTTTAAAACTTAAGAGAAACTGAGGTGTTTTTTAAGAAACTACATATAACAATCTTACTTGCAAAAGAGTACTTCCTCACTACACTTTATTTTTTAAGACTGACAAGTTTTAAATACAATAAAATAATGAACTAGTGTTTAGAATCTATAATTTTACTATTGTAAGGATTTTAATCTAATTCAAAGTTAGTTCAAAATATTTTAATCTAACTTAAAGTTAGTTCAACTGGTTGGAGACTTGAAGGTGGAGATAAAACAAATTGCGGTCACTGTGTTTTCACTTACTTAATAAGTCCAAGCAAAATGAACAAGGATAATTATAAGGGAAAACAGCCAGGTACAACATGAATTATCTCTTGAAGCAATGGAATGTTTGAATCCAATTTCCAGATGACAAATTTTTACTGTAATAAGATTCTTAAATCCAGGAATAACATTCTGAGGAAAGAGATAAAAATAACACTGTGTACAATTAAGCCAAGAAATATTTTGCTTTGGTAATTCCTAGTTATTTTTAACCAACTTATATGCTCAGTATAAGGCAACTCATTCAGATGTAATGATTCAAACATTATGTCTTTAGAAAATATGGACTAGGCTATAGTCCTGCAAAAGTTTCACAGAGAATGGGCCATGTAGCTTCTCTTACATGTGAGACGAAGTACCTCCTCCAAATCACTCTGGTAGGCTCTCAGTTGTAGGAGGAGGTGGGGAGGGGACAGTTCCATTTGTTAAATGCAATGTTTTGACCTTAAGCGTTGTGCTTGACAAATTAAGCAAAGATAATTAACATTAAAAAAGTCAAACATTCTACAACTAGGGAAATGCAAAAAACATTTGTTTCTAATATATTTTTCTGACAACCAATGAATAAAAGAGAAAATGTTATTAAACTGAATTATTGTTCATTAGGAAATGAATGGAATAATTTTATCATAATAAACATCAGGTTGGATAAGGAGCAGGAAGTTACATGAAGGGAAAGTATTATCTGTACTTTTTTCCAGGGTTTTTGTTGCCAAAACCCTACTCCTTGTTAATTCTTTAGTGTTTATTTTATTCCCTGGAGATTCCTTCATATGCATGTGTACAAGGAACTATTTTCTAAGTTAATCTGATGACTTATTTATTTCATTTCAATTTTACAGAATAATTTCAGAACTCAAAAAAAAAAAATGAAGGGGCACCTGGGTGGCTCAGTAGGTTGAGTGCCCTACTTTGGCTTAGGTCATGATCTCATGGATTGTGAGTTTGAGCCCCACATCAGGCTTGCTGCTGTCAGTGCAGAGCCTGCTTCGGATCCTTTGTCCCCCGCTCTTTCTGCCCCTCCCTGCTCGCTTGCTCTCTCTCTCTTTCAAAAATAAATAAACATTTTAAAAAAAGGGAAATAGCTGTCCAACATTACTCTGGCTTTTTCCAAATTGCATGTGTTAGAATAAATCATCAAAGCAGAAGGAAGTGAATCAAATTTCAGGAATCATAAAAATTATTTCAACAGAACACAGGCAGCAGTCCATCACAGGCTGGGTACTTTCAGCAGTGGGATAGTTTGACAATTGCAGGCACCTAAATTATTAGGTGGGAGACGGGGAGATTTAAGGATTTTGAGACGGGATGCCTGGGTGGCTCAGTCAGGGTAGCATTTGACTCTTGGTTTTGGCTCAGGTCATGATCTCACAGTTTTGTGAGTTCAAGGCCCACATTGGACTCCAAGCTGACAGTGCAGAACCTGTTTGGGATTCTCTGTCTCCCTCTCTTCCTCTCTGCCCTCCCCCACTTGCACTGTCTCCGTCTCTTTCAAAATAAATAAGTAAACTTAAAGTATAAAGTTTTTTTGAGACAAGTCAGGCTAAAATTTTATTGTTTCTGAACATCTATATTTCATTTAATACTTATAACCTAATGACCCATGATGATCCATATTTACAGCCCCAAATTTATCCCTGAGCTGCAGAGTAATAAATAGTAAACATTTATACTTCAATGTCCCAAATGGCACAAAAATTCCCAATTTTGATCCTCATGACGTGTTCTTTATTGCAAGTCAGAACATCCCCTGCTCAATCCTGAAGCCTGACATCATTGCTTTTAACTCATCACTTCCCAAATTGAAGTGCTCCTCCTCTAAACCAAAACTATCAGAAAAACTTCTAAGTCTATATTTTTCCCCAGGTTGCATCATGACTATTTGCCCAGTAGCACAAGCAAGAAACTTGACAGTAGTCAAAGATTTCTCCCTCTTCCTGCCTCTGGCCCCTATTCAATGTGTGCACTTGTGTACACACACACACACACACACACACACACACACACACTCACACAGTCACTATGAGAATTCTATCGGAAGATAGAATCCAATCCTTACTTCTTATCTCCACAGCCACTAATCTAGGCCAGACCTTCAATGTCCCTCTCCATAACAGTTTTCAAACTTCACCATTGACATCAGAAATATATTTCTATCACAAAATGTTATATCACTCCTTCCAAAACGAAATGGAAAAAAAAAAGGATTGTGAGAAGTAACTGTGAGGGAGAAAGAAACTGTGAAACACTTTCCAATTGTATTAATTGTATTATAACTTTTAGAGTCTGAGTGTCATTGTTGAGTTCTCCCTTTCCCCATCCTCCTACAATTCCTGTTCATTCTAAGTCCAGAATGTCTCTAATATTTACCATTTGTTTTCTATACCTACTGTCACTACCTTAATTCAGGTTCTTATTTTTATTTTTTTTTACATTTTTTATTTATTTTTGATAGAGAGAGAGACTCAGCACAAGTGGGGGAGGAGCAGAGAGAGAGGGAGACACAGACTCCGAAGCAGGCTCCAGCCTCCGAGCTGTCAGCACAGAGCCCAATGCAGGGCTCAAACTCACAGACCATGAGATCATGACCTGAGCTGAAGTCAGATGCTCAATGGACTGAGCCACCCAGGAGACCCAGGTTCTTCTTATTTTTTATAGCCTTTCCTTTTGTCAAAATATAAATGCTTTGTGGTTTTTTTGTTTTGTTTTGTTTTTGTTTTTGTTTTTGTTTTTGATTTTGCTTATAAAGATAACACAAAGGCGCCTCAGTGGCTCAGTCAGTTTAAGCTTCTGACTCTTGATCTCAGCTCAGGTCTTAATCCCAGGGTTTTGAGTTCAAGCCCTATTATGGGCTCCATGCTGAGAGTGAAGGCTACTTTAAAAAAAAATAAAAAGTAACACAAACTAATTACATCAAAAACTTTTCATAAAAAGCAGAGAAGTTTAGTGAAAAAAATTAAAATCATCTGCTATCTCACTTTTAAGAAATTGTCATTGTCCGTATTTTGATGTAAATCCAGACTTTTTCCATATGAATTTTCCTTCTTCCCTCTTATGTTCTTCTCTCTTTTCTTTTTTCTTTCCTTTTTTCCCTTCCTTTTACCTCTTAACTTTTTATGAAACTTCTATTATGCACCAGGCACTGTGTTAATTGTTAGGGATACCTGTGAACAAGACAAATTTACTTTCACCAAACTTACCTTCTAGTGGAAGAAATAGGCAACAAAAAATAATTACAGATTGTGATTAGTGCTATGAGAGATATAATAAATATTATACTGTGATGAGGCATGACAGAGGGAACTTAATATAGATGTAATCAGGAAAGGCCTCTCTGAGGAGGTGAAATTTAAACTAAGACCTTAAGTATAAGAAGGAGCCATTTTGGAAAAAAAAATGAAAATGGCTTCCCACAAAGATCCATTTTCAAAGTCCATGTTCAAGGATCTTGAGGTGAAGGAGAAGGAAACATCAAAGATGGGCTTATCTTAAATATATTTTTCTGTAACCTGTTTTTCTTCATTTAATATATGGTGAATACCAATAAATGTACATCAACATTTTTCATAACACAGTAATAGAGATGTAGATTTTCCCCCATTTTTAAATTTTATTTTCATTTCAATATAGTTAGCATATCATCAGTTTGTTCTCTATAGTTAAGAAACTGTTTCTTGGTTTGTGCCTCTCTCCCTCTCTCTCTCTTTCTCTTTTGCATGTTTATTTTCTTTCTTAAATTCCACATATGAGTACAATCTTATGGCATTTTCTTTATTTCACTTAGCATAATATACTCTAGGTATATCCATTTTGTTTTACCTTGGGAAACTGTGGCCACTTGTAAACCATACAAGAGTCTTCTTGAATAGCATATGTGCATATCACATTTTATACCTATCTGAGAATATTTCTAGGCATAAAATTTCTATTTTGAAATTTACATACAATGTTAAGGATTTTGATATATATTACCACAATTTCTTTCAGAATTGTGGTACCAATTACACTCTCAGGGGTAATTATTGAAAGTTTATCATTTTCTTGTCAACACTGTGTATTATATTTTTTCTTACGACATTCTGGATATGGGGTCTGATATCTTGTTTTAATTTTCATTCCCTTGATAATTATTGACATAAAGTATTTTTAATATGCCAATTTTCCATCCTTCTACTGGGTATTTTTCTTTCTCTTTTTGATTTAAGAATTCCTTACATGTTAATATCATTAACAATCATATACGCAAAGTAGTCTCCTAATTCTTTCTTTTTTAAAGTTTATTTTGATGTACTTTTAATTACTGTACAGTCAAATCTGTCATTCTTTTTCATTATAATTTCTGTGTTTTTTTTAAACATTCTTAGAAAGGCTTTCCCCATGGCAGATATTTTATAAACATTGATCTATATTTTCTTATAGTACGATTTTAACTTTTTCCTTTAAATATTTTTCCATCTTCAAGATTTGGATAAGGTGTGATATAGAGATCTGTGGCAGAGATAATAGTGATTACCAATACTTCAACTATTTTCTTGCATTTTATAAACCCTTCACTGTTAGGAAGGAGCATATGACTAGTTATGGTGGGTTATGGAAAAAAAAGAATCAACTCACAACACTACGGCTATGTCTTTCCCTTCTGCAATGTCTAAAGAAGTCATGTGTTCCAGGAACTACAACCATCAGGTATTTATCCCCCTGTCAACAGCCAGTTGACATGTAGTTGAAGTGAGAATTAAGCCTTAGTTTTTCTAAGCCACTGACATCTCAGGGTTGATTTGTGACTGTAGCATCACATAACTTAGTGGTTCCCAAACTTTAACATGCATCATAATTGCTTTGATAGTTTGTTAAAACACAGGTTGTAGAGCCCACCCTCAGAATTTCTGATTCTGTGTTTCTAGGATGGGGCCTGATAATTTGCATTGGAACAAATTCTCAAGTGATACTGATGTTAATGATCCATGAACCACACCTTGAGAAACACTGCTCTAGCTCACAAATAACTAACATATAGTTGGGCTGGTTTTTATTACTTGATTGATTTTCTCACAGTGACTTACTTTCCTTTTAAAACACTAGTTTACACTTTTAATTATTATAACTATATATTTTAGTATGTGGTAGGAAAAGTCCCATCTCTAATTACTCTTATTTCAAATGCTCATCTTCCAAGGGTATTTTTATTTTCAGATAAAGTTCAGAATCATTTTACTAAGATATAAAGTAACAAATTCTACTGGAAATTTCCTGAGTTTGTGTTAAATTTAAATATTAATTTTGAGGGATGCCTGAGTGGTGCCATCAGTTAGCATCCAACTCTTGACCTTGGCTCAGGTCATGATCTCCTTATTTCTGAGTTCAAGCCCTGCATTGGGCTCTGCGTTGATGGTGAGGAGCCTGCTTGGGATTCTCTCTCTCCCTCTTCCCATCCCCTGCTGGTGCACACACACAAACACACACACACACTCTCTCTCTCTCTCAAAATAAATAAAATTTAAAAAAATTAAAAATAAAAAAAATTAAATATTAATTTTGAGAGAATTATATTTCAAATCATTCAATGCAGGAATATGAGATTTTCACCTATTCAAAACTGCTTATATGTACTTTAGTAAAGTTTGATTATTATCTCTTGCCTGGACTATTGCAATAATCTCTTATAACTCTCCTACCAATTCTAGTCTGATATTACAACCTTCCCAGATCAGTCTGCCAAAAGAAGGGCCCCCCAACATGAAATTCTACTATTTTAACACTCCTGGTGTTATCTCACTCCTAAGCAAATAAGATAAAAACTCCTTAGCCCATGTTCTAGTCTTTAGCTAAAATATCATGATTAAGAGAAACCTAATGCTATTGGTAGTCAATATATCTAATGACAAAGACTTTTTAAATTTTGGAATTTAGAGCTAAGTGGAGGGACATAAATGCTAACTTCTGAATTTAATATATCATTTATTAAACAAGTTAAATAATTTTCAGTTTAAATAAATAAAGACTACCCTTCCAAATTACTCAGAATATATTTAGATTCCAGACTTGGGATTTTCTCTAATCTGTTTTACTAATTTATCCAAGTTCAACTGTTGAATTTAGCCAGCTTCAAAATAATTTAAAATGAATAAAAAGACTGAAGGGTTAAGTGGATAATCAGTGTTTCCTCCTCTTTTTTTTTGACTCACTTATTATTAAGTAAAAATAAATGGGGGAGGTACTAATGCATTTCCTAATTATATTGAATAATGGAGCATGGGAATCAGTAAGCAATTAAATCCCAGGCTATTGTGAGATGGCTTGTTTGTGAAGACTCTTGTAAAACTTAATGCTGATATTATTTAGGGTAATATTAATTGCTGTAACAACACAACAACAACAATACCTGAAAGTTCCAATGGTTCAACAAATAAAAGTTTATTATTAATGAAAATGTAAAATTCAGTTATTATTGGTCAGTGTATGTCTTTCTTCCATATGGTGATACAGGGACCTAGGTACCTTTCTAGGTCCTTGGAATGCTTTGTATTCAGCTGGCAGATTGAAGAACTGAGCTCAGCAAAAGCATACCAGCTGTATCAAGATAACCTATTCCCCAAGTGACCTGCATATTTCTGTTGATGTTTCATTAGGGAAAACTAGTCATATGGGCACAACAGAATGCAAAGTTCATGGTAGGGAGGTGTTGTATTTGGCTGGACAGCTATATTTAGGTGGCAGTTCCACACTATGGAAATGGAAGAGCATAGACTTTTGGTGAAAGATCAGCCATTTCTATTACATGGTGTTTTTCACCATGTTTACAAAGTGATTGAATGTCTGGGTAGGATATTATGGCTAATAACTTTTTGCCCCTCACCACCTTCTAACCCATGCCATATTGTAGTATTCATTATCTGACATTCATACTTTCACATTAGATCATCTGTTTTGTGCACTAATTGTTTCATGTGCAGATTTTTTGTCTCCTCAAACATATTATAAATTTATCCAAGACAGATAATATGTAACACAGAATGAGTGTTAAATATTACTAAATTCAACTGAATGCTACCACACTTCTGCAAACTTTGTAAGAGGTTTTCATAATTCTCCACATCAAAATTAAGCTCCTTACCCTTCGCTGTTATTCTTCAAACCACTTGGTAACCTGCCTCTCCCCTCATACAGCCTAAATCAACTTAATCAACTCTCTGAAAATCATTGAAAAGCTTAAGGCTCTTCAAAGGCAGCAAATTAAGATAAGCAAAATTCTTCATATGCTTTAGTTCAAGGCCTAGATTATAAATTATTCTAAATTTATGTGGAATAGAAACGTATAAATAATTCATGGCTAAAAATAAATGTCCTGGAAAATAATTGAATAAGAGGAAGTAGGAATAGGGACTGGTTTTAGTGACTCCTAAGTGCCCATATCAAAAGTTGATATGGTGACAGTACTTGTGTATGATTTAGCCAGACACATATTAAGCCAGCAAAAGCCTGGATAATGGCTATAATGTTTGTTCATTCAGAGCCTCAATCCAGAGAAGTTATTTGTCCTCCAATCCAGGAGTATAATATGCTCCAGTTAGCCCAGGAAGTTTTAGTTCATGTCTGTTGTACTGACATAATTATTAATATGCTCCTTCCAGTCTTAAAAAGCACCCCACTTTAAAGAATAAATTATATGGTCATCCTATCCAAGATTCCTTAAATCTTCTTGATACTGCCTCGGTGACTGCTGAAGCTTTTCTGAAGCTTTCCAACTTCCCTATTATTATTATTTCACACTACTTCTCTTGTAGGTGACCTTTTCTGACGCTACATTGTTGGCCATTCCCAAGATAGCTAACAAAATGTGAGCAGTACTACTGCTGATGGAATCTTCATTACATCAAAGATACAGCTCTAGTCATTGGCTACTTTGTCTCCATTTTCAGTGTTCACTATTTCAGGAGACCTTGAAGTTGGGAAAGGTTGTCTCTACAACCAGTAAATACAATCAGTAGCTTATTTTTATGAATTCTGTGCTCTTGAACAGAGCTAACTCAAAGATTATTTGAATGGACCGCTTATTGTCACATGAAAAAAAAATCCTCTCTCCACCATTCATAAGTCCTTCACAAATGATTCTGTACTCCTAAAAACTGAAGATGGTATTTCTCTTCCTGTTTTGTCAGAATTATAAGCCCTAATGCTTTGAGGAATGTAACTTACAGTCCTCAAAATCTGTTCCAACATTTTCTCCAGAAGGCAAGAGGTATACATTCAAACAAGTCCCCTTGATTAACTCTTTTGATATCCCATTGTTGGATAAAGGTGGAATGAAAATTAGAGCCCCATTCAGAAGCAATGTCTTTTTGTAACTACTCTATGATTCCATGATGTTTTATAAAAATACTTCTTCTGATCTTTAAATTAGATTATTACAAAAAAAAAATAATGTTTATTTCTTTTTGACACACACACAAAGAGAGAGAGAGAGAGCGAGCACGAGTGGGGGAGGGGCAGAGAGAGAGGGAGACACAGAATCCGAAGCAGGCTCCAGGCTCCAGGCTCCAGGCTCCAGGCTCCGAGCTGACAGCACAGAGCCAGACGCTGGGCTCGAACTCACAGACCGCGAGATCATGACCTGAGTGGAAGTCGGATGCTCAACCAACTGATCCACCCAGGCGCCCCATTTATTTTTAGAATTGAGATCTTCTTATATACTTCCCAATATCTTCTTTTCCTTGTTCTGTTGTCATTTTTGTCTGTTAGTTTAGGTTTTGTAATATGATGTTAAAAATGGAAATATTTAAGTCTGAATTTGGGGTTAAGCTTTAAAATATTTGGTACCACATCTGACAGATGGAAGTCCACCAGGTGGAATTTATAAAGGTGGCTGAATACTGGTTTCAAGATCTTAAATACTCTATTTTCAGCTTATAAAAGAGTTTGGAGAATTTGATAGAAGATTGGGAGTTTAGGGGAGATTTTTGGAAAGAGCTGTTGGTGTGCTCTAAGTGCTATTTTCTCAAAGTACGAATAGTGAGAAATGTTCACCCTTAATCACAAGTTGAAGAAAGAATTCTCCAACAGAAACAAGTGGAGAGTTTAAAATATGCTCCCTGTAGTATATTGATGTATGGCTCATATCATATATTCAATCTAAAGGGCAAGATTGTTGGCTATTTGCTCTTAGAGCAGAAAAAAATGTTGTATTTGAGTGATGCCTGCACTCCCAGAATTTGTTGTGACAAAGGATACATGAGTGTATCTTCTAAAGAATAGGTAAGCCACAGACAAGAAAGAGCCAGCATGGAGTTCCTTAGAGCCTGACCTAGAAAGGTCATGGGAGAGATGTCCTAAATAAGAGGGTGAATTGTTAGATTCTTATATGATGGAGAAGGAACCATAAAGCAAAAGCCAGAGGAGATACATTCACAAGCATCAGGAGAAATGTGAGTTATTTCCAGCAATAAGGTGTTCTCTGAAGAAGGTAATAAAGTGTTCCATGAAAGAAAGAATCAAGCTCAAACATCGACCAAACCCAGGGAATAACTGTTCCTTCTCATAGCAGTGTAGTAAATTAACTCCTTTACTGTCCTTTTGCTCTTCTCATTATGCTTTTCCCTTACTATGAAGAAGTCAAAAATTAACAAAATAGAAGAAGAAATGGAAAATAAAAGGTACACAAAACATGTCTCCCTTCCTGTTTAAGTTAGTGACCCTGGCAGCAGGCCTGATTTTGGATATGAGTGAGGCTTTGAATAAAGTTTGTAGTTTTATTATTACACTGCTGAAGATATATCATTTACTGAAATGAGACTCTTATTACTTAGAAGTAATTGAAAAAGTTATAGAAATTTCCTTGATTTGTATTCAGAGGCAAGAGAAGAACTCATTTCACAGAATAAATTTAAAGAAGTCATAGTAAATTAAAATAAAGCTGCCTTCTGATTATATCTTACAAGTAGTGTTTGATAAATGCATCAGTTACATGGTAATTATCTCCAAGTTGACTTTATTCATTCCTGAATAAAAATAAATCTATCTAGATCCAAAAACTTCTAACAGATTGTGTATGTGGAATTCCCTTGACTTTGTTCTCTATCCATTTGTCAGTTGAACGAATAACTTGTCAACTATTTTATATGAAGTGTTAGAAAGTAGTAGTTAAAAGTGACTTTGAAATAAGAAACACTGGGGCTCATACCCTGGCTCCACCACTTGCCATATGGCCTTGGGGAGTTATTTCAATTTCTTCATCTGTCAGACTAGAATGCTAATACTTAACCTATAAAACTGTGAAGATAAAGTTAGGTGACAAATGTTGCAGAATACACGAGATTCATATACTATTATATACTGAACATGGGTTGCTGTGCCTAATTTCTAGCCCAATTCCAAGAATCTATTTTTTTTTAATTTATGTTCTACTCAACTGAGAGGAGATCTTCTATTGTCCCCACAACTTCATACTCTAAAATTCTTATTATATAGAGTATAGATTTTAGGACCACTACACCAACACATATTACTTAAAAATACCCTAATCTGTCCACCCATGCTCTATTACTTATAGTAGTGCTAGCTTCTGTAACAAAATAAAATTTCAGTGGCTCATGACAGTTTATGTCTTGCTGGAACAATTGTTCAATGAATATTCCATGTGTAAACTTCTGTGTGGAGATTTAGAAACTCAGTCTCCCTTATTTGATAGCTCTGTCATTCCCTAGGGCCTAAAAGTCCACCTTCAGCTAGAAGATAGAAAAAAATCACAGTGGAGAGAAATGCCTACTTTTTAACCACTTCTGCCTGGAAGTGGCACAATTTACTTTCATTCACCTTCTTTAGGCAAAGAACAAAGCTATATCCAGATATGAGGAAGACAGGGAATATAATTTTTAGATGGACAGTTGTTTCCCAAACACAACTCTACAATATAAAAAGATCATGGATTTTCAGAAGATAGCTAGTTGTCTGCCATGCTGGCTAATAGTGTTTTCCTTCAGGGAACTACATACTCCAGAATGAATATATAACTCTTTCACTATATCATCGATTCATTTTGGGAATTTCAGTTTCTAACAAGATTTATAAATGAGTTACTAATAGAAACTGAATGAACATGGTGGGAAGAGGGATAAAAAATCACTACCCATGCAATAAAAAAATTTGTATCCTATTTTATGGTTAGTACAAAATTTGAAATTCTGGATGAAAGAATAAATGAAAAAAAAGATAAAAAAATAGTTCTCCCATTTTCCTTAAGTTTAACAAATTTGTTCTATTCCTAGCAACTTAGAATATATTGGCCACCAATTATGTTTATAGATGCAATTCTAACAGCCTATTAGTAGACATTTCCCCATATTTTTGGCAAGTGACTGATAATTGGTACCAGGTTTCATTGTTGTTATGAAGTTTTGTGTGTATGTGTGTGTCTCAAAAGATTTTAGCAGGAAGTTGGGAAAGGCTATATCTGGTAAAATTAGTTATATATGAATTAATACTAATAAACTATATTTTAAAGTACTTTATTATCTGACCCCAATTGACCTAACTTATTTCGTGGTATTTCCTTGTTCTCTAGTCAGATATTTATTCTCACTGTCCTACAGGTAAACCAAATTAATCCCTACTTATGTGATTTTATTTTATTATCTTCCATTGTTTTTCAAAATGCCATACTGTATCCTTTCCAGCTCTCTAAATATTATTCATTGTTCAAAACCAACTCAACCATAATTTTTCCCATAAGATTATCCCCTGTAACTTAACTTTCACTAATATCGATTTCCTTTGAACTACACAGTAGTAATGTTTGGCACATACGGTATTAAGTTTTCTTTCTTCATCCTCCGTGTTATTGTTGTCTACTAACAAGTTTATAAGTTCTTTGGAGGCAAGAACTATATACTTCCACAACATCAAAAAAATTTTGAAATGTAATTGTGAAAAACAACGTGAGCTTTGCCTTCAAGGAAATGGATTCTAACATACCAATTTCTGCTTCTATGTAAAATTTATAATGCCAATGTGACATGGAATTTTCTGCTTACTTAGAGAATGCTTGGGAAAACATTTTTTAATTAAAAAATTCTTGGGGTGTCTGGTTGGCTCAGTCGTTTGAGCATTTGATTCTTGATTCTGTCTCAGGTCATGATCCCAGGATCATGGGATCGAGCCCCGTATTGGTCCTTGTGCTGAGTGTGGAGCCTGTTTCATATTCTCTCTCTTTCTCCCTCTGCCCTTTCCCCCACTTGTGATTTCCCTCTCTCTCTCTCTCTCTCTCTCACACACACACACACACACACACACACAAAAAATTCTTATCATGGTAAAAAATATATAACATAAAATTTGCCATTTTAACCATTTTTAAGTACACGCTTGTGTCGCATTAAGTACATTCACATTATTGTGCAGCCATCATCACCATCCATCTACAGACTGTTTCATTATCTCAAACTGAAACTTCATAGTCATTAAATAATAACTCCACATTCCCCTTTCTTTAGCCACTGGAAAATGCTATATTTCATTATCTTAAACAGAAACTTCATAGTCATTAAATAATAACTCCACATTCCCCCTCTCTTTATTCACTGGCAAATGCTATATTTATTAATTTGACTGCTCTGCATACTTCATATAAGTGGAACCATACAGTATGTTTCCTCTTATTTAGCTCATTTCACTTAGCATGTCTTTAAGATTCACCCACATAGTAGCATGTGTAAAAATTTTATATTTTTAATGCTGAGTGATATTCTATTGTATGTACAGTGATACCTCAATTTATCACACTTTGTTTTATTGCACTTCAGACATTGCATTTTTTACAAATTGTAAGTTTGCAACAACTCTGCATTGAATAAGTCAATTGGACCCATTTCCCCAACAGCATGTGCTCGATTTGTGTCTCTGTGACACACTTTGGTAATTCTCACAATATTTCAAACTTTTAAAATTATTGTTATATTTGTTATGGTGAACTGTGATCTGTAATCTTCAATTTTATTATTATAATAAGGGGCACCATGAAGTGTGCCCATGTAAGATGGTGAACTTAATCAATAAATGTTGTGTGTTCTGATGGTGCCACCAACTGGCTATTTCTCCATCTTTCTTCCTCTACTCAGGCCTGCATATTTCCTGACACACAGAAATACTGAAATTAGGCCAATTAATAACCCTAAAATGGCTTCTAAGTGTTAAAGAGAAAGAAAGAGCCACATGCCTCTCACTTTAAATCAAGAGCTAGAAATTAAGGTTAGTGAAGAAGGCATGTCAAAAGCCAAGATAGACTGAAAGAAACACTTCTTCCACCAGTTATCCAAGTTGTGAATGTAAGGGAAAAACTCTTGAAGGTAATCAAAAGTGCTACTCCAGTGAACATGTGAATGATACAAAAGTGAAAAAGTCTTATTGCTGATATGGAGAAAGTTTAGTGGTCTAGATAGAAGATTGAAACTCACAATATTCTCTTAAACCAAACCTAATCCAGGGAAAGCCCCTAAGTATCTTCAATTTTATAAAGACAGAGAGGGGAGGAAGCTGCACAAGAAAAGTTTGAAGGTAGCTGAGGTTGATTCATGAGGTTTAAGGGGAAAAACCATTTCCAAAACATAAAAGTGCAAGGTAAAGCAGCAAGTGCTGATATAAAGCTTTAGCAAGTTATCCAGAAAATCTAGTTAAGGTAATTAATGAAAGTGGCTACACAAACAACAGATTTTTAATATAGATGAATGAAACAGCTTTCTATTGGAAGAAGATGTCATCTAGGACTTTCATAGCTAGTAGGAGAGGTCTTGCTTCAAATCTCAGGTTGACTTGCTTTTGGGAACCAACACAGTTGGTGACTTTAAATTGAAGCAATGTTTATTTAACAGTCTGAAAATCCTAGGGCCCTTACAAAGTATGCAAAATTTATTCTGCTTGTGCTCTATCAATGGAACAACAAAGCCTGGATAACAGCACATCTGTTTATAATATGGTTACTGAATATTTGAAGCCCACTGTTGAGACCTACTGCTCAGGAAAAAAAAATTCCTCTCAAAATTTTACTGCAAAAATTGACAATGTACCTATACATCACCCACAAACTCTGGCAGAGATGTACAATGAGATTAACGTTGTTTCCATGCCTGCTAACACAACATCCATTCTGCAGCCCATGGGTCAAGGAGTCATTTCAACTTTCAGGCTTATTATTTTAAAAATACATTATGTAAGGATATAGTGACATAGATCATGATTCCTTTGATGGATCTGGGCAAATTAAATTGAAAACCTCCTGGTAAGGATTTACTATTCTAGATGCCATTAAGAACATTCATGATTCATGTAAAGAGGTCAAAATATCAACATTACCAGGAATTTGGAAGAAGTTGATTCCAGTCTTCATGGGTGACTTGGAGGGGTTCAAGACTTCAGTGGAGGAAGTAACTACCTATGTGGTAGAAACAGCAAGAGAATGATAATTAGAAGTGGAGCCTGAGGATGTGACTAAATTGCTACAATCTCATGATAAAACTTTAACAGGTGAAGACTTGCTTCTTATGGATGAGCACAGAAAGTGGTTTATTGTGATAAAATGTACTCTTGGTGAAGATGCTGTGAAGATTGTTGAAATGACAACAAATGATGTAGAATATTACATAAACTTAGCTGATACAGCAATGGCAGGGTTTGAGAAGATTGACTCTAATTTTGAAAGAAATTCAAGTGTGGGTAAAATCTATCAAACAGCATTGCATACTATAGAGAAATTTTTCAAGAAAGGGAGAGTCAATTGATGCAGCAAATTTCGCTGCTGTCTTACTTTTAAAAAATGCCACCAGGACACCTAGGTGGCTCCCTTGCTTGAGCATACAACTCTTGATTTCAGCTCAAGTCATGATACTAGGGTCTTGGGATCAGGCCCCATGTGGGGCTCCTCACTGAGCATGAAGCCTGTTTAAGATTCTCTCTCCCTTCCTCTGCCTCTCTCCTCCACTGTAAATAAATAAATAAATAGGAATTGCCACAGTCACCTCAACTTCAGCAACCACCACCCTCATTAGTCAACAGCCATGAACATCAACACACGACCCTCAATCAGCAAAAAATTACAACTAGCTGAAAGATTAGATGATGGTTAATATGTTTAGTACTAAAGTGCTTTTTTAATTAAGGTATATGCATTGTCTTTTACATACAATGTTATTGCATACTTAATGGACTACAGTATAGTATAAACATAACTTTTATTTACACTGGTAAACCAAAAAGTTTATTTGACTCATTTTTTGTGATATTTGCTTTATTGTCATGGTCTAGAATTGAACCTGCAATAACTCTAATGTGTGCCTACACACACCACATTTCGTTTATCCATCATCTGTTGGTCACCATTTTACTTGTTTCCAATTTTTTGCTATTATAAATAATGCCCCTATGAACATTGGTATACAACTATCTGTTCAAGCCTCTGTTTTTTTTAAGTCATGTACATACCCAAAAGTAGAATTGCTGGATAGTATGGTAATTCTAACATTTTGAGGAGCCAGCATATTTTTTTTTGTCAGAGGATATGCCACATATTTCCATTGGAAACATATTTTTAAGTAGAAGAATTCTAGAGTTTGGTAGAGGTTAGCAGGATGTCCCTGGCACATAGAATAAATGGAAAAAAATCAAATACAATCCAAATCACATTTAAAGTTTTATTTTCCTACTTCTTTCTCACTAATATCAGTATATACAGCATATTCTTCACTTCATCCACCACCTGGCCTTTTATAAAGTTTATTAGTGAGGCAGAAGTAACAAGCAATATGTGATCATGTGCAACAGCCCTTACAACTAGAGCAAATGCTTGGAAAATTGTAAGGTTGTATTGGGGGTTCATTCTCTCTTCATTAGGATAACACACCACACACACACACACACACACACACACACACACACACACACGAGTGTTACCCTATACCATAATACCGTCCCTCTATTGCCTACTCTCAGCCTTCTCCAAAGAAGTAGTCCATTCAGTCTTATCCATGCTATTGCTCAAGATTATAGTCATAATGTCTGGAGTTATTTTCTCAATTAAGTCCCTTGAGTACTGACATTCTGTCTTTTCTTTTTTAATATGTCTTTCACCCCTACATCAACAAGACATGTACATTACCATATAGTAGGTGTTCCAACATTGCACTGATAAAAGATGAAGAAAGTTAATGTCTTGTAATAACTCACCCTACCCATACGGCATTTGCTTTTGAAAAAAAACTTCTTTAACACTCAACCCAAAAGAATTGCTAAAGAAAACAGTCACCATATCTTGACAAAGAGAGCTATTTAGGCAGAAGAGTTTTAATATCTGTAAAACACATCTGGCATTCAGTTACCTTTACAATGAGTGAGTACTTCCCACAGTAAGAAATGGTAAGGAAGTAGGGACAGGGCAGGAGGTACTATGGTTCTAGCTAAACTGAGAACCAGGTTGAATTATATGGAAATACCCAGGAGTGGAAAGAGGAAGCTTTAAAAACATGAAATGTCTTACTTATTTTTTTTCATGTTTTACAAAACATCTATCAGGAATAAGAGACAAAATTTTGCTTGGTGATGGATGAAAGCAAATTATGCAGGAAGACATCACCATTTCCTATGTAATCTCTCACAAAAGGAATTTTCATTTCGGCAAGCACAATGCTGTATTTAACAGATAATAATATACGTGAAATAAATCATTTAAGTAAGGACAGCATGGCCATAGATACTTGTTTGCCTTTCTCAGTAGATTACTAAGAGGCGATAAATTTGTCTATTATTTATTGATCTATTATCTATTTCACAAATAAAAATGACATAGGTCTATGTTGAATAAAAGTGGTGAGAGTGGACATCCTTGTCTTGTTCCTGACCTTAGGGGAAAAGCTTTCAGTTTTTCCCCATTTAGGATGATGTTAACTGTGGGTTTTTCAAATATGGTCTTTATTATGTGGAAGTATATTCCCTGTAAACTACTTTTTTTTTTAATGAACATACAAATTTTACCTTTTGGGTTTTTTTTGAACATACTAATTTTGGAAATGTGAGCAGATATAGCCTTTTTGGGGAGCAGTTTGGCAATATGTTCATACGTTTGATTAGTAATTATTATTTTTTATTTATTAAATATAACTTATGGTCAAATCGGTTTCCATAAGACACCCAGTGCTCATCCCAACAGGTGCCCTCCTCAGTGCCCATCACCCACTTTCCTCCTGTCTCCCCCATTCCCCATCAACCCTCAGTTTGTTCTCAGTATTTAAGAACCTCTTATGGTTTGCCTCCCTCCCTCTCTGTAACTTTTTTTGCCCTTCCCCTCCCCCACGGTCTTCTATTAAGTTTCTCAGGATACACATATGGGAGACCTCTAAATACTTTGTTGAGGGTTTTTTATGATGAATGGATGTTGTACTTTGTCAATTTTTTTTTGGCATCTGTTACAATTATCTCTTATAGATGTGATGTACCATGTTGATTGATGGGCAAATATTGAACTACCCTTGTATCCTGGGAATAAATTTCAGTTGATCATGGTGAATGATTTTTTAAATATATTGTTGGATTTGGTTTGCTAAAATTTTGTTGAGGACTTTTACATCCATGGTCATCAGGGATTTTGGCCTGTAGATCTCTTTCTTTTGTGTGTCTTTATGTGATTTTGATGTCAGGGTAATGCTAGCCTCAAGAATGATTTTGGAAATTTTTTCTTGCTGAAAATGACAAGTCCAATAAAGGGTTAGTATCCAAAATATATAAAGAACCTATACAACTCAACACCACAAAACAAGCAATCCAATTGAAAAATTGTTATAAGACATTATATATAATGGAGACATTCCAAAGAAGATACAGATGGCCAACAGACACATGAAAATGTACTCAACATCACTCACCATCAGGGAAATGTAAATCAAAACCACAGTTAGATATCACCTCACCCTCACACTTGTAAAATGGCTAAAATCAAAAACAGAAGAAACAACATTGTTGATGAGAATGTGGAGAAAAAGGAACCCTCATGCATTGTTGGTGGGAATGCAAACTGGTGAAGCCACTGTGCAAGACAGTATGGAGGTTTCTCAAAATGTAAAAACAGAACTACCTTATGATCCAGTAATCACACTACTGGGTATTTACCCAAAGAATACAAAATTACTAATTTAAAGGGATTTATGCATACCTGTGTTTATTGCAGAATTATTTATAATAGCCAAACTATGGAAGCAGCCCATGTGTCCACCAACAGATGAATAAAGAAGATGTGGAATAATGGAATATTATTCAGCCATAAAAAGAATGAAATCTAACCATTTGCAGCAGCATGGATGGAGCTAGAGACTTTTATGCTAAGAAAATAAGTCTATCAGAGAAAGACAAATACCGTATGATTTCACTCATAGGTGAAGTTTAAGAAAAAAAATAAGCAAAGGGGAAAGAGAGAGAGAGAGAGAGAGAGAGAGGCTAAGAAACAGACTCTTAACTATAGGGAACAAACTGATGGTTAACAGAAGGGAGATGGGTTGGGGGATAGGTGAAATAAGTGATGGTGATCAAGGAGTACCCTTGTTGTCATGAGCACTGGGTGTTGTATGGAAGTGTTGAATCACTATGTTGTACACCTGAAACTAATATTACACTGTATGTTAACTAAGTATAATTTAAATAAAAACTTAATGACAAAATTTTTCATTCAAATGAACTTAATGACATATAACAAAATTCCTAGATGTGATACTACAGTCCTTATCTCCTTTTCCCCAATTTCACAATCAAGAGACCACAAAAACGAAACAAGCACAGAAAAAAATTTTAGTTTATGAAAAATAAACAGTAGTTTTAACTTTGATGATAAATGATTGTTCAGTTTTCAAGGACCAAAGCAGCTAGCTTTCTCAAAGAAAATAACCCAGGCATATGAAAAACACACGTCTTGAATTCTTCGGGACTTTTCTCATTTAATGTAATCTAAGGAGGGGTGCCTGGGTGGCTCAGTCAGATGAGTGTCCAACTTCAACTCAAGTCATGATCTCAGGGCTCATGAGTTTGAGCCCCATATCAAGCTTGCTGCTGTCAGCACAGAGCCCACGCCAGTTTCTCTGTCCTCGTCTCTCTCTGCCCCCAACCTGCTCATGCTCTCTCTTTCAAAAATGAACAGGCATTTAAAAAAATCTAAAGAAGAAATATATGTAATGAAAAAGAGCAGATTTTGGAACCATATATAGCTGAGTTAAAATTCTGGGTCCATTGCATATTAGCCATATGAACTTGGATAAATTGCAAAACCTCTAAAAACCTCAATTTTATTATCTTTAAAATAGGTATAATATTTTTCACACAGGCTGCTGTGAGGTTTAGATGACTTATTATTAGGAAATCACCTACAATAGAATAGGCATCCAATAGATAATCACTATTATAATTTTTGCAAAGCTATATGCCACCCTTTTTTGTGTCAAAAGTGTAATAACAAACACAAGAAATATCTCCAATTTATTATTATTTTATAAATGTATATTGTATAACTCAGAGTAAGCTATAGATGGGAGAATTGCTCACTGAACTTACACATAACTGAACACTTAATTATTATGGACAGTATCTGTAGATTTTTTACAAAGTTTGTTAGTAAAAAAAAATATTTTAGTGATGTTACAGACATTGTGTATTTTTAGTTTAGAATGACACTGCTCACGACTCAGGAATCACTGATGTTAGTTCAATAACACTAAGATATCTTATAAACATTCTTTTAAAAAATGCGTATTTATTTTTGAGAGAGAGAGAGAGTGTGTGTGTGTGTGAGTAGGGGAGGGGCAGAGAGAGAACGAGACACAGAATCTGAAGCAGACTTCAGGCTCTGAGGTGTCAGAGCCTGATACAGGGCTCAAACTCATGGACAGTGAGATCATGACCTGTGCTAAAGTTAGACGCTTAACCACCTGAGCCACCCAGGTGCCCCTACGCTAAGATATCTTACAAACTGTAGGAAAACTTTTTAAAGCTAAGATAAATTTTGATATTTATAATAAATTAAATATCAAGTGTTAGAAAAAGTAATTCAGACTGATTCAAGTATAGATCAAACATGATTTATCAAAATAATGTATAATATTCAGTTGATTGAATTTCAAACTCAGAGTAAAAGTTGGTGGGTTTTCTTCCTATTTTGTTTTTAGGAAGAGACAACAAAATCTCATCTCACCAAATGTGTATGTGATAATCTTCCTAAGTTTTTAATTCTGAGGATGGAATGGAAATTATATTGATATTGGAACTGTTAAAATTCTGGATTGCCTTCTCAAAACTCCAAACCTGTGGATAATTGACACAACTGCTAGGTGACTCCTATACAAACACTTTCGTTGGAAAAACAAGGTGGTAGTCTATTGAGGCTACCACTAATTTTGAACATATTTATATTTATCTTCTTGATTTCAAAGAACCTAACTATGTAGACTCAAATAACAGTTTCAAAAATAACCACAACACTACACTTGGAATCAATAAAGATGTAGAAAACCCAAGCATTTATTTTTTCATAAGTAAATTGTAGTATCCATACTAAGAATATTGATGTTCCTCTACAAATTTTCTTCCTATAGCATATATATCCCCAGGGGAAAAAGCGATTGTCAATATTGTGGTCACTGACATATTTGCTTTAAAAAATTAAATAAATACCCAAAGTATTGTAATGGTAAAGTTAAAACCTTCAGAGGCTGATTACAAAGGCACTTGAACTTTAGGCAGAGAATATTCACCTACATCTATGTGATCACATTCCACTCTCAGCCTGATCCAACTTTGAGAAACTTTTTTCAAATTGTCAACAAACTGGGAACCAGTGCAGAAATTCAGAATGCCAAAGATAAATTGGGAAAGTTTCTCCTGAAATAGAACAAACTGATATAGCATCTGTCATAGACAATAGAAGAAAATGATTTAATAGCTAGAGAACACTTTAGTGGTGTGGAAGAACCAGAAATGAAAACCTATGGGTATTACTTTTATCTAATTTATCACTTCACTACTAGATCATTAAAACCTTACGAGAAATAAAATAGACCACCTGACAATGTTTATCTGATCTACAAAGTGATAGCCATAATGGTAGTACAATATAACAGAAAAGACATAGGTTTGAAATTGAATAGGCATGTGTTCAAATACCATATTTGCTGCTTACTAACTTTGTGATCATGGATATATCACTTAACCTCTCTGAGTCTATTTCACATCAGTAAAATAGAGTTATTAAGACTGAACTCACAGGACTGTTGTGAAAATCAAGCAAGAAGTCATTCAAAGTGCCTAATTAGATACCAGACACATATTATTAAGTAATGGAACAGAGAGGAAACTCTAGGTCTGCCTGATTTCAAAATTCCCTTTTTTACCACCTTGTTATACTATCAATGAATTAAGTATGCTATTTGCATTAAATTAGTTTTATATTCTTATGAATTTGTGTAGGTTATAATATTTTATGAATTATTTAAAGTTGTTTATAGATATGTTGTGGAAAATTGCAAGGCAATCAACACTGAGCATTTTCCAGGTAGAATTCTGAACCCTCATATTAATGTTTATGTTGAATTTTCTCAAAGTTGTAATATAAGTAGTGATATAAGTAACTCATTTTTACAGTCTATGGAACCAAGACTCAACTTATCTGATTCTTGCAACTGGTAGGAGGTAAATGTAGTGGTCACCTTCAAGTCAATCTTATTCTAGACCTTTGTGTCCCTGCTTAGTACTGCCCATATTTCTTCATCCCTCCATAATCAAATATAAAAAGATAGTGTTTGGCTTTAAAAAAGTATTTGCATAAATTACATAAAACATTTTTATAAGTATTTTTATAAATAAGTATATAAGCAGAAAAACTGTAAAATACATCTGAACAGTATCTGAGGAACTAAACTAGGTTGAAAAGGCAACAGGTGATAAGACCTGAGTATAGATCTACTCTTTGGTTTGGCTTGACACTTGGTTTCTATGCAAAGTGTAATTTTCCCATCTTCCCTTTCATTTTCTTCCATTATGAGATTATAATCCCATAAATTGATATTTATGATAGCAACATTTTGAGGGGTAAATATATGTATATATAGATCTCTATATATATTTACTCTTCAAAAGGTTATATATATATATATATATATGTTTTTTTACTCTCTCTCTCTCTCTCTCTCTCTATATATATATATATATATATATATGTTTTTTTTACTCAAATTTTCCATGATAGCTCTGTAACCGCCACCCCCACCCCAACCTGGATCTTTCTAACACCATTATCCAGGTTTATTTTTTCCCTACAACATTTAGGAACTGGTACAATGTATATCTAATTTTATTTTTGCTTATTGACTGTCTCTCCTTATTAGAATGTAAACTTAATGAGACCATGCACCTTATCAGTTTTTTTTTCAATTTTTTTTGAGAGAGAGAGTGAGAGAGAACATATGACCAGGGGAGGGGCAGAGAGATAAGGAGGCAGAGGATCCAAAGTGGATTATATACTGCCAATGCAGAGCCTAATGTGGGTCTTGGACTCACTAACCATGAGATAATGACCTAAGCCAAAGCCTGATGTTTACCAGCTGAGCCACCCAGGTGCCCTTTTAACAGTTTTCTTTACTCCTCTATTCCCCATACCTAGAATAGTGATTATTATTTTTTATTTCTTGAATGAATGAATATAACAGGCAATCAGTAAATGTCATTTTCATTATTTCCCTCTTTTATGTTGGATCAGAAGTTTACTTTTAAGATTATTTTAAATGCAAATGTTTCCTAACTTACTATGGTTTAACTTACAATTTTTCACCTTTACAATGGTGTGAAATCAGTACATATTCAGTATTGCTCACAAAGGCAAACAACCAATACACTTACAATAATTCTGTACCCACACAATTATTCTGTTTTTCACTTTCAGTACAGTATTCAATAAACTAATAAAATATGCAGCCTTTTATTATAAAATAGGCTCTGTATAGATTATTTTGCTCAACTGTAGACTAATGTAAGTGTTCTAAGCACAATTAAGATAGACTAGGCTAAGCTATGATGTTTGTAAGGTTAGGTATATTAAATGCATTTTCGATTTATAATATTTTCAACTTATGATAAATTTATCAGTATATAACCCCATCATAAGTCAAGAAAGTCAAGGGATAATTCAGTTGTCATCTATGAACATGTGAATAAACTGGTCAGTTCATTGAACTCTCTATCAGTTAAGTGAAATAGCTGTTCCATTCATAAATATCAATTTCATACTTCCATGCTTTTGCTCAGGGTGTTTATAACTTCTGCCCCAAACAATTTGATCTTTGCTATGGATGAGTAACTTATGTGTTTCCCATTCTTCCCTTTTCTAAAAGGAAATTATTGTTCCAACTATGCTGTTTCTTCTCTACAATTGTATACTAGGTGGATGAATGGGATGGCAGGTAACTTGTCTCCTAGTTTACAGGTGACCAAAGCACAACCAACTTGTTTCTTAGTTTGTAGGTGGGGACAGAACACAATGAATCACATATGAACATAAATTTTAAAGGTGTGTCACCAGATATCTTATACTTTTAGATGAACACAGTAACTGGATGCGACACTGGGTCTTCTTTCTTGGGAAACAGTGAAATGTGTTTTGTGTTTGAAATGGTAAGCAATGTTATTTGGATAGCCAATAAGGCAGTGTATCAGAGGTTACTACTTCTTTCCCTATTCAGTACCCATTTTGTTCATACTAATAAACTTTTAGCTGAACTATATATTATACTCCCAATCTTCCTTACAGATAGATGTAGCCATGAGTCATAGTTATGTGTAATGCTACATAAATAGAAATGTCACGTAGCAGCTTCTAGGATTTTTTCCTCCATTGACAAATTTGCCTGCTCGGTTTCAAATCCTCCTCCATCTTCCTGTCTGGAATACTGATGCCACAATCTTGAAACACAAAGTTAAGGGCCAAATATTTAACATGGCAGAGTGATAGATTGGAAGGAACTAGAGTCTCAAATGAATGCCATGGACCAGAGATGCCAAGGACAGCTCTGTACTGCTTAAAACCTGAACTTTTACACAACAGACAAATAGTCTACCTTCATAAAACCACTGTTATTTAAAGTTTTATGGTCCTCAAAACTGAACCAACCCTAACTGATAGATATTGTAAATATTTAGTTATGCTAACTGTGTTAGTTTTCCAGGGCTGCCATTAAAGAATGCCACAAACTAGGTAGCTTAACCACAGAAATTCATTTACTCAGTTTGGAGACAGGAAGTGAAAGAACAAGGTGTTCTCAGGCTTATTTTTTTTTCTTATTTCAAGTTTTTATTTAAATTCCAGTCAGTAAAGACACAGTGTAACATTAGTTTCAGGGGTAGATCTAGTGATTCATCACTTATAAACAACACCCAGTGCTCATCACAAGTGCCCTCCATCACCCAATTTTCCCATTCCTCCACCAACCTCCCCTCCAATAATCCTCGGTTTGTTTTCTATAGTGAAGACTCTATTTTCTGGTTTGCCTCTCTCTTTTTTCCCCTTATGTTCATGTTTTACTTCTTAAATTCCACATGAATGAAATTATATGGTATTTGTCTTTCTCTGACTGACTTATTTCACTTAGCATAATACTCTGTGGCTCCATCCATGTTGTAGCAAATAGCAAGATTTCATTCTTTTTTATGGCTGAGTAATATTCCATTGTATACATATACCACATCTTTTTTATCCATCATCAGTCCATGGTCATTTGGGCACTTTCCTTACTTTGATTATTGTTGATAATGCTGCTATAAACATAGGGGTGTGTGTATCCCTTCAAAACAGTATTTTTGTACCCTTTGGGCAAATAACTAGTACCATAATTGCTGAGTCATAGAGTAGTTCCATTTTTAACTTTTTCAGGAAACATCATACCGTTTCCCAGAGTGGCTGCACCAGTTTGCATTCCCAAAAGTGCAAGAGGGCTACCCTTTCTCAGCATCCATACCAACACCTGTTGTTTCCCATGTTGTTAATTTTAGCCATTCTGACAGGTGTGAGATGACATCTTATTGTAGTTTTGATTTGTATTTCCCTGATGGTGAATGATGTTGACAATTTTTAATGTGTCTATTAACCATCTGTATGTCTTATTTGGAATGTCTATTCATGTCTTCTGCCAATTTTTAAACTGGCATGTTTATTTTTGAGGTGTTGGGTTTCCTGAGTTCTTTATAGATTTGGGGTACTAACCCTTTATCAGATATGTCATTTGCAAATATTCTTACTCATTCTGAAGGTTGTCTTTTAGTTTTGCTGATTGTTTCCTTCACTGTGCATAAGGTTTTTATCTTGAAGTCCCAATAGTTTATTTTTGTTTTTGTTTCCCCTGTCTCCAGAGATATATCTAGTAAGAAGTTGTTATAGTTGATGTTAAAGAGGTTATTGCCTTTATTCTACTCTAGGATTATGATGGATTCCTGTCTCACATTTAGACTTTTCATCATTTTTAATTTATTTTTTGTATATGTTTTAAGAAAGTGATACAGTTTCATTCTTCTACATGTTGTCCACTTTTCTCAATATCATTTGTTGAAGAGATTTTCTTTTTTCCATTGGATATTATTTCCTCCTTTGTCAAAAATTAGTTGACAATATAGTTGTGAGTAAATTTCTGGATTTCCTATTTTGTTCCATTGACCTATGTGTCTGTTTTTGTGCCAGAACCATACTGTCTTGATAATTACAGCTTTATAATATAGCTTGAAGCCCAGAATTGTGATGGATCCAGCTTTTTCTCTTTCAACATTGCTTTAGCTATTTGGAGTCTTTTGTGGTTCCATACAAATTTTAGGATTGTTTGTTCTAGCTCTGTGAAAAATGCTGTTGGCATTTTGAATAAGCATTGCATTGAATGTGTAGATTGCTTTGGGTAGTATAGATATTTTAACAATATTTGTTCTTCCAGTCTATGAGCATTGAATTTCTTTCTATTTCTTTGTGTCCTCTTCAATTTTTCATCAGTGGTTAATAGTTTTCAGAATACAGATTTTTTCTACCTTTTTGGTAGAGAGAGAGAGAGAGAGAGAGAATCTCAAGCAGGTTCTTTGCCCAGCATGGAGCCCTATGTGGGGCTCAATTTCACAACTGTAAGATCATGACCTGAACCACTCAAGAGTTGTACGCTCAACCAACTGAGCCACCCAGGTACCCCTGTAGAGCAACTATAAATGGGATAAATTCCTTGATTCCTCTTTCTACTTCTTATTGATGTACAGAAAGGCAATAGATTTCTGTACGTTGATTTTGTATCCTGCGAATTTACTGAATTCATGTATTAGTTCTAACAATTTTTGGGTGGAGTCTTTCAGGTTTTCTACATAGAATGTCATGTCATCTGTGAATAGTGAAAGTTTGACTTCTTCTTACCAATTTGGATGTATTTTATTTTTGTTGTCTGATTGCTTAGGCTAGGACTTCTAGTACTATGTTCAACAGCACTGGTGAGAGTGGACATCCCTGTCTTGTTCCTGACCAAACGGGAAAATCTCTAAGTCTTTCCCCATTGATGATGATATTAGCTGTGAGTCTTTCATAATATGGCCTTTATGATTTTCAGGAACATTCCCTATATCCCTAATTATTTAAAAATTTTTCAAATGTTTATTTACTATTGAGAGAGATAGCATGAACTGGAGAGGGGCTGAGAGAAGGGGGTGGGACAGAGGATCTGAGGCGGGCTCTGTGCTGTCAGTAAAGAACCACATGCAGACTCAAAATCACAAACCATGAGATCATGACCTGAGCCAAAGTCGGACGCTTAACCAACTGAGCCACCATCTCTCTATCCTTACTTTGTTGAGGGTTTTTTTTTGTCATGAATGGATGTTGTCCTTTGTCAAATATTTTTCTGCATCTATTGAGAGAAACATATGGTTCTTATAATTTCTTTTATTAATGTAGTGTATCATGCTGATTGATTTGTGAATATTGAACCACCCTTGTAGCCCAGGAATAAATCCCATTTAATCGTGGTGAATGATTTTTTTAACCTACTGTTGTATTCGGTTTACTTGTATTTTGTTGAGAATTTTTGCACCCATGTTCAACAGAGATATTGGCCTATAGTTTGCTTTTTTACTAGAGTCTTTGTCTGGTTTTGGTATCAGGGCAATGCTGGCCTCATAGTATAAGTTTGGAAATTTTCCTTCAATTTCCATTTTTTGGAATGGTTTGAGAATAGGTATAAACTCTTCTTTAATTGCATGGTAGTATTCCCCTGGGAAGCCATATGGCACTGGACTTTTGCTTATTGGAAGATTTTTGATTACCAGTTTAATTTCTTTACTCGTTATTGGCCTGTTCCAGTCATCTATTTTTTCCTGTTTCAGTTTAGGTAGTTTATATATTTCTAAGAATTCATCCATTTCTTCCAGATTACCTGATTTTTTGGCACATATTTTTTCATAATATTATTTTATAATTGTATGTTTTTGGTGTTGGTTGTTATTTCCTTTCTTGTGATTTTATTTATTTGGGACTTTTTTTTCTTTTTGATAAGTCTGGATAAGAGTTTATCAATTTTATTAATATTTTCACTAAACCAGCTCCTGGTTTCATTGATCTTTTCTACCATTTTCTTTAGTTTCTACATAATTTATTTCTGCTTTAATCTTTATTATTTCCCGTTTTCTGGCTTTAGACTTTGTTGTTCTTTTTATAGCCCCTTTAAGTGTAATGTCAGGTTATTGATTTGAGATTTTTCTTGCTTCTTGATTTAGGCCTGTATTGCTATATACCTCCCTCTTAGGACCACTTTTGCTGCATCTCTAAGGTTTTGACTGCTGTGTTTTCGTTTTTATTGGCTTCCATGTATTTTTTTAAAATTTATTCTTTAATTTCCTAGTTGACCCATTCATTCCTTAGGAGAATGTTCTTTAACCTCCATGCATTTGTCATCTTTACAATTTTTATCTTGTGGTTTGACTTCATGTTTCATGATGCTGTGGTCAGAAAAGATTCATGGTATGATCTCATCCATTTTGTACTTGTTGAGGTCTTATTTATGACCTAGTGTGTCATCTATTCTGGAGAATGCCCCATGTACACTTGAAAAGAAAGTGTATTCTGCTGCTTTAGGATGAAATATTCTGGATATATCTGTTAAGTTCATCTAGCCCTATGTGTCTTTCAAAGCCATTGTTTCCTTGCTGACTTTCTGCTTAGATGATCTGTTAATTGATACATGTAGGGTTGTAAAAGTCTCCTTCTATTATTGTATTATGATCAATGAGTTCCTTTATCTTTTTTAATTGTTTTATATACTTGGGTTCTCTCAGGTTGGGGACATAAATATTTACAATTGTTAGATCTTCTTGATGGATGGACCCCTTAATTATGATATAATGCCCTTATTCATCTGTTGTTACCATCTTTGGTTGAAAATCTGGTTTTCTGATATAAGTATTGCAAGTCTGACTTTCTTTTGACATCTACTGGCATGATATATGTTTCTTCATCCCTTCATTTTCAATCTGAAGGTGTCTTTAAGCCTAAAATGAGTTTCTTATAGGCAGCATATAGATGGGTCTTGGTTTTTTTTTTTTTTATCCATTTTGACACCCTATGTCTTTTGATTGGAGCATTTAGTCCATTTACACTCAGAGTAGTTACTGATAGATAAGCACTTAGTGACATTTTATTACTTGTTTTGTCATTGTTTCTGTAGATTTTTCTCTGTTCCTTTCTAGTCTTTGTCACTCTTGGTCTTTCCTTTGCACTCAAAGAGTCACCATTAATGATTTTTGCAGGAATGGTTTAGGGGTTACAAGATGCTTTAGTTTTTGTTTGTCTGGGAAACTTTATTTCTTTTTCTATTCTGAATGATTGCCTTGCTGGATAGAGTATTTTTTGGCTGCATATTTTTCACATTCAACACATTGAATATATTATGCCACTCCCTTCTGGTCTGCCAAGTTTCTGTAGAGAGATTTGCTGCTAAATTTATTGTTCTTCCCTTATAGTTATAGACTTCTTTCATTTTGATGTTTTAGGATTTTTCTTTATCTTTATATTTGGCAAATTTAAGCACAACATGTCTTAATGTTGGCCTGCTTTTGTTAATTTTGATGGCAGCTCTCTTTGCCTCCTGGTTTGGATGTCAGTTTCCTTCCCCAGATTAGGGAAGTTTTCAGCTATAATTTTCTTAAATAAAACTGTCCCCTTTTCTCTCTCTTTTTCTACTGGGACACTGATGATACAAATGTTATTACATTTGGTAGAGTCACTGAGTTCCCTCAGTCTATATTCATATGATTCAAAATTTTTCTTTCTCTTTTTTGTTCAGCTTTATTATTTTCCATATTTCTATCTCCTATATCACTTATATGGTTTTCTTCTTCTTTTATCCTTGTGGTTATTCCATCCAGTCAGTTGAGAGTATCAGTTATTGAATTTTTCACTTTGGCCTGATTGTTTTTTAGCTCTTTTATCTCTATAGTAAGGGTCTCCCTGATGCTTTCCATGCTTTACTCAAGCCCAGTTAGTATCCTAATGATTGTTTCTTTAAATTCTGGACCAGGAATATTACTTATATGTGTTTGGGTTAGATCCCTCGCCATGATCTTTTCCTGTTCTTTCTTTTGGGATCAATTACTCTTTCTTGGCATTTTGCCTATGCTTCTGCCTTCTTCTTTGTGTTAGGAAAGCCTGTTATCTTTCCTGTTCCTGAGAGTAATGGTTTTATGAAGAAGAGGTCATATAATATCCAGGTCCTAATGCTCCAGGAAGTGTCTGTGGTGTGTCCTATGTGTACTGTACTGCTGTATTCTGGCTTCTCTGTTTCTCAGGTCAGTCATCTGCAGAGTTTCTCCTTGACTACAGTTGCCAGTGTTTGGACCTTGGTCAGAGCGTGGAGAGTTTTAACTAGGTGTGCTCTGGTATTCTTGTTAAAAGAGACTTGATGCTATTTCCTCTAGAGCTGAAGCTTTGCAAAACACAATGGTCAGTAGACATGGTGTGTGTGGGAGATTGTTCTGGTCTTCTCAGAGAGGGGCCCACTGAGCTGGTCCTAAGGAACACTTGCTTGAGAAAAGCAGTACTAGCAGAGCACAGGGTGGGTGGAACTTTGTGTAAGCAGGTTAGGCAACCAATGTTGGCACTGTGATGTTTGCTGAAGTTAGTTTATTCTGAGTGGCAGGAAGGGGAAATTGTACCAGCTTGCTTCTTTGTCCCTGGAGAGGGGAGTCTTTCTTGTTGCTCTCAGGGAAGCACTTTCAGAGAGCAAATAATTTCCCCTCATGCATCACAGGCATCTTTCAGATCACTGACTTCACACTGTCTGTCTCTAGGTCACTTGCCTGCCTGGATCAGTGCAGCACACCTTGACTTCTACCTTGGCCAGGTCTGCTGAGTTTTAATATTCCAAACTTCAGGGACCTGGTGTGGCAGGGACCTGCACTTGTCCTCTTGGAGAGGGTCTTGCCAAACTGGAACTGATGTAGGTTTGACAGAGAAGTGCAGTCCCACCAGAGTGCAGGAACATGAGATTTAGAACAAGCAGGCTAAACAGCCAGTGTCCAGGTTAGTTGCTCTCAGCAGGTGTCGCTGTGCCTATGCTAAAGGGGAGGGGAGAGAAATGGCACCCTCCAGTTCTTTTATCTCCAGAGAGTCAATGCCACCTCTCACAGATGTGCTCCAAAAAAAATATGAACAGTCTTTCCACATGACCTTTACACAATCCTTAGATAACACAGTCTGCCTACGGGTTGTTTGCCTGCTTCATCTCCAGGAGAAAGGCAGCACCCTCATGACTATGCCACCTATGCCATGGACCTCTAAAACTCCAGTCTTTGAGCCCTGCTTATTGCAAAAAATCACAATATTCATCCCCTCTCACTTTATCATCCAAATGTCTTTGGGGAAATGTTCTCCTTGTGTGTATTCCTGTGCACTCCACTCTCCCTTGGCTTTCTCTACAACCAGGGCTCCCTCCCCTATGCAGCACCCATGATCTGTTTCTCTCCCAAACCACATCTCTGCACTTTCTATCTTCCTCAAAGTAGCCTCTTCTCTCCCTCTAGTTGTACAGTTTGTTTTTTCAGTCTTCAGGTAGATTTCTTGAGTATTCAGAATGATTTTGGAGTTATCTAGCTGTGTTCAAGTGACAAGGCAAGCCTACGGCCCTCCTACTACTCTGTCATATTAGCTGCCCACCCTCAAGCTTGCTTTTATCTTTCCTGAGGCCTGTCTCCTTGGCTTTCATATTGACCACCTCCTCATTTTCTCCTTACATCATCTTTTCTTTGTGTGTCCTCATCCCCGATGTCTCTTTCTACGTCCAAATTTCCTCTTCTTATGAAAATTCCAAACAGATTCAGTTAGTGCCCACTATAATGGCATCAGTTTAACTTAATCACCCCCTTAAAGGCCCTGTCTCAAATACAATCACATTGTGAGGTACTGGACATTAGAACATCACCATGTAAATTTGGGGGACACTATTCAATCCATAACAGTAATTAGCTTATTGACAACATGATGAGCATGAACACTGCAAATCAGGGTCAGCACCTTCTTCATTTTTATATTGTCAAGTGGTTAGCACACTGCCAGTCAGAGAAGAGGCACCCACAAAATGATGACTGCCTTTGTGAATCAAATCCAATCATTTCTCAGCCTTTTGGCTACGATCAAGTGGAGAATTCACTCCATTTTCCTGAATGCTTAGACTGAAATGACTGGCCAATTTAGTTAAATGGCTACAATGATGTGCACAAAAATATAGCCTTAAAATTCCATTCTAAAACAATAGATTTGGATATTTTAGAATATGTAAACCAGGATAAAAGAAGGCAACATTGAAAAAGGCCAAGTCTTAGGAAGATATTAATAATTAAACATTTCCAGAGACTATAAATGTATATTGTATTTATTACTGAAATTATGATGGAAATATTTAATGTAAAGCATTGTTATCATGGTGAAATTAGTTCAGTGTATCTCAGCTAGGCCTCTTATGAAAGCATCCCTTTCTGCCTCAACCACTACATATAAAATTACATAACCTATTTCAGAGAGCATGTGCATTGTACGGTGTTCTAGGGCTGCTTACTACTAGACTACATGAGCTGATTATTATATTTTCTTTTTTTAAATTTTTTTTACATTTATTTATTTTTGAGAGACACAGAGAGACAGAGCACAAGTGGGGGAGGGGCAGAGAAAGAAGGAGACACAGAATCCGAAGCAGGCTCAGGCTCTGAGCTGTCAGCACAGAGCCCGATGCAGGGATCGAACCCACAAACCGTGAGATCATGACCTGAGCCGAAGTCAGACGCTTAACCTACTGAACCACCCATAAACCCTACCATTTTGATTATTTTTTACAATTATTGGAGGAGATGGTATTATAATGCTATTTCAAAGGATCAATCTCTAGAAAGTTCAGAAGTTTTCTTTAACTCATACACTAATCTTGGAGCTTATAGTGGATTACAGAAGTTCTATATTGGTTTATCTGGACTACTAGTGGCCTTTTATACCTTTTGTGTGTCTCTCTGATACAAAGTCCTATAATGCAAGTTCTCATTCCTACACGCACGTGTGTGCGCACACACACACACACACACACACACACAGTCTTTTACAGAAATGAGGTTTATTTTTGGCCACAACAGCACACTTTCAATATATTAGTAACCTACTATGTATTGAGGCACTATTCAAGGTAATGTTACAAGGCAATTTTCCTAGTGATCCAATTAGTTAGATATAATTATGCCATTTTTCAGGTGAGGAAAAAGACCCACAAAAATTAACTTACCAAAGTAGGTGGCAAAGCCTTATGGACCATAATAAAAATAATTTTTAAAATGATCTGAAATTAAAATTAATGGTTAATATGGAACATAGCTCTCCAGTAACTTGTGTATATACGATCTAACTCAATACTCACTGTAGTCCACAAGGCTATCACTATTCCCCCTTTTAAAGTGGCAGAAACAAGATCCAAGAGATCATGTTATTTGCTTAGAGCCACTCAACTAGTATGTAACAGAGCTAGGATTCAAACCAAGATCATCTGATTTCCAAACCAGAGTCCTTCCCACTTTAACTTAGAAAGACTATGTAAATAATCAGTTTTTATCTGTTTTATTCCTCTTTAGTACATAGACTGCTTAATGACTGCATTTCTCTCTTTGTCTCTCTTTTTTGCTCCCCTCTTTCTTGTTCCCTTCCAGTTCATTTTGCACTATTTCTGTGTTAGCATTGATTTACTGGCAACATGTGGTACTTAGCTCCACTGAATATTACATGTTAATAAAACAAATTGAAAATGGGCTACATATGCTTAAGGGACTCAGTGAAACAGTGAAACTGCATTACTAGAGTTGGCACTCTGGAGAAAGAGATTCAGCCTTTGTTTAGACAACAATAGTAAATAAAATGTAGTATCATCCTGACTAACAAGTTTAGTATTAACATCACTGCACAGAGGAGATAGCTCTAACCTACTTATGTCACATTCAAAAGTCTGATAATCAAACATTTACTGAATACCTACTTTTTTGTTAAGTATAAGGGTTACTATAAAGAGTTATAATAATCTTCATTTGTTCCATTGAAATTTATTGGATGTCTACTATGTGCCAGACTATGTTACAAGTACTAAGAATATAGTAAATATGTCTAGCACATGCCCTGCCTCATGAAGCTTATATTGTGGTATAGGCAAGAGAAAGGAAAAATCAAATAAGTAGAAAATAAATAAAATAATTGAAAATTATGATAACTGCCATGAAATAAACAAAGAATGTATATAAAGAATGGCAGGAAGGAATGCAACTCACTTTGGATGGTTAGTGAAGAACTCTGTACGGACTATTTAATCACAAATACTACATTCCAGGGGCTTATATATTAATTGTCCACATACATACATAGTGAGAAAGAAAAATATTTTCTTCTGAAGTGTAATGTATTGAAGACTGGAAACTATGATTAACACACTACAAAAACTATTGCATTTATCAAGAAGTGATACATAGTAATAATATTTAATAAGAGTATTTATGAAATCCATATATACTCTTGAATAGAGAATTCTCTTGAATAGAGAATAGCTAAACCAGCATGAGTATTTATTAAGCCATAATTTTATATATTTGTGGACACATCAAGATATAAATTTGGGGAAAATAATCATTCAATTATAATTCAGTAGCTTTTTCTTCTTGTGCTTATCTACAAATTGTGCTTTTAAATTAATTTCAATCAAAGTCCAAGTTAACTCATTTTTCTTCAGTATTACCCAAAAAATTGAGTTTATTTTAGAATTTACAAGTTTATTTTCCCTCTACAGTTTTTCACCAAAAATTGTGGAAATGACTGAAATTATTCCTAGCTATAAAAAAAAAGTGTTTTCCCAAATCTGAAGATAGTCATCTCCTAATTGTTTTTTTAGAAGTCCAAATTGTTCTGAGTTGCTCAGAGTCATCTTTTATTTCTACAACAAAATGTATCTGTGGCATTTACTATTAAAAATATCTTATAACAGAAGGCCATGGGGGAAGTGAAGAGGGAAAAATAGTTACAAACAGAGAGGGAGGGAGGCTAACCACAAGAGACTCTTAAATACAGAGAACAAACTGAGGGTGGATGGGGGCGTAGTAGGGGAGAGGGGAAAATGGGTGATAGGCATTGAGGAGGGCACTTGTTGGGATGAGTACTGGGAGTTGTATGTAAGCCAATTTGACAAGTTATATTCATAAAAAATATCTTATTGGAATCAGGGCTCAGTCAATGATTAACTGGGAAGCAGCAGTAAGGGAAGCTGTCACCACCCTTCATTTTTCACCCATTCTCATTGTTTTTCAGACGAGTTTCAATGAGCTGACTATTAAGCTGTGACTTCTTGGGTTGGGAGGCTAGATCTATTCTACTCTGTTTCAAGGCTGCTGTACCATACACATAAACACAGGAACACAGTGGTAACTGAACAATTAATAAGAACCATGATAAAATAATGTACTTAAAATTAAAAAATGCATAGTTAACACAATTGAATCACAAAAAAGGGCATTTACATACAGAAAATTTGCATGTACATTGCAGACCGAAACAGAACAATGTCATAAAAAATTCCACAAAAATAATAATAAGCATACCATATAAAAGAAGAATATATATGCCCTAGGTGTCTTTGGCCTATAAATACAGCTTAAGTTCATATTTTAGTATTATAGGAAGAGTTCAGATCCTTTTGAGAATTTATTTCTTACCTAAGAAATTCTCTCTATTGGGGCGCCTGGGTGGCTCAGTCAGTTGACCATCCGACTTCAGCTCAGGTCATGACCTCATGGTCTGTGAGTTCAAGCCCTGCGTCGGGCTCTGTGCTGATGGCTCAGAGCCTGGAGCCTGATTTGGATTATGTGTCTCCTCCTCTCTTTGCCCCTCTCTTGCTCACACTCTCTTTCTATCTCTCTCAAAAATAAACAAACATTAAAAAAATTATATAAAAAAAGAAATTCTCTCTATTATTGGTATACTGTTTCCTAGTATATTTCTGTTGTGCTTTCACCACTAAGTTATTCTACCTGGCTTACACATTTTTGAAAATTATGAGATCAAATTTAGTGGCTCATAAGAAAGGTGGAATAGTCACAAGGAAACAGTATTCAGCATTTGTTCTATGACCAATAAAGTGGTATGATTCATTCAGGCCACCCACTGAATGTAAAATATGTCAAAGAGAAAGGGAGAAGCAGTTGCCAGAGGCCCTCAAAAGTCTAGCTAAGACCTAGAATCAAGTTCATTTGCCCAATCTGCTTTCTGGAAAATGAACTCAATTAATTTTGTAATTTCATGAGATACCCTGCAGCCATTAGGCAATTTAAAAATATCAACACCTGGGTTCAAATAACTCCAGTAAAAGATATGAAAGTGAGCATCAAGAACTCCCTGAATTAGTTGAAGTTTTACATGTTTCCTGGAAATGAAGATTCAGTGGTTAACACCCTGAATAGACTACTTAAGCTTTGTGTTCCCCTTTGCTGGTGCTTTGGTTAACATCATAATTGTTTGTAATAGGGCATGACGGATATTGCCTGGAAGAAGTCTGCACCAAAACTAGGTAAAGACTATATACCCAGACGAGTGTTACTAATGATGCAAGCTTGTACTTGTCTTTATGCAAGGACAGAATCTACTTTTGAATGGATAGTACAGTGGACATCTCCTATTTGTGTGCTCTGTGGGCAGTACTTGAATTTGGACCTGTGTACATCTTAATTACTGAAAAATGTTTTCCCATTGAGAAAAGGCTTTGAGGCTTGGTGGTCAAAATTTTAGAAAATATTAATAATATTAACATGAGTGCTCGCTTTGGCAACACATACAGTAAAATTGGAATGATATAGAGAAGATTAGAATGGCCCTTGCACAAGGATGACATGCAAGTTCATGAACATTCTATATATTTTTTAAGTATAACGATATTAACATGAATAGTAGCTATACTTATTGAAGTACTTACTGTAACTCTCACTGTGCTGAGTGCTTTACATACATTATTTCTTAAGTTAATTCATCCAAAACACTAAATCAGTGATACTCAAAATGTAGCCTTTGAACCAGTGCTGGTAATGTACTGATGGTTTTTCCCAGTCCATGGTGAGATGAATATAGCAACTTCTTACTAGACATGTCTCCAGAGGCAAGGGAAATAAAAGCAAAAATGAATTATTAGGACCTAATCAAGATAAAAAGCTCTGCACTTCAAAGGAAACAATCAACAAAACCTAAAGGATACTGACAGAATGGGAGAAGATATGTACAAATGACAAATACATATGTACAAATGACATAGTATCTAAAATATATAAAGAAATAACCAAACTCAACACCCAAAAAAACAAAATCCAGTGAAGAAATGGGAAGAAGACATGAATAGACACTTATCCAAAGAGGACATCCAGATGGCTAACAGATACATGAAAATATGCTCAGCATTGCTCATCATCAGGGAAATACAAATCAAAACCACAATGAGATACCACCTCACACCAGTCAGAATGGCTAAAATTAACAACTCAGGCAACAACAGATGCTGATGAGGATGAGGAGAAAGGGGAACCCTTTTGCACTGTTTGTGGGAATGCAAGCTGGTACAGTCACCCTTGAAAACAGTATGGAGGTTCCTCAAAAAATTAAAAAGAGAACTACCTTATGACCCAGCAATTGCACTACTAGGTATTTCTCCAAAGGATACAAAAACACTAATTAGAATGGGTACATGTAACACAATGTTAATAGCAACACTATCAAGAATACCTAAGGTATGGAAAGAGCCCAAATATCCATCAACTGATAAATGGATAAAGAAGATGTGGTATGTATGTGTATATATATATATATATATATATATGTATATATATATATATATATACACATATATATATATATAGACACACATATATATATGTATATACATATACACACACACACATATGTGTGTGTGTGTGTATAAGAATACTACTCAATGATGAAAAACAATTAAATCTCACAATTTGCAACAATGTAGATGGAACTAGAGGGTATCATGCTAAGGGAAATAAGACAGTGGAAAAAATATACAATATGATTTTACTCATATGTGGAATTTGAGAAACACAACAGATGAACATAGGGGAAGGGAAAGAAAAATAAGACAGAAACACAGAGGGACGCAAATCATAAGAGACTCTTAAATACAGAGAACAAACTGAGGGTTGCTGAGGGGAGATGGGTGGGAGGATGAGTTAAATAGGTGATGAGCATGAAGGAGGGAACTTTTTGGGATGAACACTGGGTGTCATATGGAGAGATGAATCACTGGGTTCTACTCCTAAAGCCAAGACTGCTCTGTATGTTAACTAACTTGAATTTAATTTTTTTTAATTTTATTTTTTATTTTAAAAAAAGGCTAAAACAATAACAACAAAAAGAAACTGAGTTTACAAACTGTAACCATGTTGACATTGTCAAAATATCCTAGAAAGCGCTTGTCTCATTGAACAGGATATTTTCTAGCTCAGGTGTTGTTGAACTAATGTGATGAGTCATTTTGATGCAAGCTGTGGTGTAGTCATGCTCAGTTAGGACCACATTATAACATGTGATATTTTAAAACCAGTTTACCAACTAAAACACAAATTAAAATAAATCCATTTCTTTCATTGAAGGATTATTTTACTATGATTTTACAGGTTAAAATTTTGGAACTGGCTATCAACGGACTCCAGAAAATCAATTTTGAAATAACATCATTTCATTTTGAGTAAAAGTTAAAAATGAATAACTTGACCTTGATGAAATTGGTTTAAAATTTCTTTTACTCATGTTAACATACTTATATGAGAAATGTTTTTCTACTCTGTTATTAAAACAAAACATAGAATGAATCACATATACATTATTCCTTGCAAGTAGCATTGGCAACAATATAGCCTAGATCATGTAAATTAACTAGCCAGAAGCAATCTCATTTGTTACATTAAAAACTTTAGATATTGATATACACAGCATCTTTCAAAGTGTGCATATAGGCATCCAGTAATCACTATTTTATTCAAGTAACCATTAATTGCCTATATTTACATTTTCAATGCATAATATACAGGTTTTATAATTAATTTTTTCTTATAATACCTGTTCTCATATACATTAACATATAATTTCATATTTGTTAACTAATGAAAATATAGACTTGTATTTGTATTTAATTTCTTTTTAGTAATTCAATGATGAATGAAGTTTTTAAAAATATCTAATCCTTCATTAGAAAGTTTGACAAGTACTTCACTAAATTCAATGCATGGAGCAAATTCTCAGTGTTAGGAACAATGATGATGATGACCATGGTGTCATTTCTCATGTAACTACAATGGAAGCCCAGTGAAAATGTAACTGTAGTTATCCTCATACTTCAAATAGGAAAACTTAGATTCAGGAAAGTTAAATAACTGGTTCAGTGTCATACAACTAAGTGATAAAAGTCAAGAATCACACCTAGGTCTGTCTGTCTGATTTTCAAATCCACTACCAGTATGGTGCCTTCCCTTTATACACATACATGCATATATAATGCCAAACCTATAGAACATTTGCAAGTATAGAGGTATAGGCCAAATTTTTTTTCCTCCTAAACCACTGGAGAGTAAGTTGCCAGCATGATGTTTCATCAGCCTGAATATTTTATTTTTTATTTACTACAATAAAGGGCATTCTCCTATATAACCACAATATAACCATCAAAATCAGGAAATTAACATTGCTATATCACAGCCACCTATTTTTCAGATCTCAAATCAAGTCTCCCCATTTTCCCAGAAATATCCTTCACAGTAAAAGGATCCAATTAATAACCACACACTGCATTTGGTTTTCATACCAGTTTAAGTTCTTTCACTAAACAGTTCCTGAAGCTTTACTTTCATGACGATTATAACATTAAAGATTGTAGGCCAGTATTTTTTAATTTTTTTATTCAAGTATAATTAACATATAGTGTTACATTAGTTTCAGGTGTACAATGTAACATTTCAACAATTCTGTACATTACTCAGTGCTCAGCACATTAAGTGTGCTCTTAATCCCTTTTATCTACTTCACCTGTTCACTCATCCACCACCCTTTTGGCAACACCAGTTAATTCTCAATATTTAAGAATCTGGGTTTGTTTGTTTTTTGTCTCTTTGTTTATTAATTCGTTTTGTTTCTTAAATTCCACATGTGAGTAAAACCATATGGTATTTGTCTTTCTCTGACTGACCTATGGTACTTGGCATTATACCTTCTAGATCCACCCATGTTGTTGTAAATGGCAAGATTTCTTTATTTTTATGGTGGAGTAACATTCCATTCTGGATATGGAGTCAGTGTTGCCATTTTCTTTGGGTAAATACCCAATGGTGGAATTACTGGGTCATATGTTAATTCTATTTTTAATTTTTTAAGGAATCTTCATAGTGTTTTGTACAGTGGCTCCACCATCTTGAATTTCCACCAACAGAGCATGATAGTTCTTTTCTCTCCACATTCTCACCAACATTTGTCATTTCTTATCTTTTTTATTTTAACCATTTTGACAGGTGTGAGATGATATTTTATTGTGGTTTTAATTGGCAGTTCCCTGATGATGAGTGATGTTGACCATCTTTTCATGTGTCTGTTGGCCATCTATGTATCTTGTTTGGAAAGGTATCATTCCATGTCTTCTGCCCATTTTTAATTGAGCATTTTTAATTTTTAATTTATTTGTTTTTCTTGTGTTAACTTGTATGTTCTTTATATGTTTGGGATACTAGCCCCTTAACGGATATATAGTTTGCGAATATCTTCTCCCATTCAGTGGGCTGTCCTTTTTTGTTGGTTGGTAGTTTCATTCACTGTGCAAAATCTTTTTATTTTAGTGTAGCCCCAATAGTTTAACTTTGCTTTTGTTTCCCTTGCCCCAGAAGACATGTCTAGAAAGATGTTTCTACAACTGATATCAAAGAGATTACTTCCTATGTTTTCTTCTCTGAATTTTATAGTTACCTGTCTCACATTTAGGACTTTAATCCATTTTGAGTTTATTTTTGTGTATGGTGTAACAAAGTCGTCAAGTTTCATTCTTTTCCATGTAGCTGTCCAGTTTTGCCAACACACTCTGTTGAAGAGACATTTTTTTTTACATTATATATTCTTGTCTCCTTTGCCATAAATTAATTGAGCATACAATTGTATATTTATTTCTGGGTTCTCTGTTCTGTTACATTGATCTTTGTGTCTATTTTTGTGCTTGTACCATACAGATTTGATTACTACAGATTTGTAGTATATCTTGAAATCTGGAACTGTGATACCTCCAGCTCTTTCTCAATATTGCTATCGCTATTCAGAGCCTTTGTGGATCAATACAATTTTAGAATTATTTGTTCTAGTTCTTTGAAAAATGGTGTTGATATTTTGATAGAAATTGCATTAAACTGTAGATCGCTTTGGGTAGTATGGAAATTTTAACAATATTAATTCTCACAATCCATGAGCATGGAACATCTGTCCATTTGTTTGTGTCATGTTCAATTCTCTCATCAACGATTTATAGTTTTCAGCATGCAGGTTTTTCTCCTTGCTTAAGTTCATTGCTTGCCATTTTATTATTTTTGATGCAATTGTAAATGGGATTGTTTTCTTAATTTATTTTTCTGCTACCTCATTATTAGTGTATAGAAATGCAACAGATCTCTGTATATTTATTTTGTATCCTGTTACTTTACTGAATTTATTTATCAGTTCTAGTCATTTTTAGAGTCTTTATTATTTTCTATATAGAATATCATGCTATCTGCAAATAGTGAAAGCTTTACTTCTTCCTTACCAATTTGGTTCTGTTTATTCCTTTTTCTGGTCTGATTGCTGTGGCTAGGACTTTAAGTACTATGTTTAATAAAAGTAGTAAGATTAAACATCCTTGTCTTTCTCCCGATCTTACAAGGAGAAGCTCATAGGCTTTCACTATCGAGTATGATGTTATCTGTGGATTTTTCATTTCTGGCCTTTATTATTTTGAGGTATGTTTCCTCTAAACCGCTTTGTTGAAACTTTTTATCATGACTAAGTGTACCCTGTCAAATGCTTTTTCTGCATCTATTGAGATGATCATGTGGTTTTGATCTTTTCTCTTGTTAATGTAATGAATCACACTGACTGATTTAGGAATATTGAACCACCTTCACATTCCAGGAATAAGTCTGACTTGATCATGGTAAATGGTTTTTTAATGTATTATTAAATCGGTTTCCTAATATTTTGTGCAGGATTTTTGCATCTATATTTATTAGAGATATTGGCCTGTAGTCTTCTTTGCTTGTAGTGTCTTCATCTGGCTTTGGTATCAGGGTAGTTCTGGCACCATGAAATGAATTTGGAAGCTCTCCTTCCTCTTCTAATTTTTGGAAGACCTAGAGACAGTTAGGTGTTGATGCTTCTTTGAATTTTGGTAGAATTCATATTTGAAGCCATCTGGTCCAGGACATTTGTTTGTTGGGAGTTTTTTAATTACTGATTCAATTTCATTGCTAGTAATTGGTCTGTTCAAATTTTCTATTTATTTCTTCCTGATTCAGTTTTGGGATGTTAGATGTTTCTAGGAATTTCCCATTTTTGTCTAGGTTGTTCAATTTGTTAGCATATAACTTTTCATAATATTCTCCTACAATCCTTTCTTATTTCTGTAGTGTTGATTGTTATTTCTCCTCCTACATTTCTGATTTTATTGAGTCCTGTCTCTCTTATGAGCCTGCCTAAGGTTTATCAATTTTTTTATCTTTTAAGAAACCACCTCCTGGTTTCATTGATCTATTATTTTTTTTAGTGTCTATTTCATTTATTTTTGTTCTAGTCTTCATTATTTTCATCCTTCTACTGGATTTTACCTTTGTTCTTTTTCTAGTTACTTTAAGTGTAAGGTTAAGTTGTTTATTTGAAAATTGTCTTACATTGGGATACCTATGTGGCTCAGTCAATTAAACATCCAACTCTTGATTTTGGCTCAGGTAATGCTCTCATGGCTCCTGAGTTCAAGTCCCACATTAGGTTCCACACTAATAGTGTGGAGCCTGCTTGGAATTCTCTCTCTCTACCTCTCTCTCTGCCCCTCCCCAACTTGTACACTTGCTCTCTCTCTCTCTCTCTGTCTCTCTCTCTCTCTCTCACACACACACACACACACACACACACTGAATGAATGAATGAATGAAAAAGAAATTTTTCTTGCTTCTTCAGTTAGGCCTGTATTGCTATAATCTTCCCTCTTAGAACAACTTTTGCTGCATCCCGAAGATTTTGGACCATTATGTTTTCATTTTCACTTGTCTCCATGTATTTTCTTAAATTTTCTTTTTGATTTCTGGGTTGACTCATTCATTGTTTAATAGCATGCTATTTACCTTCCATATATTTGTGTTCTTTCCAGATTTTTTCTTGTGGTTGACTTTTAATTTTACAGCATTGTGGTCAAAATATGTATGATATGAGTTAAATCTTTTTGAATTTGTTGACTTGTGTGGCCTAACATGTGATCTATTTTGAAGAATGTCCCATGTACTTCAAAAGAATGTGTATTCCACTGATTTTGGATGGAATGTATCTGCTAGGTCCATCTGGTCCAACGTGTCATTCAAAGCCGTATATATATATATATATATAATTTTTTATTATTTTTTAAAATTTTTAACATTTATTTATTATTGAGAGACAGAGCATGAGCATGGGAAGAACACAGAGAGGGGGAGACATAGAATCTGAAGCAGGCTCCAGGCTCTGAGCTATCAGCACAGAGCCCAATGTGGGGCTCAAACTCACAAACCACGACATCATGACCTGAGCTGATGTCGGACACTTAACCAACTGAGCCACCCAGACACCCCTATATTTATTTTTATTTTTTGTCTAGATGATCTACCTATTGATACAAGAAGACTGTTAACGTCTCTTGCTATTGTATTACTATTGAATTCTTCCTTCATGTCTGTTAATTGTTACTTTAAGTATTTGAGTGCTCCATGTTAGGTGCAAAATATTTAAAAGTTTTATATCTTCTCATTGGATTGTTCCCTTTATGACTATTTAGTGTCCTTCTTTGTCTCCTGCTACAGTCTGCTTTAAAGTCTATTTTGTCTAATATAAGTATTGCTAACCCAGCTTTCTTTTCACTTCTATTTGCATTATATGTGTTTTTCCCTCACTTCACTTTCCATCTGCATGTGTCTTTAAATCTGAAATGAGTCTTTTGTAGGCAGCATACAGATGGGTCTCTTTATTTTATTATTCATTCTGTCACCCTATGTCTTTTGATTGGAACATTTAATCCATCTATTGTCAAAGTAATTCTTGATAAGCATGTACTTATTTTCATTTTGTTCCTTGTTTTACAGTGCTTTTTGTAGTGTCTCTCTGTTCCTTTCTTCTCTTCTTCTCTTCCCTTGTGTTTTGACGACTTTCTTTAGTGATATGCTTGAGTTCCTTTACCCTTATTTTTTTGCATATATATTACAGGTTTTTGATCTGTGGTTACAATTAGGTTTGTATATAATATCCTATGCTTATAGCAGTCTATATTAGATTTGAGGTCACTTAAGTTTAAACCCATTTTAAAGGCACTAAACTTTTAACGCCTCCCACATTTTATGAACATAATGTTACACTTTATATTATTTTATTTTGTGTATCTCTTAATTGATTTTTATAGATATAATTCCTTTCTTGTTTTACCTAGGTACTTGTTTTCTAAATGATTAATCTACTGTCTTTTTTTAAATTTTTTTAAATTTTATTTATTTTTGAGAGAGAGAGAGAGAGAGGGAAAGTACAAGTAGGGGAGGGACAGAGAGAGAGGGAGACACAGAATCTGAGGCAGGCTCCAGGCTCTGAGCTGTCAGCACAGAGCCCCATGCGGGGCTCGAACCCACGAACTGTGAGATCATGACCTGAGCTGAAATTGGATGCTTAACTGACTGAGTCACTCAGGTGCCCCTAATCTACTGTCTGTTTTGTATTTGCATGTACCTGTTGCATTTTTTTTTCCTTTTCTAATTTTCTTACTATTAGTGATGGCCTTCCTTTGCCACTCAAAGAACTCCCTTTAACATTACTTATAAGGCTGGTTTAATGGTGATGAATTCCTTTAAATTATGCTTATTTTATCCTTTAAATTTGGCTTATTTAAAATAAAATAAGAGGAAACTCTTTATCTCTCCTTCTATTCTGAATAATAGCCTTGCTGGATATAATATTCTTGGTTGCAGCTTTTTTCCTTTCAGCACTTTGAATATATCATGCCACTTGCACCTGACCTGTAAAGTTCCTGCTAGGAAATATGCTGATAGCCTTATGGGGTTTCCCTTGTATGTAACTGCTTTCTTGTGCTGCCTGTAAAATTCCCTTGTGTGTAACCACTTTCTTGTGCAACTTTGCCATTTCAGTTATATGCACCTTGTTGAGGACCTCCTTGTGTTGATTTTGTTGGGAGATCTCTGTGCCTTCTGAATCTGAATGTCTGTTTCCTTCCCTGGATTTGAGACATTTTCAGCTATTATTCAGAATATTAATTTTTTTCTCAAGTTAACATGGATCATTTTCTAGGATAGATTATACATTAAGCCACAAAATAAGTTTTAGCACATTCAAGAAGATGGAAATCATAGCAAGTGTCTTCTCTGACCTCAATGGCATGAAACTAAAGATCAATATGAAGAGGAAAAATTGAAAGTTTATGAACACACATAAATTAAATAATACTATCCTGAACAACCCAATAGATCAAACAAGAAATTAAAGGGAAAATTAAAAAGTTTTTGAGATATAAAAAATGGAAACAACATATCAGAATCAATGGGATACAACAAAAGCCCAGAGACAAAAACACATCAAGAAGAAAGAAAGATCCCAAGTAAACAACTTAACTCTATGCCTTATAGAACTAGAGAAAGAAGAATGAGCTGAGCTCAACATTAGTGTAAGAAAGGAAATAATAAAGATTAGAACAGAAATTGATGAAATAACAACATAAAACAATAGAAAAGATTTACCAAACTAATAATTTGTTCTTTGAAAAGATAAAATTTGGCAAACCCTTAGCTAGACTAACCAAGAACAAAGAGAAGGGACCCAAATCAATAAAATTATAAGTGAAAAAGTAGACATCACAACTGATATCACAGAAATTAATATGATCATAACAGACTACTATGGATAACTATATGCCAACAAATTGGGTAATCTAAAAGAAATAAAAAAAATCTTAGAGACCTACAACTTACCAAGACTGGGGAGAAATAAAAAATCTGAATAAACCAAATACTGGTAAGTAAATTAAATCAGTATGTAAAAATCTCCAATGAAGAAAAGCCCAGGACCATATGGCTTCACTGATAAATTATACCAAACCTTTAAACAAAAATTAACTTCAATCTTCAAACTCTTCCAAAAAATTAAAGAGAAGTGAACACTCTCAAACTAATTTTACAAGGCCACCATTACCCTGATACCAAAACTAGAAAAGGACATTACTAAAAAAGAAAACCACAGGCCAATATATCTGATGAGTATATATGGAAAAATTCTCAGTTAAATACTAGAATACTGAATCCAGCAGCACATTAATGGATCATTCCATGATTAAGGGGGATATATCCCTGGGATACAAGGACAGTTTAAGGTAAGCAAATAAATCAATGTGATATCACATTAAGATAATGAAATAAAATAATCATATAATCATCTCAATAGATAGAGAAAAAGCATTTGACAAAATTCAAAGTCACTTCATGGTAAAAACTCAACAAATTAAGATTAGAAGGAACACATCTCAACATAATAAAGGCAATATATGAAAAACCCACAGCTAACTCATATTCAATGGTAAAAGGATGAAAGCTTTTCTTCTAGGGTCATGAACAAGACAAGGGTGCCCACTCTCGCCACACTTATACAAAATTGAACTGAAAGCCCTAGGGAGAGAAATTAGGGAAGAAAAACGAATAAAAAAGTATCAGAATTAGAAAAGAAGTATGATCGATTCTTTGATTTCTCTTTCTGCTGCTTCATTATCGGACGAGAGAAATGCAGTTGATTTCTGTACACTGATTTTCTATCCTACAACTTTGTAGAATTCGTGTATCAGCTCTAGCAGTTTTTAGGGGGAGTCTTTCAGGTTTTCCATGTAGAGTATCATGTCATCTGCGAAGTGAATGACGTCTTCTTTGCCAATATGTATGCATTCGATTTCTTTTTGTTGTCTGATTGCTGAGGCTACGACTTCCAGTACTATGTTGAAGAACAGTGGTGAGAGTGGATACCCCTGTCTTGTTCCTGACCTTAGGGGAAAGCTTTCAGTTTTTTCCCATTGATAATATTAGCTGTGTTTCTTTCACATATGGCTTTTATAATGTTGAAGTATATTCCCTCTATCCCTACTTTCTTGAGGCTTTCAATCAAGAATGGATGCTATATTTTGTCAAATGTTTTTTTTTTTTTTCTGCATCCATTGACAGGATCATATGTGGAGTTATTTCTAGAGAATATATTGTAAGTCCTGGAGGGTGAATTGGACAATAGCTGAAACATCAGCAATGTTCTGGTCTCAAGGCTGTCGAACATGATATCATTATGAGATACAGGACCCCATGATCCCCCCAGAGGACAGTTAGATACAAAATCTTCTGTAACTCCCTGATACTCCTTGAAACTGCATTTACTCCCTTCATGCCTTCACATAGCCACCAGGTGCATGTGTGGTTAATGTCTGAAGATCCTTTCATTCTCTTTCCATGCTTTGATATCCTTTGATATTCATATTTGAGAAAATATAAAATAAAGGCTATGTGCAGTCTGCTGCTGCTGGTGCTCTCTCTCAGAGGTAGTCCTGCATGTCTGCTCAGTCTAGTGTCTGGGAACTTTATCTTCAGTGGGCAGCCACAATCATATGGTTCTTATTTCTTCTTTTATTAATATGGTGCATCACGTTGATCAATTTGCAAATATTGGACTAGTCCTACAGCCAGGAATAAATCTCACTGAATCATGGTGAATAATTCTTTCAATGTACTGTTGAATTCGACTTGCAAGTATCTTACTGAAAATTTTTGCATTCAGTTTCGTCAGGGATGTTGGCCTGTAATTCTCCTTCAAAGTGTGATCTTTATCTGGTTTTGAAATCAAGGTAATGCTGGCCTCATAAAATGAATTGGGAATCTTTCCTTCCATTTCTATTTTTTTGGAACAGTTTGACAAGAATGGGTATTAACTCTTTTTTAAATGTCTAGTAGAATTCCCCTGGGAATCCATCTGGCCCAGGACACTTTTTTGTTTAGATATTTTTTATTACTGATTCAATACTTTTCTGGTTATGGGTCTGTTCAAATTTTCTATTTCTTCCTGTTTGAGTTTTAGTAGTACATGAGTTTCCAGGAACTTGTCCATTTCTTCCATATTTCCCAGTTTGCTTGGAAATGTTTTATAATATTTGAAAATGAAATATGAAAATGCTTCATAATATTCTAATTGTTTATGTTTCTATGGTGTTGGTTGTGATCTCTCTTCTTTCATTTGTGATTTTATCTATTTGGGTCCTTCTTTTTTTCTTTTTGATAAGTCTGGTTAGGGGGTATCAGTTTTGTGTATTGTTTTAATTAGAACCATGATTTAGTTTAATTAATATGTTCTGCTGGGTTTTTTGTTTCTATATCGTTTATTGCTGCTCTAATATTTATTTTCTTTTTTATTATTTTTTTCTTTTACATCCAAATTAATTAGCATATAGTGCAAAATGATCTCAGGAGTAGATTCCCTAATGCTCCCTACCCATTTAGCCCAACCCCCCTCACAAACCCCTCCTGTACCACTCTGTTATCCATATTTAAGAGTCTCTTATGTTTTGTCCCCCTCCCTGGTTTTATATTATTTTTGCTTCCCTTCCCTTATGTTCATCTGTTCTGTGTCTTAAAGTCCTCATATGAGTGAAGTCATATGATATTTGTATTTCTTTCACTGACTAATTTCGCTTAGCATAATACCCTCTAGTTCCATCCACATAGTTGCAAATGGCAAGATTTCATTCTTTTTGATTGCTGAGTAATATTCCATTGTATATATGTACCACATCTTCTTTATCCATTCTTCCATCAATGGACATTTGGGCTATTACTAATACTTTGGCTATTGTTGATAGTTCTGCTATAAACGTTGGGATTCATGTGTCTTTTTGAAACAGCATACCTGTATCCTTTGGATAAATACCTAGTAGTGCAATTGCTGGGTTGTAGGGTAGTTCTATTTTTAATTTTTTGAGGATCTTCCATACTGTTTTCCAGAGGGGCTGCACCAACTTGCATTCCCATCAGCAATGCAAAAAAGATCCTCTTTCACTGCATTCTCGCCAACATCTCTTGTTGCCTGAGTTGTTAATGTTAGCCATTCTGACAGGTGTCAGGTGGTATCTCATGGTGGTTTTAATTTGTATTTCCCTGATGATGAGTGATGTGGAGCATTGTTTCATGTGCCAGTTGACCATCTGGATGTCTTCTTTGGAGAACTGTCTATTCATGTCTTTTGCCCATTTCTTCACTGGATTCTTTGTTTTTTGGGGGTTGAGATTGATAAGTTCTTTACAGATTTTGGATACTAACCCTTTATCTGATATGTCATTTGCAAATATCTTCTCCCATTCTGTCAGTTGCCTTTCAGTTTTTCTGATTGTTTCCTTCGCTGTGCAGAAGCTTTTTATTTTGATGAGGTCCCAGTAGTTCATTTTTGCTTTTGTTTCCCTTGCCTCCAGAGATGTGTTGAGTAAGAAGTTGTTGCAGCCAAGATCAAAGAGGTTTTTGCCTGCTTTCTCCTCGAGGATTTTGATGGCTTCCTGTCTTACATTTAGGTCTTTCATCCATTTGGAGTTTACTTTTGTGTATGGTGTAAGAAAGTGGTCCAGGTTCATTCTTCTGCATGTCGCTGTCCAGTTTTCCCAGCACCACTTGCTGAAGAGACTGTCTTTATTCCATTGGATATTCCTTCCTGTTTTGTGAAAGATTAGTTAGCCATATGTTTGTGGGTCCATTTCTGGGTTCTCTTTTCGGTTCCATTGATCTGAGTGTCTGTTCTTGTGCCAGTACCATACTGTCTTGATGATTACAACTTTGTAGTATTCTGATGTAATCTTTATTATTTCCCTTCTTCTGGTAGATTTAGGCTTTATTTACTGTTCTTTTTCTAGCCACTTTAGGTATAATGTTAGGTTGTGTATTTGGAATGATTATGCCTTCTTGGTATAGGCCTGAATTGCAATGTACTGTCCTCTTAGGACTTATTTTGCTATGTCCCAAAGGGTTTGAACTGTCGTGTTTTCATTTTCATTTTCTTTCATGTATTTTTTATTTCTTCTTTAATTTCCAGTTTAATCCATTCGTTTTTAGTACAGTATTCTTTTTTAATGTTTATTTATTTATAGTTTAGACAGAGAGGAAGATAGAGAAAAGAGGGGGAGAGGGAGGGGAGGAGCAGAGAAACAGGGAGACAGAAAATCTGAAGCAGGCTCCATGCTGTCAGCATAGAGCCAAATGCAGGGCTTAAACTTACAAACTATGAGATCATGACCTAAGCCGAAGTCAGACGCTTAACATACTGAGCCACCCTGGTGCCTAGATGTTCTTTAACCTCCATGTATTTGAGGGCTTTCCAAATTTTTTTCTTGTGGTTGACTTAAAGTTTCATAGTGTTGTGATCTGAAAATATGCATGGTCTTAATCCTTTTGTACCTGTTTAGGGCTGATTTGTGACCCAGTATGTGATCTATTGTGAAGAATGTTCCATGTGCACTCAAGAAGAATATGTATTCTGCTGCTTTAGGATGAAATATTCTGAATATATCTGTTAAGTTCATCTGGTCCTGTATGTCATTAAAATCCATTGTTTCCTTGTTGATTTTATGTTTAGATTATCTATCCAATGTTGTAAGTAGAATATTAAAGTCCTCTACTATTATGGTATTATTATCAATGAGTTTCTTTATGTTTGTGATGTTTCTATATGTTTATATATTTGGGTTCCTTCATGTTTGGGGCATAAATATTTATAATTGTTAGATCTTCTTGATCTATGGGCCCTTTAATTATGATATAATGCCCTTCTTCATCTTTTTTTACAGTCATTATTTTAAAACCTAGTTAGTCTGATACACTGGCTTTATTTTGACATCCATTAGCATGATAGATGTTTCTCCATCCCCTCACCTTCAATCTGCAGGTGTCTTTAGGTCTAAAATCTTGTTTGTTTTTTTTATCAAATCTGATACCCTATATATTTTTATTGGATTATTTAGTCCATTCACAATCATAGCAATTATTGAAAGATATAAATTTAGTGCTTCTGTGTTTCCTGTAAAGTTGGTGTTTCTGGTGATGGTTTCTGGACTTTGTAGTCTTTGTTGCTTTGGTCAGCTTTTTTCTCTCCACTCAAAGTGTCCCCTTTAAAATTTCTTGCAGAGGTAGGGGTTCCTGGGTGGCTCAGTTGGTTAAGTAACTGACTTCAGCACAGGTCAGGATCTCACAGTTCGTGGGTTTGAGCCCTTCATTGGGCTCTGTGCTGAGAACTCAGAAGTTGGAGCGTGCTTTGAATTCTGTGTCTCCCTCTCTCTCTGCCCCTCCCCCATTTTCAGTCTGTTTTTTTCTCTCTCAAAAATAAATAAAACATTTTTTTTAAATTTCTTGCAGGGCTGGTTTTGTGGTCATGAACTCCTTTAGTTTTTTTTTTTTTGTTTGTTTGTTTGTTTCAGAAACTCTTTATCTATTTTTCTATTTCAAAATACAGTCTTGCTGAATAAAGAATTGCTGGCTTCATATTGTTCCCATCTAGCACCTTGAGTATTTCCTGACACTCCCTTCTGGCCTGCCAAGTTTCAGTGGACAGGTCTGCCACAAACCTGATGTGTCTACCATTGTAGGGTAAGGACTTTTTGTCCCTAGCTGCTTTCAGAATTCTCTCTTTATCTTCGTATTTTGCAAGCTTCATTATAATAGGAATATTGATTTTGAAGGGACTTCTCTGTTCTATTTGGATTGAATGCCAATTTCCTTCCCCAGATTAGGGAAGTTCTCAGCTATAATATGTTCAAATAAAACTTCTACCCTCTTTTCCCACTTTTTTTTCTTCTGAGATTCCTATGATATGGATATTGTTTTGTTTTATGGAATCACTAAGTTCCTTAACTCTCCCTTTGTGATCTACTAGCTTTCTTCCCCTTTTTTTAAGCTTCACTATTTTCCATAATTTTATCTTCTATACCATGTATTCTCTCCGTTGCTTCTTCTATCCTCATTGTGACTGTATCCAGTCAGTTTTGCATCTTTAGTTATAGTATTTCTTTACTTCAGCCTGACTGGGTTTTCTATGATCTCTGTAGCACAGGTTTCTCTGGTGTCTTCTCTGTACTTTTTCAAGGCCAGCTAACAATCTTTTGACTCTTATTCTAAATTCTTCTTCAGATATATTGCTTATATTTCTTTTGAGCAATTTCCTGGATGTGATTTCTTTTGAATTTACCTTTGGGAGGAATTTTTCAATTGTCATTTTGCTACATTTCTTTCTTCTGCATGTTTTAAAGGCTTGTTATGTTTCTTGCACCTGAGGGTAATGCTATATTCATAATAGGCCATACACTGTCCAGGACTTGGAACTTCAGGAAATGTTTCTGGGGTATGCTGTGCACACTCTGCTGTTGTGTTTTGGTTGCTCTTCCCACTGTTCAGTCCTCTGCAGAAATCCTCTTTGCTTGCAATGGGGAGTGTCTTGGCCCTTAGGTAGGTGTGCTTTGATTTGTTTGATAAAATAAGCCTGGAAAAATGGAAAATAAATGCCTGATCCCAAAATTATAAAAGAAAAGGAAAAAAAAAACAAATAGAGAATCACAAAACTATAAGGCTAATTTCGAAGAAAAAGGAAAGAAAAACAACAGAAAGGAAAAAAGAGAAAAATAAATGAGAAAATTAAGCCTGATCCCCTGAGAGACAAAAAGAGAGAGAGAGAGAGAGAGGAAAATGAAACAAACAAACAAGAAATTATGAACCTGATTGTAAAAGAAAAAATGAAGAAAGAAAGAAAGAAGCCTGATCCTATTTCCACCTGACCTGCAGGTGTTGTTTTGAAGTACTTGATTTTCAATACACTTGGCACATGTAGGATGTTGCCTGTGCTGGTTTTCTGGAGAAGAACCCTGCTGATCTGGCTCAGAGTCACTTTGTCCTGGTAAATAATCAGTTGCAAGGCACAGGGGGGCAGGTTTTGGTGTAAGTGGGTCCTTTCTCCACTGGGGGCCACTGACCCATTTTTCTGAAGTCCCACTGTGTTGTTATTTGGGGAAGAACAGTGCCACCCCAAACTCTCATCCCTGGACAGGGGATCTCACAATCCCTGTTATTCAGGCAGCCCTCACATAATAGCAGTCAGTTCATCCTGCATCATAATCCTCTGGTGTTTTTTTCCTTGGCACATGGCTGTGATTTAAAACTCAAAGTCTTAAAGGACCTGGCACTATGTGGACCCACCGCCCTCCTCTGGAGGAGAACCTATCCACATTCTGACTGATGTTCTTTGTCCCAGAAAAACAGCCCCATGCTTATTCAGTGTGTGGAATCTATGGTGTAGCTCTGCTAAAAGTAGCAACAAAGTTATATTCCCTCTTGGGGACCCTCTGTACCCTGCTGATTAAACGCGTTTTGTTGGTGCCTACAGAGTCTTTTCTTCTTGGAAAAGCAATATACCCTCTTCCAAAAGTACTCCCAGAAGGGGAAATTTCTCTCCCAATGTGCCCTGGAGATCCCTACACCATGCTATGCATTCAGGGGCCAGCTCCCTCCTTCTCCCAAGAGTGTGTACTATATTCCACTCTAGTGAAAGTCACCCACTTCCAAAACCTCAGAGTTTGAGCCCCAAATGTTGTTTAAAAAAAGCCTGGGAAACTCCATAGTTCTTGCTCCCCAGTGGGTGGTCTAGAGAGGTTTTCCTTTTGTGCAAACCCAATGCCACACTCTCTCAACCCTTGTTTCTTTGTCTCCCTTTTGTCTCTCCATGAAAATGGTTCTCACCCCTCTGTGGCACTGCAGTTTTTCTGTCCTCTAATTCACTTCCATGTACCTCACAACTGCCATGGTGTCTCCCTCCAAGCACAGAGCTATTTCTGCCAGTCCACAGATCGATTTCCTTGGTGTTCCAAGTGATCTGACTTCAATACAACTGTCTTTGAGAGACAGGGAAAGCCCAGGGGCCTCCTACTTCTCTGCTATCTTAACTCTTCCTCTATCAACTCAAAATTTGTTAAGGATTTAAACAGGAGACCTGGTACCAAAAAACTCCTAAACAATCATTAAAAATCTCCTTGATATGGGTCTCAGTAATGACATTTTGGAAATGACACATAAAGCACAAGAAACAAGATAAAAAAAAGTGAGACTACTTGATAAAAAAACTTTGGCACAGCAAAGAAAACCATCAACAAAGTGAAAAGACAACCTATGGAATGGGAAAACATATTTGCAAACCATATATCTGACAAGGGGTTAAATATCTAAAACATATAAATTATTCATACAACTCAATAGGATGCATAAATAAATAAATAAATACCCAATTTAAAACTTAGCAAATGATCTGGGTAGATATTTCTCCTAAGAAGATATATGAAAGGCTAACAGGTACATGAAAAATGCTCAATATCACTAGTCATTAGGAAATTCAAACTTTATGCGTCTTAGGATAGCCATCATCCGAAAGAAAAGATATAACAAATGCTGGCATGAATATGGAAGAGAACACTTGTGCAGTTAGTGGGATTGTAAATTTGTATAGTCACTAAGGAAAACAGTATGGAGGATACTCAAAAAAATAAAATAGCATATGATCCAGCAATTCTACATCTGGGAAAATATCAAAAGGTAACAAAAATACTAACTTGAAAGGATATCTGCACCCCCATGTTCTTAGCAGCATTATTTACAACAGCTAAGACATGGAAACATCCTAAGTGTCCATCAATGGGTAAATGGATAAAGTGTGTGTGTGTGTGTGTGCATGTGCACGCGTGTGTGTGTGTAGGAATATTAGCCAGTTATTATAAAATGAGAAAATCCTTCTGTATGTGACAAAACATAGATGAACCTTGAAGACATTATGCTAAATTAAATAAGTTACAGAAAGACAAATACTGTATGATCTCACTTATATGTCGATCATAAACAAAACAATAACAAACTATACTGGGACACTTGGGTGGCTCAGATGGTTAAGTGTTGGACTCTTGATTCAGCTCTGGTCATGATCTCACCATTTTGTGAGTTACAGTTCCATGACAGGCTCTGTACACTGACCATGTGGAGCCTACTGGGGATTATTCCTCTTTCTCCCTTTCTCTCTTCCTCTCCCCCACTTGTGCTCTCTCTGCCTCTCTGAAAATAAATATTTTTTTTTACAAACTATACAAAAAGAACTCAAACTTGTGATTACCATATATGGAGGGAAGAATAAATCCTAAGAGTTCTTATCACAAGAAGTATTTTCCCTTTATTCTTTTCTTCTTTCTTTTCTTTCTATTGTCTCCATAAGAGATGGCTGTTATCCAAACCTATTGTGGTAATCCTTTCAAATCATATCTAAACCAAACCATCATGCTGTACACCTTAAACTTATATAGTGATGTATGTCAGTTCTTTCTCAATAATATTGAACAAAAATAAAATGTGAAAATAATAGGCACAGTACATATGTCATAATGTATTCTTCTCTGCAGTGCAAATGGCATGGCTCTGATAAGAAATAACTCCTTTCCCATTGACTACAAACCCATTGGTGGTAGTCACTATAGAGTAGTGCACACTGATATACACCAGGTCTAGACACATTTTAATATTTTTTTCATTAAACATAACTAGTCAACTGTAGGAAGTGGTTACAGTGTACTCATCAGCCAGTTCAACAATAGCACAGAGAGACAGAGCATGAGCGAGGGAGGGACAGAGAGAGAGGGAGACACAGAACTGGAAGCAGGCTCCAGGCTCTGAGCTGTTAGCACAGAGCCGGATGGGGGGCTCGAACTCATGGACCACGAGATCATGAGCCACCCAGGCACCCTGAGCCACTGTTATATAGAGAGTTTCTGGAATCTGGACCCAATCATGGTTCTGCCACTTATTAGCTGTCTGACTTGAAAACCATACAACAGATACTGGAGAAGATATGGAGAAACCGAAAACCTCTTGCACTGTTGGTGGGGATACAAACTGGCGCAGCTGCTCTGGAAAACAGTGTGGAGGTTCCTCAAAAAATTAAAAATAGAACTACCCTATGACCCAAAAATAGCACTACTAGGAATGTATCCAAAAGATACAAGAGTGCTGATTCATAGGGGTACATGTACCCCAATGTTTATAGCAGCACTTTCAACAGTAGCCAAATTATGGAAAGAGCCTAAATGTCCATCAACTGATGACTGGATAAAGAAAATGTGGTTTATATATACAATGGAATACTACTTGGAAATGAGAAAGAATGAAATCTGGCCATTTGCAGCAACATGTATGGAACTGGAGAGTATTAAGTGAAATAAGTCAGAGAAAGACAGATACCATATGTTTTCACTCATATGTGGAACTTGAGAAACTTAACAGAAGACCATGGGGGGATGGAGGGGAAAAATAGTTTCAAACAGAGAGGGAGGGAGGCAAACTGTAAAAGACTTTTAAATACAGAGAACAAACTGAGTGTTGATGGGGGGTCGGGGATAGGGGAAAATGGGTAATAGGCATTGAGGGGGGCACTTGTTGGGATGAATACTGAATGTTGTATGTAAGCGATGAATCCTGGGAATCTACCACCAAAACCAAGAGCACACTGAATACATTGCATGTTAACCAACTTGACAATAAATTATATTAAAAAAAAAAAAAACAGTAACTGAAGAAAAACTGAAATAAAGCCTAAAAATAATGTCAAAAAGGAAAAAAAAACATAGCAATTCTATCTTTTTATAGGGATTAGAGTAGTAACAAGATTTATTATATTAAAATAAGATTAAAGCTCACTCAGTTTTGTCTTAGCTCTCCAGATAAGACTTTTTAAAGCATAATAGAGTTACCATGATGAAAGAGAAAGATCACTGGCTCAGAAATCACCTTTTAGAATATAAATCTGTTTATGTCCCCTGACATTTAATACATTAATTTCCCTTGATCTTCATATCCAATACGCCAGTTTTACTTACTATATATCTCCCAAATATGTGCACTTCTTTCCTCTAGCGTGGCCCAAATCAACATTATTTTTTGTCTAGATAAATTCAAGTGCTTCCTCAATAATGTACATGTATCTACCTGTATCCCATATTATTTTAATACTACAGTCTGGATAGTATTTTCAGAATGAAAATGTGATCATGCTGTCTCAACGTAGCTATCCATTCCTGTAACTCTCCACTAGTTTTTAATTGACATTAGGATACAAACTAATACATTAATGTACCTGGTCTAAGCCCTTTATGAGCAACCTGGAAATACTTCTCCATTCTAAGACCTCTTATTATTCTACTTATTTTACTACCTCTTATTCTGGGACCACTTTTTTTTCCTATCAGCGTACCCACTTCTGCCTTTACACCACTATGCTCTAGCCACATCGGTCTTAGTTGGTTCTTTCATACTTACTATTTTTCCTCCCAATTTAGTATATTTACACATACTATCCTGTCTCCATGGAATGTCTATCTTTCTCTCCTAACCAATTAATGCCAACTCAACTTATCTAAGCATTAGTTGCTCAAGGAAGCCTTTCCTAATCACCTAGAATAAGTCAAATCTTCATATTATGGAATATCATTGACCATATGCCTCTACTTTATAACACTTCTCACATTTGTAATTTTATATCTATTTCTTACAGTGTGTGATAAATGTATAATTAAAGTCTTCCATGCTAGCCATTGAGCTTGAAGAGAACAGGTTACTACTGCATCCCCAGCACCTAACATAGTTTCTGCCACATAATAAGTTTTTAAATCAGGTGGCCTGGATTATAGCCTAGCTAGTATCTATTTTTATATGCAATCCTTGATTTTTCAAGGAGTATGATTTCTCCATGTTTCAATCTTCTCACCTTTAAAATAAAAGTAATAATCTCTTTATCATAGGGTTGTTTTTAATCGTAGACAAGATGCAATTACTTATTTTTGAAATTTCAATATATTGTGCATATCTGTGTAGTGAAAGAATAAAATTAATAAAACTAGTAGTATTACAGACTGGGTATAGATTGGTATAACACGGTATGTGTTATGGTTACAGTAGCACCTCCAGAAAGGTGTAGATGGAAGATATATCATTTCCTACCTCTGGTTGAATTCAATATTTCCTAAGTGTTCGTGGCTACACTTCCTAATGGAAAGAACTGACCTTGTCAAGGACCCTAAAATCCTTTTCTTATAGCCCATATATCTCTGCCAACAGTCTTTATTCCTCTTGTGTATGTGACATACTTGTTATGTTCTAGTAGGAACTTTAAAGGTAGATGAATTATTCCTGAAAATTGGTAATTTCAGAGATGGGGTCCACAATCAGAGATGGCCTCTGATCATCTCATACTGTTATAGGAGAAAGTAAGAGGTACCTGGACCATATTGTTAGACAACTGGAATGAGAGGAATAGAGAAGAGATTTTACATTTAAAATTTGCCACATTTTCTCTTTACAAAAGATTTAACTTCTACCACAAGAAGATACTGACTTTTATTTTTGAGAGGGAAAGAGAGAGAGAGAGAGAGCATGAGTGGGAGAGGGGCAGAGAGTGGGAAACACAGAATCCAAAGCAGGCTCCAGGCTCTGAGCTGTAGCACAAAGCCCAATGTAGGGCTCGAACCCATGAACTGTGAGATCATGACCTGAACTGAAGTCAGACATTTAACTGACTGAGCTACCCAGGCACCCCAGCTTCAGTTTCTGCTTGAAAAGTCAAAGAACTGTTGAAAGAAGAAAAAGAAATAGAATCCATGTTCCTTTTTCATACTGTACCATGAAGGGCAGAATTCAGCTCTGTTTTTAATGCCAAGCTGTCAAACTATAAAAAGGAACATTATTTTAGAGACCTTGAAATAACTTATAAAAAGCCTTTCAGAAGATTAAGATGCTGGTGGTGCTATGTAAATGTCTCACTTGAAATTGAAATTCTTAAAAATAAGTGTTTACTTTGCTTTCCATTTAGAGAAAAATTTCAATGTCTCCCCCTGTATCTGAGTGCTATTTAACCACCTGCTGAATGGTTAAAATGGTTTACCTGTCCATCTTTTATCCTAGATTGTATGAATGATATAGATACATTTTTACAATGAAATCATTATGCTCTTCATTTCTTTATTGATAGCATCCTTTAATTTTTTCTTCCCACTTTTGCCTCCTTCAGTCTATTGAACACAAACTGAAGGATCTATGCCTTGATTATATGTATTATATATCCAGCAACTGATCTATCCTAATATAAACATATACTTATAAACATATAAACATATATAATACCTGTAGTATTATATACAAACATGATATAATACTCTATATGTTTCTGGCAATATGGTGGACTATATGTGCAGAGAAATGTCTCCTGGTACAGAATACTGAGCTTGCTTGGCATGTTATAGACAAAGTATATATGTTTCTGGCAATAAAGTGAACTTACTGGACATAAAAATACCTCCTCATATAGAATACCTTAAAATGTGAGATAAAATATCTTTAGATATCTCTTTTAAAATATTTGTGATTAATAATAGAATCAATGGAGGTGATATAAATGACCAAAAACAGGTAATAACAGAGGACCACAGGAATATGCCCTTGGCAATCATGTTTGCATTGATGTGCCACTATCTTCCCTGCACTGAGTTACAGCTCTTTGGCAAGAAGCAGACATATGAACCAATCTGAGCAGGTAAAATTTTCTCCTGGAGATTTAAAACTAAGATTCAAAATCGCAAGTCAAACTTTTTATATGATTCAAATTTAAGTGTTGTAGAGCAACATTTTGCCACCTGGGCATAGAAAAAAGCTAATCTTCAATAAGAGAAAAATGTATAGAAAGAGAATCAAGCAATAGTACTCTCTAGGTTTATGGCAGCTTTCTTCTTCATCATTCTAGTCTTTTTTTTTTTCATTATTCTAGTTCTTTCAGCATTCTAGTCCCACATGTTTTTCTGCTTGAATTATTATGCTAGGGCTGCTATAACAAAGTACTACACACTGGGTGAACTATACAACAAACTTTTTAATTATTTTTTTTTAATTTGAGTATAGTTGACACAATATGTTACATTAGTTTCAGGTGTACATCAGAGTGCTTTCAGTTTCTCTATATGTTATGCTCACCTCAAGTGTCGATACCATCTGTCACCACACAGTGTTATTACAATATAATTGACTATATCCCCTATGCTGTACCTTTTGTTCCCATGACTTGTTCATTCTATAATTGGAAGTCTGGATCTCCCACTCCTATTCACCCATTTTGTCCATCTTTCCATCCTTTCCCTATAGCAAACGTCAGTTTGTTCTCTGTATTTATAAGTCTAATTCTGCTTTTTGTTTGCTTGTTTATTCGTTTTGTTTTTATAGATTTCACATATGAGCAAAGTCATGTGGTATTTGTATTTCTCAATCTGACTTATTTCACTTAGCATAATACATGTGGTTACAAATGGCAAGACTTTATCTTTTTTTATGGCTATATATTCATTATGTGTATGTCTCTGTGTGATTATATATAGATAGATAGATCGCATCTTCCTTATCCATTTGTCTACTGATGAACATTTATGTTGCTTTCATATATTGGATATTGTAAATAATGCTACAATAAACATAGTAATGCATATATCTTTTAAAATTAGTGTTTTCATTTACTTTGGGTAAATACCCATTAGTGGAATTATTGGATCATGTAGTATTTTTATTTTTAATTTTTTGAGGAACCACAACACTGTTTTCCACAATGGTTGTACCAATTTACATTACCCCCAACAGTACACAGAGTTCCTTTTTCTCCATATCTTGGCCAACACTTGATACTTCTTTTATTTTATTTTAGCCATTCTGACAGGTGTAAGGTAATATCTCTTTGTGGTTGTATTTCCTGATAATTAGTGATGGTGAGCATCTTTTAATGTGTCTGTTGGCCATTTGTATGTCTTCTTTGGAAAAAATTAAACAACCAAAATTTATTTTCTTACAGTTCTGGAGACTAGAAGTCCAAGATCAGGATGTTGACAGGTTTGTTTCTTCTGAGGCCTCTCTCCTGGGCTTTTAGATGGTCATTTTCTCCTTGTGTCTTCACATGGTCTCCCCTCTGTGCATGTGTATGTTCTAATTTCCTTTTCTTGAAAGGACACCAATCATATTGGATTTGGGTACATATTCATGATGTCACTGAATCTTAATTACCTCTTTAAAGTCTCTAGCTCCAAATACAGTTTCATTCTGATGTACTGGATATTAGAACTTCAACATATGAATTGGGGGGGGGGGGCAACACAGCATACCATTACCGTTGGGTTCCACTAGTCAAATTTATATTTTTGCACAACCCATATAAAGCTAAACCACCATGTGTTTCAATTTTAATTCAATGTTTCATGTAAAGAAATGCAAAATCAACATACAAAAAATAAGTGAAAACTATTAAAATACTTCCTGAGATATTAGGATATGCCACAAAGAGGTTCCAAAGTATACACACCATAATTTTTTTTAACCTTACTCATCCACTTATCTCTTCAAAATCTAAGTCATTATAACATGTAGCTAATCTGAACATCTTTCCTTTCCCTTTCCCTTTCTAGATACTCCAAGTCATATCCAACCCATGTTAAAACTTGTCCTTTTCTCTCCTACCTTCTATTTATCCCATTTTTGATCTACTATTTTCTTATTTTATAATTAACTTTTTGTATTTTACAATATAAATCATAAAGCCAGTCTTGAATTTTTTTATTTCCACCCATCAGGAATAACACAAATTTGCCTCAATTATAATAATTACACCAAAGGCCTATTAACTTATCCAAAGTTATTTTTTGTTACCACAACTGAAAAAAAATGACTATTATGCAATGTAAAGAAAATATTTGTTTCACTGTATTTCATCCTTTACAATCATTTATTTTTCTTTCTTCCTTATATCTCTTCTAAATGATGCTAAGTTTGCTTGTATTTCTCAAATTCTGAAGAAAAGATTTTATATAAAACTTTCTTCTCAAGGGTTGAAATGGCCTTGTGGCAGTGTAGAGCTATGACCATAGCCACCACCCTTTAGAGGACCAAACCAAGATTTCCCCCACTGTTCTATCAGGCTATTCCAGTGACATCTGCACATATTATTTATAGTTACAGCTTCCCTAACTATAAATAACATATACAATAGCCAGACAACTTCAGGATATTAAGTGACAGGTGCTAATAACATCCTCTGCCTTCCCTACACAAACAAAAATCTTTCCTTCACTGACACAAGTACAATTTCTAGAATTTCAAGTGTCTGTCTCTCAACTGGCTTTAATAACTGAAGGGCCCAGGTCAAAAGGATGCCCTGGGAAGTAAAACAAATTAGTCTACTTAAAGATAATGGCCTCAAGTGAGTATGACACTGGAAAGCTAAGTTTTAATGGGTAGAGGGGGATGGGGCAGGCAAAAACATTTTGGGGTTCAGGAGACTACCCAGGATGGTTAAAGTAACTAAAAGATAGAATAAAGGCAGTGGATGCATGGGGAAGGCAATGGGGGAAAAAACAATGATAAAAATGTGTTGAACACAAACTTTGCTCATCTATCTGTAATTCTTTTCAACTGCAGCTGAAAAGAAATCATTACTGTAAAAGTATGAGTCTTGGTCATGAAGTAAAAGATATGTGCCCTGCCCTTTAGCTCAAATGCCCAGAGACTAGCTCATAAATAAAACTTTCAACTTCTTATACAATGAGACTAAAACCACTTAAATCTCTTTATTGTCTCTCACATCTACTCCATGCCTTTCACATGTCATCTGTTAACTGTACTATCAATCAAATAGAGATCCCTGAAGCTATAGCACTTAGCCTGTATTTGGCATATTATGCTTAGGAAAACACAAACTTGTATTTCCTTATGTGTTCAAAATATAGCCATAATTTGCATCATCCTGAACTAAAATTCTTTTTTTCCCTTTGTATCTCAGGATGGTTGTCTGCGTAGCTATTTGTTGACTCCCTTGACATTTTTCTCTGACTTTGTATATTGCTTTTTAGAACCTAAAATTTTGTTTGCTCCCTTCCAAGGAGATTTCTTGAATTTGTATGTATGATAAACACTGCACTATGCTAGACTAGAGAAATAGAGTCTTGGGGCATCTTTACAGATCTGTTGCAACCAATTAGCATGACTTATTTATTTTCTATTTATTTTCATTCTCTGTGATGTCTTTCACCCAAGGAGTTCAGAGAGCTTTTTAAAATATAAACTAACACTCACAGTACCCCTGGAATAAGAGTAGACAAAAGATAAAAGGAAAATCCATCCATACAGTATCCAAATTTCAAAAAAAAATCTGTCCAATATAGTAGAGAAGGGCCTGTCTTAGAAATATTCAACTTAAAAGAACAAGCCTCAAAACTGCAACCTGACAACACTATCCCCCATCAGAATCAGGAATGAGTGTAGACACTCAGAAGTTATAAATAAATTATTTTGTATTTCTCTCTCACACAGAATCTCTCTGGAGACAAGAGCTATAGCAGATAGCTTCTCAGAGGTGATAAGATTTTAAATGTTCAGATGTGATTGTCAGTGGCAACTTTTACCTGAACAGGGGAATATAAGGAAGATGACCTTGAAGAAGAATAGTGTTATGGTGATGGATCAATTTCTTCAGTTGGCAAGTTTCTGACATAAGGTATCTGAAGATAGTGTCAGGAGTGTGGATATATATCAGTGTTGGTCACTGCAAAGCAACCAGGGTACTGTGGTAGGTTTAGGACAAATGAAGAGAAAGGGATTCAATTATTTATTTATAATGATTACCAAGCCAGTTTGCACTTCCCCTTAAAGACACAGGCTAAAGGAGGCACTGGGGAGAACAGTGATGCAGAAGCCTCACCTACCTCTTTCAAACATACTCAACCTCTTCCTTTTCATAGTATCTTTGTGGAAAGAGAGAGACAGACAGACAGACAGCAAGCAAGCTACCTGGTTTACAATGGGGAAATTGTAAAATTATAAGTAATGTAAATACCACAGTTATAATTAATACTTATTGACTGATTACAATGTATCAAGCATTGTGAAAAACTTTTACATTCATAATCCCATAATATTTAATTCTTACAGTCACTTTACAAAGTACTATTAATATCCTCATGTAGCAAATGGGGAAATGGAAATTCAGAAAAAAATAACTTGCCAAGTTTACAAGGGAGTAGGCTGCCAAAATGAGATGCTAACCCAGGTCTGTCTCACTTCAAAGCCTTTATTATCCATCTTTGTGCCACCTTGCCTCTTTGAGGGACTAAAAGGGGCTTTGGCGGCTCTGATTATACAACTATAAATGCATTCCAGTCTGACTGCAAACCTGATAGTGAGTGGCACTGGGATTATATAGGAAGTTCTGAAAGCCAAACACAGCTGGCTGAAATTAAATAATCCTTTCCTTAGCCTTCTTGGCCAATTTTGCCATAGAATAAACAAATTAATGACATAAATAAGTTAAGTTTAAGTGGCACTAGACAGTGTCACCTACCTATGGATATGGTAAATGAAAGTCCTCAAGCAGCTGAAGAAAATATCTGATTACAGCATATTTAATCAAGAATAATTTCTTTCTTTTGATATATTTCTTTCTGCATCAAAAATCACTTCTGTAGCATAAACACAAATCTATAAAACTGCTTAAAATGTAGAAGTCTATTTGTTATGCCTTTAGAATCACCATCTACAGTAACTCTCCCCCTTTTGGGATCCACAAATGTGGTCTTTTCTGTTGCTTCTGGTCCTACACTGCCATATTCCAACTTTTTGCTTTTACTAGCAGCAGTAACTTTTCTAAATTCTTCCCGACTTCCTCTTTCTATTGAAACTTACCTTCATTGTGTTTCATTTCCTCAGAGCCTAGAAACTAAAAGTAAGAGCTAATTTTTGTTAATTTTTTAATGTTTATTTATTTTCGAGACAGAGAGACAGAGCATGAGCAGAGGAGGGGGAGAGACACAGAATCCGAAGCAGGCTCCAGGCTCTGAGCTGTTAGCACAGCGTCCCACGTGGGGCGTGAACTCAGGAGCCATGAGATCATGACTGGAGCTGAAGTCAGACGCTTAACTGACTGAGCCACCGAGACACCCCATAAGTAAAAGCTAATTTTGTGATAAAGTGTTGATAATAATTTAAAAACGTACCACTTTCAGATCACAATGGCATTCGAACCTCAATAAGTTAATGTTGAGATTACAAGCCCTAAGTATAACTAGTGAAGTATTCTGGGCAAAGAACATTGTCAGCAAGGCATTTGAATCACATCATTTAAGAAACTGGAAGTTTTGATGATGTGAAAAGCCGGCCTGATGCTACATGGAGATAGAGAGGCTAGTTCACCATAACAGGTGTCTCATCAGCCCTGGCTGTGGCATAGGGGAATTTAACCCCAAGGAAACATTGACCAGTAATTTATTCCTCAGCACAAAGGTGAAAAGAAACCTCCAGGTTCAAGAAAGTATGGCTATAATAGTTCCATTTACATGAAGGACATCCGTCTAAAAACATTTTTTGCTATAAGAAAATAATAAGTTGTATAGATCAATTATCTTCTTTTGGTTGGTATGAATTCTAGCTCTGTTGACAGCAAAAATAAAAGCAAAATGAATAAAGGTTAAAGAGAGGATGGATGTTGAAGTCCTGAAACATTATACTATATGGATATTATCCCCTGTATACTAATAATGCAATCAAGCTCATTTATTTGAGATAAAAGAAAACAAAAGTGGAGACAAATATACTATTATCTTTTGTTTTCTCTGAAATTAATAAAAGTCAATAATTAAATACACACTTACCTTTCCTTTTTTTGATAATAAATATAATTGGAGTGTTGGACCTCACCAATTTGAACATGTAAATTGAAAAAAAAAAAACAACTCTACTGGAAAATTCAGGGGGCACAACTAAGTAATTCTTTTTTTTTTTTTTTCAACGTTTATTTATTTTTGGGACAGAGAGAGAGCATGAACGGGGGAGGGGCAGAGAGAGAGGGAGACACAGAATTGGAAACAGGCTCCAGGCTCTGAGCCATCGCCCAGAGCCCGACGCGGGGTTCGAACTCACGGACCGCGAGATCGTGACCTGGCTGAAGTCGGACGCTTAACCGACTGCGCCACCCAGGCGCCCCCTAAGTAATTCTTTAAATTAAAGAACATTTTGTAAATATAGAATCTTAAAAAAAAAAAGGAGGGGAGGTGCCTGGCTGGCTCAGTTGGTGGAATGTGTGACTCTTGGTCTTGGGGTTGTGAGTGTAAGCCCCACTTTGGGTGTGGAGATTACTTAAAAGTAAAACTTTTAAAAAATACAATACAGAACATTTTGGCACTTCTGTTTCTATTTTTCCTTACCAAGCATTTACACAACTTATTCCAAAATGCTCTGTCACTTTACACCCCTGCTTAAAATTGTTCATGACTATGGTTTAAATCCAAACTCCTTATATGATGTCTTCATTCAGGCTGCTACAACAAAATGCCATAGACTGGGTGACTCATAAACAATATAAATTTATTTCTCACAGTTATGGAGTCTGAGAAGTCCAAGATCAAGGACCCTGTAGATTTGGTGTCTGTGGAGAGCCTGTTTCCTAATTTATAGATGGTGTCCTTTTGCTCTATCCTGACATGATTGAAGTTACAAGTGAGATTTCTGGGGTCTTTTTCATAAAGGCAAAATTACCACTCATGAGGACTCCACCTTCATGACCTAATCACCTCCCAAAGGTCCCACTTCCAAATACCATTAGTATTTGCATTAGTTTTCAACATGCAAATTTTGGGAAGACACAACTTTCAGCCTAATCACCTCCCAAAGGTCCCACTTCCAAATACCATTAGTATTTGCATTAGTTTTCAACATGCAAATTTTGGGAAGACACAAACTTTCAGCCTACAGCATATAATTTGCATAGTCTTGCATGATCTTATTCCTAAGTACCCCTTTGCCCTTTCAACACAATCCACTTGGCACTCAGATATTCAGCTCTATTGGGCTATTTTCAGTTCCCCCAAAGTACTAATATTTCTTATCCTGACCTCTCAGATGCATCTGCTTCTGTCTAGCAAATACTTTGAGTTCACATCACCTCTGTCCTGCATTTTCTCAGTGTTCTCCCAATTGATCCTTACTTCTCCTTTCCCCCACTCCAATTACTCCCCATACTACAGCCACAGTCACTCCCATACTGACTTACTGTTTGTTACTCTCTTAAGGACTTCTCTAAAAAAAACCCACAAATTTGATTATGTCTTGATTAAATTTTAGGAGCTTATTATTTTTTCAGGAAGAAAATTCAAACTCTTTAGCATCAAATAGCCTATCCATCACAAAATATCTTACCTGTCTTTCCAGCCACATAGCTCTCTACCCCTTCACTTGCAATCCATGTTTAAACAACATAGAAATACCTACAGATCTCTTTAAATGCTGCACCCCATCCTAAAATAAAAGCTTCATTTACAGGAAAATTAGATGTCCACTAATGAGATATTATTTCAGGTTTTATGGAAAGATTCTACCTCAAAATATCCTACACGATGATGCCCTCATGCTTGTTATATAAACACATGAATCTCCATCACTGGAGATTAATTTATCTGGTTTTGTAATGCATATGAAACTCATATGGCAAATTCAACTATTATTAGTTATTACACTATAGTGTACCTTTATTTTTTTTTTGAGGAAAGTTTATTTAATGTCCATTGTCTAACTTAATTTCCACAAGCATATAAGCATATATATATATATATATATATATTCACATAAGACCTGTTCTTATTTTTTAATATGAAATCTATCGTCAAATTGGTTTCCATACAACACCCAATGCTCATCCCAACAGGTGTTCTCAATACCCATCACCCATCCTCCCCTCCCTCCCAACCCCCCCCCCCCATCAACCATCAGTTTGTTCTCAGTTTTTAAGAGTCTCTTATCGTTTGGCTCCCTCCCTCTCTAATCTTTTTTTTCCCTTCTCCTCCCTCATGGTCTCCTGTTAAGTTTCTCAGGATCCACATAAGAGTGAAAACATATGGTATCTGTCTTTCTCTGTATGACTTATTTCACTTAGCATAACACTCTCCAGTTCCATCCACGTTGCTACAAATGACCAGATTTCACTCTTTCTCATTGCCATGTAGAATTCCATTGTGTATATAAACCACAATTTCTTTATCCATTCATCAGTTGATGGACATTTAGGCTCTTTCCATAATTTGGCTATTGTTGAAAGTGCAGCTATAAACATTGGGGTATATGTGCCCCATGTATCAGCACTCCCGTATGCCTTGGGTAAATTCTTAGCAGTGCTATATCTGGGTCATGGGGTAGATCTATTTTTAATTTTTTGAGGAACTTCCACACTGTTTCCCAGAGTGGCTGTGCCAGTTTGCATTCCCACCAACAATGCAAGAAGTTTCCCGTTTCTCCACATCCTCTCCAGCATCTATAGTCTCCTGATTTGTTCATTGTAGCCACTCTGACTGGCATGAGGTGGTATCTGAGTGTGGTTTTGATTTGTATTTCTCTGATGAGGAGCGACGTTGAGCATCTTTTCATGTGCCTGTTGGCCATCGGGATGTCTTCCTTACAGAAGTGTCTATTCATGTTTTCTGCCCATTTCTTCACTGGATTATTTATTTTTCAGGTGTGGAGTTTGGTGAATTCTTTACATATTTTAAATACTAGCCCTTTGTCTGAGGCATCACAATCCCAGACTTTAGCCTCTACTACAAAGCTGTAATCATCAAGACAGCATGGTATTGGCACAAAAAGAGACACAGAGACCAATGGAATAGAGTAGAGACTCCAGAATTGGACCCACAAAAGTATGGCCAACTAATCTTTGACAAAGCAGGAAAGAATATCCAATGGAAAAAAGGCTGTCTGTTTAAAAAGTGGTGCTGGGAGAACTGGACAGCAACATGCAGAAGAGTGATACTAGACCACTTTCTTACACCACTCACAAAAATAAACTCAACATGGATAAAGGACCTGAATGTGAGACAGGAAACCATGAAAACCCTAGAGGAGAAAGCAGGAAAAAACCTCTCTGACCTCAGCTGCAGCAATTTTTTACTTGACACATCTCCAAAAGCAAGGGAATTAAAAGCAAAGATGCACTATTGGGACCTCATGAAGATAAAAACTTCTGCACTGCAAAGGAACAATCAACAAAACTAAAAGGCAACCAACAGAATGGTAAAAAGTATTTGAAAATGACATATCAGACAAAGGACTAGTATCCACTCCTCACTTTAAAGGGAAGTTTTATGGGTGGTTTAGTGGCTCAGTTAGTTAAGCATCTGAGTCTTGATTTCAGCTCAGGTCATGGTCTCACAGTTTGTGAGATTGAACTCTGTGTCAAGAGCCTACTTGGGATTCTCTTTCTTCCCCTCCCCTATTCATGCACACACTTTCTCTCTCACACAATAAATAACATCAAAAAAAATTAAAGGGTATTAGTCTTTGCAGCTGGTAAAACAAGTCAACATGACCAAAAGAGTGGACATAGAACAGTTGTCATTTTACACTAGGACATGCCAGTCATACAGCAGTCACACACAGCTTGACTCAGAGCACACAAACAAATATGGATACTAAGTTTCTGAGGTTGTATTGAGCTATGAAGAAATCAATATGATCCTGAAAATGCTTCTAGTAATTTTTAATTTAGATATAAACACAAGAACAGATGCATGGAATTCTCAAATACAGCTAGAGTACACTGACTTAGGAATCCCAAACACCCCATTATCTAATCAGTAAGTATTTAGGATGTAATATATGTCGAGCTTTATGCTGAATGCTGAATAATGGCAATAGACATTGACTTTAGTATCATAGCCCAAGAGTGTGTTTCAGTTCACTTTGTTCAACAAAATACAAACATGACCAATATAAAATTAGTTGTCATTAAGTTGATAATCAATAGAATATATACTTATTTGTTTACTTTGAACTATTCAATGTATTCAAGAATATTTTGTTTAAAATCATTTCTTCTGTTGTCACAGAAACAGAAACTGCTACAGAAGTTCTCATACCTTTTTCTACATAGCAATTGTGTTTAGGGATTGCTATTAATCGCTGGGCTTGAAAAAAACATAGAGGATAGCAGAGAATCTACTGCTACAGAGATTAAGGGACTAAGAAATAGCCATGAGAAGCTAAAAAATGCTATAAATGAGGTGTAAAATAAAATGGAGGTGGCCATAGCACAGATTGCAGAGGCAGAGGAGAGATAGGTGAATTAGAAGGTAAAATTATTATGGAAAAAAAGGAAGCTGAGAAGAAGAGAGATAAAATACTCCAGGAGTATGAGGGGAGAATTAGAAAATGAAGGGATGTGGGGCACCTGGGTGGCGCAGTCGGTTAAGCGTCCGACTTCAGCCAGGTCACGATCTCGCCGTCAGTGAGTTCGAGCCCCGCATCAGGCTCTGGGCTGATGGCTCAGAGCCTGGAGCCTGTTTCCGATTCTGTGTCTCCCTCTCACTGCCCCTCCCCCGTTCATGCTCTGTCTCTCTCTGTCCCAAAAATAAATAAACGTTGAAAAAAAATTTTTTTTTAAATTAAAAAAAAAAAAGAAAATGAAGGGATGCAATCAAACGGAACAATATCCATATCATAGGAATTCCAGAAGAGGAAGAGAGAGAGAAAGGGGCTGAAGATGTACTTGAACAAATCATGGCTGAGAACTTCCCTGATCTGGGGAAGGAAAAAGGCATTGAAATCCAAGAGGCACAGAGAACTCCCTTCAGACATAACTTGAGTCGATCTTCTGCACAACATATCAGAGTGAAACTGGCAGAATACAAGGATATAGAGAAAATTCTGAAAGCAGCTAGGGATAAACAGGCTCTAACATATAAAGGGAGACCCATAAGACTAGTGGCAGACCTATCTATTGAAACTTGGCAGGCCAGAAAGGAATGGCAGGAAATCTTCAATGTAATGAACAGGAAAAATATGCAGTGAAAATCCTTTATCCAGCAAGTCTGTCATTCAGAATAGGAGAGATAAAGGTTTTCCCTAACAAACAAAACCTGAAGGAATTAATCACCACTAAACCAGTCCTACAAGAGATCCTAAGGGGGATTCTGTGAGTGAAATGTTGCAAGGACCACAAAGTACCAGAGACATCCCTACAAGCATGAAACCTACAGACATCACAGTGACTCTAAGCCCATTTCTTTCTATAACAACACTGAATGTAAATGGACTAAATGCGTCAACCAAAAGACACAGGGTATCAGAATGGATAAAAAAAAAAACAAGACCCATGTATTTGCTGTCTACAAGAGACTCATTTTAGACCTGAGGACACCTTCAGATTGAAAGTGAGGGATTAGAGAACTATTTATCATGCTCCTGGAAGTCAAAAGAAAGCTGAAGTAGCCATACTTATATCAGACAAACTAGACTTTAAATTAAAGGTTGTAACAAGAGATGAAGAAGGGCATTATATAATCATTACAGGGTCTATCCATCAGGAAGAGCTAACAATTATAAATGTCTATGAGCCGAATACAGGAGCCCCCAAATATATAAAACAATTACTCACAAACATAAGAAACCTTATTGATAAGAATGTGGTAATTGCAGGGGACGTTAATACCCCACTTACCGCTATGGATAGATCATCTAGACAAAGGATCAATAAAGAAACAAGGGCTCTGAGTGATACATTGGATCAGATGGACTTGACAGAGATATTTAGAACTCTGCATCCCAAAGCAACAGAATATACTTTCTTCTCAAGTGCACGTGGAACATTTTCCACGATGGATCACATATTGTGTCACAAAACAGCCCTTTATAAGTACAAAAAAAATTGAGATCATACCATGAACACTTTCAGACCACAATGGTATGAAGCTTGAAATCAACCACAGAAAAAATCTGGAAAACTTCCAAAAGCATGGAGGTTAAAGAATACCCTACTAAAGAATGAATGGGTCAACCAGGCAATTAGAGAAGAAATTAAAAAATATATGGAAACAAATGAAAATGAAAATACAACAATCCAAATGCTTTGGGATGCAGTGAAGGCAGTCCTGAGAGGAAAATACATTGCAATCCAGGCCTATCTCAAGAAACAAGAAAAATCCCAAATACAAAACCTGACAGCACACCTAAAGGAAATAGAAACAGAACAGCAAAGACACCCCAAACCCAGCAAAGGAAGAGGAATTATAAAGATCAGAGCAAAAATAAACAATATAGAATCTAAAAAATCTGTAGAGCAGATCAATTAAAACCACAAGTTGGGTTTTTGAAAAAGAAACAAAATTGATAAACCTCTAGCCAGGCTTCTCAAAAAGAAAAGGGAGATGACTCAAATATATAAAATCATGAATGAAAATGGAATTATGACAACCAATCCCTCAGAAATACAAGCAATTATCAGGGAATACTATAAAAAATTAGTGTATCTTTATTCATCTTATTGCTTTCTTTTGTGAAAACTAGCTTTAAGTAATAAATTGAGAAAGTGTTATCTTTATTAATATTAATAAATAATCCATTATATTTATGTAGAATATAATAGTATATGATAAACTTTGTGTTATCTTATTTAATCCTTGGTTTTATGTGGTAGGTATTTCATAAATGGAAAAGTTGAAGCCTTAATATATTAAATCAAGAGGGAATAATGATAGAAAGCACCACAGAAAGAAGAGATGAAAATTTACCAAAGGATCACCGTTTCAAACCGGTGAAGTCTATTTTTGTTGGCATCTTCATTGGACTCTACATTACACTAAGCATTTGCATGCTGAAAACTTCTACAAGATTGGAATTTTCTAAATGAAACATCTAGCAATTGACTTTTTGATTTCTATGACTATTCTAGTATTTTGCAGATGTTAATAAATCAAAATTTCTTTGGAAAAGCAAAACTATTTCTCTGGAACCCAAGCGGCTGAAGCAAGATATGAGGAGTACAAATCATACCTACAATATAAAACCTATTATTATGTACTTGTCATCTGTTCAGAATGAAAAATCAAGGCAAGTTCACAAGCTTATCACTAGACTCAGTTGGCAAGCCTCAGTTCCAAGAATAAAATGTAAAATTCTTTGAGTATTTCCTTTAGATGAAGATCTTTCCTGATTCAACAAAAGAAATGTTATTCAGTCCAGAAAAAACCACTATGAGCTGCTTTGAACACAAAGAAGGTATTAAATAGATCAATAAAAAGAGGGTGAAGAGAAAGATGAAATAACAGGGTTCTCAGATAATGAACTTTTATTAAACATGTTGCTTAAAAGTATTATACAAAGAAATTATGGATGAAAACAGTTTTTTTAAGTTTTGGGAAGATAAATAAGGCCAAATTTAAATAAGACCAAAATTTCATTAGGCATTCCCAGATTAACCTTTACATACGATTCACCACAATAGGCATTTCAAGAACTCAGACATTTTAAAAAGTGAGTGGTTGTGCTGTCCTATAAAATATATTAATATATTAAAATTTTAATTTAGGCAATGCATAGAAAAAAACCATAAATATGAACAATTAGATTGAATACACATAAAAACAAAAATTCATAAGAAGTTCTGAAAGAATGTTCATAGTTATGAACATAATTGTCATAATTTGATAGTTATGAAGAATTTCATCAAAGAAACACTAACTGTTTTCAATTCAATTCACAAATACTTAATACCAACTTTATTACCTTCGACTCATTCATTAAAAAATATTTATTAAGTCCTTATTAGTATGACTCCCATATAGTTCTGGGTGATAGTTTGGCCACAAAGGTGAGTAAAATTCAGTCTCTGTGTTCAAGAAGCTCATGGTTGAGTAATACAAATGACAGTTATACCAATAATCATGTCACAAAATGGAAAGAGAAACAATATAGCTTATGATACCACAGAGAAAGGACAGCTTTCTGGAAGGGCTCATGAAATCTGAGGCTACTAATAACAGTGGCAAAAGAAAACATATTTGGCAGGGTTCCAAACTCATTGCAGTGCTTGACCTAAATTACATGATCACATAAATCCTACTGCATTCAAGAGTACTAAATTAAAAGGAGTTGCATAGCGTAAATGTTTGGTGGTTGGGATGGGGAGGGACAGAGGTTTATATTACAGGTAGTTGTAAATGAAATACTCACCTGGCACCTGCTTCACTTCTTTCATTGTCTTTCAATTATCTTACCATCTCCAGTCAAGAAATAATAGTAAAATTGATAATGTGGCAACTTCAAGGAGTTTTAGTTCTAAAAGAATCAAAATATACTAAAAAAGAGATAATAAAGCTATATATTTCTGCTCATTTTTTTTTTATCCCTTAGTTTGGTCACTAAATTTGCTTTACCCAATGTTGGTAAGATTTCTACAGAGACTTAAAAAGATGAGTTGTGGAAATCAAAGCATCAAAATTGGCAAAGATGAAGTCAAGCTTTCACTTTTTGCAGATAACACGATATTATATATGGAAAACCTGATAGACTCCACCAAAAGTCTACTAGAACTGATACATGAATTCAGCAAAGTCACAGGATACAAAATGAATGTACAGAAATAAGTTGCATTCTTATACACTAATAATGAAGCAACAGAAAGACAAATAAAGAAACTTATCCCATTCACAGTTGCACCAAGAAGCATAAAATAACTAGGAATGAACCTAACCAAAGATGTAAAAGATCTGTATGCTGAAAACTATAGAAAGCTTAGGAAGGAAATTGAAGAAAGATACAAAGAAATGGAAAAACATTCCATGCTCATGGATTGGAAGAATAAATATTGTTAAAATGTCAATACTACCCAAAGCTATCTACACATTCAATGCAATCCCAATCAAAATTGCACCAGCATTCTTCCCGAAGCTAGAACAAGCAATCCTAAAATTTGTATGGAACCACAAAAGACCCCAAATAGTCAAAGTAATATTGAAGAAGAAGACCAAAGCGGGAGGCATCACAATCACAGCCTTTAGCCGTTTACATGATTTAGCAAAGCTGTAATCATGTGCCATCATGTGTTGGCACAAAAACAGACACATAGTCCAATGGAATACAATAGAGACTCCAAAACTGGACCCACAAAAGTATGGCCAACTAATCTTTGACAAAGCAGGAAAGAATATCCAATGGAAAAAAGACAGTCTCTTTAACAAATCGTGCTGGGAGAACTGGACAGCAACATGCAGAAGAATGAAACTAGACCACTTTCTTACACCACTCACAAAAATAACCACAAAAAGGACCTGAATGTGAGACAGGAAACCGTCAAAACCCTGGAGGAGAAAGCAGGAAAAAACCTCTCTGACCTCAGCCACAGCAATTTCTTACTCGACACGTCTCCAAAGGCAAGGGAATTAAAAGGAAAGATGAACTATTGGGACCTCATTAAGATGAAAAGGTTCTGCACTGCAAAGGAAACAACCAACAAAACTAAAAGGCAACCAACGGAATGGGAAAAGATATTTGCAAATGACATATCAGACAAAGGGCTAGTATCCAAAATCTATATAGAACTCACCAAACTCCAAAACTATAAACTACAAAAAAAAAACAGAATAAAATATCAAAACAAAAATTATTTGAAGGCGTAGGTTGCTGCCCAGTCAACCAGGGACTAAGGGGTTAATATCCCAGAGAGAAAGCTCACCAAGATGAGACCAACTCTCTGTACACTGCTTTCTTCCTAAGCGTATTTGCCAAGTTTTCATTAAGGGCAGGAGAGAATTAAAAGCTAAGCAGAAGGTGATAGCTAAGAGTCAAAGATGCCAACAGAGAATTTTGGTGACTTTATGGGCTAAGCAGACAAAAATTGGGGTCTGAATTTTCCAGGACAGATTTTACAACATGTGACTGGAGGCCTGGAAGAAAAAAAAGGAAGAAGCACACAGAAGCAATATGTGTTTAAAGTTTTTTCTAAAGTTGACAAAAGATCCACAGATTTAAGAAGCTCATTGAACCCCACGTAGTAGGGAAAAAAAAACACCTAGTAATATCATAGTAAGATCTCTAAAAGGCAGGGACAAGTAAAGTAGTAAAAGCAGCCAGAGGCAGGGAAAGGGAGGACGGACATAATACCTTCACAGGAGCAAATATTGCCCCTGACAGGTGACTTTTCAACAAGTATGTTAGATACTAGAATACAATGTTCCTGAGGCAAGAAAAACTTGGTACATGCAATGTACAGAAATAGGGCTAGTGTGACTGAAACATAAGAGAGAGTAACTGTAAATACAGAAGCAATGAGGCAGGAAAAGTGGACAGAACTCGGTAGTGCAAAGATAGGTTTGTATTTTATTGAACTGTACTGTACTGCACCATTGTATTAAGTGAGCTGTGCAGATATTGGATGGAAGATGTGAGAGGGGGTAGGGAATGTGGGAAGTAAAAGTAGCTAGGACATGCCTTGCTAGAAATAAAACTCGTTTTCCTGTTTTCTTCACCTTTAAAGCACCTGAGGCTCTAGTGAGAGTTTGATGTTGATCTTTATCTAAATACCATAAGAAGCCATTTAAGAGTTTTAACATGATGAATTATTCTTTTTATGCCCATCAGTTCCTCTCAAACCCACCCTCATTCTGGTCTCCCTCATCTGAATACATCTTAGTTGTATAAAATGTGATACCGAGAACAGAATACTATACAAAAATATAAGATGACCAACTGCAGCATAGAGTGAGACCATAGATTTATTTAAAATGGACGTTATATGTCTATCAACACAGACTAAATTTTGATTCACGTTGTTCAGCAGCCTCTAGAAATGATTTTGTCTTCCATTTCCAATGGCTTAATTTGAATAAAAAATACCAAGCAGGATAGAAGGAGCAACAGTTTTTAAATTCCAAATATCATACATATTTTGCATTAATCCCCTAAATGTCATCCCCCAGTGTTCTCTACTCCCACCCTCTACCCAAGCCCGTGCTGTTTTCTCCAGGTTGAGATTTTCAATTTAAACTTTAGTTAGAGAAACTCCAACATGCTGACCTTGATTCATATGCAGATTCTGTTCCAAGGTTAGAGCTCTGTAAGCAGGATGGTTGCAAAAGCCTCACTGGAATAAGAGTTTTAGGCATGTTTAATTTAAAACACTATATTTCATCTATAAAATGTGGATTGAAGAGCTCATATCTGAACTTTTAGCTTCTTTTTCTTTTCTCAATAGTTCAGAGTTGGGAATTTTAAGACCTCCAAGAAACTGGCAGAGGACATGACATGTGAAAGTGCTGCAGTGTTGATCCCTCCCATGGGACTGAAGACTAGTAAGTAAATGCTTATTCCAAAGATGTTAGTAGACAGAGATCTCCTGTCCATCCCCCTGCTCCACAACCTCTGGAAAAAAGAAATATTGAGTGTATCAGTCAAGTTTTTTATACAATTCAGTTCGATGCATATTAGCTATGGACTGAGCACTGTGCTCAGGTCTAGGAATACAATGTAAAATGAATCAGTTAATAAGATACTGCTCTAGCCATTGGATGTATCTTATGTGATAAATATTAACCTTTTGATATTTTTTCATTTAAAATCTCCCCCCCCACACACACACAGGTTTGTATTATTCTTCTCAACAGCCATAGACTCACTGAAAGCCCTACTGAAAATGTCTTACCACTTAAGTATCAATAGAAAGTCCCATTTAAGTGTGTTTCCCAAGTACTGCAGCCCCAACAGTATCTTAACACACTGTTGTGAATGATCATCCACATTTGTGTTCTAATATAAACCTTTTAGGCATGTCAGTTCTAGGACTGATGAGTAGGGTACAATGATGGATTATTAAATACTGTGAGCCATCACTACTGCTTGTAATATTTTAATGGATTAGTAGGAGCTTTGATTTCATTTTTCTTTACTTTTTGAGTCACAATTTTACAAGTGACAAAACAAAATGCTTCAAGAGCTTGAAATTAATAATGAGTGAAAAACATGATTGAGTTGATGTACTCAACCTGTAGTCACACAATTCTATACAAGTCATTTATTTTATACAACACTGCTTCTGGAATTTTAAATTCTGCTTATCACAGGACAACCAAGTTTATAGTAGCCAGCTTTTTACTGGTAACAGTAAATTCTAACCAGGTAGCTGAGCTCCTCAATGTGTTTCAGGAGACTGATACTTTCCAAAGTATTTGAAGTTGGTCTCTGGATTTCTGTGCCTCATTACCTTGTGTTGGTAGTCCCAGGAAATGGGTGGTTCCATAGTACTTCTTCCATGATATACCCATTGGTGAAGATTTTTATCAACTCTGCATGCTGAACACAGCCTTCTCCAATTCTCCAGGAAGGAAAAATATCTGGTATCATCTTTCATGTGATATAATCAGTGCTAAGTATTTTGTCTGAGGCCAATTTTAAGGGATGATGATGATGATGATGATACCTACTAATTACTGAATATCCCTTATATGACAGGCACCATTCTAGGTCCTTTATATGGGCATTCCCATGTTAATTCACAAAACAGCTCTGTGACATAGGTGAGTTCAAAGAGATTAGAATTATTTTTTAAGATATTGGTTATCAGGAACTGAGGGTGGAAGGAATACGGAGAATTTGGTAAAAGGGTATAAACTTTCAGCTATAAGATAAATAACATCTGATAACCTAATGTAAACCATGATGACCATAGTTGATAAAAGGGTATTGAATAACTGAAATTTGCTGAGAATAGAACTTAAATATACCCCCCCCCAAAAGGTAAATATGTGAGAAGCAGGAAAAAGAGAGATTAGAGCCATCAATTTCAAAAGTGAGGATTCACGTCTACAGTCATTACCCACAACCCCGAAGTGGAAATTGGCCTATTCTTCAAGAGTCCTGATGAAATATAGAGAATTATTAAGCCAATAACAACTTGAATGTCAACATTTGTTAAAGCTGCCTATTAATGATGCAAAGTCAAGGTTATCAGGAATGGTGTACAACACATTCAATGGCACCTGAGATAATTAAGATTTGAGAAATTTTTCCAAATTAGTTAGAGAAACCAAGAGTAACAGATAATTTTCTCTTTAAGTAAAGGTTTGTTCAGCTTGCTTATTTGAAGTTAGAACCAACTGTGCTGAAAGCTTTAAATAGTCCTGAATATTTTGTCATGTTAGGATAAGGTCTTTGGCTTCATTTGCAGATAAGACATGCCTGTCTTAAAGTAGGCCAGTTTCTGAATACACAGAATAAAAGGTTTGCATATGTGTTAACATGTACCTAAAATCAGCTATATCATAATAACGATCTTGATTGAACCAAAGAATATTACATTGAACTTTGTACATGAATGATTGCTGAACTTTATGATACAATTTGCAGAAAGAAAAACATCATAATTTTTGTTACCCATGTTACCTTTAGGGAGCTCATTAATACCATAAGACATCAAGGTCAGCTCTGAGGACATGTTGATTTTTAGGGGAAATTACCTTGTAGATGACATTCATTCACATAAAACTACTAACTTCATTTGAAACACCTATTACTCTCCAATACTTAACTGTGTGGCTTGAGGGAATACATATGACACAGTTTAGAAGGAGTGGGAAGATTGCTACCCTGATGATTATGTTCTCATAGGCCAAAAGTCATTGCTTCTATATTAAATAATTGAAAATGTCTTATATCTTAATTTAGAATAAGCTAACAATATTCTCTTTTTTTTACCACTAGATAACATGGCTCACAAAATATCTTCTTAAAGGAAAACCTTTTTTTTGGGGGGCGCCTGGGTGGCGCAGTCGGTTAAGCGTCCGACTTCAGCCAGGTCACGATCTCGCGGTCCGTGAGTTTGAGCCCTGCGTCAGGCTCTGGGCTGATGGCTCAGAGCCTGGAGCCTGTTTCCGATTCTGTGTCTCCCTCTCTCTGCCCCTCCCCCGTTCATGCTCTGTCTCTCTCTGTCCCAAAAAAAAATAAATAAACGTTGAAAAAAAAAATTAAAAAAAAATAAAGGAAAACATTTTTTATATGGGGAGAAAAAAGGAAAGAGGAATTGTTTTCACAATTCTAGTAACTCTCACTTTCACAGAACATATTACTCATGTGCCTCTCAGGGCTTATTGGGTACATGTAGGTTGTGCAGTGATTGGAATTAGGTAAATTGGTCAAGCCACCTGATTTTGAAATAGAAATAATGATAAAATTGGTTTCAATACCAAGAGTAAACACATAAATACTAACCTTCTAATCAAATCTGAGTGGTTCTGTCATCAAGCTGGATAGCATAGGCTTATTTATTTTAAAGTAAACAGAATGTTTAAATAGCTTCAATGCTATTTTACATTAAATCTTTGACCTTATTAAAAGGAGAGGAGAGGGGCGCCTGTGTGGCTCAGTCAGCTAAGCATCCGACTTCAGCTCAGGTCATGATCTCATGGTTCATGGGTTTCAGCCCCATGTTGGGCTCTGGGCTGACAGCTCAGAGCCTGGAGCCTGCTTTGGAGTCTGTATCTCTCTCTCTCTTTGTCCCTCTTCCACTCGCACTCTGTCTCTCTCTCTCTCTCAAAAATAAACATTAAAAATTTTTTAAAAAGAGGAAAGGAGACAAGAATTCACCATTTGCCAGTATGCTCATTGTTCTTGTTCACGCATAAACAATAGAAGAAAAGCAAAAATATTTTCTTCCAAACTAAAAGAACTGGTATAACATAATGTTTACTAAGTTGTAATTGTATGCCAGACAGTGTCTTGTTTAATCTTTGAAGCAACCCGATGAGGAAATTACTACTATTACCCATGTTTTACAGATAAGGAAAATAAATAAGGAAAATAGGTAAGGTTAAGTGATGTACCCAAGATCGCACAGCTGATAAATATCAGAACCAGAATTTTAACTCAAATCCAAATACCTCAAAATAAAGAAAAGTAAAAATATGTGTAGAATGAGGAAAGCACCTGAATTTAGATCTCTCAGGTCAATTTAAAGTAGTAAAAAGAAAATTGATTTTTGCATGGAAATTAAGTTGGCCCATAGAGCATTTATTAACCTGGATTGCAAGTCTATTTGTATCCCAGTATCTATCCCAGTGCCTGGAATACAACAGGTGCTCAAAAAATATTTGTTAAATGAATGCCTAATTATGTGAATAAATTAACAAATGCCATAGTGATTCTCAAAAATTGATTTCTGGACTCTTATGGGGACATACTTCAAACTCTTGCTCACAGTTTTGAGCAGAATGATTGAAATAGAAACACTAACAAGGATTTAAAGGAATTTATACATAAGCTATTCAAGTTCTAAATACCCTTAGTCAAGATGTCATAGATAAATACTGAAGGCCAACTATTAAACTCATGCATTTGAAATGCAGGCCTGGAGCTGTTAGATGAGCCTGCAGCCTTCTTTACCAGATTTCATTTCTGTGGCAGTTGATTCTAGCTTTAGTTTAGAGATGAACTGACCTTTCTAACTTTTACTATTGATTAAGATATTAAGGACAAACCCTTATATTAAGCTGAGGATAACATCATAATTTCATAAACTTTTTTTTCTTTTAGATGTGAGAAAAAACAGCATAAACTGAACATTTGCTGCAGGGAGATTTTCTCCTCATTATTCAAGGATAAAATTGTGACTAGAATGATGGGGTCAGCTATTCTCCAGCAACACAAAGCAATTTCTTTATGTAGATCAAAATAGGCAGAAAGTATTCTGCAGCCTTTGCTAGGCATATAACACACATTGTAGCAGAAATTCCATCCCTGGCTGAAGGCAGATTGAGTATATGTAGCAATCCCACAACCCCCATTTCCTTTTGATCAATCAGTAGAGGACACACACAGATAATTCAGCAAGGTAAAATCAGTTTCTTTTCAATCCTATATAATTTGGGTCCCAAATTGACTGCCATGTATACAAATCTAGAAAAAAAAATACTTCTTTTTAAACCAGCTAGCCCTGAATGTCTGCTTTCTTTCTGGAGGTGCTGCATATCTCCATCCTGGGGAAAAAGCTTACTCCACTGATACTCCCAACCAGCTGAAATAAAAAGTAAATAAATTTACTTGGATGTGAATTGTTGGGAAAAGAGTTATCCAAAAGCCTCTGTGCAATTAACATAAGAGCTACCGATTTGAAGGCTAGAGCAAAGTCATTAAACATGCATAAGGTATGGGAGGCTTTCAATAAAATATATATATATTCTTTATAAATATATATTTATTTATATATAAATATATATGAAATATATAAATATATACATATATATATATTCTTTATCCATTAATCAGTCAATGGAAACTTGGGTGTTTTCCATAGTTTGGCTATTGTTGATGATGCTGCTGAACACATTGGGGTGCATATACTTCTTCAAATCATTATGTTTGTATCCTTTGGGTAAATACCTAGTAATCCAATTTTTGAATCACAGGGTAGTTCTATTTTTAACATTCTGAAGAACCTCCATACTGTTTTCAATATGGGCTGCACCAGTTTGCATTTCTGCCAACAGTGTGAGAGGGTACCCTGTCTCTATATTCTTGTCAACATCTGTTGTTTCCTGTGTTATTAATTTTAGCCATCTGACAGGTGTGAGATGGTATCTCATTGTAGTTTTGATTTGTATTTCCCTGAAGATGAGTGATGTTGGGGACCTTTTCATCTGTCTGTTAGCCAACTGGATGTCTTCTTTGGAAAAATGTCTGTTAAAGTCTTCTGCCCACTTCTTAATTGGGTTATTTGTTTTTTGGGTGTTGAGTTTGATAAGTTCTTTATAGATTTTGGATACTTACCACTTATCACATATTTCATTTGCAAATATCTTCTCCCATTCTGTAGGATGACTTTTAGTTTTGTTGACTGTTTCCTTCACTATGCAGAAGCTTTTAATCTTGATGAAGTCACAACAGTTTATGTTTGCTTTAATTTTCCTTGCCTTTGGTGAAATGTCTAGTAAGGTTACTATAGCCAAGGTCACAGACGTTGTTGTCTGTGTTCTTCTCTGGGATTTTGATGGCTTCTTGTCTCACATTTAAGTCTTTCATCCATTTTGAATTTATTTTTCTGTATGGTGTAAGAAAGTGGTCCAGTTTCATTCTTTTGCATAATGCTATCCAGTTTTCCTAACACCATTTTCCCAACACCTTTTCACATTGACATTTTTTCCTGCTTTGTCAAAGATGAGTTGACCATATAGTTGTTGGTCCATTTCTGAGTTTTCTATTCTGCTCCTTTGCTCCATGTGTCTGTTTTTGTACCAGTGCCATAGTGTCTTGATGACTACAGCTTTGTAATATGGCTTGAAATCTCGAATCATGATGCTTCCAGCTTTGCTTTTCTTTTTCAAGATTGCTTTGGCTATTTGAGGTCTTTTGTGGTTCCACACAAATTTTAGGGTTTGTTCTAGATCTGTGAAAAATGTTGTTGGTATTTTTATAATGATGGCATTAAATGTGTAGATTGTTTGGGGTAATATAGATATTTTAACAATCTTTCTTCTTCCTATTCAAGAGTGTGGAATGTTTTTCCGTTTTTTGGTGTACTCTGCAATTTCTTTCAGAGTATAGATCTTTTACCTTTTTTATTAGGTTTATTCCTAGGTATCCTATGGTTTTTGGTGCAATTGTAAATGGACTCTATACCTTAATTTCTTGTTCTGCTACTTCATTATTAGTATATAGAAATGCAACAGATCTCTGTGTGTCAATTTTGTATACTGAAAATTTTCTGAACTCGTGTATTACTTTTAACAATTTTTCGGTGGAGTCTTTCAGATTTTCTACATAGAGTAGCATGTCATCTTGAAATAGTGAGAATTTGATTTGTTTTTGCCAATTTGGTTGTCTTTCATTTAATTTTTGTTGTCTGATTGCTGAGGCCAAGACTTCCAGTACTATGTTAAATAGTAATGGTGAGAGTTGACATCCCTGTCTTGTTCCTTACTGTAGAGGAAAAGGTCTATTTTTCCCCATTGAAGATGATATTAACTGTGCATCTTTCATATGTGGCCTTTATGATGTGGAGGTATGGTCCCTCTATCCCTGTTTTGTTGAGTGTTTTTATCAAGCATGGATGTTGTACTTTGTCAAATGCTTTTCCTGCATCTATTGAGTGGATATGGTTCTTATCCTTTTTTATTAATGTGGTGTATCACATTGATGGATTTCCAAATATTGAACCACCTTGCAGCCTATTTGTTTGCGAATAATTATATTAATGTATAGTTGGATTTTATTTGCTAGTATCTTGAGAATATTTGCATCCATGTGAATCAGGGATATTGGCCTGTAATTCTTTTTTTTTATTGGGGTTTGATTTTGTAATATAGGCAATATTGGCCTTTTATAATGAGTTTGGAAGTTTTCCTCTCATTTCTATTTTTGGAACAGTTATAAGTATTAATTCTTTAAATGTCTGGTAGAATTCCCCTCAGAAGCCATCTGGCCCTGGACTTGTTTGTTGGGAGATTTTGGATTACTGATTCAATTTATTTGCTGGTTGTGGGTCTGTTAAAACTTCTTACTGTTTCAGTTTTGGTAGTTTACATGTAGGAATTTTTCCATTTCTTCCAGATTACCCAGTTTTTTTTTTTGGCATATATATTTTTTATAATATTCTCTTATAATTGTTTGTATTTCTTGAACACAAACTTAACCCCATGTGTATTTGATCTTTCCCTTAAAGTCCAGCATTTATGATATTACACATCTTCAATTAAATTTGTTTCTATGATATGCCAGTCGCCATTATTTACTCTTTCATGAATGTGTTATTCTAAATGGATCATAAGCTCCTTATGGTCACAAATTTTTCCTACTTACTTATGCCCTTAACACATATTAAACACTTAACAAATTTGTGTAGTTGTTGATAATAATGATGGTAATTATTATGTCTAATCTTATAATTTCCTTCATCCAGGTTTCCTGATGTGATCCCAAATTGAATCTTGGTTACCTTACCAATATATAACATTAAATCCAAAGCTAATCCTTTCAATAAAAACTTATATCCTCATTATGGGATAGCAAGTACCAATATGTTCCCAAGAGTTTCCAGCACTAGAGTAGGCACATACAAGATGTGCATCAAAAATTCCCTGGATGATTGATTTATGTCAAAAATGCAAAGTAAAAAATTACCAAAGCTCAGCACAATAAGGATTCAAATTCTAGAGTATGTCTGAAAGCTGATGCTTTATTGTCTCAGTATAACTGAAAAAAATATTAAATAGCAGAAATAATTAAGCTTGAAAATCACAAAGTTTAAAATTTAGATGTAGTCTAGCCATATGTCACAATAATTATGCCACTTAAAAGAATAAAGTAGAAGTGATGATGAAAGTAATTAGAATTTGATATTCTTTAGGGAAGAGAAAAAAGTTTGGGGCGCCTGGGTGGCGCAGTCGGTTAAGCGTCCGACTTCAGCCAGGTCACGATCTCGCGGTCCGTGAGTTCGAGCCCCGCGTCAGGCTCTGGGCTGATGGCTCAGAGCCTGGAGCCTGTTTCCGATTCTGTGTCTCCCTCTCTCTCTGCCCCTCCCCGTTCATGCTCTGTCTCTCTCTGTCCCAAAAATAAAATAAACGTTGAAAAAAAAATAAAATAATAAAAAAAAAAAAAGTTTGTTGGCATGCTTATATGGTTTCCTTATAGACAAAGTAAATCTTTTATATTTGTACATATTTTATACTTTGTGTCTTCAATTATAAATGCATGTGATAAGATATGAAAACAGATCACTTTAAATATTTGAACTCAATATGTTACTTCATAATGAGTATCTACAATCTAAGAAAAGAAACCTTTCACCAATTTGTTGTAATGGACAGAGCACTACTAAATGAGGAGTCATAGATTTATTTGTATTCTAGTGCAAACTTCAACTGTGTGATTTAAGACAAATAATTTCATCATCCAAAACTTAATTTTGTATCTAAATAACATAAACTGGTCTCTGAGATAATTTTCAGTTCTAATATTCTACAATTCTGTATCAAGGTACCAGGACTCTTTTATGACATTAAGGAAAGGACAAAATAAAGGAAGATATGAGACTTCAAATAGTCAATATAACACATACATACACACATACTCTCTCTCTCTCTCTCTCTATATATATATATATATATATATATAGAGAGAGAGAGAGAGAGAGAGAAAGAGAGAGATAAAGGCTTTTGTATATATACAAATTATTATATTATTATTATTATTATACTCTGAACCTTGTCCAGGAATGGAATATATCTGACCATATTACTTCCTCCTCTAAACCAAAACTCTGCTCAAGACTCAATTCCTCTACAACACCAACCCAGACCAGCACTCCTTGACATCAGTTACTCTAATCACTCTAACAACTTTTCAGCATTTCAGCATAAGAAGCTGGTAATATAAAGGTAATACAACTGATTGTCACATAATGTTTGTCTTCATGTGCCATATGCCTCATGAATGAGAATCATTGTCCTTTCCTTCCCTTAGAAATGCAGTGTGGCAGAGCTGAGGGAAAATAAGCTTCCAATAACATTAAGGAGTTAAATATCAAGTGATATATAAAAATACTATAAGAAAATATAAGCTATAAGAAAATATAAGCAAATATGTATTTGACCTGAGAATAGGAAAACACTGTCTATGCATAAAACCAGTGAAAGATAATACAGAAGAAGATGGATTGATTTGACATTGTAAGAAACCCAGAAGGCCAAAAAAAGTTAAGATTATCTACAGAACAAAAATAACATTATTGTTTATCATATTTACAAATAATTGTTTTATGATAATAGCTAATGATGGCAAAAAGATAAAACAGACACAACAATGGGAATGTAAACTGGTAAAAACCTTTCTTAAAGTTAAGCATATGGTGTTAAACACTTAAAACTGTTTTGGATCCATTGCCCTAGTAATTTTATTTTTAGAAAAATATCCTGTAAAATAGACATCAGAATAGAGATCCCAGAAATAAACTCAAACTTACATGCTCAATTAATCTATGACAAAGGTGGCAAGAATATGCAATGGGGAAAGAACAGTCTCTTCAATAAATAATGTTGAGAAAACTGGACAGCTACATGCAAAAGAATAAAATGGACCACTTTTTACAACATACACAAAAGTAAGTTCAAAATGGATTAAAGACTTAAATATAAGACATTACACATAAATTCCTAAAAGAAAACATAGGCAGTAAGCTCTGGGACATCAGTCTTAACAATATTTTTTTGGATCTATTTCCTCAGGAAAGGAAAACAAAAGCAAAAATAAATAACTGAGACTATGTTAAACTAAATGATTTCACACAGTGAAAGAAACCATCAAGAAGACAAAAAGAGGGGCGCCTGGGTGGCTCAGCCGGTTAAGTGGCCAACTTCAGCTCAGGTCATGATCTCACGGTCCGTGAGTTCGAGCCCCACGTCGGGCTCTGTGCTGACAGCTCAGAGCCTGGCGCCTGTTTCAGATTCTGTGTCTCCCTCTCTCTGACCCTCCCCCATTCATGCTCTGTCTCTCTCTGTCTCAAAAATAAATAAACATTAAAAATAATTTTAAAAAAAGACAAAAAGACAACCAACTAAATGGGAGAAAATATTTGTGAACGATATGTCTGATAAGGAGTTAATATCTAAAATATATAAAGAACTCATACAACTCAACACCAAATGTACAAACCATCTGATTTTAAAAATGGGCAGAAGACCTGAACAGACATTTTTCTAAAGACATACAGATGGCAAACAGACACATGAAAAGATGTTCATCATCACTAAGCATCAGGGAAATGTAAATCAAAATGACAATGAGACATGACCTGACACCAGTTAGAATGGTTAGTATCAAAAAGACAAAAAAAAAAAAAAAGTGTTGGTGAGGATGCAGAGGATGCTCTCTGGAATCTCCAGAGCTCTCTATTGTTTTTCCAACACCAGGTCCAATGTACTCATGTGCATTTACCTACATGGTTTCTTGTGTTTATATCACCCTAATTTAATGGATCAAGCCAAAAATAATCATGGAGGAAAATTTCTTCCCTCTTTTCCAGAAATTGAAGTGAAACTTTAAGCTTAAGACTACTATTTGTTCATATTCATGTTTTACTTTATTTATTACCAATATATATAAATTATTTATAAGCCAATAAAAACACCACAATGTCAGCTGAATTATTTTCCCTATCTGGAAGCTGTAATGTATTTTCCAGCTAAAAAAAAATAGTTTCTAAAGTTTGTTAAAATAGAGCTTTTAAAGTTTTAATGACAAAAAAGTTGAATTTTCTCTCTTTTATGAGGTCTCAACATTACTTAACATCAGAAATCAGTAGTATCCAGCATCCCACACTTGATGTCAGTGAGGAATTAAACCAGTGTTGGCCGTGGTACAACTGGTTTAGCCTAGAGAGTACTATCTCATTGGAGAGAGAGAGGGAGAAAGGGAATATAGAAAAAAAGTCTTGAGGATAGAAGGAGAATAAGAGGGACTAGGGAACAGAACGTGAGGTTTGTAGCTGACACAGATATGGCTTATCCAGCCCTATTTAGCAATTAAAGTTTTGATTTAGATTTTATTTGTTGACATATAAATATATCTACAACATACTACTCAATGGAAAAAGGTTACAACAACATATATAACATGATATCATTTAAGTAAAATTTTCTATTAATATCTATGCATATATTTGCACAGTGGATGTTTAGAAGGGTGTTCTCTTATTTCTTCCTATCCTCCCTCTTTTCTCCCATCGTTTCTCTCACTCTGTCTATTCTATTCCTTTCTGTCTTTTCTTCTTTCTTTTCTTCCTTCCTTCCTTCCTTCCTTCCTTCCTTCTTTCTTGCCCTCCTCTCCCATACTCTGGAAGATCACATATCACAATCAATGTGATATATCACATGAATGAGAGTGAGGATAAGAACTATATGATCATTTCAACTGATGCAGAAAAAGCATTTGACCTAGTGCAATATATATTGATGATAAAATACATCAATAAAGCAGGTTTAGAGGGAACATACATCAACATAATAAATGCCATATATGAAAAACCCACAGCTAACATCATACTCCATGGGTAAAAACTGAGAGCTTTTCCTCTAAGGTCAGAAACAAAACAAGGATATCCACTCCCACTACTTTTATTCAAAATAGTACTGAAAGTCATAGCAACAGCAATCAGACCACAAAAAAGGCTTCCAAAATCAGAATGAAGGCTTCCAAAATCAGAAAGGAAAAAGTAAAACTTTTGCTGTTTGCAGATGACATGCTACTCTATATAGAAAACCTAAAAGATTCCACCAAAAAACTGCTAGAACTTATATACAACTTTAGTCACAGAATAAAAAAATCAATGTACAGAAATCTGTTGCATTTCTATTTATTAATACTGCAGTAGCAGAAAATTAAGAAAATAATCTTATTTATAATTTCACAAAAAATAATAAGATACCAAGGAATAAAACTAACGAAAGAGGTAAAAGACCTGTATTCTGAAAACTATAAAGCAGTGATAAAAGAAATTGAAGATGACGTAAAGAAATGGAAAGACATTCTGTGTTCATAGATTGGAAGAACAATTATTGTTCTTGTTAAATGTTAAAATGTCTATACTACCCAAAGCAATCTACACATTTAATGCAATCCCTATCAAAATACCTAGAGCATTTTTCACAGAACTAAAACAATTTTAAAATTTGTATGGAAACACAAAAGACCCAGAATAGCCAAAGCAATCTTAAAAGAGAAAAGCAATGCTAGAGACATCACAATTCTGCACTTCGTTATATTACAAAGCTGTAGTAATCAAAATATTATGGTACTGGCATGAAAATAGACACATAGATCAATAGAACAGACTATAAACCCAAGAAATGAACCCACTACTACATGGTCAGTTAATTTTTGACAAAGCAGGAAATAATATCCAATGGAAAAGGGACAGTCTCTTCAACAAACGGCTTTCAGAAAACTGGACAGCGACATGCAAAAGAAAGAAACTGTAGCACTTTATTACACCATAAACAAAAATAAACTCAAAATGGATCAAATGTGAGACCTGACACCATAAAATACTAGAAGAGAACATAGGCAGTAACCTCTTTGACATTGGCCAAGGCAACTTTTTTCTAGATATGTCTCCTGAGGCAAGGAAAACAAAAGCAGAAATAAAATATTCATACTACATCAAAATAAAAAGTTTCTGCACAGCAAAGGAAGCAATCAACAAAACTAAACAGCAACCTAAAGAATGGGAGAATGTATTTGCTAGTGACATACCCAATAAAGGATTAGTATCCAAATTATATAAAAACTTATACAATTTAACACTCAAAAAACAAATAATCCAATTAAAAAATTGGCAGAAGACATCAACAGACATTTCTCAGAAGACATCCAGATGGCCAACAGACATATGAAAAGATGCTCAACATCACTCAATGTTAGGGAAATGCAAATCAAAACTGTAATGAGATATCACTACACACATGTCAGTATGGCTAAATTCAGCAACACAAGAAACAAATGTTGGCAAGGATGTGGAGAAAAAAGACCTCTCTTGCACTATTGGTGAGAATGCAAACTGGTACGACTACTGTAAAAAGCAGTATGAAGTTTCCCCAAAAAGTTGAGAGTAGATCTACCCCATGATCCAGCAATCACATTACTGAGTATTTACCCAGAGGATACAAAAACACTAATTGAAAGGGATACATACATTCTTACATTTATGGCAGCATTATTTACAATAGCCAAGTTATGGAAGCTGGCCAAATATGATGGATTGATGAATGGATAAAGAAGAAATTATATATGCTTTCACTCATATGTGAAATTTAAGAAAACAAACAAATGAGCAATGGGAGAAAAGAATGAGAGAGACAAATTAAGAAAGATACTCTTAATTATAGAGAACAAACTGATGGGTAGATGGGTTAAATCATTGAAGGGAATCAAGGAGTGCACTTGTGATGAGCACTGAGTGATATGTGGAACTGTTGAATTACTATATTATACACCTGTAACTAAATATAACACTATAATGCTAAATAACTGGAATTAAAGTAAATTTTTAAATAAAAAAGGAAAAAAAGAAAAAAAATTCTTGCTCAGTCAGATGCCATTTTAAACTCAATGTCCATGTGGCAATTATTACAATCTTTTTTTTTCCAGTGAGCCAGAAGACAGAATAACTGTGGATAGGTTGATAGGAAATATATGGGTGTAATTCATTTTTTTTTAGTTGGACTGATGGAGCAGGGATATATCAGCAGGGATAAATTGCCATTTACCAAACCAGGAGGCATTCCCCATTATTACATGCATGCTTTTCTCAAATAGCAGTCTGTGTTTGAGGCTGGTAACTTGCTTTGAGAGAAAGGGCAAAGACAGTGCCCTTGTCTCCACAATCAGTGAATTTATCTCCATAGTCTACAAGGTTGGTATCTTAAAACTTTATTCCAAACTTTGATTGATTTTATAGATCACATAGCAAAATGTTTGCCTAGGCACCATATTATCTGAATCCAGGATGTGAGACAATAATTAAACAGAAAAAAAAATACACGTTATTGTCGTCCTAGCTTTGAATGTTACAGCCAACTCACTGCCAGCCCTTCAACCTTTCAACAAAGTCTGAAATCATGCACCTGAAAATAATTAGGCCAGATTAACATGAAATCAATCAGGGAAAGGAAAAAGCTATCAAAAACAGGACAAAATTATTCTGAGGATATTGTTACTTTCAAGTCAATGATGAGAAAGTCCAAATTTCGTTGGACTGGCAAAAAATGTTAAGTAAAAACGCTCTCTAAAATAATTAGTAATATTGGTTCATTATATCCTTATAGTTTACAAGTGAAATTTGAAGAACTCCCTAATTTTGTTTTTCACTCGGAACTGAGACCACATCAGTATACTTTTCAAAGATATGAGAGAGTAATTAATTATTACAAAATAGTTGCTCATCACAAATATTAAAACAATCTGTTTTTACCCTGCACCATGCACTATGTATGCCATATCTCTAAAAATGAAGTTATTTTGTCACATGCTATTTGCAAAAGGGAAGGAAATAGACTCTATTGGCTTAACCAAAATATTTAATAAGACTACTATATTAAATATTATAGAAATATCAGGTTAATATTAAAGTAGTACCCAAGACATGGTTTAATGTAGTTGAAAAAAAAGGAATAAAAACCAAAATTCAGGGAAGCAGCCAAACCTTTGAAACAGAATTACAACTACCATAATTGTTTCCGAGCAGGATTCTTTTTAGGGTTGTAACCAAATTCTAAGGGCCTCAATTATTTTTCCTGAAGGCACAGAATGTTACAAAGAGCAGTCATAAAATAGTAGGATCCAACAGAGAGTAAACAGAAATAGGCCTGGATCCAAGAATATCTAGATAAAGATCCTTATCCAGGGCTTGTGTCACAGTAGAAGCCTTGTAGAAAATGCATTTAGTTTTTGAAAATGAATTTGGTCTGCCTTTTCTGAATAGTCTCTTGACACATCTCTTTTAAGTGAAATTCACACACACAAAGTCTCACATAAGGTGCAGTTTAATGAAATATTTGGCAAAACCCTGGAGCCCCCAACCATTGTGAATCATGAAAAAAAGTCAAAGTTAACATGCCTTCATTCATGGGAACAGGAAACAGAAAAAAAATAATTCCAAATGCTTCTTCTACTAATTGGCTAACAAGCTAGTGAGTTATGAGTTGATTTTTGCCTTTCTGGGATAAATATTAGTGGGAATAAAAATAACAAAAGTGAATAATAAATCCTGGTCACATAAGCCACCTTTTAATGAATTAGAAGGGAAGTGTGTGTGTGTGTGTGTGTGTGTGTGTGTGTGTATAACACTCTCATTAAACAAAAATGTAACAATATCTTGTGGGTGATTTCAAATGGTGATTTCTCAGCAAGTCGATGAATGAGGCAGTAGGCTAATATCCACTCATACATATCCCTCAATATCCTGTATAATACTAGATCTGTACTCTAAACACCAAACCCATTTTACTTATGCTTGTAAACAAAGTGTTCACTGCAGGATGCCAGAGTCAGAAGGACTCTAAAAAGGCATTATTATTCTTCTTTACAACTTCATTCCCAGTAATATTTGTAATTCAGTATAACTTATGTCATTGACATATGACATATATGTCATTGTCATACTGACATATATGTCAGTATAACTTATGTTCTTAGTAACTCACAGCCTATGAAGCATACTGTTCCTTATAGCACCATCTGCCATCACTAAACATGGAATACAATAACCCTGTCCATACAACATACAGTTTTCCTACAAACAGTTCACACTTCACTAGCATGTTCCCCCATTAAGAAAGGAATTGACTCTGAGACCAATGTTATTTGCCATTTAAATCTATGATTTGGGCAAAATAATACAGTTAGTTGTTCTTTCTGTTCACCCAAATCTGTACAGGTAAAACAGATCTACTTTTTTGAACTGCAAATGCCTTCAGACCTCTTGAGACTGGATCAAAGACCTGAATTAAAAAAATAATAATAATAAATTAAAAGTTTAAAAAAATCATGAGGGATAAGCTCTCAGAGTGTTATATCAAAAGAAGAAAAAGAACTGCCAAACATGCCTTTCCTCCTTTTCACTTGATCATCTATTAACCCTCAGATTTTCCATTCCTGCTTGCTTGCCTACTTTCCCCATTTTAAATTTCATTTTAGATATGTAATGTTCAATGGGCCATGTATTTAAGTTCTCTGTAAAGTGCCTTAAGCTTTTAGGGAATAAAACACTATATAAATCTAACAATAAATAAATAATAAATAAGGGAAATAACTGGCCATATGTTAGTGGGCCTAAAAAGGATCTACGGAGAATGGTGATAGAGGCTGAAAATAAGTCAGCAATGTACTAACACTGTTAGTAAAGCCAACCCGATTCTGGGAGGCACAAATGAAAATGGAGTTGTCATGCAACAACCAAGTCCTAAAGGAACCTTGCAAATGAGTATGTATCTAAAAGGTGACAGCTAGGGGCGCCTGGGTGGTGCAGTCGGTTAAGCGTCCGACTTCAGCCAGGTCACGATCTCGCGGTCCGTGAGTTCGAGCCCCGCGTCGGGCTCTGGGCTGATGGCTCAGAGCCTGGAGCCTGTTTCCGATTCTGTGTCTCCCTCTCTCTCTGCCCCTCCCCCGTTCATGCTCTGTCTCTCTCTGTCCCAAAAATAAATAAACGTTAAAAAAAAAATTTTAAAAGGTGACAGCTAATGTGGTGGTAACCACTGCCTGAGCATCTTAATAAAATTATTACATATTTTTTTGTACCAAATAAATTGGGCAAATCTAATACAGGGCATAATAACGTACTGTATTGAAATCACTGAATTTGCAGTTAAACAAAAGGTGTGTGGCAAATTTAACATGCATTGAATAACTTCTAAGTACCAAAATCTTTATATTTATTATTTCATTTAATTCTCATAACAATCCTATGAAGCAACTATTATCATCCTCAAGGAATAAATAAGAATATTGAAATGCAGAGAGGATAAGTCATTTCTATAAGGTTACACAACCACTCAATAACTGAGCCAGGACTTGATCTACAGTGTGTTTAATTTCCAAGTCTGTGATTTTCTTCACCCCACCATGACATTTTAAGAGTACTTTATTTGTGAGACAACCAGGTGGCCCAGTTGGTTGAGCATCTGACTTAGGCTTTGGTTGTGATCTCATGGTTTGTGGGATCAAGCTCCACGTTGGGCTTTGTATTGACAGCACAGAGCCTGCTTCAGATTCTTTATCTCCTTCTCTCTCTGCTCATTCCCCACTCATGCTTTCTCTCTCTCTCTCAAAAATAAATAAATATTTAAAATATTGAAAAAAAAGTTAAGAGTACTTTATTTGAATTGAGGAACACAAATTGCCCTTACTAAAGAAACACTTCTGGGATAATGAAGTAAAAACTTAAAATTGGCTCTATTACAAAAGCACCAGAACAGTGGCAACATTGTTAATTTTTTCAGAACAATGGAAAATTAACCAAAAGTCTGCAACACTCCAAGAAGTGTTTATTCAAGAAAAGTGGCTGAATTTTAGTAAAAACAATGATTTTTATGACATTTCAACTTGTTCTATTCCCATTCCCTCTAGCTCTTCAGTGACCTTGAAATTTGGTAGCCTCACAATAACTGAAGCTGCAGAAACCAACAGCCTAGCAGACGATGGAGGAGTACGAATGGATTTTGGGTGCCTAAAATCCCTATTCCAAAGTAATTGTCACAGTTTTATCTGTCTGGAGACTCCTGAAAACTCCCTTCTCAAAGCTTGCCTTTATTTTATCTGACTCAGACCTCCATGAAAATGGGCCTACCCATAGGGCATTTGCCAAAAAAACAATCAGCAGCAATAGGTTAACATTGCATCTGCCTTAGGTGGGAATATCTGTGGGGGTAATAAAAGTATGACAAAGAAAAACTAGAAATGAAACATCATTGGGAATTTTGATAAACCTCCAATATATTCTTACGAATCAAGAAAGCCACATGCATGTTCAGGATAGTGTACAATCTCTAGAAAGACATGAGAAGGCCCTAATCTCTCATATCTTTCTGGCATTGATCTTCTGTGCTATCAGGAAGCATGGTCAAAAACACAGAGCTATTTGGCAAAGACAGAGAGACTCAAGGCACTAAAGGATATATTCCAGTTATTAGCTGAAAACTAAGATAATGAAAGATCTAAGATATGAAAAAGAATACTCACTTAAAAGAATTAATTCAGAAAAAATACCTAAACTAACATATACAATAACAACAAATAGAAACAACAACAACAAACCCTGGACTGGGGGTGAATCAAATTCCCAGAGTTGTCACATTATATATTTTAAATGTTTAGTTTTCAAAAAAAGTGATGACACATGAAAGAAACAGGAAATTATGGTGCATATACAGGTTTAAAAAGCAGTCATTAGAGCGGCACCTGGGTGGCTCAGTTGGTTAAGCATTCAACTTCAGTCCAGGTCATGATCGCCTGGTGGTTTGGGAGTTTGAGCACTGTGTTGGGCTCTGTGCTGACAGCTCAGAACTTTGAGCCTGCATCAGATTATGTGTCTCCCTCTTTTTCTGCCCCTCCCCTACTCTCACCCTGTCTCTGTCTCAAAAATAAATAAACTTAAAAAAAACTTTTTAAATTAAAAAAAGGCAGTCATTGGAACTGTCCCTGGGAAGTCACTACAAATTAGACAAAGACTTTAATCAACTGTCTTCAGTATGTTAAAGGAGCTAAAGAAAACCATGAACAAAGAATTAAACATTTTTAATGTTTATTTATTTTTAGGGAGAGAGACAGAGTGTCACTAGGGGAAGATCAGAAAGAGGAGACACAGAATCTGAAGCAGGTTCAAAGCTCTGAGCTGTCAGCACAGAGCCCGAATTGGGTTCAAATCCACAAACCACGATATCATGACCTGAGCTAAAGGGAAAGGAATTAAAGAATAACATGAAAACAATGTCTAACCAAATAGCAAATATCTATAAAAGATAGAAATTGTTACAAACCAAATACCTTTTAAAAGTTTATTTATTTTGAAAGAAAGAGAGTGGCTGGAAAACAGTATTGAGGTTCCTCAAAAACTAAAATTGGAACTACCCTATGACCCAGCAATTGCACTACTAGGTATTTATCCATGGGATACAGGTGTGCTGTTTTGAAGGGACACACACATCCCCATGTTTATAGCAGCACTGTCAACAATAGCCAAAGTATGGAAGGAGCCCAAATGTCCATCAATGGATGAATGGATAAAGAAAATGTGAGATATATATATATATATATATATATATATATATATATATATACACACACAATGGAGTATTACTCAGCAATCAGAAAGAAAGAAATCTTGCCATTTGCAACTACATGGATGGAACTGGAGGGTATTATGCTAAGTGAAATTAGTCAGAGAAAGACAAAAATCATATGACTTCACTCATATGAGGACTTTAAGACACAGAACAGATGAACATAAGGGAAGGGAAACAAAAACAATATAACAACAGGGAGGGGGACAAAACATAAGAGACTCATAAATATGGAGAACAAACTGAGGGTTGCTGGAGGGATTGTGGGGGGTGGGATGGGCTAAATGGGTTTGGGGCATTAAGGAATCTACTCCTGAAATCATTGTTTCACTATATGCTAACTAATTTGGATGTAATTTTTTTAAAAATAAAAAATAAAATAAAATAAATAAAAGACAGAAAATAAAGAAAGAAAAGAGTGGGAAGGGCAGAGAAGTAGAGAGAATCCCAAGCAGGCTCCACACTGTCAGCTCGAACCCATGAACTGTGAGATCATGACCTCAGGCAAAACCAAAAGTCGATGCTTAACTGACTGAGCCACCTAGGCACCCCCTAAATAGCAATTTAGAATTGAAAAGTTCTATGCCTAAAATGAGAAATTCACTTGGAGTGGTAAATAGCAGATTTAAAGTCAATAGAACACTCCTCCATACAGAAAAGAATATTTTATCCTCAAGTGTACACGTAGCATTCTCCAGAATACCATACATAAGGCCATAAAGCAGCTCTCAATGAATTTAACATAACTGTAATCATGAAAAGTATATACTTAGATTACAACAGAACAAAATTGTAAATCAAGACAAAAAAATGGGGAAATTTACAAATATGTGTAAATTAAACAACACTGTCCTAACTAGATAACAGGTCATAGAAATTGGTTACTTAGAAATATATATATATATACATATATATATACATATATATATATATATATATATATATATATATATATATATAAAACACAAAACTTATGGGATGCATCTAAGCAGTGCTTAGAGAAAATTTATAGCTGTAGAATTCTGTACTTAAAAAGAAGCTATTAAACAAATTTTCACCTTAAGAAACTGGAAAATAAGAGAAAATTAAACTCAATCCCAACAGAAAGAAGTAAATGATAATAAAGATTAGAAAAGAAATAAATGACATAGAGAATAACCTTAGAAAAAATTAACAAAACCAAAATTAGTTCTTCACAAACAGACCACAAAAAGATAGAAGAGGCTTTAATCATGATTATCAGGGATGTAAGAACAAACATCACTCTTGCCTTTAAAGATCATAAGGGAATAATATGAGCAATTGTGTGCCAATAAACTAGATAGCCTAAATGAAATGAACAAATTTCTAGAGAAACACAACCTACCAAAACTGACTCAACAAGAAATAGAGCATCAAATAAAATTAAAACAGATAAAATGAGCAAATTAGTGATTTACAAAATTTCTCCAGAGCAAAGCCCAGGCCTAAATGGGTTCACTGGTAAATTCTACAAAATATATAAGGGATAATCAATACCATAACATCATAAAAACTTCCAGAAATCAGAAAAGAGGCTAATTCCTGTTTTATTCTATGAGACCAAAATTACCATGATACCATAAACAAACACATAACAAGAATAAAAAAAAATAGACAGGACAATAATGCCTAAAGAACATAGACATGAAAATCTTCAGCAAAATATTGGCAAATCAAACCCAGAAGCATGTAAAAGGGATTACACACCATAATCAAGTGGGATTTATCCCAGGAATTCAACATTGGCATAACACATGAAAACCAATGTACTACACCATATTAACAGAATAAAGGCCAAAAGCCACATGATTACTTTAACAGAAGTAGTGAATTAAAATAATTTGACAAAATCCAATATACTTTCATGATAAAAACACTCAACAAAATAGAAATGCAAGAGAATTTCTTCAATTTGATTTTAAAAATCTACAAAAATCCCACAGCTAACATCACATTTAATGGTGATAGATGGAATTTCCCCTAAGATTAAGGGCAATACAAAGATATTTACTCTTGCCACTTCTATTCAATATGGTAGTGGAGGTTATAGCCAGGGCAATTAGGAATAAAAATGAAATTTAAAATATCCATATTGGAAAGGAAAATGTGAAAAGACCTTAAATTGAGAATGACATGATCTTGTATTTAGAAAATCCTAAGGAATACACACACACACACACACACACACACACAATTAAAATAAATGAACTAGCTGAGCAAGGCTTCAAAATATAATATCAATTGAAAAAAATCTATTTTATTTATATGTCCTAACAAAACAATCCAAAAATTAAATTAAGAAACAATTCCACTCACAGTAGCAATGAAAAGAATAAAATTTTAGGAATAAATTTAACAAAAGAAGTACAAGACTGATATACTGAAAATTACAAAACATCATTGAAAGACATTAAAGAGGGAAATGAAGAACATGGCAGAGAAGTGGGAGGGGACCCAAAGTTCCCTCATCCCCCAAACACAGCAGTATTGAGGCCAGAAGACCTGGAATTCCAGGAATCTAGGTTACAGAGTGACAGAAATATCTACAGGGGCCTACAGGGACAACTTAGCAGGCAATAGGTGTGTGATTGCTAAATGGGAGAGATAAAATGGGCAGCATAGGCACAGAGGGGAGGGACCCCCTTCTGTGGAGAGACAAAAGGAAAAGAAAGAGAGGCTGTGGAAGTGTAGGATTATATTTGAACAAGAGAAAAACCATGGACCGGGGGATGGAAAAAATGGAGAAAGAACCAATTTCTAACTGTGGGGATTTCTCTGGACTGGGTTCAAATGCCCTGTGTGTGTGCCTGGGGAGGAGGGGAGTCAGCCATGGACTTGGGAGCTAGCTCATAGAGGCAGTAGGAGACAGTAATCCTCTCCGTTGACTGCTATGGAAAGAAGACATATAGCCATTCAAGGACAAAAGACCCTGCAGGCGCCTGACAGCCAAAGGCCCTTTGTCAGCAGGCTGGCAGAGTGACATTACCTTGGAACAGGAATAGGTATGCAGAGTGGGATCCTTTAAAACATAAAGGTTTGAATCTCAGCCAAGTGTCTGGTAGGCACAGGAGACTGTGGAGTAGAACAAACCAGCCCGTTTGTGCCCACGGGGCACTGTGAGGATGGCCTGAACAGAGTGGTTTGGGACACCCAGTTTGGGAAGGAGAGACTGGTGTGTTGCCATTCTTCTCCCCATCACCAACAAGGAAGGACTTCAGGAAACTGACAGCAAACCCACAGTGGAGGCAGGACCCATATAGCTAACCACACCCCTCCATGCCTGGTAACTGCTTATCTAACAGATCAGTATTGACGCAGACTGAACCAGAGAGCCCCTCCTCCAGACCAGCGCAGCCACTAGCTCCAAGGCACCATCAGATATCAGTCCAAGGCACCATCAGATATCAGTCCAGATAACACCACCAGATATTACATTTTCAGATTTGATTCTTGGTCAATTCTTATTAAAATATTTTAATGTTTATTTATTTTTGAGAGCAAAAGAGAGAGACAGAGCACAAGCAGGGGAGGGGCAGAGAGAGTAGGAGACACAGAATCCAAAGCAGGCTACAGGCTCTAAGCTGTCAGCACAGAGCCCGATGTGGGGCTCGAATTCATGAACTGTGAGATCAGGACCTGAGCTGAAGTCAGACCCTCACCCAACTGAGCCACCCAGGTGCCCCGATTCTTATTATATATATATTTTTTTCCTTCTTATTCTTCTTCTTCCTTTTCTTCCTCATATTTATTCCCTTCTCTATTCTGGTTATTCTTGTTGTTGGTTTGTTTAAGCAGACATTTTTAATCTATTCTTCTTACACCTCTTCTGTATCTCCTTCTTCTTTATTTTCTTCTCTCTTTCTCTGGATTAAGGCAAATAGTTTCTCTGATTCTCTGCCCAGTCATTTTTTTTTTCTTTTATTTTTCTCCATCCATGTCATTTCTCTCTTTGCATGGGGTAAGGCTTTTTCCACAATTCCCTACTTTTATAAATTTTTTTCCCGGGTTATGTCAACAAGCAAATCAAAGCACACCTAGTGGAAGTCCCAAAGCACCACTACAAGTAGGGAGATAAAGCAACCAGAGTCACAACAACAGAAAGCACAAAACACTCTCCAAAAATCGCTTCCTGAGGGCTAGGCCCTTGATAGTGTATGACTGTTTTTAATATAGATGTAGTTGCAAGTGCAGGACACATAATAAAGTATTAAAACACATAAGGGACAGAAAACTAGCCAAAATGATGAAACAGAAGAATTCTCCTCAAAAGAAATTCCAGGAAGAAATAACAATTAGAGAATTGCTCAAAACAGATATAAATAATATATCTAAGCAAGAATGTAGAATAATAGTCATAAGATTAATAACTGGGCTTGAAAAAAGCATAGAAAACAGCAGAGAATATATTGCTGCAGAGATCAAGGAACTAAGAAATATTCAAGATGAATTAAGAAATGATGTAAATGAGGTGCAAGATAAACTAGTTGTTGTGACAGCAAGGATGGTGGAAGCATAGGGAGAATAAGCGAAATAGATAAAATTATGTAAAATGATGAAACGGAGAAAAGGAGAAATAAGAAAATACTAGACCACGAGAGGAAAATTAAAGAACTAAGTGATTCAAGGAAATGTTATAATATCCATATCATAGGAGTTCCAGAAGAAGAAGAAGAGAGAGAGAAAGGGGCAGAAGGTTACTTGAACAAATTATAGCTGAGAACTTCACTAATCTGGGGAAGGAAGCAGACGTACAAATCCAGGAGGCACAGAGAACTGCCTTCAGTTTTAACAGGAATAGGTCTTCTCCACGGCATATCATAGTGAAACTGGAAAAATACAAAAATAGATAATTCTGAAAGCAGCTAGGAACAAATGGGCCTTAACCTACAAGGGCAAACACATAAGAAGGGTAGCAGGCCTGGCCACTGAAACTTGGCAGGCCAGAAGGGAGTGGCAGGAAATATTCAATGTGCTGAATAGGAAAAATATGCAGCCAAGAATCCTTTATCCAGCAAAGTTGTCATTCAGAATAGAAGTAGAGATAAAGGCTTTCACAGACAAACAAAAACTGAAGGTGATCATGACCACTAAACCAGCCCTACAAAAGATCCTAAGGGGGACTCTGTGAGTGGAACACTACAAAGACTATGAAGGAGCAGAGACATCACTGCAAGCATGAAACCTACAGATAACACAATGACACTAAATCCATATCTTTCAATAATCACTTGAATGTAAATGAACTAAATGTTCCAATCAAAAGACATAGGCTAACAGAATGTATAAAAAACAAGATCCATCTATATGCTGTTTACAAGAGACTCATTTTATACCTGAGGACACCTTCAGATTGAGAGTGAGGGGATGGAGAACCATTTATTATGCTACTGGAATTAAAAAGAAAGCTGGAGTGGTCATACACATATCAGACAAACTACATTTTAAACTAAAGGCTGTAACAAGAGATGAAGAAGGGCATTATATAATAATTATGGGGTTTATCCATCAAAAAGACCTAACAGTTATAAATGTTTATGCCTGCAGTTTGAGACAAATATACAAGTCAATTAAACACAAACATAAGCAATCTTATTGAATACGATAATTGCAGGGGACATTAAGACTCCACTTACAACAATCGACAGATCATCTAGGCAGAAAATCAATTAAGAAACAATGGACTTGAATGATATACTGGATCAGATGGACTTGACAGATATATTCAGAATTTTTTATCTCGACACAGCAGAATACACATTCTTTAGAGTTCACATGGAACATCCCTCAACATAGGTCACATACTGGGGTACAAAACATCCCTCAATAAATATAAAAGAATTGAGATCATACCATGCATATTTTCAGATCACAATGCTATGAAACTTGAAATCCACCACAAGAAAACATTTAGAAAGCCTCCAAATCCATGGAGGTTGAAGAACGTCCTACTAAGGAATGAATGGGTCAACCAGGCAATTAAAGAAGAAATTTAAAAAATATATGGAAGCAAATGAAAATGAAAACACAACTGTCCAAACACTTTGGGATGCATTAGAGTCAGTTATAAGGGGAAAGTACATTGCAATCCAGGCCTATCTCAAGAAACAAGAAAAATTCCAAATACAAAATCTAACCACACACTTACAAGAACTAGAGGCAGAACAGCAAAGAAACCCCAAAGCCAGCAGAAGAGACATAATAAATATTAGAACAGAAATAAGCAGTATAGGATCAAAAAAAAAAAAAAAAAAAAAAAAAACAGAACAGCTCAATGAATCTAAGAGATGTTCTTTTGGAAGAATAAACAAAATTGATAAACCCCTTGCCAGATTTCTCAAAAAGGAGGAGAGAGAAAATCGAAATAGATAAAATCACAAATGAAAGAGGGTAGATCACAACCAACACTACAAAAATACCATGAATTATTAGAGAATATCATGAAAAATTATATGCCAACAAACTGGACAATCTGGAAGAAATAGACAAATTCCTAGACACCCACACACTACCAAATCTCAAACAGGAAGAAATAGAAAATTTGAAAACCCCATAACCAGTGAAGAAATAAAATCAATCATCAAAAATCTCCCAACAAATAAGAGTCCTGGACCAGATGGCTTCCCAGGGGAACTCTACCAGATATTTAAAGCAGAGTTAACATCTATCCTTTTAAGCTGTTTCAAAAAAATAGAACTGGAAAGAAAGCTTCTGGATTCATTCTATGAAGCCAGCATTACATTGATTTCCAAACCAGACAAAGACCCCACTAAAAAGGAGATTTATAGGCCAACATCCCGGATGAACATGGATGCAAAAATTCTCAACAAGATACTAGCAAATTGAATTCAACAGTATATTAAAAGAATTATTCACCATGATCAAGTGGGATTCATTCATGGGCTGCAGGGCTCATTCAATATTCACAAATCAGTCAGTGTGAGACATCACATTAATACAAGGAAGGATAAGAACCATATCAGCCTGTCAATAGATGCAGAAAAAGCATTTGACAAAACACAGCATCGTTTCTTAATAAAAAACCTCAAGAAAGTTGGGATACAAGGAACATACCTTAACATCATAAAAGCCATATATGAAAAGCCCACAGGTAATATAATCCACAATGGGGTAAAACAGAGTTTTCCCCTTGAGATCAGGAGCACGACAAGAATGTCCACTTTCACCACTGTTGTTTAGTGTTGGAAATCCTAGCCTCAGAAATCAGACAATAAAATGAAATAAAAGGCATCTAAATTGGCAAAGAAGAAGTCAAACTTTCACTTTTCACAGAAGACATGATAATATACATGGAAAACCCAAAAGACTCCACCAAAAAGCCACTAGAACTAATACACAAATGCAGCAAAGTCGTGGGATACAAAATCAATGTACAGAAATTGGTTGCATTTGTATACACCAATAATGAAACAACAGAAAGAGAAACCAATAAATCTATCCAATTTACAATTGCACCAAGAAACATAAATACCTAGGAATAAACCTAACCAAAGAGGTAAAAGATCTGTGAGCTGAAAACTATAGAAAACTGATGAAAGAAATTGAAAAGAACAATGTATTTATTTAAATTCAATTTAGTTAACATACAATGTAGTATTGGTCTCAGAAATTGAACCAAGTGACTCATCACTTACATATGACACCCAGTGCTCCTTGAAACACATGCCCTCCTTAATGCCCATCACCCATTTAGCCCATCCCCTCACCCACCTCTCCTCCAGTAACCCTCAGTCTGTTCTCTGTATTTAAGAGTCTCTTATGGTTAGCTTCCCTCTCTGTTTTTATCTTATTTTTCCTTCTCTTCCCCTTATGTTCATCAGTTGTGGTTCTTAAATTCCACATATGAGTGAAATCATATATTTGTCTTTCTCTGTCTGACTTATTTGCTTAGCATAATACATTCTAGCTCCATTGACATCATTGCGAATGGCAAGATTTCATTCTTTTTCATCTCCAAGTAGTATTCCATAGTATGTATACACACACACACACACACACACACACCACCTATTCTTTATCCATTCATCAGTTGATGGATATTTGGGCTCTCTCCATACTTTGAATATGCATGTGTCCCTTTCAAATCAGCATTTTTTGTATCCTTTGGGTAAATACTCAGTAGTGCAATTGCTGGGTTTTAAGGTAGTTCTATTTTTATTTTTTGGAGGAACCTCCATACTGTTTTCCAGAGTATCTACACCCGTTGGAATTTTCACCAACAATGCAAAAGAGTTCTCCTTTCTCCATATCTTTGCCTTCTTCACACTGCTCCAAAAAAATATAAATGGAATGAAAGCCTTCAAACTCATTCTATGAAGCCAGCATTACTTTGATTCCAATATCAAAGACCCCACTATAAAGGAGAATTGTAGGCTACTGTACCTGATGGACCTGGATGCAAAAATTCTCAAGAATCTTCTAGCAAATCTAATTCAAAGCACATTAAAAGAATTATTCACTGTGATCAAGTGGGATTTATTCCTGGGATGCAGCGTGGTTCAATATACACAAATCAATCAATGTGATACATCACATTAGTAAGGGTAAGGATAAGAACCACATGATCCTCTCAATAGATACAGAAAAATCATTTGACAAAATACAGCATCCTTTCTTGATAAAAGCCTCAAGAAAGTAGGGGATAAAAGGAACATACCTCAAGATCAAAAAGGCCATATATAAAAGACCCACAACTGATATCACCCTCAATGGGGGAAAAAACTATCAAAAGTTTATGAAAAAAATTGAAGACACAAAAAAAATGGAAAGACATTCCATGTTCATGGATTGGAAGAAAAAATATTGTTAAAGTGTCAATACTACCCAAAGCAATCTATATATTCAAAGCAATCTCAATCAAAATTGCACCAGCATTCCTTACAGAGTTAGAAGAAACAATTGTAAAATGTGTATGGAACTAGAAAAGAACCAGAATAGCCAAAGTAATGTTATAAAAGAAAACTAAAGGGGCGCCTGGGTGGCGCAGTCAGTTAAGCCTCCGACTTCAGCCAGGTCACGATCTCACGGTCCGTGAGTTCGAGCCCCGCGTCAGGCTCTGGGCTGATGGCTCAGAGCCTGGAGCCTGTTTCCGATTCTGTGTCTCCCTCTCTCTCTGCCCCTCCCCCGTTCATACTCTGTCTCTCTCTGTCCCAAAAATAAATAAACGTTGAAAAAAAAAATTAAAAAAAAAAAAAAAGAAAAGAAAACTAAAGCTAAAAGCATCATAATTTCGGACTTCAAGCTGTTTTTTAAATCTGTAATCATCAAGACAGTATGGTGCTGGCACAAAAAAAGACACATAGATAAATGGAACAGAGTAGAGAACCTATAAATGGAACCACAAATTTATGGCCAACTAAACTTAAACAATTCAGGAAAGAATATCCAATGGAAAAAAGACAGTGTCTTCAGCAAATGATGTTGGGAAAACTGGACAGAAACCTGCAAAATAAGGAACTTGGTCCACTTATACCATACATAAAAATAAACTCAAAATGGATGAAAGACTTAATTGTAACACAGGAATACATCAAAATCCTAAAGGAGAAAGCAGACAACAACCTATTTGACCTCAGCCAGAGGAATTTCTTACTAAACATGTCTCTGGAGGCAAGGGAAACAAAAACAAAAATGAACTATTGGGACCTCATCAAGATAAAAAGCTTCTGTATATCAAATAACAACCAACAAAACTAAAAGGCAACTGACAGAATGGGAGAAGATATTTGAAAATGACATATGAGAAAAAGGGATAGTATCCAAAACCTATAAAGAATTTATCAAAGTCAACACCCAAGAAACAAATAATCCACTGAAGAAGTGGACAAAAGACATTAACAGACACTTTTTGAAAAATTACACCCAGATGTCTAACAGACACATGAAAAGATGTTCAATATCACTTATCATCAGGGAAATACAAATCAAAACCACAATTAGATACCACCTCACACCTGTCAGAATGGCTAAAATTAACCACTCAGGAAACAACAGATGTTGGCAAGGATGTGGAGAAGGGGGAACACTTTTGTACTGCTGGTGGCAATGCAAACTGGTGCAGCCATCCTGGGTAGCACTATGAAGGTTCTTCAAAAGGTAAAAATAGAACTACCCTATGACCTGGCATTTGCAAAGGATACAAAAATGCTGACTCACAAGGGCATATGCACCCCAATGTTTATGGCAATGCTATATCAGCAATAGCCAAATTATAGAAATAGTCCAAATATCCATCGACTGAAGAATAAAGATGAGTGGTGTACACACACACACACACACACACACACACACACACATGATGGAATATTACTTGGCGATCAAAAATAATTAAACCTTGTCATTTGCAACAATGTGAATGGAACTAGAGTGTACTATGCTAAGCAAAATAAGTCAGAAAGATAAATACCATATGACTTCACTCATATGCGGAGTTTAAGACAGAAAATAGGTGAACATAGGGGAAGGAAGGAAAAATAACAAAAACAGAGAAAAACAAAAACCATAAGAGACTTTAAATACAGAGAACAAACAGGGTTGCTGGAGGGGTGATTGGCGGGGGGGGGTTGGGCTAAATGGATGATGGGCATTAAGGAGGATGCTTGTTGGGATGAGTACTGGGTGTTATATGTAAGTGATGAATCACTAAATTCTACTCCTGTAACCATTATTACATTATATATTAGCTAACTTGGATTTAAATAAAATTAAATAATTTAAATACATACATACATACATACATACATACATACATACATTAGACATGAAAAAAATCACATTCCTCAATGTTAAGAGGTGATATCCACTCTACCAATTAAGAAAAAAAGTTATCACAAAATTCATTGCCACACCATACTCTTTGCCTTCTGATCCTCATACCTATGTACCAGTGTTGAATTGTTACCTCTTTCCTTCCAGGTTGAAAACCTGAGGCAGGAGATTTTTTTCCTATTTTTTTGTTAAATATAAGTAGAAATTTGTCTATATATCTGCTACTTGTTTACCTGGCTTACCAGGTCTACTGTACCTGCATTATAGCATACAACTACCATCTTGGCTCTGCCATTCCATACTTGACCCCTACTTTTCTTCCCAAAACTCTAATGAGTTTTGAAGTCAGGTACAATGACATTATGGAGGTTAGTGAAAACCTAGTGGACCCATGATCTTATTTCAGGTCTCAACTCAAGTATTCCTTCCTCAGTGAAGCTTTCTTTCCCTCTCTGACAGCCCAGGTCCCCACTATAACATGTTGTCATGACATCTTAAACCTCCCCTTTACAGCATTTTCATTTTATATACATTTGTATTGTTCTCTATTTAATATGTACTTCCTCCACTAAACTGAAAATTTTATGAGGGAAGGTCTCATGTATGATTTGTATTCTGCTGAATACCAGTACCTAATATTGAACACCAGAATACTAACCTAGAACACAGTATATGCTTAATAAATATGTTTTAATAAATGGTAAATAAATCATTGAGTAAATAACCCTATACTTCTCATATCTAGAGATTCAGAGAAACAGAATATTGCCTCTTCATAAATACTCTACCTCTTCAGAATGAAATCTGATCACAGCAACAGGCTTACCTCAAAATTTGCTAATACTGAAAGCCAAGCTCAAGCCATAAAGTAGCCATATTATCTAAAGGCAGCATAGAGCTACAGCAAGCATAGTGCCATATGTTTAGAGTTTAAAAATCTTTGTTAAATCACTGACTTGGCAGTCAGTAAAGTTATTTGAACATTGTGCAAAATGAGATAAATTAAGAAAATGTGTAGAACAAGTTTTTCTTTTCTGAGGGTGTTTAAAACAGAAAGAAAAAAAATGTCCAGACTTGACATTGAAGAGTACTAAAGCAAGAATCAGTATTGGCAGAAACTATTTTTCTTTTCATATAATTGGATTTCAGCAGTTTGGAGTTGGTCCAAGTGGAAAAAATACTTTGGACAATTGAGATTTTGAGATGGGATTCTTTCCCACCCATGCATTAATCTCAGAGTACTATGTACAATGTTGGAATATTAATTTTAAAAGAGATATAAAAATTTGAAGAGCACCTTAAAAAGAGTGACATATGTAACTAAAATATATTCAAATAAGGTGTACGCAGCAATTGAAATACTTCAGCCCAGATAAGATAGGGCTAAGGGTTATTTCAGAATTTTTTTCAGAAAAGTAACAATTGCCCATATTTACTGTGGCAGATTAAAAGGAACTGTTCTTACCAGAAACATGAAACCCTGTTCAACATAAAGAAGAATTCTCAAGAAGAAGAAGAAGAAGAAGAAGAAGAAGAATTCTCTGACAATAAGGATTACCAGTTACCAAAATGAGTAAATTATGGGAGTCAGGAATCTCCTTTCCCAAAGATATTTATAAAAACAGATGAATTCCTCATAAATATGAAGTCTTTGTGGTGTTACTTAAAGGCAGGGACAGGGCTGATGTGGATTCTGTGTATACTATATGATCTCTCAAGTCCTTTCCAGCCCTGGATATCTATGAAAAAGGAAAAGTTAACCAAAGAATATAGCACATTAAAATGATTAACAAATGCTACCCTCCAAACAAAACCATCATGCTGGTTTTATGAAATGCCCAGATATTGCTTCTCAGCAGCAGTCAGTAACAAATATTTATTGAATTCTGATAAGGGATAGAAGTCACATATAACTGAATATTACTATAAAGTATGGAGGTATTATAGTCAAGCATTAAAGAAATTGTATTGGACATAAGCTCAACAGGTTGAACCTAAGATGTGTGGGCCATTTTTACAACCTAGTCATGGTACAAACATGAAAAAGAATATGTGATATTACATCTGCCAAATACATCACATTCAACAAGTTGAGATAACTGAATTGATATGTGTCAAAAGAAAAAGTAAATAGCCATAGGACTGATACACAACACTGAGATTCAACACAGACTCAGGCTACTTATGTAAACCATCACCAAAGAAAAGAAAACAATTTTCAAGTGGTCCCTTTAAAGTAGCATCATCTGGGGGTTTTCATGTTACCCTCAATTCACATGCAACTTGTTTTAGTACACACTAAGGTTCTGCCCATGTGGACTGTAGACAGCATATAATCCTTAGTATTCAGAGTGAAGCTGTCGCATTGTTTTAAGTATACTACATAAAAACCTACAGTTCTGAGTTAAATTGCCAAATAAAACTTATTATTGTAGCACATAAAAGGATATGTGTGTAGTCATATGTGTGTAAATGTTTATATATACATATACATAAAATTAATATTTTTCCATAATTTTTACACATATTAAGTGACTAATATGTATAATAAAACAAAAAAAAAAAAGGATAAAATGAACCAATCCTAAGGGACTCACAGAAGGTTGCCAAACTAAAAGCATTCAGTTCAGAGGGAAGCATACAACTAATCAGCTTTAATTTTAGGGTATTTCCCTAGTCATATCTTTATTTGGAGAGTTGCCTAAAAATCTCTGCAATCCTGTGTTTGTAAACTTTCCATCTGTTTATCTTTGGCCATTTGATTCTAAAACATTTCATCTTGACGAAGCCAAAGAGTTCGAATGAACTAGTGAGTAAAAAATGAAAAAACAAAAAAGTTTTCAAAAGCTCTAAATCTTGTTTTAAGCTCTATCAGCAATTCACCAGAGGCATATGTAGTACAAAATTCCCTCCAAAAGACAGCAGTCTTCAGGAACATGTAGGTGTATCTTATTTGCTAATTACTTCCAGAAATCTGACTCTGAAATAGAATTTTCAATGAGGGTGGTCTGTGGATGAAAAGTATATAGGGAGTTTAGAGGTTACGTGTAAATTGTCTAGATTTAACATTTATTTTGAGATAAATGCCCATTCCCCTCATAACCCTGACTTTTTAATCTGGTGATTTAACATTTAACAAGAACTTCTGTAACCACATTAGGAATTTGTATCTGAGGATCCAATGACCTGGATCCGTTAGAAATTCTAACTATAGCCAATTAGGCCTGAGTGGAAGAGCTACTGAACAGTGTGAGTAGACCTGTGACCACTTCTCATCAGACCAATCCTAAGGCAGGTCTTTGGTCATCTAAAACTCTGGGGCTTTCTCCAGGAATAAGAAGCAGCCCTATCAAGCTCTTATCTTAGTGTATATTGTCTTCTGAAAACCTAAAGGAATTAATACATCTTCCAACATCATTTATCTTCCACACTGAGTAATTAATATATTTGGAGAAACCATTAACAATATGAAAGAAAGCAATGTAAACCTACGGAAATGCCTCATCTATACTTTTGGAGAAATCATTTTAAACAAAGACACAAAGCCTAGCTTAATTTAGAGATTGCTAATTCAGTCACTGCTATCCTTCGTTGGCAGGAGAGAAACTTAGATCAAACCAAGATTTTTTCAAGATCTCTGGATTATAGGACATAAACACGTACACAATTCTCCCAAAGATAATTTTGCCTCACTCTATTATGGTAATGCAGCTCAGCATATCATAGCCAAATTTCTCTAGTAAACTAATAGTATAGATCACAATATATGAAAAAGAGGGAAATAGAGGGAAGAATTCCATGTTACTAAATTTATAAATGTGTAATTCAGTGAGAGTTTCCAAATTCTCACTAGACGCTCTAAGTTAGTATTGAATGTACCTAGAGGCTCTGATTGCCTTTGCACAATTGTGTTCCAGCTGTCTTCCAACATTTGAACACTCAGGTCTTGGTCCCATGCTGTGCAGTCTCCCACATATTCTGTATACTAGGAGTCATTTATTAATCTATCTATAAAGGCAATCACAGGGCATGCAAGAAAGGATTACATAAAGCCCTAAGATTGCAAGAAGTGCAAGTTCCAAACATCACTATCATGTTTTATATGATTTACAAATCTCAGAGATCCTTGTCTGGTAATTCATATCCTTTGTGAAGTTGCAAGAGGGAGCAAAAGCCTTGATGGCATAGTCTCTACATAAATCTCAAGCTGCTGCAATTCCTTTACCTACTGCCTCACATTCATTAAACAATCTTGCAGTGTGAGAATGTAACATAAGCAGTAGGAAAAAATGGGCACTATTAAATTTAGCCAGTGCCAAGCAGGTGGAGCATAAGATGAAACCTCCAAAATGCCTTTGAAATTTTTTTTCTCAATTTTACATCTGAAGGATTTCCCTCAAATCTCATCTTAAAGTCCCATTCAAATGAAAATGGTTACAATTTTAAGAAGTGTCCCTGAAATGATTCAGAATGTCCTTTGAGGAGTGTGACCAGCTTTTCTTTACTTTTCTCACTCAGTTCTGTCTTCATCCTCTTGCCATCAATGGCAGCTTAGCTCTTTCCTTCTCTATGTGATCCTGTTTTTGAGAGGGAAAGATTTCACCTTGAGTTCCTGCAGCTCTTTCTTTTGCCTGTTTGCATCTTTTTCTCTCCTTTTCTCTTCCATTCTTACTTTAAGCTGTTTCTATTATCACCCCTTATAAGTCTCTTCTTAAAGCATTTCCTTCTGCTCATATTTTGAATACACTCTAGCAATGCACTATAGCAAAGTCCCCGTGTTTGCTCTAATTTTACAATTTTCAATATCAATAACCTGGGAACTATTTCCACATGAGTATATTGCCATCAGTTCAGACATACTGTCACCAACTGCAGTACCTTGACTGGGAATTTGGCCTGAAAAATCTCCATGGATGAGAAAACGAGAATATGATATGTGTTGCTATTCAATTAACTTTTTTTCAAAAGAAAAAAGAACTTTTCATAGGATCAGCTTAGTATATAAACTGCTTTTAAACCACTCTTTCAAAGATGATAGATAATTCAGAGTCAATTACTGAACTCATCAATCTGAAATTATTCTCAGCCACTGCATCATTGTTGAAAAATATCACACTGAAATTATGGACTTGGAGTTAGTCCTACTCTTGGTATAACCATGGTTGTAGTACCAATGTAGCATCAAAAGTTGAGGCAGAATTCTCTCCTCTTTGATCACTTTTGGATAAAATATTGTTATTTCTGCAGACATCGTTCTGCTACCCACTCTCTTTTCTTTAAATACTTTTTGGTGCTATTAGAGAATTTTGTTTACTTAAGACCATTCTTTTTGTCAAAGGCAATACAAAGTGATATTCCCACATGCTGCTTCTGCTCCCCATATTTGAATGCTATGAGCAACCTTGGTACTCTTTTTGTTCATCCTAAAACACATAATTCTGTTCATTATTTTCATAATCCCAACTCCAAGAGAAGTCTGGCCGCCTCAACTTCTACTCTTTCTTTTACTTTTACTGCCTAATCCAAATGCTCTGCTGATATCTTTCAGTACTATCTCAATCACAGGTTTTCCTAATGTCACTCTTTTACTGCTAAGAAAAAATAAATCTATGCAGAGGTTTTACTAAAGTGATGTTCCAACAATTTTGATTCTACCCCTTAAGTCACCACAGATATAAATTTTCCTCAATCGCCTCTAGACCTGGTAGCTAGATAACTATATATACCTTGGGATCATTCCCAAGATGTCAGTCATTTCCACTCTTGGTAAATATTGGATCATTTGTCTAAATGTCTGATATAGCAGTCTTTGCTTAATTGGATTTTTACTGTAGTTTAATTGAACAATCATCCCCTTCCCTTCTAGGTACTTATATAATCTCTTCTCCCCATTTCTCTTCCTTCAGCCTGGAAAGAAATTAAAGTATCATATTTTTTTTTCCTTTCTCCCACGTCTCACCTGCATATGTGACATTTTAAATTGTGTTACCTTTCCCAGATCTCTTACCAGCAACAACTCACCCTGACCCTAGCTTTTTCTGTCTTCTATTTGATTACAAACATATCACAATGCCAGAGTATTCCTAGTGGGAGACCATTTTCATTCTCTTTCCCTTCCTTACTCCTTTCTCCCTCTGCTCCTTCTCCCTTCCTCCCTCTCTCTCCTAATCTCCCTCTTTGTCTCCAACAGACCCTATCCTTCAATTTGAGTCTACAAATAGTCATCTAGTTTATCCAGCGCCTCATTCCATCTGAGACTCTTTTCCTCTCACATGCTACAAGTACTAGAAATACACATCACCATCTCAACAACATCCATTAACTAGAAATTTCATCATCCTCTCCGGGTATTTGCTTAATAATACTTACCAATAATCAACCTTCTATTGCTTATAAACAGACTGACACCTAGCTCAAAAGGACAACTGTAACATGTACAAAGTTTATAGCTATGGTCTATCCCTTTTGGAAGACTTCCTTACCATTTACTCTTTTAAACAAACTTTTTTTTATTTTGGAATAATTTTCGATTTATAGAAAAGTTGCAACAATAGTGCAGAGAATTGCCATTTACTCTTAACCCAGTTTCCCCTGTTGTTAGAATCTTATATAACCATGCTTGATTTGTCACAACAAAGAAAGTAACACTGGTACATTACTACTAACCAAATTTGATACTTTATTCAGATTTTAATAGTTTTTTAACGATGTTTTTTTTTCCCCATTTGACAATCCCACACATCACATTTAGTAACCATGTCTTTAGTTTCCATTGACCTGTGACAGTTTTCACACTTTTCTTGCTTATCTTCATGACCTTGACAGTTTTGAGGAACACTTGTCCAGTATTTTGCAGTACAACTGTCAGTTTGGGTTTGTCTGACTTTTTTTTCTTTCATGGTTAAACTGAGGTTATTTGTTTGGAGAATAAGACCACAGAGGTAAAGTGTCATTTCATCCCATTATATGTAAGGTACATGTGATCAACATGTCCTATCACTGATAATGTTAGTCTTGATCACCTGGCCTAAATAGTAATGTGTGCCAGGTTTCTCCATCACATAATTACTTTTAAACTCTTTCCATATATTATACTTTGGAAGTGAGTAATTAAGTTAAACCCTCACTCAAGGAGGTGAAATTAAGTTTTGCTTTCTGGAAGTAAAGTTCTCTGCATAAATTATGCATGTGTTTTGTCTGTTCTCCTTTACTTATTCATCTGTGTATTTATTTATTCAATAATTTATTTATGTCTGTTTGGACTCATGTATATTTATTTTATACTTCAGTTATAATCTAATACTACACCATTTATTTTGTTCAACAGAGTACTCTGGTTTTGGTCATTGGGAGCCCTTTCAGGTAGGCTCCTGTCTCCCTTTGACATACCCTTATTTTTTTTGAGCACTCCTTAATTTATGGCACTATAAAATGTGCTGGGCTCACCCTATATATCCCATGCCCCAGCCCTAAGATTAGCCATTTCTTCAAGAAGCCTTATCTCCTTTTATTAGAGAATAGTATTGAAAACCAAAATCTTGCCTACCATCACTTTTCCCCTTTCCTCCAATAACTCCTTTTCTAGACTTATCTAACTCCTCACAAGCCCAGTACAATCATGTTGCTTCCACCTTATTTCCATCTCTGTCAACTCCATTGGAAATGTGTACCACCCCCAGCCTTAGCCTTAACCTAATCAATTGAAGTACTACTTTGCCTAAAAGTAGTAAGAAAAGACCTTGAAGGGAAAGCAGAAGAGACTGGAAATACAAAATAACATGCTCTTGGCCTAAAGCACAATTTATAACCAAATAAAGGGATCAGAGGTAAATTAAACAAAAATATTTTATGGGAGAATTTTGATTACTTCATAAAAAATAATTCCTCATAATAAAAATGCAACAGAAACAAGTTAAATCTGAGCAAGCAACTAACACATACTCATATCAGCACAAGTATTCAAATAATATAAATGTGAAAAATTGATAAGCAGAAAAATTTTAGATTTTCACATATTGGTAGTAATATTTTCAGAATATCTTTGTTAAACGTTCTTTTAACATCCCAAAGGGATAGATATTTTTGAAAGACCAGATGGTCAGTAATTTGTGATTTAAAGAAAAAAAAGTATAACTTAGGCTTCACTACCGTGAACACTGAGTCATGGATTACTAGTTATTCTGACTTCCTTCAAGAAACATGCCTATTGAACAAGCCTAGCAAGATATAGCCACTACAGATTAATAGGAAGAGGATAAAAAACGTATCAGGATACTTTCTTAAAAATAGATTTAAAATAAAGACTGTTTTGACTGTGAAAGTTACATCTCTTTAAGGAAAATTCAAACTTTCTTTGTGCAATTCAACATCCTTGATTATGAAATAAAGGCACATTCTTAGGGGAGAAAGTGTTCTTTTTGAAAATATTTTTCATAAACAATTCCTTTATGGGTGTTAATAAATATTTAGTAATTTTCACATTGCATAAAAGCCAAAATGACCTTTGATTTATGCCAAATATCTTGATAAATCCTATAAATTTAATTTTACTTGTCTTAAACATAAAAAGTAAAAACAAAAAGAAACTCAGACCTGTTCTTAGCCCAGTTTCAGATTGACACAATCAGTATTTCTTGATTAAAGAATTCATGAAGGCACATTTTAAAGTTATTTAAAAGAAAATAGATTTTTTCCCCTTCAGTCTTCCTGTAGATAAAATAGATTTGAATCAAAAGGGGATTTTACTTGAAACCTTGTGTTCCAGGTCAAGAAATAAAGCCAATAAGGTGCCCCCTGATAGGATCCAGAGGAAAAACTATAGATGTTTTTAAGGACAAAAGGAAGGAAACATTTGAAAATTTTTGTCTATTTTATGCTCTTTTCTTTAAATAAGGTTAGGTTTAAGATCAGTTTCTCATTTCCTCTTTGAAATTACATGATGAACATGAGAAGCATAAAACACAGCATGTGTTTCAAATGGCATGTTGTAAACTAATCCAAGCCAGAAAGATGGAGGCAAAAAGAATAATCATGCTTTCATTAAAACCTTCCCTCTGGAATACTGACCAAAATTATGAATAGTGTTTTCTCTTAAGAAACATGCTTTGGTACTAATGCTGACTAACTAAAATTGCAAAGGAGGATGTAACATGAAGAAAATAGCCATATTGGAGGGACAAGAATTGAACCTATTGAGGCAGGAAAACAAAAAAAAAAAAAAAAGGAGAAACAAACTGAGTCTCAGAGAGGATATCTTCTGCCACAAGATGTAAAATGAATTCAAAGAAAAAATGGTTTTAGGAATTAAGAAAAATTACAGTGAAAGGCAAACGTACTTGCAACTTGGTATATACAGACAGATAAACTGAAAGGAGAATCTAAGTGATAGTAATATGGCATATCTTTAATTTTAGTGGCTGGACATGGTTATGGCTACAAAAATTGAAAAGGAAAACATTTGACAATTTCAAGGATAAAATTAATCTCTATACATAACCGCTTACATTATTCATGTCCAGATAGATACCAAATAATATGTTGCATGTTATAAATTCCACTGGTATTGATAATCTGATTGTATACTTATTTTTTTTTAATTTTTTTTTCAACGTTTATTTATTTTTGGGACAGAGAGAGACAGAGCATGAACGGGGGAGGGGCAGTGAGAGGGAGACACAGAATCGGAAACAGGCTCCAGGCTCTGAGCCATCAGCCCAGAGCCCGACGCGGGGCTCGAACTCACAGACCGCGAGATCGTGACCTGGCTGAAGTCGAACGCTTAACCAACTGCGCCACCCAGGCGCCCCGTATACTTATTTTTTTAATTTTGTTGGTGTCATTGGGAATTCTTAATATAACTTTAAAAAGTTATTTTTAAAATAAGCCTTAGAGGAAAATAATAAATATGTACAGAAAAGGTCACTTCCCCAGAATTAACATCTACACCATTCATATATACTAAGGCCCCCCAAAAAGAATGGAAAAACTATAAGTTATAAGACATTATACTCAGAAAATGTCACCATGGGCAATGTTTCGTCATTTTAAGAACACCTACACAAATACCTTAGTTTTCTTTTGTTGCTTTTCTCAATTCCTTCTCTTACACATGCCATAAGTGTTTGGGATTTCATTCTTTCCACATTGAATACAAAAGTTCTTTTTCTCAATGACTATTTTGAATAGAAAAATTATATATATTATGTCCAATTACAAAGATGTCTTCATTTGTAGACACACACCCATCTAAAAATAACTTGAACAATTCCAAACTAAGTTCTTCTAGTTTTGTCAACTTACTTGTGTAAATGAGGTAAGGTTAATTTTGACAACATTTTTTAAATGCTTAATTTAAATTGGGGGACACTTATGTATAAACAGAAATTTTCAAATGCTCCACAATGTTTATAAACTTATACATGTAAGGAATATATGAAAACATGTACTTTATGTACTTTTCAATGATTGATTCATGGCTAATATTAGTGTAATCTGAAACTCATGGAATAAATATTTCCCTGCGATGTAAAAAATTATTGGATCAATAGTGGAATGTATAATCATAAAAATATACTAGGGAGGCCCCCCCACCCTGTTTGTTCAGTTTCCACTAAATGTAAGAGAGCCATCCAACTATTGTTAACATTTAACCTTGGCTAATATTATCTATGATGTTTTCTTTATAAAATAGTGTATATGTATGGATATCTGCATACCTTTTGATACACCATCACACACATGCACACACACACACACACACACACACACACACACACATTAAAAGTAGGATGATATAGAAGGCTTGGGAAGACAGTGGAGTAGGAGGATCTTAAGCTCACATTGTCCCATGTTTCCAACTAGGTATCATTAACACCCAAGTAAATAAAATGGGGAGAAATCCAGACTGGCAGAACAAATTCCGCAAATAAATGTAGAGAATAAGCCATATCTCAGATGTTAGAAAGGGCAGAAATGGTGGTAAGGAGCTGCCTGCAGGAGGGAGGAAGCTGTGGTCACGGAGAAAGGAAAACACTAGGGAGCCCACATGAGGAAAACAAATTCCCATAACATCTGGCCTTGAAAATCAGAGTGGATGTATTCTGTGACTTTGTATAACTAGCGGGATCTGGAGCCTAGAGTTTTAAAAGTCAGATAATTCAGCACTAGGCTAGATGGGAGGGCAAGTGAGAGCTGGGTGCCTGCCTTTAAAGAGACAACAGCCTGAGGAGAGGTAACATAGAAGCAACAGCTTTCACAACAGGAAGAAAATCTGTTTATACTGATTTCAGGGTATGTTGGGGGACTTCTTTGGGGAAAAAGGAGTTGGTAGGCACCATTTTCTTCCCCCACCCTCACCATATACACAGAGCCACCCACAGGAAATGGCCCTGCACAGATACTCGCTACCTACCCTGCTAGCTGTGCACCCCACCCATGAGTTCTCTTGAGGACACACCCACTCCAAACCTGCTGGCCTCAGCCTGGGCTAAGCAAAAATTTTGTTAATGCCCCATGCACCCTGCCCAGCCACTGCCATACATACCCTGCCCCTCCTCCCACCAGTGGCCACTACATTTCAAGGAATGAGGCCTAGGGCTAGCGGCTCAGTGCAAATTTTGACAAAATCACACATACACCCTGCCCAGGCACCATACATACAGATCTGTACACCCCCAGCAACTATTACCACTACCTCACACCCACATCCTGGGGACCAATGGGATGTTAGAGATCCTGCCTAGGACTAGCAGCTCAGTGCAAATTTTGCAAACACCACTGCCCTTATGTAGTCACACCACCTCAGAGCCTTCCTGCCAGGATCTCACTAACATCACACAGAGCAAGCACAACCCAAAACTGGCAAAGAGTCTGTGGACATTTGGATTGAAAGGAAAAGTGACTCATACACAATAGGAGGACACAAGCAACACACTTAGGAGACTCTCTTGAAGTGCTAAGTTCTGGTGATCAGGGACACTACACCGCAGCATACTACAGGACCTCTTCATAGAGCCTCTACTTCCAAGAACAGAAGACATAGCTGACTTTCCAAAGACATAGAAACAGACTTGGAGAGGCAGACAAAATGAAGAGACACAGAAATATGTCCCAAATTAAAGAACAAGAAAAACCATAGCAGGAGATCAAAGCGAAAGAGAAATAAATAACATGACTGATACTGAATTTAAAGTAATGATCATATGTGGAGAAACGGGAACCCTCTTGCACTGTTGGTGGGAATGCAAATTGGTGCAGCCACTCTGGAAAGCAGTGTGGAGGTTCCTCAGAAAATTAAAAATAGACCTACCCTATGACCCAGCAATAGCACTGCTAGGAATTTATCCAAGGGATACAGGAGTACTGATGCATAGGGGCACTTGTACCCCAATGTTCATAGCAGCACTCTCAACAATAGCCAAATTATGGAAAGAGCCTAAATGTCCATCAATTGATGAATGGATAAAGAAATTGTGGTTTATATACACAATGGAATACTACGTGGCAATGAGAAAAAATGAAATATGGCCTTTTGTAGCAACGTGGAGGGAACTGGAGAGTGTGATGCTAAGTGAAATAAGCCATACAGAGAAAGACAGATACCATATGGTTTCACTCTTATGTGGATCCTGAGAAACTTAACAGGAACCCATGGGGGAGGGGGAGGAAAAAAGGAAAAAAAAAAAAAAAGAGGTTAGAGTGGGAGAGAGCCAAAGCATAAGAGACTGTTAAAAACTGAGAACAAACTGAGGGTTGATGGGGGGTGGGAGGGAGGAGAGGGTGGGTGATGGGTATTGAGGAGGGCACCTTTTGGGATGAGCACTGGGTGTTGTATGGAAACCAATTTGACAATAAATTTCATATAAAAAAATAAAAAAAATAAAAAAATAAAGTAATGATCATAAAGATACTCATTGAGTTTCAGAAAAGGGTGGAGGATATGAGTGAGACCCTTGAAAAAAGATTAAAAAAAATAACATATCAAAGATGAAGAACTCAAAAAATGCATTTAAACATACAATAGATAGAATAAATACTAGGCTACAGGAAACAGAGGAACATATCCTGACCTGGAGGGTAGAGTAGTGGAAAACAATCAAGCTGAACAGGTGAAAGACCAAAAACACTGCATGAGGAAAGACTTAGAGAACTCAGTGAAAAAAGAATGATAAAAATGATATTAGATTAAGGGAACTTAGTGACTCCATCAAGTGTGATAACAATGCATAATAGGGATTCCAAAAGAGTGAGAAAAAATGGTTGAAAAATATATTTGAAGAAATAATATCAGAAAACTTCCCAGATCTGTGGAGTAAAACAGAAATCCATATTCAGAAGTCACAGAAATCGCCCAACAAATTCAACTCAAGGAGGTCCACTCAAAGGAATATAGTAATCAAAATGGCAAAAAAGAAAAAAAAATAGTGATAAAGAATGTTAAAAGTTGCAAGAGAAAAGAAGACAATTGCATAAAAGGGAAACCTCATAAGGCTATCAACGATTTTTCAGCAGAAATTTTGCAGGCCAAAAGGGAGCAGCATAATGTATTCAAACTGCTAAAAGGGAAGAATTTGCAGCCAAGAGTACTTTATCCAGCAAAACTATCATTCAGAATAGAAGGAGAGATAAAGAGTTCCTCAAACACAAGTTGAAAGAATTTATGATCACTGAAACAACCCTATAAGAAATGTTAAGGGGAACTCTGAGTGACGAAAAAAATCCATAAGTAAAACAAAGAAAAATAGGAAGCACAAGAGCAAGAAAATGTAAGTATATCTGTAAAAATAAGCCAAGAAAAGCAGAAACATAAAAGGATATAAAATATTATGCCAAATATCTGAAATGTGGAAGGGAAGGGAGTAAAGAATGAGTTCAAAATTAAGTAATGGTGAGCTTAAAGTTATATGCAGACATTATATATAAGTCAAATATAATCACAAATAAAAAAACTGTAAGAAATATGCAAAAAATAGGAGTAGAAATTCAAGCATATCACTAAAGGAAACTAGCAAAACATGAAAAAGAGTAAGAAGAAAGGATCAGAGAAAAACTACAAAAACAACTACAAAACAAGTAACAAAATGACAATAAATACATATCTCTCAATAACTACCTTGAATGTAAATAAACTAAGTGCTACAACGAAAAGACATAGGGTGACATATTGTATAAAAAACATTGACCCATCTATATGCTACTTACAAGAAACCCATTTCAGACCAAAAGACACCTGCAGACTGAAAGTAAGAGGATGAAAGAACGTTGATCATGAAAGTGAATGTAAAACAAAGCCTCAGTAGACATACTTCTACCAAGGGGTACCCAAGTGGCTCAGTTGGTTAAGCATCTGACTCTTGGTTTCATCTCAGGTCATGATCTCACAGTTCATGGGTTCAATCCCCACGTGGGGCTCTGCAGTGACAGTGTGGATCCTGCTTGTGATTCTCTCTCTCTCCTCTCTCTCTTTCTCTCTCTCAATAAATAAATAAAACAAAGAAATACTTCTATAAGACAAAATAAACTTTCAAACAAATTCTGTAAAGAAACATAAAGAAGACACTATACAATAATAAAAGGGAAAATCCAACAAAGATATGTAACAATTTTAAATATATGTATGCACCCAACATGGAAGCATCCAAATACATAAAACAGTTGGTAACAAACATAAAGGAACTAATTGATAGTACACAATTAAAGTGGGGGACTTTAACACACTACTTACATTGATGGACAGACCATGCAAACAGAAGGTCAACAAGGAAACAATGACTATGAATGACACATAGGAATAGATGTATTTAACATATATATTCAGAACATTCCACCCTAAAAAAACAGACTACAGATTCTTTTCAAGTGCACATGGAACGTTCTCCAGCATAGATCACATACTAGCCCACAAAATAAGCCTCAAAAAATTCAAGAAGATGAAAGTAATACCATGCATCTTTTCTGACCACAATGCTATGAAATTAGAAATCAACCACAAGAAAAAATCTGGAAAGACTACAAATGCATGTAAGTTAAATAACATGCTATTAAACAATGAATGTGTCAACCAAGAAGTAAAAAAAAAAAAAAAAGAAATAAGAAATTACGTGAAAAACAAATGAAAATAAAAACACAACAGTCCAAACCCTTTGGGATGCAGCAAAAGCAGTTCTAAGAGGGAAGTTGGAGGCAATATAGGCCTACCTAAAGAAATAAGAAAAACATCAAATAAATAATCTAACCTTACACCTAAAGGAGCTAGAAAAAGAACAAAAAAACATAAAATAATAAATAATAAAGATTAGGGTAGAAATAAATGATATAGAAACTAAAGACAATGGAAAACATCAATCAAACCAGGAGCTGATTCTTTAAAAAGATCAAAAAAATTGATATGCCTTTAGCCGACTTGTCAAATGAGACAGAGAGAGAGATAAAGGACTTAAATAAACAAAATCACCAAAGAAAGAGAAGAAATAACAACCAATGCTACAAAAATACCAGCAATTAAAATAGAATATTGTGAAAAACTATATACCAACAAATTAGGTAACCTGGGAGAAATGGATATTTTCCTAGAAGCATATAAACTACCAAAACTGAAGTAGGAAGAAATATAAATTTTGAACAGAACAATTACCAACAAAGACACTGAATCAGTAATAGTAATAAAAGAAAAAAATTCCCATAATACAAAAGTCCAGGACTAGTCAGCTTCACAGGCAAGTTCTACCAAATAAAGATGAGTTAATACCCATTCCACTCAAATTATTTCAAAAAAATAAAAAAGGAAGGAAAAGTTTGAAATTAATTCTACGAGTTATCACCCTGATAACAAAAGCAGATGAAAACACCACAAAAAATAAATACAGACCATAACTCTAATGAACATGGACGCAGTAATCCTCAACAAAATACTAGCAAACTGAATTGAACAATACATTAAAATAGTCATTTACCCTGACCAAGAGGGATTTATTCCCTGGATGCAAGAGTGGTTCAATACTCAAAAGTCAATGTGATATGTCACATCATTAAGAGAAAGGATAAAAACAGTATGATGATTTCAATAGACAGAGAGAAAGCATTTCACAAAGTACAACATCTACTCATGATAAAAATCCTGAACAAAGTAGGTTTAGAGGCCCTCAACATAATAAGGGCCATATATGAAAAAAACACAGCTAACATCATGCTAAATAGATAAAAAATGAAATCTTTTCCTCTAAGGTCAGGAATAGGATCAGTATTTCCATTCTCACCACTTTTACTCAACAGAATACTGAAAGTCCTGACCACAGCAATCAGACAACAAAAAGAAATAAGCATCCAAATTGGTAAGGAAGAAGTAAAACTTTCACTATTTGAAGATACTACGTGGCAATGAGAAAGAATGAAATATGGCCTTTTGTACCAACGTGGATGGAACTGGAGAGTGTGATGCTAAGTGAAATAAGCTATACAGAGAAAGACAGATACCATATGGTTTCACTCTTATGTGGATCTTGAGAAACTTAACAGAAACCCATGGGGGAGGGGGAGGAAAAAAGGAAAAAAAAAAAAGAGGTTAGAGTGGGAGAGAGCCAAAGCATAAGAGACTGTTAAAAACTGAGAACAAACTGAGGGTTGATGGGGGTGAGAGGGAGGGGAGGGTGGGTGATGGGTATTGAGGACGGCACCTTTTGGGATGAGCACTGGGTGTTGTATGGAAACCAATTTGACAATAAATTTCATATATTGGAAAAAAAATAAAGCGGTATGTTACAAAAAAAAAAAAAAGAAGATGATGTAATACTACATACATAAAACCCTAAATACTCCACCAAGACACAAGTAGAACTGATAAATTCAGAAAAGTCATGGGGCGCCTGGGTGGCTCAGTTGGTTAAGTTAGTGACTCTTGATTTCAGCTGAGGTCATGATCTCAGGGTTCTTGAGACTGAGCCCCATGTCGGGGTCCACACTAACAGCATGGAGCCATGGAGCCAGCCAGCTTGGGATTCATTCTCTTCTCTCTCTCTCTCTCTTCCTTT